>NC_057355.1:20085000-21285000 GCF_016509475.1 Prionailurus bengalensis
CTTCATCAGGAAAATTACAGAAAGAGTCTAGGGGTGGAAGGAACTTTCCAATCTAGCCCTCCACAGATTAAGTTCCAAACAACGGAGTGGGAAGGAACCCTGCTCAAGCGACAAAAATGCTAGAACTGCCAGGTCAAAAGAGATCTGCAAAAGAGGACATAGTATGGAATCTGTTCCTTCCTTCTCAACAAGTTCCCAAAAACAGGGTTCCATGGACACATGTTAGAAAAAGCTGTTCTGGGCCCATCCGCTCATTCACCTTATTTAACAAGAAACAGATTAATAAATACTGCAGCGAGTTACGGCAGGGTCAAGAGTAAAACACTACTTCATTATTCGTTTTTACTCTTCATCTCACCCAGATGCGAGGACTGTCGCCCCAAACAAGGGAGTGTGCAATAATTTACCTGGTCCAGTTGTTAAAACTGCAGACACCAGAGTCTCCCTAACCTACTCACATTCAGTGGGTCTGGGGCTGTCTCCAGGAATGATTGTAACGGCAGCCGAAGTCAGGTAGCTCAGAAGCAGGTACCCCTAGAGAACTCTATGGAACACCAACTAGGAGAGCCTTTCTAGGCTCCTTCCTCTCTCTGTCAAAATGTCAGGAGACAGGATATAGGTGTGATGACTGTAACAGGGTCATTTCTAATAGGCTTTTTCTATTTCTGGCTTTCTCTAAGAAGTCTGATAACTGCTCCAATTTAATCTGTCAAAAAATTCCCATCTGGGGGCACCTGGGTGGCTCAGTCGGTTAAGCATCCGACTTCAGCTCAGGTCACGATCTCGCGGTTCGTGAGTTTGAGCCCCACATCGGGCTCTGTGCTGACAGCTTGGAGCCTGGCGCCTGCTTCGGATTCTGTGTCTCCCTCTCTCTCTCTGCCCCTCCCCCACTCATGTTTGGTTTCTGTCAAAAATAAATAAATAAATAAATATTAAAAAAAATTTGTTTTTAATAGCCATCTGAACCCTGGCAACCAAACCTTCCGTGGCAATGAAAGATTCAGTCTTCTGATCAAGTTGTCTTTGTTCCTAAAATATTACTTGTAGAATGCAGAGCACCTTCTTTCAGGATTTCCCCTACAGTCACGTCTACACTGTACTTATAACTTGAGGTTTACAATGAGTTCATTTAAAAGAATTAAGTTGCAGTACTTACAACACAGGTAACGGAAGGTTTGACTGTGCAGTCAAAAGTGACAGGCTTCCCATAGACACAGGAGTAATTTGTCCTGCATTCTACACAGTCTGCAGGAAGTCTGCTACACAAACCATTACTTGGACACTTCATCACATAAGGTGGGATATCAGTACTTTCTGTGAAAAGTAAGAGAGAAGCTCATTTTCATATAATATTGATCAGAATCCCAGGAGAATACAGTTTCCTAAGGTTAAGGGACACAGGTGCTAGCAATGAACTACTGGGCTGGAATGGAAAATGCACAGAGTTGGGAGTCGGAGACACCTGCAATTCAAGCAAGGTTCTGCCACCAAGCTGTGTGACCTGATGCAACAACAGTTCAACAGCTAAGTAAAAAGAATTTAATTACTGCCCCCGAAAATGGGCATGAAAAGCAAAGGTGCTTATGAACATATAATGTATACACAAAGTTAGGTGTAAGTTAGGGCCTTAGAAAAATCTACTCTAACAAGATGAACAATTAAAAGTTTAGCAATGGCAAAGTTTGTTCAAGATCACAGAGGGAGTGACAAAATTGGAACCACAACCCAAACCCGTTTCTAATCCAATATTCTTTTCACCTGAATTCACGAATTTGGTAATTACACCACTGACCCTTTAAGCGACTCAATCAGTACAATAATGGTACCAACTTTGGAAAATGTTCTCTGTCGTTATTCCACATTGGTACTTCAATAAACCATAATTTGCAGGTAATAAGGAAATTTAAGTTTCAGATTACAAAGTTGAACATAGCCCTCTATATTAGTAACTGGTTCACTGGGTTGCAATTTTTCCCCCAGCCAACCTTGCTGGGAGTAAAATATATTTATCAATTAAGAGAGGATCAAATTGCAAGTATTCTTGGGGAGGAAGAGAGGCTTTCAAAAACATCCAAAAGAATAAAAAAAAATTTGTGCTCTATAATTTTAGATTCAAGAATGCTGCTGTCTTGTCGTGATCTTTACATCCAAATAAGAATCAGTAAAACACCTCTGCCAGTTTCAATTCATTGAAATAATGGAACTGTAAAGGGATGACCTATAGAGACAAAGGTTCTGTTAAGCAAAACACACTAATACTCATTTAAAACTGGTCCCACTTAAAGTCACTGAATTATGTGGGCAATTCTACAAATATCATTTTTCTTTTCTTTTATTCGATTATTTTTGGGGCTGGGAATTGGAAACTTAGAAATCACAAAACCAAAAAGACTTTAGAGGGCCAGGCTAACCTCACCACCCTAAAGACGAGGAAAGTGAATCCTGAAGGGTAAATAATTTGCTCAAACTCCCAGTAGTTCAACCAAGCAGACTGAGACTCCAAGTCTTAGTCCCTCTGATCCTTCCATTTCACACAGCCTTGGGAGGAACCTTTAATGTCCAACATCAGGAACGGGGTATAAGAAGAAAAAGAAATTTTCTGAAGGGAAAGAAGCACTGGTTGAAGATGATCTTGATGAACGAGGTGGCAAAATAATAGAGAGATAGAAATGAGGAATGTGGAACTGTAAAAAGAGATGTGGCTGGAATGTCAAAAGGAATTGCAATATCAAGACAGTCAACAGAATACACCTGGGTAGCTGTCTTTAGTTCACATAACCTAAAATACAATAAAAAGTTAAAAAAATGGAAAGTGATTTTTATCTTAAAAAGAGGAAGAAATAAACCACTAGATATAAATATACACATTTACTAGAATAGAAAATATCTAGTACCTGCTGCCCTGGGAACTACTGTGAAAGTACGTGTTGGGCCCGGATCCTTTATTGACTGAGCCAGCGGCTGCGACTGCTCTAAATTTAAGGATCCTACAATTAGAGAAACATGTTATCCTGGGATATGAAAACCTTGGTTTGTGTGCTTAAGACGCAAGGTCCACAACAGGCCCGTAACTGCTCAGAAAAACTCACAGCTTGACGACCCAGAAAACTAAACAAAGAAAAGCCAAATAGGGTCGACACCTATTTAGATCAATAGGCAACTAGGGAACAAAGCGTTGGTGTCGGGCTCCAGGTCCGCTTCCCCGGCCAACACCCGAGCCCTCGGTCTCCTGCTCGAGGGCTCCCTAGCCCAGCTCGGCGCCTCCGGGGTCCCGGAGCGGAGTGGGCGGCCAGGACCCGCCAGACAGAGCTACAGCGATCAGCCTCCGCCCTGCGCCCTCCGCCCACGGGCCTAGCGCGGACACCTCCCGCCGCTCCCGGGGTACCATTCAGCCGGACCCCGCGTGGACCCCGCCCTTTAACTCACCCCCGCCCGACAAGATGTAGAACTGGGAGAGGAACAACAGCACGCGGCAGAGGCGGAGCAGGACCCCCAGCGGGACGCCCGCCGCCACCATCTCGCCGGTGCGCGCGCACTTCCGGGCCGCGAGGCGGGACTGGGCAGAGGGGCGGGGCGCCGGCGCGTGCGCCGTAGGGGCGTGTGCGAGCGCGGCCTCGGAGAGCCCAAGGCGCAGGCGCGCGGCGGGCCTTGCGTGGGTTCGGCTGGGTCTGGCAGCTGGCGTCTGGCCGGTGCGCGCGGAGTTCTGTGTCCCGAGGCGGACTGGGCAGAGGGTTCCCGGGGCTGGGGTGGAGGTGGGGTAAGGTCGCGACGCCTAGAGGTTGTTTGCTTCCCTAGTGTGCCCCATGCCCGCTGGACGAGGCGCTCGCTTCGCCTTCCTTGGCTAGCGACTGGCGAACGTCACCCGGGACCGAAATTCACACCTGAAGTGGCTGCAATCAGAGGCGGGCAAATTTGGGAAGTTGGCCACCATTTATATGGGCTGGCTGTGAGGTTGAAAACTGCTTTGTGCTCGGTACTCTGCGAAGGTTTTGATGACCTGTTTGATTTCATACTGAATAGGTACTTATTGACAGATGAAGAAACTGTGGCACAAACCCAGTTGGGGAAGTGACCCCCAGGGTGTGACAGGCGGCCCCAAAAGGACCCCCATTCCCTGTGTTGCCGACCTGATCAGTGACCAGCTAGCATCTCTCTCTGGTCAGCTGTTGGTTTCATCACTAGCCAACTCCTTAAAGACATACATTACTTCCAGAAAGTTCCTCAGAGCCTGGGAGAGGACAGTAAGTATACCTGTCAAGTATTCAGGTCCAGAAGCACTGGGACAAGAACCCTGGGATGTGAAAGGAGGGTCCAAAGCATGAGCCCCTCCCTGGTGAAGGCCAGCCTTGGGGAGGGGAGCTGCACTCCAGGACTCTGGCTCCCTGCGTGCTCATAAGGCAGACTGTACCTATTTTTGTCACAGCATTCTTTGTCCTGTGTTGCTGACCTGCGTTCCCCTTTTCCACCCACCTGGCACGAGATTCTTTTGGGGGCCTTCTGACTCCCCATTCCCTCACTAGCCAGTTTGGATGAATGAAAAGAGTATATTGAATGGTGGCTGGCACACAATAAGACCTTAATAAATATTACCCTAAAAATTATATCACACAATGTGCACACCTTTTAGCACCATACAGGTTTGATATAAAATGCAGTTTTGTTTATTAACTGTTCAGGATGCTAAATAATAAATGTGTTGAGAAGACAGAGCATGTCTTCAATTTATTTTGAATTGCACAGCACCTAGCCAAATAAGCACCCAGTAAATACTTCTTGATTGGTAGCTAAATTCTCTATTGGCATAAAGCTATTTCAATCCTGTTCTGAGCAGTACGGTATTCCTCTCAGTTGAAAGCAAAACCCCATTTACATTGTGAAACTGACTAAAGGGAACTGTATTTAAGATAGAGTCAGGAGGCCAGAAGGGCCAGCTCTTATGCCCTACCACTCCTAATGGACTACACACCCAACTGCAAGAGAGGCACCTTGCATTCCCAACAGGAAGAACCTATACTTTGCTACCCCAGCAAGAGGAAGATTTTCTCTTTGCTGCAACAGCCCCGCCAATGAGAAGCAGTCACAACTCACTAAAGAAAAGCCACTACAGTTGAAGCTCCCAGTTTACTCCAATGGACTTTTTGATTATAGCCGTCCTTCCCAATTCCGCCTCCCACCTTTGCTCTATAAAAAAACAGCCCTCTCTCCTGTGTATGGTTTTGCCATAGCTAACCTGTCCCAAATTATAATTATCTGCTATTCTCGAAAGAATCCATTTCTGCTGATAAAATAGCTGACAGTTTTGGGGCACCTGGATGACTCAGTCAGTTAAGCGTCCGACTTGGGCTCAGGTCATGATCTCGCACTCCGTTGAGTTCGAGCCCCGCCTCAGGCTCTGTGCTGACAGCTCAGAGCCTGGAGCCCACTTCGGATTCTGTGTCCCTCCCCCCACTGCTTGCACACTCTCTCTCTCTCTCTCTCTCTCTCTCTCTCTCTCAAAAATAAATAAACGTTAAAAAAACTTATAAAAAATAACCAACAGTTTTATTTTTAAGGTTAACCGAATGTGTTAATCAGTAATACATCATCTCATCAAAAAAGCAATTTAACTCTAGGGGAGCTGCTTACTTATAAGCCAATGGCTGAAATACTGGAAACACTGTGTGCTGCATTTTATATATGAGTTTATTTTTTCTACAGATGAATAAGGCTCGATTGTCAATTAGAAGTATTCAAACAGCAACTCTTAACCTATACTGCAAACAACAGTAGATTCCACAACACTGAATTTGAGGTTCAGAGTCCTTGGTCAGTAATCCAGTATTTAGTACTAGCTTCTTGTTTTGAGGTTGTTGGTTAGTTAAGTGATGATTCCAATTTTGGAGATAAAGTTTCAGTGTGAACTTTAGTAAGACAACCATAAAAATACCTGAGGTGTAATGTTACTAGAAAATAAGATTTTCCCTTATATTTAAAAAAGCTTTGCAGATTTTTATTTGAAGCCTATTGTTTGAAAACCCAGTCTCAGCAATAATATCTCATAATCTTCATATCCCAGTATTTCCCCTCTTTCAATGAATAATATTTTCCCAATTAAGTCTTTCAAGGCATTTAGGAAATTAAGAATTTCCCAAGCTTGTCCTCTTACTAGCTTCAGAGACATTAAAGAATTAAACTTTTAATATCAGCTACTCATCCATTGTCTCCTTTCTCACTGAGCCCATCAGTGGGTCAAAAGTTCTCAGAAGTACTAAAGATAATTAAGAAAAATGCATTTTTAGGGTTCAAAACAAGGTTACATGGAAGCAAGAACAAGGAAGAATTTCAAAACTCTTCCTCAGCATTTAGTGTACGTGATTTCTTGAGAGTCTTCAATTTATCAATGGCAGAAGTTACAGAAATCTCTCCATGAATTTTGTTGTCTCTTGTTCGAACATTTACAGCATTATTCGTCTTTTCCTTTTCTCCAACCACTGTGGAAAAGAAAGGGAAATAAACCTATTTTAAATAAATGATATAATAAATATTAAGTCAACAGTCACATGACACATCTTATTGAGTTCTTCAGTATTAATCACTAATTACCAGTCTAATGACCATGAGGTCATCGTCTGATAGTAAACCCTTCAAAGAGGAATGACTTCTAATCCCTTCTCCTTACTGTCCACTTGCAAGAACATATATTGTGGTTTTAGGGTACAAATCAGAACAGGGAGATCTTACAGACCCCCTGACTCCATATTGCATCTGGGGAGGCACCAGACCCATGCCCAACCAGACAACCAGAATTTTCAGAAATGTAGGTAAAAAGAGTTTCTCTCTAGTGCCCCTTAGTGGGATGATGCCAGAATCTGCTGGCATGTTTCTTGTCATGTAGAAGGAAGAAATAGGTCACCAGTTAAGGGGAATAAAGTAGATATTCAAGAAAAACATAAAGAACCAGAGCAAAGTAGGGGCCAGAAATGAAGAGATTTAGTTGACCAGCTTGCTCCAATTACTCTTCTAATGGTTTGGCTATTTAATTCTACCTTCCATGTCATGAGATACTTCATTACACTTCCAAATAAATTCTGTCTTTGTCTAAGTCATTGTGAGAGTTCTGTCACCAGAAGGAGCATGACTGAAACATCACAATACCTACTACACAAATACTTTCAATGACAAATGGCTGATGGGACAACACTATGTGTATTTACTTTACCTTCTACAGAATCTTTCAACTTAACTGGAGATAACAGTATCATGCCTGGAGGAATATGGTATCAGTTTCTCTTGATTTCTGACTCATTTTAAAGTCAAAATTTTATTTTATTTTATTTTATTTTATTTTATTTTATTTTATTTTATTTTATTTTATTTTATTTTATTTTTTGAACGTTTATTCATTTTTGGGACAGAGAGACAGAGCATGAACGGGGGAGGGGCAGAGAGAGAGGGAGACACAGAATCGGAAGCAGGCTCCAGGCTCTGAGCCATCAGCCCAGAGCCTGACGCGGGGCTCGAACTCGCGGACCGCAAGATCGTGACCTGGCTGAAGTCGGACGCTTAACCGACTGTGCCACCCAGGCGCCCCTAAAGTCAAAATTTTAGATGCTCATCCAAGTACTCATATGCCTTCAGGACACTTTTTCACTTAAATTCTTTTCTTTTGATCATCTTAAATTTGGACTCTCTCCCACTCATTAGTTTAATCCCAAATATTTGTAATAAATCAGAAAAGCAAAGGAGAATATTTGAGGCCTGTCACATGGCTGACACACAAAGAGCGTAATTCTACTGATGCAATCATTTTCACATTTTTTTTTTGTTGTTGTTGGTTTGCGATATTAACTACTGCTAGTAATACTAACAACTAACTAAGAACACCATGGACTGTTCTTGGTGCATACGTAACAATCAAATTGTCTTAATCACATAGTTATACCATACTCATGTAGTTATACTATATTCACATAGGTATACCATTTTGTTTTTTAGAATTAGAGTGAAAAAACAAGCATTTGATAAAATTTAAACTTAAGTTACCCAAAATGAAATTATACTGAGCCAGCTGCGCATTTCGTATTTTCTTATTTAGTGTACAACTATGATCTAAGTCAACGTCGGCCATGAATCCTTCTTCAAAAAATGCGTTGGATACCTACAAGAAAATGAAACACTTTCATTATTACAATATTTGTGGTAGCCAGCCTCCGAGAGGACCCACGGGATCCTCGCCTTTTGCATTCACACCTTGCGTCACCTCCTCCACCTTGTACCAGATTGCTTGATGTGACCACAGAGAAGGGCAGAAGTGAAGGTGTGTCACTTTGGAGATTAAAAGACTTCAGCTCCCACATCTTTAACATCACTCCCTCTGGGGAAACCAGCTGCCATGTTGGGAGGACATTCAGGAAACCTTTGGAAAAGCCCATGTGGTGAGGAACTGAAGCCTCCAACAATGATGTGATTGGGCCACAAGGCTGCAGCCCTGGCTGGCTGACAGCACCACTGGCATCCTTGTGAGGGGCACTGAGCCAGAATCGCCCAGTGAAGCTGCTCCCAGGTTCTGACTCTCAGAAACTATGAGATAATAAATGTTGTCTCAGGCTGCTAAGGTTTGGAGTTAACTGTTATGTGGCAATAGATAACATAAGTATCTTCTTTAACAGAGCCATGTGGAAAAGAATAATTTAAGTATGAGAGATATATTAAAATCTCAATTTCTTGGGGTGCCTGGGTGGCTTGGTTGAGCATCTGACTCTTGATTTCAGCTCAGATCATGATCTCATGGTCATGAGATTGAGCCCCAAGTCAGGATCTGCGCTGGGCATGTAGCCCGCTTAAGATTCTCTCTTCCTCTGCCCCTCCCCCCACCCCACGTGCTCACCCTCTGTCTCTCTCAAAAACACAAAAATAAAAATAAAATCCCAATCTCAAAAACATTAAGAAATAAATAGTTTTAATCCAGCTACACAGACATGATTCAGATGTTACTTTCAATTACTGAAAATGTGGGTGGTTAAAGTAATGTATTAGTTATGCAGTATTTTAAGGTATGAATAATATTCCAAGTCAATAACCTTCACAGACTACATGCCGAGATTATTATGTACTTTATATTGTCTCTGATTTTACCTGAAGTGCATAGTTTTCACAAGTTGGCCCCACAGGGATGACCATTACCTGACGAGGAGATAGCCAGAAAGGCCTGAAAAATATATAAAATATATATTTTCAAAATCTAATGATGATCATCTATTATGTGATTTAAAAAATAACCAAAGATTTTCTTTATAAGTAAGACTTCACGAGAGAGCAGATTCAGTAGAGTGGTATGGAAGTAAACTAAACCATACAGAGAGCTAAAAAGGAACAGCGTAGACAAGAGGAGAAGCTAGGGATTATGGTAGGACAGGGAGGGAAGAACAGGGCAGCAGCTGGGAGGAAGGACTAACCATCACTTATTGTACCACTGGGCAACTGCACTCCCAGGCCCTCACCCAAGAGAAATGGAAACATGTTCACCCAGAAACCTTCCCACTAATGTTCATGGCAGTTTTGCTTAGAATAGCCCCAAACTGGAAACACTCCAAATTTCTTTCAGTGGATGAATGGTCACATGGGTGCCTCCACACCATGGAACACTACCAGCAATAAAAGGGGACCAACCACTGATACTTGAAACAAGTTGGATGGATCTCAAGGGAACTCCAGTGCATGAATAAAGCCAACCCCACATGTTTGCACACTGTATGATTCCATTTATGTAACATTCTTGGAATGACAAAATAATGGAGATTTTGGAGAACAGATGAGTGGCTGTCACAGGATGATGAAGGGGGTGGGGGAGAAGGTATGGAACAATAAATTGGTAGCACAAAGAATCCTCATAAATAACAGAATTGTCTTATATCTTGACTGATGCTGGGTACCTGATAAAATTTTATAGAACTAAACACACACATACACACAAATGCACATCAACTGGGAAGACCTAAATAACTAAATAAGGCTGGTGGACTGCATCAAAGTCAATTTCCTGGTCATGATACTGTACAGTTTTGTAAGATGTTACCATTGGGGAAACTGGGGAAAGGGTATGCTGGACCTTTCTTATTACTTCTTACCACTACCTATAAATCTATAATGATCTCAGAGTGAAATAAAAAATATATATTATACATATATGTGTATGTGTATGTGTACATATATATATACACACACACACATATATACATATATATACACGTATATACGTGTGTGTGTGTATATATATGTATATAGGAAGTTGGGTATAAGTATTTTTTTTTTAATTTTTTTTTTAACATTTATTTATTTTTGAGACAGGGAGAGACAGCATGAACGGGGGAGGGTCAGAAAGAGAGGGAGACACAGAATTTGAAACAGGCTCCAGGCTCTGAGCTGTCAGCACAGAGCCTGACGCGGGGCTCGAACTCGCGGACCGCGAGATCATGACCTGAGCCGAAGTCAGATGCTTAACCGACTGAGCCACCCAGGAGCCCCTAAGTATTGTTTATTGTGGGAAATATTTCTTCATCAGTATTTTGTTTGAAGGTGAAAGTAAATGCAGTGGGGACTATTAGCTGGTGGCACTTTATGAACATACACATTTATATATTTATTCTTAAATTACAAAAGCAAAGTAACATCTATGATAAAGCAATAATACATATGATAAAACACAGAAAGACAGCTCTGTCCCCACCCCGTCCCCAGGGGAGCCACATTTTAACCATTTCTATTGTGAGATCTTGGGGAGGTTTTCACTGCAACTCTGGCACGTGTCTTGAACTCTTGACTGATGAGCTGAAGAGCCTGTGCCCTGAGTCTGGGCAATGCAGGACAGCACACTGAGTGCATGGCACCATCTCCTGATTCCACTAGTTCTTTTCACCACCACTACTTGAGAGCAAGACACCACCATCTCCCACCTACATTAAAACTATTTAAAACAATCAACTGGAAAGAAATATCGACATGTTAACTCATACTTAGGTAGCATGCATACTCATATCTATGTTTTTGGCTTATCTGTAACTTCAACAGCTTGGACACCCCATGATACCTGAGAACATTTCTCTAAGGTCACAAATAAAACCTCAGGGATATACACAGACTCTGGCTTCCCAGGACCTTTGGATGAGCTCTCTGCTTGGAGAATTTCCCACCTTGTATTGCCTGCTCAGAAATTTGCTTTCCCAGCTTCCCTAGACATGTTAGAGTCCAGGCCTGTGACCTGGCATGTGCAGGCATGGCATGTTGATTTGGGACAGAGTGGCACATGGAGGGAGGTACTATAGGGAATCAGTTCTGGCAAGGGTGATGCAGAGACATGGAGCTTTGGGAGGGACCTGAGGCAGTGACACCAGCAGTAGCATCCAGGGCCCAGTGTCAATGGTGGGAGCTGCCCAGCGACAGCAGAACAGGACTAAAACAGAACTAAGCTCTAAGAGCAGATCTCAATTTCTTTTTTTTTAAGTTTATTTATTTTTGAGAGAGAGAGAGAGAGAGAGAGAGAGAGAGAGAGCGAGCGAGCAGGTGCAGATAGAAGGGGACTGAGGATCCAAAGTGGGCTCTGCACTGAGAGTAGAGAGCTGGATGTGGGGCTTGAACTCATGAATTGTGAGACCATGACCTGAGCTGAAGTCAGATGCTTAACTGACTGAGCCACCCAGGTGCCCCTAATTTCTTAAACATAAGATGGGAGGCAAAGATGTCCATGTGGTTCCTGGGCTGTAGCATTTCCACATGCCATAGGACATGCCATCACAAGACATGTCGTCTGCCAGCTGGTGCCTTGACTGCTGATATGGCAGTTCCCTAGTAGCGAATCCCACAATTCAGCTCAGTGACTTGCTTCTTTTGCTAAAAAATTACTTCCATGGTCAGAAGGATTATTGTGTTTCTGACAGTCAAGGCTCAGTAAGTATTTATATGGTGCTGTTGTCAGAGGTACGGCAGGAAAGAAGAGCTAAGCAAAATCCAGAGTTGGTATCTTTGCCAGCAAGGAGAAGTCACTGGTCCTTGCATGATGAAAAGGATCCAGAAAGCTGACTTTTCCCCTGGGTTACGGTTCCATACCGGCAATCAGGATTGATCACTACTGATGGCAGATTGAGTCCTCGGAAGAGGCATAGCCAGACAGAACTTGGTGAGGTTCGTGTTGTTGAACCCATATCCCCTAGTGGCCGCTTCATTCATGAACCACTGAGTGGTAACTAGGGGAAGATGGAAGCTGATGGTAACCACAGAATGGGTCCTCCTATATTTGAATATTAAACTCCTCAGGTTTGGACTGGGCACCACCACCTTCATGGCCTATTCTGAGCAAATATCCACATTCCTCTCCCCTAAATCTACTTGTCATCTATTTTCCAATCCAATTACTTCTAAGTCTCTGACCTTGTGGCCAGAGCAGTAACCAGAGCCCATGCATCAGTGGAAACCCATACCTCTGGCCATTTTTCCTTCCAGAGGAAGAGGACTAAGAGATGTACCACTCAAATTCCTGCACTTGAGGGCATTTCCCTTCCACATGTCATCCCTAAGTGGCACCGTGCTACAGTAGCTGTCTGGCCTCATTAGGTTTGTTCCAAAGTATTGTTCAGAGCCATTTGTGAACCAGGTTTAAATGTTTTTCTTCTAATGTTGACTGGGCGCCCCCATTAGGTAAACAAAATGGACTGAAGGAGGGATGGTCGTACAGCAAGAGGTGGTACTCTCAGTGTCCAGATGCAACTAGATCTTTGAAGGGCTTGGAATTGATAAAGATAACTCTTTAATTCTACCGAGTTCACAAAAAGGCAAATGATGCAGTTTTAAGTCATTGTGCCTTTGGTTTCTTTGTTTTGGTTTCCTGATCTGGAAGATTGAATAAGAATTGATTACTTGCTGTTTGGATACTTGCTAATTATAAGACAGGAGCCACCATTTTTTTCATAGTAATCTTATCTTGTTAGACATGATATTTAAGAATAACAAGCGCCTGAGTAGCTCAGTCGGTTAAGTGTCTGACTCTTGGTTTCAGTTCAGGTCATGATCTCACGGTTTTGTGACTTCGAGCCCTGTGTCAGGCTCTGTGCTGGCAGTGCGGAGCCTGCTTGGGATTCTCTCTTCCTCTCTCTCTGCTCCTATCCCCTCACAATCTCTGCCTCTTGCAAAATAAATAAATAAACTTTTTAAAAAAAGAATAATAGACATATAGCTTTTTTTCTCCATATCACTTACCATTTCCCCCCATAGTTTTCTGAGAGAATGGCTATCATTCTTTCCACTGATCCCAAAATGGCTCGATGAATGATCACAGGGTTCTTCTTATCATCTCCATCCTTACTAAAAATGAAAATTATACATTTATGTATTTTCTTAAGATTCAGTAATAACTTTATCTTCTTATATTTAAAAGTTATTTTCCTGAACTAGGTAAAACAACGATTTCCTCATAAATCATCTTTAAGCCTATAATGTGCCACTTATTAGAAATAATAATACAAACCAAAGGGAAATGAAGTACATTATGTAGGAAAAATCAAAATTATAATAGATCACTATTTCCATTATAAGTCAACTTATTACTTTTATTCTAAACTACTGGCTGATATCAGTTTACAGGCAATCTTGCAAATCATAATTTTTAAAAATTAACTTGATTTTGAACCATGGCTTACTCCACCAGTACTATATTGAACAGTTGTCAAAGACAATGAAGAAATAAGGAAAATTGATTTCTACAGTTGACATGATATTATATATAGACCTGAAAGGCACCACCAAAAACCTGCTAGAACTGATAATATAATAGTAAAAACTGATAATATATTTAGTAAAGTCACAGGATACAAAATCAATGTACAGATATCTGTTGCATTTCTATACATCAATAATGAAGCAGCAGAAAGAGAAATTAAGGTATCAGCCCCATTTACAATTGCATCAAAAACAATAAGATACCTAAGAATAAACTTAACCAAAGAGGTGAAAGACCTGTACTCTTAAAACTATAAAATACTGATGAAAGAAACTGAAGAAGACACAAAGAAATGCAAAGACATTCCACGATCATGGATTGGAAGAACAAATACTGTTAAAATGGCTTTACTACCCAAAGCAGTCTGCACATTTAATGCACTCTCTATCAAAATACCAACAGCATTTTTCACAGAGCTAGAAAAACAATCCTAAAATTGTATGGAACCACAAAAGACCCTGAATAGCCAATGCAATCTTGAAAAAGAAAAGCAAAGCTGGTGGCATCACAGTTCCAGACTTTAAGTTTTATCACAAAACTGTAATAATCAAAACAGTATGGTACTGGCACAAAAATAGACACACAGATTAACAGAACATAACAGAAAACCCAGAAATGAACCCACAATTATATGGTCAATTAATTTTCAACAAAGCTGGAAATAACATCCAATGGGAAAAAGACAGTCTTTTCAACAAATGGTATTGGGAAAACTGGACAGCTACATGCAAAAGAGTGAAACTGGACTGCTTTCTTACACTATACACAAAAATAAATTCAAAACAGATTAAAAACCTAAATGTGAGACCTGAAACCATAGAAATCCTAGAAGGGAACACAGGCAGTAACTTCTGTGACATTGGTATTAGACTTTTTACCAGATAGGTCTCCTGTGGCAAGGGAAATGAAAGCAAAAATAAAGTATTGGGACAGCATCAAAATAAAAAGCTTCTGCACAGTGAAAGAAACAATCAACAAAACTACAAGACAACCTACAGAATGAGAGAAGATATTTGTAAATGACATATCCAATAAAGGGTTAGTACCCAAAATATATAAAGAACTTGTAAAACTCAACACAAAAAACTCCCCAAATAATCCAATTTAAAAATGGGCAGAAGACATGAATGGGCATTTTTCCAAAAGAAGACATCCAGATAGCAAACAGATACATAAAAAGATGTTCAACATCACTTACCATCAGGGAAATGCAAATCAAAACTACAATGAGATATCACCTCACACCTGTCAGAATGGGTAAAATCAATAACACAGGAAACAATTGGTGTTGGTGATGTGGAGAAAGGGGAACCCTCTTGTACTGTTGGTGGGAATGAAAACTAGTACAGCCACTCTGGCAAACAGTACGGAGTTTCCTCAAAAAGGTAAAAATAGAACTACTCTACAATCCAGCAATCAGACTACTAGGTATTTACCCCAAAAAGACAAAAATACTAATTCAAAGGGATACATGCAACCTGACATTTATAGCAGCATTACCTACAATAGCCAAATTATGGAAACATCCCAAGTGTCCATCAATCAATGAATGGATAAAGAAAAAAAAATCACACAATAGAATATTATTCATCCATAAAAAAGAATGAAATCTTGCCATTTGCAATGACATGGATGGAGCTGGAGAGTATTATGCTAAGCAAAATAAGTCAGTCAGAGAAAGACAAATGCCATATTATTTCACTCATATGCAGAATTTAAAAAACAAAACAAATGAACAAAGGTGGGGGAAAGAGAGAGAGGCAAATCAAGAAACATACTCTCAACTATAGAGAACAAACTGATGGTTACCAGAAGGAAGTGTGTGGATGGGTTAAATAGGTGAGGGGGATTGAGGGCACTTGTGATGAGCACCAGGTGTATGGAAGTGTTGAATCACCATATTGTACACCTGAAATTAATATTACATTTATGTTAATTAACTGGACTTTAAAACTTAAAAAATAATTTTAAAAAATGAGTATATTGCAGACATACTACTAGACATTTACTAGCCTGTATATTAATGTTTATTTTTATATTGCTAACATTCAAATGACAAATAATTAGCATATTAGTACTACATTATTTATCATATTCAATTACTCACCTAACATATGTAAGGTTAAATCTCACTGGTAGTTGGAAGTCCAGCTGAATTGTAGCACATTGATGGTATCTGCCAATAGCATCCTTGATTTTTATATCAATCTGTAAATTAAATGGTGTTTACTTAAAGACAGCTTTTACTTTTCCTTTAAATTTTACTCTTTTTGAGGCATAGAGTCTACTTACTTTAGGGCCATAAAATGCTCCATCTCCAGGGTTCATCTTCCATGGTTTTCCAAATTCCACCAAGCTGTTTTGTAGTTGCTATTTTTTTTTTTTTAAAGAAGAGAACATTTAAAACTTCCATTTCATTGTACATTTTTTTTTGGCCACATAGCTCAAAAAAGTAAGTTATTGCAAATTTTAATTATATTCTATTTTAGCTCAACATATATTTATTGGGCATGTTTTATATCCAATAAACTACTGAGCAAGGACTACATAAAGACGATTAAGTTGGTACTTGCTCTTATACACACTGTAACTGGGAAAATTAAAAGATAATGTACTAAGTTGTTTCAGTGAATTCCAGGCAAGTGTTTAGGGAGGGATTACTTCACCCTCCTGCCAGTGCAGCCCACCCCGCCCACACACTTCCCAGCTCTTTGTAGGTGAGGCCTCCACACATTAAAAGGCATGAAAGCTTTAATCTTTCTCCTTCATCCACTCTGTGTTTAGGTGGGTAAAAAGGCCAAAGGAAAGGGCCTTGCCACTGGTCTCTTGCTTTTCTTCCACCTCCATATGTGTGGCTGGGGACAGGTATCCTTTATGATTTATGCAGGGGTGGGAGCAGGAGGCCCACTTGGATCTTCAGCCTGACACATATGTTCTTTCACTGTAGCTTGTAGTGAAGACCCTCAGTACTTATGGGTGATTGGGTATACACGTAAGTATTAATAAAAGTGTCTTTGGGTCTTCTGGCTATTCCCTATGCCAGCCTCCTTGAGAAGCACCTGTGCATTCCTAAGTCCCTGCCCAGCATACCACCAAACCACTATCCAAAGTCCTGTCAACACCTTGAGATATTGGTGCCCATGAAGGGGGCAACATCTGGGAGTAAAATGCTGCCGAGAGAAGTCAAAGCAGTGGTGATGCTGGGGGGCTAAAGCCAGAGTAATCAACAAAGCTGACTCCTGGGGTCCCAGCAGGCTTCCCCAGGATCTCAGTCAGAGTGCCTCAGGAGCTGGTCTTGGCTGAGATCCCAGGAGGCTCCCTCAAGGGCCTGATCCTACTATAGCAGCTTGCATTCTACTTTGGACTGGAGAGGGATACCACCACAGACGCACTTCACAGGCTGGCAAGCCAGCCTCAGCCTTACTCTGTTTCTGAAAGGAGAACAGACACTGGAATATCCTCCCAGAAAAAATGAGGCCCTGCTACAGCAGGCAACTAAGTGATGGGGAGAAGTTAGGGAGCTCCCAGGGAGGAAAAAGAAAGGCCAGGTTTTGGGGAAGAGCATAAAGCAGGTGGCATTGATCCTCAGTGAGCCTCTGAGGACACAGTAATCTTAAGGCCTGACAGGAATAGCCAAGGCTAAGAAAGCTTTCTGTTTATGCAAGGTATGGGAGGAAGTGTCTGTCTGAGAGGAGACTGAACCATTGTAATTCACATATGTGGACACTGACTGCACCCTGGCAGAAGAAAAATCAAGATCTCCTTCTCTCTCTTGATGGTTCTCTATTCTCCTTTTCCAGGTAAACCAAGTCTCTGGCTCCCGATACACTGTGGTATGGTGCTGGGCTCTGCACATACTGATTTGTTTGGAACTGTGATGTGGGCTTGTAATGTTCTTAAGGATCTTAATGACTCTGGAAACTCTGGAAAAGTGGGATGCAGGAGAGATCTGGAGTGGTTCTAGCTCCCTGGAGCTTGTAGATTTACATAAGTTCCAGTAGCAGAGGCCAGACCAGGTCTGCTGAAGCATCAGCCCAGACTCCCTTCAGACTTATCTGAGTGGGAACTCTACAGCTGAATTTAGGTTAAATTAAAAATTTGGAGATAGAACATTCAATTCCCATTTCTTTTGGATTTTAATTTCCACAAGAAAAAGTTGATTTCCTTTAGGTCACAGATTTCCTGATGAAACTTAATAGGAAGCAGGACTCACATCATTTCAATCTAGGATATTTTTTGCTCCTGACATTTTGGTTATTTGGGCAAGCTTTCATCTGATGGTCATGCTGTATAGCTCCCTAGTGATCTTTGCTGGGTTCCATAACTACACACAATCTGAGACAGAAAATAAGGTAATGGTGAATTGCTGACCCAGGAACAATTTGGCCTTGGGGCTGACTTAACTAATGTCTCTTTCAAAGCATTTTATATATATGAATTTCATATATATGAAATATAATATATAATATATATTATATATATGAATATATATAATATGTATATGTATATTTCATATATATATATGAATATATATATAAATACATATTCATCTCACTGATTCCCAGATCAGGGGTAGACATCATGAGAGAAATTCCCCCAGAGTGGAAGGATTCTCATCTCCTAAGGGAACAATCAGTCAGCTAAAAGAGCAAAACAATGGTGGAACTGCCCACCCATTCTCCCTGTGCCAGGCCCACACCTGGTTCATCCACCTTTTAGCCCCCTGCACTCCATGAATGGAGTGATGATGATGATGATACTACTACTACTATTAACAAAACGAACATCTAACATTTACTGAACACCTACATGTGGCTGGCACTATGACAAACTTCTCATATAAATTATTTCACTTAAGCCCATCATAACCTTATGAAGTAGGTGTTATCACCATTATCATCATCATCATCATAATCATCATCACCATTTCACAGACCTTAATGCTTCAAGATTTCTATAATTCACTCATGGAGCTAACCTCTGAAACTAGGCAAAAAAGAGTCCAGAGCCAAGCTTTGTGGCCTCATTTCCTCTTCCTACTTCCATGTGGCTAGGCAGGTAAACTGAGTCAGCATCCTGGGGCAGGGTGTCTAATTTGACTTTCTTCCTCCGTGCAAAAGACATGGAAAAAGGTCTATTTAGGATGGGCATGGGGCAGTGGGGAGGAGAAGGGTCTAATCAGATCTCAAGCCTAAACTGCTTCTACCCAGTCTCTGCCTGCCTCGGTGCCTAATAGAAAACTAATTGTTACACTATCATACAGTGCTCCTCTGATTTTTATTCCTTAAAGATTTGTGTGATAAGCATTTATGAGTATTCCATGAAGAGGTGGACCAAAAGGCTGGTCAGGGATTAGGCATTCCTGGGGTGTCTGGCCATAATACCATATTCATTTCTAGTAAAATCTGACACAGGAGATACACTATAGCCTTTTCAAGTTTGGTGAGAAAAAATAAGCAGCATGGTGAGCTCCTTAATCTTTGTTTTCCAAAGCTGAGATGTGATATGTGAGTCTCTGGGTGACTCTCGACAGAGGACGGCACTAGAGGCTGTGACTTTGCAGGGGATTCAAGCATTGGGTGTGTGCATCTACATCTATGAGTCACACTAAGATGGATCAACGAGCAATAGCTTAAAATAAGCTGCACACACACCAAGAGTGCCTGCAAAGCAGAGGATTCCTTTAAAAACACGGGAAACTGGTATTAGTGACTGACATTGAAAGAGCACAAATAAAAAGTGTTTGAAACAAACGTGAGGTATTATTATCACTGTTACAAAGAAAACTGGACAACCACCTTCTACAATCTTCACATCCTGTAACTTCCAATTTAAACATTTCTGTTGCAAAGCACTGTCACCTCCTCATGCAGGGTACCTGCAGAAACTCGGGTGGTTTCCATGCTCACGGAAATGAAGGGGCGCACTTTGTCTCTCCCTACCTTTTCAGCTTCATCCCATATCTCTACTTCCCCTAGGAAGTTTTCAGGCCTTGTTGACAAATTTAATTGAAAGGAGAAGCCAAATGTTGAGTAAACGGATTGCAAAAACTCCAAACACCCCTTTATTTCTTCTTCAATCTGAAATGAGAGCAAATGACATGTTCTAACTAGTTAACACCAAATCAAATCAATTTCTGGCATTTAAAAGAATTCTCCGTGTCAGATAGAAATAAGGCATGTTTTTACTATACAGCTGATGACACTGTTTTGGTTGTTCATCCATTCCTTACTCAAATACTCAAGAAATGTCCACCACACTCCAGGCGTGACCAGGCAACCAGCAGCTCCCAGTCCAGACAAGGCTACCTCACCATGAGCAATGCCACACAAAAGGGGGAAGAGTGGCTGTCCAGAGGGAGTGATAGCCAAGCTGCTGCGACAACAGGATAAGTAAGAGTTCTCCATGGAAAGCGAGGGGAGGAGCTTCTGGAGCAGAGGAAATGCTAAGAGTGAGGGCCTAGAGGAGAGAGGGGCAGGCTAGGGCAGGGCAGCTCCAGGAAGCTGCTGTGGGACCACGTTGTGTATGAGACGGAAGAGTGGCACAGAAGGGAAGTTGGTAGGTGATCAGTCTAGGGGCAGACAGGGACCAGAGAAAATTAAGGATCTTTAAAGTCAGGGTAGTGTCTGCACTTTTTACCCTGAGAGCAATGGGAAACCAATGAAGGATTCTTTAGCAAGAGACAAACACAATCCCATCTGTTCCTTTCATGGGAAGTGGACTGGCAATACTAGAAGCCAGGCCCATTGGGAAGCTGGTAGGGTCATTTAGGAGGGAGATGATAGTAGTTTGAACCAGAGAGAAGCAGCTGGAATGCAAGGAATTTGTGCTAAGTGCTGGAAATTCAGGAATGGATGAACAAAATTATTCAGGAATTAACAATACATTTAGGGAGAGCTATCAATAGGGCTTATGGTTAATTGGACATGAGGAGTAAAAAGTAAAGGGCACCTGGATTCCTGGCCTGGGCAGTGGACAGGACGTTGGTGCATCCGCTGAATGAGTGACCAGGGAAGGGTGAGGCAGTGGTGTGAAGGCAAAAGCGGGGACTGATTTTACACATGGCAAATGTGAGGATGCTTGTGATGTCCAGGGAGACATGTCTACCAGGCCCTGTCAGATTGAGATCTGGAGCTCCAGAGGGACAGCTGAGATGCAGGTGAAACTGGCAGCTAGCTGAGCCTACGAAGTAACTGAGGCCCCAGAGAGTGTGGTGAGATCAGAGCTAGGGGCTGTGAGGGTGTGGGGAAAGGAGGGCACATTTAAATGCAAACGGGATAGCTGCCCCCAAAACCAGACACATTTAGGAGAGAGGAGACAGGCAAAGATCTGCGTTCTGTCACTATGGATCAGTTTGAATTTTTCAGATGTTTTATCCATGGAATCATGCAGTAGATGCTCTATTTTTGTCTGGCTTTTTTCACTCAGAATAATTATTTGGAGATAGATACACTTGTGTTATAAGTATCAATAAATCATTCCTTTTTTTTTTTAAGCTTATTTATTTATTTTGAGAGAGACAGAGAGAGAGAGGAAGGGAATATCCCAAGCAGGCTCTGTTGTCAGCACAGAGCCCAATGCAGGGCTGAATCTTAGGAACAATGAGACAATGACCTGAGCCAAAATCAAGAGCCAGACGCTTAACTGACTGAGTCACCCAGGTGCCCCTACATCATTCCTTCTTGTTTAGTAGTTTTCCATTGTACCACAGTTTCTTTTTATTTCCGCCTATTATTGGGCATTAGGGTTATTCCTATATTGTGGCTATTTCAGATAAAGCTGCAATAAATGTTTGTGCTCAAGTCTTTGTAGGGATGTGTGCTTTCTCTTTCTCTTGGGGAAAAAAAAAGGAGTGAGATGGCTGGGTCATACAGGAGGTGTGCATTTAACTTTTTAAGAAACTAGTGAACTGTTTTTGAAAGTGATTGTACCATTTTACATTCCCATGAATGGGCCTGTCATATGGTGGATTACATTGACAGGTGTTCTGACACTGAATCAGCCTCACATCCCTGGAGGCTAAACCTCAATTGCTCATGATGTGGAATTATTTTTATATATTGTTGAATTCTATTTGCTAATATTATGTTAAGGACTTTTACATCTGTATCCATGTGGGATACTGGTCTGTAGTTTTGTCTGGTTTTGGTATTGGTTAAAAGTAGCTTCATAAAATTAACTAGGAAGTATTTTCTCTTCTATTTCAGAACAGAGTATACAGAATTGGTACTAATTGTTTAAATGTTCATTAGCATTCAGTGAAAAAATCTGAGCCTAGAGATTTCTTTTGGGGAAGTTTTAAAATTATAAATTCAATTTCTTTAATAGTGACAAAGCTTTTCAAATGATCTATCAGGTGATTTTATGGTAGTTTGTACTTTTTAAGGAGTAAGCTCATTTCAACTAAATTGTTGAGCTGATTTATGTAGAGTAGTTTATTACATTCATTTATTATGCTTTTGATGTCTTCAAGGTCTTTAGTGATATCCCCTATTGATTCCTGATATTGGTAATTTCTGTCTTCCCAGTTTTTTTCTTTCTTTGTCTTGAAGGAAGTTTGCCAATTTTGTTAATCTTTTTAAAAAAAGTTTTTTAACTCATTAATTTTTCCATTGTTTTTCTGTTTTCAATTTCATTGATTTCTGCTCTTGTCTTTATTGATTTATTCCTTCTTATTTTAGGTTTATTTTGCCCTTCCTTTTTTCTAGTCTTGCAGTGGGAGTCTAGATATTGATTTGAGACTTTTCTTCTTTTATAATACATGTATTTAATGCTATTAACTTTTTAGCACTGTTTTTGCTGTGCCCCACAAATTTTGAAATTATATTTCCATTTTAATAGATTATTTTAACCATATACATTTAATATGTTAGGACTTGAGTTTGTCTTTTTTGTTGTTTATATTGTTTCCTTCTTGTACTGTCTTATTATTCATTTTTCTTTTTCCTGCCTTTCTATCGCCTAATTTAGTATTTTTTAGAATTCCATTTTTATTTATCTATTTTTAGCACATACCTATCTGTGTATATTTTTCCCCCAGTGGTTTCTCTAGATATTACATAACAGTTTACTGATGTCATCATTTTATCACTTCAAGTACAGAAACCTTACGTCCCTTTACTCCATTTATAGTATAATTTTCTTAGATGTTTCTTCATACATATGCTGAGAACCATATCAGACAGTGTTATAATCTTTGCTTCAACCATCAAGCATAATTTAAACTCAAAAGGCAAAGGGAAATATATTTATCTTTCTTAGAGTACTTCCTAGAGCCATTATTTTAAGGTAGGTTTTGATTTCCCCTTCATTCCTGAAGGATATTTTTTATGGATATAGAATTCTGGGTTGACAGTTCTTTCAGTATTTAAAAAGTGTTGTTCACTTCCTTCTAACATCCATGGTTTTTGATGAAAAATTTCCTTTTGTGAAAGAAAAAATTTTCTTAAAGATAATGTTGATCTCTCTCCCATTGCTTTCAAACATTTTCTTTATCATTAGTTTTCAGAAATTTGGCTATGATGTGCCTTGGTGTGGATTTCTTTGGGTTTATCCTTTTGGGAGTTTTCTCAGCTTCTTGAATCTGTAGGCTTATGTCTTTTGCCAAAGTTGGAAGTTTCAGCCATTATGTCTTTGAGTACGTTTCACCTACATCCTTATTCCCCTCTTCTTCCAGAACTCTGGTAACATAAATATTAGGCATTTTGTTTTAGTTCCACTAGTCTCTGAAATTTTGTTCATTTTTATTTCAGTCTCTTCTCTTTGTTGTTCAAACTAGGTAATGTCCATGGTTGTCTTCAAGTTCGTGGATTTTTTTTTCTCTGTCCCCTCCATTCTGCTCATGAATCCATCTACTATTTTATTTCAGTTATTATATTTTTCACTTCTAAGATTTCCATTTGGTTCTTCTTTAGATCTCTTATTTCTTTCCTGAGATTTTCTATTTCTTTGTTGAAACTTTTTTATCATTTGTTTCAAGTGTGTCTGTAATTGCTTGCTAAGGCATTCTTATGATGGCTCCTTTAAACGAGATATTTTAGTGAGATAATGCTAATATCCTTGTCATCTCCACATTAGTGTTCATAGATTTTCCATTTTCATTAAGTTGAGATTTTCCTAGTTCTTGGCATGATGTTTGACTTTTGATTTATAAAATTTAAAGTTTGGGCAGTATAAGACCTTTAATTTTATTTAAACCTTCTGTTTTAGTTGGCTTCCACAGACTTCACTCCAACTAGAGGATGAAGTACTTCCTGGTTACTGCAAAGTGGGAATAGATGGTCTAGGTTTCCCACTGGGGGGCCATGACTGCTGGTGACAGTGGGATTTCTGGTACTCCACTAGGTTTCCTCTGATAACACCTTGTCAGGGAGGAGTATCTTGTTACTGTGGCCATTACTGACCACATTGAGTTCGTGGCCTCATTACTGTGGGGTGGTAGTAAAAGTCCTATCTTTCCACTAGACCTTCCCTGACACCACTCAAGCAGGGAGGCACCTTGTTACTGCCAGATGAGGGTGGAAGTCTATGCCCACATGATACTCCACTGATACTATAAGGTGTGTGGGAGGTCTTTGTTAACGTCCAGCAAGAAGTGAAAAATAGGTATTATTTTTTCTTCCAGTGCTTGGTAGAATTCACCAGTGATTCCATAATGGCTTGAAGTTTTCTTTGTGCAAAGCCTGTTCAGTTCCAATTCAACTTCTTTAATAGACACAGGGCTAGTCAGATTATCTACTTCTTGAATGAAGTTTGGTAGTTTGTCTTTCAAGGAAATTTGTCCATTTTATCTAAGTTGTCAAATTTACTGGTATAAAATTGTTCATAATATTGCCTTGGTATTCTTTTACTATCTATAGAACCTGAAATAATGCCATGTCTCTCATTTCTAGTATTTTTAATTTGTACCTTCTCTTTTTCTTCTGATCAGTCTAAAAGTTTATAAATTTTATTGATCTTCTCCGAGAAATAGACTTTGGTTTTTACTGATATTTTCATTGTTTTTCTTTTTTTATATTTCACTGATTTCTGTGTTACTTTCTAATATTTACTTCTGATGTAATTTGGGTTTTTTTGTTGTTTTTTTTAGTTTATTAAGTGGAAGCTGATGTCATTGATATACATATTTCTGATATAGGCATTTAGTGCTACAAATGTCCCTCCAAGTATCATTTTAATGGCATCCCATAAATTTTGATGTATTGTATTTCATTTCATTTGATATATAATACTTTCTAATTTCCTCTTTGATCTCTTCTTTGATCCATGTATTATTTAGAAGTGTGTTATTTACTTTCTAAATATTTGAGGATTTTCCAGATAGCTCTCTGTTACTGATGTCTACTTTAATTCTCCCGTGACCAGAGAACATATTTTGTGTGAATTGAATCCCTTTAAATTTGTTGAGAATTTATTTAGTCCCAGAATATGGTCTATCTTGGTAATTTGTGTGCACTTTCAAAGAATGTATACTCTGCTGTTATTGGTTGAAGTGTTCTATGAATGTCAATTAGGTCAAATCATTTGATAGTGGCCTTTTTTCATGACAATTTTTATTTGAAAACCTGAAAAAGTAAACTCTCACTTCTTTTTTTTTTTTCTTTTTTTTTTTTTCAACGTTTATTTATTTTTGGGACAGAGAGAGACAGAGCGTGAACGGGGGAGGGGCAGAGAGAGAGGGAGACACAGAATCGGAAACAGGCACCAGGCTCTGAGCCATCAGCCCAGAGCCTGACGCGGGGCTCGAACTCACGGACCGCGAGATCGTGACCTGGCTGAAGTCGGACGCTTAACCGACTGCGCCACCCAGGCGCCCCGTAAACTCTCACTTCTACACAATGTTGAAAAACAAACAAAAAACCACAAAATTCTACCAAATCCCTTAAAATATTCCACTTAGTGTATTTAAGTTAATAAAACTGGAGGAAACTTTAAAGAAAAAAATAATACATTTCATGACTAGAGATTACTGATCTGTTACCCAAATTAGAGGATCGCAAAATGTTAGATCTGAAGGAGACTTCAGAGATAAGACCAA
Organism: Prionailurus bengalensis; assembly: GCF_016509475.1. NCBI lineage: Eukaryota > Metazoa > Chordata > Mammalia > Carnivora > Felidae > Prionailurus > Prionailurus bengalensis. Next base: position 20,110,785 of record NC_057355.1, read on the forward strand.
AGATCTTATTTTACAGCGACTCTGAAACTAAGAGATGTGTCCAAGGCAACACACTGAATTTATGCCAACCATGCTTCATCCTGTATTACTGTTTACCTGCTCTACTGTGCAGAAGATGTGGGCATCATCTTGCTGGAAGCGTCTAACTCGAGTCAAGCCACTTAAAGTTCCCGACAATTCATTCCTATGAAGAACTCCAAAATCAGCAAATCTTATAGGCATTTCCCTCCATGATCGTGGACGATGGGCAAACATTAAACTAGAAAAGATGCAATGACACATAGCTTGTACTTAGCACAGCAAAGATTAAGTAATTATCTAAATAATAAGTTACAATGAAGCCTCAAGACTTGTAAACACCTTATTCTGGTTCTTAGATCACCAGTTTAAAAACAAATTCTAGGAATTATTGAACCTTGAATTTATATCACTGCAGTACTCTGAGAAAGGACCCTGTCTGTCCTCTCTTCCAGAAATTCTGTTCCATATTCTTATTTACCCAATGAATTTCCACTTACTGTGTACAATTTACTTCAAAGTCTACTTTTTTGTGTGTAAGTTTATTCATGTGGAGAAAGACAAAGAGAGTGAGTGGGGAAGGGGCAGAGAGAGAGAGGGAGAGAGAGAATCCCAAGCAAGCTCCGCACTGTCAGTGTGGAGCCCAATGCGGGGCTCAAACTCACAAAACATGAGAGCATGACCTGAGCCAAAGTGGGATGCTCAACCGACTGAGCCACCCAGGCGCCCCCTCAAAGGCTACTTCTTAAGTAAAGCCCTCTTGGACACTTCTGTAGGCAGGGCTGGGCAGTCTGCCCTCAGGCTCCAAGAACATCCGGAATGTGCCATTATTTTGGCACTGAACCTAATTGTTTTTTCAACATTTTTATTTATTTTTGAGAGACAGAGAGAGACAGAGTGCAAGCAGGGGAGGGGCAGAGAGAGAGAGAGGAAGACACAGAATCCAAAGCAGGCTCCAGGCTCTGAGCTGTGAGCACAGAGCCTGATGCGGAACTTGAACCCATGAACCGTGAGATCATGACCTGAGCTGAAGTCAGATGCTTAACCGACTAAGCCACCCAGGCACCCCAGATTTGCTTCACTTTTAATACTCACCAATGCCCTGGACAGTTCATGGGCTTAAGGGCAAAAGTGTCCTTTTCAATATCAAAGGTAAACATGTTCTCACTGTAATGCTGCCAGTGGCCTGAGGTTTCCCAGAGCCTGCTGTTGTACATGTTGGGAGAGAGCACCTCTGTGAAGTTACGTTGGTGATATTCCTCCTTTAAGATAAATGCGTTGAATGTTAAAATGTGGCACGACAGATCACAATTCCACACAAAGTAACACCAGGTGCAAATATTTTTAACTTAGGATTACATCTTTTTTTTTTTAATGTTTATTATTTATTTTTGAGAGAGGGAGAGGCAGAGTGTAAGCTGGGGAGGAGCAAAGAGAGAGAGGGAGACACAGAATCCAAAGCAGGCTCCAGGCTCCCAGCTGTCAGCACAGAGCCCGACGTGGGGCTCGAACTCACGAACCATGAGATCACGACCTGAGCCAAAGTCAGACGCTCAACTGACTGAGCCACCCAGGCGCCCCTGGGATTGCATCTTATATTAATTCCTGGTTAAGGTGCCCTCAGTTTTAGGTGTCGTACTCTCTGGGTCATGAAGGTTAGATTAATGTACTCTCAGTATAATTTTCATATTAAGTATCTTTATTTTATATTATACAACTGCATATAGTCCATGTTTTAATTCTTTGAAAATTAGTAATTGAAATTATATATAATTACATATAACATCTATTATATGTATTATATACTATTATATATTATATTATTATGTATATATAAGCTTTCTGTAACTACAAACTCCCAAATCCTGCTACATTCTAGATAAACAGCAGGATTTTTTCTATACTGAAGAGGTAAAATAATTTCATAACTCAATAACCCTAAATGCTACATTGCATGCAAATTTACTTTTGATCTATTTAGTTTTATCACTATTTTTTAAAGTTTATTTACTTATTTTGAGAGAGAGACAGAGAGAGAGAGAGACAGAGAGAGAGAGAGAGAGAGAGAGAGAGAGAGAGAGAGAAAATGAACAGGGGAGGAGCAGAGAGAGAGAGAATCCCAAGCAGGTTCCAGGCTGTCAGTGTAGAGCCCAACACGGGGCTTGATCCCACAAACTGAGATCATAACCTGAGCTGAAATTCAGATTGGATGCCTAACTGACTGAGTCACACAGGTGCCTCTGATCTATTTAGTTTTAAATAGAAATGTAGCTGAGAATTTTAATTTTTATCATATGAAGTGGTTGAAATCTATAAAGTCATGAACTGGCTTTTCTCCCTCCATCCCTGTAAATGGCTTCCCTACTTCAATCACCGAGGACAGGAAAAGAGAGTCAACCGAAGTACTTAATTTTTTTTTCTTCAGATAGCAATCAGATGACCTTTGTTGCTGGTTTCCTAGGTTCTTACCCTCTGTTAATCGCTTAAGAAATACCTGGTACAAATCTAGACCACCATATTTTAATGAAGTAAAAAAAAATATTTTTCACAATTAAAAAAGTCTAAAACATGACATTTTAAAGTTACTAACACTTAAAAGGATGCTATTTGTTACTCTTTGGCAGAGCATCTTTTCAGCCACTCGTGGATAGCTGGGTGTCAGCCATTCAGTAAGCTGCTTTACCTAGCCTTAATTTTTACTAAATGAGAAAGTTTTAACCAAAGTATAGGTTATTACAAATAGCACTAATTATTTTGTGGCTATGTCAGATACCTCTATATATTCAGATTAAACAAGGTCCCCAAAATTGAAGAACTGTTGGTGTGTTTGCTTATTTGTTTTTACTAGAGACTAGTTTAAAGCGTGGCTCAGAGATGATGATGAATCGATTTTTAAACCACTCTGGGTACAATTGCTATTCATGTTAGCAATTCATGTATTTGGGAATGATTTTAAAGTATGTCTTAGGGGTGTCTGGGTGGCTCAGTTGGTTAAGAGTCCAACTTCAGCTTAGGTCATGATCTCGCAGTTTGTGAGTTTGAGCCCCGCGTTGGGCTCTGTGCTGACAGCTCGGAGCCTGGAGCCTGCTTTGGATTCTGTGTCTCCTCCTCTCTCTGCCCCTCCCATGCTCATGCTCTGTCTCTGTCTCTCAATAATAAGTAAACACTTAAAAAAATTTTTTTTAACTATGTCCTATGAAGGGAATGTCATTATGTCTACTGCTTACTTAGTTTAGCAAAAACCAACTATTACTACCATCTACATGCCTCATCTCTATATATTATAACATACACATGAAATATATGTATTGTTTTGTCTTTCTTATACACACATGCATACATGTAAGAGAAAGAGAAAGCAAACAGGCAAAATGTTAAAAATTGATGAATCTAGATGAAAGATACATGGATGTTCAGTGTACTGCACTTTAACTTTCTGTAGATTTGAATTTTTCAAAAGAAAAAGTTGGGGAAAAATATATCTCATACCATTTCATCAATTTATTTCTCTAAAGAGTAAAGAATATCAAGTGCTGGCAAAGAATACAGCCATGCTGGTTGAGAGGTCTACAGCTCAGTCTGGTCTCCTAAAGAAACCCTGATCGCTTATTCTGAAGATTAAAAATCATATTTCATCCATGGGAATGCAAGCTGGTGTAACCACTCTGGAAAAAAGTATGGAGGTTCCTCAAAAAACTAAAAATAGAACTACCCTACAACCCAGCAATTACACTACTAGGCATTTATCCACAGCATACAGGTGTTTCAAAAGGACACATGCACCCCCATGTTTATAGCAGCACTATCAACAATAGCCAAAGTATGGAAAGAGCCCAAATGTCCATTGATGGATGAATGGATAAAGAAGATGTGGTATATATATACAATGGAGTATTACTTGGCAATAAAAAAGAATGAAATCTTGCCATTTGCAACTGTGTGAATGGAACTGGACGGTATTATGCTAAGTGAAATTAGTCAGAGAAAGACAAAAATCATATCACCTCACTCATATGAGAACTTTAAGAAACAAAACAGATGAACATAAGGGAAGGGAAACAAAAATAATATAAAAGCAGGGAGGGGGACAAAACAGAAGAGACTCATAAATATGGAGAACAAACTGAGGGTTACTGGAGGGGTTGTGGGAGGGGGGAAGGGCTAAATGGGTAAGGGGCACTAAGGAATGTACTCCTGAAATAATTGTTGCACTATATGCTAACTAATTTGGATGTAAATTTTGAAAAATAAAAAAAATTAAAAATAAATAAATAAATAAATAAATAATTAATTAAAAAAAAAGAAGGAAGCCCTATACTCAGCTGCTGCTTTATGTAGCCAATGTAGATCATGATTTCTTCCAGCTTAAAAATGTTTCATGTCTTTGACTTACTTCAGGCTTCTAAGGGAAACTTCCATTATCTCTGAGAAATCAGTAACTGAATGTGGCCTCCTCACTATAGGGAGAGTAGCTCATGGCCAGTGATGGCACCCTGCCTCCCCCAGGTCCTGACCAGGCAATCAGAATGCTGGCCAAAGAGACACACTTGCGCTGTTCAGAATGCTTGTATAAAAATCTCACAAACAGCAAAATGGGTGAAGGGGAATGGGAGATACAGGCTTCAAGTTGTGGAATGAATAAGTCATAGGAATAAGATGCACCGTTAAGGAATATAGTCAATGATATTGTAATAACAATGTATTGGCTAGATGGTAGCCACCCTTGTGGTGAGCTTAGCATGAAGTCTAAACTTGTGCAATCACTATGTAGTACACCTGAAACTAATGTCACATTGTGTGTCAACTATACTCAAAGACAAAGTCTCAAATAGCAGCTTATTCACTGATTGAGTTCCCACTGTGGTCTGGCATTGTTGCCAGGGTAGCAAGAGTGAGCAAAACAATCCTATCTGTGCCATCCGTAGGGACAGTTCACCATTGTCCTCTGGTGGGGGACAGATGAAAAAAGATACAATTCCATTACTAGAGTTTAATGAGGGCCTGCATAGGAGAGGTAGAAGTTGCTATCTAAAGCGTCTCTATGTCCACTTTGTTGGTTCCACATTGAGTTTTTCAGTCAAAATTGTAATACATGTCACGACAGAGCACATAAAATGGCACACTGGAAATTATCTCCCTAACATAAAAGAGATACGGATGGTGGGGGAGGGTGGGGTGGGAAAGGGAGCAAGAAATGATGTGATGATGAAAATACTATAATCATTTGACCCTTTTTGACCTTTCAGAGAAGCTTAAATATGTTATATCAAGGGAGGCCACTTAATAAGTGAAACATTGGTATATTTGTCTGACATAAAGTGGGAAAAGGAAGTGAAGAAAACTTTTAGTTTGGAACTAAGGAATCAAATTTTAGTATATTTCCATGTTAACAAAACAGTCTTATTTTTAAAATTAATTACTTATGTAAAGAATATTTTTAAGGCAATGGAAATAACTGTATGATATCATAATGCTGAACACATGTCATTATACATTTGCCCAACCCATAGAATATATATCACCAAGAGAGAACCCTAATGTAAATGAGGGACTTTGGGTGACTGTGATGTGTCAATATTGGCTCATCGATGTAACAAATACATCACTCTGGGTGGGGGGGCCTGTTGTGATGGGGCACACTATGCATGTGTAGGGGCCAGAAGTATATGCGAAATCTGTACCTCCCTCTCAATTTTGCTGCAAATCTAAAGCTGTTTTAAAAATAAAGTTTTTATTAAAAAAATCATATTTCATCCTGAAATACTAGTTTCAGGCCATTGAAGGTACTGAATCTCTACCTGTACCTGGTGATCTGGCTACCTGAAAGCACCTAAATATCAGGGCCACAGAGCAATGCTTCCAAGCAATTTTCATTATAAAAACTACAGAAATTCCACTTAAATGACTCCTTCCCCAAGCCACACTAAAATAACAGAATTTTTATAAAAGCAAAAATCTACCAAGGTCAAGGGGAAAGGAGGAGAGATGAAAGCTATATAGTTAAGAATCTGTAAAGTAGATGAACAATTGCCTTGGCAGACCTGGGGAAGCTGAAAACTGAATGGGAGAATCCCAGAAGCAAGTCTGCTTTAGCTGGGTATAGATTTCTAGGTTTCACTTTTTTTTTTTAAGTTTATTTATTTTGAGAAAGAGAGCAGGGGAGAGACAGGAAGAGAGTGAGGACCCCAAGAACCTCTGCATTGCCAGCATGGAGTCTGATGAGGGGCTTGATCCCACAAACCATGAGGTCATGACCTGAGCTGAAATCAAGAATCAGACACTTAATTGACTGAGCTACCCAGGAGCCCCATTTAGGCTTAATATTTTTAAGGCGTTGTTTTGTCTTCTGTTTTTTAGTGTTCCATTGAAAATGTCATTCCATTCTGATACCCACCTATGTCTATGGCTTTCTCTCTCAGGAGACTTAGGATCTTTTCTTTATCCATAAAGTTTTGGAATCTCTCAGTAAGGTACCTTAGTTCCCAAGGAAAGAATGCTTTCACCAAAAATCCCAGACATACTTCTGTTGGGATTTGCAACTGTCCCTGGCCCATTTGGGGTCCCCTATGCTAGTTAACCAAAAGGCAAAGAATGACTTGATCTTCTGGCCAGGATGACTGACCCAAATTATTGAGGAGGATTGTGCTGCTGTTAAACAATGGAATAAGAAGGGCTGTATCTGGAATCAGTGAGGAGCCTTAAGCATTTCCACATCTAACAGTGATAGTCAGTGGGGAAACCCTGGTAACCTAAAAAAGAGAGGATCATGAAGAGCTTGGATCCTGTGGGAAGACAATTTGGGTCATCCACTGTTATGGGTTGAATGGTGTCCCTCAAGAAAGGCACATTGAAGTCCTAACCCCAGGACACCAGAATGCGGACTTTTGGGGAAACGGGGCCTTTACAGAGGTGATCATCTTAAGATTTAGTCATTAGAGTGGGCTCTAATCCACTATGACTGGTGTCCTTATAAGAGAGGGGAATTTGGACAGAAACAGACACATATAGAGGGAAGATGATGCAAAGCCACACAGGGAGAAGGCCATGTGAGGGCTGGGGTGGAGGCATCAACAAGCTGAGCATCACCAGCAATGGTTGACAAACCACTGCTAGCTGGGAAGAGTGGAACAAGGACTCACCCACAGGTTCCAGAGGGAGCATAGCTCACCAATGCCTTAATTTACACGTCTGGCCTCCAGAACTGCAAGACAATACATGTCTGTTGTTTTAAGCCACTCTGTTACAGTGCTTTGTTAGGCACTCTATGAAACTAATGCATTCACCAAATGAAATGCTCTGTCCATCTGAGATATTGGAGGGACAAGGAGAATATGGAATGGGTGGTGGAGGAAGGAAGCTCTGATTTATTAACTTAGGCTTTGTGTCCATCTACAGAGCCTGGGGCTGGAACTGTTAACACTGAATTATTTCTTTTCTCTGAATACATGAAGAACACTGATGGTGGCTAATGTCACATTTTAATTTTTGCTGAGACTGAACTGATGTAAATGATACATTGGCTGATGGGACCTTGTGTGAGGAAATAAATAACTTCATGAAAGCAAAGGACAAAAGTGGACACCAAGTAGCAAAGGGATTGGGCTGTGTTGGTTTTTCTCCATTCACCAACCTGAGCCACCCCATCCTGGGATATCTGCCTCCCTTCTCTGCTCTGCTCTGTTCCCCAAAGTCGACTTCTATGGACTCCATCACCAGGCTTACTTGCCTTGAGTTCTAGTTGGGTTTGACTAAGGAGAGGTTCCAAAAGGATCCCAAGGGTAGGAGAAGAGAGTGGTCAGGGTATTTACTCCCTCCTTTCCTACTTCTTCCTTGCCTTGGGTTTATTCTGTCTCTGGCTGTAATCTCCAGTTACAGCCTCTCTTGCACACTTCAAGCTCTCTCTAAGTTCTGGAATACTTTCTCCTCACCTGTTTGGGCCTAGGGGTGGAAGGTAAGGGAGCCTGATGTTGGTAATCCCTGGATACTCTACATTCCCTTCTTAGTTACCTCAACTGGACCCACACCTCTGCAAATATTTTCTTCTCTAGATTCCCTAGAGTTAAACCCTTTGAGTGCACTGTCAGGACTCTCCCTGCACAGGGCTAAATGTTTTGATATCTTATATGTCTGCAAAGACAAGTTTGGTTTGGAAATCCACTGAATCCAAGGTTGTGGCAACAGGAAGCACAAGTTCTCCAAGTGGGTTATTAGAATAAAAAACAAGAGAAGCCACTCCCTTCTATTCCATGATTTTTCTTCTAAAGATAAACATAAATTTACCATATGACCCTGAAATCACACTCCTACATATTTACCCAAGTAAAATGAAAACCTATATTCATACAAAAACCTGTACATAACCATTTATAACAGCTTTATTCATAATTGTCCAAATTTGGAAGCAATCCAAATGTCTCTCAGCTAAGGAATCTGTGTTATGTCCATACAATGGAATACTGCTCAATAATAAAAGGAGACTACCATTAATACACCTATTAGCCTGAGGGAAAGAAACGAGTCTCAAAAGATTATATACAGTGATGATTCTGTTTATATGGCAAAATTTTCAGGATGGAGAACAAATCAATGGTTTGATCAAGGGAGAAGGGTTTGACTCTAAAGAGGTAGCATAACAGAAATTTTTTGGGTAATGAAGTTGCTCTGTATCTTGAATGTTGTGATAATACAGTTCTGCACATTTGTTGAAAAAGTATGAGTTTTATTGTATGAAATTCTAGAATGAAAAAATTTAAGGAAAGTAAGAAAGATAGAGAACCAGTTGATAGACATGTTCCCGAATACAGGGGGGAAGAGTTTCAAGTAGTGTAACAACAAGATGTCTCTATTTATTTACTATCAGTTTTCCATACAGTCAGTAACCAATATACATCCAAACGTTCACCCATCTTGGCTTGAACATAAGTGGAGGTCATCTCACCCCAGAATCAAAGACTCAGAAACTTTGGAATTTCCTTCTTACTGGGAATAATATGCCCTCCTGCATGACCTTCCACAGAAAGGCAACAGTTCTATTTCTGAGAAAAATGGCCCCACACGATGGACTGTTTCTGCACTATGCTCAGTATCACCTACCCCACTACTCTGGCTACAGTTGACAGGACCTGGCACCAAGCCACAGTCTGTTGATACTGGACGGGCCAATGGCCCCTGAGGTGGCCTGATGTGAATGAGAATCTGCCCCGCATGTACACCCTCTACTGCCTGGTGATTAACCAGAACTGGATCTCTGTTGAAGGACTGTGAGACACACAGAAGGGGTACAGAAAAAAAAAAAAAGGACACAAATGATCAGACTGAACAAAAAAATAAGACCCAACAATATTCTAGTTTTCAAGAAATGTACATTCAATATAGAAACAGAAATAGGCAGAAAATAAAAGGACAGAAAAAGATATATCACACAAGCCCTAACATAAGAAAGCAGTTTTGCCAATATTAATATCAAAGTAGACTTTTAAAAAAATTAGCTTGATGAAGGTCAAATACTGTATGGTTCCACTTACATGAGTTACCTAGAATACCCAAATTCATAGAGACAGAAAGTAAAATGGTGGTTATCAGAAGCTGGGGGAGGTGGGAACGGGGAGTCATTGTTTAAGGGGTTCAGAGATTCATTATGCAATGATGAAAAGGTTCTAGAGAGTTTCAGTTCTGCAAGATGAGAAGAGTTCTGGAAATGGATGGTGGTGATAACTGCAAAACAATATAAATGTATTTAACACAACTGAACCATATGGTTAAAAAGGGTTAAAATAGTAAATTTTATGTTATATATGTTTTACTACAAAATGGCTTTATTTAGGTATAATTTATATGCAATAAAATTCACCAGTTTTGAGTACATGATTCTTAATGATTTTTGACAGATGTATACAGTCATGTAATCTCCACCATAATCAAGACATAGGATATTTCCATCACATCAAAAAGTTCCCTCCAGATCCTCTGTAGTCACCCCCTATCCCTGTCCTCAGGACCCCTAATTGTCTTTCCTATCACTATAGTTTTACCATGTCTAAAATTTCATATAATGGAATCATACCACATGTGGCCTCTGACTGACTTCTTTGGTTTAGCATAAAACCTTTGAGATTATTCCTTCTTCTTGCATGTATCAGTACTCCATTCCTTTTTATTGCTGAGGAGTAGTCCATTACATATCAAGGTTATGCTTATCTGTTCACTAGCTGATGAGACTCTCTGTTGTTTCCATTTTTTTGCCACAATAAATAAAGCTTCTATGGACATTCAAAGTCTCTGTATAGACATGTGTTTTAATTTTTCTTGGGTAAATAACTAGGAGTGAAATTGATGGGTCACACAGTTAAGCATATGTTTAACTGTAAGAAACTGCCAAACTGTTTTTACAAAGTAGCTGTACCATTTTGCACACAGGCAATGGGAGTTAGAATTTCTCCACATTCTTGCCAAGTTCTAGTGTTTTCAGGGTTTTGTTTTTGTTTTTGTTTTGTTTTGTTGGCCATGGGGAGTGTGTGTGTGGAGGGGGACATTCTAGTGGACATGTAATTATACCTCACTGCAGCCCTAATTTTCATTTCTTTGATGACTAATAATGATGAACACCGTTTTTTATCTGTTTCTCTGTCATTTCTATTAAAAAAATCAAATATCTAGGCATAAACCTGATGAAAAATGTGCAAGACTTCTAAAATAGAAATTACAAAATATTGCTGAAGGAAAATAAAGAACTAAATGAACTGACAAAATTTCCATGTTCATAACTCAATGTGGTTAAGATGTAAATTATCTACAAATTAATCTATAGAGTGAAGGACATTCCAATAAAAATTCCAGCAGTTATTTTTTAGAAACTTGATAAGCATCATACAAAATTTATATGAAAACACAAAGAATGTAGAATAGCCAAAATAATCCTGAAAAACTTAAAATTAAACTGATATTAAAACTTAAAATATAGTTAAAATAAGTACAGTAATCAAAGCAGTGTGGTGTTAGTGCAAGGACAGACAACAAAGGGACAAAAGAATAGAATAAATATCCAGAAATACATAATGACTATTATATGCATATGATCATACAGTTTAGGACAAAGACTCTACTGTATTAATAAATGGTATTGAAGTTCCTGGCTAACCCTATGGAAAAAATGAACCTTGATCCCTCTACTGCACAGAACCTAAAAATGAATTCAAGGTAGATCATGTCCTTAAGTCTGAAAACAAATTCAACCAAGCTTCTAGAATGGAACAAAGAAGAATATTTTCATGACTCCAAAATAGGCAAAGATTTCTTAAACACAGCATGAAAGCACTAACCAGAAAGGAAAAAAAAAAGCAAAACAGGACTTTGTTAAACACGAGAACTGTTGGTTGCAACACATCATTAAGAGAAACAATAAGCCGCAGCCTGACAAAATATACTCATAATATGTACATTTAGCAAATCATTCATATCAGAATACAGAAGAACTCCTAAAAATAATTAAGAGACTAACAATCCAATTTTTTTAATTGACAAAATACTTCACAAAAGAGGATTCCAAATGACCGACAAGCATATGAGAAGGTTGTCACATCATTATTCATCAGGGAAATGCAGAATAATACCACGGTACCAACCAGAATGACAAACTGAATACCAAGTGTTGAAGAGAATGTAGAGTAAGTGACAGCTCATATATTTTAGAAGGAACATTAAATGGTTCAACCACATGAAAACTTTTCAGCATTTTGTTAAATTAGTCAATAACACTCTACAACCTAGCAATTCCACTTCCACGTATATACCCAAGAGAAGTGAGTACTGTGCCCACCAAAAGACATGTACAAAATGTTCACATCAGTTTCATGTCAAATAGCTCCAAAGTGGAAACAACTTAAATGTATACCTACAGGAGAACGAATAAATACGCTGTACTATATTCACAAAATGAAGTACCTCAAACAATAGAAAAATAATTATATGCAAAACCTGGATGACTCTCAGACATTAAGTTGAACAAAAGAAGCCAGAAACACAATAAATAGCTAATACTGTAGGAGTCCACTTACATGAAGTTTTGAAGACCAGGAACAATTGATCTATGGTGGACAGAAATCAGCAAGATTATCCCAGGTGAGAAGAGGGGAGGTGGGTATTGACTGGGAAGACCCAAGAGGACCTTATAGGATGGAGCTGTTCTATGTCTTGATCTGGGTGGTGACTGTGTAGATGTACACACATGGGAACATTTATTGACCTGTATGCTTCAGATTTATGCATTTTAACAAATGTAACTGAACCTCCAATCAGCAACTCTGGCATCAGCTTCCACCTGAATGTGGCCATATAAGGAATTCAACGTAAGAACCATGCTAATTAAGTCTAACACTTGGAACCATTAGAGATAACAATGAAAAAAAAAAGGCCATTTTAAGCCACTAAGCTTTGGGATATTTTGTTATGCTGCGACAGACAGCCAGAACAGAATTTGTTCTGGTTGTGGGTGCTGCTATAATAGCAACCTAAAATAGGCAGCCTTGGCTTTGGGGCCAGGTGGTGGGCAGAAGCTGGGTGGCTAGAGACTGTGGGAACTTGAAGGACAGTGAGGAAAATATATTGGAGGATGAAGAAAAGGGGACTCTTGTGCCAGAAAACTGGTAACACCATCACCTGAGGTAAATGAAAAACAGAAAGAGTACCCAAAGAATTCATGGACCATAGCTAGGGATGTGTCTGGGCAGAAAGTACAAAGGAACAACTGACTACTTAGAGCTGCCTACGATAAAATACAAGAGAGACAAAAAATAAACAGGGTACTATTTTTGGAGAGGAGATACCAAAATGCCAGGACCTGTTGGGTTCAAAAATAAAACTATTGCGTCCTCAGACTCATCCAGCAAAAGACTCATAAGGTAAGAATGGCTTTAGCACAAAAATAAAATACAGGGTACAGCCAATAAAGTATGGCCTTACAGTAAAGCTCTTGAGGGTATAAAGGTGTGCCATTTATGAAGACCTCACAGTGATCTGAATGAGTATCTACAGTGATCTGAATGAGAGTCTTAAGATGGTGCTTTGTAGACTCTGTCAGCTAAGCATTAAGGCTTTTAAGAATCTTAAGTGTATAGTCTTGCAGCAGCCTCACAGGCAGCCTTAAGTAGAGAAGAATTTGGTTCATAAAGAGGCACAGCTGTGGTTTTTATAGAAGTGTTGATTACAAATGTATATAAAAGACCCCACAAAGTTTTTAAAAGAATTGTCCTGGCTTAGACTAAAACGGACAGAGACAGCACAAAATGAAATGAGGCCTTGGGATGCCCAAAGTCCTACTGAAAGAAACAGGTTGAGAACACTGAGAAAGCTACTCAGAGGTCCGTGTGGGCTATTTCTCATGGTAAAGGAAGGATGGTTCAAAGGGCAGAACCATAACCCAGGAAGAGACAAAACTAAGTCCTACCCAAAGTGCACTTTTTGACCAGGGAGAAAGAACAAGTAGGTTGCCAGGGTATCTGCAGATCAGTGACAACTACTCTCCCCCGCCCCTTTTTGAATGGCAGTATGTACTGCCTCCTATTTCTCTATCATCATTTTATAATGTTGGGGTGGGGTTGACCCTGACACAATTGTCCCTTTAATTCACAGATCTTAAGATGAGCAGAACTGCATTTGATAATCTGTACTTTGCACCCGAAGACCCTCATCTATACTTAGACCTGATTCAGATGACATATTATTAGATTTTGAGCCAATGCAGTGATTGGATGAGATGTGCAATCATTTTCTTAGCCAACAGTAGAACACATTTGAAGAGCAGAATTGGACCTCCACCAGTTTTTTGGAGCTGAAGAGACCACACACTGTCAACTGGAAACCCCACAGGGCCATGCCCTAGAAACAGGGATGAATAAGAGGCAGACTCTGTCTTATCAAAATGGAAGCCCAGCCCTAACTCAGCTCCATCTTTGAATGGATTAATTAGGCTTCAATCTTGACAGAGGGTAAATGTTCTAGTAGGAGATGACATCATCTAAAGCCTCCGAAGTTATTTTTATATACAGTATTTAGCATATAATAAAAAATTACCAAATATGGGAAAAGGCAAGACCATATAACTGAAAACCAAGAGAAAAAACAGGCAAAGTTTCTGAATTTTTTTTGTTTTGTTTTGTTTTGTTTGCATGGAAAGGCCAGTTTCTTCAGACAAAGGTATCTGGGAGTTCAAAGTCCTCTGCCTCATCCGTGTCTGCCAAATATTCTTATTCCAAAATTCAAGGACCCACTCTTTCCCAAAAGTGCCCTTACCTTTGCATAAGAGACCACTGGGGTTGTGAATTTAAATGGCTTTACAATTCTGCAGCCCATACAATCAGGCCTTGGGCCTAATCATCAGCCATGCGCGTCTTACATCTATAAAGATAAAAGATTCCTATCAGGCTACCACAGAGGCTTTCTGTTTATTCTCCATACACTCAATGACCATCCTTGAGAGTTCAGGGTGCCAGGGGCTATATTGATTTTCTGGAAGACAGCCTATCCAAAACAGCAGCTGTGATGGTCATCACCACCTGCTATAGTCTCGGATAATCTTCAGTGATTCTTCAGGCCCTCTGGCCGCCCATGGCTTCACACTGGCAGATCCCTACTGGAAGGTATGTAGCCCAGGTGACAAAGTCCACAGAGCTTAGCCTCCAGGGACACAGAACAAGAAAAGAAGGAATGGAGATGAGACAGGTGAGGCAGACAGAGAATAACCAGCTCATGCCAGTAACCTTTTCTCAGGAAGTTGCTGAAGAAAGTGCTTCCCCAAAGGAGAGGGATAAGGAAAGAAGAGGAAGGCATGGGATCAGGGAAGAAGAGAACCAACATAGCAGAGACATGAGGGGAGTAGCCAGAATGATGATGAAAACAAGTGCTGAGACATCAGTTGGCAAGAATCCTTGCAGCAAGTTAGTTCTGGAACAAGGGGACCAAATTTTCAAAAATTACTTAGAGATTACCTGAATACTCAGAATATGCTGTAAGGAGTTTTACAGTTTTGAGAAAAAGTTTGAGGATGAATTAGTGATAGGAACTAAGTAAGTGAGTGATATAAAACTGAGTAAATGAAAATTTTAGGTAATTACTAGTTACAGGAAAGAAAAAAATACAAGAAAGGAAACATAATCCTAGTAGTTACATGGATCACCTC
Source organism: Prionailurus bengalensis (assembly GCF_016509475.1). Classification (NCBI taxonomy): domain Eukaryota; kingdom Metazoa; phylum Chordata; class Mammalia; order Carnivora; family Felidae; genus Prionailurus; species Prionailurus bengalensis. The sequence continues at coordinate 20,125,975 of NC_057355.1, forward strand.
TGAACAGTATCTGGAGTTCAAATGAGAGAAACACTTAAGACTTTCTCATCTACAGACTTTATTACAAGAAGGTATTTTATATAATTGCTCTAGATGGAGATGCCAAGCTACCTGGGAGTCACACCAGTGAGGGACACCATGGACCCCTGGGTCAGGGACGGTGAGGGGGATCATGGACCACATTTTGAGAATCAACAGTTCATCATTTAGCATTCTGTGCCAGATAGGACACTTCCTCCTTTCTTCTCCTTTCCCAGGGAGTTCCACATTTAGTCTAATTCTTATCTTTGTATTGTTCATGCTCTAGAAACTTTTATGGACAACAGGTGCACTTACTGAAATCCAAGAATGCATTTTATTTAGGAAATATAGAAATTATTTCAATTTTTTTGAGGCACAACCCAGTATTTCTCTTTAGTTCAAAATTCTTATTAATATTACTAAAATAAAGTTAATGAAAATACTTGGCTATTTTATTACAAAAGTAGGAAAATAATAAAATGTACAATGGAGCTGAATAAAAAAAGTTTTAAAAATTAACTTACTCGTATGAAATCCATAAGTGTGTTATAAATGAAGGCTCCTCTGGGAAGAAAAAAGCAGCTCCCAGGACTCAGATCGTGGAAGAAGAATAGTTCTTGTTCCTAGATTAAAACAATAACTGCATCTCAAATCTCACTGCCATTGATCAATATTTACTGTATGCACATGACATTGAAGGAATAGACTTATACTCAGTTATGACTTCCATCTTCTAACAACTAAAGCCCCTCAATACTTACCTCTAACTAGAATTACTACCACATGTAAAATTACAATTCATATTTATGGTTACTTAGCTCTTCATTCACCTTTTATTCACTGCTAATTTCTGACGTGGCATCTTGGAATGTGGATCTCATGGGGAGAGAACATGGCCAAAGATCAGAAAAGTTCACTCCAGGGGGAAGGCTCCACGTGGCGGTGGCCATCATCATGGCTGTCACTACTGAATGCCTGCCCCATGCTGCTGCCACCATACAGCGTCTGCCCTCCCCATCAGCCCTACAAGGCCACCGAGCAAGAGATGAGCACGTGCAGTTCCATAAGTGAGCACATGGCTCGCCATATAACATAGCCCGTAAGTGGCCAAACTGACACTCAAGCCCAGGTCCACACACTCTTAAATCTCATTCTGTCTCTCTGCTCTGTTCCCCCAAAACAAAGTATGTTGTTAAGTACATACAATTTTTTACAACATTATTTTTACATCATGGTATGGTGACAGAAAGCTGTAATTTTAAAATCTAATAAAAGACACAGGAAGGAAGCGATGAGGAGACATTTGTAGTATTAACATGAGGTTACAATAGCAAACTCTGAGTGCCAGCAAAACAGAAGATAGGACAAGGGAAGAAGAGATCCCATTTTCCAAACAATTAAATCATAGGCCAACAAAGAATGTCCTCATCCTGCTAGTGATTAGGACGCAGGTGTACCTTTCCGATTTTCCTGTGATCACGGTTCCTGGCTTCCTCTTGGAACTTTTCCCAGGTTTTCATCATCTTGTTATCAGGAAAGGATATCCCATAGATCCTCTGCAGTGTTTCCATTTCGGGGTTGCCCTCCCAGTATGTTGAGGAATTCTAAGCAGCAAACAAAAGTTAGGTAAACATACCAAACATTTGGTTATAAATAAAACCGCTCTTAAATCTGTGCACAATTTTCCACTACGCCATCCACATAGCTTACGATGACTTTTTGTAGCACCAGGAAGACTCTCAAATTGATTCTAATTAAACTTCCCCAGCCCAAATTCATCAGAAAATTATGTAGAGTCTGCCATGGATTCTAGGAATGAATAGTGAGAAGGAAAGGGAAGGTGGGCGGGGCCAATAGTAATTGAACCACAGAGGAGAGGAACAGCATACAGTACAGAGACATGAAGATCCCAGCCAAATGTTCTTGCTCACACTAGGGTGATTCAAGGAAGTCATCAAGTGCAGAACAGTATCTTAAAATATATGAGAAAGAAAGGCACTGTACCATGTATAGTAATGTTAAATAATAAACAATTAAAAGCTACATGTAAGGTCCTAATTTTCAAAAACTACAGTATTTTTAGAAGCTTCGTAAAAATTGGGGTGCCTGGGTTACTCAGTTGATTTAGCATCCGACTTCAGCTCAGGTCATCTCATGGTTTGTAGGTTTGAGCTCCTCGTTGGGCTCTGTGCTGACAGCTTGGAGCCTGGAGCCTGCTTGGGATGCTGTGTTTCCCTCTCTCTCTTTCCCCTCCCCAATTTGTGTGTTTACTCTCTCTCTCTCTCTCTCTCTCTCTCTCTCTCTCTCTTTCCCTCTCTCTCAAAAATAAATAAATAAACATTAAAAAAAGAAGCTTCTGTAAAAATCAAATAATGAGGTATTTTAAAATACTGTGATACTCAGATTATAAAAGATATGATTGGAAATTCCTCATTATCTGGTTTATCTTAAGTTTGCTGTATTAAAAAAAATAAATGCTTACCTTGAAAATTTTTATGGCTTTAATTTTTCCAGTGTGTCTTACATGGGGCCCTTTGCAAAGGTCAATTAGTGGACCACACCTATAATGAAATATTTCAGACATGCCCAGACACAGTTATAGCTTTTTGGACCGTTCATTACAAATCATGTTTTCATATGTTTTAAGTGAAGGATCTTACTTATTCGTACATCTTGAGGCAATTTTTAACTTGGGGGGCAATTTAAAATAATTTAATTCTTAATTTAGGATGAAGAAAGAGGCAATTTATCTGGCCTCAGATTCCAGTCTTGCCTCCTTTGCTCAAATTCAAAAAGTTACAGAATCTTCTGACAGAAACCACGCAGTCACCCACCACTTTTCAATGTCATGTCCCAAGGCTATTGAAAACCTTCCACTGTCATAAAATCAAAAAGCCATTTCCCTGTTCTACACTGATTTGCAAAGCCAAAATTATCTGCAACTTATACAAAATGTGCAAACTTGATACTTTAAAAATAAACTTCACCAAACCTATAGAATGTACACCAACAAGAGCAAACCATAATGTAAACTCTGGACTCTATGTGATTATGATGGTCAGTGCAGGTCCATCAACTGTCACTAACGAGCCACTCCACGGGGGGCATTGATAGTGGCAGAAGCTGTGCACAAGTGGGGCAGAGGGTATGTGCGAAATCTCTGTACCTTCTCAATTTTGCTGTGGACTGAAATCTGCCCTGAGAAATAAGGTCTGTTCAATCAATCAATCAATCAATCAATCAATCAATTTCAAGGGTCTTTTGTGTATTTGTTTTTAGGTCCTCTGGTGTTATGACAAAAGCCTTAACTGTCTTTTGGTTTACTAAAACGGAACACTGACTTCAGTGCAACTCTCAGGCACAAGTTTAGGTCAGAGATGACACCATTATTAAAACACATAGTGTGGGGTGCCTGGGCGGCTCAGTCGGTGAAGCTTCTGACATCCAACTCTTGGTTTTGGCTCAGGTCATGATCTCACAGTACCTGAGTCCTGGGTCAGGTTCTGTGCTAATAGTGCAGAGCCTGCTGGGATTCTCTCTCTCTCTCTGTCTCTCTCTCTCTCTCTCTGCCTGCCCCTCCCCTCTCAAAATAAATAAAATTAAATAAAAAAACCACATGGTGCGGTTGCTGGGGATTCACTTGCACCTCTAACCAAGAAGGACCCCCAAACCTTAATAAGCACAGACTTTTTTTCAAGCACAGAGACACTTAAAAAATTAAGATACTAATGACACTGGTCAGAGGGAAGGTACTTAACATCAACTAATTTAAGGAAAATTTAGTAAAGAAAGTTCTTCCTTAACTATTCCAACCAATTTTAAATACTTTTAAAGTTCACTGGTTAAAGAGTTAAAAATTATGATGAATACAGAAAGAGGCTGGTTTATTCACCAAAGTGGATAAATATGCTTTAAATATGAAAATGTCATTTATTTGAATGGCCAGGCCTTATTGTTCTCTGTCCAAGATGGGAGTGGTAAATCAAAGCTCACAGGTGTGGAAGGAACGCCTAATTAGCATGGAAGACTTCAATACGCTCATCTTAAAATAACCCTGTAGAAGAAAATACAATTCACTTTCTAAAAATTAAATTGACAGAGTAAGAAATGTCAATATTGACCTAAGGAAGGTTCAAAAAATAGCCACAAGAGCTCAAGTATTAGGAGCCTGAATTTTAAAACTTCACATGTCTTTTCTATCTCTTCATGTATTAAACTTCAAAATGCATATAGTAACATTTATTTGAATTATAAGTAATAACCAATAAAACCTTATCAGGTCACTGGAGAATAGCAAAGATGAGGCAAGCATGGTATCCCACTTCAATGTCAAATGGCAACAAGCTCATATTATAATGTGAGAAATGCACTGAGCACATCTTTGCTTAAAGGGAGATGACTTCCCTTACAGCACAATGAAACTACAGACCTGTAACTATGTGACCATGGAAAGTAAATGCTTTTGGAGGGTTTTTCTGATACCAGATCTCCTAAGATTGGACCATGAAGGTCATAGCATCAGCCAGACATCCAGAACACACAGAAATGGGGAACAGCAATTACCTACAAGGCAGCTTTAAAACCACACGAATAAAATAGGGGCTCCAGATGTTAAACAAACAGAACTGAGTTGTGGTGATATTGATTTCACTTGCCTCTTCCTATCACTTGATTTGCCTTCGGTTCCTAACACTGTCTTTGTGTTTTATCATGAACATCCTGCTAACGCATGAAAGCTAACACCTTTGGACTCCAGGAAACGGGGAGTATATATAGAAGGAGGCAGGAAATCACTGCATGAGGGGATGGTCCCTAACAGCTCCCACTGCCACATTAATAAGAATGTGAGGATGAAACAAAATTCCATTCCTAAACAGCTCCCCTTGAAATGTAAAGCACTGGGCAAACACAATCTCACCCACATGGGAAAAGATGCTGTTACAGCTAACATCTGGAAAATGAAATTCGGGTTTCAGCAGCAGACTGATAAACACAAATGAAGACATAATAATTTCCTTTTGCTGATAACATTTTGGAGTCTCTAGCTAACACAGTATACCAACTATGCAAATTGACAAATAGACCACCCACCCAAGGACCAACTGCTTCTACTGCTAATGCCTTAAAGTTTACCACTGAGCGCCCCTTAAAATTTACACACACTTTGGGGCGCCTGGGTGGCTCAGTCAGTTAACCTCAGGTCATGATCTCATGGTTCCTGAGTTTGAGCCCCGCATCAGTCTCTGTGCTGACAGCTCAGAGCCTGGACCCTGCTTCAGATTCTGTGTCCCCCTCTCTTTCTGCCCCTCCTATGCTTGCACTTTGTCTCTCTCTCTCTCAAAAATAAATAAACATTTTTAAAAATTCAAAAGAAAGAAAGAAAGAAAGAAAGAAAGAAAGAAAGAAAAAGAAAGAAAGAAAGAAAGAAAAAGAAAGAAAGAAAGAAAGAAAGAAAGAAAGAAAGAAAGAAAGAAAGAAAAATACAATCTATACACACTTTACCTGTAAACTGTCGTAGTTGGAGTGTTAACCTTCTCATTCAGGATGCGGCATTTAAATTTATTGTACTATAAAGAAAAACATATTTACATATTATTATGTTTTTACGTAAAATGCTTAAGTAGGAAAAAAAATTTTTTTTAGGAAAAAAACTTATTTTTTTTCAATAAACACTGAATGGGTGTCTACTATGTTCTAGCGCTGAGACCCCAGGAATACCAAGAGCTCACAGCTTAGAGCTGTACTGTCCAAAACAGGAGCCACAAGCCCGTGTGGCTATTGAACACTTGCAATGGAACCAGTCTGAAATGAGATGTGTGTAAGTGCAAAACACATTGGATCTCAGAGACGTGCTGTGAAAGAATGTACAATAGTTTAGTAACTATTTTTATGTTGGTTACATGATACAGTGATATTTTTGATATAATGGGTTAAATACGATATTATAAAAATAATTTTGCCATTCTTTTACTTTTAAAATGTGGCCACCAGAAAAAGATTATATCCGTGGCTCAGATTTGTGAATCACATTATATTTTTATTGAACAGCACTGTTCTAGAAGATTCCATTTTTTTCATCTCATTTTTAGAGTGTACTTTTTAAAGTTTTTATTTAAATTCCAGTTAGTTAATATACAGTGTAATACTAATTTCAGGTGTACAATATAGTGTAATTCATGACTTCTATATATCAGGTACTCATCACAAGTGCCCTCCTTAATCCCCGTCACCTATTTAACCCATCCCCACCCCCACCTACCTCTGGTAATCATCAGTTTGTTCTCTACAGTTAAGAGTTTGTTTCTTGGGGCACCTGGGTGGCTCAGTTGGTTGAGCGTCCAACTTTGGCTCAGGTCATGATCTCGTGGTCCATGAGTTCAAGCCCTGTGTTGGGTGCTGTGCTGACAGCTCAGAGCCTGGAGCCTGCTTCAGATTCTGTGTCCCCTCCTCTCTCTCTGCCCCTCCCCCACTCATGCTCTGTCTCTCTCACTCTCAAAAATGAATAAATGTTAACAAAAAATTTTTTAAAGAGTTTGTCTCTTGGTTTGTCTTGCTCCTTCTTCCCCCCCTTTTGCTCCTTTGTTTTGTTTCTTAAATTCTACATATGAGTGAAATCATATGGTATTTGTCTTTCTCTGACTTATTTCTCTTAGCTTAGTACTCTCTAGCTCCATCCACGTCTTCAATGGCAAGATTTCATTATTTTTTATGGCTGGATAATATTCCATTGTGTGTGTGTGTGTGTGTGTATATATATATATATATATATATATATACACACACACACACCACCTTTTGTTTATTCATTCATCAGTCAATGGACACTTGGGCTGTTTCCATAATTTGGCTATGGTAGATAACGTTGCTACAAACATCGGAGTGTAGGTATCCCTTTGAATTAGTATTTTTGTATTCTTTGGGTAAATACCTAGTAATGCGATTGCTGGATCATACAGTAATTCTATTTTCAATTTTTTGAGGAACCTCCATATTGTCCTTCAGAGAGGCTGCACCAGTTTGCATTCCTACCAGCAGTGCAAGAGGGTTCCCCTTTCTCCACCAACACCTATTGTTTCTTGTGCTATTGATTTTATCCATTCTGACAGGTGAGAGGTGGTATCTCATGGTGGTTTTGACTTGCATTTCCCTGATGATAAATGATGTTGTGCCTCTTTCATCTGTCTGTTGGCCATCAGTATGTCTTCTTTGGGAAAAATGTCATGTCTTCTGCCCATTTTTTAATTGGATTATTCATTTTTGGGGTGTTATAAGTTCTTCATATATTTTAGATACTAACCCTTTATTGGATATGTCATTTGCAAATATCTTCTCCCATTCCATAGGATGCTTTTTAGTTTTATTGATTGCTTCCTTTGCTGTGCAAAAGCTTTTTATTTTGATAGAATCCCTATAGTTTATTTTTGCCCTTATTTCTCTTGCCTCAGGAGACATCTCTAGAAAGAAGTTGCTACCGCCAACGTCAAAGAAGATATTGCCTGTGTTTTCTAGATTTTATTGGTTTCAGGTTTCACATTTAGGTTAGAAGACTGCAATTTGAACTACATGAAATAAATAAAATTCTGAGGACACAGCTGCATTTTTAATTTACATAAACAAAAACTAAGTTTACAATAAATGATCATATTGTTACATTAAAAACTCAGAAGACACTTTTCTTTCCTGCTTTCATCACTATTGCCTTGGAGACAGGTACTTCATATTAAATAACTACTTGAGGAAGGTAGTTGTTGGGAGAAAAAAATAGATATGTATGATTGAACTGTCTCATACTTTTATGTTCAAACAAAATTATTTTTCTTCACAAACTTTGAGGTGTTTTTTTTTTATTGAGTTTAATTCTTTTTTTTTTTTTTAAGAGGGAGTGTATCTGAATTTTAATGCTTTACTTTCCGTGTTCTGTAGTTTCTACCACTGACCTAAAGAACAAAACTGCTTGAACAGCTTGTTTCTCTACCAAAGCAGATGGCAGTTTGACCTCTCAGAGAATATGCAAACCAGAAGAAACGTCACATTTTTCTTCCCTGGGCCTTTTGAGAAACTAGACCAAAATGTTAAGTTATTCAAGGTTCTTATTGAGCAGTGGTGCTTTACTGTCTAGAGAAGCTAATGAAACTCCCCCCCCCCCCCCCGCAATGGCACTGCACAGGTGTGGACTCGGGACACACTAAACTAGGAATCGAGAACCTTGAGCAGCAGTTCAGAGTTTTATCCACCTCAATTTTTCCTGCTTTTTGCCCACTATTATGGCCAATGTGGGCGGGTGGGAAGGGGGCTATTCCTGACAACTTATGCTTTCCAAGATCCTCTCAAAGAGAGTTCTCTAGTTGAGTGGAAACTCTTCTACAAAAAGTTGGCCGGTTCTGTGAACCTGGAAAAGAATTTCTCTCTGAATGCTTATGTTGCAAGTTCCTCATAGGGAAAGAGCCTTAAAATAACATGAAGTTCTATTTTATCGGCAACTTAGAATGCAAAGTATTTTATTTTTAAACTTCTAAATTTGAAAACAAAACAGCCTAGGTTAAATAATGGTTTTTCCAAAGCTGAATGTGCTCACGTGGAGATCCATTTTTCTGCTTGCAGCACAAAACAACTTCCTACAACTCCTAGGCAGGAACACTACTGATTTTGATGGTTTGTGATTGGATGAATGGATCAATCTCAGTTGGTTATGTCTGTTTTTTTTCCTTGGTAAGGGCTTAAAAAAATTCTAGAACAGATGCATTTTTCTAGTCTTACACAGACACTTTGATTCCAAATGTCTCCTGAGAGGCATATACCATATGCAGGAACCCATCTTCGTCCTTCTCACGTTCATACACTTCAGAAATCGGAGTGGACACACTCACCATGCTGTGTCCATTGACTAACAGGAAGAACTCCTGATTAGCGTTGAGCTGTAAGCGCCTCCTAATGATCTTGATGAGCTCACTCATGTTGACGTGATCAGGTACAAGGAACTTGGTTTTGTCCAGTACAGGAAGTTGCTTCTCACCCTTGTATCGTTCTGTGATCACTGGGATTTTCGTAGGATGCTGCTCTCGGATAAGTCGGACATCTACTCTTTGTTCAAGGGTGCGGCGCTGCTTGAAGGTCTTCTCCGACAGCATGGTGCGGGAGGCGAGGCGGAGGGTCCGGCTGTTCCAGACGGCAGTGGCAGAGACTCCGACCGTGGCGACAGCAACTTCCCTTGTCTGATTGAGTTTAATTCTTAAGAGGAGATGCAAAAAGGCAACTCACGAAGAGGAGAAAATAACTGCAAATCACATATCCAATAAAGGATTAATATCCAGAGTATGTAAAGAATTCCTACAACTCAACACCAAAAAACAAACAACCCAATTAAAAAATGGGCAAAGGACTGGGATAGACTTTTCTTCCAATCGGATATACAAATGGCCAATAAGTATATGGAAAGATGCTTAATATCACTAGTTATTAGAGAAATGCAAACCAAAAGCACAATGAGATGCCATCTCACACCCATTAGGATGACTATTACCAAGAAAACAGAAAACTACAAGTGTTGGCAAGGATATGGAGTGGCTGGAATGCTCGTGCACTGCTGATGGGAATGTAAAATGCTAACAGCTGCTGTGGCAAACAGTATGGAAGTTGACAAAACTGAGAATTTCCATATAATCCAGCAATGCAACTTCTGGAGATACACCCAAAAGAATTAGAAGCAGGGACTCGATCAGATATTTGTACACCCACATTCACAGCAACACTTTTCACAATTGTCAAAAGGTGGAAACAACTCAAGTGTCCGTCGACAGATGAATGAATAAACAAAATGCAGTCTATACACACCATGAAGTATTATTCAGCCTTAAGAAGGAAGGAAATTCCGACACCTGCTACAAGATGGACAAACCTTGAGCACATTACACTGGTAAAATAAAGGAGGTCACAAAGGACAAGTATTGTATTATTCCACTTATATGGTTCTTAGAGTCATCAAATTCATAGAGACAGAAAAAGGGGAAGTGGGAACAGGGAATTAGTGTTTACTAGGTGTGGGGTTCCAGTTGGAGAAGATGAAAAAGCTCTGGAGACGGATGGTGGTGATGCTTGCCCAATATGAATGCGCCAAATGCTACAGAACTATACACTTAAAAATGATTGACGTAATAGGAACTTGACCAGTTAAGCGTCCGACTCTTGGTTTTGGCTTAGGTCATGATCTCATGGTTCGGGAATTCGAGCCCTGTGTCGAGCTCTGAGCTGACAGCATGGAGTCTGCTTAGGATTCCATCTCTTTCTCTCTCAAAATAAATATATAAACTTAAAAAAAAATGGTCAGCATAAAATTTTTTTTTTCCCTTTTGGGTATTTTACCACACACACACACAAAAAGAGTAGCTGCAACTTTACCAAGCCCAAATCTATCTTTTTATTTCAAGCTCACAAAATTAACAATATCGTGTGTTCAAATTATGTGCTTTCTCTGATATGATTTAAAACATAAATTTAAGTATTCTTTTTTTTTTTAATGTTTTTATTTATTTTTGAGACAGAGAGAGACAGAGCATGAACGGGGGAGGGGCAGAGAGAGAGGGAGACACAGAATCCGAAGCAGGCTCTAGGCTCTGAGCTGTCAGCACAGAGCCTAACGCAGGGCTCGAACTCATGGACTGTGAGATCATGACCTGAGCTGACGTCGGACCCTTAACCAACTGAGCCACCCAGGCGCCCCTAAATTTAAGCATTCTTAAATTTATTTACGCTTACGTACATTGGTCAAAACAGCATAAAGAAAAAACAGAAGTATTGTTGAATTTAGTATATTAACAATACTCAGAATGAATCAGATTTATAAACACATATATGAAAACTATTCCCCTGGTCATTTACCTACATATATTGGCATTAAAATGTTCAGGAAATGGGGAACCTGGGTGGCTCAGTTGGTTAAGCATCTGACTTCTGCTCAGGTCATGATCTTGCAGTTCACGAGTTTGAGCCCCATGTTGGGCTATGTGTTGACAGCTCAGAGCCTGGAGCCTGCTTCAGATTCTCTGTGTCCCTTTCTCTCTGCCCCTCCCCGCTCACACTCTGCCTCTGCTCTCTCTATCTCAAAGGTAAATAAACATTTAAAAAAATTTTTTTTAATGTTCTGGAAAAAGTAGGGAAATATCACATTGAGCGACTAGTGACAACCTCACAACAGGTTGCCAACCTGGAACAATGTGGCAAGCAACATCCAATTATTTGTTTAAAAAAAGAAAAAAAAGCTGTCTATGTTGATTAATTGTTTTTACTATTCCTGGCAAAAGGTTTTCTTATTCCAAAGAGTTTCCTGAAATTACCTCAAACATTTCGAGGAGCACTTCCTTGCTGACTTCCAGTCTTTCAAAGGGTTGCTTTTCTTTTATGATAGTCTTACATATGTTCTCCAGGGCCGACAGTTCTGTGCTGGACACGGCTCTAAAAAGAAGAGTAAGTGATAGTCAACACAGATTTCTCAGACATCACGCATGTATGTTCCTTTTTGTGGACGCTCGTCATTAACTGAGGAATTTGTGCCTTATTGAACCCAGACTTCAGAAAGTCATACATTCATATGCAGGGCCGATAATCTTACTTCTCAAGGAGGAAAACGGAGGCACCAACAGATGAAGTGATTTGCCTACAAATCTTCTCTGCGATGAAGTGTGCAATTTGAAAACCCTGTTAAAATACTCGCTGGTTAGAGTGTAAGCTCCTTTAAGGCCTGTTCTTCTATGTGGTCTACCTTACACATCACACATCTACATTTTTTGTTTGAAAGAGCTATAGTAGGGGTGCCTGGGTGGTTCAGTCGGTTAAGCATCTGATTCCTGGTTTCGGCTCAGGTCATGATCTCATGGGTGGGTTCAAGCCCCATGTCGGGTCTGCACTGATAGTGTGGAGCCTGCTTGGGGTTCTCTCTCTCTCTTCCTCTCTGTCTGCCCCTCCCTGCTTGCTTGCTCTCTCAAAATAAATAAATAAACTTAAAAAAAAAAAAAAGGGCTGTGGTAAGTGCTCACACATCCCGGCCCTCGCTGACTGTTGAATCTAGGTTGGGAGAAAGATCTGTGAGCGTGAACTGCTGAGTCCAGTCTGGCACTCACAGGGAATGGCCCACTGTGAGCCATCAACTGACCTCTTTCAGCCACTCCCTGGTTTGCCCTCATTCCCCTCCATGCACACGGCCTTCCTTACCTTTCCTCAAACAAGCCAGGCGTAGGCCCACACCAGGGAGGTCCCAGAGGCCTAGAACGTTTCCCCCAAATGTCCCAAAATACACTCCCCCACACAACTGCCTCAGAACTTGCTCCCTCCATCCTGGTCCCCACTTCAACATCACTTCCCCCGTTCATGACCACTGTCATGGCACACACCTCCCCACAGCTGGTTTATTTTCCTTCACACCACTCATCACCACCTGACAGCAGAGGGCTGTTTGCTTTTGTCTAAGCTAGCTAGACTGTTAGCTCCATGGGGACAGACTGATCTGCTCACTTATGAATCACCAGCACCAAGCACAGAGCACATAAGAAGCAGTCAAAAACTCTTGTTGAATGACTCTCTGGGTGGTGGTGGTAATAGGAGATAAAGCTGGACAAGCCTGTATGTAGGAGCTACAGAGTCGGATGCTCAGTTAGGGAGACCATTTAAGCAGTCGGGGTGGGGGGAAGGGACAGGTAAGGACAGAATGTACCATAGTCATCCAGCAAGAGATGCTATGGGTCTAAACTGAGGCAGAAGTAACAGAGGAGGAAGGGAGGAAGGGAGGACCAGAGAACTATTGAGGAGATAGAACAGGAAGACCCGGATAGAAGGACTGGATAGTGTGGGGTGACAGTGAGGAACAGGAATTGGAAGGACCCTCAGGTTTCAGTTTTAGCAGCTGGTCCTTAAGGACTATGGGGAGTACAGGGAAGGAGGTGGGCTGGGGCTGGGCACAGAACTCTCGAATGTGAGGCCTCTGTGCACCACTCTGCCTGGTATTTATCTGTGTGAGATGTCTGGCTGAGTCAGATAGCACCCTCGGTTATCATGGAGCAGAACTGCACCCACTAAGGATTAAATCTGTGATTCTGGTCTTAATTTACTACTATGATGTAGCAAGTCCCGGATTAGATAGATACTCTATCACTTCCTTCTGAGGAAAAGAAAGTTGGAGACGTTGCTCTGGAATCTTAACTCATAAAAAATTAATTTTCAAACATAGCCAATCTACAGCCATGTTATATAACACACACATTCAGTAAAATAATACATAACCATCATAAAACAACGGACTGTAAACACATGCCTCCGGAAGTGAATATTCAGTGGTATTACCTGTCTTCAATGAACATGTCATAATAAAATCCATTTTCAATGGGTGGACCATAGCACAAGTGGCCCCCATAGTAAAGCTCCATGGCTTCCCCAAGAATATGAGCACTAGAGTGCCAGTACACCTGCAGGGCATGAAACACAGAGGGCAGAGGCAATCAAAATCATGTCATGGAAAATTATTAGTCCAGTAACATAAGTAAGCAAGTGCATACACTTTAAGGGGATAAACATCAAGACATAGAGTAACACTGGGGTGCCTGGGTGGCTCAGTTGGTTACGTCTCGAACCTCAGCTCAAGTCATGATCTTGTAGTTCGTGAGTTTGAGTCCTGCATCGGGCTCTGTGATGACAGCTCAGAGCCTGGAGCCTGCTTCAGATTCTGTGTCTCCCTCTCTCTCTGCCCCTCTCCTGCTCGTTCTCTCTCTCTCTCTCTCTCTCTCTCTCTCTCTCTCTCTCTCTCAAAAATAAATAAACATTAAAAAGAAAAAGACATCAATTTGAAAAGAAAATCTTCAATGCCCACTGAGAAGAGAACATTTTCTGAGTGCTTTGCAATTATACCAGAGCCATATGCTTGGTTCTAGCGTGAAACTGCTGCTCTGAGCTGCTCCTACACCATTTCCTTCTGCACATCTTAACTTGCAGAGAAGATGTGACAGCCTCAACCATGGCTTGGACTGCTGAGGGGGAAGCAGCAGCATGCAAGCCCAATTCAGCCCAGAGTGGAGGGAAGCCAGGCGTGACAGACACTGATTTCCTTTCTTTTTCTCCAGAGGCAGCAGCTAAGCTGAACGCAGAGGGCCGAAGTAGTTTTCTGTCTCCACAGCAGTCTCCACATGCTTTTGACAGAATGACTTTTTGGGGGGAGAAAAGTATAGCCTGGGAATACCTGCTGGTTGCCTGAGACCCCTGGGCAGGAGGACACACATGAGTAAATTCATAGTCCAAGGGCTGGTCATCACATCTATAAGTTCAGAAAGTTTGGTTTTGAATTCCTAAGGAATCAAAGGTTTATGGATAAACTAAAACTAACTGAATTCACTAGATCCACAGAGGTACCAGAAAAGCAAGACAATGGAGTCCCCTGGCAGCCCTTTCTTTCCCTTATTAAATAAAAAAACCTTACAATTAGAAAGCTGTTTGACAAATAAGTCAAAGCACAGGGAGTCTTCTGAGCAGACTATGTGCAACCCCAACCCATAGCATTAAGCAGGGATATGATCCACAAACCGCCCCAGAGCCTCCGTCCTTGGCACAGACCTTTGCTTTGGATGGCGCCAGGGGGGTAGGCTAACTGCCAACAGGAACCCAAGTGTCTTCTTTGGCGCGCTGTCTGCACCTAGATGTTTGTTGAGCCAAACACTGTGTTGGGTGCGGAGGATACAACAGTGAAAGAAACAAGTCACTGGCCTCATGCAGTTTACCGCACATTGTGAGGGAGACAGGCAGAAACAAACCAGTAAGTGCATAATCAAGAGAGAAGAAGAGGATGTAAAAGGAGATGAACAGAGCACTGTAATGATAAATAACAGAGAAGGCTCTGCATTCACAGGGAGTCAGGAAGGCCTGTGTGGCTAACACGTAAGGGATAAAGTAACTTGAGAAAAGTTGCAGAGGTAAGAAAGGGCCAGTAACCCTGCGGGCCTTCTGGGGGAATCTGGGTTTTATTCCAAATGCAATGAGATGCACTGAAGGGTTTTAGGCAGAAAAGAAATTATTCAATTTACATTTTAAAACATCGTTTGGTAGCAGGAATGGATTTCAGGGGAATGGAACAGCAGGTGGACATTTTCTTGGGCAGTACTATAATAACACCATTGTTGAATCTCGGTAATGGCAGCAGAAGTGGACAGAGTCCAGATATGTTAGGACAGTAATGGCTTACCAATTAGAGACTTGGAGTTGAGGGAACAGGTAGCAATCACATACAATCTCCAAGATTCTAGGTTGAGTAACTGGGTATGTGGTGGAGTTGTGCCCTGAGATGGGCAGACAGGGAAGGAGTAAGTTCTGGGGCTAGAATCAAGAGTTGTCACCGTGGACATACTACAGATTCCTGTATGATATCTGGATGGGGATATTACATGGGTGGTAATGTACCCAAGACTGAGGCCTGTCTAGCTACAGACAGAAGAACTGACAGCGGACAGTTAGCAGACAGGACAGCTTAGAACAGGAGCATAAAGACAGAGGGTACTATGAGCACTGAGTAATTCTTCACTCTGGACAAAGATGAAGAAAACGCCAGCAAAGAAGACTGAGAAAGATCCGATGGTGGGAATAAAGCCAGAAAAACACTGGTGCCATAAAGAATCTTAAAAGAAGAGTGTGGTTAACTGTCATGACTGCTGAGATAATACATAGGATGCAGGGGGCAGCAGCCACTGAAATTGGGGGTGAAGCCTGACTCACGCCATGATGTACTGGAAGAGACCACTGAATGAACTACAAGCACAGAGCTAGTGGCTTCAGTTCCTACATAAATCTGCTTGTTTTGTTCACCTCTAAATAAAGTGCCCTACATTTGTTTAAGCCTGAGATCACCGCAGCACATCACTGATTTCCCCCGGGGTTTCACCAAAGCTTTGAAGTAGAATATATATCTATGTATATTCTTTTACCAGATGTTAGGCTTACAAAAGTAAATATCAGGAGATATATTTTAAACCTTCAAGCTGTGTCACTTTATAAAATTCCCCTTGTTTCTGTTGTGCATGTTTGTCAGCTTTATGTGGATATTCTTCCTGTCATTTTCTACATGAATTTATCTAGAAGGTGGAGAGTATTTCTTCTGTATGTTACATTATGCACTAAAATAGTCTTATAAATAAAATCACTTTTTAAAATAGAAAGGTGTCTTGAATGTTTCCATAGAGCAAAAAAATAAAACCTTTAAAAAATCATTATCACTTTTTAAGTTTATTTATTTAAAGAGAGATTGTGTGTTGGGGGGGTAGGGGGTGGGGGGTGTGCATATGAGCAGGAGAAGGGCAGAAAGAGAGGGAGTGAGAATCCCAAGAAGACTCTGTGCTTTTGATGTGGAGCCCACCGTGGGGCTCGATCTCACGAACACTGAGATCATGACCTGAGCCGAAATCAAGAGTTGGACCCTTAACTGACTAAGTCACCCACCCAGGCACTCCAATTTATCATTGTTTTAGATCTGAGTTTTCAAAATTTGTTTTCCTATAGGGTTTCTTTTTCATGGATATGTATTAAATATTGTAAATTAGTTTATGTTCAATATCTTAGTATATTCACACTAACAGGAAAGTAAATTCCAGGAACAACAACAACAAAAAATATTTGTTACTAAGTTACATGAAAAGAAGCATCGAGAGCTTAGAAATGTTACTTAACTATTTTGATACTGGTTGCTTCATCTGTAAAACGGGGATTAAAACAGTACCTGTGTGCTAGGGTAACTTGGGACTCAAGGAGATAATACATGTGCGCATAATGGGCCAGGCCAGTGCTTGGCTCTGGTAAATGTTTATTACTATTATCATTTTCATCAACAACCACAGATATTTATGAAAGCCCTATAATCTGATGTCAGATACCATGTTACGAGCATGGCAAGCAAACACTGGTTAGGCACTCTAGAAAGATTTCCCATGATAAAGAATGTTTCTTTTTTTTTTTTTTTTTTTCAACATTTATTTATTTTTGGGACAGAGAGAGACAGAGCATGAACGGGGGAGGGGCAGAGAGAGAGGGAGACACAGAATTGGAAACAGGCTCCAGACTCCGAGCCATCAGCCCAGAGCCTGACGCGGGGCTCGAACTCCCAGACCGCGAGATCGTGACCTGGCTGAAGTCGGACGCTTAACCAACTGCGCCACCCAGGCGCCCCAAGAATGTTTCTTTTTTTATGATGTTACTGAATGCCAGGAGGAAAGGACTCCAAAGATACCAACACCTCCATGGAACATTAAATTTGGTAGTTCTCCCATTCCCCGAACACCCCAATGCCTGACACATTGAAAAAGTTCAATAGCCAGCTATTAAAAAAGAGTCATAGGGGCAACACCTGCAGACAAACTAAGAGCCAGCCAGTGTAGGCAAGCACAAGGCTTTCGGGTAGGATTTGGGCCTTTAGTTGAGGATCAAAACTAACTGCCCCACCAACTATCATGGCTGCTCTTGGTTCCAGCCCCTATTTGACTTTCTCCAGAAACTGACACTATCTGAAAACCTCTCATTGGTTGTTTTCTTGTTTAATACCTCCTCCTACTAGAGGTACTCTTTGAAACAGGAGTCTCCATGTTCTGTCCACTGCAGCCCTACAGGGTCTGGCACATGCGTCCAGCACTGTCGATGCTGGTCAGGTGACTAAGGGAATATATACAATTGTAAAGTCTAGGGATGACATCTGGGATGATGCTAGGCGACAGTTGTTAACAACTAGTAAGAAAAACTAAATAATACTTATATGTTTTGTGTTTCTCCTAAAAATTGCTCTTTCTGAATCACTTTCAACATGATTTTATTAATATTGTATTATTTAGCTACTTAATTGTTATGCTTTGCATATTTTAAACAGGAAAGTAATTATAGTATGGTTCTTATAAGTTTGGATTAACAAATCAAGAAATCAAGTGTCACGATTAATAGAACCTAAGCTAAGCTTAGGTTAGGTTTTAGGCAGATAATGGACACTGCCTGAACAGAAATTGCAAAGCTAAGGTAACAATGTATATCAGAGACCTACATGAAATGTGGTATCTATTTTATAGAATATTACATTAATAAGTATTTAAAGGATATCTAAGGGGTGCCTGGGTGGCTCTTTGGCTCAGGTCATGATCTCGTGGTTCATGAGTTTGAGCCCCACATAGGGCTTTCTGCTGTCAGCACAGAGCCCGCTTTGTCCTTCTCTCTCTCTCTCTCTCTCTCTCTCTCTCTCTCTCTCTCAAAATAAATAAACTTAAAAAAATAAATAAAAAGATATCTAAGCTTTGATAACTTTTCCCAATTTTCCTGCACATATTATATTATAAAGTAGACCCATTTCTAAGAATCTATTAAAAATTCATGTCAAATGTACCTTGATTTTATAATTAAAGCATTATAGCATAAGGACACAACTATCTTCAGAAATGATAAATAAGGGCTACTTTAAAAGCTGATATATATTTGTATGTATTCATTCCACAAAAATTCACTAAATACTTACTAAACACCAATACAGAAATTTTAAGTTCTAGAAGGTTACAAAACTCATCATTCTTGACTTCAATGTGTGTCTTCGTACATAATATAGTTCACAATATCCAAAGTTTAGTTGATTCTTTTTAAATACTTACAGCTTGGGCTTCCTCATTATCAAACATAAGCAGCTCTAGAGTGGAATCCCCTTCCAATGGACGGTCCAAGTCCCATAATTCACCATTGACTTTGGCTACCACTGTGCTTTCAGCCAGTTCCTGACTGGTAAAAGAAGAGTCATGTGAGAGTTAACCTTATCAGATGCTGCAATGATTTGTTAAAACAAAAGATTAAAATAATTTTTAGGGCTTTTTTTTGAGTGAATAGAAAGTACAAATGTAAACTAAAAGAACAGGTTTTTCAAATTTTGTAACATTTGTTTTAAATAAAAAAATAGTACACATTCACTGTAAAAAAAAAAAAAGAACTTGGAAAACAGAGAAAAGACAAAGAATAAAACAAAATCACATTTAAATCTCACCACCCTGAAATAAATGATCCTAACATTTTGGTACATGTCTTTCTAGTCTTTTTATACATCTACCCCTCCTCCTCCTCCTCCTCATCCTCCTCCTCTTCCTCCTTCTTCTCTCTCTCTCTCTCTGTTACACACACACACACACACACACACACACTTACAGTTTTTTGAAAATTATTGACAAAAATAACACATTAAGAAACCTGGAAAGCACAGAAAAGCAAAGAAAAACATATCACCTTCAATCCCACCACCCAGAAATTACTGTTAACATTTTTCTGTATGTCCTTCCACATTTTTTAAAAAAAATTTTTAATGTTTATTTATTTCTGAGACAGAGGGAGACAGAGCATGAGTAGGGGAGGGGCAGAGAGAGAGGGAGACACAGAATCTGAAGCAGGCTCCAGGCTCCGAGCTGTGAGCACAGAGCCCGACATGGGGCTCGAACTCACAAACCGTGAGATCATGACCTGAGCCAAAGTCGGTTGCTCAACTGACTGAGCCACCCAGGTGCCCCTGTCCTTCCATGTTTTTAGGTAAATACATACACCAATATAAAAATCATAATAGTACCATTCTGTATATGTTACTTGGTAATGTACTTTTTAAACTTAGTAAGTCACACATTTTCCCGGATGGTAGACAGACTTGAAAATCATGCTGGTTGATAGCTGCAGCAGAATCAAGAATTGATTAATGGACCCTCCATGGCTGGGCACTTTGGTCATTTCTTGGCAGGAATGTTTTGTTTTGTTTTGCTTTGCCAATGACAAATAACACTGCAGTGGACATTCTTGAACACACATCTTAGTTCCCAATTATTTTTTCCCAGGAAAAATTGGTCAAGTAAAACTGCTGGGTCAAGGGCAATGCACTTTAATGACCTTGCTGGAATATACTGCCAAATTTTCCTCCCGGAAAGGCATAAGAATACCTTTTCTCTGTGCCCTCACAATGTCAGGTACTACTAAACTGTGTCATCTTTACAATATAATGTTTTAACTTGCCTTTCTGTGAGCAACTTGAGCAGCAGTACAGTGCTGTGGTTAAGAGCACCTGCTCTCATGTTAGAACAACCTGGACTTGAACACTGGGCACTTTATTCTAAGCTTCAGTTTCTCATCTGTAAAATGGGAATTTATACAACCTTCCTCATACATTTATTCTAAGGATTAAATAAGGTGCACTCTCATAATACAAACTTAATAAATGTTAGATATTGTTATTAAGGAAGTAGAATTTTATTTCATTTTTACTGGCTGTGATGGGCTGCTAAGGATTCTTCAAATCCATTCCTTCCTTCTGGTACAGTTTTCCAGGTTCCCCTGGAAGTTTGGAAGCAATGGGTACCAGCAGAAGTGGCCTGTAGCACTTCCGTATCTCAGCCTTAAGGCAGTGGAGACCCCTCTTCCACCCTCTCCCCGCCTTCTGCGGACTACAGCACACTGGTGGGGTTCACTGGACCATGCACACTAGTGCAACATTGTACATAAAGATGGTCCAGCAACCAAACATACGGAATTCTGGTCCCCAAATGACTTATGGAGAATTGCTGCCCTGTCAAGCTGGACTCCGCACCTCCAGGTTGCTACCTACCTACCTGAGAGAGACTTTGATCATATTTAAGCCACTGAAGCTATTGCAGCAGCCTAGCTTCTATCTTAACTAATACAAAAAAAGTAAAGGGGCACCTGGGTGGCTCAGTCTGTTAAGCATCCGACTTTGGCTCAGGTCATGATCTCACGGTTCGTGAGTTTGAGCCCCTCATTGGGTTCTCTGCTATCAGCATGGAGCCCGCTCCAGAAACTGTACCCCTCTCTCTCTGTGCCCCTACCCCACTTGTGCTCACTAGAGAGCATAAGACAGAGGTCTCTCTCAAAACAAATAAGCTCAAAATTTTTTAAGTTTAAAAAAAGTAAGGACTTGGAAGTAACAAAAACAAAACACATGGCACTGGCTCAGCAGATAATCTGATATTTGAAAAATATAAATATTGTTGATATTTGATAAAATATTTGATACAACCTGCAGGCAAACTCATGTGCTTACAATGCCTGGAGCATATAAAGCAGCAGTTGCAAAAAGGCAGAAGGTTGGTAAACACTGGGTAGCTATTGCAGTTTTTGTAAACACCACCAGACCGAGATAGGCTCCAGTGAGGATTGTCCCGTTCACAGGCAGAGATGGAAGGGACAGGCCTCCGCCAAGAGGCTGTGCCTGTGGCCTGTAATTCAAACTGATTAAGAGTCCAGAAATGTGGGGCTGCGCAAGATTGGAAAAACAGTCTTTTGTCCCAAACAGCAGGAGGGACTGGCACTTAAAACCCCTCTCAAAAGCCACACATCAAGACAGACAAGAGGGGCCAGGCCAACCACACGGATTAAGGGGTGCTGCCCTCCCACAGCCTGTTGTTTCCTAGGACCTCAGTCCATTAAATTGAGGGAGAGAGAGGAAAGAGTCAAGCACAAAAACCAAGGAACAAAAGCATGAGAAGTCTCCGTCTAGAAGAATTCCTTCTTGTGGATTACTCTCGGAGATTACTTCTCTTGGAACTGATTAGAAGCAAACTGACTGGAAGTCTACCACGCTGGAGACAACTGTGCTGCCCAGTGACAAGCCCAGCTTACAAACACCTGTGACTGTTGGCTCTTCAGAGGAGCTCTGAGCCCCCCAGTGTGACTAATGAGGATGAGAGACAACTAAGACCTTCCCACAGAGCAAAATCAGGGCCCTTGGAGGACAGTGGACAAGCGGGCTGCTCGCAGAAAACAAGGGGTAGCCGGGTGGGCTGATCCGGCACTACCCGTTGCCAGGCTGTGGGCCTCACAGTCCCTGCCAGCAGGACCTGATGCCTTCCGTACATTGCTGTCTGTGTTATTCCTTCTTTTCCTGCAAACACACTTCCCTGTGATGGCCTTGTGAGTACCCCACCACTGCATATACGTGCGGGATAGGGAGCCTTGTCAAGTAGTGTATTTGCTGCCAGAGTGTAAGGAGCCAGCCTGACGGGGGTGTTCTGCAACTCACTTGGACGTCCTGCGCTTTCAGCTGATGGGACCCAGAGTTGTCTCACCTGGGGAGGGACTGAGCATGTGGGATGATGAAAAGAGGGTCTCACAGATCTCTGGATGTCAGAGGGGCACACTATGGCAGATGTGGTCCCCTAAACCATGCTTCCTCTCTTCCATGGCGAGAAGGCTTTATAGCTGGACATGCGGCTGGCAGGCAGGAGCTACATTTCCATTCTCTCTTACAGCCAGGGGTGGCCATGTGACTAAATGTGAGCCAATAGGATGTTAAGTGGAAATGAAAGTGTGCCATTGAGGGGTCTGGGCCTCAAAGCATCATTGTTCTCCAGCTGCTCCTCCCCGCCCACCCCCCCCCCCCCCCCCCCGCAGGAGAGTCCGTGGGTCCATGAACTCAGCTTCCACCCCTCCCCGTGGACAAACCCTGCCTAGGGAATGGCAGGCGACAAGACAGAAGGAACCCAGGTCCACCAAGGACTGCATGGCCCAGAGACGTCCTCCACCAGCCTGGGCTGGTCAACTCTGGACTGTCAAGTGAGAGAATGTGATGTCTACCTCATTTAAGCCATGGTCGTCGGGAGTCTCTTGCCACAGCAGTTTAGCCTAACTCAGGGGTGCGCAAACTTGGACTTCATCAGAGACTCCTGGAGGGGCTCATAAACATACAGATTGCTAGTTAATTCAAGAGGCGTGGAGCAGGGCCCCAAGAATTTGCTCTTCTAAGTTCCCAGATGGTGCTAGTGCTGGTGATTTGGGGATGATATTCTGAAAAGAATTCTTTCATCAACTACTATGAACTGTCTTTTGCCCATTTCTTTCTACTGGGTATTTTCTTAGGATAAATGGCTATGAATAGAATTACTGGGTCCAAGGGTTAGGGTTTGCATGTTTTTAAAGGCTTTAAAAGTCTGAGAGACTGGACCTATTTATCTGCCCTACACCAGAGTCACTTCCCCAAGACTGTATCAGTATTAACGGCTATTCATAAATCTTGGACAAATCAGTAACACATAATAATTTCGTTTACATTTCTCAGATAATCTGTTCCTCTGTTGAAGTTTTCTTCTTTTTCCTACTAATTTGAAAAATACTTCGAGAGCAATCATTTGTTCTATATGGTACATTTTTTTCACATCTGTCATTTCCTGTTTTATGTGTCGTTTTTTACACATAGCCATTTTTCTTGTTTTATTTTTTGTGCAGTTTGAATCTTTCCATCTTTTCCTTAATGATTTCACTTTACATGTTATGCTTAGAAAGGCATACACTTGCTCAGAGCAGGAACAATCATCTATGCAATCAACTCTCAGTTAACCAAGACAACAGGCAGTATAATTTAATAAAGCTATTAATTTCTCATTTATCTTATATCCAGACACCTCACTGAACCCTTACGTATTCAGATAGTTTTTCAGTTAATACTAATCTCTAATTCACTTTTTTAGAGTCCCCTCCTTGTTAAACTGTTCTTTTTCTAACTGCCTGAGTTGAACTCATAGTCTGTTTCTTTCTATTCTTATCAGAAAAACCTTCAACACTATAAATCACTACTTTAGATATATTCCACAGATTTCTGATATATATTTTTTCCTCATTAGAAGTACTTTCTAAAATTCTGTGCTTGTTTTTAGTTTGTTTCACGGGAGTTATTTTGAAGAGGTTTTTTTTTTTTCTTTCTAATTTTCAAGTTTTATTCTGTTTTGCCTTGTCATTTAATGTTTACTGAGTTCATAACTGATTTCATTTTACTCATTGAATGTGAACGGTATGTTTCTGCATTTTTTTATTAAGGTTCTGAGGAACCAAAAACATGACCACAGGTCTGAGAGATCTCTGTCTATAGACCACAACGACTGGTAAGCAACCACTAAGTCTACCTTACAGTGTTACTATTCAGACACATGATCTTTTCAGAACTGAGAAAGGCAGGTTAAAAGTATACCATTCCTGAGTGTCTATAATTTTCTATTTCTGATTTGATGCTACATTATGTAACTCAAAAAGGTTCATGACGAATAGTTATTACAGATTATACTGTTTGTCTACTTTGGAAATAAGTCCCAGTATCCCATGTGATGATTTTGGCCCTGAAATTCTGAGGTCTGATAGTAATATTATGATCACTGCTTTCTTCTTACCAGGTTTGCCTGATACAAGCTTTGCTTAATCTTTTAGTTTGGGATAACTTTACTTTTGGGCACTCTTGCAACCCCTCTATCATGAAACTTGATTGTAGGGGTTGTAAACTGGTACCCTGCAGAAATGCATATTATTAAGGTTACAACAAAGAACATCTTCTATAATCAAGTAACTTTGTTTCCCAAGTTTGAGCTGGTTTCTTCAGCGTAGGACTTCTCAGTCTCCAATATGCTAACATGAAAACTGACTCTCCATGAAGAAACATAAACTTATTTTGCCTCAAAGCCCATTTTCCCAGCACATCTATTCATGGAGAGCCTGAAAAACATGGGAACAGGTTGGGAGGGGTCTGCAGAGTACAGGATATGATAGGATGGGAAACACACACACACACACACACACACACACACACACACACAATCTTAACCATAGTTTTCAAAGGAAACCTGAGTACTTCAATTCTTGAAAAAACTTGCTTTTTATATAGCAGGTTGATTTACATGGCAGTTTTGAGCTTTAGCTTCCATGGAATTATATTTAATGCCAGGAATTAACATTGGTCAAAATAACATAACTTCACTAATGTATCTAATTTCTAGGAAAGTCAAAGTACTTATTCCAGGGTTTATACATACACCCTCACATACATCTTCAATCTGTATATAAGTCATTTTGTACATTTCTGGAGGCACTTTAATTTTCAGAGTATTTTACATATGCAGTATTTCAGTTAATTTTAACAACCTCATTAGGTAAATGGGAAAAGTATCATTTCCACAGAAGATGTAAGGAAACAAGCTTGGAAAGATCTGCCCCACTTAGTTTGAAGAACCACCCATGGTTATTTACTGGTGAGACAATAACTTGACTTGAAGTCAAGTCCAGCAAAAGATCTGTAAAATCTCATGGAAAAATCTGGATGACCAACGTCAATATAATGGGACCTGTCAAGGATTGAATGTTTTTCTCTACTGTATATTTTTATCAGAACTTTAAAATGTGGACATTTTAAAGAGGAAGAGGTTTTATTCTGTTATTCAATTACTTATTTAAATGCCCTCTTTAGAAGCCAGAGGGAAATAACTAATGACATTTAATTTATTCAACTGAGTGGGATGCCTGGGTGGCTCATTCGGTTGAGCGTCCGACTTCAGCTCAGGTCATGAAGTTGTGGTTCACGAGTTCAGGCCCCGCATCTGGCTCTGTGCTGACAGCTCAGAGCCTGGAGCCTACTTAGGATTCTGTGTCTCCCCTGCCCCTCCCCTGCTTGCTCTCTCTCTCTCTCTCTCTCTCTCAAAAACAAAAACAAACAAAAAAAACACCCATTAATTTATTCAACTGAATAAGAAAAAAAAACACTTTTCACAGCCCCTGAGAACACAGTGTTACCAAGCGCTGGCACAATACTGAATAAAGAATATCTTCTCCAAATTATGGTTTACCTAATTTCAGCAGCTACTTGATAAGGTGTTGTTTTCCAAACTTCCCCTTCCACTGTTTTCCCATCAGCCACTCTCACTGTGATCACATTGCTTGTATTCCCCTTTCTGTCATTAATGGCAAATAAGAGCTGATGGTCTCTCTTCAATATTTCAAAAAGCTTCAACCTTTCCTTTATGAAATTTGGTTGATTATTCACCTGAAAGTCATCAGAACACAAGAAAGTGAACATACACAGCCCACTTTGTTCTAATTGTCCAACCTCCAGTAAGTCTCACCCATACTCTGCACACCACAGGTCATTTCCAAGTCTCCTTCCAGTCACTTCTTTCCTCCTTCTTAGCTCTCAGGGTCCAGCTCAGAGCCCACCTTGTCTAACTAGCATGTCTCCCTACACTACATGTTTAACACCTGTGTGTGCACAGTCCCCTGATTCAGCACCTATTTATACACCATACTCCTTTGTTCTCTACTGTCCTTCCTGTTTGTCTGATCTCAACCAGACTGACCCCTCTGAGGCCAGGTATTCCTCCTTAGCTCCTGCCAAGTATTTATGCTGGAAACATGCTACTTTGATGATTTATACAGTAGCTAATTTCTTTAACACAAAAGAACAGCTGGGCTATCTCAACTTAGACAAAACAGCACTTAAATACAGCTGACTGTCTAGCTCATCTCGAAGTTAAGACAACTTGCATCTAAAGCTAGCAAGGTTTGAAATATACTACTGTGGCCCAAAATAGCAATTATGTTTTAATTAAAGATCTTGGGCAATTAACTGTATAAGCATATTTAAATTACAAGTCGTATTTTACATTATTTCCATAGCAACAGCTTACCTCACTCTCAGGCCCACCTTCCTCCTCCTTCATTTTAGTGCTCTTTTCTTGGCTTTGACTAGAAGGAGGCTGAGAAATAAAGGTGAATTATAAATAACTCACAGCAATGACAGGAAAGAGCGACGCATTTGGAATGGCAGAAGAGAGGCACATGCCAGCAGTCAGCAAGTGTCCCATGTTGCAGGCTGGGCTTCCCTGACCACCACCTACAACTCTCAGCGGGCAAATCATTTTCTGGGTTCCATCCTTCCTGTCTGTGCATTTTCACACACTCTTGCTAAGTACACTTAATATGTTTGGCTCTTGAAAGTTTCACCCCTAAACTTTCAACAGATAATGTCGCTGTAAAACGGTTGTGTAGCTGCCGCCGGACTTTAAATGCACTATTTTAGGAAGATGTTGCCAGTGCACCACAGTTACCCTTGGTGAATAACTCAAGAACACCCCTGAGAACAATCTGAGAAAGCTTTCAACACAACACTTCAACTTAGGTTGCACGAAGATAATTTGTCCTTCACCGAAACAAAATATTAAAATATTGTTAAATAATAACGTTAAATATACAGACCGTACCAAAAGAACAACAAAACCACCTGTCGTCAATAGCTCAGAACCAGCCATTCATTAGAGGGAATGGAAGAGTTTATATATGTAACTGTTGGTCTTCCTGCTCAAGGAAAGAACAGAGAGTTTTAAACGCTCCAGCATTTTTTTTTTCAAACAAAGGAAAATGCTATTTCTGCTACTGAAGAAAATGTGTGACAGACAATTTACTGGAAGAACTGCGAAATCACACCATTAAGTCAGTCTGGAGACTGCTGGAAATTCGGGGCTCCAAAGGGTATCCAGGCTACTCACTGGTTCCCAGGCCTTAGCAGGTGCACAGAGCAGCGCTCCGCGAGGGGCGGGTCCTGCAGCGCGCAGGGACCGCACCCGTCCTTCCTGCGGGACCACCGCTACCCGCACACCGTCGCAGCCCGCGGCACCGCCCTCCTGGGGCTCTAGGCGGCACCCGCCCGCCTTCCCCAGCGAGCCCTGCCGCCCCGTTACCTGCGCGCCGGCAGCCGCGCGCCCGGCCTCCTCCTGCGCCGCCGCCGCCCGCGCCGCGCTCTCCAGCTTTGCCTGCTGGCTCAGCTCCTCGGCGAGGCACAGCCGCAGGCGGGACAGGCGGTGGCGCAGGTCGCGGTTCTCGGCCCGGAGCTGCGCCACCTCCCGCGTCAGGCACGGCCCCTCGACCGGGCAGCGGTCTGGAGCGTTCAGCTGCTCGTCCCTCAGGCGCTGGACCTCCGCCCACAGCCAGCGGATGTCCTCCTCCTGCCTCTCCAGGCGCGAAGCCACGGCCTCGGCCGCCAGGGCCTCGGCCGCCATGGCAGCCGGCTCTGCACCGCACCGACGCCGCTCCGTGTGCAGCCTCTATAGCCAAGAGGGTAGCAATACCCCAAACCGGCAGAGCGAGACAGCGGCCGTTCTATATATAAGCTGAGGGAGCGCGGCGACGGGGAGAGGCGGGCTGACTGGGAGAGGCGGGGCGGGGCTCTCTGCGGGTCGTGGGGTGGGACTATAGGAGCTACGACGAGGCGGGGCGACAGGGAGGGGAAGGACTATCTGGGGGGGCGGGGTTACGGTGAGGGGCGGGGCGACGTAGAGGGGCGGGACTATCTGCAAGCAGGGCAACAGGAGGTGCGAGGAGGCGGGGCGCCAGGTAGGGAGGGCCGACGAGCGAAGGAGTGGCGGCAGAAGGGGCGGGGCGGGGCTCTCTTCAGGGCTGGGACTGTAGGAGCTGTGGGTAGGCGGGGCGACTGCAGGGGTGGAGTTGAGGCAGGGCACACTAATGGGGTGGGGACACACGCGGTGGTTTAGGGCCTGGAGAGCGGCGTGGGGACTGAATAGGGTCACAGTGCTTTCATAGCTAGCCGCATATCACCATGCATTGGTTGAAACGCAAGTTATCCAAAATCTTGGGAAGGCTAATATCTCACTTCTCAGCATGGCTCTGTCTTTACTCTGGAATTCTGCCGGTCACTGTTCTTCCAACTTGCATCTAGGTTCTGAATAGTGGCCATTGGCTTTCAAGCCAAGGCTGACCAAGTGCAGAGGCTGCTGGGCACAGAAGATCTCTAAGAAAAGGCGACTAGCAATTGTTAGCTTCTCGCTGGAGACCAGGGTAAATGCCACAGACACTCTGTATACCCCGTGACTGTGAGCATGAACCTTAGTATAATTGGAACACAAATTGATTTTTTTTTTTTTTTTTTAAGTACGCTTCACCCCCAGCACGGAGCCCTACTCAGGGCTTGAACTCACGACCCTGAGATCAAGACCTGAGCTGAGATCAAGAGTTGGAGCTTAACTGGCTGACCCACCCAGCTGCCCCATGACACAAATTGATTTTTATTAACATTCTTAGGACTTAGAATGTGTCATACACTATTCTATGCTCTTTACAAATATTAACTCCTCTAGTACTCATAACAAAAAACACTACTGTTATGTCTGGTAAATTGATGGATAAACTGAAGCCACGGAAAGGCTAAGTGACTTGACCAAGGTCACACAGCCACTGCATTACAGAGCTGAGATTCACACTCAGACAATTTGATGCCAGTGTCTATGGGCCTAACACTGTGGTGCCTTTCAGTGTTGGTAAACATATGACCATTTCATATGAGATACAGATAATAAATGCCATTAAAATTCCAAAATAGGAGAGCTTAGTTGGGCTGATGAAGTTAAGACAGAGAGTAATTGCTCTGGAAAATAAAGGTTGGCAGTTATTAGAAAGGTCGAGAGGTGAATGAATGCCACTCTGGGAGCAGATTCAGCATTCCAGAGGCTGGGATGGGGCAACTAATGGGAATAAGCTAACTGGAATCACAACAGCTCCCAGGAGGAAGTTTCATAAAGTATGGCACTAAAACCACTGTATCTTTTTATTCTCTTCCCTGGTAGGCTTCTGGACACAATTACACAGACTTTTTGGCCACTTCTGAACCAGCTGCCATCTGGTTTCTGATCCTTCCATGCTGCCATGACTTATGTATTGTCAAATGCATAGAAGCCTGGCATGGGGAGCCTGACTTAGAACCCCTCTACCCCCAAAAAAGTTTTCTCAGGCTCCTTTGTAATTTTTCTCTCTTGGGCCTCCATCCCCAATCTTTGGCAACCACTGATCTTCTTTCTGTCACTACAAATCAGTTTGCATTTTCTAGAGTTTTCTATAATGGAATCATATGCTATGTACTCTTTTTTTTTTTTTGGCTTCTTTCATTCAGCATAATTTTAAGATTTACCCATGTTTTGGGGGTGTATATATTGTCCATTCCCTCCCCCCCATTCCCAGTAGTATTTCATTGTATGCCTATACCACAATTTGTTTTTCCATTTATCTATTTTTGGACATTTGGGTTGTTTCCAGGGTTGGGCTAGGATCTACCTGATGGTGAGCTTATTTGGTTACTGTGGTTGTTTCCAGTTTCAGAAAGCAGAGTTTAAACAGACATACTCAGCAACCGGCAGAATTTCCACAGTGGTTCCCTGACCCATGGGCTTAAAGCTATTCTAGTAGGAAAGACCAAGTGGAAGCCACTAGAACTTTCTCAATCTTAGAAAATAGTAAACCAAAAGCAATACCACAGTCCGGGGGGAATTGCAGAGAGTACTGCCAGGCTTAATGTCTTGAAAGATGCAGCATTGTGATTCTCACCAGACGTCCATTTACCTTACCTTATTTGGCCTGTGTAGTGAACAAATGGATGTTGAAGAATTACAGTAGATTTGTCATAAATCTAATTAGACAGTGGCTCTAGTTGCAGCTGCTCTTCCAGAGATGCTATCATTGGTGGAGTAAATCAGCATAATCTCTGGCACCTCATATGTAGCTATTGATCTGGCTAATGCTTTTACTTTATACCTATTAGTTAAAGGCCATCAAAAGCAGTTTTCATTCAGTTGGCAAGACTAGCAATACATTCCATAGTTCCGCCCCAGAACTCTCTAGCTTCACATCATAATCTAGTCCACAAGGATTTTTGATTGCTCCTGCATTTCAAAGGCATCATGCTGATATCCTATCTTTCATAATATCCTGCTGATTCTACCTGGTGAGTGGGAAATACCAAACACAGTTGACTTCTGAGCAATGTGGGGGTTAGGGGCATCTATGCCCTGTATAGTGAAAAACCTGCATATAATTTTTGACTCCCCAAAAGCTTAACTATGAATAACAGAAGACTTGAAGTTGACCAGAAGCCTTACCAACAACATAAAGTCAATTAACTGTATGTTATATGTATTATATGCTACTCTTACAATAAAGTAAGCTAGAAAAACAGAAAGTGCTATTAAGATAATCATAAGGAAGAGAAAATACACTTAAAGTACAATATTGTAGTTATAAAAAAATCTGCATATAAGAGGACCCATGCATTTCAAACCTGTGTTGTTCAAGGATCACCTATACTAGAGTCACCTTGGGAAGACACTTGAAAGCTATAGGGAGGCAAATAAATCCCAAAATTAAAATTTGCAGGAGATTGCCATTCAGTGAAATTTTTAGGGGTCCAGTAGGTCAGGGCACCTAGAGATGGCAACTCTAGGGTAAAGAAAAGTTGTTGAATCTTAGCATTTTCTTGTTAAGAGACATAATGCCTACTGGGCCTTTTTGGATTTTGGAGACAACGTACCTCTCATTTGAGCATGTATGTTACTCTCACCCAATCACTTTATAACTCAAAAGACTGCAGTTTTGAGTAGGAGTGAGGAGATTCTAAATCAGGTCAAGCTGCTATGCAAGCTACTTTTACCCATGGACCACAATGATTCAACATTTGATGGTACTTGAAATGTCCATTGGAGATAAGGGAAGTATAGGTAACCTTTGACAGAACTTAAAGGGGAATCACAGCATAGTCCTTTAGAGGAAAAACAAAAACATGTCATTCTTTGTTTTTGAGAAGCAGCTTAAGTTTTGCTTCTGGACCACAATAGAGACTGATCTCTTAATCCTGGGCGATCAAGCTACCAAGCTACCTAAGTTGTCCGTCATGAACTGGGTGTTGTCTGACCCAGCAAGCCCTAAGTTTAGGCATGTATAGAAGCACTGTGTCATCAAATAAAGAGATATGTCTAAGATCTTAGACTCTTCTGTATTTAGGGTTGCGATAAAATACATGATACACAGTTAAATTTGAATTTCAGATAAACAATAAATAATTGGGGGTATATGGATTCCCCATGCAATATTTTGAACATATTTATACTAAAAAATTATTCAAGCCAAAAAATTAAAGTTGAGACAAAGGACACTTTATAATATAAGAAATGTCACATTCTGCAATGACAATATAGCAATTATAAATATCTATGAGCCGAACTACACAGCACTCGCCTATATAAAATACAAACTTCAGGAAATGCAAGGAGAAAGAGATCAAACACACTAATAATAGGAAAATTTATCACACTACTCTATTCAAGATAGGTCAAGTATACACACACAAGTGTAAGAATGTAAAAGACCCCCCAAAATATAATAAAGAGATGTGTGTGTATACACACACACATATCTATACATACTATTTAAGCACACACACATTCTTCACAAAAATTAAATTGTATACCAGGAGCTAAAGAAGCTATCTCAGTAGCTTCAATAAACTAGACATATGCATGCAACACTCTTGGATCCTAATTTAATAAAATCAGAAATTAGAAATGAAACAACTTTTTAAAAACGCCTTCCACATGGAAATAAAGAGATCTCTATTTTTTTTATTTTTACTTTTATTTCTTTTTTTTTTTAAGAGAGAGAGTGTCTGTGTGTGCACGCACACACAAGTGGGGGATGGGCAGAGAGAAGGAGAGACAGAATCCCAAGCAGGCTCCATGCCATCAGGGCAGAGCCCGATGTGGGGCTCGAACTCACAAACTGCAAGATCATGACCTGAGCCAAGATCAAGAGTCAGATGCTAACCCAACTGTGCCACCCAGGTGCCCCTGAAAGGATCTCTATTTTTTTTAATTTTCTTTTTTATTTTTAAAAATTTACATCCAAATTAGTTAACATATAGTGAAACAATGATTTCAGGAGTAGATTCCTTAATGCCCGTTACCCATTTAGTCCTTCCCCCCTCCCACAACCCCTCCAGCAACCCTCAGTTTTGTTCTCCATGAGTCTCTTTTGTTTTGTCCCCCTCCCTGTTTTTATATTATTTTTGTTTCCCTTCCCTTATGTTCATCTGTTTTGTTTCTTAAAGTCCTCATATGAGTGAAGTCATATGATTTTTGTCTTTCTCTGACTAATTTCACTTAGCATAATACCCTCCAGTTCCATCCACGTAGTTGCAAATGGCAAGATTTCATTCTTTTTGATTGCCAAGTAATACTCCATTGTATACATATACCACATTTTCTTTATCCATTCATCCATCGATGGACATTTGGGCTCTTTCCATATTTTGGCTATTGTTGATAGTGCTACTATAAACATGGTGGTGCACGTGTCCCTTCGAATCAGCACACCTGTATCCCTAGTGGATAAATGCCTAGTAGTGCAATTGCTGGGTTATAGGGCAGTTCTATTTTTAGTTTTTTGAGGAACCTCCATGCTGTTTTCCAGAGTGGCTGCACCAGCTTGCATTGCCACCAACAATGCAAAAAAGATCCTCTTTCTCCGCATCCTCGCCAACATCTGTTGTTGCCTGAGTTGTTAATGTTAGCCATTCTGACAGATGTCAGGTGGTATTTCATTGTGGTTTTGATTTGTATTTCCCTGATGATGAGTGATGTTGAGCATTTTTTCATGTGTCAGTGGCCATCTGGATGTCTTCTTTGGAGAAATGTCTATTCATGTCTTTTGCCCATTTCTTCACTGGATTATTTGCTTTTTGGGTGTTAAGTCTGATAAGTTCTTTATAGATTTTGGATGCTAACCCTTTATCTGATATGTCATTTGCAAATATCTTTTCCCATTTCATCAGCTGCCTTTTAGTTTTGCTGATTGTTTCCTTTGCTGTGCAGAAGCTTTTTATTTTGATGAGGTCCCAGTAGTTCATTTTTGCTTTTGTTTCCCTTGTCTCCGGAGATGTGTTGAGTAAGAAATTACTGCGGGCAAGATCAAAGAGATTTTTAACTCCTTTCTCCTCGAGGATTTTGATGGCTTCCTGTCTTACATTGAGGTCTTTCATCCACTTTGAGTTTATTGTTGTGTATCGTGTAAGAAAGTGGTCCAGGTTAATTCTTCTGCATGTCGCTGTCCAGTCTTCCCAGCACCACTTGCTGAAGAGACCGTCTTTATTCCATTGGTTATTCTTTCCTGCTTTGTCAAAGATTAGTTGCCCACATGTTTGTGGGTCCATTTCTGGGTTCTCTATTCTATTTCATTGATCTGAGTGTCTGTTCTTGTGCCAGTACCATACTGTCTGGATGATTACAGCTTTGTAGTATAGCTGGAAGTCTGGGATTGTGATGCCTCCTGCTTTGGTTTTCTTTTTCACGATTTCTTTGGCTATTCGGGGTCTTTTCTGGTTCCACACAAATTTTAGGATTATTTGTTCTAGCTCTGTGAAGAATGCTGGTGTTACTTTGATAGGGATTACATTGAATATGTAGATTGCTTTGGGTTGTTGACATTTTAACAATATTTGTTCTTCCTATCCAGAAGCATGGAATCTTTTTCCATTTTTTGCATCTTCTTCAATTTCTTTCATAAGCTTTCTATAGTTTTCAGTGTATAGGTTTTTCATCTCTTTGGTTAGATTTATTCCTAGTATTTTATGGGTTTTGGTGCAACTATAAATGGGATTGATTCCTTGATTCCTCCTTGTGTCGCTTCATTGTTGCTGTATAGAAATACAACCGATTTCTGTGCATTGATTTCGTATCCTGCAACTTTGCTGAATTCATGACTCAGTTCTAGCAGTTTTTTGGTGGAATCTTTTGGGTTTTCCATATAGAGTATCATGTCATCTGTGAAGAGTGAAAGTTTGACCTCCTCCTGGCCAATTTGGATGCCTTTTATTTCTTTGTGTTGTCTGATTGCAGAGGCTAAGACTTCCAATACTATGTTGAATAACAGTGGCGAGAGTGGACATCCCTGTCTTTTTCCTGACCTTAGGGGGAAAGCTCTCAGTTTTTCCCCATTGAGGATGATGTTAACGTTGGGTTGCTCGTATATGGCTTTTATCATCTCGAGGTATGATCCTTCTATCCCTACTTTCTTGAGGGTTTTTATCAAAAAGGAGTCTGTATTTTGTCAAATGCTTTCTCTGCATCTATTGAGAGGATCATATGGTTCTTGTCCTTTCTTTTATTGATGTGATAAATCACGTTAATTGTTTTGCGGATATTTAACCAGCCCTGCATCCCAGGTGTAAATCCCACTTGGTCGTGGTGAATAATTTTTTTAATGTATTGTTGGATCCAGTTGGCTAATATCTTGTTGAGGATCTGCATCCATGTTCATCAGGGAAATTTGTCTATAGTTCTCCTTTTAGGTCTCTGTCTGGTTTTGGAATCAGAGTAATGCTGGCTTCATAGAAAGAGTTTGGAAGTTTTCCTTCCATTTCTATTTTTTGGAACAGTTTCAAGAGAATAGGGGTTAACTCTTCCATAAATATTTGGTTGAATTCCCCTGGAAAGCCATCTGGCCCTGGACTCTTGTTTTTTGGGAGATTTTTGATTACTACTTTGATTTCCTTACTGGTTATGGGTCTGTTCAAATTTTCTACTTCTTCCTGTTTCAGTTTTGGTAGTGTATATGTTTCTAGGAATTTGTCCATTTCTTCCAGATTGCCCATTTTGTTGGCATATAATTACTCATAATATTCTCTTATTATTGTTTTTATTTCTGTTGTATTGGTTGTGATTTCTCCTCCTTCATTCTTGATTTTACTTATTTGGGTCCTTTCCTTTTTCTTCTTGATCAAACTGGCTACTGGTTTATCAATTTTGTTAATTCTTCGAAATAACCAGCTTCTGGTTTCGTTGATCTGTTCTACTGGTTTTTTTTTTGGTTTCAATAGCACTAATTTCTGCTCTAATCTTTATTATTTCCTGTCTTCTGCTGGTTTTGGGTTTTATTTGCTGTTCTTTTTCCAGCTCTTTAAGGCATAAGGTTAGGTTGTGCATCTGAGATCTTTCTTCCTTCTTTAGGAAGGCCTGGATTGCTATACACTTTCCTCTTATGACCGCCTTTGCTGCGTCCCAGAGGTTTTGGGTTGTGATGCTATTATTTTCATTGACTTCCATATACTTTTTAATTTCTTCTTTAACTGCTTGGTTAGCCCATTCATTCTTTAGTAGGTTGTTCTTCAGTCTCCAAGTATTTGTTACCTTTCCAAATTTTTTCTTGTGGTTGATTTTGAGTTTCATAGCATTGTGATCTGAAAATATGCACAGTATGATCTCAATCTTTTTGTACTTACTCTAGGACTGATTTGTGTCCCAGTATATGGTCTATTCTGGAGAACGTTCCATGTGCACTAGAGAAGAATGTACGTTCTGCTGCTTTAGGATGAAACGTTCTGAATATATCTGTTAAGTCCATCTGGTCCAGTGTGTCATTCAAAGCCATTGTTTCCTTGTTGATTTTTTGATTAGATGATATGTCAATTGCTGTGAGTGGGGTGTTGAAGTTTCCTACTATTATGGTATTTCTATCAGTGAGTTTCTTTATGTTCGTGATTAATTGATTTATATATTTGGGTGCCTCCACATTTGGTGCATAAATGTTTATAATTGTTAGGTCTTCTTGGTCTATAGACCCCTTGATTATGGTATAATGCCCTTCTTCATCTCTTGATACAGTCTTTATTTTAAAGTCTAGATTGTCTGATATAAGTATGGGTACTCCGGCTTTCTTTTGTTGACCATTAGCATGATAGATGGTTCTCCATCCCATTATTTTCAATCTGTAGGTGTCTTTAGGTCTAAAGTGTGTCTCTTGTAAACAGCATATAGATGGATCTTGTTTTCTTATCCATTCTGTTACCCTATGTCTTTTGATTGGAGCATTGAGTCCATTGACGTTTAGAGTGAGTACTGAAAGATATGTATTTATTGCCATTATGATGCTTGTAGAGTTAGAGTTTCTGGTGGTGTTCTCTGGTCTTTTCTAATCTTTTGTTGCTTTTGGTGTATATATATATATATATATTTTTTTTTCATCTTTTCTCCCCTCAGAAAGTCCCCCTTAAAATTTCTTGCAGGGCTGGTTTAGTGGTCACAAATTCCTTTAATTTTTGTGTCTGGGAAACTTTTTATGTCTCCTTTTATTTTGGATAACAGCCTTGCTGGATAAAGAATTCTTGGCTGCATATTTTTCTGATTCAGCACGCTCCTTTCTGGCCTGCCAAGTTTCTGTGGATAGGTCTACTGTAAACATGATCTGTCTTCCCTTGTATGTTAGGGACTTTGAAAGGATCTCTATCAAACAAGTCTTTAGTAAAAGAAGAAGAACAAAAGAAATCACAGAATTTCTTTAAAATAGTGATAATGAAAGTACTCCCACATAAAAATCTAGAGGATACACTGAAAGCTGTGATCAGAGGAAAATTCATAACCCTAGTACCTGTATTGATAAAAACAAAACAATGAAAAGAAATAAATTAGATTCTCAATTCAAGGCCTAGAAAAATAACAACAAAACTAAAAGAAAGAACATTAAAAGAATGAAGAAAAAAGAAGAAATTCATGAGATAGAGAACAGAAAACATTTTGCTCAGATTAGTACACCAAAATCCCGACTCTGAAAAATAGACAAAATGGACGAAACAATGACTTCTGGAATAACTTGTGCTCTGTGTTGCAGAGCACAGAAAATAAAGAAAAGTATTTAAACTGTTTTTTATGAAACAAGTATAACGTCGATACCTAAACCTGATAAAGCTAGCATTGAAAAAGAAAATTCATCAACATCACTTATGCATATTGATGTCAAAGTCTTAAATACAATGTCAGTGAAAATGAACAGGGTTTCATCCTATATAAAGAAAAGCGTATGTCATGATCAAGTAGGGTTTATACCAGGAATACAACAATGATCTGATATTGGAAAATATGTTAATATAATTCATCATATTAGCCTAAAAAGAAAGACCATAAAATCACTCCATAGATGCTGGAAAGGCTTTTGACAGAATGCAGCACCCATTCCTAATAAAACCTCTCAAAAAAGCAGAAACAAGTGTATATTTTTTAATGAATATATATACTTCAATCATAAAACCAGTTTTACTTAAGCTCTTACTTACTGGGGATACTCAGAGGTATTTGCCCCAAAGTCACACACGAGGTAAGGATGCCCACTCACTTCACTATCATTGAATATTGCTATGGAGGTACGAGTAAATGGGATCTGACTGAGAAAACAATAGAAGAATAAGGGAGAAATAAAATAAATTATCTCTATTTCAAGATGACATAGGAGTATACCTTGAAAATTCAACATAATCCATGTAAAACCAACAAAAAAAATTTTTTTTTTAATTTTTTTTTTCAACGTTTATTTATTTTTGGGACAGAGAGAGACAGAGCATGAACGGGGGAGGGGCAGAGAGAGAGGGAGACACAGAATCGGAAACAGGCTCCAGGCTCTGAGCCATCAGCCCAGAGCCCGACGCGGGGCTCGAACTCCCGGACCGCGAGATCATGACCTGGCTGAAGTCGGATGCTTAACCGACTGCGCCACCCAGGCGCCCCACCAACAAAAAATTTTTAAAAACTCATCAAGATAAAGGGATGTAAAACTAATGTGTAAAAATCAATAGTATTCACATGCATAGGTAATAACCAGTGAGAAGGTACAATGAATAGAAGAATTCTATTTACAGTAAGAGCAATAAAGTAAATATTAGAAATAAGGCACCAAGGAGTACAGAACATCTCAGATGTTGCGGGTTTAGTTCCAGACCACTCCAGTGTACAGAATTTTCCAACAAAGCAAGTCAAATTAATTTTTTTGGCTTCCCAGACCATATAATACTTATGTTTACACTATACTGTAGTCTATTAAGTGTGCAATAGCATTATGTCTAATAAAAAACAATGTACACATCATAATTTAAAAATACTTTATTACTGGGGCGCCTGAGGGGTTCAGTCAGTTGAGTGTCTGACTCCTGATTTCTGCTCAGATCATGATCCCAGGGTCGTGGGATCATGTCCTGCATTGGGCTCCGT
The DNA here is from genome assembly GCF_016509475.1 of Prionailurus bengalensis. Lineage (NCBI taxonomy): Eukaryota > Metazoa > Chordata > Mammalia > Carnivora > Felidae > Prionailurus > Prionailurus bengalensis. The sequence continues at coordinate 20,164,635 of NC_057355.1, forward strand.
GCAGAGCCTGCTTGAGATTCTCTCTCCCTCTCTCTCTGCCCCTCCCCCCCAATTGTTCTCTCTCTCTCTCTCTCTCTCTCTCTCTCCAGATAGATAGATATAGATATAGATATAGATGTAGATATAGATATAGATACGGATATGGATATGGATATAGATATAGATACTTCATTGGTAAAAAATGCTAACCATCATCTGAACTTTCAATGAGTCATAATCTTTTTGCTGGTGGTGGGTCTTGCCTTAATATTGATGGCTGATGGCTGATTAGGGTGGTGGTTGCTGAAGGCTGGGGTGGCCATGACAGTTTCTTAAAATAAGACAATAATGAAGTTTGTTGCTTCAATTAACACTTCTTGTCACTTGAACAGTTTTAGAGACCACTATAAAATTACTATTTGGCATAATTTCAATATTGTTGTGTCTCAGGGAACAGGGAGGCCCAAGGAGAGGGAGAGCCAGTTGGTGGAATAGTCAGAACACACACAACATTTATCAATCAAGTTTGTCGTCTTATATGGCTGCAGTTTGTGGTGCCCTGAGACGATTACAATAGTAACATTGAAGATCACTGATCACAGATCAGCATAACAAATACTATAATAATGAAAAAATTCTGGAAATACTGCAAGGATTCCCAAAATGCTGCACAGAGGCATGAAGTAAGAAATGCCATTGGTGGGGCACCTGTGTGGCTCAGTTGGTTAAGTGTCCGACTTTAGCTCAGGTCATGATCTCACGGTTCATGAGTTCTAGCCCCACGTGGGGCTCTGTGCTGACAGCTCAGAGCCTGGAGCCTACTTCGGATTCTGTGTCTCCCTCTCTCTCTGTCCCTCCCCTGCTCGCACTCTCTCTTTCTCTCTCTCTCTCTCTCTCTCTCTCTCAAAAAAATAAACATTAAAAAACAATTTAAAGAAATACCATTGGAAAAATGGTGCTGATAGACTTGTTCGCCAGAGTTGCCATGAACCTTCAATTTGTAAAAAGTTTCATATTTGCGGGGTGCCTGGGTGGCGCAGTCGGTTAAGCGTCCGACTTCAGCCAGGTCACGATCTCGCGGTCCGTGAGTTCGAGCCCCGCGTCAGGCTCTGGGCTGATGGCTCAGAGCCTGGAGCCTGCTTCTGATTCTGTGTCTCCCTCTCTCTCTGCCCCTCCCCTGTTCATGCTCTGTCTCTCTCTGTCCCAAAAATAAATAAACGTTGAAAAAAAATTTATAAAAAAAAGTTTCATATTTGCAAAGAAAAATAAAGCAAATTGCAATAAACAAGGTATGCCTGTACTCAAAACTTATATGAAGAAAACCCTAAAACACTTCCGAAAGTCGTCAAAAGTAGATCTGAACTAATGGAAAAACATCTTTGTTCTTGGGTGGGCTATCTCAACATCCGTACAGGCCAGCCCATCCTATGTTTATTTATTAAATTTAATGTGATCCCAGGGGCGCCTGGGTGGCGCAGTCCGTTGAGCATCCGACTTCAGCCAGGTCACAATCTCGCGGTCCGGGAGTTCGAGCCCCGCGTCAGGCTCTGGGCTGATGGCTCAGAGCCTGGAGCCTGTTTCCGATTCTGTGTCTCCCTCTCTCTCTGCCCCTTCCCCGTTCATGCTCTGTCTCTCTCTGTCCCAAAAATAAATAAACGTTAAAAATAAATAAATAAATAAATAAATAAATAAATAAATTTAATGTGATCCCAATAAAAAGTCCAGTGACCATTTTTAGGAAACTAGAAAAGCCGATCGAAACATTCACCTGAAAAAATAAACATAGAAGAATATCTAGGAAAACAATGAAGAGGCAGAGTTACAAGGAGAGACTAGCTGTACTAGATATTGAAAGTCTCTAATGCTCTATGCTCTAAAGTCTCTATGCTACAAAGTCTCTAAAATGAAGAATATAGAACTGGTGCAGGAATAGACAGATATATCTACAGAATAGAAAAGAAAGTCCAAAAGTAGACCAAACTTCATAGTAAAAAAACTAGTAGATGATCAAGGTGGTAACTCATGTAACTGGGAAAATGTGGGCTTTTAAAAAATGGTTTCAGGGCAAAAGGGGTATGAGCTTCCATTTATAAAAGAAATAAGTTGTGAGGATGTAATGTGCAATATGGTGACTACAGTTAATAACACTGTATTATATACATGAAAGTTGCTAAGAGAGTAAATCTTGAAAGTTCGCATCACAAGAAAAAAATTCTGTAACTTTGTGTGGTGATGGATGTTCACTAAAGTTATCGTAGCGATCATTCTGTAATACATACAAATATCGAAGCATTGTGTTGTACACCTGCAGCTAATAAAACGTAGGTCAATTCTACCTCAATAAAAAATAATTTAAAAAATAAATTTAATTTTTAAATGTTTATTTATTTTTGAGAGAGAGAGAGACAGAGAGAGAGAGAGAGAGCACACAAGTGGGGGAAGGGGAGAGAGAGGTGGGGAGACACAGAATCTGAAGCAGGCTCCAGGCTCTGAGCTGTCAGCATAGAGCCTGACGCGGGGCTGGAATCCACCAACCATGAGATCATGACCTGAGCCGAAGTCGGATGCTTAACCGACAGAGCCACCTAGGTGCCCCTAAAAAAATAAATTTTAAAACCTCAAATTGGATCAGGGGTGGGGTTGGTTAAAAAAGCCATCAAGGGCATTGTTAGATCAACCGGACAAAACTGTAAAAGGAATGGTATATTAGGTAAAATACGTAATATGATACTATGTTCATGTGAATTTATGTGGTTGATAATTATTCCAAAGCTATGTAAGAGAACATGTCCATTCTTAGTAAAAACAAGCTGGTCTTATTTAGAGGTAATATCACAATGTCACAATGTATATAATGTCCAAATAGTTCATGAAAAAAAAATTGTAGAAGGAAAGAGAACAAGTGATAAAGCAAAGGGGTAAAATGTTAGCAGCTTCTGAAACCATCCATCAGATCATATCCCTCCCCCTGGGTATAGCCTTCAGGAGCTTTTTATTGCAAACAGAGGAAAATCCAAATTTCTTATCGGGACCTGCCAAGCTGGCAAGACTGAGCTCCTGACGGCCTCTGCAACATTATCCCATGACCTGCATTCTACAATCCCCATGTGCTGGTTCATGGAGCCCTCACATTCTCAAATACATCTTTTCCCTGCTGCTGGGATTTTACACATCCTTGGTAGTATTTACACACTGCTGGATAGTATCTCCTTTTTCCCTCATATCTGACTTCTTTTCATCCTGGCAGTTTTAGCTTATGTACCACCCCTGATCTCTATTTAAGGTAGCCCTACCCTCTTTTTTTCTCTCAGCTTCTTCTGCGGCTATATTGTAATTATTTTATTTGTCAACCTGACCCCCCCCCCTTTTTTTTTAAATCTCCAGATGCACCTCCTCTCCAGGGTAGGGATATTGTCTTACACACCATTATTTCATATCATGCACCAGCACAAAAGTGGGCGTCTATATAAAGAAAATCATAGAGTAAAAATCGCCTGCAACAAAATTTGGAGACAGTTAAACGTTTAGTGGGTACCAGATGTGGGAGGCAGGGACAGTGATGAATGGGTGGATCACAGGGGATTTTTAGGGCAGTGAAACTATTCTGTATGATGCTATAATAATGGATATGTAGCCTACATTTGCCCAAACCCTTGGAACGTACACCACCAAGAGTAAACCCTAATGTAAACTATGGACTTTGGGTGATGATGATGTATCAGTGCAGGTTCGTAATTGCAACAAATGTACCACTCTTGTGAGAGACATTGATAGTGGGGGAAGCTGTGTATGTGGGGTCAGGGGGTGTATGAGAATTCTCTGAACTTTCTGTTCATCTTTGCTGTGCTCTAAAAAACTGCTCTAAAAAAAAAAAAATAGCCTTAAAAAGAAAGAAAAAGCAACACCCTGAAAGACTATAGCACACCACAAGATGGCACTATTTCCCTTCCAAGTTTCAACTTAGGGCACATTTACCTGAACTGCTGGTGCTGAAGAAATTTACTGGGGTTCTGTGATTGCCTGCCCCAGTTCTATAGGAGGCCCAGAGTGTTTAACAATATTGTCCCATCCCAGTCCCAGGTTTGTACTTTTAGTGGATGTTGTAAAATGTAGACTTTATTGTTATTCGGGTATATTGAGGCCAACAGATCAAAATACCACTACCATTGAAAGGATAATTTGAGGGGCGCCTGGGTGGCGCAGTCGGTTAAGCGTCCGACTTCAGCCAGGTCACGATCTCGTGGTCCGTGAGTTTGAGCCCCGCGTCAGGCTCTGGGCTGACGGCTCAGAGCCTGGAGCCTGTTTCTGATTCTGTGTCTGCCCCTCCCCTGCTCATGCTCTGTCTCTCTCTGTCCCAAAAATAAATAAACGTTGAAAAAAAAAAATTTAAAAAAAAAGAAAGGATAATTTGATACTCAAAGTTCCCAAGGGAACAGGCATGCCACACCCGGCAAAGCGCGGGAGGGGGGGAGGGACAAGTGGGGAAGGGGGTGTAGGTCAGGAGGTGGAGGGAGCGGGAGGAAAATGTGGGAGAGCCTTTTTTGTGGTTTCTGTAGGAAATCATGGGCAAATCAGGGGAGGCAGGCCTAGGAGTAGCTAGTTTGAATATTTTCAGGGGGCTCTGGGACATAAGGGCTGTCCCTAGTTGTCTGGCACCTGGCCAGGGGTGATTAGGGCAGATGGATGGATGGTGGCCTGGAATGTGAGCCCCTGATAAAGGAGGTGTTTGGGGAGGGGCTCTGGACTGGTTGGCTTGCATATGAAACCCACACTTGCAGGCTCATTCTATTCTCTCTCCAGGAATTGGCTAGCCCTAGAGGGAGCTCAGCAACACCCCAAGATGTCAAAACCTCAGAAACACATGGTTGATATAGAGGAGTATGGTGTCAGGAAGCTATGTTCTCAAAGTCACAAAGAGGTCAGAAGCAAAGCCAGGAAAGGTCTTTTCTTGTGGTTATGATGACCAGATCACTCCAAGGGAGTTTTGATTCCTGAAAAATAAATCTCCCACTCAGATTCTGTAGAAAAACACCTAATTACTTCTATAAACCAAACTGGCAAGAACATTATAATAACCACTGATCGTTTCATCAGTTTTCTTAACTTTGACCTTCTTTAAATCATTCCTTTTTACGTGCACCTGATCTTAGAGAGACTTTTATTTTTATTTCCTGTATCTTTTTAAAAAATTTTTTTATTTTTATTTTATTTTTTTCAATATATGAAGTTTATTGTCAAATTGGTTTCCATACAACACCCAGTGCTCATCCCAAAAGGTGCCCTCCTCAATACCCATCACCCACCCTCCCCTCCCTCCCATCCCCCCATCAACCCTCAGTTCTCAGTTTTTAAGAGTCTTAGAGAGACTTTTAAAGAGAAGAGTCATATGATACAAGTAGGAGAAGAGTCCCAAAGCCATAACTCACTCACATGTGCAGATGGAGAGAGAGAGCACAGGCAAGGGAAGAATGGGTCACCCACAGGCCCAGATCAGAACCCCAGGGGCACCCCAGGTTACTCCAGAGCCTGGGCAATTCCAGGCAGGTGGAAACATGAAGGCCAGCTGGGAACAATTCAATTCTATCTGTGCAATCTGCAGTGAGGCCTCCCCTGAGCCATCAATAATCCCCTCTTCTAATCTGGCTTCATTAAGTGGACACCAGGGTCAGATCAGAGGAGAGGGGTCATTTATGGGATTGAATCACTTAACCAGGTGATTACAATAGAAGCATTTGAATTTCTCCGAAGGAAGGGGACTATGCCACCAAGAAATAGCACTTAGGTAGTTGAATAAAACTGAAACACACTTAAACAACTGGCTTCTGCTACTTTCCTCTCCCGTCTGCAGTTTTCTGCAAAGTCTAACCCCAAACTAGGCTGGCAGGGCGACATGAGTCGCACAGTTCCTGATACAGCTTCTGACATTATAATGAGACCATGTGATAGAGTCGGTGAGCATGTTAGATTCATAACGTTGAAAGCAACCATTTGGGGGAATCCAAGGGGAAAATGGTCACCTGGGGCTGAGAGGAAGAATTTCAACAGAACAGGTATTAGCCAGACTGTGTTTCTTCTTCATCTTTTAAAGTTAACGGCTGCACAGGGCTAATCAGTGCAGTACAATCCTCTTAGGGCCACGCCAGTCAGCATGCGGGTTTAATCCCAGGCCTCCCCTCTCCCGCAGATCTGTAATAACTGAGGACAGCAGGATGAGTCTGCCTGCAGATGTCCGTGTGGTGCGGTCCTTGCCCTCAGAGGCCACGGAGCAGCGAGGCCCAGGAGGGAGATCGTTCAGCAGCTCTGCAGGCATTGAGATGGGTGAGGCAGGGGCCAGGCCCTGGTTCTATTGCTGTGAGTCAACAACACAGGCAGAAAGGGAGCAGAGGACCAAGCAGCTCTTGGAAATGCCGCTGAGTTACAAGGAGAGGATACTGAAGGAATTCAACATCAGCCAGGTGCTCCCACGTCTGGTATATGATGGCGTGTTCTCCCTGAAGGAGTACAGAGAGATCCTCTCCTGGCATTGCCACCCACGGAGAGTGGAGTCCTTTTTTCTGAAGCTTTGCTCCAAAGGTCCAAAGGCTTTCTGTGCTTTCTGCTCTCATCTGGAGGAATTCTGTCCTTACCTGCTCACCTGCTTTTTCCTTTATTACCAAGGTAAGAACATGGCTTGCTCTGGAAAGTAGTGAGCTTAGTGTCTCAGCAAAATCTCTGGCACCCTCACTGTGTAATAGTGCGCCTCCACACAGCATTTGGTTAAAAAAAAGTCCAGTGCTGGGGCACCTGGGTGGCTCAGTCGGTTGAGTTTTTGACGGGCCTCAGGTCATGATCTCACAATTCATGGGTTCATGCCCGTGTTGGACTCTGTGCTGACAGCTCGGAGCCTGGAATCTGCTTTGGATTCTGTGTCTCCCTCCCGCTGCCCCTCCCCCAATCATAGTCTCTCTCTCTCTCTCTCTCTCTCTCTCTCTCTCTACCTATCTATCTCTCTCTCTCAAAAAATGAATAAATATTTAAACAATTTTTTTAAAAATCCAATGTTTCTCTATAAAGTCTCATGATGCAGAAGCAAACATCTGTGATATCAAATAAAACCTGATGATCTCAGTCAACTAATAGAAAGATTTGCACCATTCTTGTTTTAATGCAGACTTTGAAGTGCAAGGCATAAAATACTAATAAGTTAAGGCAGTTGGACTGAACTTTCATTTCACAGGTGAAGGCACAGGAATGATCATGGTTCCTCCAAATATTGTCTTATGACCCAGCAATTCTAATCCTAGGTATAAACTTGAGAGAAATGAAAACATATACCCAAAAAAAAGCTGTGTATGAATGTTCATAACAGCATTATTTAAAGCAGCTAAAAAGTGGAAACAACCCAAATATCTATCAACCAATGAATGCATAAACAGAATGTGCTATATCCCTAAATAGAATATTACTCTGCCCTAAAAAGGAAGACCTGAACCATGCTGCGACATGGATGTACCTTGAAAACTTTAAGATGAAGAAACCAGTCACCAAAGTCCACCTAACTGTATGATTCCTTCTGTTGAAATGCCCAGAATAGATAAATCCATAGAGGTAGAAAGCGGATGAGTGGTTGTGGGGGGGCTGGGTGTAGGGAGAATGCCCAGTGACTGCTAGTGGTTACAGGGCTTTTTCTAGGGGGTGGTGAAAATTCTCCAAAATCAGTTAGTGGTGATGGTTGAGCATGTCTGTGAATACACTAAAAACCGCTGAATTGTATTACTTTAGAAGGATGAATTTCATGATCTGTGCATGAGATCTCAATAAAGCTGCATTTAAAAAAAAAACCAGCACAGGGATCTTCTTAGCTGTTTCTCTTCTCCTGTAATTGCCTATCTCAACGTCCCTACCTCCTAACTTTGAAAGAGAAAGGAGTCTTTCCTGCTAAGAGAGGGTTTGGGTCAGGCCGTATGAAAAGGAATGAAAAGGAGGGAAAGGTGAGCAGGACAGAGGAGGAGCGTTTGGGGGATGGGGGGGCAGCAGATGTTCTGGGGGCAGTGATAGGAGCCGTGGAGGCAGAGGCAAAAGAAAGGGATCCCTGTTTGTGAAGCTGTGTCCTGTGTGCATGGGTGCTCACCCAAGTCTTTGAGAATTGCAGGGGAGGATTTGAGCTGTTTTGAGGCAGCGTTTTGTTATTGGCCTCTGTTTGCCCTGTAATACTTCCTTAAGACTGAACCTTCATGGTGCCAACGTGACAGGTGTTACATGGATTTTAAGATTTGTCTTAATAGAAAACTTTTCCTTGGTTATTAGGATAGTTGCTGTGAATTAGTCTTTTTTTGTTTAATGTTTATTTACTTTTGACAGAGAGAGAGAGAGAGAGAGAGAGAGAGAGAGAGACAGAGCATGAGCAGGGGAGGAGCAGAGAGAGAGGGGGATACAGAATCTGAAACAGGCTCCAAGCTCTGAGCTGTCAGCACAGAGCCCCATGTGGGGCTCGATCTCATGAACCTCGAGATCATGACCTGAGCTCAAGTCAGATGTTTGACTGAGCCACCCAGGCGCCCCGAATTAGTCTTTTTAAAAAAATGTTCATTTATTTTTGATATAGAGAGATAGAAAGCAAGTGGCGGAAGGGCAGAGAGAGAGTGAGACAGAGCACAAGTGGGGGAGGGGCAGAGAGAGAGGGAGACAGAGAATCCCAAGCAGGCTCTGTGCTGTCAGCATAGAGCCTGATGGGGGGCCCGAACCCACAAACCGTGAGATCATGACCTGAGCTGAAATCATGAGGCGGACACTTAACCGACTGAGCCACCCATGTGCCCCAATTATAGTCTTATTATAACCTCTCCCCTACTAGAGGCCCCATAATGTTCAGTAAAATGGCCCGTCCACTGAAAAAGTCAACTTGGCAAAAATGAGTATTTATACATGGCTTCTTTTTTTAAAAATTTTTAATGTTTATTTATTTTTGAAACAGAGAGAGACAGAGCATGAACGGGGGAGGGTCAGAGAGAGAGGGAGACACAGAATCTGGAACAGGCTCCAGGCTCTGAGCTGTCAGCACAGAGCCTGACATGGGGCTTGAACTCACAGACCGTGCTAGATCATGACCTGAGCCAAGGTCAGATGCTCAACCGACTGGGCCACCCAGGTGCCCCTTCTTTTTTTTGTTTTTAAATGCCTTATTTATTTATTTTTGAGAGAGAGGAAGAGCAAGAGGGAGCAAGCATGAGCTGGGGAGGGGCAGAGAGAGACGGAGAGAGCGAATCCCAAGCAGGCTCCATGCTGACAGCACAGAACCTGACCCAGAGCTCCAATCTCATGAACTGTGAGATCATGACCTGAGCCGAAATCAAGAGTCAAATGGTTAACTGACTGAACCTCCCAGACACCCATGGCTTCTCACTTATACACTATTTTAGGCTGCCATGTAAAACATTCTTATAGCTTGTAGTGTAATATGTTTATCAGAGAAGCATTTGTTGACTCCATGCATTTATTAATTCAATACAACTTTATGTAGAGTACCATGACAAAGAAGACCACTGCAGTCCTTTTATCTTTGTATTGCCAAATTCTTTATTTCTATTACATATGTATAACATATTTAAAAAAAACACCTTGATAAATATTTTTTACCATGTAACTTAAAATTCTGGTAAATCCAAAACAGACTGAATATCTGTGGTAGTAACCATTTCACTTTTTAGGTAAGGACAAATACAGAGTGAGGTTTGTTTGTTGGTTTGCTACTTAATTTTGCTTGTGAAGAGATAACCCTGGGGGGTGCCTGGGTGGCTCAGCTAGTTGAACGTCCAACTTCGGCTCAGGTCATGATCTCACCCTTCATGAGTTCAAGCCCTGCATCGGGCTCGCTGCTGTCAGTGCAGAACACATTTTGGATCCTCTGTCCTCCTCTGTCTGTGCCCCTCCCCTGCTCTCTCTCTCAAAAAAATCAAAGAAAAAACAAATAACCTTGGCTGAGAAGGAAGAGGGAGAGGGAAGGAGATCAGGTATCATTTACCTACCTCTTTAATATTTTAATTCTTTAACAAATTTGATAAAGTGTATGTGTCAAAATGTTAACACCTGTTAAATCCAGAGTTAGAAACATGAGTATCTATTACATTATTTTTATACTTCTCTGCATATTTGAAAATGTCCATAGTAAAAATAAAATAGAAATGTTTAATTTGAAAAAGAGACCATCTGATTGTTGTTGTGGTTGCACAAATCTATACCAATGATAAAATGTTATAGAACTATACGGCAACCACACACGCACATACACAGACACACACACACATGCACACACAAAAAATGAATGTATGTAAAAACTAGTACAGTCTGAATCACATCTGCAGTTTAGTATTGTAACAAAATCATTTTCCTGGTTTTGATTATTGTAGTAGAGTCATGTAATATGTTATGTTTGAGGGGAAACTGAGGGAAGGTGTGTGGGAACTTCCTGTACTACTTTTGCAACTTCTGTGTGAGCCTAAAACTACCTAAACATTAAGAATTGTAGGGGTGATATTGATGATAGGATCCTGGGAAGATGGCAGCATAGGAGGACCCTGGGCTCACCGCGTGTCCTACTGATCACTTAGATTCCACCCACACCTGCCTAAATAACCCAGAAAACCACCAGAAGACTAGCAGAACGGAGTCTCCGGAGCCAAGCACAGACGAGAGGCCCACGGAAGAGGGTAGGAAGGGCAGCGAGGCAGTGCGTGCTCCACGGACTGGCGGGAGGGAGCCGGGGTGGAAGGGCAGCCTGCCTGCCAAGCAGAGCCCCCCTGGCTTGCAAAAGCAGAGGGGCCGGCCGGAGTGTGTTCTGACAGCAAGCGGGACTTAACATCTGGAAGGTTGTAAGTTAACAGCTCTGCTCTGAGAGCGGGAAGGCTGGAGGACAACGGGAGGGAGAGATGTTGAGCCCCGGATGACAGAGCTCAGCTTGGCAGGGAACAAAGGTGCTCGCCAGCGCCATCTCCCTCTCCCATCCCCCAGCCCAAATCCCAAAGGGAACCAGTTCCTGCCAGGGAACTTGCTTGCACCACGCAAACACCCAACGCTGTGCTTCTGCGGATCCATCCCTCAGGGGGGTCTGACTCCCTGCTGGTGCCACAGGGCCCCTCCTGAAGTGGATCTCCGAAGGAAAAGCGAGCTGAGCCTACCCATCCTGCCCCTATGCACCTTGCTGATCCACCCCAGCTAATACACCAGATCCCCGGCACCACAAGCCTGGCAGTGTGCAAGTAGCCCAGAAGGGCCACGCCACCCCACAGTGAATCCCACCCCTAGGACAGGTGAAGAGAAGGCACACACCAGTCTGACTGTGGCCCCAGTGGTGGGCTGGGGGCAGACATCAGGTCTGACTGCGGCCCCACCCACCAACGCAAGTTATTCAAGACAGCACAGGGGAAGTGCCCTGCAGTCCCACACCACTCCAGGGACTATCCAAAATGAGGAAACGGAAGAATTCCCCTCAGAAAAACATCCAGGAAATAACAACAGCTAACGAACTGATCAAAAATGATTTAAACAATATAACAGAAAGTGAATTTATAATAATAAAATTAATCGCTGGGCTTGAAAACAGTATAAAGGACAGCAGAGAATCTATTGCTACAGAGATTAAGGGACTAAGGAACAGCCAGGAGGAGCTAAAAAATGCTATCAATGAGCTGCAAAATAAAATGGAGACAACCACGTCTTGGATTGAAGAGGCAGAGGAGAGAATAGGTGAACCAGAAGATAAAATTATGGAAAAAGAAGAAGCTGAGAAAAAGAGAGATAAAAAAAATCCAGGAGTATGAGGGGAAAATTAGAGAACTAAGTGATGCACTAAAGAGAAATAATCTACGCATAATTGGTATTCCAGAGGAGGAAGAGAGAGGGAAAGGTGCTGAAGGGGTACTTGAAGAAATTACAGCTGAGAACTTCCCTGATCTGGGGAAGGAAAAAGGCATTGAAATCCAAGAGGCACAGAGAACTCCCTTCAGACATAACTTGAATCGATCTTTTGCATGACATATCATAGTGAAACTGGCAAAATACTAGGATAAAGAGAAAATTGTGAAAGCAGGTAGAGATAAACGTGCTCTAACATATAAAGGGACCTATAAGACTTGTGACCGATCTCTCTACTGAAACTTGGCAGGCCAGAAAGGAATGGCAGGAGATCTTCAATGTGATGAACAGAAAAAATATGCAGCCGAGAATCCTTTATCCAGCAAGTCTGTCATTTAGAATAGAAGGAGAGTTAAAGGTCTTCCCAAACAACAACCACTAAACCAGCCCTACAAGAGATCCTAAGGGGGATCCTGTGAGACAAAGTACCAGAGACATCGCTACAAGCATGAAACCTACAGACATCACAATGACTCTAAACCCGTATCTTTCTATAACACTGAATGTAAATGGACTAAATGCGCCAACCAAAAGACATAGGGTATCAGAATGGATAAAAAAACAAGACCCATCTATTTGCTCTCTACAAGAGACTCATTTTAGACCTGAGGACACCTTCAGACTGAGAGTGAGGGGATGAAGAACTATTTATCATGCTACTAGAAGCCAAAAGAAAGCTGGAGTAGCCATACTTATATCAGACAAACTAGACTTTAAATTAAAGGCTGTAACAAGAGATGAAGAAGGGCATTATATAATAATCACAGGGTCTATCCATCAGGAAGAGCTAACAATTATAAATGTCTATGCGCCAAATACAGGAGCCCCTAAATATATAAAACAATTACTCATAAACATAAACAACCTTATTGATAAGAATGTGGTAATTGCAGGGGACTTTAACACTCCACTTACAGAAATGGATAGATCATCTAGACACATGGTCAATAAAGAAACAAGGGCCCTGAATGAGACATTGGATCAGATGGACTTGACAGATATATTTAGAACTCTGCATCCTAAAGCAACAGAATATACTTTCTTCTCAAGTGCACATGGAACATTCTCCAAGATAGATCACATACTGGGTCACGAAACAGCCCTTCATAAGTATACAAGAATTGAAATTATACCATGCATACTTTCAGACCACAATGCTATGAAGCTTGAAATCAACCACAGGAAAATGTCTGGAAAACCTCCAAAAGCATAGAGGTTAAAGAACACCCTACTAAAGAATGAGTGGGTCAACCAGGCAATTAGAGAAGAAATTAAAAAATATATGGAAACAAACGAAAATGAAAATACAATGATCCAAACGCTTTGGGATGCAGCAAAGGCAGTCCTGAGAGGAAAATACATTGCAATCCAGGCCTATCTCAAGAAACAAGATCCCAAATACAAAATCTAACAGCACACCTAAAGGAAATAGAAGCATAACAGCAAAGACAGCCTAAATCCAGCAGAAGAAGAGAAATAATAAAGATCAGAGCAGAAATAAACAATATAGAATCTAAAAACAACTGTAGAGCAGATCAACAAAACCAAGAGTTGGTTTTTTGAAAAAATAAACAAAATTGATAAACCTCTAGCCACACTTCTCAAAAAGAAAAGGGAGATGACCCAAATAGATAAAATCATGAATGAAAATGGAATTATTACAACCAATCCCTCAGAAATACAAGCCATTATCAGGGAATACTATGAAAAATTATATGCCAACAAACTGGGCAACCTGGAAGAAATGGACAAATTCCTAAACACCCACACTCTTCCAAAACTCAATCAGGAGGAAATAGAATGCTTGAACAGACCCATAACCAGCGAAGAAATTGAATCAGTCATCAAAAATCTCCCAACAAATAAGAGTCCAGGACCAGATGGCTTCCCCGGGGAATTCAACCAGACATTTAAAGCAGAGATAATACCTATCCTTCTCAAGCTATTCCAAAAAATAGAAAGGGAAGGAAAACTCCCAGACTCGTTTTATGAAGCCAGTATTACTTTGATTCCTAAACCAGACAGAGACCCAGTAAAAAAAGAGAACTACAGGCCAATATCCCTGATGAATATGGATGCAAAAATTCTCAAGAAGATACTAGCAAATCGAATTCAACGGCATATAAAAAGAATTATTCACCATGATCAAATGGGATTCATTCCTGGGATAGAAGGCTGGTTCAACACTCGCAAATCAATCAACGTGATGCATCACATTAATAAAAGAAAAGATAAAAACCATATGATCCTGTCAATCAATGCAGAAAAGGCATTTGACAAAATTCACCAATCTTTCTTAATAAAAACCCTCGAGAAAGTAGGGATAGAAGGAACATACTTCAACATCATAAAAGCCATTTATGAAAAGCCCACAGCTAACATCATCCTCAATGGGGAAAAACTGAGAGCTTTTTCCCTGAGATCAGGAACACGACAGGGATGTCCACTCTCACCGCTGTTGTTTAACATAGTGTTGGAAGTTCTAGCGTCAGCAATCAGACAACAAAAGGAAATCAAAGGCATGAAAATTGGCAAAGATGAAGTTAAGCTTTCACTTTTTGCAGATGACACGATATTATTATACATGGAAAATCCGATAGACTCCACCAAAAGTCTGCTAGAACTGATACATGAATTCAGCAAAGTTGCAGGATACAAAATCAATGTACAGAAATCAGTTGCATTCTTATACACTAACAATGAAGCAACAGAAAGACAAATAAAGAAACTGATCCCATTCACAATTGCACCAAGAAGCATAAAATACCTAGGAATAAACCTAACCAAAGATGTAAAAGATCTGTATGCTGAAAACTATAGAAAGCTTATGAAGGAAATTGAAGAGGATATAAAGAAATGGAAAAACATTATGTGCTCATGGATTGGAAGAATAAATATTGTCAAAATGTCAATACTACCCAAAGCTATCTACACATTCAATGCAATCCCAATCAAAATTGCACCAGCATTCTTCTCGAAACTAGAACAAGCAACCCTAAAATTCATATGGAACCACAAAAGGCCCCGAATAGCCAAAGGAATTTTGAAGAAGAAGACCAAAGCAGGAGGCATCACAATCCCATACTTCAGCCTCTACTACAAAGCTGTAATCATCAAGAAAGCATTGTATTGGCACAAAAACAGACACATAGACCAATGGAATAGAATAGAAACCCCAGAACTAGACCCACAAACGTATGGCCAACCCATCTTTGACAAAGCAGGAAAGAACATCCAATGGAAAAAAAGACAGTCTCTTTAACAAATGGTGCTGGGAGAACTGGACAGCAACATGCAGAAGATTGAAACTAGACCACTTTCTCACACCATTCACAAAAATAAACTCAAAATGGATGAAGGACCTGAATGTGAGACAGGAAGCCATCAAAACCCTAGAGGAGAAAGCAGGAAAAGACCTCTCTGACCTCAGCTGTAGCAATTTCTTACTTGACACATCCCCAAAGGCAAGGGAATTAAAAGCAAAAATGAACTACTGGGACCTTATGAAGATAAAAAGCTTCTGCACAGCAAAGGAAACAACCAACAAAACTAAAAGGCAACCAACGGAATGGGAAAAGATATTCGCAAATGACATATCGGACAAAGGGCTAGTATCCAAAATCTATAAAGAACTCACCAAACTCCACACCCAAAAAACAAATAACCCAGTGAAGAAATGGGCAGAAAACATGAATAGACACTTCTCTAAAGAAGACATCCGGATGGCCAACAGACACATGAAAAGATGCTCAATGTCGCTCCTCATCAGGGAAATACAAATCAAAACCACACGCAGATATCACCTCATCCCAGTCAGAGTGGCCAAAATGAACAAATCAGGAGACTGGAGATGCTGGAGAGGATGCTGGAGAAATGGGAACCCTCTTGCACTGTTGGTGGGAATGCAAATTGGTGCAGCCACTCTCGAAAACAGTGTGGAGGTTCCTCAAAAAATTAAAAATAGTGGGGCACCTGGGTGGCGCAGTCGGTTGAGCGTCCGACTTCAGCCAGGTCACGATCTCGCGGTCCGTGAGTTCGAGCCCCGCGTCAGGCTCTGGGCTGATGGCTCAGAGCCTGGAGCCTGTTTCCGATTCTGTGTCTCCCTCTCTCTCTGCCCCTCCCCCGTTCATGCTCTGTCTCTCTCTGTCCCAAAAATAAATAAACGTTGAAAAAAAATTTTTTTTTTTAAATTAAAAATAGAATTACCCTATGACTCAGCAGTAGCACTGCTAGGAATTTACCCAAGGGATACAGGAGTACTGATGCATAGGGGCACTTGTACCCCAATGTTTATAGCAGCACTTTCAACAATAGCCAAATTATGGAAAGAGCTTAAATGTCCATCAACTGATGAATGGATAAAGAAATTGTGGTTTATATACACAATGGAGTACTACGTGGCAATGAGAAAGAATGAAATATGGCCCTTTGTAGCAACATGGATGGAACTGGAGAGTGTTATGCTAAGTGAAATAAGCCATACAGAGAAAGACAGATACCATATGTTTTCACTCTTATGTGGATCCTGAGAAACTTAACAGAAACCCATGGGGGAGGGGAAGGGGGGGAAAAAAAGGAGGTTAGAGTGGGAGAGAGCCAAAGCATAAGAGACTCTTAAAAACTGAGAACAAACGGAGGGTTGATGGGGGGTGGGAGGGAGGGGAGGGTGGGTGATGGGTATTGAGGAGGGCACTTTTTGGGATGAGCACTGGGTGTTGTATGGAAACCAATTTGACAATAAACTTCATATATTGAAAAAAAAAAGAATTGTAGGGGTGACTGGCTAGCTCAATCGGTGGAACGTGCAACTCTTGATCTTGGGGTTGTGAGTTTAAGCCCCATGTTGTGTATAGAGATTACTTGAAAATAAAATCTTAATTAAAAATTGTAGGGATGCCTGGATGGCTCAGTCAGTTAAGCATCTGACTCTTGGTTTCAGCTCACATCATGATCTTGCAGTTTGTTAGTTCAAGCCCCACTTAGGGATCTCTCACCCTCCTCTCTCTCTGCCTCTCCCCTTCTCATGTGCTCTGTCTCTCTCTCTCAAATAAACTTCAAAAAAAATTAAAAATTATAAAAATATGTATACATATAGCAATAACATTATCAAAATGTAGATAGAGAGATTATTTTTTAAAACTTCAAAACTATTCCAGGTCTTTTGTCACCTGAATGTCAGATCCATGGGCAGCATTTAGAGTTTTAGATTTACCTTTATGGGTGATTCCCTAGGTAATAATTCCAGGCTATTAAACAAAGGCTCACTTCCCTCCAGCGTGGGGCGATCCACTTGTGTTCCATGGGGCTCATCCTTTGTGGGTGCTCCAGAAAGGGGCTGCTTTATTATGAGCTATAATGACACCCACCTTCAGAAGGAAATCCATTTCCTCTCACTGTGTGGAGGTAGATTCAGCTTCTATAAACGCCAAGGAGGCCCTGCAGCTCTTATAATACAAAAAGAGCCAGCTGCCATAACTAGAAATATATACTATTAAACAAATGTATCCCAGAGTGACCAAGCTGGAAAGGCTCCAAATTAGCAGTTATGCCTTGGAGTGCTCTGTGGAAGGCAAAATGATCTAATCAGAATAGGGGTAGAGGCAAGAAGTTATTGAATTTCACTCAATATTACCAGTTCACGGGGCCCAGGAGCACCATAGCATTTCACGTTTTATGTCCACATTTTAATGTTGTTCGTGGACAACATAGGTCATTCCAAACACGTTACTTGTGCCATCAGGGATGAAAAGAATGCCCAATATCCTTGATTACAGGGGAGAAGCCCCACAACGAGGCAGGAGGCTCATTCCTCTGGCAGTTCCCACCCCGTAAGGTGGTCACTGCATTTCTCTTGTTCCCGCCCCTGTCCCATTGGGAGGAGGCAAGACCTAGAGCTGGAAGGACAATTTAAGTGTGGAGCATGCAAATGGACCGCAGGGAGAGCCATGCCAATGCCATCCTTTCCTATTGCCTGTCTCTTGGGATGAGCTTTTCCACTGCAATGTGATTTAATGTAACAGCACAGATCATGACATTTCTACACCTTGCAGGTTCAGGACCTCGCACTGCGCACACATGGATGGGAGGATAGAGGACACCTTCTAGGAATTCAAGGAAGAGAGGAGGTGTACATGAAGAAGAGCAGGGCAAGGGCGGGCTAAGAGTTTAATGAACTGGGCTTGGATGCCAAAGGGGTCCCCGGAAGGTTTTAATTGTGGGTGCCAACAGCTCTTTGCTAGGAACATAACCTCTTATAACTATTGGGAGGTGGGGTGAAGAAGCTCACAAGGAACAAGTTCTCAGAGGTTTAGAATCAGGTGTGTAGAGAAGGTATTGCCCCAAACTATGGCAGAGATGGTGGTCAAGTCCTGGAGAGGAAGAAAATGAGCTTTCCACCTGAGTGTTAAAAGTCAGTAGAAACTCCCTGTGATTCTGGTTCCCAAACCCAAGAAAAAACAAATCCAAATCCAAACCCAAGCCCAAACCCAAGTTCAAGGTAGGGAAGTCTGTGAAGGTCACTGGCCAGTAGTTTAGGAAGAAACCGCATTTGAAAGGGATTCTGCTTCCTCCCTTTCCTTCTATCCCTCTTTCCATGAAACCCATTTTAATATATTGCAAAGAAGGTGAGTGCTTACTGCAACCCCCATAACCAGAAAAATACCAACATGCACTTTTGAAATATGGTCACTGTATTCTTAGCCAAAACAAGCTACTATTTATTTTGAACACCTTGTAATGAACAATCTTTTCAATGAACTAATTGGGTGTTTGCTTAGAAAAATGTCAAACATGAACTGAATAATCATCTTTTTGTATACAATTTGGAATAGCCAAATCCCCAGCAACATATAACTTTAGGGAAGAAAAGAAAGGCAGCAGCAAATGGGTGAGCTTCGTGCCAGAGCTGTGATACCTGCTTATGTTATCATACAGAACAAACCTATAGGATCTTACAAGAGGCATCCACTGCAGAAGAAAAAGCAAGAGTTGGAACTCAGCCTGAACCTAGCGATGTCCTTGAGACAGAAGATCAAGAACAAAGTCTTCAATTATTTAACAAGTATGTTCACATTCTCAGTGCATTTGAAACCTTTAAGAAGTCCTATCTGTTTGCTTTTCATTTTCTTCCTCCCCTTCTCTTTCCATTGTGTCCTCTGGCCACTTACAAATTATTTGACTGATGCCTATATTTTCTGGGGCAAGCCCAGACCACTGTGTCATTTCTTAGCCTGTCCTGCAGCATAAACAGAATAGTACTTGAGAAGCACCATTTTATTCCAGGCAGTTGATGCTGTTCAAGTATGCAACTGACTGTTCTTACTTTTTGTTCTTTGTCAGAGTCCAAAACAGGCTGATGCTGTTCATTTCTCAGTGTCCCAGATAATTATGCACTTCAGTAGTAAAATTCTAACATCTAAGAACTGTGCAGTAGTCTCCTAGCATCCGTGTTAATGCTTCTGTCCCCCAAGACACCTGAATACTCAACTCATTGTGGGATGCTCTGGAGTTGCCCAAATATGAGTAGTCTTCATCTCCTTTCTGGCTCACAAATTCTGTATTTTATGGGCCAGAATAAAATTTGAGCTGTGGTAAGCCTTTATGGCCATTTCTTGCAGGTACAGACTCTCTGACAGGAAGGACTTGAATAAACCAAGAACTCAAATCAACCATGGAAATGGTTCCTACTCCATTCAATGTCCTTCCCCCCTCCATGAAAAATGTAAATCATCAGTTTTCTTTGATCTTTTAATGGATTGATTATAAATATCTAAGTTTTGGTACTTAGTAAGCATTGTAGAAAAGTGCACAAGCCAATATTTACTGTGTTTAATTAGCATATATAATTGATTTTCCATTCATCAAGCTTATTAATGCAAATATGTACTTGGGGCCCCATTTTCATGGTCTATTCACTTAGAAGGTACACATCCTGCTTTCTGTTTCTTTCCCTGCTGCATGGTTCTCAGAGGTCCCTTAGACTGACCTGGGTGGCCTTGGGTTCCCTGCAATATGATTCTTCCTGCAGGCTCCTCCTGGCTCTCTCTGGCTGGGTCTGGGTTGGTGGTTCAGGGTGAGCCCCACCCCCCCATGTGGAGAGCATGACCTCCTGCCAGCCCTGTCCAGGAGATTGAGGCCTGGCCTCCATCTATCACAGCCCTTCCTAGTGCAGGATTCTGAATCAACAGGTGCCTCTGGGGTTTGTTAAAGAGATGATTTTACCCTTCTAGTTTTTGTTTTCGGTAAGGAGAAAGATCTATACACACATATATGGAGAAAAAGAAAGTTATTTTAAGGAATTAACTCATGCAATAGTTTGGGCTGGCAAGTCCAAATTTCATAGGGCAAGCCCTGCCAGGATAGAAATTCAAATATGAGCTGGTGTTACAGTCTTGAATCCAAATTCCATGGGGCAGCAGACTGGAAACTCTGGCAGGTTTCTATGTTGCAGTCTCAAGGAGAATTCCTTCTGTTTGGGGAAACTTCAGTCTTTACTCTTGAGGATGTCAAGTGATAGGGTGTGGCCCACCCACATTTTGGAGTGTAAGCTCCTTTATTCAGTGCCTACTGGTTTAGATGTTAGTCTCATTCAAAAATATCTTCACAGCAACATCTAGACTGGAGTTTGATCAGACAACTGGGTACCGTGGCCTGGCCAAGTTCACACATACAAGCAAGCATCACAAGTATTATGTAACCTTGGGCGAGCTGCTAACCTTTATCCCTGCATTTCTCTTGTGGTCAGTGAGGATATTGAGTAGTCGTTGTGGGGATTAAATGCACAAAAATGTGCAAAGTAGCCTCCCTTCACCTATTCTTCCTTGTCCATGCCCTAGACTATTCTGTGCCTGGCCAAGAGTCGTCACTCAATGACTGCTAAGGGGTTGGTGACTGAGCACTCTGTACACTTGGCTCCTCTTTACAATTAAGACAACCGTCTTGTCTCGGGCTATCAGCATTTTCTCTGTGCAACTAGTCCATGCACACTGGACCTGCTGACTAGGCACACCCCACCACTTTTGCCCCCTCTGTTTCCCTGGGTCTAGCCACACACCAGCCCCAGGGGCACCTTTGGTACACGTGCTACATTAATAAGTGCAGCAGATCGTCCTGGATTTTGAATTTCTGTCCTGTGTGCAAACATAGTATCTAGATTACTATTTCTTGACCCCTCCTATGTTTCTCCATATCCTAGACCCTTCTTTCCTCTCTCTCTTTCCTTTTTTATCCCCCATCCAGGGATAACATAAGGATGAAAAGAAGAGACCTCAGATCATCACTCTGTGTTAGGTCCCAGGAGAGTGTGAGGTCTGGGCTCCAAATTAGCCACCTGCTGTAGCTTGCTTTATTTGAGCTTCTAAGGCATTTGGTTTTACTGATTTCTGGGGGGAGTCAACACTTTCTCTTTTTCCTCCATTCCCAAGGTCCACAACTGCCACCAATCTTTCCCTTAGATTTTGCACATGGGGTAAGACACACACTGAAATGGTCTAGGAGTAGAGACCCATCTCCACTTGCTTCCTGCCCCCAGACTCAGGCCCTTCTGAATTTAAGACTAAGCTAATGATATACCTTCACTTTCATTTCCCAGGGAAAACTTGTAGCCAATCTCACCCATGACCCTGGGTTGGTTGTTCTCTCCATGACAATGACCCACACTCTCACCATCTTCCCTGCCCATGCTTTCCTCACAACTCATGCTTCTCTCTGACTTCACTGTCCTTTTATAGACTAAAATCCCAAACAGAATACCTATAACTCTGCTGGAGAACATGTGGATAACCTTCCGTGCTGGGGCCATCACTGGACATTCTATCCCTACGTAATGTTGGTTTATCCCTATGTTACCACTCCCTCTGAGCTCACTGTTTATTGCTGATAATTTTTGCAATTTTTTGATAATTGTACACTCCCAAATATATCATGCCATGATTTAAAGAGTTAATACTGGGGCACCTGAGTGGCTCAGTCAGTTGGGCATCCAAATCTTGACTTCGGCTCTGGTCAGGATCTCACGGTTCATGCAATCAAGCCCCGTGTCAGGCCCTGCGCTGACAGTGAGGAGCCTGCTTGGGATTCTCTCCCTCTCTTTCTCTGCCCTTCCCCTGCTCACGCTCTCTCTGTCTCTCTCAAAATAAATAAACTTTTTTAAAATGTTAACAAAAATAAATACAGAGTTAAACTGTCCTACATATTGTATAAATTTTAGAACAATAGTTAAGTCTGTTAGGTTAACCTATGTGGTGCATGATGTAAACCCTGTTTTGTTCATAAAAACAACCTGTAACATGTAGATTTTTCCACTTCAGTGAAACATTGGCCTAAAATTACAATTGATCATCTCATTCTCCTGTTTAAATGCAGGCCTATAGATAATGCACTCCATTAGGGTATTTTATCACACCAGGAACAGCAGTATGGTATTATTAAGCACCTGTGTGGTCAGCTCTTAAGCCTGCCTCTTGAGAAGAACAGTAATATAGATAATGCCGTAAGTAACTTATATTTAGGTTCTGAGTTCATGAATAGGTTAGGGGTGCACCATGGGGTTTTACCAGCAGGTGAGAAAAGTTTCTTTCCTGAATGGGTTTTGCCACACTCACATCAAAACCCACTTTGGGGCGCCTGGGTGGCTCAGTTGCTTAAGCATTCAACTTCAGCTCAGGTCATGATCTCACGGTTCATGAGTTCAAGCCCCACATCGGGCTCTGTGCTGACAGCTCAGAGCCTGGAGCCTGCTTCAGATTCTGTGTCTCCTTCTCTCTCTGCCCCTCCCCCACTTGTGCTCTGTCTGTCCTCTCTCTTTCAAAAATAAATAAATGTTGAAAAAAAAAGCCCACTTTGATTCCACCAAGTGTTAGAAGACATTTCAACTGCACGATGTTTGCTGTGTGGCTGTCATTGTGGAAGCCCCGATCTGTGCCCCATGGGATCACATGCTTTCCCCTCATCCTCATGCTCATCAATGGAAGATAAGACAGAATGGAACACAACCTCTCCCACTTGATGGCTGAAATGAAGGCTGTCAAAGTAGATCATTCCCACTCAGCCCTGAGACCTGATTTCAGAAAAATTATGGTGCGTGCTTTGTAATTTTTATCTCTCCATTCCAGGAGGGGCTGGAGAGGGGAAAGAACTGCGACAAAGGAGACATTTGCTTTTCCTCATTTTTCTGTTCATTCAGCTGTCAATAAAAGAACATTACTTGCTCACAGAAGCATAAATTGAAGAAAAATAAAACAGTGGAAAGGGAAAGTCATAATTTATTTTAAGCTTCATCTGGGGATAACCTCAACTTTTAAGAGCAGAAGATAAATCAGAGAAGCTTCTGCCCCTACCCACACGCAATGTTGTGAATTCACCAAGGCAACAGTATCCAGGACCTGTGGATCCACCAATGAGAAGCCAGCAGCAGTGGTCCTGAATACAGGCAGGTGGCAGCTGGGAATATAGGCATCAGGCTGCACAAAGACAAGGCTATAGGATGTGGGGAGAAGCCAACATTGTGTTTTGATTTATACACATTCAATGCACTGGAAAAAGAACAATGGTGGACAAATGTAAAGAATGCTGGTCATTTTTTAATATCTAACATTTTACTGATGAAGAATGACCCTCCCTCAGCTGTCTGTTCATAATTCTCAGTGGGTCTAGATGCTTCCATGGAGTACGGAGAACATTCTCATCACACCTACAACCCTCAGAGTTCACAAGCAGTTTCCACATATTATCTTAAATCATCTCTGAGGCACCAGAAAGCATGATTATCCCCCCCAAGGCACACGTGTAGAAACTGAGGCACAACCATGAAGTGACTTGCTCCATATCTTGGGTTCTGTGCCCTGTCCAGAGCCTTGCTGCCTCCAAGGACCTGGTGTTCCTCATTCACAGGGTGTGTGCTAGACGCAGACCTGAGGATGTGGCCAGCCTGGTTTTTAACACCATTGGATGAAAAGAAATGTAGGTCTCCTGCCCTCCCTTGCCAATTGAGCCTTTGCTGTGCATTGGAAAGGGCTGAATTTCTGCCGACCTGACTTAGCCCACTGAGCCATAGTGGGCCTTTTTTTTAAAATTTTATTTAAACCCAAGTTAGTTTAACATATAGTGTAATAATGGTTTCAGGAGTAGAATTTAGTGATTCATCACTTATATATAACACCCAGTTCTCATCCCAACAAGTGCCCTCCTTAATACCAATCACCCATTTAGCCCATCCCCCTGCCCATCTATTCTCCAGTAACCCTCAGCTTGTTCTCTGTATTTAAGGGTCTCTTACGGTTTGTCTCCCTCTCTGTTTTTACCTTATATTTCCTTTCCTTCCCTTATGTTCATCTGTTTTGTTTCTTAAATTCCATATATGAGTGAAATCATATGATATTTGTCTTTCTCTGACTGACTTATTTCACTTAGCATAATACACTCTAGTTCCATCCATGTTGTTCAAATGACAAGATTTCATTCTTTTTGATTGCTGAGTAATATCCCATTGTGTACATATACACAATGTACACAATGTACACAATGTACACAATGTGTATATATACACAATGTTGATAGTGCTGCTGTAAACATTGGGGTGCATGTGCCCCTGAAAATCAACATTTTTGTATCTTTTAGATAAATATCTAGTAGTATAACTGCTGGATCAAAGGATAACTCTACTTTCAATTTCTTGAGTAATCTTCATACTGAGACATAGTCATGTTGCTGACAATGTATGGTGATACAGGCTCTTCAGTTGACTAAACCCTTGGGAATCTTCTTGTAAAATTCCCCCCATCCTCCATGAACACAGATCTGGGAAAATGGGATGGGAATCCCCTCTGTTTCCACTCACCCTTGCACTGGCCCCATTCTTCATGTTTACCAGAATAGATTGGTTGTTTCCATTTGTCACCCTTTCCCACAGCCCTCCCACCACCACACCATGCACACACAAGAAGGAACTCTTTCATCCTCTTTGTAATTCTCAGAGCCCAGCACAGCTGGGTCAGAGCTTGCTGGTTGGTCTGCAGTGAGCGGAGGATCTGCTCTACCACCCAATCACTAGCCTGGATCCAGATCTCCAGGTGCCTGGCTTGGCTTTCTGGCCTCATTTTCCTGCTTGAACCTACTCTGTACCCTGGACCCTACTGCCCTTGTTAAAGTAGTCTGGGAAAAGGATTTTCATCTTCTAGCCTTTAGCACTTCCCTTGGCTCCCAGGATGCATGGTTTCCTGGGTCTCTCCTGCTCACCTGCTCCACCTTCTGGGCTCCTCTGCTGGATCTTGCATCCTGGTGGCTCTTCCATGGCCCAGTCCTGAGCATTGCTTCTTTGTCAACACTCTCCCTGATGACCTCGTGACCCTTTATCTGCCCCCTCCACCCTCCATTACTCCAAATTTTGCATCTCCTCCTAAAGTCCAGACCCTACTGGCTGGAGACTGATGACAACCTAGAAAGCAAGTCAAACAACCACCTGGGAACTAGCCCCCTCAAGCCCTCATTTGCTCAGGTATCAGAAAATGGCAATTTGGTCAAAAACCTTGGATCACACCCTCCTCTCTTCCATTACCTTTACCCCACATCCCAAACCCCACCAGTTCTGCCAGCTCCACCTTCAAACTGTCTCCAAGATCTGACCAATCCTCGGCACACGCCCCCCCTCCCAACCCCAAGCCCTCATGAGTACTGCCCGTGATGGCTGGGTGGCTGCAGGAGCTTCCTAACCAGCCCCTGCTTTGTCCTCGACCTACGGTCTGTGTTGCTACAACAGAGGGAGGTTTTGAACATGTGAATCAGCCACTTCACAGCCTGGCCTAGAGCCCTCCAGGAACCTCCATCAGACCATGATAAAGTCCATACTCCTTCAAATGGCCTGGTAGACCCTGGCCCTGTGTCCCAGATGCTCCCTCTACTCCCTTCCTACACTACTATGGGCACATCAGCTTTTTGCTGATTATCATTGCTACTTTCAGACTTCACACTTGTCTCTTCCCTGGAGCAGCTCCCCACTCTCTCCCAACACTGCCCAGCGTATCCTCAGCCTCTTTCTGATGGTCACGTACCTCTCAAGGAGGCCTTTCTTACCACCCTTTCTAAAACTGTGCCATCCCCATTATCATCCTAACTATTAATTCCTGATGTATTATGTTTTTATTTGCATATCATCCGTTTTCTCCCAGTAGAATGCAACCCTCCCTGAGCACAGTGTTCAGTTAATTACTGTATCCTTAGTCCCGAGAGCTGTGCCTGGAACATAATAGGTGCTCAACAAATATTAAATGAATCAAATATCGGACAGAGGTTTAATAAAATTTCCCCATTCATGATAGAGATCAGCGTTAGCAAAGTATGGCAGAGGACCAAATCCAACCTAGAACCTGTTTTTGTGAATAAAATTTTATTACAACACGGACGCAATATTCATTTGCATATAGCTTGTGGTTGCTTTTGTGCTAGCTGCCAAAGTTGAGAAGTTGTGACAGACACTGTATGGGCCCCAGAAGGCTAAAGTATTTACTAACTGGCCCTGCACAGAAAACATTTGCCAGCCTCTGATAGAGGTAATACTTCCTACTTATTCTTTTGGTTTAAAAATTAATACTAATAAATGAAATAATGACTGGCTTAAAAATATTATATAGTTAGGCTCAGTCAGTTAAGCATCCGCCTCTTGATCTTGGCTCAGGTCATGATTTCACCATTTGTGGGATGGAGCTCTGCGTCGGGTTCTGCGCTGGCAGTGGAGAGCCTGCTTGGGATTCTCTCTCTCCCTCTCTCTTTTCTCTCTCTCTGCCCCTTCCTAACTTGAGCTCTCTCTCTCTCAAATAAATAAATAAAATATTTAAAAAATATGTTATGTAGTTAATCCATCAATGAGTATTTATTGAAAAAAAATCAAACTGCAGAACTGTGTAGGGTAGGAAGTAGAATCCCCCTTCATCCAGCCCTGGTCCCAGCCCTTCCCAGGAGGAAGCCCCAGTAGGATCCCGATTCCCTCTAAATCACTGGCATGCGTGCACCTCTCAAATGAAAATGAGTTTAAATATTAGGACTTTCTAGACTTTTAGAATGCTATCTGTCCCTGTTCTCAGAGTTAGTTTGAATAATAAGAACCATGTGCTCCTCAAAAGGCCAAAAGAATTCCCCCAAAACACTGCCTAAATCTGGGGCCTGATTTAGGATGAGACCTCTGACTACGTCTTCAATTTTTGCAATGGAACCGTCAAGGATTTAGGTCTTCTGACTCTGTAGTTAATTTTAACATGTTTTTTTTAAACATTTATTTTTGGGAAACAGAGCAAGACAGAGAATGAGTGAAGAAGGGGCAGGGGGGGTGTGGGGGGACACAGAATCCAAAGCAGGCTCCAGGCTCTGAGCTGTCAGCACAGAGCCTGATGCAGGGCTTGAACTCATGGACTTCAAGATGATGACCTGAGCCAAAGTTGGACACCTACCCGACTGAGCCACCCAGGTGCCCCCTCTGTAGTTAATTTTAATAATTAATTCTTGAAAGCCTCTTCTCCATTGGTAGTGATTTTTCTCATTCTTTTTTTTTTTTTTTTTTTTTGGATCAAGGCTGCTAATGGTTTGCCATTGTATTTCTTATTAGTATTAGTTTTCAAAGAATTTAATTTTGGTCTTATCAAAGTTCATTGTTTGCCCATTTCACGAATTTCTGCTTTTATCTGTTAAATTTTCTTTTTCTTTTTTCTTTCTTTCTTTCTTTCTTTTTTTTTAATTTGAAGCATTTGCTAGCTTTTGGACTTCATTTCCTTTCCCCTTGTTTTCTCAGTAACACAAAGTCCTCGTCCAAGTAGAAACTACTGGCAGGTGCCAAGCATGACTTTACACTTTACCCAAGAGTGACAGAATGCCACTCTGTTTTGCTTTGATCTCCAGGGTCATATAACTTTTTCTTCTTTTTTTTTGAGTGGGATATTATTCTCTGTGTTACTTAAAGTTTTTATGTCAATTGCAGTCAGTTAACATACAGTGTAATATTAGTCTCAGGTGTATAACATGGTGATTCAATGCTTCCATACATTCTGTGTCATTTCTAATCTCTGGTTTTATTACACTGTCATTAGAAAATTAGCCTGAGTGCCTACTACTTTTTGAAATTGATTGAGACTTTTTTGCTTAAGATGATATCAATTTTTGTAGATATTCCATGTGTGCTTACAAAAATGTGTATTCGCTATTGGGTTCAAAATTCTGTAGGTTACTATTGAAATCAAGCTTGTGATTTCAATACTTAAAAGCCTATGTCATTTATTTTTGTCTATTTAATCAGTCATCTTAGAAATTTGCCAGATTCTCTCATTTTGACTATTCTCACTTTGATTCAATACATTTTTCTTTATGTATTTTGGTAACATTTGATACCATGTTGTTTAGGCATAAAGGCTCATTGCTATTGTTTTCACAGTTTTTTATTATAAATATAAACTGTGTCCTATTTAATTCTTTTTGAGATAGAATTCTATTTTTATGATTTCATGGTTTTTTGTCTTCTGTTTTGGAAGCATACGACTACCTTTGTCATCATTACTTTTGAACATTTCTGCATTTTTTAATTTTAGACATATCTTCGTACGTGGCATGTGGTAGCATATTTATTTTTCACGTATATGATGGTCTATTAATATTAATAATGATAGAAACTTAACTAAGAATTGAGTCCTACTCTTTTCAGGCCCTTTTTGAGCACATTACCTGTTATTTTATATAATGCTCAAACCTATCATATACTGTAGTTCCTCTGGTTTTCCCTTATTCACAGCTGAGAAAACTGAGAGATTGAATGCTGATGTGACTTATCCAAGATCAGAGAGCTAATAAAAGATTGGGCAGGATTTGAACTCAATTACTGTGTGAGCCACTACACATGAATAGCATTCATAATACTTGCCTTCAGTTTTATCCCTGACATCTTGATTTGCAGTGCATTCTGGGAGAATTCCTCTGTTGAGTCTTTCAGCTCCTGATTAGACCTTGAATCAGGCCCATTGTATATGAAGCACATCTGCTCAGGTTTTCACTTAAAGTTTATTTATTTATTTTGAGAGAGACAGAGATAGAGCAGGAGTGGGGAGGGGCAGAGAGAGAGGGAGAGATAGGATCCAAGCAGGCTCCATGGTGCCAGCACAGAGCCCAATGTGGGTCTCGAACTCACCAACTGTGAGATCATGACCTGAACTGAAACCAAGAGTCGGACACTTAATCAACTGAGCCACCCAGGCGCCCTGCTCAGGTTTTCACTTAAGAACTTACTTCTAATTTTCCAGAACTGATTACTTTTGGACATAACAACTTGCTGATTTTAGCAGGACATGTGACTAGACAGGCTGACATTTAGGTTCTGAGGGTCACTTGACTTGTTAGTGTGGGTTCTTCTTGTCCCTCAAAGCAGCTGACAGCTCAGGGCACTGAGCCTTTACTTCTGCCCCAATATCCACTCTGGACACTACCTGTAGCACAATTTCTTCTTTTACTCAAGAGTAATGTTAGAAGATTGATCTGGAGACAAATTCTAGAGTTGCCACCAAACTGATTCCATTTGCTTCAGATCTTTGAAAACATTTTTGTGTGTCTTCTCATCTCTTAAAAGCGTCCTTCCCAGATTTCTGATGCTACTATAGACTTACTCTTTTGTGTTTCTTTGGTTGTTGCAATCAGACTCTCAGGGAGAAAAGGGGTAAATTCATGTGTTTGGTGGGTCATCTTCAACTAGAAAATCTTTCCCTTTTTATTATTCACTAGTTAGAACCATTGTTACCTAAGACATCAAAAGGGAATTGTTTTGTTTCCCCAGCCATTCCTCGGGACTATATCAGGCAAATATTACCTCAGCCTAGGAAGCCAAAACCCACAGTCTTGTCACATGATGGACAGAGCCATGACACTTGCCCACAGTACAAGTGGTACTGATCTCCAAAAGAGATCGGACTGCAGGTGGAGTCTCTAATACATGTGTGAGCTATGAGCTGACTCTGCTCCAGGTAAGATGCTTGTCCGTGAAGGGGTTACATGACCATTGATGCTGAAAGGTAGGTTGTAAGGTAGGTTGTAAGCACCCAAACTCTAAATGTTAACTATTTTTCATTTTTTACACATATATATTCACTTGGTTCAAAATTCAAGGGGTTCAAAGTGACATACGGTGAAAATTCTCGCCTCCCCCACCCCCATCCAGTTCCCTTTCCGTGAACAGCCATGATGACCAGATTTTTAGACTTCATTCCAGAGATATTCTGTGCATGTAAAAGCTACATACATACATTTTACTCTTTAAAATAAAAACATACTTGGGGCGCCTGGGTGGCGCAGTCGGTTAAGCATCTGACTTCAGCCAGGTCACGATCTCGCGGTCCGTGAGTTTGAGCCCTGCGTCAGGCTCTGGGCTGATGGCTCAGAGCCTGGAGCCTGTTTCCGATTCTGTGTCTCCCTCTCTCTCTGCCCCTTCCCCGTTCATGCTCTGTCTCTCTCTGTCCCAAAAATAAATAAACGTTGAAAAAAAATTAAAAAAAAATAAAATAAAATAAAAACATACAAATAGTAGTACAGTCTAGTGCACACGTGTTCTACAACTTGCCTTTTTCACTCAACAAGATACATGGGCGATAAATCCATGTCTGTTCTTGAACTTCTTCATTCTTTGGTACAGTTATGGTATATTTTATTGTGTGGCTGTACTGTTATTTAGGCAATCCCTTATTGGCTGATGTTGGGGAGGAAGACCTTCTGCTGCCCTTTGAGGTCCTTCCAGCTGGACTTAGAATCAAACTGACATGAGACAGAATAACAGGAAAAAATAAAATTTAATTACGTATGTAGGAGGAATCCATGTGGACGTGGAAGTTCCATAGACAGTGAGGCACACGAAGCTTACATGAACTAAGAAGAGTGGTAAGGCTATGAATGGAGGTTATGAATGCTTCCGTTAGCGAGAAAGTGGAAAGAGATGTTCTGAAAAACAGAGTTGCCCTATTATTCAGATACGTTTCTTAGGTAAAAGGGACTCTCTGCTAATTGTCTCTTTCTAGTACACGCTCTCCTTTCCAATATAAACTTAGGCAGTGGAGGACCAGGAAGAGAGTTTACCTCCATCTGCTGTGTTTTGATTACTTTTAACTCAAAATACTATTCATGCCAAAGTGGCCCATCTTGACCTCTACACTGACACCTAGCTCATCTCGTCTCTACTGTTACAGTGTTGCCAGGCTGTGCTCATATCCTTTCACTTACCTGCAAATATGGAGAAATTCCTAAAGGAGAGATTGCTGGTTCAAAGGGCATTTGCATAGATGTTGTCAAATCGTGCTCTCTAAGGATTGTAGTAATTTACACAGCCACGAGTAATTTATAACAGTGCTTATTTCCTGTATCCTCAATAATACAGTGTGCTATCAAGCTCTGGGACCTTTGCCAGTGTCTGGTAGGTGAAAAGTGATGTCACCTTGTAGTTTAAATGTGAAATGACTTACTGTGAGTGAGATTGAACATCATTTTATCTTTTAAGGCCTATATATGCTTCCTTTTCTTTCATTTCATATCATTTGCATGTATTCTTGTGAAGTTATTTGCTCTTTTTCTTGCAGAGGAAAATTATTCTTTAGACACGAATTGAGTTGAAATACTTTTGTAGTTTATTATTTGTTCTCTGACTTTGCTTATGGGAGATTTTCATGCGTAGATTTTTCCTCTTTACCTTTATTTTTTTATTTTACTTTTTTCAATGAACTAAGGTCAATTTACTTGGATGATATAACAGTTTTAAATATGTATGCACACAATAACATACATTTAAAATAAAGTAAACGATGAAAAGTGAAACAAAAAGATCCACAATCATAGGAAAAAACATGAATAAACCACTCAATAATTGACAAGCAGAAATAATAGACTGATTTTATGAAAAACACAATAAAGCAATCTACTAGAACTTATAGAACATTGTATTGAACAATGATACAATACAAGATTTTTTCAGAAAAATGCAAAACTCAAAAAAAATGTCCCATAGAGTGAGTCATAAATCTCATCTTAACCCTTTACCTTTAAATAATGGAATGTACCAATATCTGTTTTGATGGCTGCTAGGTTTACATCATATCCAGAAAAGGCCTCCCCAGTATTTAATTCTAAACAATTATCATTATTTATTCTAGTGTTATGGTATCATGTTTGCATTTAATTATTTGATCAACTAGAATTTATCCTGGAGTCATGTGCAAGATCTGAATTTAACTTTATTTTTCTTTAGAATTTTCCTTTCCATAGTCACTTTGGAATGAGATTTTTTGATTCTCTCCTCAAAAAATAATATCCTGTTCGTATATGTATGGGGATGGCATCACCTTCATAATTAATATGCTCTCCACTACGGATACTGTTCTGACCATGAATCTTCTTTTCCAAGAATATAGATTTCCATTTGTTCTTTGTGTCCCTAGGAGTGCTCTAAATGTTTCTTCAGATGAATTGTGCAGCTAAGAAATGTTTACTCCACCGAGGGCTGATGCAATTTAAAAAGAAGAAAGAAACTAAAGAAAGGAAGGAAGGAAGGAAAGGGAAGGGAGGAAGGAAGGAAGGAAGGAAGGGAGGAAGGAAGGAAGGAAGGGAGAAACCCTGACAACTTAGATTAGCTCAACAATGTTTGCTTCCTACTCTTATAAAGGCAGGTTAGCAGGTGCCTCTCCATTCTGTGATTCAGGCATCCAGGTTCTCTCCATCCTGAGGTGGTGCTTTTATTTTTATTTATTTTTTTTTTTAAATTTTTTTTTCAACGTTTATTTATTTTTGGGACAGAGAGAGACAGAGCATGAACGGGGGAGGGGCAGAGAGAGAGGGAGACACAGAACCGGAAACAGGCTCCAGGCTCTGAGCCATCAGCCCAGAGCCCGACGCGGGGCTCGAACTCCCGGACCGCGAGATCGTGACCTGGCTGAAGTCGGACGCTTAACCGACTGCACCACCCAGGCGCCCCGAGGTGGTGCTTTTAAACATATGTCCTCCAAAGCTCCTGTGGCAAGGAGACAGCACAGAGGAGTCCCCAAACTCTCAATTCCCTGCACCTGGAAGTGATATACTTCTTCCATCACATTTCACTGGCTGAATTCATCACACACCACCTAACTGCAAAGGATCTAGAAGAGTAGTTCCCTTGTGTACCTAGGAGATGGAGGAGGACATTGGGAGTCTCTCTCTCCTTCCAGCAAAACTACTAAGCAGGCATGAAGGTAAACTAAAGAAATACTCTGGTCATACAAAGGCTCAGAACAGAACATTTAATTCCAATACATCTTCTCCCAGGAAGCTACCAGAGGGGATATGCTACCAAAATGAAGAAGTAAACCGAGGAAGATGGTAACATAGGATGAGGAAACAAAGACTCTAACCCATGGCTGAGTCAAAGGGTATTGCCAGGAAGATGGTGAACATCCCAGGTGAGCAGCTGGCCTTTATCTGAAAGTGTGTAACCTAAAGCTACCACTCTGAGGGAAGACTCATCAGAGAAGGAACCAGCACAGAGGAAGCTATCCAAGAGGCAGAGTGGCACCTGGGCCTGGGGATGTGGGCAAACAGCCTGCATCCAGCTCTGCCTGAAGCTGTACCTGTTCTTAGAGAATTCAGTCACACGAACCAACTTTTCCTTGTGCTCTAGCTGGTTAGGGTCCGATTTTCTGTCACTTGTAATAAAAACCAAAACCAAAACAAAACAAAACAAAAAATCTTCAGACTGAAGCCAGGAAACAACAAAAACAGAAGAAATAAATCTTGTCGTCAAGGAATTTTAAATATTTTGGGGGAAATTTTTATCCAGCATCAACTATTAGGTATTGCCTCTGCCTCTAGACTCTAATCTGCAAGGACTATGTACTTTTAGCTAATTTCCTTGCATTCAGTGGGTCTTAGGAACTGGACTGTTTCAGAAATGAGAACTTCCTTGTCTTGATGTTGGTACTCTTTTACAAAAGAATTCACTATTTAAACATTGTAACATTTATTCACTTTTATGAAAAATTTTTCTATTTCTTTATCCAAAGAAAAGAAACACAGATGTTTCCAAAGGTTTATTACAGGTACAAATACTGGGAACAACATTGCAGAGACCATTAAGAAAACTGTTATATACCTATACAATAGAACCCTAAACTATTTAAAATAATTTCATTAAAAATGTGTTTCTGGCATTTACTTAACTTATTTAACTTATGAAAGTGATTCATAATTTATTATTAGGTGAAAGAAGTCAGGTGACCAACCAGTTTCCTAGTTTTTAAAAATGGGAAAAACATTTTAAGTTGTTTTCTGAGTGTTGAGATTTCAAGGGAAGTTTCTTTTTTTTTTCTTTTTTTAATATGAAATTTATTGTCAAATTGGTTTCCATACAACACCTAGTGCTCATCCCAACAGGTGCCCTCCTCAATATCCATCACCCACCTACCCCTCCCTCCCACCCCCTATCAACCCTCAGATTGTTTTCAGTTTTTAAGAGTCTCTTATAGTTTGGCTCCCTCCCTCTCTAACTTTTTTTTTGATTCCTTGTTTTCTTAATTTTCTGCAATCAATATGGATTAGTTTTACAACAAGAAAAAGGTATTTATAAGATTGTGAGATCAAACAAAGGTATTTTGTCAGCATTAAACAGGAGAGTAAACTGCAGAAATATTTTTAGCTGGATCTCGCTACTCTTTTACAAAAGCATGTGCTATTTAGACACTGTAACATGTCCTCAACTTTTCAAAGAAGTTACAATTGAATGTAAGAAATTTTCTCACATTCTATAAAACATATCACGATGTGGCATAAAGCATATCACCATCATATGCAGGAAGGTGTTCTTCAAAGAACTGTTAATTCAGTAAGCAAAATAAAATAGATATGTTATGAATTTTTAAAAATAATTCTAGGCCTAGATGTTAACATTTATTCTTCAGGCCCTTTGTTGTTGAGATACGACTGCCAGGAGATTAAATTATGTGGGTTCCCCATGCCAAATAAATCAATGCCACTTTAATAAAGCAACATTTGAAGTAAGAAAAAAAAATGACAGGCTCATACTGAATCTTACCTGTCTGTGTTTAAATTAGAATTAGACCTATAAGTCTGAAAATG
The DNA here is from genome assembly GCF_016509475.1 of Prionailurus bengalensis. Taxonomy (NCBI): domain Eukaryota; kingdom Metazoa; phylum Chordata; class Mammalia; order Carnivora; family Felidae; genus Prionailurus; species Prionailurus bengalensis. Next base: position 20,199,606 of record NC_057355.1, read on the forward strand.
TACTGATAATTACAAATATTGCTAAGACAAGTATAAATGCCTTTTTATATCTGAATTTGATCTAAAACTACCTGTAATTTGATCCAAATTACCCGTAATGGTTTGCATTATGACCTCAGGTCTTCATAAGAGAAAATGTCCCTTAAAAAATTATTTTCTCCATCCTCCATAAATCTCATGAAATAAAGACAACTGTGTTCCAGCAACATCTACCATATTCAGAGTGTTTGCTTTCAGGATCGTTTTTACCAGAAGACATGTACAACCTATGGCTGTTCAGAGTAAGAAAATACAAAGCAGCACTTAGTATCCTACGGTATAACCCCAAATTTCCCTAATTATCGTAAAAAAAAAAGTAACCACAGTACCTTTTCAGTATCCTAAAACACAATTTAGTGAGAATTCATATCAAACATATCTGAGATCTAGGAACATCTTTAAATGTACCTTTAATTAATTAATTAACTAATTAATTATTTTATATCTTTACTTCTAACATGGGGCTCGAACTGACGACCTTGATATCAAGTGTTGCATGCTCTTCCAACTGAGCCTGCCAGGTACTCCAGAACATCTTTAAATTAAATAACATGGCATATGAGTTGCTAATACTTTGCTTACTTTATATTAATTCATTTTACCCTCTTAAATACATTTTGATGATAAAAGATACCTTTTTCCTTGCACACTTTTAATAGTTTACAGTCATCAAGTGTGTAATTGACTATTGACCTGGAGTTGCTAGTTTCAGGCTAGGATAAACTACAATCCTCATTTAACACGAGGATGGAGATATATCACCACTAGATGGTAGTATGAAGTAGTCATTAACTTCCATGTTGTTTAAACTTGGTGTTGACAGCGATATTTCTCTTCAAGGAATAAATCACTCCGAAGGCATCCTTGTCACTCCCATTAGCTCTATCTACTCCTCTCCTAACTTTAATTTGCTAAATCACTACCCCCCCCCCCGGGATGAAGGAATGACAGCCTCTGATTCATAATGAAATCTGTTACGTAAAGTTCTCTGGGTTAAATAAAATGAGGGCTTCTGAGGAGTGATATTAATTCCCTGTGTTCTTTCACAGTTACTTTAAAGCTCTAAAAGATATTGAAAAAGAATGCAAATAATAGTTTTCATAGCCAACTAAGCAGAAAAACCAAAATAGCATTAACAACAAACAAAACTTCACCATTCTTCATGATATATGTAGTTGACAAGCTAAAGCTTTTGTTTATTTTCATTGCTAAGTCTTGCATGGAAAGAATGTTTCTGGTAGATAGGGTGAATTTTGTTTTTATCAGTGTGGTTCAAGCAATCAGGCTCTGGTTAATACCCTATTTAATCAAAGCATTGCAGTTCCCGGCAGTTCTCTGATGGACATTACTAGTGGGCTCAGTCTCCCAGGAGAACACAATGGTTTCACTCCAGACAGCATTTGCCAGCTTCACTCTGTGCTGCTGAATTTTTCCATTATTGATTGAAAAAAAAAAAGAATTCTACATCATTTATGCATGAAGGTCACTCTGGTGCTAATATGTAATATGTAGATATAGCTCCTTTCTCATTTGGGGTCAACTGGTAAGAATGACTCCATTCTTAGGGTGCCTAGCTGGCTCAGTTGGTGGAGTTCTTGATCTCAGGGTTGTAGGTTCAAGCCCCATGTTCAGTGTAGAGATTACTTAAAAATAAAATCTTAAAAAAAAAAAAAGGATGATTCCATTCTCCAAGGCCTGATTCATTTCAGTTCAACTCCTAGTAACTCCATTAGAACCAATGTTTCAATTCTCCCCCCACCAAAAAAAACCCAAAAATCAAACTCACACACACACACACACACACACACACAACAAATGTTTCCCCTACAACCAACTCAGCACTGGAATGATTTGCATGAGTTCGGATTGGAAAGATAGTATAGATAGAAATCTGTTAAATAAGAAATAACACTGAATTGGTAAATACCAAAATTAAATAACTAAAAAGTTATGTTTACATTTATATTTATTTTTATACTTCCTTCATGAAAGAACACATCCCAGTAATGATCTTTTAGTTCAGTACCTTGAGAAAAAATTCTTAGTATATTTATAAATGTATAAATAAGCCTTATTCCTTTTGGGTTGTTATAACAAAATGCCACAGTCTGTGTGGCTTATAACAAGAAACCTTTATTTCTCACAGTCCTGGAGGCTGAGAAGTCCAAGTTAAGGGTGTCAACAGATATGATGTTTGCTGAGGGCTTCCTGGTTCATAGATGGTCATCTTTATCTCTTCACATGGCAGAAGGGGCAAGGAGCTCTCTGGGGTCTCTTTTATAAAGGCATTTAGGCTCCACCCTCATGACGTAATCACCTCCTAAAGGTCCCACTTCCAAATACCCTCACATTGGGAGTTAGGATTTCAGCATATGAATTTGGGGGGGGGGGGCGGGATATGAACATTGAGACCATAAGACTATATACGTGTGTGTGTGTGTGTGTGTGTGTGTGTGTGTGAATATATGACAGAGAGAGAGAGAGAGAGAGATAAAGAATACAGCCAATTTTTAATAAGAAAATATTCCATTATTTTCTCAATAACCATCTGAAAAACTGTTTACTGACCACCATAGTTCTAAGTGTTGTGAGGAAAGCAAAGAAGCAAAAGATGGAACCTACCCTCAAGAATACATATCTGCACATTCTTATTGAAGAAACTAAGCATGAATTCTTTAAAACAGTACAAGGCCTCATGTAACTAGATGGCAGATTGAAAGCCACACTGAAGGATCAGAGAAAAGAAAGTCCTCTTGAGCCAGCACAGAGAAATATGCCTCCCTGGAAGGGAAGTGACTTAAGCACTTCATGTGCTTCACATAATGTCTTGTGAGGTTCATCCATTCAATGAATATGTTTCAGAGCAAAGCATTCTGGTGTAGAAAGTGGTGGGTGCAGAGGGTTCACGATGAGGAACAGATTGGGCAAGCAGGTTGGCATCAGCCAATGGCAGACAGTTCTTGAAAGCCAGGAAAAGGAACTTTTACTCAATTTTCCTGGCTCCAAGTCAACAGACTGCTTCATAATTGCTGGGAGGGGCTGGGAGCTGATTCTCTGCCTCCACATTCCACTCCCCACTGTTTTCATGAGTCACCACTGTGCCACTGAGTGGCGGGGCCCATTGCCAAACTCTATGTGGGACTGGTACATCCATATTTCCGCTGAAGAGCTGGTACATTGACAAGTCCCATCCCACACCCCCTGGAAAGATAGCAAGCTCAGAAGTTGGCACACGCCTTAGTTCATGCCTCTTTAAGGTGGTGGAGCTGGGAAGGTCAGAGTTACAGAAAGCTTAAGAAGAACATTCAGGTGGCTAGGGACCAGGGCTGAGCAGTGGGAGCTAGACAGTCTTGATTTGGTAACTCAGGACCTGGTCTTCTATAGTTGGGGGAGAGGATTGAACCCACAGAGCTGCCAGGTGGTTTTGATTTGTGTGGGTGCAATACAAGGTCAGGAATGCCAGAAACCAACTACCAAATGCAGCAGCAATAAAAGATCTGCTGACCAAGCAAGGCTCAGAAACACAGCAATCAGGCTGTGGAATTGGTGAGGGATGCAGAAAAATACAGTCTGGTCCCAAGCCAAGTTTTTGGACATAGAAAGTCCAAGGAAGAAGAGGGAGGAAATTGTTTTTTCGTTTGTTCGTTTTTTCCCAGTGAACAGCTGGGGAAGGGTTAGACTGGAGAAACAATTGTCCAAACCGAGGAAAAAGTGCTTGGAGACACCATTTATTGAGTGATCTCTTCCTACCTAAGAAGTGCATTACTTACATCAAATGCCAAAAAAAGTATAAATTTAGGTGTCTTAGAAAGGGCAGGAGAACTGTTGGTGGAATGAAAACTCATACAGCCACTCTGGAAAGCAGTGTGGATGTTCCTCCACGGTTAAAAATAGAACTACCCTACAACCCAGCAATTGCACTACTAGGTACTTACCCAAAGGATATAAAAATACTGATTTGAAGGGGCACATGCACCTCAATGTTTATAGCAGCACCATCAATAATTGTCAAATTATGGAAAAAGCCCAAATGTCCATCGACTGATGAATGTATAAAGAACATGTGGTATAGGTATATATACATATAATGTAATATTACTCAGCCATCAAAAAGAACGAAACCTTGCCATTTGCAACAATGTGGATGGAACTAGAGTGTATTATAATAAGTGAAATAAGTCAGAGGAAGACAAATATCATATGATTTCTCTCATATGTGGAATTTAAGAAACAAAACAGATGAACATAGGGGAAGGGAAGGAAAAATAAAATAAGATAAAAACAGAGATGGAGGCAAACCATAAGAGACTCTTAACTATAGAGAACAAACTGATGGTTGCTGGAGGGGAGATCAGTGGGAGGATGGGCTAAATGAGTGATAGGTATTAAGGAGGGCATTCATTGGGATGAACACTGGGTGTTATATGGAAGTGATGAACCACTAAATTCTTTTTTAAAGATTATTTCTTTATTTTGAGAGAGATGGAGAGAGAGAGAAACAGAGAGTGTTTGTGGGCGGAAGGGTAGAGAGAGAGGGAGTGAGAGAGAATCCCAAGCAGCCTCCATACTGTCAGCACAGAGCCTGATGTGCTGCTTGAACTTACAAACCATGAGATCATGGCCTGAGCCAAAATCAAGAGTCAGAGGGTTAACTGACTCAGCCACCCAGGTGCTCCTGAATCACTAAATTCTACTCTTGAAAACAATACTACACTATATCTTAACTAACATAAATTTAAATTAAAAAAAAAGAAAGAAAGGGCAGGAGAACATCTAGGTACCATATTGTAATTGATAGGAGCAAAGATGACTCCAAGTATTGGAATGTAATACTAATGTATTACTAATTGTATATACTAATGTAATACTAATGTATTAGTTTTCTATTGCTGCATAACAAATTACTCTCAAAACTTAGTGCCTTAAGAAACACATTTATTTTCTCAGCATGTGTGGGTCAGAAATCTGGGCATAGTTTAGTTGAGTTACCCAGCTCAGCATTTCTTTTTTTTTTTTTTCTTTTTTTACGATATAATTTATTGTCAAATTGGTTTCCATACAACACCCAGTGCTCATCCCAACAAGTGCCCTCCTCAATGCCCATCACCCACTTTCCCTTCTCCCCCACCCCCTATCAACCCTCAGTTTGTTCTCAGTATCCAAGAGTCTCTTATGGTTTGCCTCCGTCCCTCTCTGTAACTGTTTTTTCCCCCTTCTCCTCCCACATGGTCTTCTGTTAAGTTTCTCAAGATCTACATATGAGTGAAAACATGGTATCTATCTTTCTCTGACTGACTTATTTCACTTCAGCTCAGCGTTTCTTACAAGATTGCAATCAAACTGTCAGGCAGGGCTATGGTCTCATCTGAGGGTTCAGTGGGAGAGGATCCACTTCCAAGGTCACTCACATGGTTGTTGGCAGGATTCCTTGTGAGCTGGTAGGATAAGGGTCTTGATTTCTCACTGGCAGGTGGTCAGAGCTGCCCTCAGTTTCTTGCCATGTGAGCTTCAGCAGCTTGCTTTATCAGATTAAACATGCAAAGAGTCAGAAAGAGACAATGTACAAAAAAAATGGAAATTAATCTCTTATAACCTAATCTAAAAAGTGACATCCCATCACCTTTGTTGTATTTTATTCATTAAAATCACATCCCTAGGTTCAGCTCGTATACAAAAGGGTAGGGAACTATGAGGAGTGAATACCAGGAGGCAGGGATCATTGGGAGCCCCATGGAAGTGGTCTACTACTAGGGGATTGGGAGAGTAGAAATATCATGGACCACATTTGGATAGTCAGGATGAAAGTTATTTAGGGACTCAGATAATGAGCTGAGTTGTGTTCTTAGTGCAGCACCCAGAATCACAACACACTGCCATTTGAGCCATGGAGAGCTCAAGAAGGGAGGCAAGCTGGAGACCTAGATTATGAAGCATCCCATTTTGACCATGTGCAGGACATATATACTTAATTTCATTGCACACATCTGCACAGTAAATTGGTCTTATATCTGAACAATTAAGTCTTTTCTTGAGAACTCCAAAGGACCCCTCCTGGAATGTGCATTTTTCATCAATTTATTCCTGATTCTCAGCGAACTGACTGATGAAACTGACCTTGGTCGCAGTGTTGAACCACACGGCAAAAGAAGCCACTTAGATTTTTTTTTGAGACAGAATAAGGCCTAAAAATTGTTTTGCCTTGATTGCTGTTGTTACTTTTCTAGAAATGGTCTCTTCCTATTTTAGACAGGGATGTAACATCTGCCTGTTCTCTCAAAGCTCTTGTGGGAGCCAAATGCAATAATGTTCATAAATGCATTTTGAAAAAAAAATTTAAGGACAAATGTCATATATTCAAACCACATACTGCTATTGTCATTGTTGTTGCTTCAAAATAAAAAAGGAACTGTTGGGACACCTGGGTGGCACAGTTGGTTAAGCGTCTGACTCTTGATCTTGGCTCAGGTCACGATCTCACAGTTCATGAGTTCAAGCCCTGCATCAGGCTCTGCACTGATGATACAGAGCCTGCTTGGGATTCTGTCTCTCCCTCTCTCTGCCCCTCCCCTGCTTGTGTTCTCTCTCTTAAAATAAATGAATAAACTTAAAAAATTAAAAATAAATAAAAAAAATTTAAAAAAGAACTGTTTATCAGAAAAGACTGAAGCTTTCAAGACAGGTTTTGACTTCTTCCATTCCTTTTGTTCCTAGGATAGCTAATCCCTCCATCCCAACAGGAGACCTCTTCTTTATGACTTTGAGATCTGTACCTTCATCTCACCCTCCTGATGTCTGAATTCAAGACCTTATCTTAGGCCAAGTTCACAGACATTCCTCATGCTTGTCTCCATGTGCTACTTACTTTTGCCAGATCTTTCTGAAACACTTCTTATCACCATGTCACTCTCTGTGTGAGGCACAGAACTCTCAACCCGCACTTGGGGTCTCTTGTCACCATGCCATTGTCCCTCACTGACTGATCCCCATCCCACCAGTCCCATACCCCCTCTTCCCAGATCAATGGCCCTACTGAGGTCTTGCCCCTGTGTGCCATCTCACTCTGTGCATGGAAGCAGAGGACATGGGTCTATTCTCTGATGCCTTGCACCTACCATGACTGCTCACCCTCAACTTTCCTCAGCACTTTTGTGCTGGATACATTGCAGCCCTCTTCCTGTCTTAAATATTGACTTGAAATCATTATTTGTCATTAAAAAAAAATCCTAGGTGTTGGGGCACCTGGATGGCTCAGTCAGTTGCGTGTCTGACTTCAGCTTGGGTCATGATCTTGGGGTTCATGGTTCAAGCCCTGCATCAGGCTCTGTGCTGAGCATGGAGCCTGCTTCGTATTTTCTGTCTCTGTCTCTCTCTGCCCCTTCCCTGCTTGCATGTGCTCTCTCTCTCAAAATAAGTAAATAATCTTTAAAAAAGCTTTAAAAAATCCTTGATGTCACTAACTGAAGATACATTTAATCACCACAATTGCTCAACAAAGTAAATATAATAACCTTTATTTTATGATTGAGGAAACTGAGCCTGAAGGCTACACAGTTAGTAGAGGCCAGAGCCAATACCCAAACCCAGGCCCATGTATTCTTTCTACCCAGGGTGCCCAGTGATATCTCCCCTATTAGATTGTGAGACACCCTGTTCTCTGAGTCTTTTGACTCCCCACAGGAACTGGGGATTTTGTCCCAGGGTAGAAAACAAAGTGATATGTACAAACTCCTGACAGACACAGACATTTCTGCCACGATTTATTAAATGCTGATAAATTTTAATGGATAAAAAAGGTTAACTTGTATTTTGTGGAAAAAAAAGAAATGTTAATGAAATTGTTATAGTTCTGGTAACAATGCATGTCCATATTAAATATAAAGGCTGAAAATATTCCATTTCTTGTAGGTTAAGTCTGACGTTGTCTATTAAATACCTACATTAAATGAAGTATCATACTGTTTTAAGATTTCTTCATTTACATGAAGAGACTCCAGGGTGTAACACTTTAATCTATAAAAAGTACTAACTAAAAGTAACCGTTACCATGGCAACACACTGCATGCATTAGTAGCCTTCAAAGGCAAAGCACTTTGGAAATGAGCATTTAAAGATACCCCAGACTAATCGAAACTCCAGGGAATGAATTTTAAATCACTTTTAATGCTTGGAGTTTCATTATTAGGTTCAGAAGTAGATCACAGAGCTTGCCCCATACATACACTATTTTTAAATTAAAGGGCAGTATTTCATCAGTGAGCAACTGCTGATTTTCTATATATGTATTTTTTGAGGAGCCCAAAAATGAATTTTAAAATGTGTCGAGATGCATAAGGTCCACAATTAGCTGTGACAATTTGTCAAGAGAAGACCTAGGGGTTGTAGGGCACTCCTCCTATGTGAAGTCATACCAATAGTCAGAGCAATAAGACAATCTCGTTCTGATAGAGGAAACACAAAGAGATAAATACGGCCTACAGAAGAGCCCACAAACTACCACACATAGATCTGGGATGGGCACAGGAGAGCAGTACCACCCAGACCAGAGGGGAAAGACTGATGTCTTAGCAGCAATGATTGGGAAAACCACCTCAATAAATGGACAGGACAGAGTTTGATCCCTACCTCACACTATACAAAAAAGGCAAAGTCCTATTGGATTCAATACCTACATATAAAAAGTAAAACCATAAAACTTTACAAAAAGGTGACAGGCAATGTCTTGGACACTTTGGAGAGGAGATTATTTGGACAAGATCTTTTTAAGTTTTATTTACTTAAGTAATCTCTACACCCAATGTGGGGATCAAACTTATGACCCCAAGGCAAGAGTTGCAAAATCTTCCTACTGAGTCAGCCAGGTGCCCCTTTATTTATTTATTTATTTTATTATTTTTTAATTTAATTAATTTTTTTAATTTACATCCAAATTAGTTAGCATATGGTGCAATAATTATTTCAGGAGTAGATTCCTTAATGCCCCTTACCTGTTTAGCCCATCCCCCCTCCCACAACCCCTCCAGTAACCCTCAGTTTTGTTCTCCATATTTATGAGTCTCTTATGTTTTTATCCCCCTCCCTGATTTATATTACTTTTGCTTCCCTTTTCTTATGTTCATCTGTTTTGTCTCTTAATGTCCTCATATTGAGTGAAGTCATAACATATTTGTCTTTCTCTGACTGACTAATTTCACTTAACATAATACCCTCCAGTTCCATCCATGTAGTTGTAAATGGCAAGATTTCATTCTTTTTTATTGCCAAGTAATACTCCATTGTGTATATATATATATATATATATACCACATCTTCTTTATCCATTCATCCATCGATGGACATTTGGGCTCTTTCCATATTTTGGCTATTGTTGATACTGCTGCTATGAACATTGGGGTGCATGTGCCCCTTTGAAACAGCATACCTGTATCACTTGGATAAATACCTAGTAGTGCAATTGCTGAGTCATAGGGTAGTTCTATTTTTAGTTTTTTGAGGCACCTCCATACTGTTTTCCAGAGTGGCTGCCCCAGCTTGCATTGCCACCAACAATGCAAAAGAGATCCTCTTTCTCCGCATCCTTGCCAACATCTGTTGTTGCCTGAGTTGTTAATGTTAGCCATTCTGACAGGTGTCAGGTGGTATCTCATTGTGGTTTTGATTTGTATTTCTCTGATGATGAGTGATGTTGAGCATTTTTTCATGTGTCAGTTGGCCATCTGGATGTCTTCTTTGAAGAAGTGTCTATTCATGTCCTTTGCCCATTTCTTCACTGGATTGTTTTTTGGGTGTTGAGTTTGATAAGTTCTTTATAGATTTTGGATACTAACCCTTTATCTGATATGTCATTTGCAAATATCTTTTCCCATTTCATCAGTTGCCTTTTAGTTTAGCTGATTGTTTCCTTCACTGTGCATAAACTTTTTATTTTGATGAGGTCCCAATAGTTCATTTTTGCTTTTGTTTCCCTTGCCTCTAGAGACATGTTGAGTAAGAAGTTGCTGCAGCTAATGTCAAAGAGGTTTTTGCCTGCTTTCTCCTCGAGGATTTTGATGACTTCCTGTCTTAGGTCTCTCATTCATTTTGAGTTTATTTTTGTGCATAGTGTAAGAAAGTGGTCCAGGTTCATTCTTCTGCATGTCGCTGTCCAGTTTTCCCAGCACCACTTGCTGAAGAGATTGTCTTTATTCCATTGGATATTCTTTCCTGCTTTGTCAAAGTTGGCCATATGTCTGTGGGTCCATTTCTGGGTTCTCTATTCTGCTCCATTGATCTGAGTGTCTGTTTTTGTGCCAGTACCATACTGTCTTGATGATTACAGCTTTGTAATACAGCTTGAAGTCCGGGATTGTGATTCCTCCTGCTTTGGTTTTCTTTTTCACAATTTCTTTGGCTATTCGGGGTCTTTTCTGCTTCCATACAAATTTTAGAATTGTTTGTTCTAGCTCTGTGAAGAATGCTGGTGTTATTTTGATAGGAATTGCATTGAATGTGTGATTGCTTTGGGTAGTATTGACATTTTAACAACATTTGTTCTTATCCAGGAGCATGGAATATTTTTCCATTTTTTTGTGCCTTCTTCAATTTCTTTCATAAGATTTCTATAGTTTCACTGTATAGATTTTTCACTTCTTTGTTTAGATTTATTCCTAGTTATTTTATGTTTTTTGGTGCAAATGTAAATGGGATTGATTCCTTGATTGCTTCATTGTTGGTGTATAGGAATGCAACCAATTTCTGTGCATTGATTTTATATCCTGCCACTTTGCTGAATTCATGGATAAGTTCTAGCAGTTTTTTTGGTGGAATCTTTTGGGTTTCCATATAGAGTATCATGTCATCTGTGAAGAGTGAAAGTTTGACCTCCTTCTGGCCGATTTGGATCAGGTGCCTCTTTAAATAAGAAATTAAATGCTGAATATGATGGATAAGATCGCATAAAAACTAAACATTTCTGTTCAGTGAGGTCATCTTAGTGAAAGTTAGCAGAAACAATAACCTAGGAAAGGATATATAAAATGAATAAAATTGGCAAGGGATTAATAATAGAACAACTCTGTCTGAGAGAATCCACTGCAATGATGGAAATGTTCTAGGTCTATGCTGGCTACTAGCTACTTGTGGCTACTGAGCACGTGAAATGTGATTCACATAGCTGACTAGTGTAACTGAGCCGCTGAATTCTTAATTTTACTTAACTGTAATTAATTATAATTCTAATAGCTGCATGGGACTAACGGCTATCCTATTGGGTGGCACAGATATAAAATATACAAGGAACCCTACCAATCAATAAGACAGAAAACTCAAAATTTAAATAAGCAAAAAGAAAAAAATGACCTTACCTAAACTTTTTACCTTAATTCTCCTCCATTTACATTTCCTTGCTTATCTTATTTTTCTTTTGTTGTATGTATTTCTACAATGTGCCCCAAATCCCTTTCTGGCAATGAAATGGAACCTACATACCTAGGAACAGCCCCCTTCCAGGGACCAGATACTCTGGCTGAGGCTGGCCTTACAGGGTCTTTGAGTTTCTCCAAGTTGGGCCATCACTGGCCAGTGATGAAGCTCCACACTCTCTTGAGATGTACACAGGTCCAGGTTTTGTGGAACTTGTTTATTCAAGTTCACTTTAAAGAAGAAATGAAAATATATTTATCAACTGCTTAATGAGAATCTAAGATAGTAAACAAAAGGCTCAGTGATGTTTCCAACTCCAAACAAGCTAACTTTTAAGGTGCGTGTTACATTCTTTTACTTTTCGTCATGATAAATGTACTGTTTAATCCCCTTCACTTAGTCTTTAAAAAATGTTTATTTATTTATTTTGAGAGAGATAGAGACAGTGCAAGCAGTTGAGGGGCAGAGAGAGCGGGAAAGAGAATCCCAAGCAGGCTCCGTGCTGTCAAGGCAGAGACCAACGTTGGGCTTGATCTCACAAACTATGAGACCATGACCTGAGCTGAAACCAAGAGTCAGACACTTAACCAATGGATCCGCCCTGGCACCCCAATCCCCTTCACCTGTTTGACCAATCCCCCCGCCCACCTCCCCTTTGGTAACCATCAGTTTGTTCTCTATATTTACAAGTCTGTTTCTTGCCTTGCCTCTCTCTCTCCTTTTTTCCCTCTTTGCTCATTTGTTTTGTTTCTTAAATTCCACATATGAGTGAAATTATATAGTATTTGTCTTTCCCTGACTGACTTATTTCACTTAGCTTTTACTTAGACTTATACTCTCTAGCTCCATCCATGTTGTTGAAATAGTAAGATTTCATTCTTTTTTAATGGCTGAATTATATTCTGTGATATAACTCAACATCCAAAAAAACAAATAATCCATGTGTTGCATTATTTTTGCTGTTTAAATAATTAAGAAGAAATTTTAACTTTGTGTAAAGCTTTTAGCCAAAGAGAAAAATGAAGAAAGTGTAATTTATTTCTTCAACTGAACAGGAACAATATTTCAGATTATTCTTGTTCTTTCACCATTAGAGATATATAATCCAGGTAGAATGGTCCATAGGAAGGGAACTAGTCGCAAAAAGGATGAGGGCTCTCCATGGGAAGCCAGGAAAGAATTTAGTCTTCCATGCTGGGAAGGTGGCATTGAAGCCATGTGGCTGTGCCATACACGTCACCCAAGAGGAAATATGGATACAACAAACATTGTTTTGCTCAGAAAAAAGCTTTGAGAGAGGAACTATTTCTTGCCTGTATTAGGTCACAAAAGCAGGTAGTTTACCAAGCCAGAGGTATTAAAATGAAAGATATGAAATTGTCCTTTACCCAGGACAAAAATGGCCAACAAAAATTACAACTTAAGATGGTCCAACCATTCGGCTCTCAACCAGAAAATGTATCTGAACTTCCCTGAGAGATGAGAGGAGAGGTCGCATGTTTAAGTGTTTGAGTTTCAGGGATGAACAGGACAGGCAAGCTTCAGGTCCAAAAGGGTGTGAATGGAGAGGCAAGAACCAGAGCTACAGCCAAGAGTCTGCAGAGCAATTTAGCAACATGGAGTGAGCTGTCCTGCGCAAACAGCCCTCAGGCATCAGTACTACCAAAATAAAATAAAAGTAAATAAAAAGAAGCTGGAAAGTCCCAAATCTATGCTCACAATAGATACCATTGATCTTCAAAACCCCAAGCCAAGCACTGTGGCTTCAACATATTTTTCTTGAGTTGATGAACCTTTAGAGTAAGCAAAGCTGCTATGGGAACAAGCCCTAGTGTTTTGCACAGAGCCTGGAGAACGATGCTTCTCCCTGAATGTTCTCTGGGCTGAGCACACAGGCAACACCCATTGGTGGTCGTGGGTGCTCAGGGGTGAGGGGAACCCTGTAGAAGGGGGCTGCTTTGACCCAAGCATGGGAGAACTGCAGGGGCATCCAATTCTAAACTCTGGTTTGATTGTCTGCAAAATCTTCTGTTTCATATTTTATGATGAATAAAAATGGTTCATGTTTTCTTTCATTAAAATGCATCATGAAGTTTGGGGGAAGAATAAGACAAATATACTGGGTGATTTCAAAACTAAAGCTCAGTGTCTATGGAGTTTTAAAAAATGCATCATAAAGATACATCCCATTCAGGGGCACCTGGGTGACTCGGTTAAGCATTCAACTTAGGCTCAGGGTTTGTGAGTTTGAGCCCCACATCAGGCTCTGTGCTGATAGTGCACAACCTGCTTAATATTCTGTCTCCCTCTGCCCGTCCTCTGCACTCTTTCTGTCTCTCTCTCAAAAATAAATAAACATTAAAAAAAAGAACTATCCCATTCAGTTCTGAAAGATCATGAAGTGATTTAATAACTGTAGTAAAAATGATTTAAATGTTCAAAATAAGACTGCTTATATAAAACCTCTTGTGCAGTCATTTGACTGAACTTCCCAAACACGTTGGCCATCCAACTGGTTATTTTTTTTTTTTTTTTTGGAACTGTAAGGATCAAACCTTTGACTTAGAAATGATCTTAGTGTAATTTAAAGCTTTGAGTCAGACAAAGCTGGGTTCACATTGGCTTCAGCCAGTCAGCGAAGTGTGGGCTTCAAGCTTCTTCACTTCTACACACCTCGGTTTCCTCATGCTTTGAAAATGAAGAAAGTGGAAATATCCATGTCTCTTCTCTTCTCCTTGCAAGGGATTGGCATCCACTTGCTGTCACTTTCTTATGCTGGTCCAGAAGAGCGGGTTCTATGATGTGACCTTCAAGGACAGAGGAAGAATTCAGTCCAGAGTTGTCACCCCAGGCCCATTCCTGGGAACAAAGATCAGTCCTGATAGACTCTTCTAGGAGAGGAGCAAGGAAGGGAGGCCATAGCGCAGGCAGGCAAGGCAGTATTTCCCCTGGCCCTGCCTCACCCTGCAGCCCTCCAAAGTCCCAGCCAACTACTTCCAGGGTGTTCTTTTCCTGGAAACCCACTTTCCTCCAGAGCCCAGCTGTGATCTTCATTTTCAATGCCTGAGTTCTAAGGCCCTGGAGAATGTGGGAGATGGGAGAATTTTGCCCCCTCTCTCTTCTGAAATACAAAAAGAGAATTATGTATTAAAGTCATTTCAGAGCAGTGTGTTTTTTGTTTTGTTTTCATTTTTTTATTGTGGTAAAATAATTTAATATAGAATTTATCATTGTAACCATTTTTCAGTGTATAGCTCAGTGGTGTTAAATACATTCACGATGTGCAGTCATCACCACCACCCACTTCCAGAACTTTTACATCTTGCAGAATTGAAATTCTGCACCCGTTAAACAGTAACTCCTCATTCCTCCCTTCTCCCATTACTTGGACCCCCTTTATACTTTCTGTGTCTCTGAATTTGACTACTCTAGGAAACTCATATAAGTGGAATCATACAGTATTTGATTTTTTATGACTGGCTTGTTTCACATAACACAATGTCCTCCATGAACGATAAGGTTCACCCACGTGGTAGCAGGTGTCAGGATTTCTTTCCTTTTTAAGGCTGAATAAATACATCATTGTATACATAGACCACAAATTTGCAGAGCAATGTTTTTAATATGCTCAATTTTTCTTTGCCTGTATGAAGAAAAGTTATTTTCTAAAACATCTTAGGATTTTTGCTTAGTTTGTTTACAGTAATGTCTTCTGATAAATTATTTTCTTTAGCAGACAGTACAAATAATGTCAAGGAATTTGTTGATGCTTAGATTCAATCATCCACTCATAATGTAGTAACTCCCTTCTGGTCTCTTATTTGCTTTGTGATAAAAATAGATATTTCAACCTCAGAGCAAAGAGCAGGTTATTGTATTTATTTGGTGTGTTATAATTAAAACTGTTGTGAATTCTGCAGCTTCATTTTGCAGAGGCTGAGAAAACCTTTTTTCAGTTTGGCTCAAGTAAATTCACACTTCCTTAATTCCAGTTTGTGTCTTAAGATCTAAAAATGAACCTAGGATTGAAAACAAAATGCAACCACACCATTGTGGCATGTCTGGGCTCAAGCAGGAACTAAAGTGTGTATGCAACCCCTCACACGTGCCCAAATGACACATTCATAAACCCAGCTGAAGCTCTGTGACTAAATTTGAGACCAAGGACATTATTGCTCACACATGTTTTTTCCCCCACTTTTGATTGAGGTCGGCTCTCTGACCCGATAGTCAACTGTATTCTTACCCATGGCATTGGATTCTTGTTAGATTAATTGAAGCATTATAAGAAAGAAGAAAAAAGAAAATTTGCCAGCAAGAGGTCACTGAAGTATAATCATTGTATTTATCAACAGAGTTTTGGAGATGGCAAGAGCCTTAGAGTCTATGGGAACACTTGTCATTGGGGTCTCTATAACATACCACTCCAATGTCCATGGGAATCTTCCAACAGATAAGGGGCACCAGATCCTTCTCTCCTGCCCCAGTGTAGCCTGGAGACTGGCACGTTGAGTTCTGGGATATTGAATCTTGATTGTCATGATGCAAGGAACTGGGCAGGGTCGGAGATCAGAGGTCATATTGTCATGGTGGCAGCAGCTTCAGTGACCATAATTGTATCCCATCAGGGCTCTTCCTGCCTACTTCCTACTTCACAACCTTCCAGAGCTTCCTAGTCCTGCTGCTCCAGAGGGTAGTGTGGGACCTAGTCTGTGTTTGCGAGCACACATACCTTGAGCCAAATCGGCGTGGAGTTCAGAGGAAAATCAGGGAAAGTAACCTTGATATGGAAATAAAGTTGGGTCAGATTCCAGATCTGCTTCTTCTAGAGCATGTGGCCTTGAACAAGCACATGGCCCTGCTATGTTTTCTTTTCTTCATTTGTGCAATGAAACAGGTGTTGCCTTGCATGGTTACTCTCAAATGAGACCTGAATGTCCCTTTAAACTGTAACACACTATACATCAGAGAGGATTTTACTATTATAAACCAAAAGCCCGCCAGCCACACAAGACTTGGATTTGAAATGGCTTTGCATTTAATATTATAGCTCCCACATCACTGCCCCTTGACCCCACCCAGGACTGCTAAAAGTGACATCACCCTTCCATTCTATGCCTGGATGGACAACAGTAGATCCAGCTTCAGGATTAGCTTAATCCAGGCACTCCAGAACTGCATTCCGGACTCGCCCGCGAGTGGCTACATCGCATGCGCTGCTTCCAGGCAATTCTAGTCAAGGAAGTTGACAAAGGGGACTTAAACTGCCATCTCAGATTCACAGCTTCTCTGGAGCCTGAATGTCAAAGTCCACTTGACAACATCCAGGTGCTGGTGTCAGCAAAGCCATGCTTCTGTGATTACTGTGTGAACTTTTGATAAAGGAGGCTGGGGAGATGGTGGCATAGGAGGACACTGGGCTCACCGTGTCCTGCTGATCACTTAGATTCCACCCACATCTGCCTAAATAACCCAGAAAACCGAGAGAAGACTAGCAGAATGGACACTCCGGAGCCAAGCGTAGACAAGAGGCCCACAGAAGAGGGTAGGAAGGGTGGAGAGGCAATGTGTGCTACACGGACTGGCAAGAGGGAGCTGGGGCGGTGGAGTGGTAGCCCCCTCCCCCACCGTAAGGCAGAGCCCCCAAGTCTGGCTTGGAAAAACGGAGGGCCGGACTGCGTGAGTTCTGACAGCCAGTGGGACTTAATATCTGGAATGTTATAAGTCAACAGCTCTGCCCGGAGAGCGGGAAGGCAAGAGGACACTGGGAGGGAGAGGTGTTGAGCCCCAGAAGACAGAGCTCAGCTTGGTGGGGAACAGAGGTGCTGGCCAGCACCATCTCCCTTGCCCATCCTCCAGCCAAAATCTCAAAGGGAGCCAGTTTCTGTCACTGAACTTGCTTGCACTGTGCAAACACCCAACGCTGTGCTTCTGTGGATCCATCCCTCCGTCGGGTCTTCCTGCCTCTCTCCTGGTGCTGCAGGGCCCCTCACAAAGTGGACCACCAAGGGCAAAGTGAGCTGAGCCTGCCCCCCCCACCCCTGTGCACCTTGCGGATACACCCCAGCTAATAAGCCAGATCCCATAGGAGCAGCACCACAAGCCTGGCAGTGTGCAAGTAGCCTGACAGGGGCCACACCACTCCACAGTGAGTCCTGCCCCTGGGAGAGGAGAAGATAAGGTACACACCAGCCTGACTGTGGCCCCAGCGGTGGGCTGGGGGCAGACATCAGGTCTGACTGAGGCCCCACCCACCAACACAAGTTACTCCAGACAACACAGGGAAAGAGCCGTGCAATTCTGCACCACTCCAGGGACTATCCAAAATGACCAAACGGATGAATTCTCCTCAAAAGAAACTCCAGACAGTAGTGACAGCTAACAAATTGATCAAAAATGATTTAAACAATATAACTGAACATGAATTTAAAATAATAGTCATAAAATTAATCACTGGGCTTGAAAAAAGGATAGAGGACAGCAGAGAATCTATTACTACAGAGATCAAGGGATGAAGAAACAGTCAGGAGGAGTTAAAAAATGCTATAAATGACCTGCAAAATAAAACGGAGGTGACCACAGCTCAGATTAAAGAGGCAGAGGAGAGAATAGGTGAATTAGAAGATAAAATTATGGAAAAAGGGGAAGCTGAGAAAAAGAGAGATAAAAAAATCCAGGAGTATGAGGGGAGAATTAGAGAACTAAGTGATGCGATGAAACGCAATAATATCCATATAATAGGGATTCCAGAGAAGGAAGAGAGAGAGAAAGGGGCTGAAGGTATACTGGAACAAATAATAGCTGAGAACTTCCCTGATCTGGGGAAGGAAAAAGGCATTGAAATCCAAGAGGCACAGAGAACTCCCTTCAGACATAACTTGAAATGATCTTCTGCATGATATATCATAGTGAAACTGGCAAAATACAAGGATAAAGAGAAAATTTTGAGAGCAGTTAGGGATAAACATGCTCTAACATATAAAGGGAGACTGATAAGACTAGTGACGGATCTCTCTACTGAAACTTGGCAGGCCAGAAAGGAATGGCAGGAGATCTTCAATGTGACGAACAGAAAAAATATGCAGCCGAGAATCCTTTATCCAGCAAGTCTGTCATTTAGAATAGAAGGAGAGATAAAGGTCTTCCCAAACAAAAACTGAAGGAATTCATCACCACTAAACCAGCCCTACAAGACATCCTAAGGGGGATCCTGTGAGACAAAGTACAAGAGACATCGCTACAAGCATAAAACATACAGACATCACAATAACTCTAAACCCGTATCTTTCTATAATAACACTGAATGTAAATGGACTAAATGCGCCAACCAAAAGACATAGGGTATCAGAATGGATAAAAAAACAAGACCCATCTATTTGCTGTCTACAAGAGACTCATTTTAGACCTGAGGACACCTTTAGATTGAGAGTGAGGGGATGGAGAATTATCTATCATGCTACTGGAAGTCAAAAGAAAGCTGGAGTAGCCATACTTATACCAGACAAAGTAGACTTTAAATTAAAGGCTATAACAAGAGATGAAGAAGGGCATTATATAATAATCACAGGGTCTATCCATCAGGAAGAGCTAACAATTATAAATGTCTATGCACCAAATACAGAAGCCCCTAAATATAAAAAAAAATTAATCACAAACATAAGCAACCTTATTGATAAGAATGTGGTAATTGCAGGAGACTTTAATACTCCACTTACAGTAATGGATAGATCATCTAGACTAAGGATCAATAAAGAAACAAAGGCCCTGAATGATACATTGGATCAGATGGACTTGACAGATATATTTAAAACTCTGCATCCCAAAGCAACAGAATATACTTTCTTCTTGAGTGCACATGGAACATTCTCCAAGATAGATCACATACTGGGTCACAAAACAGCCCTTCATAAGTATACAAGAATTGAGATCATACCATGCATACTTTCAGACCACAATGCTATGAAGCTTGAAATCAACCACAGGAAAAAGTCTGGAAAACCTCCAAAACCATGGAGGTTAAAGAATACCCTACTAAAGAATGAATGGGTCAACCAGGCAATTAGAGAAGAAATTAAAAAATATATGGAAACAAACAAAAATGAAAATACAATGATCCAAACGCTTTGGGATGCAGCAAAGGCAGTCCTGAGAGGAAAATACATTGCAATCCAGGCCTATCTCAAGAAACAAGAAAAATCCCAAATACAAAATCTAACAGAACACCTAAAGGAAATAGAAGCAGAACAGCAAAGACACCCCAAACCCAGCAGAAGAAGAGAAATAATAAAGATCAGAGCTGAAATAAACAATATAGAATCTAAAACATTTGCAGAGCAGATGAATGAAACAAAGAGTTGGTTTTTTGAAAAAAAAATTCATAAACCTCTAGCCACGCTTCTCAAAAAGAAAAGGGAGATGACCCAAATAGATAAAATCATGAATGAAAATGGAATTATTACACCAATCCCTCAGAAATACATACAATTATCAGGGAATACTATGAAAAATGATATGCCAACAAACTGGGCAACCTGGAAGAAATGGACAAATTCCTAAGCACCCACGCACTTCTAAAACTCAAACACGAAGAAATACAAAACTTGAACAGCCCCATAACCGGTGAAGAAATGAATCAGTTATCAAAACTCTCCCAACAAATAAGAGTCCAATACCATATGACTTCCCAGGGGAATTCAACCAGACATTTATTTATTTATTTTTTTTAATTTTTTTTTCAACGTTTATTTATTTTTGGGACAGAGAGAGACAGAGCATGAATGGGGGAGGGGCAGAGAGAGAGGGCGACACAGAATCTGAAACAGGCTCCAGGCTCCGAGCCATCAGCCCAGAGCCTGACGTGGGGCTCGAACTCACGGACCGCGAGATTGTGACCTGGCTGAAGTCGGACGCTTAACCGACTGTGCCACCCAGGCGCCCCCAACCAGACATTTAAAGCAGAGATAATACCTATCCTTCTCAAGCTATTCCAAAAAATAGAAAGGGAAGTAAAACTTCCAAATTCTATGAAGCCAGCATTACTTTGATTCTTAAACCAGACAGAGACCCAGTAAAAAAAGAGAACTACAGCCCAATATCCCTGATGAATATGGATGCAAAAATTCTCAACAAGATACTACCAAATCGAATTCAACACATATAAAAAGAATTATACACCATGATCAAGTGGGATTCATTCCTGGGCTGAAGAGCTGGTTCGACATTCACAAATCAATCAATGTGATACATCACATTAACAACAAAAAAGAGAAGAACCATATGATCCTGTCAATCGATGCAGAAAAAGCATTTGACAAAATTCAGCATCCTTTCTTAATAAAAACCTTCGAGAAAGTCGGGATAGAAGGAACATACTTCAACACCATAAAAGCCAGTTATGAAAAGCCCACAGCTAATATCATCCTCAATGGGAAAAACTGAGAGCTTTCTCCCTGAGATCAGGAACACGACAGGGATGTCCACTCTCACCGCTGTTGTTTAACATAGTGTTGGAAGTTCTAGCATCAGCAATCAGACAACAAAAGGAAATCAAAGGCATGAAAATTGGCAAAGATGAAGTTAAACTTTCACTTTTTGCAGATGACATGATATTATACATGGAAAATCCGATAGACTCCACCAAAAGTCTGCTAGAACTGATACATGAATTCAGCAAAGTTGCAGGATACAAAATCAATGTACAGAAATCAGTTGTATTCTTATAACTAACAATGAAGCAACAGAAAGACAAATAAAGAAACTGATCCCATTCACAATTGCACCAAGAAGCATAAAATACCTAGGAATAAACCTAACCAAAGATGTAAAAGATCTGTATGCTGAAAACTATAGAACGCTTACGAAAGAAATTGAAGAAGATACAAAGAAATGGAAAAACATTCCATGCTCGTGGATTGGAAGAATAAATATTGTTAAAATGTCAATACTACCCAAAGCTATCTACACATTCAATGCAATCCCAATCAAAATTGCACCAGCATTCTTCTTGAAGCTAGAACAAGCAATCCTAAATTTGTATGGAACCACAAAAGACCCCTAATAGCCAAAGTAATTTTGAAGAAGAAGACCAAAGCGGGAGGCATCACAATCCCATACTTCAGCTTCTACTACAAAGCTGTAATCATCAAGACAGCATGGTATTGGCACAAAAACAGACACATAGACCAATGGAATAGAATAGAGACTCCAGAAGTGGACCCACAAAAGTATGGCCAACTAATCTTTGACAAAGCAGGAAAGAATATCCAATGGAAAAAAGACAGTCCCTTTAACAAATGGTGCTGGGAGTACTGGACAGCAACATGCAGAAGATTGAAACTAGACCACTTTCTCACACCACTCAAAAACAAACTCAAAATGGATGAAGGACCTGAATGTGAGACAGGAAACCATCAAAATCCTAGAGGAGAAAGCAGGAAAAAAACCTCTCTGACCTCAGCCGCAGCAATTTCTTACTTGACACATCTCCAAAGGCAAGGGAATTAAAAGCAAAAATGAACTATTGGGACCTCATCAAGATAATAAGCTTCTGCACTGCAAAGGAAACAATCAACAAAACAAAAAGGCAACCAACGGAATGGGAAAAGATATTTGCAAATGACATCAGACAAAGCACTAGTATCCAAAACCTATAAAGAGCTCATCAAAGTCCACACCTGAAAAACAAATAATCCAATGAAGAAATGGGCAGAAAACATGAATAGACACTTCTCTAAGGAAGACATCCAGATGGCCAACAGACACATGAAAAGATGCTAAACATCACTCCTCATCAGGGAAATACAAATCAAAACCACACTCAGATACCACCTCATGCCAGTCAGAGTGGCTAAAATGAACAAATCAGGAGACTATAGATGCTGGCGAGGATGTGGAGAAACGGGAACCCTCTTGCACTTTTGGGAATGCAAACTGGTGCAGCCATTCTGGAAAACAGTGTGGAGGTTCCTCAAAAAATTAAAAATAGATCTACCTTATGACCAAGCAATAGCACTGCTAGGAATTTACCAAGGGATACAGGAGTGCTGATGCATAGGGGCACTTGTACCCCAATGTTTATAGCAGCACTTTCAACAATAGCCAAATTATGGAAAGAGCCTAAATGTCCATCAATTGACAAATGGATAAAGAAATTGTGGTTTATATACACAATGGAATACTACGTGGCAATGAGAAAGAATGAAATATGGCCATTTGTAGCCACGTGGATGGTACCGGAGAGTGTTATGCTAAGGGAAGTTAGTCATACGGAGAGAGACAGATACCATATGTTT
This sequence comes from Prionailurus bengalensis, assembly GCF_016509475.1. Taxonomy (NCBI): domain Eukaryota; kingdom Metazoa; phylum Chordata; class Mammalia; order Carnivora; family Felidae; genus Prionailurus; species Prionailurus bengalensis. The sequence continues at coordinate 20,222,333 of NC_057355.1, forward strand.
TCACTCTTATGTGGATCCTGAGAAACTTAACAGAAGTCCATGGGGGAGGGGAAGAAAAAAAAAAAGAGGTTGGAGAGGGAAGAAGCCAAAGCAGAAGAGACTCTTAAAAACTGAGAACAAACTGAGGGTTGATGGGGGGTGGGAGGGAGGGGAGAGTGGGTGATGGGTATTGAGGAGGGCACCTGTTGGGATGAGCACTGGGTGTTGTATGGAAATCAATTTGACAATAAATTTTGTATTAAAAAAAATCCAGGCACTCCTGTTCCTCCAGTACCATGCCTAAAGTGTCTGCCTCATCTTCACTTCCTAGACAGCAGTATCCAGAGGAAGTGAGAAAGAGTCCCTTCCATAGCACTCTCAAAAGAAAAAGATCTTTTCTGGATTGCCGAACAAATTTTTCAGCTTGCTCACTAGCCTGAATTGGATCTTATGCCAATTTGTGAACTGATCTAGGGAAAAGAGAATGGGTCACTCCTTGACCAACCATATACCAAGATTGGGGTTGGAATCCACTTGCCCTAAGGCACATGAGAGTTCCGTAGGTGGAGGTTTGGGGGAAAACTGCACCAAGCTAGAGCTCTGTTAGGAAGCAGGGAATGGTGAATGTATGCTATGTGTGCATAAAAGAGTCTGGATGAAAGTGCAGAACAGTATATCCAGTATGTTGACATTTTTTTCTTAAAAAATAGAGATAAAATTATATATATATATATTTATATATGCACAAAATATATTTAGAGGGATAATTAAGAAACTGTTCGTGTGGCTACCTCATGGGAAGGATCTAGGTGTCCAGAGACATGGATGGGGAAAAGACTTTTCATTCTATATTCATTTACACCTTTTTAGTTTTGAGCCATATAATATATTACTGATTCAAAAAATTAATGAATTAAAAATTATAAGAAAAGTGGACTTTCAGAAGCATGAAAGTCTGATGAGACATAGGCACTTCACATGTGGACACTTTCAAGGACTTTACTCCAGATTAAGTAGGAGCTGTACCTACTTATTCATCCAAGAGCCCAGTGGATAACTGTTGGGTCAAATACATTAATTTTCAGAGGCAGTACAATCTGAGGTCAGATTGTTATCTGAACCCTGGCAGTTTGGTTCCAGAGCCTGAGTGCATAATAGCACCCTGTCCTGCCTGCATACACTCAAACCATCATACACTTCTATGTGCTCTTATGGGTACCATAAATTGCCAAGAGATGATGCAAAATTGTCTCCAAAAAGATTATTCTGATATATTTTCCAGTGAATAATACATGAGAGTGAGTGTTTCCCTGCATTCTCACCAACACTGGGTATAATGAATTTTTAAAATCCTATAGTCAACTCTTATTATTTCTATTTTTCATCTCTTACCTAAGAATGAGGGTATGCGTCTTTTCATGTTTATATTTGCTTTTTGTATTTCTTTTCCTGTAAGATGCTTACCTATTTTTTCTATTGGGTCATTTATTCTCTTCTTTCAGACTTATAACAGTTCTTTTTTTTACTGTGAACATTTAACCATTGCTCATATATTTCAGAAATATTTTGTCCAAGTTTATCTTTTGTAGGTTTATTGTACTTTTCTTTTTCTGTGCAAAGGAACTGAATTTTTATGTTCTGAGATTTATCAGTGTTTTCCTACTTAGCTTCTTTAATCTGGTGTCATCCATAGAAGGTTCTCCCTATTAAAGATTATAAAAAACATTTATAGATGTAGATTCTCATGGTAAAACTCTAATCTTTAGTGCTTTTGAAATCTGTACACTAGATTTGCATGTGTTTGTGTATCTTAACATGGTAAGAATCACAAATAGATCATGTATATTCTTAACATAATGCAGATTTCAGTTGAAGTCATTCTGTCTTTGGATATTTACCAAAACGTTGACTTGAATCCCCACTGCACACCTGAAAAGAAACTTAACACCCTTTCCAAGATTTCTGTGGGCTCCAGAGGGCCAGCCTGATTCTCTGCTCTGGCTGAACTCTCGCAATCCCATATATCCTACAACTCTCACCATATTCTTCTCTGTGATTTATCAGCCAGATGAGCAACTCAACCTCTCTTTTTCTTTGGGTTTCTTCAAAGCGACTCACACAAAGAAGAGCTTTGTATAGAGTTGGAGTGAGAGGTGAAACTTTTCTGCTGCAGCACCAACTATAAATTGGATATTAGAAATACCTGTTCATAAAGTCCTTTGGTCAACTCACCAGTTGGGAATCGCTCGCTTGCAAATTTCTCCAAGAGTCTTAGGCTTCTACCAAGTTTGCTCAACCACACAGCCCTCTTCTGCTTCCCTCCCATCTTTTTTCCCCTTCCCTGAAGTTCTGTTTCCTTTTCATGCCAAGCATTGTCACTCTTTCCTCGTTGGTCATTCCAGAACAAAGCGCTCTTTCAGGGCTTTGCCTTCTAATCAAAGTGTTGTCAAAAACAGAGAGACCATTCCATCATTAAACACACCCTAGTACTACCTATTAAAATACTAAATCATTCTGCTATACTAAGGTTTGAAAGTCTTTACAGTAATGCAAATTGAATTTATTTCAAATGACTTCATAGAATTGATCAAGAGATCATAAGACTTCTTTATTAGTAATGAATGGAGTTTCTAAGTCAAAGGATTCTTTCTATTCTTAAATTCAGCCTTGCTTAGCCATATTGTATGTTTATTGTGATACACTTTATTTAAGTATATATTGGGATTTTTTAAGTTTGTTTATTGTTATTTATTATTATTATTTTTTAGTTATCTCTACACCCAATGGGGGGATCACACTCACTACCCTGAGATCAAGAGTCACATGCTCTTCCAACTGAGCCAGTCAGGCACACTTACACTGGATATTTTCAGCTAAATCCATATGTAAGATTTAAAAATAGGGTGCTTTGTGAGTGCGCATGTGTGTGTGAGGGCCATCTGAATCAGGTTTTAGATGCCAAAATGCATTAGCTCAGGCAAATAAATTAGTAAGTTTTCTTTACTCCTTTCTTCTTTAGAACAGCTTATCAAATGGCATTGGAATAATCTTTTCTTAGAGAGGCTGTATTATATCGCTAGACAGAACAAGGAAAATTACAAAAAACAAAGAGGGAAAACAAACTTTACCTATAAAGGAGCAAAGATAAGAATTACATCAAACTTCTCCTCAGAAACCATGTAAATGAGGAAAAAATGGAGTGAAATATTTAAATAGAAAGAAAACAATCTAGGATTTTGTATCAAGTGACATTACCCTTCAAAAGTAAAGTAGAAATAAAGACCACACCAAAAAAAGAAAAAAGAAAGAAAGAAAAGAAAAGAAAAAGAGGAATTTTGTTGCCAGGAAACATGCTTTGCAAGAAATGTTTCTAAAAAGATCTTTGGAGACAAGGAAATTAATATAGTCCAGAAACCTGGATCTATATAAAGAAAAGAAAGGCATTAGAGAATTAATAAATGAGAGAGTAAAAGAAAATTTTTTATTTTTCTTATTGTTAATTTAGCTCAGAGATAAGTTTGTACAAAATAATAATATGCATTATACAATAATTATATAATAATATAATCAACAATATATTTGTTGAATAGATGAAATATATAACATATATTTAATAATATAGTAATATATATCAATAATATATTAGATGATTAGAGTTTATGTATAAGTGAAATGAATGACAGAATGTTGTAAGGAATGGGAGGGAGGAGTTGGAAAGACTCTGTTATAAGATACCTGCACTACCCATGAAGAAGTACAGTGCTAACTGAAAGTGGACTTAGACTAATAGTAAATGTGTATGGTGAACTCTAGAATAGCCATTGAAAAATGTTTTTAAAGTATAATTGATATGCTAAGGGAGGAAAGAGAATGAAATTTATAAAATGCTTGATTAAACCAGAGAAGACAGAAAATGTGAATATAAAACACACACATGCACACACACACACACACACACACACAAAACAAAACAAAATGAAAAACAAAGAACAAAGGCAATGAATAGAAAGCAGTTATAAGTATGGTGGATATGAATCCAACTGTAACGATAATCACTTTAAATGTGAATGATCTAAATATAACAATTAAAAGAGAGTATCAGAGTAGGTAAAAAAAAAAGACTCAGCTACATGTTGTCTATAAGAAAATCACTTCAAATATAAAGATACAGATGGATTAAAAGAAAAGGGATGGATCAACAAATGGTGCTGAAATATTGTTAATCCACAGTTAATGCACACACAAAACAATGAAGTTGAACCGCTACCATAAACTCTTAGAAGAAAACAGGAGAAACGTTTCAGGAAATTGAAGTTGACAAAAGATTTCTTGGTATGGCACCAAAGCCATAAGCAACAACAACAAAAATGAATAGACTACATCAAAATATAAAACTTGTGCATCGGGATCCCTGAGTGGCTCAGTCAGTTAAGTGTACAATTCTTGGTTTTGGCTCAGGTCATGATCTCACAGTTTCATTGGTTCAAGCCCTGCTATTAGCACAGAGCCTGCTTGGGATTCTCTGTCTCTCTTTCTCTGCCACTCCCCCATTTGCATGTCTCTGTCTCTCTCAAAATAGATAAATAAAAAAAAATTGTGCATCAAATGATGCTATCAGAAGACTTGAAAGACAACACTCAGACTGGGAGAAAATATCTGCAAATCACATATCTGATAAGAGAATAATATCCAGAATATATGGAAAACTTTTAAAACTCAACAACAAACCATCCAATTTAAAAGTGGGCAAAGGATTTGAATAGATATTTCTCCAAAGATGATATACAAATAGCCTACAAGAACATAAAAAGATGCTCAAATCACTGGTCACTAAAGGAATGTAAATCAAAACCACAATAAGATACGATTTCACACATATTAGAATGGTTATTATTTAAAAAAAACAGGAAAATGTGTGGAGACATTAGAACCCTTGTACATGGCTGGTAGGCATGTTCAGTGGTGCTGCCACTGTGGAAAACAGTATGGAGTTCCTCAAAAAATTAAGCACAATTATCATTTGATCCAGCAATTCCACTTCTAGGTATATACCTAAAAGAATTGAAAGCAAGATTCAAACAGATATATGTATACGAATATTCATAGCATTATTCACAATAGACAAAAGATAGAAACAACCCAAGCATCTATCAACAGATGAATGGATTTTTTAGAATGTGATATATACATATAATTAAGTATTATTAATCCTTAAAAAGGAATGGAATTCTGATACATGGCACAACATGGAAAACTCCCAAAGTGACATAAGTCAGACAGAAGACAAATATTGTATGATTTTGCTTACATAAGTGTTTTAGTTAGGTATGACTGCTATAACAAAATACCATAATCTAGGTGGCTTGTAAACAACAGAAATGCATTTTTCATAATTTTGAAGGCTGGAAAGTCTGAGATCAGGGTGCCAGCAAGGTCAGTTTCTGGTAAGAGCCATCTTACAGGTTGCAGACTGCTGACTTCGCATTGTATCTTCATGTGAGAGAGAGCAGAGCAGAAGAAAGCTCTCTCACGATTCTTATAAAGGGCATTAATCTCATTCATGTGGGCTCCTCTCAAAGTCTCCACCTCCTAATACCATCACACTGGAAGGTAAGGTTTAATGTAAATTTTGAGGGAACATAAAAATTGAATCCATAACATTGAGATATCTATAATAGGCAAATTCACAAAGACAGAAAGTATAATAAAGATTATTACAGGTTGATGGGAGGGAATAATGAGGTGTTATTGTTTAATGAGTATAGTTTCTGTGATCAATGTTTCCATGATGAAATACTTCTGGAAACAGTGGTGATAGTTGTACATTGTGAATGTACTCAATACCACTGAATTGTACATTTAAAATGGTTAAAGGTAAATTTTATGTTATGTATATTTTACCATAATAAAAAAAATTTAAATGAATGTAGAAAAACATACCATGCTAACACTAAGAAAGTTGGAGTAGCCACATTAATTTCACACAAAGCAGGTTAGAAATCAAGGAAAATTTTCAGTGATAAAAGGGGTCATAATGATAAAGGGATCAATTCTCCAAAAGACCTAACAATTCTTAATGTAAATGTACCCAAAAAGAGAGCATAAAAATATATGAGGAATTATAACTAAAAGAGAGCAGGGATGGGTATACTAATATGAAGTTAGGCCTCAAAACTAGTCTTAACAAATTCAAGAAGATTGAAATTATACCAGGTATCTTTTCCAATCACAATGGAATGGAACTAGAAACAAATAGCACAGGAAAAACTGGAAAATCCACAAATATGTGGAAGTTAAATAGCACAGTCTTCAACAACTAGTGAGTCAAAGTCACAAGGGAAATTAGAAAATATCTTGACACAAATGATGGGGTGCCTGGGTGACTCAGTTAGTTAAATGTCCAACTCTTGATTTCGGCTCAGGCCATGATCTTACTGTCCTGAGAGCAAGCCCTGTATCAATCTCCATGCTGAGCATGGAGCCTGCTTGGGAATTCTCTCTCCCTCCCCCCCAAAACTTCCCCAATCCCTTTCTCTCTTTCTCTCTCTCCTCTCTCAAAATAGATAAATGAACATCTTTTCAAAAAAGAAAAAGAAAATAGCTTGAGACAAATGAAAATGAAAATACAATATACCAAAACTTAGGGGATGCAGCAAAAGCAATACAAACAAGGAAATGGATAGCTAAAATGTCTATATTAAAAAAGAAGAAAGATCTCAGATAAATAACCTAACTTCACACCCAAAGAAACTATAAAAGGACAAAGTAAGCTCAAAGGTAGCAGTAGGAAAAATCAGAATGGAGATAAACAAAATAGAGAATAGAAAAGCAATAGCAAAAAAATCAATGAAACTAAGAGTTATTCTTTTTATCAGCAAAATTGACAAACCCTTAACTAGATTAACTAAGGAAAAAATACTAAAAAACTTAAATCAGAAATGAAAGAAGAGACATTACAACAGATGTCACAGAAATTAAATGGATTATAATGATTATAAGAGAATATTGTGAAAAATCTATGCCAACAAATTGGATAACCTAGAAGAAATGGGTAAATTCCTAAAATCACACAACTGACAAAGAATGAATCATGAAAAAATAGGAAATTTGAAAAGTATATAGTCAAGAGTTAAATCAGTAACCAAAAACTTCACAACAAAGAAAAAGCCCTTGACTGGATAAGTTCACTGAAGAATTACACTAAACATTTAATAAAGAATTAACACAGGGGCACCTGCATGGCTCAGTCAGTTAGGTGTCCAAGTCTTGGTTTCGGCTTAGGTCATGATCTCACGGTTCATGAGTTTCAGTCCTGCATTGGCTCCTCACTAACAGTGCAGAGTCGACTTGGGATTCTCTCTCTCCTTCTCTCTCTTTGCCCCTCCCCCACTCATACTTGCTCGCTTATTCTCCCTCTCTCTCAAAATAAATGAATAAACATTAAAAATATCTTAGACACAAAATGGAATGGACATAAATAGAAAGGCATCCTATGTTCATGGATTGGAAGACTTAATATTGTTAAGATGTCCACACCATACAAAATGATCTACAGATTTAATGCAATCTCCATCAAAATTCCTATGACATTTTTTGTCAGAAATAGACATTTTTGTCTTAAAATTCATATGGAATCTTGAGGGACCCTGAATAGCCAAAACTATTTTGAAAAAGAGGAGTGAAGTTGGAGGAGTCATACTTCCTGATTTCCAAATATAGTACAAATATATTGTAATCAAAACCGTGTGGTATTTGCATGAAGGCAGACAAATAGACCACTAAAATAGAATAGAAACCCCAGAAAAATACCTTTACAAATATGGTCGACAAGATCTTCAACAAGAGTGCTGAGATGACTTGATGGGGAAAGGATAATATCTTCAACAAATGGTGTTGGAAAACTGGATATCCACATGCAACAGAATGGAATTTTATCTTACACCATTAAAACACTCCTTTTTTTTTCTCAACCACTCTGTCTCCCACATACTTCTGGCCACCCAATGTATTGATTTGTCTACACCAGCCAATTCTCTAGTTCTTGGTAGATGCTGATTGATTGATGTCCTACAACTTAACTGAGTTCTCACACTAACCTTCCTGTAGTTAGCACAGACCCCATAAACTAAGGGCTCAGTCTCACAACTCATATGCCAGTCACAGCTCCCAAGTTGTCACCTATACTTCTGACTAATTGGCTATAAATTGGAGTTTCCCCTCCCCTCCCCCAAACTAGAGTGGCTCACAGAACTCAAGAAAACACTTACTTACATTTACCATTTTATTATAAAGGATATAACTCAGAAACAGCCAGATAGAATAGAAGCATAGGATGAGTATGTGGAAAGGGTTGTGGAGTTTCAATGCTCTCTCCAGGCACACTACTCTTCTAGTAACTCCATGTGCTCACAAAACTGGAAGCTCTCCAAACCCTTTCAGTTAGACTTTTTTATGGAAGCTTTGTTACATAGGCATGATTGATTAAGTCATTTGCCCATTGTTGATTACACTGATCTCTAGCCCCCTTCCCTTCCTTGGAGGTCAGGAGGTAGGGCTATTTCTATCTAATTACATGGTTGGTTCCCCTGGAAAACATCACCCTTCCCATTCCTGTGGGGTTTCTAAAAGTCATCTCATTAACAGAAGCTCAGGGTGTGGTTCAAAGGGGCTTTTTATAAAAAAACAAAAGTGAATCTTTCACCTTTATCACTCTTACCACTTGGGAAATTCCAAGGATCTTAGTAGCTAAGATCAGGAAAAGGGATGGAAACCAAATAAATATATATACAAATCACATTATTACACCATCTACAAAAGTTAACTTTAAATGGATTAAAGACCTAAAACTATAAAATTTCTAGAAGAAAACATAGGGAAAACTTCATGACACTGGATTTGGCAATGATTTCTTGGATATGACAACAAAAGTACAGGCAACCAAAACAAAAATAGACAAATGGGACTACATCAAACGTCAAACTTTTGTTCATCAAAGGATTCAGAATGAAATGAAAATTTCTGAATATTTGAATCATTATATTGTATACCTGAAACTAATGTAGCACTGTATGTTAATTATTCTTGAATAAAAGAGGAATATTATGAACAACTTTATGCTCACATATTTGACAACTTAGATGAAATGGATCAATTCCTTAAAGACACAATCTACCAAAACTCATACAAGGAGAAATAGATAACTGAATATACCTACATCTTTTAAAGAAGTTGAATTCTTAATTAATAATCTTCACAACAGAAAACATCTAACTCACATGGTTTCGTGTGTGAATTCTATTAATTGTTTGCATAAGATGTAATACCGATAATCTACAATCTATTCCAGAAAATCAAAGCAAAGAGAACACTTCCTAACTCCTTGTGTAAAGCCAGCATAACACTAATACCAAAACTAGACAAAGACTTTATAAGCATATAAAATTACATGAACAAACGGAGGGCTGATGGGGGTGGGAGGGAGGGGAGGGTGGGTGATGGGTATTGAGGAGGGCACCTTTTGGGATGAGCACTGGGTGTTGTATGGAAACCAATTTCACAATAAATTTCAAAAAAAAATTACAGACCAACATTTCTCATAAACATAGACATTTATAATTGTTAGCTCTTCCTGATGGATGGACCCTGTGATTATTATATAATGCCCTTCTTCATCTCTTGTTACAGCCTTTAATTTAAAGTCTAGTTTGTCTGATATAAGTATGGCTACTCCAGCTTTCTTTTTGCTTCCAGTAGCATGATAAATAGTTCTTCATCCCCTCACTCTCAATCTGAAGGTGTCCTCAGGTCTAAAATGAGTCTCTTGTAGACAGCAAATAGATGGGTCTTGTTTTTTTATCCATTCTGATACGCTATGTCTTTTGGGTGGTGCATTTAGTCCATTTACATTCAGTGTTATTATAGAAAGATACGGGTTTAGAGTCATTGTGATGTCTGTATGTTTTATGCTTGTAGCAATATCTCTGGTACTTTGTCTCACAGGATCCCCCTGAGGATCTCTTGTAGGGCTGGTTTAGTGGTGACAAATTCCTTCAGTTTTTGTTTGTTTGGGAAGACCTTTATCTCTCCTTCTATTCTAAATGACAGACTTGCTGGATAAAGGATTCTTGGCTGCATATTTTTTCTGTTCGTCACATTGAAGATCTCCTGCCATGCCTTTCTGGCCTGCCAAGTTTCAGTAGAGAGATCCGTCACGAGTCTTATAGGTCTCCCTTTATATGTTAGGGCACTTTTATCCCTTGCTGCTTTCAGAATTTTCTCTTTATCCTTGTATTTTGCCAGTTTCACTATGATATGTCATGCAGAAGATCGATTCAAGTTCCGTCTGATGGGAGTTCTCTGTGCCTCTTGGCTTTCAATGCCTTTTTCCTTCCCCAGTTCAGGGAAGTTCTCAGCTATTATTTCTTCAAGTACCCCTTCAGCACCTTTCCCTCTCTCTTCCTCCTCTGGGATACAATTATGCGTATATTATTTCTTTTTAGTGTATCACTTAGTTCTCTAATTTTCCCCTCATACTCCTGGATTTTTTAAATCTTTTTCTCAGCTTCTTCTTTTTCCATAATTTTATCTTCTAGTTCACCTATTCTCTCCTCTGCCTCTTCAATCCGAGCCGTGGTCATTTCCATTTTATTTTGTATCTCGTTTAAAACGTTTTTCAACTCCTCCTGACTGTTCCTTAGCCCCTTGATCTCTGTAGCAAGAGATTCTCTGCTGTCCTCTATACTGTTTTCAAGCCCAGCGATTAATTTTATGACTATTATTCTAAATTCACTTTCTGTTATATTATTTAAATCCTTTTTGATCAGTTCATTGGCTGTTGTTATTCCTGCAGATTCTTTTGAGGGGAATTCTTCCGTTTGGTCATTTTGGATAGTCCCTGGAGTGGTGGGGACCTGCAGGGCACTTCCCCTGTGCTGTGGTGTATAACTGGAGTTGGTGGGCGGGGCCGCAGTCAGACCTGATTCTGCCCCCAGCCCACCGCTGGGGCCACAGTCAGACTGGTGTGTGCCTTCTCTTCCCCTCTCCTAGGGGAGGGATTCACTGTGGGGTGGGGTGGCCCATCTGGGCTACTTGCACACTGCCAGGTTTGTGGTGCTGGGGATCTGGTGTATTAGCTGGGGTGGGTAGGGAAGGTACACGGGGGGCAGGAGGGGCAAGCTTAGCTCGCTTCTCCTTAGGTGATCCACTTCAGGAGGGGCCCTGTGGCAGCAGGAGGGAGTCAGACCCGCTGCCGGAGGGGTGGCTCCGCAGAAGCACAGCGTTGAGTGCGCAGAGCAAGCAAGTTCCCTGGCAGGAACTGGTTCCCTTTGGGATTTTGGCTGGGGGGTGGGCGAGGGAGATGGCGCTGGCGAGCGCCTTTGTTCCCCGCCAAACTGAGCTCTGTCGTCCCCGGGCTCAGCAACTCTCCCTCTCTTTGTCCTCCAGCCTTCCTGCTTTCCGAGCAGAGCTATTAACTTATGACCTCCCAGATGCTAAGTGCCGCTTGCTGTCAGAACACACTCCATCCGGCCCCTCCACTTTTGCCAGCCAGACTCAGGGACTCTGCTTGGCCGGGGGGCCGCCCCGCCGCCCTGGCTCCCCCCCGCCAGTCGGTGCAGCGTGCACCACCTCTCCACCCTTCCTATCCTCTTCCATGGGCCTCTCGTCTGCACTTGGCTCCAGAGACTCCTTTCTGCTAGTCTTCTGGTGGTTTTCTGGGTTAGTTAGGCAGGTGTAGGTGGAATCCAAGTGATCAGCAGGAAGCGGGGTGAGCCCAGCATCCTCCTATGCTGCCATCTTCTGAAAAGCCAATAAAGTTAAATTTAAAAAAAGAATTGGAATTTATTTTAATTGAGATATAATTGACATATAGCATTATGCTCATTTCCAGTGTCATATAATAATTCAATATTTGTATATGTTGCAAAATGGTCACCACAATAAGTTTAATTAACATCCATTATCACACATAGTTAGAATTTTTTTCTTTTGATGAGAACTTTTAAGATCTACTCTGCTAGCAACTTTCAAATATACAATATAGTATTATTAACTATAGTCACCATGCTGTACATTATATCCCTATGCCTTATAACTGGGAATTTGTATCTTTTGACTATTTTCACCCATTTTGCTCACCCCACACCACTGACCCCTGGCAACCACCAATCTATTCTCTGCATCTAGTCGTTTGGGTTTAGGTGTTTTTGTTTTTTGTTTTTTGTGTTTTTGGTTTGCTTTTGTTTTAGATTCCACATACAAGTGACATCATAGAGTACTTGTCTTTATCTGCCTGACTTATCTCATATGGCATAAAGGCCTCAAGATCCATCCATGTTGGCAGAGATGGAAAAGTGGGGTAGGAGGGAGCCGTGTGTCCACAGAAGTCTCTGAGAGAGCCTCCACAGAGGAGCAGAAGGAAATGGAAGATAAAGTAACTAGTCCAGAGAAAGCTGAAGAAGCAAAATTAAAAGCAAAGTATACTCATCTAGGACAAAAGCTTGGAGGTTAAAATTTCTTAAGGAAACAATAACATAAAAGGCAAAAATATTTTGATTCTGGGGTTACAATATGGCTAAAGCAAAAATCAATAAGCCACTTCCTACTGCAGCTCTGGATAAGACAGAAGTTACTGGTGACCACATTCCCATTGCACAGGACCTACCTCAATGGAAACCATCCCTTGTTACTAGCAAGCTGTTGACTGATTAAAAATGCTGAATTGGAAAAAAAAATCCATCCATGTTGTTGCAAATGACAATGTTTCATTCTTTTTTTAATGTGTGTGTGTGTGTGTGTGTGTGTGTGATTTTCTTTATCCACTCAATCATCAAGGAATGTTAAGTTGCTTGCATATGTTGGCTATTGCAAATAATACTGCAGCTAACATGGGGGAGGGTGGCCCAGAGATCTTTTTGAGTTAGTGTTTTTGTTTTCTTTGGCTAAATAACCAGAAGTGGAATTGCTGGGTCATATGATGTTTCCATTTTTTAATTTTTTGAGGAATCGCCATACTATTTTCCATATGTAAATATAGCATTTACATTCCCACCAACAATGCATGAGGGTTTCCTTTTCTCTACATCCTCACCAACACTTGTTATTTCTAGTCTTTTTGATAATAGCCATTTGGTGTGATATTTCATTGTCATTTTGATTTGCATTTCCCTAATGATTACAGATATTGAGCACCTTTTCATGTACCTGTTGGCCATCTGTGAATAATTAGAACTTGAAATTAAAAACACACGCCATTTAAATGGGCACCAAAAAATGTAATGCTTAGGAATAAGTTTAACAAAATATGTAAATTATTTATATGAAGAAATCTAAAAAATTTTGATGAAAGAAATCAAAGAAGATCTAAATAACAGGATAAATACTGTGCATGAATGGATGAGATATTTTTTAAATACCATTTCTTCCCAATGTAATGTATAAATTCAATGCAACCCCAATCATAATCTTGGCAAAATATTTTGTGAGTATTGCAAATTCAATTATGAAGTTTCTGCACAAAGGCAAAATATTTAGAATAACCAACACAGTATTACAGAAGAAAAACAAAGTCAGAGGAGTGACCATACTTGACTTCAAGACTTACTATAAGTGGAACTAGAGTGTATTATGCTAAGCAAAATAAGTCAGTCAGAGAAAGACAAATATCATATGATTTCACTTGTATGTGGAATTTAAGATACAAAACAAATGAACATAAAGGTCTCTTCCTTAATAATATAGAAACAGAGAGGGAGACAAACCATAAGAGACACTTAAATACAGAGAACAAACTGAGGGTTCCTGATGGGGTGTTAGGTTGGGGGAAGGGCTAAAGGGGTGAGGGGCATTAAGGAGGACACTTGTTGCGGTGAGCAATAGGTGTTATTTGGAAGTGATGAATCACTAAATTCTATTCCTGGAATTATTATTACATTATATGTTAACTAACTTGGAATTAAATTTGAAGAAAAAAAAAGACTTACTATAAAGTTTACTATAAAGTTACAGTGACCTAGGCAGAGTGGTATTGCTTAATAGATAAATAAGTCAAGGAAACAAAACGAAGAGTCCAATAAAAGTTCATACAAACACAATAGATTGTCTTTGACAAAGAAGCAAAGGCAACTCAATGGAGAAAGGATAGACGCTTATTAAACAAAAGGTGTTGGAAAAATTGTAAATTCACATGAAAAAAAAAAAGAAAAAGAAATAGAGTGGCTGAGTGAATTAAAAAAAAAGACACAGACCTAACATCCTTCGCAAAAATTAACTTAAAATTAAACCTAAATGTAAAATGCAAAACTGTAAAACTCCTAATAGATAACAGGAAAAAATTTGAAGCGACCTTGGTTTGGCAATGACTTTTTAAAATTTTTTTTTTCAACGTTTATTTATTTTTGGGACAGAGAGAGACAGAGCATGAACGGGGGAGGGGCAGAGAGAGAGGGAGACACAGAATCGGAAACAGGCTCCAGGCTCTGAGCCATCAGCCCAGAGCCTGACGCGGGGCTCGAACTCACGGACCGCGAGATCGTGACCTGGCTGAAGTCGGATGCTTAACTGACTGCGCCACCCAGGCGCCCCTGGCAATGACTTTTTAGATACAACACCAAAAACTCAATCCGTGAAAGAAAAAAAAATTCAGTTATTCCAAAGGAAATAACATAAAATCTCTGGGAAAAAAATCTTAGTAAAATAGAGACAATAATTTACCTGATAAGGAGTTAAAAGTAATGGTTACAAAGATGCTCACTAAACTGGGGGAAAGAATGGATAAACACAGTGAGAACATCAACAGAGATGGAAAATATAATAGAAATCATAGAACTTCTGAACTGAAAAATACACTAGAGGGGTTCAACAACAGACTAGATGCAACATAAGAAAGAATCTGTTAACTCAAAGATAAGGCAGTGGAACTTACCCAATCAGAGCAGGAAAAAGAATGAAAATGAAAAAAAAAGAGAAAGAAATAAAAAAGAAGATAGGTTAAGGGAAAAAATGGGACAACATCAATTGGACTGACATTCACAACATTGGGCTCCTAGAAGGAGAAGAGAGAGAGAAATGGGCAGAAATCTTATTTGAAGAAATAATGGCTGAAAATCTCCCTAACCTGGGGAAGGAAATGGCCATCCAAATCCAGGAAGTTCAGAGAGCTCCAAATAAGAAGAACCCAGTAACTTTGCCATTAAAATGACAAAAGTTAGAAACAAGGAGAGAATATAAAAGCAGCAGGAGAGGGGCACCTGGGTGGCTCAGTTGGTTGAATGTCTGACCTCAGCTCAGGTCATGATCTCACAGTTTGTGAGTTTGAGCTCTTCATCAGGCTCACTGCTGTCAGACTGTCAGCACAGAGCCTGCTTTAGATCCTCTGTCCCCCTCTCTCTGCCCCTCTCCAACTAGTGCTCTCCCCAAAAATGAATAAATATTTAAAAATAAAAATTAAAAAAGCAGTAAGAGAAAAAAGACTTGTTACATACAAGGGAACCTCCATAAGACTATCACTAGATCTTTCAGCAGAAACTTTGCAAGCCAGAAGAAAGTAGTACAATATTTTCAAAATATTGTGGAAAAAGCTTCTAGGTTTTTAGGTTTGCAAATAAGTTCTTTTGAGTAATACACAAAAGATAAAGAGAAAGGAATATATGCACACCACTAAAGAAAATTGTCAAACCATAAAAGTAAGGAAACAAGAGAAGAAAGGAACAGAGAAGAACTATGAAAACAGCCAGGAAAGAATTAACAAAATGGCAGTAAGCACATTCCTATCAATCATTACTTTAAATGTAAGTGGACTAATTCTCCAATCAAAAGACATAGAGTAGCTGAATGGATTTCTTTTCAGAAATATCCATCTATATGTTGCCTGTAAGGGACTCGCTTCAGATATAAGGACACACAAAGATTGCAGATAAAGGGGTAGAAAAAGATATCCCATGCAAGCAGAAACCAAAACAAAGCTGGAGTAGCTATACTTATATCAGACAAATAGACTTTATTTTATTTTTACAGGGTTTTTTTTGAAGGAATCATCATCATCATCATCATTATTCCTACACAAAAACATAAAACTTGAATGGTTCTAGATTTTTCCTCCTGTTGGGTTGTGGCCACTTCCTCACTGGGAGGGAAAAAGTACATCCATATTGGTTTCTCTGAGGACCCCGTGCAATTCAAGCAACAAACCCACAACTTATCAATTTTAAAGCCATTCCTAAAGATTCCTTTGTCCTCCTCATATTTTCAGGAATAGTGTAGCTGTGTTCCAGAACATATTGGCAACAGTTCTGAATACTCTCCCAAGTCCACACCAAACAGGAAACCAAGAATGTTCTTGGATCTGTTCTCACTTTTGCCCCTCAAGAACTCAGGAGTTCAACAAGACAAATAGACTTTAAAACAAAGACTGTAATAAGAGACAAAGAAAGGTGTACATTATGATAAAGTGGTCAACCTAACAATAAGCTATAACATTTTCAAATATTTATGCATCCAATGTAGGAGTGCCTGAGTATATAAAGCACACATTAACAGAGTGAAAGGGAGAAATAGACAGCAACACAATACTAGCAGGATACTTTAACAACGCATTTACATCAATGGATAGATCCTCCAGACAGAAAATCAATAAGGAAACATTGGCTTTAAACAATACATTAGACCAGATGGACTTAACAGATATTGACAGACCATTCCAACCAAAGAATACAGATTCTTCTCAAGTATACATGGAGCATTTTCCAAGATAGATCATATGTTAGACCACAAAATAAGTCTTAATACATTGAAGAGAGCTGAAATCATATCATGCATCTTTTCCAATCACAATGGTATGAAACTAGAAATTAATTACACAAGTAAAAGTGGAAAATTCACAAATATGTAGAGATTAGACCATGCTACTGACAACTAATGCTTCAAAGAATAAATCAAAGCAGAAGTCAAAACATGCTTTGAGACTAATGAAAATGGAAAAATAACATACCAAAATTTATGGGATGTACCAAAGGCAGTTCAAAGAGGGAAGTTAACAGCAATAAATGCTTATGTCAAGAAATAAGAAAAGATTCAGGGCACCTGGGTGGCTCAGTAGGTTAAACATCTGACTTCAAATCATGATCTGCCAGTTCATGAGTTTGAGCCCCACGTCAGACTCTCTGCTGACAGCTCAGAGCCTGGAGTCTGCTTCAGATTCTGTGCCTCCCTCTCTCCACCCCTCCCCAGCTCGCATTCTGTCTCTGTCTCAAAAATAAATAAACATTTAAAAAAAGAAGAAAAGTCTCTGGGAATGCAAGCTGCTGCAGTCACTCTGGAAAACAGTATGGAGGTTCCTCAAAAAACTAAAAATAGAACTACCCTATGACCCAGCAATTGCACTACTAGGCATTTATCCACGGCATACAGGTGTGCTGTTTCAAAGGGACACATGCACCCCCATGTTTATAGCAGCACTATCAACAATAGCCAAAGTATGGAAAGAGCCCAAATGTCCATCGATGGATGAATGGATAAAGAAGATGTGGTATATATATACAATGGAGTATTACTTGGCAATGACAAAGAATGAAATCTTGCAATTTGCAACTGTGTGGATGGAACTGGAGGGTATTATGCTAAGTGAAATTAGTCAGTCAGAGAAAGACAAAAATCATATGACTTCACTCATATGAGGACATTAAGAAACAAAACAGATGAACATAAGGGAAGGGAAACAAAAATAATATAAAAACAGAGAGGGGGACAAAACATAAGAGACTCATAAATATGGAAAACAAACTGAGGGTTACGGGAGGGGTTGTGAAAGGGGGATGGGCTAAATGGGTAAGGGGCACTAAGGAATCTACTCCTGAAATCATTGTTGCACTATATACTAAATAGTTTGGATGTAAATTTAAAAAAATAAAACAAGTTAATAAGAAAAAAAATTAGGTCGGCACAAAACCTGCTTCTTGACTAAGAATAATGGCTTCATAACAAAGTCATTGTCCATGTTAATCTGATTTTCCTCTGTAACCTAATATTGTCTTTTTTTTACTGCCTTAAAGTATTAAATATAAATAAAACATAAATTCTGATACGTTTCCATGAAAAAAGGAACCACAGATTTCAATGTTATCAAGTACCAATCTTCTCATTACATACCCAGGATTTCCAAAGGATCTCACATTCTAAAAAGTAAATTTTTCCTTTATTTCAGTGTAAAAATCCAAAATACTCTAAAATCAAATTTTACTGAAAGCACTTAATAAAATATTAACACAATAAAATAGAGACATGTAAGCTGGCAGAATCCAGGTTTCAAATAAGCAAATGAATTCAACATGGTCTAATTCATATCGTGTTAGAATCTATACAGACAGTGCTAAATAAAGCCATCTATTTAAAATCTTTTTGGGACTATCTAGTCTTCAAGATTTTGTTTCAGAGTAAAGGACCTTCTTGGAACTTCCCAGAAGCCTCTGGTTGACCAGAGAACCAAAGGTAGAAGGACATAGTGAAACCACAGAAGATAAAGATGGTCCCTGTGCAGGCTGTGCTGCCCTGCCCTGCTTTCTCTGGAGAAAGGCCATGACAAAGGCCTCAGGGAGTCTATTAAGAAAGACTTTCCATGATGCTTACTGGGGTATCCTATTCTATCATTTATATAGGTAAATTACATGTATAATAATAAACTACTGCTTCTTTGAAGGCTTTGGTTAAAAAAAAAGAAAAGTCTCAAATAAACAATCTAATTTATAGTACAAAGAACTAGAAAAAGAACAAGCAAAACCCAAAAGTAACAGAAAGAAGGAAATAAGAAAGATTACAGCAGAAATAAATTAAAAGACAATTTTAAAAGATCAATGAAAATAAGAGCTTGTTCTTTAAAAAGTAAACAAAATTGACAAACTTTTGGCTAGATCCACTGCGAAAGAGACAGAGATAGACACAGAAAGGGAGGAGACTCAAATAAATAAGATCAGAAATGAAAGATGAGATGTTGCAACTGATACCACAAAAATACAAAGGATCATAAAAGACAGATATGAACAATTATACACCAACAAATTGGAAAACCTAAAATAAAGAGATAAATTCCTGGAAACCCATAATCTACCAAGACTGAATCATGATGAAAAAGAAAAGCTGAATACTGATCACTAGTAAAGAAATTGAATCAGTAATCAAAAATCTCCCAACAAACAAAACTCTAGGACCAGCGAGCTTCATTGGTGGATTCTTTCATATATCCGAAGAAGAAACATTCAAAGAACCTTCTCAAAGTCTTCTAAAAAACATAAGAGGAGGGAACTCTTCCAAACTCATTTTACAAGGCCAGCATTAGCCAAATACCAAAGCCAGACAAGGATGCCACAAGAAAAGGAAATTATAGGCCAATTTCCCTGATAAACATAGATGTAAAAATCCTCAATAAAATATTAGCAAACTGGGTACAATATATTAAAAAGATCACATTTTATGATCAAGTGGCATTTATTCAAGCAATTCAAGGATGTTTCAACATCCACAAATCTGTTAATGTGATACACCACAGTAACCAAATGAAGGATAAAAATCATATGATTATCTTAATAGATGCATAAAAAATATTTGTCAAAATTCAACATCCATTTATGATAAAAACTCTCAACAAAGTGGGTATAGAAGGAATGTACTAACATAATAAAGGCCATATATGAGATATCCATAGCTAACATCATACTCAGTGGTGAAAGCTGAAAATTTCTGCTCTACACTCAGAAACAAAGTAAGGATGCCCCCTCTCACCACTTTTATTCAATATACTACTGGCAGTACTAGCCACAGCAATTATATAAGAAAAAGGAAAGGCATCCAAATTGAAAGATAGGTAAAAGTGTCACTATTTACAGATAACATGATGCTATATAGAGAAACCTGTAAAGACTTTAGCAAAAAACTATTAGAACTAGTAAGCAAATTGAGTGGGATACAAAATTAAATACATAAATCTGTTCCATTTCTATTCACTAAATATGAACTACCAGAAAGACAAATTAAGGAAAATCTCATTTACAATTATATCAAAAATAATAAAATACCTAGGAATACATTTAAACCAAGGAGGTGAAAGATTTTTACTCTGAAAAAATATAAGGCATTGATGAAAGAAATTGAAGAAGACTGAAATAAATGGAAAATATATCATGTTGGTAGATTGGAATAATTAATATTGTTAACATGTCCTTACTACCCAAAGCAATATCCAAATTCAATGCAGTCCCTAACAAAATACCAATGTCATCTTTCAGAGAACTAAAAAAGAATCCTAAAATTTGTAAGGAACCACGAAAGACCCCAAATAGCCAGCCAAAGCAATCTTGAGAAAGAAGAATAAAGCTGGTGGTATCACCCTCTCTGATCTCTAACTATCCTCCAAAGGTATATTAATAAAAATAGTGTATTGACACAGAAATAGACACATAGGTCAATAGAACAGAATAGAAAGTCCAGATATAAGCCCATCCTTATACAGCCAATTAATCTTTGACAAAGAAAGCAAGAACATAAATGTTGTCAGGGAAAATGGACACCTACAAGCAAAAAAGTGAAAGTGTACAACTTTTCACACCATTTATTTATTTATTTATTTATTTACTTAAATTATTACTTTGATTATTAATTATTAATTGTTATTAATTATTAATTTAATATTAATTATTATTAAATTTATTTATTAAAATAAACTCAAAATGGATTTAAGGCTTAATTAGAAGACAAGAAACCATAACAATTCTGGAAGAAAACATAGGCAGTAAGCTCTTGAACATCAGTATGAGCAATAATTTTTTGGATCTGTCTCTTTAGGCAAAGGAAACAAAAGTAAATATAAACAAATGGGACTGCATCAAACTAAAAAGCTTTTGCACAGCAAAGGAAACCTTCAACAAAATGACAAGACAACCTACTGAATAGAAGATGTTTTCAAATGATATAACTGATAAGGAGTTAACATGCAAAATATATAAAGAGCTCACATAACTCAATATAAAAAATCCAATTAAAAATGGGAGGAGGAAGTGAAAAGATATTTCTCCAAAGAAGACATACAGATGGCCAACAGACACATGAAAAGATGCTCACCATTACTAAACATCAGGGAAATGTAAGTCAAAGCCACAATGAGATATCACTGCACACCTGTCAAAATAGCTGTTGTCAAAAAGAGAATAATTCACAAGGATGTCCTTGGTGCACTGCTAGTGGGGATGCAAAATGGTACAGCCATTATGAAAAACAGTATAGCGTTTCCTAAAAAAATTAAAAATAGAATGACCATTGAATCTAGCAGTTCCCTTCTGGGTATTTATCTGAGGAAAAAGAATACATTAATTTGTAAAGATATAGGCACCCCATGTTCATTGCAGCATTATTTACAATAGCCAAGACATGGAAACAACCTAAGTGTCCATCAATATTACTCAGCTGCAAACAAAAAAAAGAATGAAATCTTTCCATTTGCAACAACATGGATGAACCTAGGGGATATTATGCTAAGTTAAATAAGTCAGACAAAGACAAATACTGTATGATTTCACTTATGTGTGGAATCTAAAAACAAAACAGAAACCAACTCATATATACAGAGAACAATTTGGTGATTTTCAGAGTGGGGGGGGGAGGAAGGAGCAAAATAAGGAAAGGGGATTAAAAGATACAAATTTCCACTTATAAAATAAATAAGACATGAAGATGCAATGTACAACATGGAGAATATTGTTAATAATATGTAACAACTTTGTAAGGTGACAAACAGTAGCTAGATTTGCCATTGTGATTGCTTTGTAAGATATATAAATGGTGACACACTATAAAATCATTGAAACTAATATATTATGCATCAACTACACTTCAAAGGAAAAAAAATGATCAAAAAAATGTCTGCTATGGAAGACAGTTTGGCAGCTTCTTACAAAGCTAAGCATACTCTTACCATATGATCCAGCAATCAAACTTTTGGTATTTATTTAAAAGAGTTGAAAATTTAAGTGCATGCAAAAATATGCACAAAACAGTTTATTCATAATTGCCAAAACTTGGAAGCAATCAAGATGTCCTTTAATAGATGAATGGATAAATAAACTGTGGAACATACATACAAAGATTATTATTCAGCAATAAAAAGAAGTCAGCTATAGAGCTACAGTAAGACATGGAGGAAACTTAAGTGAATATTGCTAAGTGAAAGAAGCCAGTCTGAAAAGGCTATATAAAGTATGATACTTATGTGACATTCTGGAAAAGAAAAAATTTTGGAGACAGTGAAAACATCAGTGGTTGCCAACGGTTCATGGGGAGAGGGAGAGAGATTGACAGGTGGGACAGAGATCAATTTTTAGGGTGGTGACACTATTCTTTATGATACTGTAGTGGTGCATATATGATATAAGGCAGTCGTTAAAATGCATAGTACTGTACAACACAAAGAATGAAGTCTAATGCAAACCATCAATTTTAGTTTTTTAAAAATGTTAAGTTCCTATTTGCATTTCATAACTTTTTTGTCTTCAAGTGTATTTTATCTTTTATTAATGTAGCCACTTCAGCTCTCTTATTGTTACTGTTTGCACATTATATCTCTTTACTTTAATCCTCTGAATCTAAAGTGTATCTCTTATCAGCAGCATATTGCTGGATCTTGGATCTTAATTCTAATCTGACATCTCTGCCTTTTGGTTGGCGTCTTTAATCCATTCACGTTTATTTTTTTAATTTGTCTTGTTGAAACTATCCCTGCCATTTGGATATTTGTTTTGTTCTTTTATTCTTCCCCACTGCCTTCTTTTGTAGTAAGTAGATATTTTCTAGTGTATCGTTTTCATTCTTTTGTTGATTTTTTTTACTATTTTTGTTTTAGTTGTCTTCAGTAATTGTTTCAAACCTGAAGCACTTAGGGAGGCAGAATGGGTGTCAGAAGACTTGTCAGAGTTACCAGGTAGATGCAAACTGCTGTCTATGCTTTCTCCTGCCTGCTGGAGCTACTGACTTCTGGAAGCCTATCTGCTTCAGTCTTTCTCTCTGGGGATTAATTTTGCCTCTAGGTCCCAATTTGGTCTGTTGCAATCTGAGCCTGATGTACTCAGACTTTTTGACCTGGGTTCCGTTCGCAGTCACCAACTGTGATCTCAAGGCTTTCTGATCTTTGAACAGCCCTACTTGCTCTAGTAGAAGTCAATAAGTAAACTTTTCTAGGTGCAGAAAGTGGGGATCTGAATCAGATAATCTTGAAGTTTCTTTCAAATTCCATTATTCACTGATTGCCTTAAAATAGTATTGGAAAGATTTCTTAGCTTCTACTGTTCCCATGCATTATCTTCTTAAATCTCTGCAAAGTTTCAGGTGGGTGCTTTAAACACCTTTATGCCTGATAAACTGTTACTGAAATCATAACCCTTTATGATATGATTGTTCACTGTTAGACTTTTGTATTATAAAACTACAGGATATCTTAAATATGTTTTCTGATAGATCTAGGGCAGCAAATCCCTTCTGGATATTTTTCTCAGAAATTACATTGAAAGAAATAAACAGCTGTCAGGAGTATGAAGGCTAAACCATTAGATTGCTGAGTCAGTGCTCTGGAAGTTACAATATGTCCTAGAATGCAAGTCACATGCCCTGACATTCAAGTACTCATTTTCTTTTTTGTGGGTCAACATAAATTAGTAGTGGGAGGTTGAAAAGAAGACAGGGGAATTACTGGCAAATACAAATGCATGTAGAAGTAGTGACCAACATTCTAATTGTGCAGGCATGGTCAAACATACAGATAATATTCAAAATATGATTAATACCTAATTTGTGGAAAGCCATTCTTAAGTAAATGGTTCTCTTTGTCCATTAAAGCTATTGAATTATATATTTCTTTGTTGGCTTGGTCTTATTTTTCCCTGCAAGACCCTATAAAACAGTTGTAATGAAACATAGTATTCTAAATATATAAAACCAATGCACTTATCCTTAAAACATATTTCATTCTAATGAAGTAGAGTCAAAAGCCTTATTGCCAAATATGTTCCCTCTTTGGCAAGATACTAGACTTGAAATCCAGGCTTTGAGGATTTGGTTGATTTTTTTTATTTTGCCTGCTATTTAAATGGCCTACACTTGACTTACAGCTTAAACCATATGCTAACGAGAGAAGAGAGTGCTGTTATCTGTCTCTGCTGGCCCTTGGGGCCTTCTTCTGTCTGGTAGAAAAAAGGTCTCATAAAGGAGGTGTAAAAGAAAGCCTTCTTCCTTCCCTCTGAAGGGTGGTTGGTAGACGAAGAGCAAGAAGGGTCTGCCCCAGTGGTCAACCTGATGTAGGCGTTGAACATGCTTCATGGATTTCCAGCAGGAAGGGACGCAGAATGCCTGGGCTCCACAAGGAGCACCTGAGTGGGGTCCCTTGAGCCAACATGAGGTGACCCTGCCTACTTAAGAGCACTGAGTGGTCAGGCAGAGAGTTCTGAACCCAGCACGGAGCTGAGCTGAGATCCACTGGGCTGGCCCTGAGTCAATGGTAGTGTGGTGATGCCAGGCTGCAGAGGGTCCAACAGGGTGGCATGGAGGACACTAGATGGAGGAGAAACAGGGTCTCAGGGCCCATGCCCCATACAAATGGCTCCTGAGCTTACAGGTCCCACCACAAATCTACCAGCTCCAGGCCTCAGCTCAGAAGCCAGCAGGACCCCAGCAACCAGGCAGCCAAGGGTATCACTAGGACCCAGAGGAAGACGATAGCAGATGAGTACCCCAGGCAAAAGGAAACTGGGAAGCTGATTAGTGTCCACAGGGTAATTTAAAGTATTGTGTGCATCTGAGGTTTAAACTTGATGCACCTTTTAGTTGGGTTCTGTTGGTTTGTTTGCTTTGTTTCCCTGCTAGAAATAGGAAGTATTTAAAGAAGGCAAGAAATTATATAAACAAAATAAGAAACGATGTTTTCTCTTCACATGCAAACTGTGGCTTATATCATTGCAAGTAGGTTACAGGTTGACAGGAAGTGTACACATATATGTGCACGTGCACACACACATACACACACACACACACACACCTGCTGTAACCCAGGTACAGAACTTAACAGAAATCAAAGTCAAAGCAGAGCTAGGCAGACACACAGTTGCCGGTGAAACCTTTTCCTGCAAAAGAAGTTCTGTCCAATTCTTGTTAAGTCTCGTACACCGGAGCTGGTGGCACCATTTCAGAAGAACTTCCACAAACCATTTTAAGAGAACATTCACCAACATAGAGAGCTACTAGTTTTTGAAGCTAAGTTGGCACCAGTGCAGCCAATACTCATCCAGCATTATTGTACACAATGTACATGTATACAGATGATTATGCGTGTTATGTACACATTATTTTACTTATGAAACTAATTTTTTATCAGGTCAACATTTTACCCATCTTAGAGTTTTTAGAATGTAGTGATCAATGTCAGAGTATCTCCTTCAGGAAAAATAAGATAAAAACAGAGAGGGAGGCAAATCATAAGAGATTCTTAAATACAGAAAAACTGAGAATTGATGGAGGGGTGTTGGGTGGGGGGATGGCCTACATGGGTGATGGGCATTAAGGAGGGCACTTGTTGGGATGAGCACTGGGTGTTGTGTGTAAGTAATGAGTCACTAAATTCTACTCCTGAAGCCATTACTACACTATATGCTAACTAGCTCGGATTTAAATAAAATTTTTAAAAAGTTAAATTAAAAAAAATAGTATCTCCTTTGGGTCATTGCAGTGTGGTCAGGAGGGACTTGGAGTCTTGGCACAGAAACTGCTCCCCTGGGGTCCCTGAGACATTTCCCATCTATTTAGCAATACCCAAGACCAAGACCAGATGAAGAAAGCTTTCCCAGAGAGAATCAGACTGACCCTGCCAAATCCTTTCAGGAGTTTCCCATCTCTTGAACTTAATGTGGAAGTTCAAAAAGCTATACAATTTTTTCCTTACATTGTACTGAATATACTTATTGCAATATGCTTATTGAAATATTATTTCATCTTTTTTAAAACTAGTCTCTGAAATAACAGCTGTCAAGGCCTCTTTCCTATCACACTAAGTTGATTTGGGTTTTCCTTTTCAATAATCTCTTCTTGCATCATCCTTCCTGAACACTGCCCTAAGTCACTTCTTCGTTTCCCTATTTTATTTCTCATATCTGTATTTATTTCTCATACCTGTTTTTTTTTTTACCACAACTAAGTTACCACAAGAATTTCCAATACACACATGGTAATATTTGACACTATCTATTGGGATCAGAGGTCAGAATCTGTTTGACCTTGGGAAAGCTTTTATGACCCACAAATTGAGTACTGTGGGACTCTCCATTTTGTGGAAGAAGAATTTGGTGGGAATTTGATAGACCCAAAAGCATTGGAGGCATTTGTGTTTGGAGTTAAGCACCCTGGTCATGGCACCAGGTTTGGAGGAAGGTGAGCACCAGCAAGAGCATTTGAGAGTGTTGTCACCTCAAGGGGGACTCTGGAAGTTCCCTTTTCTGATTTTTCATGTGGAATATTGATCAATCCAGATTCTGTAGGACTTCCTGAAGTCCTTCCTGTTGGACTCATTCTCTGTTGTGGGAATGGTCATGACTTTATCAAGTTATGGTACCACGTAGACAGAAAGGCCTTGCTTCCCACTGGAAAATTCTAAAGTCTGCCAAAACTCTAAAAATATGAGCCAAAACACATGAGTAGGGTCTACTGTTCCAGGATATAAAACTTTAAATATGTTGAAAGAACTAACTGGCCGAGGTTTCAGGAATGGGTACATTTGTCTCCACTGGTGTTGGTCAGATAGCTAGTGGGGGCTTTCTTAGCATTTGGATGGGACAATTCTTTGTTCAGAATTTTCCCATGTATTATCAGACAATGAGAGTCCTGGGCCTCCAGGTACCAAATGACAGTAGCACTTCTATGTTATCATGGCAAGCAATAACACCCTCTATACATTTCTGAATGCCCTGCTGGAAGTGGTACCTTCTTCCAGTTGAGATCAACTAGCTCTAGCCTAAGAAGTATGAATGATTTCAGAGCAATTTGTTAAAGTTAGAATTTCATGTTTGCAATCGATTTTTTAATGTTTTTATTTATTTTGAGAGAAAGAGACAGAGCATAAGTGGGAAGGGAAAGAGAAAGAGGGAGAAACAGAATCTAAAGCAAGCTCCAGGTTTTGAACTGTCGTTACAGTGCCCAATACAGGGCTTGAACCCATAAACCGTGAGATCATGACCTGAGCCGAAGTCGAGCGCTTAACCAACTGAGCCACCCAGGTGCCCCTGTAATCAATTCTTTAAATCAAAAGTTACATTTTTAAACTTTCAGTTAGTAGAACTACTAATTCTAACTGGGATCATGCTAGTCTCCACTTAGTTGGCCCCAAGCTTTTTAGAGTCTTTCTACATGAAGTGTGGTCCTCAGACCAATAGCATCAGCATCACCTGGAAGGTTATTAGAAATGTACAACCTACTGAATCAAAAACAATATTTTGACAGGTCCCTGCTTAATCCATACATATGTTAAAATTTGAGTGGGATGCAATGCTTTAGAGAATACCCTGGACAATCTTGTGACAGCTTCTTGTAGTTAGACTCCCCCATCCCCGCCCCAGTGGCACAACTGATTTGCATCCCAACCCCCAATGATATAAACCCTTTTGATTTGTACTTTTCCATTGTAGGTGAATGTAGAAACTTCTCTACCCAAGAATCATCAGGTTCTTCCCTAACCTGGGTTCCAACCACATCAGCTGAGCTATCTGGTAATTACGAGAAAGCCAGGATATCAGGCTTCTTAATTATTCCTATTACAGTCTGTGATGATCTAATATAATCTGTCCCCAGGCCTGGACTTGTGCCAGATCAGCCTACATTTTAAGGTAAAATCTGGAATTATTTATTCAGGATATACACTGCCTGGTGGTGTCTGCCTTTCCCACTTGTTGCTTTTGTCATTTTATTTTTTTAAATGTTTATTTTTAAGAGAGAGAGAGCGCAAGCAGGTAAGGGGGAGAGAGAGACACACACACAATCCAAAGCAGGCTCCAGGCTCCAAGCTATCAGCACAGAGCCCGATGTGGTGCTCAAACTCACAAACCGTGAGATCATGACCTGAGCTGAGCTCAGATGCTTAACGACTGAGCCACCCAGGTGCCCCTTGGTATTTTATTTTTAACCCAACCTTTTCCCTGGTCTAAGAAAACTCTACTATCAGATTCACCCACTCCTATTTTCTGTCATCTGCAGCAATAAATATCCAAAAGGCCCCAAGACCACAAACGTCCAAAGGAACAAATGAATGGGGGATTGTGCCTCTGTGTTACCAGCAGGGATCTCGCATAAAGGGCCACTTGTACCAGTCCCATTTACAATCAGCTGACTCTCTGGACACTCTGAGCATCTGTAACTCTTGAACTTGCCTGCTCCTGTCTGCAACTGGTTCAACAGTGAACTCAGACCGATTAAATTTTCCAAAGATAACCTGAGTATAAGTCTGCCTGGGCTCAAGCGCACATCACTTCTTTCTTACTTGTGCCAGTGAAACTCACACTTGCCCAGAAATTAGCAAACATTTTGCAGGTTGTTAACAAAGAAAAGAATGGACAATCCTGGCAAATTCACTTTGGGATTATCCTTTTTTTCTTTCTGCCTAAAATCTGATTTAGATTTTAGATTCCTACCCAAGAAGATTTTTAGGCACATTTAGATGTATTGTGGGTTTTATTTTGAAAGGGCATTTTAAAAATTACAGTAAAATAAATAAAACAAAACTTACCATTTTAACTATTTTAAAGTGTACAAGTCAGAGGCATTCAGTACATTCATATTGTTGTACAGCCATCACCATCATTTTCAGAATCAATTTTTAAAAAGATTTCTGTAATTCTGACAATCTTCTATCCTCTTATTGACCCATAACAAAGGGTCATGTCTTATACGATGTATTTAGGAAAATTATGTTTTCTCACTTTTTTGTGTTCAACCAGGACAACTTTGGCTTATTTATTTTTAAAGATCTTCTCACATCACTTATGCACTAATGATGAAAGGTGAATGGAAAGAAATATCTGGAACTATCTTCAAACTAATTGTTTGCATAGTACTATTTTTGATTCTCTAATAGTCCCCATGAAGTCTTTATTATTACATATACACATTATTTTCCCCTATATATAGCCCTTCTACTAAGCCTGAAAAAAATTTAAGCAAGTACAATACAAATAAAAGAGGAACGTCATTAATTATATATGTGTTATTCTTCATAGATTCAAAGCAACTGTCCCACTTCCTTTAATGCTTTAAAAAAACATTATACAACAATGAGTATTTTTAAAGTCCTTTACTGTGTGGTGAGATAAATACTTCTCTCCCTTGATATATTCTCAAATGTATTTCTATTTATAAAATAAACACATACACACATTTGAAAGCTTTCATTTTATTAGGGGGCTGGTATTCAGAGGCTAAAGACCAAAATATTGGCACCAAAAGCCGTTGTCAGGAAAATTTGGGGTTGTTGTCTTAATACGATAAGACATGACTAAGGCATATAAGACATGACCCCTTGTTGTGAGTTGATAAGGCTGTGATTAAGTTCTTGTTCTTCTTATTGGTTGTAGCTTTTCATTATTCTTATCTTTTTATAGCCATCTGCCCTGACTAGTAAAAGCTTCATCCTAATTTTGGGTCTGAGGCACCTTCTTACATAAGCACCATCCACACAGAGAAATGATTCTTCAGCCAGCCTTATATGCTGCTCCCTATTTTTCATTTTGGCACACAAGGCATCAAACCAACTTTTTTGTATCTGGGAAGTGTATTCATCAGTTATAACAGCAAACTTTGCCTTCAGCTTTTCTTAGAATTTGTGCATTACTGATCCCCACTCACACCACCTACTGAATACAAGCTATGGAAGATGCCACGATTAGATAATTATTTTGTAAACAGCAAATAAGTTATGAAAAAGTCTGGACATGACAAAATTCCCTGGATTTCCCCAAGATCAAACTGAAAGTTAAGCCAGGCAAATGTTTGGTACATTTCCAGTAAATAGCTCATTTATTTGCACTGTCAGATACTTAAAAACTTTCTATAATCTCTTACATGTTCTTCTCAAACATAGCATACTGGGCAAAATTTGTTCACTGAGTTATACGTTAAATACACAAACACATGTTTCTGGAAATAGTAACTTGGGATAGACAAGTAAATAATTTGGTGGATGTTGAGTCAAAAAATATTTTATATTTGTAAATTATATATTGGGTAAAGGGTTAGTATCCAAAATCTATAAAGAACTTACCAAATTCAACACCTGAAAAACAAATAATCCAGTGAAGAAATGGGCAGAAGACATGAACAGACACTTTTCCAAAGAAGACATCCAGATGGCTAACAGACACATGAAAAGATGCTCAACATCACTTATCATCAGGGGAATACAAATCAAAACTACATTGACATACCACCTCATACTGGTCAGAGTAACTAAAATTAACAACTCAGTAAACAACAGATGTTGGCAAGGATGCAGAGAAAAGGGAACCCTCTCACACTGTTGGTGGAATGCAAACTGGTGCAGCCACTCTGGAAAACAGTGTGCAGCAGCTCTGGGAAACAGTGTGGAGGTTCCTCAAAAAATTAAAAATAGAACTACCCTATGACCCAGCAATAGCACTGCTAAGAATTTACCCAAGGGATACAGGAGTGCTGATGCAGAGGTGCACATGTACCCCAATATTTATAGCAGCGTTTTCAACAATAGCCAAATTAAGGAAAGAGCCTAAATATCCATCAACTGATGAATGGATAAAGAAGATGTGGTTTATATATACAATGGAATACTACTTGGCAATGAGAAAGAATGAAATCTGGCCATTTGCAGCAATGTGCATGGAACTGGAGGGTATTATGTTAAGTGAAATAAGTCAGGCAGAGAAAGACAGATACCATATGTTTTCACTCATATGTGGATCCTGAGGAACTTAACAGAAGACCATGGGGGAGGGGAAGGGGAAAAAATAGTTACAGAGAGGGAGGGAGGCAAACCATAAGAGACTCTTAAATACTGAGAAAAAACTGAAGGTTGATGGGGGATGGGAGGGAAAAGGGAAAGTGGGTGATGGTCATTGAGGAGGGCACCTGTTGGGATGAGCACTGGGTGTTGTATAGAAACCAATTTGACAATAAATTATACTTAGTAATAAAAAGAAATAGACACTAAAAAAAGGAAAAAGAAAAAAATCTTAAAACATCTAAATCTGAATATAGTCAGCCATACTTGTAAGGAGGTAGGTTTCCTGTGAGTGGCTCCAGAGGACAGATATCTGATCATGGGAGGAGTCCAGAAAGGCAGCTACACCTTTGCAAATGGAAGACTTCTCCAGAATTTAGAGCCATTCATCAGGGAACAGGTCACTTCTGAGGTGTTTTGTCTCTCGAAATGGTTAAATAAGTACATACAGGAATATTGTAAAAGCAGTCTGTGTTAGTCACTTACTGCCTTACCTCTCTTCTGACCTTGTTTGGTTTAATTAGACAGCTTGCTAAGGATAATTTGAACATCAGGCTTATTGTTGGATTGTAAAATACAGATGGCCTCAGAGAGTATTTGGATTCATGATCTTTTTGCTTCTACTTGTAAAGGTAGGTTGTTTCCACAGATGGTCATACCAATCTGTTCCATCCTGTATGCCATTTTGCAATGATACTTTGCCAACAAAGAGATAAAATCTCTTTCCTCTTTCTCTGAATCTGGACAGGCCCTGTGAATTTCTCTGACCAGTTGAATGCAGTGCAACAAACACTGTGATTTCTTGGTCTTATGAGGCCCTGAAGCTTCTGTTTCTGCCCTCTATGAAGCTAACTGCTATGTAGACAAGTCCAGGCTTGTTGGAGAGGCCATCTGGAAAGAAGATGCGTCTGGATGATAAAAGGCCGTACAGAGTTCCCAAGTTGATAGCCAGCACCAACTGGCAGACAGAATGGATTCTCCGAACATATCTGCCCCTTCTGACCCCACGAAAGCTGAGATCAGCTGTTCCCATTTTTGATCCCATTTTGATCTGAGTTAATAATGAGGGTGGAGTCATCTTGAATCTCCAATCTTTTTCCTTAAAAAGTTCCTTGAACATATTTACCAGTTCAGGCTCCAGCCTTCTACCAAACTATTTAGCCCTCTCTTTCCCTTTCTTCTTCTCTGTCCTCCACCCCCAAATCTCTGCCCTTTCCTCTGGAGAACTCAGCTCTGGGACTCCATTTGAATATTCAAAGGCTCTGTTAAACTGTAATCTTGAAAACTTCTCTCTCTTCCACTAGTGTACGTTAGGAGAAAAAGCCAGAGAGATTTCTTTTTCTTTTTTTCCCCGAGATTTTATTTAACTTCAAGTTAGTTAACACATAGTGTAGTATTAATTTCAGGAGTAGAATTTAGTGATTCATCAATTACATACCATACCCAGTGCTCATCCCAACAAGCACCCTCCTTAATGCCCATCACCCATTTATCCCATCCCCCTGCCCGCCTACCCTCCAACAACCCTCCGTTTGTTTTCTATAGTTAAGTATCTTTTATGGTTCGCCTCTCTCCCTGTTTTTATCTTATTTTATTTCTCCTCCCTTCCTCTATATTCATCTGTTTTGTTTCTTAAATTACACATATGAGCAAAATCATATATTTTTCTTTAACTTTTCTCGCTTAGCATAATACACTCTAGTTCCATCCACATCATTGCGGTTGGCAAGATTTCATTCTTTTTGATGGCTGAGTGTATACACAGACACACAGACACACACACACACACACACACACACACACACACACACACCACATCTTTATCCATTCACCAGTAGATGGATATTTGGGCTCTTTCCATGATTTGGCTATTGTTGATAGTGCTGTTATAAACATTGGGGTGCATGTGCCCCTTTGAATCAGTATTTTTGTGTCCTTTGAATAAATACCTAGTAATGCAATTGCTGAGTCATAAGGTATTTCTATCTTTACACTCTTATGAACCTCCACACTGTTTTCTAGAGTGGCTGCACAAATTTGCATTCCCACCAAGAATGCAAGAGGGTTCCTCTTTCTCTGCATCCTCACCAATATCTGTTGTTTCCTGTGTTCATTTTAGCAATTCTAACAGGTGTGAGGCAGTATCTCATTGTGGTTTTGATTTGTATTTCCTGATGATGAGTGATGTTGAGAATGTTGAACCTTTTTTCATGTGTCTGTTAGCCATTTGTATGTCTTCTTTGGAGGAGTGTCTATTCAAGTAGCTGCCCATTTCTTCACTGGAGTATTTGCTTTTTGGATGTTGAGTTTGGTAAATTCTTTATAGATTTTGGATACTAGCCCTTTATGTCATTTACAAATATCTTCTCCCATTCTGTAAATTGCCTTTTAGTTTTGTTGATTGTTTTCCTTCACTGTGCAGAAGTTTTTATTTTGATGTAGTCCCAATACTTTTTTTGTTTGTTTGTTTGTTTGTTTGTTTTGCTTTGGTTTCACCCTAAAGCAGCAGGCTATACATTCTTTTCAAGTGCACATGGAACATTCTCCAGAATAGATCACATACTGGGTCACATATCAGGCTTCAACCAGTACAAAAAGATTGAGATGCATATTTTCAGACCACAATACTATGAAACTTGAATTCAACCACAAGAAAAAATTTGGAAAGACCACAAATAATAGAGGTTAAAGAACACTAAACCACTAAAACACTAAAGAACTACTAAAGAGTGAATGGGTTAACCAGCAAATTAAAGAAGAAATGAAAAAATACATGGCAGCCAATAAAAATAAAACCACAACAGTCCAAAACCTTTGGGATGTAGTAAAGGTGGTCATAAAGGTCTTAATCATAAAGGAAGAAAAGTTTCAGATATACAACCTAACCTTACACCTAAAGAAGCTGGAAAAGAACAAAAAATAAAGCCCAAAGCCAGCAGAGGAAGGGAAATAATAACAATTAGAGCAGAAATAAATGATATAGAAACAACAACAACAAAAACCCAGTAGAAACAAAACTAAAGCTGAGTCTTTGAAAGAATTAGCAAAATTGATAAACTTCTAGCTAGACTTAGCAAAAAGAAAAGAGAAAGGACCCAAATAAATAAAATCATGAGAGATTTCTTTTTTGCTGATATGAAGTATGCTGCCTTCCTCAGAAAATAGAGGTAGTTATGGTTAATATGGGCTCTGTATTTTCCCTTTCCTATTGCTTTTACATAGCACTAAATAAAAACAACAATTTAGTTAAGAGCTTATGCAATTATATTTAAGGCTAAAGTGGAAATCACTAAGAAAGAAAACATGCTGAGAATATGAAGTTTTATTCTACATGAAACATAGTACTATTTTAAGCTTTTTAAGATTATGACTTTAAAGAAAATAATAAAATCTAAAATTGAGATAAATATCTGCTATTAAGGACTAAAATAGGGTGGGATGAAAGAGGCTGAGATTCTCCAAGGTCGCCACCCACAAGCATCAGATAATTGTTTCACTCTGGCCATTGATTTCAGTAGCTCAAAAGCTAAATAAATATCAAAGTGAAACTTTTTAAAAACCATTGGCCAGCATGCTTATTTTAATTGTACAGTTTTAATTACAATATTTAAAGCTAGTTACAGCTGTATAATTCAGTCATATTTGTTATTTTGACATATTTGTATATATGTATATAAAATGCATTGTGCCATATAGGCAAAGCAGTTGAAATATTGCCAAATGGCTCTTGATATTTCAAAAACTAAGCACAAACTATAAAGGAGGGAGGTTAATAGATTGAACTACATGAAAATATAAAACTTCTTATCAAAACACACACTTAAAAAAGTAAAAAGTCAGTGTAAACTAGGAGAAAACCTTCACAACACACATAAACTTCAAGGGATTAATTCAGAATATATGTATATCAATAGGAAAAAACTAACACTATAGAAAAATTATTGAAAAAAAT
The DNA here is from genome assembly GCF_016509475.1 of Prionailurus bengalensis. Taxonomy (NCBI): domain Eukaryota; kingdom Metazoa; phylum Chordata; class Mammalia; order Carnivora; family Felidae; genus Prionailurus; species Prionailurus bengalensis. The sequence continues at coordinate 20,257,294 of NC_057355.1, forward strand.
AAGTCATTCACAAAAGAGAAAATAGGAAAGGCTCAACTCTGTTAATAATCAGGAAAATGAAAGGTTTTGCTTGTTTATTTGCTTGTTGTTTTTGAGAGAGAAAGTGTGTGTGCACACACATGCATGTGCACGTGAGCTGGGGAGGGGCTGATGGGAGGGGAGAGAGAGAGAGAGAGAGAGAGAGAGAGAGAATCTTAAGCAGACTCCATGCCAAGTGTGGAGTCTCACGCAGAGCTGGATGCTGGGCTCAATCCCAGAACCATGAGATCATGACCTAAACTGAAATCCTGAAATCAAGAGTCAGACACTCAACCGACTGAGCCACACAGGTGCCCCAAGAATATGCAAGTTAAAACCACAGTGAGATATCATTTCAAAACCATCAGATCGGCAACAAGTACATAGCCTCACATTAACAAGTACCAGTTGACTGTAGAACCACGTGTAAGGTTCATTCTAGTGGGATGTAGGGAGAATAATTTGGAACTATCAAAGTCGGAGATGTGCACATCTAATGACTCAGCAACTATACTCTTAGGTCTGGATTTAAAGGTCTTTTTAAACTTTGAAAAATGTTTAATGAAAGAAAAATGGTATAGTCATTAGCAGATTTTTTGATTTAGAGAATTTTAAAAATAACCTAAAATTCTGCTAGGGGCTCCATCTAGTCCTGATAAGGGTTTATCTACCCTCAGATTTATGCCTGCAACAGTCATCTCCTTTAAAAGTCTTTCAATCCAAAAATTCCACTTTTCTCTCCCTAGCAATTGAAATTTCCATCCACTTCCAAAAAAGAGGTGTAGCTCTTTGGTCCTCTCTGAGTCCTACAGTTTCAAGAGAAAGTCTACCTTTATGATATCTGTCATTGCCATAGAGACTCAGTGTGCATTCTAGTATCATGATCTTCAATAAATGGGGATTCTGACCTTGAGTTTCCTTTTCAGTTTTCCCATCAACAAGAGCCCAGTCTTCTGGCTCCTTTACTAGACAATCTATTCCCCCCTTTGGGAATAGAATAGTCACCATCTGCAAACGCAAGTGCTTACAGAAGCCAGGTAGGTAATGTTAGACCATAAAGGAAGCCAAGTGTTTCAAAATAAGAAGGGATGCTAACTGGCAAATTGGAGCATGCAAGTCCTATCCAAGAAGAGCAACTTCTACCCAGCTCCAGTGATTGACATGAAGGAATGATTTGTGTTTGTCCAAAACATGCCAGATTTTTATACGAAATTTCACAATTTTTAAACTACTATACAGACCAAACAAAGATGTCTGTGACCCATTACAGACCTCAGGGCATGAATTTGCAAACTTTAACCTAAACTCATTAATGGAAAAAATTTTATCTCTATTAGCAAGACTCTAAACTTATTTCTAAAGATGATGAGCCTCCAATTATCGTGCTGTGGAACTTTTGGTGCATTTCCCCTTCCTACAAGTTTGCAGGCACCACAAGATCACTTTGATGACTGGTATCCAAAAACAAGCATCCCTTGTTAATTCTATTGCTATTTCTTCATTGGGTCATTTGTCTCATTAACAGTCAGTTCATCTCAACTACACTATTTTTTTACATTAACCATTTTTACATGTTTTTCTTATCAGCATAATTGTGTTGTAATACAACCCTAATTCTCCAAGTAGATCAATGGCTCAGAGCCACTCATAAAATCTTAAAAGTAATGTTCAAATAGAATACACACACACACACACACACATACATACATACATACACACACACACACATACTACATCTTCTTTTTCTGTTCATCTATCAGTGGGCACATAGGTTGTTTTCACCTTTTGGCTATTGTAAATAATGCTGCGATGAACCCCGTGTTGGGCTCTGTGCTAACAGCTTGGAGCCTGGAGCCTACTTCAGATTCTGTCTCCCTCTCTGTCTCTCTGTCCTTCCCCTGTTCATGCTATATGTCTCTCTGTTTCTCTCTCTCAAATATAAATAAACATTAAAAAAATTAAGATAGTGCCTTCATTTCCTTCAGGTATATACCCAGAAGTGGAATTTATGGATAATATTATAGTTCCATTTTACATTTTCTGAAGAATCTCCATACTAGTTTCCATTGTGGGTGAACCAATTTACATTCCCACCAACAGTGCACAAGAGTTCCCTTTTCTTCACATCCTCACTAACATTTGTAATCTTTTGTCTTTTTGATGATAACCATCCTAACAGGTGTGAGGTGATATTTTATTGTGGTTTTGATTTGAATTTCGCTAATGATTAGTGATGTTGAGTACCTTTTCTTTTCTTTTTCTTCTAGGTTTATTGAGATATAATTGACATACAACACTGTATTAAGTTTAAAGTATATAGTATAATGACTTGCATATAATATGACATGATTACCACAATAAGTTTAGTTAACATCCACCATCTTATATAGATACAAAAAATGGTTTCTTCATTGTGATGAGAATTTTTAGGATCTAATCTCTTAACAACTTTCAAATATACCATATAGCAGTACTAGCTATAGTTATCATGTTGTACATTATCTCCCCAGTACTTGTTTGTCTTATAACTGGAAATTTGTACCTTTGACCACCTTCATTCAATTCCTCCACATCCCCACCCCCACTTGTGGTAACCATAATTCTGACCTTTTTTTATGAGTTTGGTTTTTGTTTTGTTTTGTTTTGTTTTAGATTCCACAAGTAAGTGAGCTCATGCACTACTTGTCTTCCTCTGTCTGTTTTATTTCACTTAACATAATTCCCTCAAGGTCCATCCATGTTGCCACAAATAGTAGCATTTCCTCCCCTCCTCCTCCTCCTCTTTCTCCTTCTCTTTGGATGAATAATATTCCCTTGTATGTATATACAGTTGTTCGTTGTATCTATGTTTTAACTATTGTAAATAGTGCTGTAACAAACATGGAGGTGCAGGTATCTCTTCAACATAGTGTTTTAGTTTCCTTTGGATATATGCCCAGAAATAGAATTGCTGGATCATATGATAGTTTTACTTATAATTTTCTGAGAAAACTCTGTACTGTTTTCAATAGTGGCTAAATCAATTTATGATCCTACCAACAGTGCACACAGGTTCCCTTTTCTTCACATCCTCACCAGCATTTGTTATTTCATGTCTTTTCCATAACAGCCATTCTAACAGGTGTAAGGTGATATTTCATTGCGGTTTTGATTTGTTATTTCCCTAATGATTAGTGATGTCGAGCACCTTTTCATATGCCTGTTGACCATTTGAACTTCTTCTTTGGAGAAATGTCTATTCAGGGCCTCCGCCCATTTTGTAATTGAATTGTTTGCTTCTTTGCTCTTGAATTGTAGGAGTTCCTTATATATTTTGGACACCAACCCTTCATCAGATATGTCATTTGCAAATATTTTCTGCCATTCCATTGGTTGCCTTTTCATTTTGTTGATTGTTTCTTTTGATGTGCAGATGCTTTTTAGTTTGGTGTAGTCCTATTTGTCTATTTTTGCTTTTGTTGTTTCTGCTTTAAGTGTCATACCCAAAAATTATTGCGAAGATCAATGTCAAGGAGCATTTTCCCTATATTTTCTTCTAGGAGTTTTATGGCTTCAGGTCTTACATTTGAGTCTGTAATCAGTTTACTGGTATTTTGTTAAGAATTTTTACATCTACATTCATTAGGGATATTGGTGTATAGATTTCTTTTCTTGTATCCTTATCTGGATTCAGTATCAGGATAATACTGGCCTTGTAAATGAATTTGGGAGTTTTCTCTCCTCTTCAATTTTTTAGAAGTGTTTGAGAAGTATCGTGTTAATTCTTCTTTAAATGTTTGGTAAAATTCACAGTAAAGTCATCTGGTCTTGGGATTTTTTTTTTTTTTTTTTTGGTTTCTGATTCAATCTCCTTACTTGCTATTGGTCTGTTAAGATTTTGTGTTTCTTCATGATTGGTAGGTTGTACGTTTCTGGGGATTTATCCATTTATTCTAGGTTATCCAATTTGTTAGTGTATAATTTCTGTGGTGTCAGTTGTAATGTCTGTGCTTTCATTTGTGATTTTGAGTTTTCCCCTTTTTTCCAATGTCTAACTAAATATTTGTCAGTTTTATTTTTTTCAAAGAACCAGATTTTAGTTTTATTGATCTTTTCAATTGTCTTTTTAGTATCTATTTCATTTATTTCTTCTGTGATCTGTGTTATTTCCTTCCTTCTGCTAACTTTGAGCTTAATTTGTTTTTATTTTTCTAGTTCCTTAAGATGTAAAGTTATGTTGTTTATTTAAGAGTTTTTAAATGTGTTTATTCCTATGAACTTCCCTCTTTGGACTGCTTTCATTGCATCCTATTAGTGTTAGTATGTTGTACTTCCATTTTTGTTTTTCTCAAGATAGTTTTTCACTTCTTCTTTGATGCATTGATTGTTTAAGAGTGTTTGTTTAATTTCCATCTATTTGTGAGTTTTCCAGTTTTCTTCCTGCTATTTATTTCTAGTTTCATGCCACTTTGATGAGAAAAGATACCTGGTATTATTTCAATCTCCTTAAACTTGCTAAGACTTTTTGTGACCTTTCGTATTATCTATCCTGAATAATGTTCCATATATAGTTGAGAAGGTTGTGTATTCTGAGGCTATTGGATGAAATGTTCTGTAAATGTGTGTTAGGTTCATTTGATCTAAAGTATAGTTCAAGCCAACATTTTTTTAAATTAATCTTCTGTTTGAATGACCTATCCATCATTGAAAGTAGGTTATGAAGTTCCCTATTAATGTTGTATTTTAGTTTATTTCTCCCTTCAGATCCTAGTATTTGCTAATTTACTTAGGTACAGGTTTCCCCACTATCTGAAAGTAGAGAATTTCTATGAAAATTCTTTTCTATGAAAAGCTGAAATGGTACAACGCAAAAAAGCGATTGCCATTAATTTATATGGAAAAATTTAGAGCATTCTCATTCCCCCAAAATGATTTCTCTTAGGCATTTCTGATACCTTTAGGACATATCTTACTAATGAATGCAAACAACGAATCTGGATAAAGTAGATGCTCACAGACACAGTTCAAACCACAGAGGCTTGATGCTGAAATTCTAAGTGTACTACCCAGGGAGGTACCTTGTTGGTCACAATCTCTCTGCTCAGGGTGGGCTCTGCCTCTATAATGCCTCTTGACCTTTGTGCTAGAGTGCAGTGTTTAACACACCACCATATCATAGTATTAGAGTATTCTGAATTTGGCTATATACTTATCTTTATCAATGTACTATATATTTTCATATGTTTTCATGTTAGTCATTAGTACCCTTTCATTTCAGCTTGAACTTCTTTCAGCATTTCTTGAAAGGCAGGTCTAGTAATGATAACTCTTCTAGCTTTGGTTTCTCTTGGAAAGTGTCTCTCCTTCCTTTCTGAAGAACAACTTTGCTGGATAGAGTATTCTTGGCAGGTTTTTAAAAGTTAATTTATTTTGAGAGTGAAAGAGAGCACAAGTTGAGGAGGGGCAGAGAAAAGGAGAGACAGAATCCCAAGTAGGCTCTGCACCATCAGCACAGAACTCACAAACTGTGAGATCATGACTTGAGCTGAGATCAAGAGTCGGGCACTTAACCAATTGAGCCACCCAGGGGCCCCAGCAGTTTTTTTTTCTTTTAGCACTTTGAATATATCACCCACTCTCTCCTAGCCTATAAAGTCTCTGCTGAGAAATCTTCTGATAGCTTTATGGGAGTTCCCCTGTAAGTTACAATTTCTTTTTATTGTTGCTTTTAAAATTCTCTTTGTCTTTCATTTTTGACAGTTTTATATAATGTATCTTGGAAAAGATCTCTTTACACAGAGCTTTGGGAGGGACCTATGAGTTTCATGAACTTGGATATCCAAATATCTTACCAGATTTGGGAAGTTCTCAGCCATTATTTCTTTAAATGGGCTGTCTGGCCCCTTCTCCTTCTTTTCTTCTGAGACTCCAGTAATTCTCAGATTGTTTCTTCTGATGGTATCATACAGATCACATGGCTTTCTTTCCTCTTTTTCATTCTATGTTCTTTGTTCTCCTCTGACTATTTAATTTCAAAGGTTCTGTTTTCTAATCCACAGATTCTTTCTCCCCTTGATGTTCTCTATTGCACATTTCATTACATTGTTTTCTTCAGCTCCACAATTTCCATTTTGTTCTTTTTTATGATTTGTAATTATTTGTTAAGCTTCTCATTTTGTTTGTGTATTGTTTTCAGATTTCTTTGAAATTTCTGTGTTTTCTTGTAGCTCATTCATCTTCCTTAAAACAGCTATTTTGAAATTTTTGTCAGGTAAATTGCAGATCTCCATGTCTTAGATAACAAGTAACAGGAAGATAATTGTGATCTTTTGGTAGTGTAATGTTTCCTTGATTTTTCATGTTCTTTTAAGTCTTGTGTTGCTGTTTTAACGTTTGAAGTAGCAGTCACTTCCTTCAGTCTTTACTGACCGACTTTGGGAAACACCTTCTCTATTAGAGATTCTCAGGCTTTTTCAGATCTCCTATGGATACACCTGTTCCACACTTCTTGCTCCTTCTTGTGGCAGAACTCTTTAATGTTTATTTTATTTTTGTGAGAGAGAGAGAGAGAGAGAGAGAGAATGAGTGGGGGAGGTACAGAGAGAGGAGGACTGAGAATCCAAAGCAGGCTCCACGCTGAAAGTAGTGAGCCCGATGTGGGGATCAAACTCATGAACCACAAGATCATGACCTGAGCCAAAGTTGAATGCTCGACTGACTGAGCAACTCAGGCGCCTCTCTTGTGACAGGATTCTTAAGCTTGTATGAACTTCTCTCAATCCTGATATGCACCAAGCTGGGTATGGACTACTCTTGGAGCCTTATATAACTGAAATCGTACAGTATTTGTTTGTGTTTGACTTCCTTCACTTAGCATAATGTGTTCATCACTTTGGTCTTTTTAATGCTGCTGATTTTCATCCAGTATCTAGTAATTCTTGAGTCAGTTCATCACTATGAATGAAAAATCAGGATGATTAGTAAACACACTTGCAGCTTCCCAAAGGCTTCCCCAGCACCGGGAGGTCTAAATGTGGCCTCTGTGCCAGTGGGCAAGGGTAATACTCAGCAGGTTTGAGGATGGTGGGTGTGGTGAAGGTGGACATCCTGGAAACTCCACATGTCAAAATTAAGAGGGTTTTATTCTGTAAATGGAGTACTTAAGTGGTTTCACTCTTTTTGTCCACTTTAATGTCCAACGTAATCATTTTTGGAGTTATCTTAAGCTTTGCTTGGCCTCTTGCTCTGATTCCTGCCCTCAAACATGGATCCCCTCTCCAGGCAGGTTTTCCTTCTACAAGGAGCAGTCCTCTGGCATTATTCTTCTGCCAGTTTGTGTGCTGTGTATGAATAGAGAGGCAGGGTGTGAGCAGTACCTCACTGACCTGGCTAGGAATGCAGATATTTCTTAAAGCATCCTAGTGACTAATTCACAGCCCACACAATCCCTTTTGTTATTGGTTAATTCTGAGTTGCAGTTTTTACTATCCAAGTTGGGATTTTGTGCACAAAAAGAAATCCTTAAATTACTTGTTTTAATCCATACTATATGATTCTAGTTACAAAGGTAAAAATCTTGTTTCCTTTAAATATTTAAGCTTAATTTACACTCTTACTTTATTTGCAAATTTTATGATTTTCGGAGCACCTGGGTGGATCAGTTAGTTGATTAAGTGTCTGACTTCAGCTCAGGTCATGATTGCATAGTTCATGAGTTCAAAGTCCCTGAACGGGCTCTGCACTGACAGTGCAGAACCTGCTTGGGAGTCTCTCTCTCCCTCTATCTCTGTCCCTCCCTCACTCACTTGTGTGCTCTCTCTCTCAAAATAAATGAATAAACTTAAAAAATTATTATTTTAATCAAAATAAGAACTATCATTTTCATTTGTCCTTTTTGAGTTAATGCATTTAATGCATTTAATATGTTTACATATTTAATCAAATTCTCTTGGCTATTTCAAAGTACAATTTTAAGACAATTGATTCTCTCAAACATTTCAAATACATCAAGGGAAGATGACAAATACAAAAAAAAAACCAAAAACAAAACAAAAGCTTCCTAAGAACTTAAACTACTCTTGACAATCTACTAAATTATCACCCCTATGAATTTTGTAGATAAAATCCTTTTAAGCCTTTCATAATCATTTAAAAAATTAACAGAGTGTGCACAGGACATCATAATGGTTATATTTAAACACAGCTTATGTAAGAGTACACTGAGTTTTAGAGATTATAAATTATTCATCCAACTAAGGGGAACAAAACAAGCATGTCAAGCCAACTGATGTTCCAAGGTCAAAAGCTCAGGACAGCGGCCTGAGCTCCAAGTGAAACACATCAGAGACCCATGGGGCAGAAGACCCCCATAACTCTGGGCTGGATGTCTTTTTATAAGCAATCCCCCAATTCATGACTTTCAGCTGAGATTTGACTAATTGTATCAATTAGTCAATTAAAATTAACCAATTTCAATTTCTGACAATACAGTGATTAAAAAAATATTTAAATTTATGAGTCCTTTAAATTAATGAGTCCTTTCTAGGTCTTGGTTTTAGATTTCATTTTCTGTAACTCTTATGTAAATGCCTGCACTAAAGCTAAAAATATTCTAACAGAATGTTGAGCCACATACTCAGCTATAACCCATTAAAACTTATCTTTCAAACAGATTAGTTGACTTCTAGGACACCTTTTTTCTTAATATGCCGTATAAGTGAGTGACTCTATTTATTTTCTTTATTCATTAATGTTGTCAAATTTGCATATGTCAAAATCTCATATTAAAAATCTATGCCTGAATCTCTTGAGAAGTTATAATTTAATTTCATGTGGCTAGAAGAGAATTACAAAATGTCCAAACCTAGTTTCTGCTGTTAATTTTCTGCAATTATTAGCCTATGGAACCTGATTTCAGATTACCCATCTCAGTTTTCTGCTGTCCATTTTGGCCTTTCAGCCTACCTTTATCTCTGAAATGTCTACGTTTTAAAAATTATCATTTGGACTTCTAGCAGCTAGCACAGTGCCTAGAAAATAGTATCCATTCAGCAATTATTGATTGAATGGAATAGAAGATTAAATAGATCAATTTTTGTCTTTCATCACTTGTACCTCAGTAATCCAAATTATTTAAGAGAATTTTGTAATTGTTATTTATTATATATTATTATTTTTGGAAGAATTTTAAATATTCAGAAAAGGTAGGCTAAAAATGAACACACAATAAATGTTTTCTTGGGGCACCTGGGTGGCTCAGTCAGTTAAGCATCTGACTTTGGCTCAGGTCATGATCTCACAATTCGTGGGTTTGAGCCCCCATCAGGCTATGTGCTGACAGCTAAGAGCCTGGAGATTGCTTTGGATTCTGTGTCTCCCTTTCTCTCTGCTCTACCCCCACTTGTAGTCTGTCTCTCTCTGTATCTCAAAATGAATAAACGTTAAAAATGTTTTAAAAAAATGTTTCCTTAACTGCCTCTTTGGTTGTCTTTATGAAACTTAATATTTTATATCAGCTATAGCATCAATCTGTCAATTAGACTTACACCCTGAGCTTCCAATTGCTGATGATTAATATAACAGAATTTTATTAAAATACTGCAATAGATATTTTATTGTACAAGGAGCAAATGTGATAACCAATGAGTTTATTACCAAATGACTTGTGTCACTGACCCATTCCTGACCCATCCCCTCCCACCTCTTGATTAGTCTGATGATGCCAGCCATGGCTCTGGGTCAAAAGCCAAAAACACCAGATGGTGTCATACCTACTTAGGGATACAGGAAACAAAGCTCATTTGATGAAGGGAGGGTATTGAGTAGATTGTATTACATTAAAACCCTGCATATGAAAGCTTGAGTCTGGATAAATTTCAATAACCTCCCTATAGACTTTGAAGAGACATTTAAAAATCTTAAAGAAACGATTAATATTTGTTAAAAAAAATGTTAATACTTACTGACGAATAATTAGAGCCTTTGTGGAAAAGGTTGCAGGTGCTTACCCAATACTTCTCTCCCATGCTTCTTTAGTAACATAACTAGGATTTTGTTCAGAGTGACCGTGTGCCAAAATAAAAAACTTTACTTCCCAGCCTCCCTTACAGTTTAAGGGGATTTTCAATGAAATTTAAGTAGAAGTCTTTGGTTGGTGTTATCTAAAACTCTTCAAAGGAGAGAGAGCCTGTTTGTCACTTTCTAGTCTCCTACAATGTAGACATGCTGGCAGGACCTCTAGTAGACATTTTGTGACCTTGAAGATGGAAACAACATACTAAAAAGCAGAGAAGACATTTAAAAGCAACCTAGATCTCTCATAACTTTATGGAACAACTTTTCCAACATCAAACTAGTAGACTAAGGCTTTTTTTTTTTTTTACGTGAGATGAAAAAAAGGTATTTACTAAGCACCTACGATGTTCAAAAACACTGGTAAAGACATTCTGGGAAACTAAAAAATGGATCTGACAAACATCCTGTTTTCCAAGAGATGTACTGAAGGAGCTAAAACATTTATGCCTACAATAGTAAAACAAGATAGAAAGTGGAAAGAATCAGAGAACAGCTGGCAGTAAGACATCAGCTTGGGAGAGGTTCCTGAAAAAGGTGAAGTGTGCAGTTTTTAAACTGAGCAGACTCTTAAAAAAAAGACTGCCATCACAGTCGTTAGAAGAAAAGAAAATGGTATCTTTCCTTGAGAGAGAGAGGCTCATATGATTGATAATTCCTTCTTTTTAACTGCTTTCTACATAATTCATCCCAATGTAAGAGCCACTGAAGGCTAAAACTGAAGGATGCCATTAGGAGTTTTGCCAACTCTTAAGCATTCCCATGGAAGAAATTCCTCATTTCACGTCAGAAGAAGGAAACTATTAAAGCAATATGACGGCTGTTACCTCCACTAAATGGTGGCTGAACAATTTAGCACTGAGACTGGCAAGAGCCAGAATTAATTGTGCTGCCCCTCATCAGATCACCAATGTGGGACATGAGCAAGTGTACCAACCAGCACTCCCCAGAATCCCTAGATTCTTCCATTACAGTAAATTCCTGTTTTTATACCAAACCACTTTTCCAGTATTGTGCATGAAAATAGTCTCCAAAGCCCCTCCCAAACTTATTTTAGATTTCATAATTTTGGTCAGTCTGATAGGATTGGAAGGGGGTCTCATTGTGGTTTTAAGGTGGATTTCTATGAATACAAATGATACTAAACACCTTTGACATGTATATTAGACATTTGGAATTCCTCTCTTTGAATAACTGCCTGTTCAAATACTGTGTGCATTTTTCTGAGTTATCTGTCTTTTTCTTATTGATTGGTAGGCATTTGAAAATATATGTATTTTTGACATATGCCCTTTGTCAGTTATATTCATTGTAAACGTCTCCTAGTCTCTGGTCTTTTGATGATGTGGATGGTGTCTTTTGATGATGAGAAGTTCTTAATTTTAATCTTGTCCTACTTATTAATCTTTTCCTTTATGGCTAAATGGTTTTTATGTAATATTTAAGAAATTCTTACTGCCAGGTCTTGAAGATCTCCTCTATTATCTTCTAAAAGCATCATAGTTTTGCCTTTTACATATAAATTGCCTATTAATGATTTTTGTGTGTCATGTAAGATATAGGACCATTTTCATTTTTTTCCCATATGAATCCCAATTGTTTCAGCAACAGTTAATGAAAAATCCATCTTTTCTTCACTTCTTTGTAATGCCAATTGTATCATATATCAAGTGTCCATATGTGTATAGGTTTATTTCTCTGCACTCTCTGTGATCCACTGATCTATTTGTCTATCCCTGAGCCAATACCACACCTTCATAATGATTACAGTGTTGTAGTAAGTCTTGACATCTTATAGAATAAATGTTCCCACCTTGTTTGTTTCAGCTTTCTAAGCCCTTTCCAGTTCCATATAAACTTTAGGATGTTTGCCAAGTTCAGCAACAACAAACTATTATTTTTATTATGAATAATGTACTATAAATACATTGAATCTATAGTTTAATATAATTAATAACTATAATTAATGTAATTAACTTAGGGATTAGATTTTATTAATTTAGGAAAACTGATATATTTACAATATTCAATCTTCCAATACATAAAATTATTTTATTTCTCGGTTTATATCTTCTTTGATATCTCTCAATAAAATTTCCTAATTTTGTACATAACATTTTTTATTCAATTTTCTTTCTAAATATATCATACATCTTGTTGCTATTATATATGTCATTTTTTTCATTTCCCAATTTTTTGTTGCTGGTGTATAGAAATGCAATGATCATGATAAAAAAATGATCTTTTTATATACATCAAACTTGCTCATCTGTCTTATTAAGACTAATAACAATATATCTTTAGTTTTAATTTGAATTTTCTAGGGGGAGGCATCTGGGTGGCTCAGTCTGTTGAGCGTCCATCTTTGGCTCAGCTCATGATCTCTTGGTCTGTGAGTTTGAGCCCCACGTCGGGCTTTGTGCTGAAGCAGCCTGGAGCCTGCTTTGGATTCTGTGACTCCCTCGCTCTCTGCTTCTCCCCTGCTCATGCTCTCTCTCTCTCTTTCAAAAATAAATAAATATTTAAAAAATTAATTAGAATTTTCTATTATATAAGCATGTTATTTTCCAATTTTTTCACATTTTATTTCTTCTTACTTTCTTACTTTATTGGCTTAGAACACACTACAATATCAAGTAGAAGTGATGATAGAAGGAACTTTTGTCTTTTGGTGATCTCAAAATATCATCATTAAGCATGATATTTGCTGTATAATGTTGTTTTTATTTTTACTGAATAAATTTTACATGTATAAATTTAAGGTGTACAGCATGTTACCTTAGTACATTTATATGTTGCAATATGATTGCCCATATAGCAGTATTTGTCACATTACATATTCTAAGCATATGGAAACTGAAAGAAGGAGGATATAGTTTTACTTATGGCAGATGAGATAGACTTCAAGCCAAAAAGGGTAATGAGACAAAGAAGGATTGGAATAATTAATTTTGCTAAAATGGCTATAATGCCCAAGCTATCTAAAGATTCAATGCAATCCCCATCAAAATGCAAAAGGCATTTTTCACAGAAATGGAAGAACAATCCTAAAATTTGTGTGGAACCAAAGAAGACCTTGAATAGCCAAAACAATCTTAAGAAAAAAGAACAAAGCCAGCAGTATGATGCTTCCAGATTTCAAATTCTGCCATAAAGTCATAGTAATAAAAACAGTGTGGTACTGGCACAAAAATAGACAAATTGACCAATGGAACAAAATAGCCCAGAATTAAATCTCAATGTATGTGGTCAACTAATATACAACAGAGAAGCCAAGAATACCCAATGGGGAAAGGATAGTCCCTTCGACAAATGGTGCTGGAAAAACTGGAGAAACACATGCAGAACAATGAAATTAGACCTCTATCTCACACCACCCACAAAAATTAACTTGAAATGAATCAAAGACTTAAACATAAGGCCTGATGTCCTAAAACTCCTACAAGAGAACAGAGGGAAGAGGCTCATCGATATTGGTCATGGTGATGATTTTAACATGATGCCAAAAGCACAAACAAAAGCAAAAATCAAAATTTGTTATTACACCAAACCCAAAAGTTTCTGCACAGAAAAGAAACAATTAACAAAATGAAAAGACAAAGTACAGAATGGGAGAAAAATTTGCAAAACATATATTGGATAAGGTGTTAATTTCTTGTTTTTTTTTTTTTAATTTAAATCCATGTTAGTTAACATATAGTATAGTCATGGTTTCAGGAGTAGAATTTCCAAAGAGGATATAAAATAATCAACATACATGAAAAGTTTTTTAATATCACTAATCATCAGGAAAATGCAAATCAAAACCACAATAAGATATCACCTCACACTTGTTAGAATGGCTATCATTGAGAAGACAATAAACCACGATGCTGGTGAGGATATTTATGGTGAAAGGGAACCCTTACACATTATTGTTGGGAATGTAAATTGGTCCAACCACTATGGAAAACAACATGAAGTTTCCTCAAAAAATTAAGAATAGATCTGCCATATCATCCAACAATTCTACTTCTGAGTATATACTAAAAGTAAATGAAAACAGGATTTTGAAGAGAGATAGGTAATTTATATGTTTATTGCAGCATTATTTACAATAGCCAAGAGATGAAAACAACCCAAATGCCCATCAACAGATGAATGGATAAAAAAGGTGTGGTATATATACACAATGGAACATTTATTATTCAGCTATAAGAGAGGAGGCTATGGATGGACTTCAATCACATTATGCTAAGCAAGGTAAGTCAGACAGAGAAAAACAAATACTGTATTATATCACCTATATGTAGAATCTAAAAAAGTTAAACCTATAAAAAACAGAATAAAATGGAGGTTACCAGGGAATTGGTTGGGGGGAAGGGGAGAGATTTGAGTGATGGTATTTAAAGGTACAAACTTATAAGCCATAGAGATCTAATGCACAGTATAATGAATTGGAAGTATAAGATTAGAAGTATAAGATTGGAAGATCTTTCACTTTGAAACTGTGTGTATCTTTAGAGCTGAAATGAGTTTCCTATAACCAGCATGTAGTTGGATCCAGTTTTTTAATCCATCTAGCCACTATGTGCCTTTTGATTGGTGAATTCAGTCACTTTATATTTATAGAGTGACTTTTTGTATGTACAGACTTACTACTGCCATTTTATCTTTACCTTCTGGTTATCATGTCTCTTGGTTTTGTTTTTATTTTTTTTAAATCTTCTGTTTCTGTCTACTTTTGAAAGTTGGTGATATTCCATGGTGATTTTTTCAGTCTCCCCCTTTTTTATATTTTGTGCCTCTGCTCCAGATTTTTGCTTTGTGGTTACCACAAAGCAATTTACCTTTATTAGCCTGTAAGCTTCCATTGTTTTACTTTTCCTCTGTTATGTTTTTGATGTTGAAAATTATCTCTTTTTATGCTGTGATTTCATTACCAAGTTCTAGCTGTTGTAGATATTTTTAATGATCTTTTCCTTTAAACTTTATGGTATACTTAAGAGTTTAATATACTATTCTAAAAGAGTTACAGTTTTCTAATTCTGACTATTTATCACCTTAATTAGAGTTTTATGTACTTTTGTCTTTTCATTTGAACTTGAAGAGATCCTTTTAACTAGTGGTGGTGAACTCTCTCAGCTGTTGTTTGTTTGGGAAAGACTTTATTTCTCCTTCATATCTGAAGGATAATTTTGCCAGATAGAGTATTCTTAGCTGGCAGCTTTTATCTTTCAATATTTTGAATATGTCATTCCACCCTCTCCCAGCCTGTACAGTTTCTGCTGAGAAATCTGCTGATAGCTTAATGGGCTGGGGGGGGGGGGGGGTTCTATGAAGTTTGCTGTCCTTTTTTTCCTTGGCTGCCTTTAAATTTCTTTCTTTATCATTGATTTTAGACAGTTTTAACATACTGTGTCTTGGAAAAAGGACTTTTTATGTCGAATGTTCTATTAGCTTCTTGGATGTGTGTGTCCAGTTTCTCCCCCAGGTTTAAGAAGTTCTCAGCTCTTATTTCTTTAAATAAACTCTCTGCCCCCTTTTCTATCCCTTCTCCTTCTGGAATACCTATTACTCTTATGTTGACTTTTCTGATGCAATCTGATAGCTTTCATAGGATTTTTTAACTTTTTAAAAATCTTAGGTCTCTCTCATCTTCCACCTGAATCATATCTAGATTTCTATCTTTCAGATTGCTAATTCTCTCTTCCATCTGATCTGCTCTATTTCCAATGCATTCTGATATATTCTTTATCCCATTTACTGAGTTCTTCAGCTCCAGAATTTGTATTTTTCCCAAACTTTTATAATCTCTTTGGTAAAATACTCCTTCTGTTTGTTAATTTTATTTCTGATATTACTGTATTAATTTCTGAGTTTTCCTGTATCTTATTAAATTTCTTCATAATAGTCATTTTGAATTCTTTATCAGTTAGATAACAATATTCCATGTCTTTGGGTTTGGATGCTAGAAAACTGTCAGCCCCTAAAGTTAGGAGCCTGCACATAAAAAGAAATAAAAGCTGGTGGCAAAAAAGAAAAAGGGTGGCAGTAGACTCGGGGAAGGTATATACTTAGCACATGGGACTTTGGGTATACCCACAGCCAGGTAAATGGATCCTCAAGTTGGGGGCCCATGTCCCAGAGTTCCATGGATGGTCCTCTTGCCAGACAGCAGGAGACATTTACTTTTAGTTCTCTTTGTCTGCCTCCTTTCTCCCCCTTTTCACCTCTAGTCAGTGTGATCTCTCCTTAGAGCAATGGATTCCTCCAGCTACAGTGCACATAGCCAGGCTGGCACCCCACTCACCCTCCACCTCCTCTGCCAAAAACGTCATGGCAGTCAGCTGTCAGACCTGCCACCACCTTCTCTGCTGCAGCCTCTGCCACCACTGGCTCTGTCACCACTCCCCTTGATTCCCAGCCTCTTCACCAATCCAATCCACCCACCTTGCAGTGCACAGATGGTTGGATCTCCCAGATGTCCTGGTGTGCTGTGCAGAGGCACTTTTCTTCAGTTGTGGATGTCCAATTGGTTATAAATAAAAAGGGAGAGGAAAAAAAGCAACTCACAGTGCCATCATGTTGACATGACTCTTCTGCATGATTTTTGAAGATAACCTTCATCATAGAAGTTCCCTTCATTTTCGCCTTTTTTAAAAATCATGATTGTATGTTAAATCATTAATGTAGTTAAATTTTATTAAATGCTTTTTCTTTATCTACTGAGAAGATATTATGATTTTCTTTTCTAATATGGAAACACAGTGGACTATATTTATTGATTTTCTAATGTAAAACCAACCTTGAATTCCTAGGATATAACCGACTTAGTAATAATGTGTTGTCCTTTTAAATTGTTTATTTATTTTTGAGAGAAAGAGAAAGAGAGAGCAAGCAGGGGAAGGGCAGAGAGAGAGAGACACACACAGAATCAGAAGTAGGCTCCAGGCTCCGAGCTGTCAGCACAGAGCCTGACGTGGGACTTGAACCCTCGAGCTGTGAGATTATGACCTGAGCTGAAGTAAGACCTTAACTGACTAAGCTACCCAGGCACCCCAATGTGTTGTCCCTTTATATGCTACTAGATGGAGTTTGCAGACATTTGGGTTTAGATTTTTGCATCTGTGTTCCTGAGTGAGATCACCTGTAACTTTCTTTTCATGCATTGTCTTTGTCATATTTTAGTATCAAGTTTATGCTAGTCTCAAGAGTTGGGAAGTGTTTCCCCTTTTTCTATTTTCTGAAAAAGTTTATCTAAGATTAAAATTATTTCTTCCAGTGGTAAAATTGCTGGTGAATCTGGGTGTGGAATTCTTTTAGGAGAAACATTTGGATTATAGATTTAGTTTCTCTAATTATTACAGGTACAAAAGATGGACATATGGCTTCTCTTCCAAACTGGAAAAATTTAATAAGTAAAGGGGTTAGGAAAATAATTAATGGATACTTATCTATAATAGGTGTAAACTTGGATTGTCCTGGCCAAAAGGGGATTTATGGTCATCATAATGGTAAGACTTCCTATTTCTGACTATAAATTTCCTACTTCTTCCTGAGTAAATTTCATTAAGTTATGTTTTGGGGGGGAATTTGTGCATTTTGCCTAAATTTTTAATTTTTTTGATATAAAGATTTCATGTTAATATTTTTTTCTTTTCAATGTGCTCTTTTTCCAACTTTGTTGAGGATTATGTTAATCTTATACTCTCTCTTTAATATCTACAATACCTGTGTGTCTCCTTTTTGTTTCTAGATGTTGGTTATTTGTGCCTTCTCAGTTTCTTCATCGATTTTTTATATATAACTTTAAAAACTGATTTATTGAGGGGGGAGGGGCAGAGAGAGAGAGAGAGAAAGAGAAAATCCTAAGAAGGCTCTGCATTATCAGCACAGAGCCCAACATAAGATTTGAACTCACAAACTGTGAGATCATGACCTGAACCCAAATCTAGGGTTGGATGCTTAACCAACTGAGCCACCCAGGTGCCCCATCTTCCTCATTCTTGAAAGAGATATTTTAATTTTGTTAAAATAAACAAGCAACTTTTGACCTTGTTGAGCATCTCTATTGTATAATTGTTTTCTATTTCAAAATGTCTCCTTTAATCTTCATTTTCTTCTTTCTGATATACCTCTAATTTTTTTCAGATGAATGTTAGTTAAGTTCCAGACTTTCTAAACATACATATTTTGAGGTTATAAATTTCCCTGTCTGTGCTCATAATCCTAAATTTTGATATGTGATCATTTTGTTATTCTTCTGTTTAAAATATTTTCTAATATTTTCATGATTTTATTTTGATGCATATTTTTTAAGTCTCTAATATATGGGTTTATTTTTTTTACCTTATTCTTATTTTTGTGGGTTTTTAGTTGGTCTTACAATCTAAGAACATGCAGTGTATAATTTTAAACCTTTAAACTGAATTGAGACTTGCTTTATGGTTTGTTTATATTTAGTAAATGTTTTGTATACTTAAAAATACGTACTTTGCAATCATTATGTGGAGATCTCACTATGTCAGGCTATTATCTTATCAAAATCTTTTATGAATTTATTGATATTTTGTTTGCTTTTCCTACTAGTAACTAAGAGATGTAGTATGAAAAAACACTGCATCTATTGCATGAATATTTGTATACTTCTCCTTGAAGTTCTGTCATTGTTTGCTTTATATATCTTGAGGGCATATATTGGAAATACACAAATTTAAAATTGTAGTTCCTTTTATCAACACAAAGTGACCTTCTTTACTGCTGTAATCTTATTTTCTTTAAATAAATACATATATTTATTTACTTATTTATTTATAGAGAGAGGGGAAAGGGGTAAAGAGAGAGGGAAAGATTGAATCCCAAGCAGGCTCCATGCTGTCACCACAGGGCCCAACATGAGGCTTGATCTCAAAAACTGTGAGATCCTTACCTGAGTCAAAATCAAGAGTTGGATGCTTAACTGGCTGAGCCACCCAGGCATAAAAATATATACTTTTAAATAGCTATAGTTTTCTTTGGTTGAGAATGTGTTCGCATGTCTTATTTAATCATTTAACTTTCAACTTTTCTGTATCCTTAATCCTTATATTTCTAAGATATGTTTAAAAAAAATTTTTTTTAACGTTTATTTATTTTTGAGACAGAGAGAGACACAGCATGAATGGGGGAGGGGCAGAGAGAGAGGGAAACACAGAATCGGAAGCAGGCTCCAGGCTCTGAGCCATCAGCCCAGAGCCCGACTCAGGGCTCGAACTCGCGGACCGCGAGATCGTGACCTGAGCCGAAGTCCGTCGCTTAACCGACTGAGCCACCCAGGCGCCCCAAGATATGTTTTTTATAAACAGCATAAGACAGAATTTGTTTTTATCAAGTTTGAAAGACTTTATCTTTTAACTGGAGCATTTAGTTCATTTACATGAAACGTAATTAAGCCACAGACGTTGCACCATTCCTAAAGGCGTAACTGGCATTGTATACATATTTGGGTTTATTTTGTACTTTCCATTTGTATTTATTTTGTAAACATATCTTGCAAACTTATTTTGTACTTTCCACTTGTCATATTGGTTTCATTTTTTCCTCCTTTCTTATTTTGGATTTACTAAATGTTTTAGTCACACCAAGGTTGTCCCCTTTAAGTAGTTTAAGAGTTATGTAGGGTTGATGGGGGGTGGGAGGGAGGGGAGGGTGGGTGATGGGTATTGAGGAGGGCACCTTTTGGGATGAGCACTGGGTGTTGTATGGAAACCAATTTGACAATAAATTTCATATATTGAAAAAAAAAGAGTTATGCATTCCATTCATTTATTTTAGTAGTTGCCTTAGAAATTGTAATATGTTTAACTTAACAAAATAAAGACTAGACTCAATAAGTCATTTAACTTCCTTCTTCATAATAAAAGAAACTTAGTGCACTTTAATTCTTTTTACCTACTTTGAAACTTACAAATTATTTTTCATTATATTTCAACTATTTTTAACCCTTTAAGATACTATTATTATTGTTTTATTAATCAGTATTTCTTTTTTTTAATAAGTATTTTCTTAGATTCATTCACGTATTTACTACTTTCTATACTCTTTATTCCTTGTTTCTCATACCTATTATCTGGGAAAAATTCCCTTCTGACTGTCATATATGATTCAGAATTTTCTCTGTTAAGAATATGTTAGGGACAAACTCTCTATTTTTGTTTGTCTGAAAATATCTTTATTTCACCATCATTCCTAAAGGATATTTTCAGTGGCTATAAGATTCTACTTTGGTTGTCATTTTCTTCCAGCACATTGAACATCATCCCATTGTCTTTTGCCTTCCATTACTTCCATTACTGAGAGACCAGATTCCATTTAAATGGTGCTTCTTTGAATGTAAGCCTTCTTTTTTCTCTGGCTTATGAATGATGTTCTCTTTTTCTTTTAACATTTATTTATTTTTGAGACAGAGAGAGACAGAGCATGAACAGGGGAGGGTCAGAGAGAGAGGGAGACACAGAATCTGAAACAGGCTCCAGGCTCTGAGCTGTCAGCACAGAGCCCGACGCCGGGCTTGAACTCATGGGCCGCGAGATCATGACCTGAGCTGAAGTCGGACGCTTAACCGGTTGAGCCACCCAGGCGCTTTTCTATGTTCTCTTTTTCTATGGTGTTCTGCAATTTCACTATGATGTATCTTAGTATAAGTTTCTTTTTATTTATCCTGTATGGGATTTACTGGGCTATCTGAAACTTTGAATTGGTCATTTCATCAGTTCTAGAAAATACAAGATTAGCTCTTTTAATGTGGCATCTGCCCCATGTCTCCCTTTCCTCTACTTCAGGTGCTCTACTCATGTTAGACCTTCTTATTCCAGTTTGCATGTCTTTTAATTGCTTTTTCATATTGTCCATCTTTTTTTCTCTTTGTGCTACTTCTAGTTTACTAATTCTCTCTTTAGCTACCTAATTTTCTGTTAAACTCATCCATTTTTTAAAATTATTTTTAGAGAGAGAGCACATGTGATCAGGGGAGAAGGGCAGAGGGAGAGAGAGAGAATCACAAACAGTCTTCATAATCAGCATGGAGCCTCATGCAGGGCTCATTTCCATGACCTGATCATGACCTTAATCAATATTTTCTTAGATTCATTCACATATTTACTACTTTCTATACACTTTATTCCTTGTTTGTCATACCTATTATCTGGGAAAAATTCCCTTCTGACATTGTATATGATTCAGAATTTTCTCTGTTGAGAATCTGCTAGAGACAAACTACATTTTTGTAGATCATGGGATCATGACCTGAGGAGAAATCAAGAGTTGGACACTCCATCAACTGAGCCACCCAGGCACCCTCATTCATTTTTTAAATTTCAGTTTTCAATGTATTATTTTTAGAAGCTGTTTTGGTTGTTTTTCAAATATACCTTGTTATTTTTAATCCTCATATCATTATTATTGTTATTGAACCATTTGAGAGTCAGTTGCAGAGATAACAACCCTACCCTAAATATTCCAGTGTGTATCTGCTAGAATCAAGGACATTCTCTTCTATAACTATAGTGAAATTGTCAAATTAAGAAAATTTAAAATTGATATGATACTATTATCTAATATATAGTTCATATTCAAATTTTGACAATTATTCCAATACTATCTTTTATAGTACCTTTGTTTTTACTTCTTTTGTCACTTATTTTTTTAAGTTTTTTAAAATTTATTTTGAGGGGGGAGAGGCAGTGAGAGAGAGGAGAGAGAATCCCAAGCAGGCTCTGAGCTGTCAGTGCAGAGCCCAATGTGAGGCTCCTGAGCCAAAATCAAGAGTTGGATGGCCAACTGATTAAGCTGTTCTGTGGCCTTTTGTTGTTCATATAATATTGACAATTTTGAATAGTACAGGCCTATTGTTTTGTAGAATATCCTTCATGAATCAATTCCTGCATTCCCCCACCCCCAATTTTTTTATTGTGGTAAAATATACATAACACATATTTAGTATCTTAACCATTTTTGAGTGTGCAGTTTAGTGGCATTGAACACATTCAAAATGTTGTGCAACTATCGCCACCATCCACATCCAGAACTCTTTCATCTTGTAAAACCAAAATTCTATATCCGTTAAACAAGAACTCTTTATTTTCCACTTCTGCTCGGCCCTTGGCACTATCATTTTATTTTCTGTCTATGATTTTGACTATTCTAAGTACTTTGTATAAATAGAATCATATAGTATTCGTCTTTTTGTGACTGGCTTATTTCACTTAGCATTATGTCCTCAAGGTTCATCTACATTGTATCATGTGTCAGAATTTCCTTCCTTTTAAGGCAAATAATATTCCATTGTATAGACCACATTTTGCTTATCTATTCATCAGTTGTTGGACATAGGTTGCTAGCACATTTTAGTTATTGTGTATAATGCTGCTATGAACATGAGTGTAGAAATAGTCCTTCAGGCCCCTGCTTTTTGGTACGTATCCAGAATGGAATTGCTGGATCATATGTTAATTCTATATTTAATTTTTTGAGGACCACCATATACCATCTTACATCCCAACCAACAGTACGCAGGGGTTCCAATTTCTTCACATCCTCACCAACACGTTTTGTTTTGTTTTGCTTTTGTTTGTTTGTTTGTTTTGTGGTAGCCATCTTAACATGTGTGAGAATTCCTACATTTTTGACATGAATACTACAGAGATGATGTTCTTTCATTTTCATTCTACCAAATTAGGAGGCAAATGATGTCAATTTGTCTCATTATTGGTGATGTTAATTTTGATGATTTAGTTAAGATTATTGATACATTTTGCCACTGTAAAGGCAGATTTTTCATCCTTTGTAATGTAGAAGTAATGTGTGGGGAAATACTTTGGGATTACATAAA
The DNA here is from genome assembly GCF_016509475.1 of Prionailurus bengalensis. Lineage (NCBI taxonomy): Eukaryota > Metazoa > Chordata > Mammalia > Carnivora > Felidae > Prionailurus > Prionailurus bengalensis. The sequence goes on from NC_057355.1 coordinate 20,280,212, forward strand.
TTATGTTGTTCTTATACTTCTCCTCACTTGTTTCTTTTATTTCTTTTATTTTCTTTTCCTTAACACAGTGAACATAGTTATTTCACAAGTTGTGTATGTTAATACCAATTTCTGAAGACTCTGTGCTTATCTTTGCTATTTGTTGTTTCCATGATTTTCACTCATGGTAACTTGTTTCCTAAGTATGTAAGTAATCTTTTCTGGAAAAATCATTTGTGATTCTTTAAGACCTAGTACATTCCTCAAAAAATATTTGCATTTGCTCTTGCCAAGCACCCAAAGCATACCACTCTGGGGCCACTTTAAGCCAAATTCATACTTGAAGTTACTTTAGATTACCCAGGTGATTTGGATTGCACATTCATGTGAGGGATATATTTTTTCTTGTTGTCTTTTGCCCAGGTTTACTCAGCATCTAGATAACTTCCCCTGAGCATGGATATAGGGTCGGTTTAAATCTCGTATACCCTCACAATGAGGATGTAGCCATTTGGGGTCATAGCATGTTTTTTATGGAGGAGAGTCTTCTATTAGACAAACCACCTTAAGTTTAATGAAACTACATTCTAGTAGGAGAGACAAAAACAATCAAATATAAAATGAAAAACTAAAAAAAGAGAATTATTGACTTTGATAAGTTTGCGATAAGAAGGAAAAAGATGGGCTTCCCTATCAGAATATAAAGGAAGGGAGACATGTAAATAGGGTACTCAGAGCCAGCATCTATGGAGAGATGATATTTGATGGATAAGAAGGACGCCATCAAGCAAAAACTATAGTGACTTTTTAGGGAAGGGACAAGAGATGAGATCAAATGGGCAGTAGCCAGATCCTATAGGTCCTCCTCCTAGGCTGCAGACAAGGATATGGATTGTATTGTAAGTATAATGGAAAGACATTGGAAAGTATTTAAGTAGGGGAGTAACATAATCTGATTTTTTTTTGCATGTAACTGTTTTTATGTTTTTAATATTACTTGATGAAACTACTTTTTATTGAAGTATAGTTGACATACAATGCCACATTAGTTTCAGGTGTACAACAGTGATTCTACAATTCCACAGTTATGCTATACTCCCCACAAGTGTAGCAACCATCTGTCATTACATAACACTATTGCAATACTATTGACTCTCTTCCCTATGCTATACCTTTCATCCCCATGACATCCATTCCATAACTGGAAGCCTATATCTACCACCCCTCTCCGCCCATTTTGCCCATCTCTTTATCCCTCTCCCCTCTGGCAACCACCAGTTTGTTCTCTCATTTACAGGTCTGTTTCTGCTTTTTTGTTTCATTTCTAGATTCTGCATCATATGATGTAGAGAAATATGGTATTTGTCTTTCTCTGTTTGACTTATTTCACTTAGCCTAATACTCAAGTCTATCCATGTTGTCATATACGGCAAGGTCTGTTATTTTTTATGTTGAGTAATATTCCATCCACTGTGTGTGTGTGTGTGTGCACATAAAATCACATTTTCTTTGGACATTCATCTATTGACAAACACTTAGGTTGTTTTTGTATTTTGGCTATTGTAAATAATGCTGCAATAAACATAGGGGCGTATATCTGATTTTTTTGTTGGTGTTTTCATTTTCCTTTGGTGAATATCCTGAAGTGGAATTACTGGGTCATATGGTCTTTCTTTCTTTCTTTCTTTCAATGTTTTATTTATTTTTGAGAGACAGAGACAGAGCATGAGTAGGGAAGGGGCAGAGAGAGAGGGAGACACAGAATACCAAGCAGGCTCCAGGTTCTGAGCTGTCAGCACAGAGCCCGACTCAGGGCTCAAACCCATGAACCATGAGATCATGACCTGAGCCGAAGTTGGACACTTCGCTACCCAGGTACCCCTGGTATTTCTACTTTTAATTGTATAAGGAAACTCCTTACTCTCTTCTATAATGGCTGCACCAATTTACATACCCACCAACAGTGCATGAGGGTTCCTTTTTCTCCACATCCTTGCCAACACTAGTTATTTCTTGTCTTTTTGATATTAACCATTTGGATAGGTGCAAGGTGATAGCTCATTGTGGTTTTGATTAGCATTTCCCTAATTATTAGTGATGTTGAGCATCTTTTCATGTGTCTTTTGGCGATATGTATATCTTCTTTGGAAAAATGTCTATTCAGGTCCTCTGCCTATTTTTAAATAAGATTATTTGGGTTTTTTTTTTTGGTGTTGAGTTGTATCAATTCTTTATATATTTTGGATATTAACCTCTTATTGGATATATCATCTGCAAATATCTTCTCCCAGTCAGTAGGTTTCATTTTCATTTTCATTTTGTTGATGGTTTCCTTTGCTGTGTAAACCCTTTTCATTTTGATGTGGTTCCAATAGTTTATTTTGCTTTTGTTTCCTTTGCCTAAGGAGACATTTTCATAAATATGTTGCGAAGGCTAATGTCAAAGAGATTTCTGCCTGTGCTCTCTTCTAATATTTTCATTGTTTCAGGTCTCACATTTAGATCTTTGATACATTTTGAATTTATTTTTGTGTATGGTGTAAGAAAGTGGTCCAGTTTCTGGGGCACCTAGGTGGCTCAGTTGGTTAAGCGTCTGACTTAGGCTCAGGTCATGATCTCACGGTCCTTGGGTTTCAGTCCCGCATCAGGCTCTGTGCTGACAGCTCAGGGCCTGGAGCTTGCTTTGGATTCTGTGTCTCCATCTCTCTGCCCCTCGCCTGCTTGTGCTCTCTCTCTCTCTCTCTCTCTCCCTCTTAAAAATAAATGTTAAAAAAAATTTTTAAAGAAAGAGGTCCAGTTTCATACTTTTACATGTAGCTATCCAGTTTTCCCAGACCATTTATTTTAGAGACTGTCTTTTCCCCATTGCATATTCTTGCCTCCTTTGTTGAAGATTAATTGACCATACAAGCATGGGTTTATTTCTGGGCTCCCTATTCTGTTCCATTGATCTACATGTCTATTTTTGTGCTAGTACCATATTGTTCTAATTATTACAGCTTTGTAGTGTATCTTGAAATCTGGGATTGTTATACCTCCAACTTTGTTCTATTTTCTAAAGATTGCTTTGGCTCTGGAGTCTTTTGTGGTTCCATACAAATTTTAGTATTATTTGTTCTAGTTTTGTGAAAGTGCTGTTGGTATTTTGACAGGCATTGCTTTGAATCTGTAGATTACTTTGGGTAATATGGACATTTTAACAATATTTATCCTTCCAAATATTAGCACGGAATATTGTCCCATTTGTTTTTGCTGTTTTTGATTTCTTTCATCAATGTTTTATAGTTTTCAGAGTATAGGTTTTTTTACCTCCTTGGTTAAGTTTATTCCTAGACATTTTATTATTTTTGGTGCAATTGTAAATGGAACTTTTTTTCTTTATTTCTCTTTCTGCTACTTTGTTATTAGATCTAGTTAGTTTTTTAAAGTTTATTTGAATGATTAAAAATATTTTAAAAATTTTAATCACAATACATGTATAATAATGTTAAAAGCTTTATTACTTCTACCAGTACTCTGTTCTATTCCACTCCCTAAGGGTAGCCATTCAATTTTAAGCTTTTTAAAAAGGTATTTATTTACCTATTTCTAAATAATATGCAGGTATTGCCACCTCTTGATTCAATTATTTACTTAACTTTCTGCTATAGCAACGTGAACATTTTTAGTATTCTCACACTTCCCTCTTCTAGGGGTTCCTTTTCTGGATAATGGAAGTGTACTGGAGAAGAAAAAATCTATAGATTATGACCTTTGGTGAGGAGAGAGAAGAATCTAAAATTATAAAGATTTCCCTCAATGAAACCCACCAGTAAATATAACCCATCCCATCAGGATTTTCATACCTCATAGTTAAATGTGAATGAAGAGACAAGTATTATTTAAAAATTTTTTTAATGTTTATTTATTTCTGAGCCAGAGAGAGACAGAGCATGAGTGGAGGAGGGGCAGAGAGAGAGGGAGACACAGAATCAGAAGCAGGCTCCAGGCTCTGAGCTGTCAGCACAGAGCGCGACGTGGGACTCAAACTCACAAACCGTAAGATCATGACCTGAGCCGAAATCGTTCGCTCAGCCGACTGAGCCACCCATGCGCTCCAAGTATTTTTAAATATATGAGCAAATCTTCCAAAATGAGCTAAAGAGACTGAAATAAATAATAGAAAATGGGAAGAATAAATTGTAATTAATATCCCAGGGAGATTACAAGAGATATTTAAAAGATATGCATACAGATATAAAATTACATACACACACAATCAAACAAAACAAGAAAAAGTTTTTGATATTAACTATGTAATAGCAAAAATTTTACATTCAGTAAAAGGTTTGAAAGATAAAGTTGAAGAAGTGTCCCAGAGTATAGAATGAATACTTAAAGCAACACAACAGCTAAGAAATAAGGGATAATACAATTAGAGGATTGAAACAGGACATCTGACATTCAACTAATAAGAAGTTAGTTACAAAGAGTCAAGAAAGAAAAGAATGGAGAAAAGAATATTTAGGAAAAAATGTAAGAAAATACCACAAAACTACAGAACATACACTTTTCTAATGAAAAGGCTACAGTAACTGACCAGAGACCCACTCTGAGGAATATTATTATGAAATGTTAGAACAGTGAAATGAACAGAAGACTTTAAAGCTTCTAAAACAAGCAAACAATGTACTCAGGACACAGAGTATACTGGATTTCTCAACAGCAATGCTGGAAACTAGAGGACAATGAAGCAATGACCAAAATTTTGAGTCAAATCATTTGTAGCCTAGAATTTTATACTCAGCCAAATAATAAATATAAGTGATAGTAAAATTATAACTTTTCAGATAGGCAAGGTCTCGGAATATCTAGATCTCACTTATTCTCCCTCCAGAAGTTGTTAGAAGAGATTATCCATTGAGACAAGGAGGTAAACCAAGAAAGATATGAGGCCTAGAATACAGGAGACCCAACAAGGAGATACATAAAGAGAATAACCATGACAACAGTTAGGCAGAAGCCTAGAGAGAAAATCTGTAGAGATTGGAGCAGCAGGACAGAGGGCTCCAGGAGTGCTGGGTCCAGGAAAAAAATGAAACTGACAAACTCTCTGTGTAGTCTGAGGGTATGGAAAACTGTATTGCAAGGCATTTTATATTACTGTCACAGATGTAAGAACACTTAGCCATGGGCTCTCAGAAAATTAAACAAATGGAAAAACAAGGCAATTATTAACTCCACATAAAATAAAAAGTTGTATAAGAAAGGAAATGTAATCATGGTACAATACTAGGGTCACTGAAAAACAATTTTTAAATAGTCACAATAAACTAAAATACGTATTTAACCAAAACTGTTGATGATCCACATGGGAGGATAAATAAATCTCCTGCCTGAAGTTGCAAGCATTCTGGACCTAGGGGAAAAAAGCGTTCAATGTCTCACCCCTCAATATACAGACTTTCTGATACCCCCCCTTTTCAGTCTGGCAGTCTACCCTATTGTTCTGATTATACTGTCTAGTTTCTCTCCAGAGAATACACCTGCATCTCTGAAAGATAGGGTAAAGGTAGTTAGTTGCCTAACTAATGGGGTAGGAGAGGATATGAGAGAAAACTGCCAGTTTCTATTCCGGCTTTCAAATAAATACCCTATTCTCAGTGCTTCCCATCTCCCTCAATTTACAACCATCTGTGCTTCCTGGTCCCTCCAATTTAGTCCTTTGCATCTCTGCAGTTCTCTGAAGTAAGAATGAGCTTGCTTCTCCATGACATTAGCCTAGATAACCACTTAGGTTTGTCCTCTCCCTTCCACTAAGACATATACTATTCGTCCACTGCTTTCCAACTTCTGAGATAGGTTTTCCAATATTTCCAAGTTTCATTGAAGATGGTATTTTTATTTCTCTTTCTTGGGCTTATACTTTTGAACTGATTTTCAAGGGAAAAAAGGGGGGGGGAATGTTTTAATGTCACCATCTTAAAACTGAAAGTCCATATTGCTAATATTTAAGATTTAGGAGATAGCACATGAAAATCTGTGTTGACATGAATTGGAAGAAGTGGAAAGACTAGTGTAGTATTTCCATATGACAACAACTGGCAGTACTGAAGAGTGGCTGCTCCTTTCTAAAAGTGCCCTGCAGCACCAGGTTCCACCTCCCCCTGATGACTAACACCTGGCCTCCTTCAATGCTTTAAATGCCTAGTCCTAGTGGCTTTTGAGTTTGTGAGTCCAGTTCTAATGTAAGACCACAGGAGTGGGTGGCTCATGTGGAACAGGGAAAACGTCATTGAAAGAGATGAGGCCAGGGCACTGAAAGGCCAAAGAGTTTGATGGTCCATTCACATGGATGTTGAAGTCATTAAAACGATGATAAAGAAGAGGGGGAAGAAGGTGGTATAATTTACAAGCATAAACTTCAGAGGGGCCAGCTTTTGGATTTTTCTTGTTAGTTTTGTTTTTTTGGTATGAGAAGGAGCAAGAAGAGGTTTTAAAGAGGTAGTACTAGCAAGGAGGAAACTTACCCCACGTTTTGACCTTCCTTGAGGCATGTGGGGTTCAAGAGAAAACACCTGCAGAGGGTTGCAGGAAGCAGCACTGATTCAGGAGATAGCTGGATGTCAAGCAAGGGTAGGAGCTAAAGAGAGTGTTCCAACAAGGTGCTAAGGACATAGGAGGGCTTCCTCACAGGGCATTCCAGAAGCAAATAGCTTTACGAGGGATGGAAATTGGGTCTCCTTAACCTGAGATTAACAGAGCAATAAATCTAGATGCTATTGGCAGGGGGGGTGGGTGCTTTGACTTTTTGTGGTTGTTGATGGCATTAGTCACAGACATTTCTTAGAGCAGTGCTATACAAGGCATTGCTGCAAAGTATTATGTGGAACATAAATTGGGTGGGGTTGTGATTAACACTTTAAAAAATGAAATTGAGGAGAATAGAAAGGTTTAATCCAGGTAGTAAGGTAAATATTGTTTCCAGAAATTTTTGCTTCAGGTGTGTGAGTGTGTGTGTGTGTGTAAGCACCTGCTTACACACACAAGTACTAGGACACCTATACATGTCTGTGTATGCTGGTAATTATTTAAAATGTGGTTCCTACTGGAGGTAGCAGTCAAAAATTTTTGAAAGACTCTTAAAGGAAGGTGGACCACAGGTTCAAGTACTGTAATCCTTGGTAATTTGCTTGTTGGGAGGTCTTCTTTGGACCTTGCATAGGTTCATAGGATCAGTCCCCTCATTTTCCTTTGAAGCACTGGCTATCCTCCGAGAACTAACAACAAATTTTTATTTCCTTGGATTTGTAAAACAATGTCAGATTTCCAGCTATACAAAACTACACAAGTACCTTGTCTTGTTCTTTAAGAAACTGATAGGCTTATGAAAAGTCATGCAGTCTTTCACTTTGCATTCATGTTCTCACTCAACTTCAACAAATATTTGAGTGCCTACTATATCCCAGGCACTGTTCTGGGTACTATAGATACCACAGTGAACAACACTGACATAACCTCTCTCCTCTGGTGGGAAGTGTTTTTTATTCAATCTTGTTCATTGTTACAGTTCTTTTCAGATTTTCTGTGTTCTTGACTTAGTTTCGGTAGTCTGGTCTTTCTAGGAATGTTTCCATTTCATCTAGGTTATTTAACTTATTGGCATTCAATGACTCAGAGTATTCCCTTATAAAACTTTTTATTTCTGCAAGATTGGTAATAATATCTTCTTGTTCATCCCCAATTTTCATAATTTGAGTCGTCTCTATTTTCCTTGGTCAGTTTAGTAAAAGGTTTGTCTAAACATTTATTGATCCCTTCTAAGAGCCAAGTTTTGGTTTTATTGGTTTTCTGTATCATTTTTCTAGTCTTTATTTATTTACACTGTGCTCTTTATCATTCCCTTCTTTTTGCTTGCTTTGGGTTTAGTCTACTCTTCTTTTCTAATTTGTTAAGGTGGAAGAGTGAGCTGTAAATCTGAGCTATTTCATCTTTTTTCAATATTGTGTTCAAAACTAAAAATTTCTGAGCACTGCCTTAGCTGCATCTAAGTTTTATGCTATGCTTTTTTTATTCATGGAGAGTTTTTTTTTTCTAATTTCTCTCCTGGTTTCCTTGTTTCATTGGTTATTTAGGGGTGTTTCATTTAATTTCCACGTATTTGTGAATCCCCAAATTTTCTTCTGTTACTGGCTTCTAATTTAATTCCATTGTAGCTGGAGAACATACTTCATATAATTTCAACACTTTAAAATTTATTAAGGGCTTTTTTTGTGGCTGAATGTATAATATATCCCATAGAATGTTCCATGTGCACTCAAGAAGAATGTGTACTTTTGCTACTGTTGGGTGTGGTACAGATGTATTGGGTCTACATGGTTTATAGTGTTGTTCAAGTCTTCTATTTCCTTACTGACCATCACAGAAAGTGGGGGTATTGAAATCTTCAATTATTATTGTTGAATTCCCTATTTTCCCCCTTCAATAATGTTAACTTTTGCTATTTTGGTGCTCAGTTGTTACATAAATATATGTGTCTACTTGTTATGTTTTCTTGATGGACGGACCCTTTTGTCAGCATACAGGTTCTTCTCTGTGTCTAGTAACAATTTATTCTGAAAGTCTATTTTGTTTGATATTATCATAGCCACTCCATCTTTCTTTTTTAAAATTTTTTGCATGGTACATGTCTTATTTCCATCCTTTTACTTTCAACACATTTGTGTCCTTAAAGTTGTCTTTCATAGACAGCATACAGCTAGATTATGCTTTCATATCCATTCTGCCAATTTCTTGTCTTTTGATTGAAATGTTTAGTGATTCACATTTAAAGTCATTACTGATTAAGGTAGGATTTATGGCTGCCATTTTGCTATATGTTCTTTTACATGTCTTAGGTCCTTTTTGTTCTTCTATTTTTCTATTACTGCCTTCTTTTGTGCTATATATTTTCAAATGTACCATTTTAACTTTCTTCTTGTCCCTTTTTCTATATTCTAAAAAGTTATTTTCTTAATGGTTGTCCTACAGATTACAATTAACTTTTTAATTTAAAATAATCTAATAATCTAAGCAGAATTAGTACCAACTTGATTTCAATAGTACACGAAAACTGCTCCGATATAGCTCCATTCTCAACCTTTTTTGTGCTAGCCATTACATTACATACAAATTACATTTTTATTTTTTTAATGTTTATTTTTGAGAGGGGGAGGGGCAGAGAGAGATTGAGACACAGAATCCAAAGCAGGCTCCAGGCTTGAGCTGTCAGCATAGAGTCCAACGCAGGACTTGCACCTAAGCCAAAGTTGGGTGCTTAACTGACTGAGCCACCCAGGTGCCCCACAAATTACATATTTATACATTATAAATATATATTCAGTTGTCTTTTAAATCATATAGAAAAGAGTTCCAAATAAAAATATTTTAATTAAAAGATTTTAAAAATAAAAAATATTAAAATATTTTATACTTTCTTTTATATTCAACTATGCAGTTGGTGCTCTTTATTTCTTTGTGCAGATTCAAGTTACTGTCTAGTATCCTTTCATTTCAGCCTGAAGGATTCTTTTGGTATTTCTTGTAAAGCATGTATGCTGGTGATGATTTGTCAGTTTTTGTCCGGCAATGCCTTTATTTCCTTCATTTTTGAAGGCTATGTTGCTAGATGTAGAATTCTTCACTGATAGTCTTTTTCTTTCTGTCCTTGAAATGTCTTCCCTTCTGACCTCCATGATTTCTGATGAGAAGTCAGATATTACTCTTACAGAGAATCCCTTGTATGTGATGAGTTGCTTTTTCTTGCAGATTTCAAGATTCTCTCATTGTCTTTGGCTTTCAATAATTTGACTATTATGGGTCTAGGTGTGGACTGCCTTGAGTGTATCCTACTTGGAATTACTTGAGTTCCTTGTATGTGCAGATTAATATAATTTCATAAAATCTGAGGATTTTTCAGTCATTTATTCAAATACTTTTTGTATCCCTTCTCTCTCCTTTATTTCTGGGAATTTATGCACATGTTGGTATGCTTAATGGTTCTTCATAGTTCTCAGAGGCTCTGTTCATTTTTTCTTCATTGTTTTTTCTTACTGTTCCTCATACCAGATAACCTCAATTTATTTATTTTCAAATTCATTGACTCTGCCATTTCAAATATGTTGTTGAGCCCTTCTAATGAATACTTTATTTCATTGTAGTTTTCAACTCCAAAATTTTTAATTTTTAAAAATTTCGATCTCCTTTTATATTATCTATTTGGTGAGACATTGTTCTCAGACTTCCCTATGAATCTTAAGAAATGATTTCCTTTAGTGAACCTATTTATAATAGATGATTTAAAGTCTTTGTCCAATAAGTCTAATGCCTGATTTTCCTGAAGGACAGTTTCTATTGTTCCCCCCCACCATACTGGCCATATTTTTCTGTTGCTTTTGAAGTCCTATAATTTTCTGTTGAAATTTGGACATTTTGAATAATAGAATGTGGCAACTCCAGAAATTATATCCTTCCTGCTCCACTCCAAGGTTTGTTGGTGGTGGTGTTTGTTGTTGTTTTGTTTGTTCAGTAACTCTGCTGGGCTAATTCTGTAAAGTCTGTATTTTTCTTCATGTTTGGCAGCCAAAATTTCTTCTTGGGTGTTTAGTGTCAACCAAGTATTAGAGATTTCCTTAAATGTTTTTGAACCAATAAGTGTCCCAGCCTTTGCTGAGAAGGGGTGTGTGTGTGTGTGTGTGTGTGTGTGTGTGTCAGAACACACCTTCAACATTTTGATAAATAGTTTACATCTCTTCCCTGGCCTTCACATTCTGCTTGCCACTGAACCTCAAGGTCAGCCAGATGTCAGATGTCAGAGATTAGGGCCTTATCAGGTGTTTCCTGAACATGTGCACAGACCTTCATTCCCCATTTGTTCTTTAATTTTGGGTGGGGGGGGGGGTTAGTCTCTTGTTAGCCCCAACTAGTTTCACTACCTCAGGCAGCTGTAATGTTAAACAATTGTTACTGATTGTTTCTGAACAAATGCCCTAGGAATAGAGCTGTTTGCACAAAGTGAGTTCTGAGCCAGGTCAAATAAAGACAAGCTTTATGAATGGAGCTTTTCAAGCTGCTGCCAACAAGTCAAATAATGACAGTTCTCTGAGGATGGGGTTTTGGAGGAGCTCTAAACCCATTATGTCACCTCCAGTGGCTGCTAGTATACCTGTTTTAAAAACCAATGTAGTTATAAGATTGTTGTTGGTATACAAGGCTACCATTCAGCTGGAGAGGAGATGGGAATTGGGCAAGTCAAATGCTAGAAAGCTCACTGTTCTTACCAAAACTCAATAGTTTGTCATGTCTATGTCCTTTTTAGATAGCTGCAAGCCTTTGGTTAATTTCTCAAGTTCTGAGAAGGTTGATTTTGACAATTATAGCCAGTGTTCCCTTTTTATGGAGAAGCAGATTTTCTGCCATTCTGGAAGTGCTTCTACCAGATTTATTTTTGTCTTTCATTATCCTGAATTGATCCCCTCAGCCTCTAGTTGTCTAAATCCTTGAGTACAGCGCGGTATTTTCATCAAATGTCTTACAAGCAATATGAGAAGGTGGTACAAAAAGCCATAGAAAATGACGAATACATAAGTACAGACCCTGACGCTTTTTCAAAGTTTGGCTCCAAGGTCCTCTTCCGTGTGTGGAGATACATTTGAAATGTCAAAGATCTGCCAATTCTTCATTTTATGTGAGAGACGAAACTTCTGGATAAATAAAAGTGAAGCAGGTTCAGACTAGGTTTCCTACCAAAGTGACTATGAAATCATGTTGGGAGCCCCCAGAAGGAGACTGTTTTGGTCTAATATTCTTACATGCTAATTAACTTGAAAATGTAGTGTTTAAGTAGAGGTACAAGAGGGATGTACTGTGGAGGGAGGGCATTAACATTTGATAATTCTGCCTGTTACGCAGGTACTTGTTATCTGTACTCTTTATACATACATGTTATATACACACACACGTGCACACACACATACACACAGAGGCAGTCCTTGCTTTACAGGTTCAGATATGCTGGATGTTAGCTACTCTGGCTTAAATAACACCAGTTGTTCCACAATATGGTTCAAATTTCAGTTATCATAGCATATTAAGTGTGAGAAAATGCATAAACCTTGCATGGTAGCTCCTTAGTCCACAAGTCACTATGTAAATAACATGTGTATCATGATCAATGAGCAATCAGAGCAGTTCTTTCAAAGTTTGTCAGTTATTGGTTATTGCACACCTGTTATACAGTTTAGGTAATGACAGCAAAGTGTGCAGTTGTGTTGCCTCCTTTTTTCCCAGTGATAAACCCATGCAGCATTGTATAAAAATGGGTAACTGAGAGAATTGATCAACAAAAGTGATAGTGCAGCAAAGAAACAAAAAAATGATAAAGATGAAAGTGAAGTGAAATTTGAATGGAATATAAATGGTATTATAGAAAAAAATAGGCTACTGTCAAAATACTGACACGGTTGTCTTTCCAGAGACTAGATTTGCAGCCAGAAGAACTTACTGAATATGAACCAGGAGGAGGAAAGTGGTTGTGACAAAAAGAATAAGGATGTCCCAGAATGACACGTTAAAGGAACTCCTATATTTCACAACATTGAAAGCATAGAGGATGAAATGTTGAAAGTGATCCAAACATAATGCATTACCAAGGCTCAGACAAGATGCTTTCTGGGTATTTAACAATTCTATCAGGAGAAGACCGGCATTATTCAAATTACTCTTGATAAGTTTCCCTTACAAAGAAATAAGTTTAATTATCAACGTTTTTAATGTTTCAAACTACAGGGTATTAAATGATTAGTTTTTCTTCCCCCCCCCCTTTCATTTCTTTATACGTTTACAACCATCAGTGAAGGGAGTTTGGAACGTTTTGACAAAATTTTTAAAGATCACGAAACGATCTTAATTTTTCCCATTGATTATTAAGATAGTTTTGCATGGTTCACATTCTCACAGTTTCAAACAACCGTGCAAGCTAGGACTGCATATATATACTACGTACATCATGTATATAATAATATCATATTTATAGTATGTATATGTACTCACGTACATGCACGTATATATCACATTATAGTTCGTATATGTACACACGTGCATGCATGTATATAATATATCACATTATAGTATGTATATGTACACACATACATGCATTTTGTAGAGATGCATTTTATGTAAACAAAATCTTCAAACACTTAAAGCTAGAACCCGTAAATGATCTTGTCCCCGCTCCGTTACAACCATTAACTGGTAATTATAAATTTAAAATAATATTTTTTTTCTGTCCTGAAAGCTTGTCATGGGATTTTCTTAGACTCTACACGGTTGAAAACGAGTTCCCGTCGGCCGCTGGGGAAACTGAGGCACTCGCGGCGCAGGGCCAGGAGGCGCCAGTGGGCGGGGGCGACAACCAGGCCGCTCCTGAGCTCTGGGACAGGGAGTCCCACAAGGCCCGCCGCCCGCCCAGGACTCACGCGGGGACTGCGCTGGCCGGGCGGAGGGGCGGAGGGGGCGGAGGGGGCGGTGCGGGAGGCGGCGGGCCACGCACGGCGGCGGCGGCCGCGGCGGCGGGAGCGGCGGGCCACGCACGGCGACGGCGGCGGCGGGAGCGGGAGCCCCGGCCACGCGCGGCCGTAGCGGCAGAGGAGGCAGCGGCGGCGGCGGCGGGAGCGGCGGCAGCGGGAGCGGGAGCCGGGCGCGCACGGCCGCGGCGGCGGGAGCGGCGGGAGCTGTGGCGGCGGCGGATGGCCCAGAGCTGATCTATGCGGCGCTTGGAGGGGCTGTGTCTGCGGCGCCGGCGGCGGCGGCGGGGCCCTGCCCGCGAGCGGAGCGGGGACAAGATGAAGTACCAGAAATACCTGACGGTGCTGCAGATGGCCATCGGCGTCACCCCCTCCAACCGCGGCAGCCTCCTGCCGCTCAAGAGAAAGCTGTGGTGAGGGCGCGGCGGGCGCGGCGGACGCGGGTCGGGGCCGGGGCGGGCGGGCAGCGAGGCCGCCGGCGGCCGGGCCCGACGGGCGCCGAGAGCGGGGAGCGCAGCAGCCATTTCGGAGCCCGTGGGGCCCGAGCGCCGCCGCGTCCCAGGTCCACGCGAGCTCGTGCCGCCGCGACCCTCGGCTGTGCTCCGTGACACGTAGAGCGGCGCGCTGCGGGGAGGGAGGGGCGGGGACCCGGAGGCTCACGGGCACCGGGGCACTGGTCTCCCGCCCAGGACTGTCCTTTCAGCCCCATCCCCGCCACTTCTGGCTCAGAATTTCCAGCCACGCTCCCTTGGAGGTAGCCGGCAATGTATTAGCTCTGTTTGTGTTTTCTGTTATTTCTCAAAATCCATCTGCTGTGGGTACAGAGTGAAGGGCGAGCCGCTCCCACCGTAAGGGGAGTAAGTTGCGAGATTATAATTGCATTATCGGGGACTACGTTTTATCTGCACGCGTTCCAGTTCCTCTGACCTGGAAACTGTTATTGGGGTAACGGGAAAAGATCGCCCTTAAAAGAAAAATGTTTGGAGGTTTTCCAGATCTGGTTTACACAGTTGATTATCTATCGGATGGTATTGCATTCTATTAGCGTTAAAATGTGGTATATGGAATCCCCGTGTGCTGCCCTGGCATTCCATTGCCTAGAGACTGAAGTGTAAGGTTCTGTCACGAAAGAAATAGTCCAGAAAAGGGATGGGGGACTATAGAAAAATTATGCCAGAAATTTTGGTGTTCAAGTGGCTATTTTAATTTTAAAATTTGTGGTCCATAGAGATTTACTCACTTCAATTTGAATTTAATTTCAAGGTTATAGAGAAAAGGAAGTGAGGCTACTTTTAGGCATTTGAGAAAAGTAGTTTCCGCTATCTAAGACGAAATGAAAGAGTGATCCAAGGAATAGAAAGATTGAGCAACCAAGAAAAAGTTAAAAAAAAAAAAAAAAAAGAATCCCAGTAACGGAGAATTTTGGAGGTAAGACAAAAATGCATGGGCAGCGAAGTTCAAATTTCAGCTGCGCCACTTATTGTGTGACCTTAAACAAGTCACTGGAGTATCTGTTTCTTGGTGTGTACCGTGTGAATGATACTATCTACCTCATGGGGTCATACGGGGATCAACTGAGATACTGAATACAGAGTGTCTGCCACTGCCACTATGCCTGGATGAATAATGTGTGCTTACTGAATACTAGTGTCTTCCTCACTGCCCCACTCCCATGTGTTTAAAAAAAAAAGAGAGATTTATTCTGCAAAAGGTATTTTAATTTGATGCACAGCAAGTGACAGCACATCGAAGACTAGGCTGGCTGGTAAAAGTTAGCAGTGATTAAGAAATGTCCATGGAAAGGCTGGCTTAGTCGGTAGAGTATGTGACTCTTGATCTCACGGTCTTGAGTTCAAGCCCCGTGTTGGGGTTCAGTGGAGCCACTGAAAAGGAAAGGAAAGGAAAAGGAAAACAAAAAAAGGAAAAGTCCGTGGAAGTATGGAAAAATGTTTTAGCAAATATATGAAGACTGTGTCTCTATTGAAGCAAGAAGCGGTAACATTTGAAGATGGCTTTTCAGATTGATGGTATACAGGAAGAAAAAAGAAGTCAGCACTAATGGTCTTACCCTCCCACTCTGCTTTTCTCCTGAGCACTTACCAATATCTAATCCACTTCAAATTTTACTTAATTTTCATACCTCTTACCTCTCCCACCCCTCACTGGAATTTAAGTTGCATGCGGGCAGGGCTTTTTGTCTGTTCAGTTCATTACTAAATTCCCTTTAACTAGTTTCTGGTACAAAATAGGTCCTCAAAAGATACATATTGAATAAATGAATTCCTTTAAAAATTTTTTTAAAATATGAAATTTATTGTCAAATTGGTTTCCATACAACATCCAGTGCTCATCCCAACAGGTGCCCTCCTCAGTGCCCATCATCCACTTTCCCCTTCCTCCCACCCCCCATCAACCCTCAGTTTATTCTCAGTTTTTAAGAGTCTCTTACGGTTTGGCTCCCTCCCTCTCTAACTTTTTTTTCTCCCTTCCCCTCCCCCATGGTCTTCTGTTAAGTTTCTTAGGATCCACATAAGAGTGAAAACATATGGTATTTGTCTTTCTCTATATGACTTATTTCACTTAGCATAACACTCTCCGGTTCCATCCACGTTGCTACAAAAGGCCATGTTTCATTTTTTCTCATTGCCAAGTATTATTCCATTGTATATATAAACCACAATTTCTTTATCCATTCATCAGTTGATGGACATTTAGGCTCTTTCCATAATTTGGCTATTATTGAAAGTGCTGCTATAATAAACATTGGGGTACAAGTGCCCCTATGAATCAGCACTCCTATATCCCTTGGGTAAATTCCTAGCAGTGCTATTGCTGGGTCATAGGGCAGATCTATTTTTAATTTTTTGAGGAACCTCCACACTGTTTTCCAGAGTGGCTGCACCAGTTTGCATTCCCACCAACAGTGCAAGAGGGTTCCCATTTCTCCACATCCTCGCCAGCATCTATATTTACCTGATTTCATTTTAGCCATTCTGACTGGCATGAGGTGATATCTCAGTGTGGTTTGGATTTGTATTTCCCTGATGAGGTGTGATGTTGAGCATCTTTTCATGTGCCTGTTGGCCATCTGGATGTCTTCTTTAGAGAAGTGTCTATTCATGTCTTCTGCCCATTTCTTCATTGGATTATTTGTTTGTCGGGTGTGGAGTTTGGTGAGTTCTTTATAGATTTTGGATACTAGCCCTTTGCCCAATATGTCATTTGCAAATATCTTTTCCCATTCCGTTGGTTACCTTTTAGTTTTGTTGATTGTTTCCTTTGCAGTGCATAAGCTTTTTTTCTTCATGAGGTCCCAATTGTTCATTTCTGCTCTTAATTCCCTTGCCTTTGGAGATGTTTCAAGTAAGAAATTGCTGCGGCTGAGGTCAGAGAGGTTTTTTTCCTGCTTTTTCCTCTAGGGTTTTGATGGTTTCCTGTCTCACATGCAGGTCCTTTATCCATTTTGAGTTTATTTTTGTGAATGGTATGAGAAAGTTGTCTAGTTTCATTCTTCTGCATATTGCTGTCCAGTTCTCCCAGCACCATTTGTTAAAGAGACTGTCTTTTTTCCGTTGCATATTCTTTTCTGCTTTGTCAAAGATTAGTTGGCCATACTTTTGTGGGTCCACTTCTGGAGTCTCTATTCTATTCCATTGGTCTATGTGTCTGTTTTTGTGCCAATACCATGCTGTCTTGATGATTACAGCTTTGTAGTAGAGGCTGAAGTATGGGATTGTGATGCCTCCCGCTTTGGTCTTCTTCTTCAAAATTACTTTGGCTATTCAGGGTCTTTTGTGGTTCCATACAAATTTTAGGATTGCTTGTTCTAATAGCTTCAAGAAGAATGCTGGTGCAATTTTGATTGGGATTGCATTGAATGTGTAGATTGCTTTGGATAGTATTGACATTTTAACAATATTTATTCTTCCAATCCATGAGCACAAATGTTTTTCCATTTCTTTGTATCTTCTTCAATTTCTTTCGTAAGCGTTCTATAGTTTTCAGCATACAGATCTTTTACATCTTTGGTTAGGTTTATTCCTAGGTATTTTATGATTCTTGGTGCAATTGTGAATGGGATCAATTTCTTTATTTGTCTTTCTATTGCTTCATTATTAGTGTATAAGAATGCAACTGATTTCTGTACATTAAATTTTTATCCTCTGACTTTGCTGATGAATTCCTTTTTTTAATGTTTATTTATTTTTGAGAGAGACAGAGCATGAGTGGGGAAAGGGCAGAGAGAGGGGGAGACACAGAATCTGAAGCAGGCTCCAGGCTCCAAGCTGTCAGCACAGAGCCCGGTGTGGGACTCGAGCCCATGAACCATGAAATCATTACCCGAGCCGAAGTCGGACACTTAACTGACTGAGCCACCCAGGAGCTCCTGAATGAATGAATTCTTAATAATGCATAACTGGGAAGGAAATTTTTCTGATATTAAATGTAAAAATTAAGATGTGGGAATAATATTGGAGGAGCTATTAGACATGAATATTAGCATCATTTGGCCACCAAATCTGGAAACTTAGGTTTATTCTTTTTCATCACTGGAATGCCTCTTCTGAACATATATTCCCCAATACATTTTGTGAGGAGAGGACATGAGAAAATAAAATTCAGATAGTTTTAGTACTCTGGAGATTCATATTTCAGGCTGGCAGTGAACTGGGGCCAGCATTAAAAACCATCTTACTAAGAGATGGCCTGGAAGAGGCAGGGGGATTTTGTTTAACTTTTCCACAATCTTAAATGAGCATGTCAGAATTTCTGCTCAATGTTATGTGAGTTTGCAAATACTAATGTAGTTTCTGCAGTGGCAAAGTGAAGAGCATATGCTACAGAAACTCTAGAGTGGATGGTACTTTTTAATGTTTACTTTGAGAGAGAGAGAGAGAGGGAGAGCGAGTGCACATGCACACATGGGGGAGGAGCAGAGAGACGGAGAGAGAGAATCCCAAGCAGGCTCTGTGCTGTCAGCATAGAGCCCAATGCGGGGCTTGATCTCACAAACCGTGAAATCATGACCTGAGTGGAAATCAAGAGTCAGACAGTCAACTGACTGAGCCACCCAAGTGCCCCAAGTGGATGGTATTGTTAAATATAACATACATATATAGTTTTGTGGGTTTTTTTAAGTTGAAGAATATTGTGCTGCCTGATCCATCTATCTTATATCTTCTGGAATTTATTTTCTAGATTAACATTTCATTTTGTTAGTATCAGAGCAACTGCACATGGATAATTGAGACAGAACGCACCTTTACGTAGCAAGAAGATATGTAGATATGGGTTATGACTCCTGAGTGGTGGGCGGGAACCAATAGCAGACATCAGAATGGTTGTCAGACCTTGGGATGCAATAGCTTATAGCTGTTTACAAGATGTGAGGGCATACTATGATCATTGGGTGTGCTATGTATAAGAATTTATATGAAGGTGCTTCTGAAAGCTTATATGCTATCTGTGTTCTGTTTAAATTTTTGCAGTCTCTGTGGAAAAACTGCATGCCTGCAAAGCCTATGCTAGTGTAAGTAAAGGGTAGGGCTGAATGTTTCAGTGTTTTGGCCCCACACTTCTATCGAGTTTGACCTTTTGTGCTCATCAGCTTCCTTTTGTGCAATATCTTTCTTTCTCATTGACTCTGCAAATCCATTAAGGAATATTATATTTACACACAATTTAAATGGACACTAAAGCAGAAAAACAGCCAGACCTGCATTAGTGGCATCTACAAAAACCCTCTTCTCCAAGAAATTAAGGAAGTAGGACTGTTGGCAGTGTTTGGTTCTGAATCACTACTGTTTAGGAGCCCGGAACTAAGGCCTGTTAGCTCTGCCTGAGGTGGGTGTGAGTTTGCTCAGCTTGCTTCCTTTGGGGGGTTTCTTCTTATAACTGCTGGTGATGAAAGCACTAAGGCGCTGTATTTCCTAGAGCTGCTACAACATTACCACTAAATCACTAGCTTAAAACCGCAGAAATGTATTCTCCCTCCGTTCTGGAGGCCAGAAGTCTGAAATCAAGGTGTCTTCAGAGCCATGCTCCCTTGAAGGCTCTTGGCAAGAGTCCTTGCCTCTTCCAGCTCCTGGGGGCTCCAGGCATTGCTTGTGGCCAGATCACTCCCATCTCTACATCTTCACATAGTCTTCTTGGTGTGTCTGTGTCTCCTCCTCTTCTGCCTCTTCTAAGGGCATTTGTCATTGGATTTAGGGTCCACCTGGATAATCCAGGATGATCTGATCCTGAGACCCTTGACTTAATTACATCTGCAAGGACCCTTTTTCTAAATGGGGTCACATTCACAGGTTCCTGGCTTTAGGAAGAGTGGAGAGAAAGGGCACCATTCAATCCAGTACAGGTACCAAGGCCAGCTCCTTGCTCTCCAGTGGGTGTGAAGCCAAAAAATTGTTAACTCCTGTCTATTTTATGTGACATGTGAAAAATATTTTCACAATAATTATATTGTTGTCAGTCTTGATTTTTGCATCGAGTGCTCTTAGGAATATTTATATGGATCTTAGCGGGGGAGAAAGAGTATCATTTCATTTTCTTCAGGCTTCTAAATATATTTCTCTTAGTTATTTGATTCAGTAATTATTGAAGGCCATGTGACATCAATTCACTCACTCATCAAAAATTTTTTAATGTTTATTTAATTTTGTGAGAAAGAGACAGAGTGTGAGTGGGGGAGGGGCAGAGAGAGAAGGAGACACAGAATCTGAAGCAGACTCCGGGTTCTGAACTGTCAGCACAGAGCTCGACACGGGGTTCAAACTTACAAACCTTGAGATCATGACCTGAGCCGAATTCAGACACTTAACAGACTGAGCCACCCAGGCAGCCCTCAATTCACTCATTCAAATAGTTGTCCAGTAATCAGATTGTACAAATAAGAAGAACTGCCATTCATTGAGCTTAGTGCCTGCTGGGCCCAGCATAAGTGATTTCCAAGCATCCTCTCATTAACCTGTAGCACCCCTGTGAGGTAGGTGCTATATTTTCCCAGTTTTACAGATGAGGTCATTGACCTGCCCAGAGTCACAAATCAGGTCTTACTTACACCAGTGGTTAGGGTTAAAAACACATTTGAGCAGGGACATGACAGTCTAGAAATGAAGAATGATTGAAAACAGGTACAACATGACTGAAAAGTGCCCTATAGGATGTTGTTTCTCCCAGGGTGGCACATAGCCCCCTCATGAGTCATAGACGGTCCCCTGATGAGGCGGGAATGTCTCTAATATCCAAGTCCTTTCTCACTGTGTTTTGTTTTTTTTTACTTTTTAAAAATTTATTGAGGTATAATTGACATACGATGTATTACTTTCAGGAGTACAGCATAATAATTCAGTATTTATATATATAGCCAAGTGATCAGTACAGTAAGTCTAGTTAACATCCATCCCTTTCTTCATTTCTTTAGTGAGCAAATTGTAGCCAATTATGCACATTATTATTTACAAGTACAGGTAAGGGCCATTTAGATAAACCTTTTAAGTGAACTCTTCAGGTTTTTGAAGTCTGATACTTACAGACAAAAAATTAGGATTTTACTAGCTTTTACTTAAGTGTCCTTCACAAAGATTCAGTATCCTAAAGTCAACTTCCCTGCTGTACTTAGGCACCTGTTCTTATACCCTTGTTTGGGGGGAAGATACTTTGCTATCACCAATTAGTGTTAATCTTGAAATGGTTTGTGGTGTCAATTGGTGATATATTAAAATTAATACCTTGTAGAAGAATTGTTAGATGTTACCTTTGTTGGTAGTTTCTTCTTGCATAACTACCTTGTTTTTACCATCTTGATGGTTTTTGCTCAATATTTTGTTATTATTGAGATCTTTTCCACTAGAAATTAGAGATGGGTGAGGTAGATAAGCTTGGGAGTTGTTTGTTCCAAGTGAACCATGGTCAAAAATGATTGTGAGCCAAAGCTCCCGAGTTATAAACAAAGTGAGAGGGTGGACCCTGGGTTTCTGCCTTTCAAGCATGCCAGCCATGCCCACAAAAATATGGTGCGAAAATATGAAGGGATTGGAGAGGCAGAAATTTTTTTCCCAGTAATCCCCTAGGGATGATTAAATGGAATTCGGAATTAGGAAAAGAAAAAACTTCATTGGAAGCTAAATACTGATTTCCCCAGAGTTCAAGGGAAAATATCTAAGATGCCTGTATCTCAGTTACTAACTTTATTTTCCCTACCATCAAGGGCCGTTCTCCTAAATATTTAGGAAATGAACTCCAAAGTCTGATTTATTCAGTTCAGACCACACCATCAGGTTGAAGGAGAGTGGGGCCCTGGGACTAAAAAATACTCCTTATACTCCAGATCAGGAAGAACTGTCCTTGGTGGGCGTTTTGTATCCAAGTACAGCCCTTCTTACCTGAGTTGTAATATACCTCTGTATTATTATTTTTTTTTTAATTTTTTTTTCAACGTTTATTTATTTTTGGGACAGAGAGAGACAGAGCATGAACGGGGGAGGGGCAGAGAGAGAGGGAGACACAGAATCGGAAACAGGCTCCAGGCTCTGAGCCATCAGCCCAGAGCCCGACGCGGGGCTCGAACTCTCGGACCGCGAGATCGTGACCTGGCTGAAGTCGGACGCTTAACCGACTGCGCCACCCAGGCGCCCCATGTATTATTATTATTATTTTTAAGTAGGCTCCACACCCAGTGAGGAGCCCAACATGCGGCTTGAACTCACGAGCCTGAGATCAAGACCTGAGCAGAGATCAAGAGTCAGATGCTTAACCGACTGAGCCACCCAGGTGCCCCTATACCTCTATATTCTTATGAATGTCCAGCAGAAAACGATTTGAACGCACATATCCCTGCCCCAGGACAAATATTAATTCTCAAAAACTGTAGTAAAACAAAGGAGTAGTGACATCTTAAAATCCCTAAACCTCAAGACCCCTTCTGCTTATCTATGATTTGTTATTTACCCTCCCAAACAAATGCTGTCATCTTCATTAATGTTAACAAATAAGTCCTCTTGTTAACATCCTTCTTCAGGCGATGTCAAACTGTATATCACATATGGACTAGATAACAACTGTTGCTGCATAGAAGTAGAGAAACTATAAAACTAAATTGCGCTGTATCACTCAGATTAAATAAGTATTTCCACATGAGTTACTACTGAAATATTTGCTATCTCTATGATTAAGTCTGTATTGTTTTTTCTTTTTTTTTAATGTTTGTTTATTTTGGGGGTGGGGAAGAGCATGAGCAGGAGAGGGGTAGAGAGAGAGAGGGAGAGACAGAATCCAAAGCAGGCTCCAGGCTCTGCACCATTCAGTGCAGAGCTTGATGCAAGGCTCAAACCCATGAACTGTGAGATCATGACTTAGGACGAAGTCAGATGCTTAACCGACAGTCTTCCAGGTACCCCACCATTCTATTTATTACCTGGAACTGTGTTTATTCCTTTTCTCTTTTTCCCACCAAAGAAAAGGGGGTCATTACCGAATCATATGCTTTTTAACAATTGACCACCTAGCTTCACAAAGACCTGGTCAAAACTTTACAGTTACTGAAATTACTGGGTAGGAGCCTGGTTCTATGTGTAGACAAGGCACCTTCCTTCTGCCAAGTCTGTGGGTGGGGTGGGTACAGACCTGATGTTCCCCTGCTATGCCCAATTCAGCTTTACTCCTTAATAAATGTTTTTATTATGATCCTGGTAGGGAAGGGAAAAAGCCATCCTTCTAGTTATATTTAGGATTTTTTTTTTTTTCTGTTTTACATTGTCACTGGCCTCAGTATTACATTGAGGTAAGTCTGATGAATTTCTTGGCTGTCATTTATAAATTTGGTATATGTAAATTCTTCTCATAGGTTTTAGATTTGGACAAAAGGTAAATGGTGATGTCTTTCTAAGTCAAATGAGAGGAAAATTTGTGACAGATGTCTTTTGTCAGAAAAGCTTATATTAATATCTTGTAATATGATTATGCCACATAATCAGTGCTATCAAAGTTAAGTGGGAGAAAGGAGACAAAGAAAATTTATGACTTATATAATGTTTTACAACTATTTTTTTTTCCTATATGCTCTCTTTTCTTAAGTGAAATTCTTTGTTTTCATGGAAGCTTTTACTCTGCAGAGAAGAGAACACAACTGTACAGCATACCACTTTTTTTTTGTATTGAAAATAATGAAAGAGACATCATCAGAATTTTATTCTGGGAGGTGACTTAAAAGGTGTTCTCATTGGCAATTCAGTGAAATAACAAATATATGAATTTAAAAAGCCACAAGAAAAATAATAACAATCTGAGCAAACAACAACGAATACCATCAGTGGACCAGCATTTTTGAGGAATCTCTGAAATGTACTTAGTAGATCGGATGAATCTACTAAGAGAAAAGCCTTGCAGGAACCACTGCCTATAGGACTTTTGCACAAAGAGAGGTTGATAGCTTGAAGCAGCATTCAAGGATGGAGGAAGCAGAGGACATTTGGGGAATTAATCAGATTCAATGCACTAGGTTGGTTGACCCCTTTGCCTCACTAATTTGTGATAAGTTGTGGGCAGCAGTGTGGCTTCTTGCTTACTAAAGCAGTGAATGTGGGCTCTTGGTCCAGGGAGACTGTACCTAAGATGGCTACTGAATCCTTTGACCCAGAAGAGAAGTTGCATGTCCCAGCAGCATGTCCCATCTCCCTGCCAGAGTTTCCAAAGGTAGGCCACGGTAAATGCTGCAGTATGGAAACAGATGTTCTAGAATAGAAATATAAGTGGGCAGTAAAAATCACCAAACAGTTGGAGGAAGCCAGTATTAACAGAATTACCATACTCAACAAACAAAAGAACTAATCCCTGAGAAAATAGAAAAACCTTGGATTAACATGGTTATTTTCAGAAAGATGCAAGAGAGTACTGTATTAATAAAAAAAAAAGCATACTAGACACTTTAGAAATTTAAACTTGACTCACTGAAGTGAAAGAAAATGGCTGAATTGACAAAATTGAAAAGCAAGTTAGCAATCTGGAGGAGTAAGCTAAATAATCCCAAAAGAACAAAGGGATCAAAAGTGTGAAAGAGAAGTTAGGAGACCTTGAAACTATTTCCAAGAAAAGGTAGGGCTTTTGGTAGGGTTGTAATAGTGCTGTAAAAGAAGAGAAATGAAGGTGTGTTAAATGTCATTTCTTGTGTGAGAGGAGATGAGAATACCAATGAACCCTAGATGTTGATAGAAATATTTCAGATTAAATATATATGTATGTACATATATATTTATGTATGTATGTATCTACATGCATATAAATATGTAAATATTATATGTGTGTATAGTTAGCTAGAGTCAGAGTTGCCCTAATAAGATATAGGACTTTGAAATTACTAATTGGAAGGGAGAAGGTCTAGGGGTGGGTAGAGACTAAGAAAACTCAGTCATACTAAAAAGGAAAATATGGAAATAGGAAAAGTAGGAAAGAAGAAAGCATTTAAATTAAAAACAAAAACAAAAACAAACCAGGGGTTCCTGGGTGGCTCAGTCGGTTAAATGGCCACCTCTTGATTTCGGCTCAGGTCATGATCTCACGGTTCATGAGATCCAGTCCCGAGTTGGGCTCTATGCTGACAGCATGGAGTCTGCTTGGAATTCTCTCTCTTCCTCTCTGTCTGCCCCTCCCCTGCTTGCACCCTCTCTCTTTCCCTTTCTCTCAAAATAAGTAACTACAAAACCAAACTAAACCAAACCAAACAGAACAACAACAACAACAAACCAAAATTGTGTCTTGATTTCAGCTCAGGTCATGGTCTCACAGTTGTGAGATGGAGCCCCATTTAGGATGAAGCCTTCTTAAGATTCTCTCTCTCCCTCTTCCTCTGCCCCTCTCTCTCACTCACATTCTGTCTCTCAACAATAGCAATAACAACAACAAAATAAAAAAACCACCACAAACCGTAAAAGAACATGGCAGGAATAAATCTAAACATGAATAAATTTGAATGGATTCAGTTTCTCTCAAAAGATACTTATTCTTAGATTTAGTAAAAAAGAAAACAGACCCCTGGGTGGCTCAGTTGGTTGAGCATCTAACTTCCGCTCAGGTCATGATCTCAGAGTCTATGAGTTTGAGCCCTGTATTGGCTCAGAGTCTGCTTTGGATCCTGTGTCCCCTCTCTCTACCTCTCCTCTATTTGTGCTCTCTCACTCTCAAAAAAAAAATAATAATAACACTAAAAAGAAGAAAGGAAACAGTCCAGCTACATGCTGAAAAGAGTTAACAAAAGTTAAAGTATAAGTTAAAGGAGGAGGGGTGGGGAGAGACAGGCAGATACTTGTCAAGGTTGAAAATATGAGCACAGAAAAAGATAAGCCAAGAAAAGGGTAATATAAAAATGTAGATGTGGGGGTCGCCTGGGTGGCTCAGTTGGTTAAGTGTCCAACTTTGGCTCAGGTCATGATTTCACAGTCTGTGAGTTTGAGTCCTGCTGACAGCTCAGAGCCTGGAGCCTGCTTCAGATTCTTTGTCTCCCTCTCTCTGTGCCCTCCCCCACTCACACTCCGTCTTCTCTCTCTCTCTCTCTCTCTCCCCCCTCCCCCATCTCTCAAAAATAAATAAACATTTAAAAAAACTTAAAAATATAGATGGGGAAATTATTAGACAAAATAGCATTTAAGGTAAAATCTTTAATTGAAACAGATTTAAAAAAAATTTTTTAATGTTTATTTATTTTTGACAGAGAGAGAGAGAGAGAGAGAGAGACAGAGACAGAGACAGAGCATGAGGGGGGGAGGGGCGGCAAGAGAGGGAGACACAGAATCTGAAACAGGCTTCAGGCTCCGAGCTGTCAGCACAGAGCCTGATGCGGGGCTCGAACTCACAGACCGCGAGATCATGACCTGAGCCGAAGTCAGACGCTCAACCGACTGAGCCACCCAGGCACCCAGAAACAGAGACTTTTTTTTTTTAACGTTTTATTTATTTTTGAGACAGAGAGAGACAGAGCATGAACGGGGGAGGAGCAGAGAGAGAGGGAGACACAGAATCGGAAGCAGGCTCCAGGCTCCGGGCCATCAGCCCAGAGCCCGACGCGGGGCTTGAACTCCTGGACCGTGAGATCGTGACCTGAGCCGAAGTCAGACACTCAACCGACTGAGCCACCCAGGCACCCAGAAACAGAGAGACTTTTAATATGATAAAAGGTTAAATCCCTAAAAAGATATGAATTATAAACATTAAGGCATCTAATAAAACAGATTTGAAATATATAAAGGAAAAACCAATGTATAAAGGTCAGTTGTCAGATCCATATTCACGTTGGGACTGTGTAATGGTCTTTTTTTTTTTTACAGAAAGCAGCAATTCAGCAAGACAAATATAATGAAGGACGTGGAGAAGTTGAGTTATAAAATAATAAAATAAAATTATTAAATCACCCTTATATTTAAGGACAACTGCCCCCCACCCCCCCATAGGAACATTCTTGTATACTGTTGATGGAAGTGTAAATTGCTAAAGCCATTTTGAAAAGCAGTGCCTAGCAATACCTAGAAACCTCTGACCCTGCATTTTACTTCTAGGAGTCTTTCCTAAGTAAATACTGTGTTTGTACCCAAAGATGTAAGATATGTTCATTGCTTTATTATTTGATAGCAAACATTTGGAAACTAAATTAAATACCCATTGGTAGAGGAGTGGTTGAATAAATTGTGATACACCTATACAATGGAATATGTTTAGCCATTAAACAAATGAAATAGAGCTGGGTTATTATGGGAAGAGCCTCAAGAAAATTAAGTGAAAAAGTAAGGTGCAGGACAATGTGAACAATTTGGTCACTTTGCTGAAAAGTTTTGAAAGGAGATTAACACATATGTGAATAAGCAAGAACATTTATTTGGGAGGTTATACAAAGAACTGTTAATGGTGATTGTCCTTAGAAAAAGGGGTGCGGAGGGGTGCCTGGGTGGCTCAGTTGGTTAAGTGACCCCTGAAATAGTTGGTTAAGTAATTCTTGATTTCGGCTCAGGTCATGATCTCACTGTGAGATTGAGCCCTGAATCGGGCTCTGCACTGAGCGTGGAACCTGCTTGGGATTCTTTCCCCTCTTCTCCAGCCTCTTATGCATGCGTGTGCACACTTGTGCTCTCTCTTTCAAAATAAATAATCAGTTAAAAAGATGGGGATTTGGGATGGGGGGGGAGAGGAAGGCTTTACTTTTCACTTCTGTATCTTTTCATACTCTTTAAATGTCATAACTATAGGGATATGGCACTTTTACTTTAAATGCAGTCATACCTAGAATACTCTATTTTATGATATTTACTCCCATCTTATTATATAAGTCAAATTTACTTTGCTGATAGTTCATTCTCTGTGTTCTTGTCAAGCAACAAGAGGCCTATTTGATCTCTTTCAGACAACAAAATCTTAAATACAAAATATTAAGTAGGTCAGGAAAGTTAAAACGTATATGAACATAGGATGTATACAAGCAGGAAACCTGACCATAAAATAAGGAAACTGATTTTGATAAGCCATACTTACCAGTCGGTCTTACTACTTAAAACCTTTGTCATCTCTAAGACGATAATCCACTAAGCAGTTTCCTCCCAGGTTCCCAGGGCACCTGCTAAGGCTGCCAGCAGAAGTGGTACAGAAACGATTGAACACATGACAGTCTTGAGTGTGTGTATACATATACAAGCATGTATGCTGATGTGCATCTGTAGATAACTTAGATTATTTACCACTTCTTTTTATCTGTATTTTCGTTGTTCTGTAATCATGGTGAACTGAGTGTTGACTGTCAATGTTTAAAATTTTTGAAGTAATTTTCCTGATTAAAAAAGCATGCTGAACGGTGTCTGTGGTTGTACACAAGGAGAGCTGACTTGCATTGGGCGTGCCAGGCGCTGGGCTGAGCGCTCCATATAAAGAACTACCCAGCAGGAAGCAGATACCTCCCAGTTACCTAGGAAACTTCAGTCTGGCTTTAATTGCTTCTTTGATGGTCACAGCGTTGACTTTTAGTAAATCTTAATGTAGAAACGTTTGAACCCTGTCAAGAAAAATTTCTGAACCAGCAAACTGCTGAGAAATACTTAGAAAGGGTATCTGATGGGAGGTAGCTCGGCTGTGGTTCTTAGCTTCTTGGTTGAAAAAAAGGAGCCTGAGGTTTCCAAAGCTGTCCTCAAGTAAATACTTATTTCATACCCGAGAAACGTGTTTCCCTGTAAACCTAAATGTGTTTCCTCTTCTTTCAGGGTAACGCCATCCTCTGAAAATCCGAATGGTGCTACTTCTAGCGTCAGCCAAGGAAAACCTTCTTTAAGACGAATAAAAGGGAGACTCCACAGAAGCAAAAGCCTTGATAGCATCGATTTCTGTGAACTCACTGTAAGTGGACTGTTCATTAATTTTTTTTATTTTTCAAAAAATATGAAAATTTTGATTCCATTATTTTTATTTTCATAAAAAACACAACAGTCTTATTTGTTGTGAGCATTTTTTTAATAATGAAAACTGTTTTATCCAACAGGTTACCAATCAGAACGCTTTGTTAACTGGTATCCTTTTGAAACATTTATAATAAATGATTCTGATTCAAAGACCAAGATAAAGAAATACTCCCTGAACTCTACAGCAAAAATTAAATTAAGTTCAGTGGACTGTTAATGTAAATGTCTTAGGAATTTTCAAATCCACAGGTTGGCATAAGTAGAGATCTGAGTATTTGATTAACCCCAGACACCCAACTTCCTGGCAATGCCAGAAAATAGTGTTACTTTGATATTGTTAGGACAGATCCTGGTTTAGTTAATCCTGGTGCTTTCTATTCTAAGTGATTAACATTAGTGGATATATATATATATACATATATATATATATACACACACATATATGTGTGTGTATATGTGTATATATATGTACACACACATATATGTGTGTGTATATATGTACACATGTGTGTGTGTACACACACATATATATGTGTATATATATGTACACACATATATATATGTATATATATGTGTACACACACATATATATATGTGTATATATGTGTACACACATATATATATGTGTATATATATTCCAGGCCAAATGACAGGTTTTCCTGTGGGTATGTGGTACATTCATGCATGTTTTTAGAGGAACACACGGGCACTGTCAGCCCCCACTGTCCTTTGCTATTAGTTATATTGTCTTACTCCATAAGAGATACTGCAGTGCTATAAAGGACATAGAATTTTCTTTGCAATAAGAAAATTTCAAATTTATGTATTGTAGGGTTCAGTGGCCAGTGAATGGATATTTATGATGTTTAGTAGACCAGATGTGTTCACTTCTTCCCTTTGAGCTCTGACAGTTTCTGAATTGTAAAAGTACCAGTAACCATACCTGTTTCAAACAGTGGTAACAAGGCCTTTCTTTCTTGAGGATGAGACTTCTGCATCTTTTACCTATAGTTCATGAAAACAAAAGTTCAGTAAATGTGGATACTCTATTTTTTTATTTTAATAATTGCTCTTATTAAAATAATTATACTTGATTTTGCCTGAAAGTGTTCTTGACCATTTTATCACACAAGACATCAGAAGGTGAAACGTGACCTATCAGAAGACATAAAGCAATAACTGAGAAAAGGAATAAAAAGACAGTAAATTTTTGTTAAGTAAACCTAACAATTAAAATGACTGAAGGAAACATAATTATAGTTTAAAATAAAGCAAATTGCTTTTCAAAAGTGAAACACTGAGTTGAGAAGCAAATTTGAATTACTTGTTGGAATATAAAAATGGAAGTTGGAATTTCATCAGGTTTTTTTTATGGTATTAAACATTGTCATTACTGAAGGATAGTCCAATAACTAATAAATTTGGCATGTCATAAAATATGCTTGCTTGTTGAATCAGTCTCTGTGGTTGTGGAAGAGGTTAAAACATCTGTAGAATGTGACAGAAAAAAAAGCTTTACTTCATGTAATATTGCTTTCAGTATCCCAGAAATAGAAATAGATTATTTCAGCTATAAGGAAAAGTTGGCAAGTAGAGTTATCTCTTTATCATGATGAATACGTTTTAAAATTATTGATAATTCATTCATTCCCTGCCTTATTTGATGCAAGAGTTGATCTGGCTCAAGTGAGTACACAGTTCAAGCAAGGAAAAATAACACTACCCAGGTGCAGTTAACATCTGCAAAATTAATTTCTTTCTTTTTGATGATCTTTCCTATTTGACTTTATCTCAAAAGTGAAATGTCTTAGTATCCCCAGAGGGAAGGTATTTGACTTTGAGGTTAAGAGGAAGAGGTAAATTGAGGTTTACAGAAGGTCCATTCCAGGGAGGAGCATGTGTTCTGGTGTAATAGTTTATTCAGCTTCAAGGACTGTGTTTGTGGTTTTTGCCTTCTGGAGGGTACATTGGAAGGTCGTGGACTGGACTTTGGTATACTGATATTTCATCTCAGTAATGAGTTTATATTAATGAAATGTAATTACAGTTGGCCCTGGACAATTGCAGAGGTTAGATGCGTCAACCCTCTATGCAGTCGAGAATCCATGTATAACTTCACTCCCCAGAAACTTAACTAGTAATAATACCCTACTGTTGACCAGAAGCCTTACCAATAACACAAATAATCCATTAACATGCATTCTGTATGTCCCATGTATTATATACTTTATTCTAATAATAAGCTAAGCTAGAAAAGATGTTATTAAGAAAATCATAAGGAAGACAAAATATATTCATAGTACCGTATTGTAAAAACTGCATGTATAAGTAGACCCATCATTTCACACCTGTGTTCAAGGGTCACCAGGACTGCAATCAGTTAGACTTTTTTACAATTTGAGTTCATTTTCCTTCTCAGGTTTTTGCAATAACGGGTGATAGGATAGCAATCTTTGAAGATTTTTAGATTCTTAGAAATTTTTACAATGGTCATGTTCCATTTTTAGGAAAGCAATAAACTGATTTTCCAAACAATAAAGAAATTTAAAAAAAAAGAGCCTAACAGCTTGTCTACTCCCACCCACTGCCTACCATAAGCTATGGCAATTAATATTATAATATCCAAAATACATACGGGCATAGAGCATCTTTGGCATGGAGATGAAAAGGATGTTTTTCCCCTCCACTTTTAAAATTCTGTCTTTTTAAAAGAAGGAAGTACACTTAAGTAGATTAGAAGAGAGTGTCATGGGAGGTGAAAGGGATTCAGATCTGATCCTCTAACAGAGTTGACTGTAATGTAATTGTAGAGAACCACATTTTAAAGCCTCAGCCACAGTGTCTAAAAGACAGTTATTTGGTAAATGATGTTCAATTACACAGGAAAAGATAATTCTTGTCCCCTTTAGAAAATAGTTTAGCCACTGTAGGTATCTCTAGTTCAAAAAAGACCGAAAACTTTGTCATACACTATTTTCAAGTTGTAAAACTTTTTATTAGATGTATGGCTTCCTTTGAAAACCTTAAACTAGAAAGACTTAAGCTTAGTGCATGATCTCCTATCATGGGCAAAGATCAAATTTGCATGACCAACTGAATAATATTTATATTTTTATCTTTGCATTTTACTTTTAACTTTGCCTAAGAAAAAAAATACAATTTTTATTGCTTTTGGAAAAAACATAACAAATGGAACAAGAGGTTCAGTTGCTATGCATTCAAGGTTCCAGTTTCTGGCTGAGAAGCCTCAGGTTCCAGCTGAGATGGTTGGCTTGGGTCCCGGGTGTCAGATTGATGCCATTTCACTCCTGGGGAGAGGTGATTGTTTCAGCTTTCTCTGTGGGGATTAAATGGGATGGGCATTCTAGTTCGTTTTGTAAACCCTACAGCATAAATGACTGACTTCCTAGCTCACTGGAGGAGACTGGAATCCATCCAGTCTCACTAGTTCCATGAGACAGTGTCCCAGAGAGACTTGGTAAAATTTTCTTAGGCAAGGCCTGGACTAGACAAGTCTGTTATGAACACATGTTTTGCCTGGAAGACCTGTGCCTTTGTTTAACACTTCAATGGGTGCAATGCTCTAAAACCATGTCACAAGTTCCTTTTTTTTTCCCCTGGAGGAAATGGAGTGATATATTGATAATCATTATGAAGAAGAAAAGTAACCATTTGTTTTTAGCTTCATTTAATGTTTAAATGCTTAGCTATTCCATTCCACTCTGGTGTTATTGCCTATTTGTCTTTTTTTAAGTTTATTTATTTGGGGGAGGGTTGGGAAGAACATAAAAATTGGGGAGGGGCAGAGAGAGAGGGAAAGAGAATCCCAAGTAGGCTCCAAGCTGTTGGTGCAGGGCCCGATGGGGGGCTTAATCCCACAGACCATGAGATCATGACCTGAGCTGATATCTAGAGTTGGACGCTTAACTGACTGAGCCACCCAGGCGCCCCTGTTGTTTAGGGTGATCAGGTTGCCTTTACTCTTCTGTCCTTTCCTCCCTCTCGGATTCTAAGTGTATAGTCAAAACATTTTAAGTGATAATTTAAAAATTCAACAGATTGCTTGAAATTTTACAGCTTCTCTTGATTATACATCCTCCCTAAAACAGGAAAATGGAGCCAGTTGAGTAGGATTCATTCAGTGGGGGAAAGCTATCTTGAATACAGACTTAAGCAATTTATTTCCTGCTTGTGGGTGTAAATCTAGACTGCTAATTTTCTCTGTCTGCCAACAGACAAATACTACAAAAAGTTTTATGCACAATAAAGAGAAACAGTGAACCAATTAATAGTTTATGGCTATGTTCCCTTAGCCTTGGATGAAAGACAGTTTCAGTCATTACTGAGTACTATTAGGCAAAAATGATACATTTCAAAATCTTTAGAGGATTTTTTTTCATGAGAAGAAAAAATATATGATAATAAGATATTATTTGGGGTATTATATTTTTGTACATTTCTGGACTAATAAGTCCCATTTCACTGCTGCCTGAATATAAGGTAGTTCTAAGGTGTTTTTGATGATCAGTGATTTTTCACATTTGAAAAAAAGTACTTTTTTCTCATGATGAAGAAGAGTCTCCAATTAGGCCCCTAGAAAATATATATAGCCTATGGAGATATCAATGATAGATGTTTTCTCCTTCTCCCTCTACCTTCAAGACCTCTTTTATGATCTGTGGGACACTGAGAGATTCTGGAGCCCTGTTTTATAACTAAATATTTATTTGACTTTGAACATATACCAAGTTTGCTTTCTTCTTGGCATTATTGAGTACCTGACTGGTGAATAAGTAGCTGGGTGCTACAAGGTGAGAAAATGGTAGAGGGTGAACATGTGAAGGGACACTGAACACCTAGTTATCCTGCCTCCTACTTTGTTGGGAGGGGACCAGCCACTTCTCCTCTTTCTCGTTCCCACTTGATTAGCACTGCCCACATCACCAGTTGGTATGAAAGCCTAGAAGGAACAGCAGTGAGCACTGGAAGCCCCTTTTGTTCTGGGTGCACAGATGTTCTTTCCATCCTGAGCTCTAGTGACTTGGGCATCTTTCTGTTCACTTTTACATATCTCTGTGTCATTACAGGTGCTGGCCCCAAGACCATTGACACATCTCCTCACTGTGCCCTCAACTCTTATTGCTTGTTTTGTTCCTGACTGTATCATGGGCTTCAACTCTGCAGAGACCGGGAACATTTCTTTTATGTTTCCCATAATGCTAAGCATATCAGATTTTATGCCCATTAAATATTTGTTGGTTGACTGACTACTTCATTACCCTAGCAGCTCAGTAAAGAAAAGCTTAGAGACCATTAAATGTTAAAAGTGGTGGGTATTGAGAGAAGTAAGAGGAGATATAAAATAATGTAACTCATTTGATATGGAGTCAAATAAAGTAACCAACTTTCTCTATTCACTTTTCTTTTGGGAAACATGCCTGAATACCAAGGAATAAAGGGGAGCTTTTTTGAATAGCCAAAGTAGATACTGTGGTCCCATTAGAGGTAGTGGAAGTGGAGGTGGAGGTGGTGGTATTGGTGATGGAGGTAGAAGTGATGATGGAGATGGAGGTGGTGGCAGTGGTACTGGTGGTAGTGGTGGTGGGCGTGTGGAGGTGGCAATACTGGTGGAGGTGGTGGAGGCTTTGGTGTTGCTGATGGTGGTAGTGATAGAGGCAGAGGTGATGATGGAAGTCGAGGCGGTGGTGCAGGTGGAGGTGATGATAAATACAGAGGTGGTGGAGGTAGATGTGTACACACTCACTGTCACTAGTCTTTTGTTGAAACTTTTTGAAAACAAACTGTAGACATGATGACCCACAACCCCTAAATTTTGAAGGGTTCAGTTCCCCCAAGCATTGTCATTCTCTGCTTAACTACCATGTAACCAGATCAGGAAATCAACACTGACACAAGGATGCTGTTCAATCTATAGTTCTCATCCAACCTTCACTACTGCCCAGTGGGCCTCTCTTTCCTTTCTGTCCCAAGGTGCCATATGGGAACATGCATTGCTTTTAGGTGTCATGTTTCCTCCTTGACAGTTTTAAAGAATCTTCAAACTGGAGCTATTCAGTGTTTTTCATGACTAGATTCAGGTCATGTGTTCTTGGCAGGAACAAGGGCCTGCCCTCACTAGTCCCAGTTCACCAAGCATCTGGCCTCCTTGCTGGCTTGGGTGTTGGTGAACTGGACACCAGTGTGTTCTGTGGCCTGCTCCCAATCTTTCCTCAGGATATGCATTGCTGTAGGTGACAGGAATCTACCAAAATTATCACCCTGATTAATTTTCCAATGTGAGAGGAATCAGGTAGAGTATTGAGGCTCTTCTGCAGAACAAAGGAATATTTAGCTATTTATTACCTTTAGGACTTCCAGAGGCCAATCTGAATCTAGTTTGCCAGTTGATGGCCAATTAATTGTAGATGGTTTGCCTTTAATGGTTACTTTCTTCATTAAACTGAATATCCGGATATTTCTAAGGGACTCTTACAGACAGCCTTGCAAGGACTCTTGTTTTTTGAAAAGGTTAGAAGCACAGTGGCTGTGAGCTGTCTATTCTTGTGGGTATAGTCAGCCTCCATCTTTATCTAACAGGATTTTTGGATTGGTTTTGCAGGTCAGAATTCTGTCTCTGTCTTGGACCTGTGCCAACATCTTCCCTCTTTAGTTTCTTTTCACTAGCAACTGCTGCTTGAGAAGTTTGTTGGCTCAGATTTTAGGTAGGATTTTATTCATCAACACTGAAAGAAAATACAAGCCTTTTAGAAACTTAGATCTTAATGAAAGCAATAGAGAAATATTTCAAAAAAGAGAATGAGGTCTTCAGTATTCTGCCTTAACTCACATTTCATAATCTGTTTTGAAAGCAGTTCTTTGATTTTACCTGACTTTTTAGGGCTTAGACTCCATCCTTGTTGGCCAGGCTGGAGAGCCACAGCCATTGTTCTTTCCCTCCCTCCAGCCACCGCCTTGCTTCTTTTCATGCAGATCAGGGCACTGGCCCCACAGCAAGAACACACCCAGGCCTCATTGTTGATCATCTGGGACCCCTCTCCTTCATATCTGTGATATCTCCTTCATATCACACCACCATCACCACCACTACCCTCCTCTTGTCTGCCATCGCAGTGGTCAGATCTAGTAGGGCAAGCAGGATTGTAGACAGACAGTGTTGCACAATGAACAATAGTGGAGGCAGTCCAAGGTACCTCCAGGGAAAATGGAGTGCTCATCTCAGGCTGGAACGGCAAAGAATCACAAGGAAGGTGCCCCCTGAACTGGATCTGGAAAGAATGCATCTGAGTTTGTTGGGTGGAAAAGTGAGAAGGAGGTCATTGGATTGAAGGAGCAGAGAAGGGAATGGAGACAGAGCTGAGAGCTACCAGGGGTGTGGAAGGAAATAGTTTGTTCAGAGCCCTACAGGTCTGCAGAGATGCCCTAGGCTGGACTGGGTGGGTGTTGAACCCCCATCCTTCCCTCCAGCTGAAGTAGCTCTGATTTGTTCTGTTCTCCTGGAAGGTGGGAGGGACACACAGCATTTCTTCTGGAGGGGAGGGGGAGATTTTACCCCTAGGACAGCTTTGTGTACTAAGAAGGCTAATGCTCCAGAGAACCAGAACCAGGGAACACTAGTTCAAGGGCAGTCCAAAGTAGAGGAGTATGCCGAAGAAGTTCATGGATAGATATTAGAGAAGCTGAGGAGGGCGGTTTCCAGAAGGGAGTGAGTGATCCACAGATACATGTAGCCTCAAATAGCTGGGGGAGGGCAGAGGGAACTTGGGCCTGCCGGTGATCAAAGAAGATCATTCAAGGAGCAAGAACTAGAATTTATCTTTTCCTTTGTTTTTTATGTTGTAAGGAGGAATAATGTACTTTCTTCAGAAAGTCACAGAACAAAGAGCCATCACCACTTCCAAATCCACAGAGCTGATGTCATGGACTCTGACAGTTATATCACATTTCTGACAGTTACAGCCACCTCCCCCCAAATTTTTGAGCAGGGCACCCTCCGGATGTTCTGCTTATGGGGGTGAGCAGGCATGAGGGTGGGAAGGGACGTTTAGAGGTGGTTGGCAACATTAGCCAAGGGCAGTGGGGTGGGCAGGCAGGCCTGAAGAGGTTGAAAATATAGAAATAAAAAGAATGTGTTCATGTGTGCTGAATGAGTAAATGTATGGAAATGATTCTTCTTTATCTAAAATGGATCTGCTTCAGGTTCTCAGAGATGATCTTTTTTATTATTTAATGTTTATTTATTTTGAAAGAGAGCGAGAGTGTGAGTGGGGGGAGGGCAGAAAGAGAAAGAGAATCCCAAGCAGGCTTCACGGTGTTAGCTCAGAGCCCACCACGGGATTCGAACTCATGAACCACGAGATCATGTCCTGAGCCGAAATCAAGAGCTGTGTGCTTAGCTGACTGAGCCACCAGGTGCCCCTCTCAAGGATGATCTGATATTATTTCATTATTTTTCACTCAATGAACAGAATCATTCGATTTGCACATTTGTTATTGAACAGAACAACCTCTGAGGAATGTCACAGATCTGTGTCTATGCATGCACACACGTAATTTCCAGTGTACATAGAAAACTGGGCACATTTCTTTTTGGAACAGACATTGTGCTCCTGGATTAAAGCTCCACATGTTAACTCATCTGGTTATTTTGTGACTTCTGAGCTTTAGAACAGAAGTAGAAGTCTCAGAATGTGTTGTTTTCCATCTCCGTAATGTGTCCTATTTTGGGGAAGCTGCACATGTCGTAGTAGCTAACATTTAGCATGGGCTGACTGTGCCTGGCAGAGAGGCGAGTGAGGGCCACACACACACAGCAAGAGCGCCTGCTCTTCACACCGGCTTCGGGGGTCCTGAGATAATAAACCAGGAGGAAAGGAATCCTTCTATTTCCTCAGTGCTTTACTGTTTCCATCTCTGAGGCAAATGGGGGCATGAAATATTGATTTCTCCTCAGTGGTGACTTCATAGCCTGCAGGAAGGCTCTGTCCTCAGAGCCTGATTTGGGTGCTGTCACGAGACCCAGTGTTCCCCAGATGTCCTTGTGGCCTTTTGGTTCTGGATGTCTCTCACATTCTGTGTGTTCTGGAAGTCCCACTCTGAGAGTCAATAATGAGCTTGGACAGTGGCTCTGTTTCCAGATTATCAGGGCTAGCTTTCCCCTTCAGAGGCACTGAGGTTGGGAAGTAGCCACTGATGGGCTGCCCTGTGTGGGGAAGTCCATGGGGTGGGAACCAGAGAGGAAGGGGACATTCCAAGACAGACTCCAGGCAACTGGGGCTGGGAAGGAATGGTCCCAGACCACAGAATGGGTACCAGACACAGAAGGAGTACCAAGAGCCCAGAGTGCCAAGATGCCCTGTTTGCCCCAGGACGAGAGAACGACTTATGTGATCTTTATGTATAACTTTAATGTTAGCTGATGGGGTGCCTGAGTGGCTCAGTCAGTTGAGCGTCCGACTTCAGCTCAGGTCATGATCTCACAGTTCATGGGTTCGGGCCCCGTGTCGGGCTCTGTGCTGACAGCTCAGAGCATGGAGCCTACTTCGGATTCTGTGTCTCCCTCTCTTTCTGTCCCTCCCCCACTCATGCTCTGTCTCTCTCATTCTCTCAAAAGTGAATAAACGTTAAAAAAAATTTTTTTTAATATTAGCTGAAAGATCATACGTAGTGAAGCATTACCAGCAAAACATAGTCGTGACCAGGACAGATGTCATTTAAATTGGGCCTCAGCATCATCTCAGAACGTGAATTGTCCCTATTTGCACAAGCCACATGTGAGAACAGCCTCAGTAAGGAACATGCAGGCACCACATGAGTTGTTGGAGTTTCTGTTCTCCAGCAGGTAGTTGTTGCATATCCACATTGTCCAAGACACCATCCCTGGGAAACGTATAGTTTCTGCTTAGGAGACTTTATCCTGAATCTCTTAACAGCCAGAAGTGGGCACTTCATGTGATTGTTTTAGGTGGGAATCTTCCCACTCTGGGCCCCAGGGCAGGCGGCCCGGCCACACAGCAGTTCAGCCGGCCACATGGGGGCAGGGCTTTCTAGCAAGTGCACTCTGGCAGCCTGGGCAAGGCTGTCCAGCTGGGGTCCTCCGTGGCGAAGAACTTCACTCTTTGTGCTTGTCACCCATCGTAACTCTACATACGCTTATGGTGCTTGGACTTCCATGTGGAAATGAAAGTGGCAAACCTGTTACAATTTGAAGTTATTTTGGATGTTTGAATTGCTGGAGGTGATTGGTATTTGAAGAGGTGCAGCCTGGGGCAGAGTGGACTTTTGAGCTGCTTTTCGCTTGCAAGGTGATTTCTATGTCAGGGGCTTTGATGATTGGAGGGTTTCTGACAGTCGTGGCTCTGCTTTATTCTTCGGGATGAGTAACAAAAGTGCCCCTACCCTTCAGTAAGGACTTCGGTGTTATCAGAAAGAAGCCTTTTCTGTTGATTTTTTTTTTAAGGAACTTGGATGAAATTCGTTAAAACTAGCTATGTTCCTATACTCCAAACGTGATTTTAGTTTTTGATTATAATTTTAAAAATTATGTTTTGGCATTCATTTCCATGTTTAATATAACTAGAGCCAGCTTTGTAAGCATTTATTAGCTTTGTTTCTCCATTTTCTGTTATGTACTAAATTTTGAAAGATTTATTATAATTAGAGAATGAAAACCGTAAACTGGCTTTTAAGGAATTTTACTTTTCTCTTTCTGATCCAACTGTATACTTTGAGTTGCTGCAGTTTATTTAGGTCACTCATAGTCACTGGCATTTTCCTACTATTTTGGCATGAAAATTCATTTTCAGCGTTTTGGAAATTACATAATTCAGTATATTCTTGTTGCTACTATTTACATTTTAAAAGTCTGTTTCACCTTTGTCTCCCAGTGTATGTTCCATGTACACAGGAGAATGTTTACAGCGGACTATTTAATTTTAAATGATTTGCAAATGTTTATTTTTTTTCTCCCTTAAAGATGTTAGAAAGGCATGCTAATGCCTTGAGTCAGGGCCATATTTTAATACATCTAAATTTTGTTTTAGTGGAATATTAGATTTACCATTTGATAATTAGATTTTTTTTTCTGGTAAAGAAACATGTTTTCCATTGTTCTTTCCCATATCTAGGTATATTTTGGACCAGGGCAAGAGGACAACCTAACTAGAACTACTGAGTTGGCAAGAATGTCATGTAGGAAAGGATTCCAGAGTCATATGTTGCCCCTCCTGACTTACTCTCTCAGTGATGATTGTGTTAAGTATCTTTCTGAATGTCATTTTCTATCTTGGACTCAGTCAGTGTTGTCTATGTTAGGTGGCATGCAGACAGTCTCCAACTTGCAGTGGTTCAACTTAATAATTTTTCAACTTTACAATGGTGCAAAAGTGATGTACATTTCAATAGAAGCCATACTTCAGATTTTGAATTTGGATCTTTTCCCAGGTTGGAGATATGTAGTACAATATTCTCTCCTGATGCTCGAGCCCCGCATCGGGCTCTGGGCTGATGGCTCAGAGCCTGGAGCCTGTTTCCGATTCTGTGTCTCCCTCTCTCTCTGCCCCTCCCCCATTCATGCTCTGTCTCTCTCTGTCCCACAAATAAATAAACATTGAAAAAAAAAAAAAAAGGGGCGCCTGGGTGGCGTAGTCAGTTAAGTGTCCGACTTCAGCCAGGTCACGATCTCGCGGTCCGTGAGTTCGAGCCCCGCATCGGGCTCTGGGCTGATGGCTCAGAGCCTGGAGCCTGTTTCCGATTCTGTGTCTCCCTCTCTCTCTGCCCCTCCCCGGTTCATGCTCCGGCTCTCTCTGTCCCAAAAATAAATATTCTCTCCTGATGCTAGGCAGTAACAGCATCGGCCACACGATCACACGAGTAAACAACCAACGCCCTGACCAGCATTCTATCCCTATACCACCATTCTGCTCTTCACTCTCCATATAGTAGTCAATAAATTACATGAGATACTCAGCACTTTATTATAAAACAGGCTCTGTGTTAAGTGTTTTTTGCCCAACTGCAGGCTGTTATAAGTGTTCTGAGCATATATAGGTAGGCTAGGCTAAGCAATGATGTTGGTGGGTTAGGGGTATTAAGTGAATTTTTGACTTAACGATATTTTCAACCTACAGTGTGTTTATCGGGATATAACCCCACTGTAAGTCAAAGATCTATACTTGCTTATTACCTTTGCTCATCGTGTGCGGATGGGTATCTGATAACTGCTTTTCCAAGTTATTAAGTACTTCTCTGTTGTACATTCATGAGGAAAATTTTAGTACCAGTTGGTTTTAGCATGCCATCTTTTTTTAGTTTTCATTTCAGAAGATACAGTATATAAATGTACTACTATTTTTTGGTGTGTGCAGATTCTTTTTGGATCACTTCTTTAAAACATAATATCAGTTCCTTTGTTTGGATGGTATAAAATAAGAAAGTCAAAAATTTATCTGGTAGAAACCAGCACATTTGTAAGCCTAAGGATCCCCAAATCTTTGTTTAAGATTTGATTTTCCAGTATATCACTACCTGATACTAACCTTTTTTTCCTTGGTTTTTGACTGAACAGTTTCAGAAATTACTTTCAGAAATGACTTTACTCTTAAAATGCTGATCATCTCTGAGCCTAAATCTTGGAGCACTCATGTTATATATAATCTTGAATTACAGAATATTATAGGGTCTGTAATAGTTTGCTGACCACTGAAAGAGTTGTATGAATTTCGGAATTTGGTTCTAATGCTTAAAACAACTTAAGATAAGTTATAAATGAAATGAACCATCTGTTACAGCATGCGTGTTTGTCCACAGGTTTGATGAGAGATCGGTTGGAGATTAGTAGAAGATGAGAGGAAACCATAAACAAGGGAGTCAGGGGGAAAGGGCACCAGCCTGCTATCCCGTCGGAATCCAACACAGCAGCCAGTGTTCCTTGTGGGTTCACTGCAGTTCCTGGAGTACAGATACCCGGAGTACAATCTGAAACTAAGCCAGGAGCTGGGTGATCAGAGCTGCAAGTGTGAGAAAGAAGCCTTAGCTCGGGGGAACCAGCGGGTGGCCCTCTAGATCCAGACATAGGAAGGCCAGAGGCTCGGTCCGAGCGGCTCAGGAACTTATTGGAGCTGAAGCAGCAGGAATGAGCATCAGGGTCTACAGTAAGATGGACCAGGAGGCAGGTACTAACAATATAAAGTAATATAACGAAAATTTAGCAGACCACTCACTATGTTCAGGGTGTAGTCATGTATTTACTGTATGGAAATTTGTAATTTTTAATATATGCCATTTTTTTTTAATGGAAGCGTATTAAGCATCTTTATGTGCCTAGGGAGACCTTTGAGGATGCCAGAGGGAGAAGGAAGTGGATGGAGTGTTCTGCTGCTGGGGGGGGGGGGGGTGGGGAGGGAATGGAAACCTCCTCCCAGAGGAGGAACTGCATAGTTGAACATAGAGATAAATTCTGGGTTGGGAGGCAGTTTCATTTCTAAGTGGGCTTTGAGACTGCCACTTAAGGAAGAGGTGAGGATTCTAAAGAGGGGTGACTATGTAGAATTGGAAAGGGGGGAGGAAATGACTGGTAATGTGATAGGGACTGCCAGGCCTGGTTGAGGGGCCAGCAGAGGTCTGAGACCATGACTCAGCCTGGGACTGAGCAGTGGAGAGCTGGCCTGGCTACAAAATGAAGGGTGTATACAGCAAGACAAGGAAGGAGAGGCTTTTGAGGGGTCCAGACTGAGAATGCAAGGCAGTGAAATCAGAAGGGACCGGGCAGGCTGGGGCTTGATGTAGAAACCCAGAGCTTTGGCCTGAGTGCTGGAGGCACACGTTTGAATTGTCGGGGGAACAGTGCTGACTTTGGGAATGAACTGATGAAACTGAGTGGTGGGAGGTGGGGGGAGGGTCAAGGTCATTCCAGGATTGGTGAAGCCAGGAATTTTGAAGTCATTTGGAATGACCATGGGTGAAGAAGCAGGGATTCTTTCCAGTTTTCCTGACCTCCTACTATCCTTTCCTGGGCCTTACTGTGCTGCTCTGGGAGGCCCCTGTAAAGCCACAGCACCCCACAGAAGACAAGCATTTTAAGAAAATGCCTAACAATCATTGCCAAAAGAGATAGGGACTTAGAGAGTCATGTAGTTACTGATAATTGGAACAGAGGAGGGGAGTACAGAGTTTAAAAGGTAAAGATAAAGAATTTAAAATTAAATGAAATTCGAGGAGAGACTGAAGAATAAGAAACCTTTGAAGGATGAGAAAAACACTTTGTGGAGGTAGTTTGAATTAATTGGAGAGTTAAATGCTAAATATTAAAAACACCTAGGAAATCTGCAAGTGTTGTTGGGGGTATGCCAAAGAGCAAATGCTTCCTGTAAGCAAATAGAAGAAACATCTGTGGAATGTGGAAGAATGTGGGTATAGTAATTTCTCTGTGACTTCATTTCTGACAATCATTTTCCAGATACTTCTGAGAAATTAACAATTTCCTGTTAATGGCATTGCTTTGATATTACCTCAAAGACTTCCACATTTAATTTACTAATTTATTTTAACCTTTACAGGGAGATAAAAAACGATTTCAGAAAATAGAATTGTTGAACGTTTTGTAAATCCACAGTCAAATGAAAATCTCTGCCAGCTCTGCTTCCTCAAATCACCATTAACTCTTCACACACTGCTTACAACAAGGCTAATTAGCTTTGCCTGTAATAAATGTTTGTATTTGAAGTTGAAAACCACTTTAGAGCTTCCAGACATTTCAATGTAGGCTTTAGTTACGCACATACTTAGAAGGTAAACCTCTCAAAAAATTTTTATTACTCATAAATTTTAGATCTCTTTTTAAGGAATAATTAACGAGGTCAGTAAGCATTCTTGTTTCTCCAGTTTGGCGGGTTTGTGACACAAAGAAGTCTACATTCAGGTTTTAATGTGGCATCACTCAAGGTGGGGCTGACTTTTGATGGCATTTGGATGTTGAAGGAGTTGAGAGATCATAGTGACAGCCCAGCCCTGCTTTTCTGTGACAGAGAAACAGCCTCAGTGTAACTTAACAGTACCATGAATCATCACATTTCTTGTTTAAGCACAGATGTTTAGGAAAACATGAGTTGGATTATTTCACCTTGAATTGTTTTACCTTTAATTCTATAGGTTAAACTAGCAATTGCTGAATTGACCATGTCGCAAGGGAACGTTCATTAGATGCAGCATCCCCAATAGTGTGGATAGACTTTTGTGTTATCAGAGAATAACTTTAAAATATATCAAGCTTTTCCTCCTTTTAAGGAAATAAGAGCTTGTCAGTCATTTGGGTCAGTGGTTAACTTGTTTGAGAAATTCCCCTTAGCGTCAGTTTGTATGCCATTTCCCTCAAATTCGTATCTTGGTTCTCATGCCATGAATGACTTGAAGTAAAGATGTAATGAGGGATTTATTTTTTAATTTGTAGTAAACTCTCAGAGACAGCTTAATGGAGATGATTCTTGATATAAATACAGAATTTTGTCCCACGCCAGGTCCCAGGTCTCGGTACTGAACTCCCACCCATACCAGAGGTTCCCCCTCTTGTCATTAGCTTGAAACACCAGTTCTTTTCTCCTGTGCTCGGCCACAACTCATGTTTCTCTTTTCCCAAGCACACTGTCTCCCACTGTCTTCAGGCTTTTGTGTCCTTGTTTTCTTCTCTCCTCCAGCGTCTTCAGTCTTGCAGTCTGTTGGGCTTCACTTCCT
Organism: Prionailurus bengalensis; assembly: GCF_016509475.1. NCBI lineage: Eukaryota > Metazoa > Chordata > Mammalia > Carnivora > Felidae > Prionailurus > Prionailurus bengalensis. The sequence continues at coordinate 20,324,901 of NC_057355.1, forward strand.
AGAGAGAAACAGATTTCTGCCATCTTGAAAAACACTTCCACTGATTGGTCACCTTCCTGCCACATTTGTTGACCCATGTGGTCCACACACACATGCCTTTATCTCCTATTTTCTTCTCATTCCAGTAGTCTGATATTTTCACCACAATGCTCTTGATTGCCTTTTCTTAGCACTTATTTGCCTGCAGGCTTTGGCAGTTGAGCTGTATTCTGGCCTTGAAATTCTTCCACAATATCCCGATATTCCTCCCACCTCTATGATTGCACCTTTTCATTTTTAGAGAGTTCTTTAACCCAAAACCTCAATATAGTCTTCATTCCAACATTTAGTCTTCACTCTTATTTTCCTCTTACAGTCTCTTCTTCCTCCAAAGTGGTCCATTTGTGGCTCAAAGGATAATCTGTCCACTCCCCACTCAGCTAACCTTTTTAGGTATTAGCTTACATCTCCAATGTGATGGATGTCACTTCAATGACCCACCTTCACTTTTGATCCAACTTGTCATGCATATGTACATATGTATACGTTAAGATACATGTACATTTCTGTATATAGTAATGGAAACAAAGTATAGAAAAAAATTCCAAAATATTAACAAGAATGTATGTGCATGAAGGATTATTAATGATTTTCCTATTTTTCTATATTTGTTTCTTTTTAATTTTAATGTTTTAATAATTTAATATTTCAAGTGTATATTTTAATATCTTTACAGGATTTCTACAATTATTTTATAATCATACAACTGTTAAAATACTTGATTTTTAAATTTTTTTCAACAGTACTGTTCAAATCAGCTTTAAATTTTGTGTTGCAAATAACAAAAAGAGAAAAAGAATATTTTCAGAGAAGCCAAATACTTATTTTTCAAAATGGAAACAAAATATGGAGACTTTTCAGACATAGCTTTATTTGGAGAGAAGATTGATTATAGGTTTGTAGGAGTTCTTTTTTTTTTTTTTTTTTTTAAATACAATTTATTGTCAAGTTGGCTAACATACAGTGTATGCAGTGTGCTCTTTGGTTTTGGGAGTAGATTCCTGTGATTCATCGCTTACATGCAACACCCAGTGCTCATCCCAACAAGTGCCCTCCTCAATGCCCATCACCCATTTTCCCCTCTCGCCCACCCCCCATCAACCCTCAGTTTGTTCTCTGTATTTAAGAGTCTCTTATGGTTTGACGCCCTCACTCTCTGTAACTATTTTTTTCCCCTTCCCTTCCCCCATGGTCTTCTGTTAAGTTTCTCAATTTCCACATATGAGTGAAAACATATGATATCTGTCTTTCTAGGAGTTCTTTGTATATTGTAGTTATTAGTCCTTTGATGGTAAGATGTATTGCAAACATCTTGTCTGTGGTTTATCTTTCACTTTCTGTTTCAGGTTCTTACTTTTAATGTTGTCATATTTAGAGATCTTTTCCTCTGTGATTTTTACTCATTTAATGTCTTGCTTAAACCCTTTCTTCATGGGCAGCTGGTGGCTCAGTCAGTTAAATGTCTGTCTTCAGCTCAGGTCATGATCTCACAGTTTGTGAGCCTAAGCCCTGCATCAGCTTTGTCAGTGCAGAGCCCGCTCTGAATTCCCTGTCTCCCTCTCTCTCTGTCCCTCCCCTGCTCTCTCTCTCTCTCTCAAAAGTAAATAAACATTTTAAAAATCTATTAAAAAAAAAAAAACCCTCAAGTCATAAAGATGTTCTGCCTTGTATTTTTTAAAATGTTTTAAAAAATAATATTTTGGGGCACCTGGGTGGCGCAGTCGGTTAAGCGTCCGACTTCAGCCAGGTCACCATCTCGCAGTCCGTGGGTTCGAGCCCCGCGTCAGGCTCTGGGCTGATGGCTCAGAGCCTGGAGCCTGTTTCCGATTCTGTGTCTCCCTCTCTCTCTGCCCCTCCCCCGTTCCTGCTCTGTCTCTCTCTGTCCCACAAATAAATAAACGTTGAAAAAAAAATAAAAAATAAATAATATTTTAATATTATTTTAATATTTTAATATTTTTTTACTTTTCACGTTTGGTTCTTTAATCTTGAAATTTGTTTTTTGGGTGTGGTGAGAGTTAGAGATTGTTTTTTTATCTTCAAGGTGGATAATCAGTCATCTCAGGACCATATATTGAATGTTTCAACCTTTCCATATTAATCTCTTATACTTTGTCGAATATAAAGTTTCCATACATGTGTGGATCTGTTTTTCTTTTCTTTTCCACTGCTCTGTTTACCTATTCCTGTGTTGTAACTACAGTGCTTTAATTAGTATAACTTAATAACAAATTTTACAAACTGGTAGGGCAGGTACCTTCCTTCCCCACCCTGGTTATTTAAAGTTGCCTTGGCTATGGTTAGCCCTTTGATCTTCCTTGTATATGAATCTGTCAGATTCCAGACAAAACACCCTAGCAGGAGTTCTATTGGAATTACATTGAAGTATAAAATGAAAATGGGGGAGAATTAATATCTTTATAATTTGGACTCTTACTATACTTGGATAGAACACATCTCTCTATTCTATTCCTAAAATTACTTTTTTTAAAAAATGTTTATTTATTTTGAGAGATCGCAAGAGAGAGAGAGAATCCTAAGCAGACTCCACACTCTCAGCATGGAGACCCATGTGGGGTTGGGTTTCACGAACCATGAGGTCATGACCTGAGCTGAAATTAAGAGTTGGACACTTGGGGTACCTGGGTAGCTCAGTCGGTTGAGTGTCCAGCTTCGGCTCCTGTCATGATCTCACGGTTTGTGGGTTCGAGCCCCGCATCGGGCTCTGTGCTGACAGCTCAGTGCCTAGAGCCTGCTTCAGATTCTGTGTCTCATTCTCTCTCTGCCTCTACCCCGCTTGTGCTCTCTTTCCATCTCTCAAAAGTAAATAAATGTACAAAAAAAATTAAAAAGAGTCGGACACTTAACCAACTAAGCCACCCAGGTGTCCCTAAAATTACTTTCAATAAAGTTTTATCTCGTAACTTATTAAATTTGTTATACAGTATAGTTTTTGGCCATTGCAAATGGCTTATGTTTTCTTTTCTTTTTTTTTTTAATGTTTATTTATTTTTGAAAGAGAGAGAGAGAGCATGAGTTGAGGAGGGGGAGAGAGAGATGGAGACACAGAATTCAGATTGAAGCAAGATCCAGGTTCTGAGCTATCAGCACAGAACCCAACATGGGGCTTGAACTCATGAGCTGTGAGATCATGACCTGAGCTGAAGTTGGATGCTTAACCAACTGAGCCACCCAGGCCTCCCTACTTATATTTTATTTTCATTTTCTAACTATGCTAATGTTTACATATGTAATTGACTTTTGTGTTTCCATGTTATAACCAGGAACCTGCCATTTAATTCTAATAACTTGATTATTTCTTGATTATTTTGTATACTGTCCTAGTCTCTGCATGTACAAAAACAAATTTTTCTTACTTTCTAATCCTTATACCTGTCTTATTTGTCTTACTTCCATTCCAGTAGTATTGAATGGAGGTGGTGATAGTGAGCATTCATATCTTCTAATGTTTCATTGTTTAGTATGGTGTTTGCTGTATATTTTTGTAGGTCATCTTTATTAGGTTAGAGAAACCTTTTTCTGGTCTTAGTTTATTAAGAGTTTAAATCATGAATGACTGTTAAATTTTTAAAAATGCCTTTTCTACACCTGTTGAGATCTTAATTGACCTGTGCACGTCAATGTGGTGAATTACAAAATTATACTAATGGGGGTACCTGGGTGGCTCAGTTGTTTAACCATCTGACTCTTGATTTCTGTTCAGGTCATGATTTCATGATTTGTGAGTTCAAGCCCTGCATCGGACTCTGTGCTGCTGACAGTGCAGAGCCTGCTTTGGATTCTCTCTCTCCCTCTCTCTCTGCTCCTCCCTGGCTCTGTCTCGCTCTCTCAAAAAAAAAAAAACTAAAAAAAAAAATAGAGGTGCCTGGGTGCTCAGTCAGTTAAGCGTCCGACTTCGGCTTAGGTCATGATCTCACAGTTCGAGGGTGCAAGTCCTGCGTCAGGCTCTGTGCTGACAGCTCAAGCCTGGAGCCTGCTTCGGATTCTCTGTCCGCCTCTCTCTCTGCCCCTCCGCAGCTCACACTCTGCCTCTTTCTCTCTTTCAAAAATGAATAAACATTAAAAAATAAAAAATAAAATAAAAACGAACTTACACTAATGGATTATTAATTCTTTTTATTGTTTTTAGTTTCATTGTTCTACTTGTTGTTGCTCTAATTTTTTGAGTTGCACAGTTAGATTGTTGATTTTCAGTCTTCTTTTTTTTGTTTTGTTTTTTTAATTCACTTAAGTAATCTTTACACCCAATGTGGAGCTCGAACTCATAACCCCAAGATCAAGAGTCACATGCTCTTCCAGCTGAGCCCGCCAGGTGCCCCCAGTCTTTCTTCTTTTCAAATATACTCTTAAAACACCACATTTTTCTCTAAGTAGTAATTTAGCTGAATCTCATGTATTCCTTTTATTTTCCCCCTGTGTATCTCAACATTTAGTGCTTTCATTGCCACTAAAGTTTTAAGCATTTTCTAATATCCTTTATGGTTTTTTCTTCTGACTTAACAATTACTTACAACTCTTAATAAATTTCCAAGGAGATGGGCACAAATTACCTCTTCCCTTTTGATTTCTGATTTCATTGTGGTGACAGAAGACAGTCTGATAATAATTCATTGATAATTGTGGAAATTTGCATTATTGTCTAGTGGAGTCATTTTTTTTAAATGTTATCTGTAGGGTTGAAAATAATGGATTCTCTAATAAGATCTTTTATATTTCCTTTAGGCTTATTACTTGTTATTCAGCTTTTTTTCTATTTGATCAATTAATTTACTGAAATAAGTGTGTTAAAATCTATAATACTGGTATTACCACTTTTCTTTCTACTTTTCCTTTCTACTTCTACTTTCTTTCTGTTTTTTTTACTTTTACTTTTAGAAGTTTTCTTGTATGTGTCTCATGGCATACATGTGCACTAGTTTCTGTGGGATGTGTAACCAGCTGTAGAATTACTGCATCTTAGGTTATGCATATGTTCAGTTTTATTAGATAGTACTAAACAGCTTTCTAAAGTGGTTTAAACAGTTTATAATCTTAACCAGTGGTACACAAGAGTTCCTGTTAACTCTGTTTGTAGCAACACTTGATATTGGTATTTAAAAAAAAATTTAGCCATCAAGTTGGGACGTAGCAGTAAGCACATTGTGGCTTTAGTATGCATTTCTATAGGTAATGAGATTGGGCCTTTTTGTATATTTATTTGTTCTTCTTTATAGTTTCCAGTGCTCTGCCAAAACAATCAATCTTTTCTTTTATCTTGTTGACAGAGTAAGCAAGATTATTTGAAACTTTATGCCTCATTCTCTAATATCTAGAGGTATTGAGGGTATTCTATTGTTTATGATTTCTTTTTCTTTTATAGAGTCTTGTCTTTTTGTGTGGTCAGTTTTGAGTACCAGAGAATGAAAAAATTAAAAATAAATTGACGTCTGGGATAATGTAGTCTTCCTCCCAAATAGTTTGGTGTTTGTTTCTGCTGGCTTCTTGTCAACCATAGCAATCTGGGGTCACTTTGGTCCAATTTCCAGGACTGAGATGATTCAGGCCCTAGCTATAGTGCCTACAGAGACCTGCTGATTTCAGGTTCATCTTCAGAAATGCTCCTTCAGAATTCCAATCCAAATTAAGGAGGATTTGCCTCCTGAATTTGGTGGGCCTTGACTCAAAGTTTCTGAAACTCAAGAACTCAAGTTTCTGACCTTAAGAATTCAAGTTTCTTGAATTTGAGAACTCAGGTTTCTTTCCCTTAATTCCCTGATGGAGTCATAGTGCTGCTTAGTCACACTCTCCAGAATCAGGGGACACCCCTGTGGGAAAGTGGTCCCTGTATGCTTGACTCATTTCTTGGACCTCCATTTTCCCAGGATTTAGCTTGGCAGTACTTTGTTGGTTCTGTGATGTCTTCAAGAAAATGTCCTATATATTTTTCCAGTTATGTTCAGAGGGAGGCTAGGTCTGAATTACTAGTCCATCATTCCTAGAATCTAAATTCCTCCCATACATGTATCTTTTCTCTTTTTATCTTAATCTATGTGTCTCTGTGGATTTTATGGGGTTTTCCTTATTACACAATCTAAATTTTTTCCAATTAAATTGACACATTTCTTATATTCTGATTTATGATATATTCAGATATGTTGCTGTATTGTTTTTTAATGCATTGTTTACCCTGCTTTTTCCAGGATTTTTAATTTTTGGGGGGTCTTTCATTGTCCATCACACATATGGATTTTTGTCTTGTCCCAAATGATTATTTACTATTTGATGGGTCCATACAGTTGTTTATGGGATTTTGATTATTTGTGGGAATAAGGGCAAAAATTATGCAAGAAAGCTCTTTTTAAAAATAGGTCTCAGCTTTTGCTTATAAACACTCAGCTTGGCACCTATACTTTAAAAGTGCACAAAAATGTTTTTTTTTTCACCTCCTTTTTACCCTTATTTCTTTGGTTTTCAGTAAAATCATATATTCTGAACCTAGAGCTTGTTCCTCTTGGGGGAGTGTTGGGGGTCATAGTGTAGTGAACTAAGCCTGCTGCCCTAGCTTAAGGCTCCCTCCCAGACTTACTACACCACCAGGTGCTCCTGAGGGGCCAAAGGTGGCCATGGGTTAAATGGGGTGCCCAGGAAAACACAATAGAGGAGGGGAAATTGAAAATGTGGCTGAGAACAGAAAATGCTAATTTACGTTTTATCTTCCTCTCCATGCTGGTCAAGATCTGCCTGTCAGTAATAGACACCACTGAACTTTACCCTTTAAATAGGTGAATTTTATGGTGTGTGAAGTACACCTCAATAAAGCTATTAAAAACAAGGAAGATCGAGATTGTTTTGGGGTTTTGCAAGATGGTGGCTTAGGAGGACGCTGGGCTCACCGCACGTCCTGCTGATCACTTAGATTCCATCTACACCTGCCTAAATAATCCAGAAAACCGCCAGAGGATTAGCAGAACAGAGTCGCCGGAGCCAAATGCAGACAAGAGGCCCACGGAAGAGGGTAGGAAGGGCGGCGAGGCGGTGCGCGCTCCACGGACTGGCAGGAGGGAGCCGGGGCGGAGGGGCGGCTCGCCGGCCAAGCAGAGCCCCCGAGTCTGGCTTGCAAAAGCGGAGGGGCCTGATGGACTGTGTTTCCACAACAAGCGCGACTTAGTGTCTGGGAGGTCATAAGTTAACAGCTCTGCTCGGAAAGCGGGAAGGCTGGAGGACAAAGGGAGGGAGAGCTGCTGAGCCCCCTGACGACAGAGCTCAGTTTGGTGGGGAACAAAGGCGCTCGCCAGCGCCATCTCCCCCGCCCATCCCCCAGCCGAAATCCCAAAGAGAACCAGTTCCTGCCAGGGAACTTGCTCCCTCCGCGCAAACACCCGACTCTGCGCTTCTGCGGAGCCAAACCTCCGGCAGCGGATCTGACTCCCTCCCGCTGCCACAGGGCCCCTCCTGAAGTGGATCACCTAAGGAGAAGCGATCTAAGCTTGCCCCTCCTGCCCCCGTGCACCTTGCCTACCCACCCCAGCTAATACGCCAGATCCCCAGCATCACAAGCCTGGCAGGGTGCAAGTAGCCCAGACGAGCCACACCACCCCACAGTGAATCCCGCCCCTAGGAGAGGGGAAGAGAAGGCACACACCAGTCTGACTGTGGCCCCAGCGGTGGGCTGGGGGCAGACATCAGGTCTGACTGTGGCCCCGCCCACCAACTCCAGTTATACACCACAGCACAGGGGAAGTGCCCTGCAGGTCCTCACCACGCCAAGGACTATCCAAAATGACCAAACGGAAGAATTCCCCTCAGAAGAATCTCCAGGAAATAACAACAGCTAATGAGCTGATCAAAAAGGATTTAAATAATATAACAGAAAGTGAATTTAGAATAATAGTCATAAAATTAATCGCTGGGCTTGAAAACAGTATACAGGACAGCAGAGAATCTCTTGCTACAGAGATCAAGGGACTAAGGAACAGTCACGAGGAGCTGAAAAACGCTTGAAACGAAATGCATAACAAAATGGAAACCACCACAGCTCGGCTTGAAGAGGCAGAGGAGAGAATAGGTGAACTAGAAGATAAAGTTATGGAAAAAGAGGAAGCTGAGAAAAAGAGAGATAAAAAAATCCAGGAGTATGAGGGGAAAATTAGAGAACTAAGTGATACACTAAAAAGAAATAATATACGCATAATTGGTATCCCAGAGGAGGAAGAGAGAGGGAAAGGTGCTGAAGGGGTACTTGAAGAAATCATAGCTGAGAACTTCCCTGAACTGGGGAAGGAAAAAGGCATTGAAATCCAAGAGGCACAGAGAACTCCCTTCAGGCATAACTTGAATCGATCTTCTGCACGACATATCATAGTGAAACTGGCAAAATACAAGGATAAAGAGAAAATTCTGAAAGCAGCAAGGGGTAAACGTGCCCTCACATATAAAGGGAGACCTATAAGACTCGTGACTGATCTCTCTTTTGAAACTTGGCAGGCCAGAAAGACTTGGCACGAGATTTTCAGGGTGCTAGACAGAAAAAATATGCAGCCAAGAATCCTTTATCCAGCAAGTCTGTCATTTAGAATAGAAGGAGAGATAAAGGTCTTCCCAAACAAACAAAAACTGAAGGAATTTGTCACCACTAAACCAGCCCTACAAGAGATCCTAAGGGGGACCCTGTGAGACAAAGTCCCAGAGACGTCACTACAAGCATAAAACATACAGACATCACAATGACTCTAAACCCGTATCTTTCTATAATAACACTGAATGTAAATGGATTAAATGCGCCAACCAAAAGACATAGGGTATCAGAATGGATAAAAAAACAAGACCCATCTATTTGCTGTCTACAAGAGATTCATTTTAGACCTGAGGACACCTTTAGATTGAGAGTGAGGGGATGGAGAACTATTTATCATGCGACTGGAAGCCAAAAGAAAGCTGGAGTAGCCATACTTATATCAGACAAACTAGACTTTAAATTAAAGGCTGTAACAAGAGATGAAGAAGGACATTATATAATAGTTACAGGGTCTATCCATCAGGAAGAGCTAACAATTATAAATGTCTATGCGCCGAATACCGGAGCCCCCAAATATATAAAACAATTACTCATAAACATAAGCAACCTTATTGATAAGAATGTGGTAATTGCAGGGGACTTTAACACCCCACTTACAGAAATGGATAGATCATCTAGACACACGGTCAATAAAGAAACAAGGGCCCTGAATGACACATTGGATCAGATGGACTTGACAGATATATTTAGAACTCTGCATCCCAAAGCAACAGAATATACTTTCTTCTCGAGTGCACATGGAACATTCTCCAAGATAGATCATATACTGGGTCACAAAACAGCCCTTCATAAGTTTACAAGAATTGAAATTATACCATGCTTACTTTGAGACCACAATGCTATGAAGCTTGAAATCAACCACAGAAAAAAGTCTGGAAAACCTCCAAAAGCATGGAGGTTAAAGAACACCCTACTAACGAATGAGTGGGTCAACCAGGCAATTAGAGAAGAAATTAAAAAATATATGGAAACAAACGAAAATGAAAATACAACAATCCAAACACTTTGGGACGCAGCAAAGGCTGTCCTGAGAGGAAAATACATTGCAATCCAGGCCTATCTCAAGAAACAAGAAAAATCCCAAATACAAAATCTAACAGCACACCTAAAGGAACTAGAAGCAGAACAGCAAAGGCAGCCGAAACCCAGCAGAAGAAGAGAAATAATAAATATCAGAGCAGAAATAAACAATATAGAATCTAAAAAAACTGTAGAGCAGATCAACGAAACCAAGAGTTGGTTTTTTGAAAAAATAAACAAAATTGACAAACCTCTAGCCAGGCTTCTCACAAAGAAAAGGGAGATGACCCAAATAGATAAAATCATGAATGAAAATGGAATTATTACAACCAATCCCTCAGAGATACAAACAATTATCAGGGAATACTATGAAAACTTATATGCCAACAAATTGGACAACCTGGAAGAAATGGACAAATTCCTGAACACCCACACTCTTCCAAAACTCAATCAGGAGGAAATAGAAAGCTTGAACAGACCCATAACCAGCAAAGAAATTGAATCAGTTATCAAAAATCTCCCAACAAATAAGAGTCCAGGACCAGATGGCTTCCCAGGGGAGTTCTACCAGACGTTTATAGCAGAGATAATACCTATCCTTCTCAAGCTATTCCAAGAAATAGAAAGGGAAGGAAAACTTCCAGACTCATTCTATGAAGCCAGTATTACTTTGATTCCTAAACCAGACAGAGACCCAGTAAAAAAAGAGAACTACAGGCCAATATCCCTGATGAATATGGATGCAAAAATTCTCAATAAGATACTAGCAAATCGAATTCAATGGCATATAAAAAGAATTATTCACCATGATCAAGTGGGATTCATTCCTGGGATGCAGGGCTGGTTCAACATTCGCAAATCAATCAACGTGATACATCACATTAACAAAAAAAAAGAGAAGAACCATATGATCCTGTCAATCGATGCAGAAAAGGCCTTCGACAAAATCCAGCACCCTTTCTTAATAAAAACCCTTGAGAAAGTCGGGATATAAGGAACATCCTTAAAGATCATAAAAGCCATTTATGAAAAGCCCACAGCTAACATCATCCTCAACGGGGAAAAACTGAGAGCTTTTTCCCTGAGATCAGGAACACGACAAGGATGCCCACTCTCACCGTTGCTGTTTAACATAGTGCTGGAAGTTCTAGCATCAGCAATCAGACAACAAAAGGAAATCAAAGGCATCAAAATTGGCAAAGATGAAGTCAAGCTTTCGCTTTTTGCAGATGACATGATATTATACATGGAAAATCCGATAGACTCCACCAAAAGTCTGCTAGAACTGATACATGAATTCAGCAAAGTTGCAGGATACAAAATCAATGTACAGAAATCAGTTGCATTCTTATACACTAACAATGAAGCAACAGAAAGACAAATAAAGAAACTGATCCCATTCACAATTGCACCAAGAAGCATAAAATACCTAGGAATAAATCTAACCAAAGATGTAAAGGATCTGTATGCTGAAAACTATAGAAAGCTTATGAAGGAAATTGAAGAAGATTTAAAGAAATGGAAAGACATTCCCTGCTCATGGATTGGAAAAATAAATATTGTCAAAATGTCAATACTACCCAAAGCTATCTACACATTCAATGCAATCCCAATCAAAATTGCACCAGCATTCTTCTCGAAACTAGAACAAGCAATCCTAAAATTCATGTGGAACCACAAAAGGCCCCGAATAGCCAAAGGAATTTTGAAGAAGACCAAAGCAGGAGGCATCACAATCCCAGACTTTAGCCTCTACTACAAAGCTGTCATCATCAAGACAGCATGGTATTGGCACAAAAACATACACATAGACCAATAGAATAGAATAGAAACCCCAGAACTAGACCCACAAACGTATGGCCAACTCATCTTTGACAAAGCAGGAAAGAACATCCAATGGAAAAAAGACAGCCTCTTTAACAAATGGTGCTGGGAGAACTGGACAGCAACATGCAGAAGGTTGAAACTAGACCACTTTCTCACACCATTCACAAAAATAAACTCAAAATGGATAAAGGACCTAAATGTGAGACAGGAAACCATCAAAACCTTAGAGGAGAAAGCAGGAAAAGACCTCTCTGACCTCAGCCGTAGCAATCTCTTACTCGACACATCCCCAAAGGCAAGGGAATTAAAAGCAAAAGTGAATTACTGGGACCTTATGAAGATAAAAAGCTTCTGCACAGCAAAGGAAACAACCAACAAAACTAAAAGGCAACCAACGGAATGGGAAAAGATATTCGCAAATGACATATCGGACAAAGGGCTAGTATCCAAAATCTATAAAGAACTCACCAAACTCCACACCCGAAAAACAAACAACCCAGTGAAGAAATGGGCAGAAAACATGAACAGACACTTCTCTAAAGAAGACATCCGGATGGCCAACAGGCACATGAAAAGATGTTCAGCGTCGCTCCTTATCAGGGAAATACAAATCAAAACCACACTCAGGTATCACCTCACGCCAGTCAGAGTGGCCAAAATGAACAAATCAGGAGACTATAGATGCTGGAGAGGATGTGGAGAAACGGGAACCCTCTTGCACTGTTGGTGGGAATGCAAATTGGTGCAGCCGCTCTGGAAAGCAGTGTGGAGGTTCCTCAGAAAATTAAAAATAGACCTACCCTATGACCCAGCAATAGCACTGCTAGGAATTTATCCAAGGGATACAGGAGTACTGATGCATAGGGCCACTTGTACCCCAATGTTCGTAGCAGCACTCTCAACAATAGCCAAATTATGGAAAGAGCCTAAATGTCCATCAACTGATGAATGGATAAAGAAATTGTGGTTTATATACACAATGGAATATTACGTGGCAATGAGAAAAAATGAAATATGGCCTTTTGTAGCAACATGGATGGAACTGGAGAGTGTGATGCTAAGTGAAATAAGCCATACAGAGAAAGACAGATACCATATGGTTTCACTCTTATGTGGATCCTGAGAAACTTAACAGGAACCCATGGGGGAGGGGAAGGAAAAAAAAAAAAAAGAGGTTAGAATGGGAGAGAGCCAAAGCATAAGAGACTGTTAAAAACTGAGAACAAACTGAGGGTTGATGGGGGGTGGGAGGGAGGAGAGGGTGGGTGATGGGTATTGAGGAGGGCACCTTTTGGGATGAGCACTGGGTGTTGTATGGAAACCAATTTGTCAATAAATTTCATAAAAAAAAAAAACAAAAAAAACCAAGGAAGATCAGCCTGTCAGAAGAGTTAAAGAGAATGTGTCAGAAATTGCTGACCTGCTCATAGGTTCCAGAAGCCTGCTGACTCCGTGTGACAGGTATTTCCAAGTAGAATTTCCAAGAAGAAAAGTATGTACATGTATATAGGAATGATTTCCTGGGCTTTTGGTGAGTGCCATGGCTTACAGGTTGTATGTCTGCAGCAGCAAGTCAGCATTTTGTTTGTTTGTTTGTTTGTTTGTTTAAAAAAGAAACACCTTTTTTTTTTAATAGAAAAGGAAGTAGCACAGAAGAGGGACCAGAGGTAACATTTGATGAATGGCCTCAGTGAGGTGAATGTTGTCCCGCCTCCACATTACAGATGAGAAAACTTGGGTGTGGAGGTGTTGTACAACTTTCTTGAGTAAGCAGGGACAGGAGAGGAGTAGAGCCTGGTGGAAGGGGTCTGAGCACCTGCCCTCTTTCCCTTGCTGTGCTCCTGGGGCAGATTTGTGAGAGCTGTTAGGTCCCCCTCTAGCCTCAGAAGATTTGGGTGCTGTCAGAGAAGCGTGCTCAGCTCAGAGGATACTGAGAAGACTCAGCTTGATGGATTCCCCTTCACATTTTGTGGTGTTGCTTGTTGTTTCTGCAGTGGTGTCATCTGTGTGCCAGGACACAAGGCAGCTGATAGGAGGCTGGAGTGCAGCCCTGAAATACTGAGGGGGCAGCCCCTGGGTCAGGGAGTGCTTGATTCTCTCAGTCTGCAGGAAATGCAACAGTAGTGCTGACTGGGATCCGTGGCTATACCTACGAACAGTGCGATTAGAAATTCTAGACTGGCCCGTGTGTATTAGCGAGATCGGCTCTTAGATTATTTACTGTGGTTGGAGCAGGTTAAACAAGAAGATGCTACAGGGAGCTGCTGGCACAGGTGGCCACCAGCCAGCAGTGCTCCCATGGGATTAGCTTTGCTGTTTACAACCAGTGTGTGCTGGGAGAGTTCCTGCTTCTGCATTCCAGCCAGTTAAGAATGATAGGATTTAGGTGCAGCGAGGAAGAGTCAGAGCTGCCCTGGTGGGCCTGGATTTCAGCAGCATTCCTCAGATAACTACAGTCTGCCAGGGACTTGCACTTGCAAACCAGGCCTGGGGTTAGAGCTCTTCAGCTAAGGAGAGCAGCCAGGTTGAATCTCATGGTTTCATTTGCACATTTCTAGGGAAGGGACTGTGATTGCCCACCCATCCCCAGATCAGTCCGTGTCCCTCTGGCTAGACAGTGTGGTCGTATCACAGTAACATAGTGGTTCTCAAGGAAGGAGATGGTATTTCCAGAAAGCAGTGGATGTCCCCCATACCCATGTTATAGTTATATATAATGTACATAACAAGGATCACACTCTATATACGCTTTGTGTTCTGATTTGTTTTCATGCATAGATCATGAGCACTTTTTCTTTATATTTCTGTGTTCATTGAAGACATTTGAATGGCTTTTCACTATTCCTTACTGGACATATTATAGCTTATTGATTTTTCAGTTATCTGTAATCTGCATCTGTAATGTTTAGATTGCTTTCATTTTTCCCCAAATTGAAGTATTTCTTTGAATATAAATTTCTAAATTAAATGTCCTTATAATAGATTTCAGAAAGATAATATCTGATTCAAGGTAGGAGTTGTTATTTTAGCTGTTGGTATGTTTTGTCAGGTGACTTTCTAGAAAGGTGGAGTAACAGATGAATATAGAGCTGGCTTGTTGTGTACAGGTGGTGAAATTCACACTGTATTTAGCTTTAAGAATGGGAGTATTGAGGTGACAAAGGGGCATGCAAAGATATTCAGCACTTGGGAGGGCTTTTTATGTCTTTTTTGGGATATAATTTATGTACCCTATACAATTCACCCATTTAAAATGTAGAATTCAGTGGCTTATAGTATATTTACAGACTGTGCATCCATCATCACAACTAATTTTAGAATATTTTCATTAACCCCCAAAACCCCACTCCCTTTAGCTATCAGTCCTCTGTCATCCCCCCAGCCTCCCTGTATTCTCCCATTTCCAACCCTTCTCCCCATCCCTGGGCAACCTGTAATCTGGGCTGTTCCTGTTTGCCTATTTTTAGCATTTCTTGTAAGTGGAATCATACAGTGTGTGGTCCTTTGTGACTGCTTTCTTCAACTTAGCATGATGTTTCCAAGGCTCATCCTGTAGACTGTGTCAGTGTTTCATTCCTTTTTACTGCCAATAAGAGAGTTTTGGCTGTGTTAGTAGAAGGGCCTCTAAGTCTGTTTAGAGAAGTTGAGGGCCCATTTGGGAGCAAAGATCATGAATTTGTAGTGGCACTAAGTTTCTTTGTTATGTGACTTTCTCCAGCATCCTTATGTTTTTAATGGCAGTAGCAGCAACCCTTTTTGCAAATGTTTATTTGCAAATGTTTATTTTAGTTTATTTACCCTATCCATTGTTAACGGATATTTCAGTTTTTCATGATTTTCACTCTTTTGTATACTGCTTCCATGGGCATTCTGATGGATGTATCTTTGAACGTTTATTTTCTAGAAGTAGATTGTCTTCTAGACGTAGATTTGGTGGCTGAAAAGGTATGGTCAGGTTTCATTTTGAGCAGAGTACCAACTGCTTTCCTAAAAGGCAGAGAGAATTTACCCATCAACCAATGGTGCAGGAAAGCATTCATTTCCCGTCTTCATGACAGTGAAATAGCCTTCTTAAAAGGTAGTGATCTGACGGGTGAAAAATAGCTCATTAGAGTCCTTGTTGACATTTCTTGGCACTTTCCAGGTTGAACAGTTTTGTTTTGGTTTTTTCCCATTTATGTTTTTTCTTTTAAAATATGTAAGTTTAGAAGTTCGTAAGAATTTTTAGATAGGTTTTTCAGTATTTCAGGATTTTCTTCTACTGCTTTAAATTTAATTAAGATTTTAATATCTTCTAAATGTCTTCTTTAATATCTTTTTATTACTATTATCATTATTCTACTGTTAACCTGTTTATTATTCCATTATCCTTTTCTTTGATTGTTC
The DNA here is from genome assembly GCF_016509475.1 of Prionailurus bengalensis. Taxonomy (NCBI): domain Eukaryota; kingdom Metazoa; phylum Chordata; class Mammalia; order Carnivora; family Felidae; genus Prionailurus; species Prionailurus bengalensis. The sequence continues at coordinate 20,340,748 of NC_057355.1, forward strand.
TATTACCATTTCCTTTCTGCTACTTTTCCTGTGGCTTTTAATAACCATTTAATTTCTTTTAAAAATGCCACCTTCAGTGTTACTCCTCAAAATATTTATTCTTCTCAAGATACAAGAAACTTACAACCCTCAATTAGACATTTTCCCACACAGCTAACCCTTGCATTTTCACACCAATTATTTCTTTTTACTTTAACTAATTTTAGAAGACTCTCAACTGCTAACTGAAGATTTTCTTAGAAACATAAAAAGCATGGCCCTTTACAAATGCAATGTTTATGTGTGGCCTATGGGTTAATCTGTTAATTTACAAACTAAATGTCAGATTCGTAGACTAACTTTTGCTGACCTTTGCATTATTTTTCCTACTTCCATATAGTTCCTAATTCCTCTCTTAATTCCTAATTAGGATTTTCCTAATTCCTCTCTTAATTTTCCCTAATTTCCTTCTTATCCCTTCTTTGGAAAGAAGGGAAAGTAACATTCTTTTTATTCTCCCTAGAAAATCTTCCTTTTTATTTTGTGCATTACTTTTTCATGAGTAATCATGGTGAAAAGAGCCTGTCTTTGCAATCAGAGGTAACTCTGGCTTTGAATGATAATTCTGGAATATTGTGATTGTGAAGACAACAGGTAAGAGCTGAATGAGATGACTAAGAATATCATATAGAGGTATCAGTATAATTTACAGTGAAGAAATGATAGTTTTCCATATGTGCTCTAAATAGCACAGAAGTGGCTTTCCCAAAGCAGAAACTGTAGAAGATGAAAAGAGAAATAGATAGGCACTAATAAATAGGGGTATTTGACATATCACTCTTTGGTTTGTGTAAATCAAGGTGTAAAAAATTAGTGGGGATATAGATGGCTTAAGTGAATAATCAGTAAGGGGATCTGTAGATCTATATTGAGCTGTGTACCCCAATAATAGAGACTGTACCTTGATGTCAAGTGCACATGAATCATTTATACCAGTCAGCCTTGTATTAGTTGATGGTAAAAAAAACTTCAAGTAATTTTATTGAGAATTGACAAACTTAACATTTTTTATTGTGGTAAGAACACCTCCCATATCTACCCACTTAACCATGTTGCGCAGTGGATCTCTAGAACTTATTCATGTTCTACAGCAACTGCTACCATTTAAAAATTTTTTCAGTGCACCTGGGTATCTCAGTCAGTTAAGCATTCAATTTCAGCTCAGGTCATGATCTTGTGGTCGGTGGGTTTGAGCCCCACGTTGGGGTCTGTGCTGACCACTCAGATCCTGGAGCCTGCTTCAGATTCTGTGTCTCCCTCTCTCTTTGCCTCTCCCCTTCTCACACTCTGTTTCTCTCTCTCTCAAAAATAAATAAACATTAAAAAGAACAACAACAACCTTCATTGGGGCACCTGAGTGGCTTAGTCAGTTAAGCGCCTGACTCCTGATTTTGGCTCAGGTCATATTCTCATGGTTTCTGAGATCCATCCCTGTGTTTGGCTCTGGGCGGACAGTGCAGATCCTACTTGGGATTCTCTACCTTCCTCTCTCTGCTTCTCCCCTGCTCTCTCACTCTCTCCCAAAATAAATAAATACAAACTTTAAAAAAAGTATATGTTAAAATTTTTTTCTTTTATTTTTTTAGCTTTGATATATAAGTGACAAATTGTAAGGTTTTTTATTGAAGTATAATTGACATACAATATTTTATTAGTTTCAGGTGTACAGCATAGTTACTCAACATGTATATGCATTCATTACGAAGTGACCACCATGATAAATCTAGCTATTTGTCACTGTACAACGTTGTCACATATTAACTATAAACAACTTCAGATAATTTTGAAAAACAGAAATCAGTCAGCATTTTCTGAATAAAATAGAAATTAATGAAAACAAAAGGGTGTTTACACAGCAGTGTAAATATACTTAATATTACTGAACTATATACTTAAAACTGGTTAAAATGGTAAATTTTATGTTACATGTATTTCACCAGGGTTTTTTTTTCTTTCTTGAAAGGCCTAACAAAAAAAAGGGAATAACAACAGCAGAAGAAAACCCAACTACCTTGGGTTTTCATGGTAGAATACATGGTCCACCCTTAATAGATAAGTAGTGCAAAATGGGGCTGACTTTGCCACCATACAGACTTGGTTCAAATCATGTCTAGTTTCTTCGAGTGGCTTGGTATATGAGCAAAGCAATCACCTTTAAAATTTACTCACCTGGGTGTCTGGGTACCTCAGTTGGTTAGGCATCGGACTTTAACTCAGGCCATGATCTCACAGTTTGTGGGTTCGAGCCCCACATTTGGTCCTGTGCTGAGAGCTCAGAGCCTGGAGCCTGCTTCGGATTCTGTGTCTCCCTCTCTCTTTCTGCCCCTCCCTCCCCTACTCTGTGTCTCTCAGTCTCTCAAAAATAAATAAACATTAAAAAATATATTTTTTAATTTATTTCCCTAATTTCGAAGTGGGTAATATCACTTCCCTTTACAGTGAAGATTTATTTAGAATTTATGTAAAATGCTTGGTGAATTCACATTAAAAAAATAATAGGTTCTTCCTTCAAAGTTTTTGTCACTAAAATAGTTCCATGAAGTGAATCTGTAATTAGCAGTCAACATGAACTCATAATTTTCATGAACATTTAAAGAAGATACTAATATGGACAGCAGAGGGAAATGCAAAATGTGGTCACAAGACTCCAGATTTCTCTCCTTTAAATTCAAGAACAGGTGAGGAGCAGCATTTTTACTTGAGTGCCAATTTATTCTAAATAGAAAACACAAGTAATTATCACTTACAGTGCAGCTATGGAATAGAATTTAGACCTAAAACCTTAGAGTCAACGCCCTACTTAAACAGATGAGGGTATTGAAGCCCAGAGAGGTTAATTACAGCTGATTAGTGATAAAGCCAGGATTTGACTTTGTTTTGTATCAGGAGGGTAGACCAGAAACAGAGGAAAACTAACAGCACCAGACAAAGAGGGATATCAGCATACAAAGAAAACAATAAAGCAATTACAAATAAAAACAAAACTTCCTTAGAATATGTAAATTTTTAGAGTGGAACACCCCTTCGCTCCAAAGTGCAAAGTCTTAAGTCAAAGGTTATTTTATTCATTAAAAAAAAAAGAGAGAGCCTCTAAATCTGGTACATTTAAAACCCTATTAAATAATTTTTGGAGCAAAAGGAAAAATGTGAACAAAACTACAAAATTCTGAGAGAATAACAATATTGAACACATGCTATAGCAGAGTCTGTGTGATGTAGTTGAAACAATGTTTAGGAAGATTCATAACATAAATATCTGTAGAAATAAATTTTAAAAATGAACTAAGCATCAAACTCAAAACACTGGGAGAATAAACAACAAAGTAAACAAAGTAAAGATAGAACATAAGGCATTCAGTAATATAAAAACTGAAATTAACTGTTAGTAAACATAAAAATAATAAATCAAGATTTTCAATATTGAGATAAAGATCAAGAAAAAGAAAACTACTAGCCCACCTAATTTTTAAAAAACTGGGGAAGAAAATAATATATACCCAAATGAGAGGTGACAAGGGGGAAATAACCATAAAAACAGAGGAAATTTAAAATAAAACAGGAGACTACATTGCAAAACTCTGTGCAGATATATTTGAAAACCTAGATAAAACAGGCCACCTTTTATGAAAATATAATTTACTAACAGTGATCCCAGTGGAGATAGAAAATCTAAAGGGCCCAAGAATACATGTAGTAGGAAAAATTGCAAAAGAGTTTGGTTGAGCACAATGCCCAGATAATCTCATAGGGGAATTCTTCCATATCTTCAAAGCTCAGATAATCCTAATACTACTTTAACTGTTCCAGAGCATAGAAAAAGAAGGAAAATTTCCAAATTTTTTAACAAATTAAGATTAATACTAAAATCTGATAATGGCTTTACAAAAAAGGGAAAGTGAAGAACAGTATTATCAATATCAGTGCAAAAATTTTAAGTAAAATGTTGACAAATATAATCTGATGGCACAAAAAAAGACACATGATGATCAAGTAGTTTATCCCAGGAATTCAAATGTGACTTATTAATCCATTTGTATGGTTTGTTATACTAAGTCAGTGGATCTAAGAAAAAAAATTAATTATATCGCTGCCTTCTTAGAACCAAAAATGTCATTTAGCAACATTCAACACTTATTCCTTTAAAACTGCTCAGCAAAGTAAGACCCAGTGCAAAGTAGTTTAACATGATTAGACATTCTCACATGTATATATATGTGCCCCAAAAGGAGCATCTTACTTAATGGCAAAAATCTAGAGGTCTTCCCTTTGTGGTCAGGAACATGAGAGACATACAATTGAGAAAGGATTAAAAATCTCCATTTGCATATCTTAGGTAAAAACCCTGTAATGCTAAATCTTAATTGGAAATAACACAGTATGAGCTGATTTTTTTATTAAAAAAGAAAAACATATTTCTGGCCCTGACCTCAGAGCAGTCCTGGTAGCAGGGATAACTCTAATAACTCCAACTGTAATGTCTAACCAGGGCTACTTAGAAGAATGGCCAGTTCCAGATTTGGCAAAAAAAACCTTCCATGCTACTCCTCCATCCTGGCCCCTCCCCCAGTTCCAGATTTGGGGCAGTAAATATTTAAGATGAGCTTGAACATTTTACTGCGCTGGAAAGCAAAGAGATCACCAAAGACCATTGGGACCATATCCGGAGACACAGGAGCCCACATGAAAGGGCTGTCATTGGCCAAAGTTAGGAAGAGTAGGGAATTACACGTAAAAATGTGACTAGTTGAAACACAAGCATATGTATAAACTTGTTACTTTATAAGAACACTTTAAAAGAGAAAGTCAGAAAACTCATTGAACCTTCTTGGGTGAATCCAGAATAAGGGTCCTAGTCTTACTTTGAAGTTAGCGATTAAAAGGTAAGAATTACATACACACCTATCCTGCCTTTTGTGTATCACCTAGAATATAGGTAGACAAGTAACTGGAGCTCATGCGGAAAAGTTCCTCTTTATAAAGGAATGTCAGTGCATAGCTGTGGAAAGAATGATAGAATTAGAAAATCGTCATTTTACAACCCTTGATGAAGTGGCAGATTGAGGCATTGACTATCAGTGGGTGAAGCCATTAGACAGAAGGTGGAGGGGCATTACGATGCAGAGTTCAGGCTATCAGCACAGGCTATCAGGACCTCTGTCCACTGATGGCTTCCTAAAAGAGGAGCCAGCAAATGCTGTGGGCCTCCTGAGGTACAAGGTAGAGGCACTGGGGAGGACAGTAGACTGGATGACAAGGAATTTGATTTGAAACATTGACTCTTTTATAGGCAGCCCTAAGTAAGGGTAAGGTGTGAGAAGTGAGGGGACTCCCATGGGTATCGAGGGTTAGGAAGCTTGAGGCTGGCCTGTTGAATGCATCATTCACATGGGTATTGAAATTCTCCAAGATGATGGGAGAGCCCCCTGCCTGCATTTTATTATGAAATTTTTCAAAAATACAACAAAGCTGAATGTTATAGTGAATACTTCTATACCCAGTACCTGGATTCTACTTTGATCATTTTGTTTCACTTGTTTTATCACGTATCTGTCCATCCCTCCATCCATCTATCCATCCATCCATCCATCCATTTTACATTTTTGACTCATTTTAAGTTAATTGCAGACATGAGTGTGCGTCTGTCCTGCAGGAGTTTTGAGGATTAAATGCGAGAGTATCCTTTAAAGAGTTAGATGCTGTAGAAATACACAGTATTTTAAATCTGGTTATGAAGAAGTTGCCTGACTTCAGGTTTCAAATGATGACTCAGTTCTTGAGTCAGGTCTGGGAGCAGAGCCAGACCCAGATGGAGACAGGGCCACCCCTACATTTCCTTGCTCAGCAGGAGCATCAGGCCCCATAGCTGCTGACTCCACATGTTGGCACGCAGCAGCCACTCCTCCCGGCCTGCCCCTCACACGCCCCTGCCTGCGGATGCAAACACTGCTCTGCTGTCAGGTGAAGAAAGGCAAATGCAGTGTTTGCAGTGGAAAACTAAGGTGGCATATCCAGAAGGGACCTAGCAGTGATGCCAGTAACCCAGCCATTGAAACATTCTTCTTCTTGCAGGTTGAATTTATTCCATCTTTTATGTGCATTTCTTTCCTGAATTGTAGTTGTTTTTAATCTGAGAGGAACTAAGTCTAGCCTACTTTTGGTACTTGTCTCTTACCACGGGTAGCTAGAAAATTACAGCTCGAGGAGAAGTTCCAAGACGACTAGACTTATGTTTTATTAGATGCTAAGCTAAAAGATCTTTTGTTCTCTTGAACCAACTTGAGCTTTATGTTCACTTGCATGGATAAAGTGAAAAGTAACAGGAAAAACATTTTTAAAAAGTTTTTTTTAACATTTATTTATTATTAAGAGACAGAGAGAGACAGCATGAACATGGAGGGGTGGGCAGAGAGAAGGGGAGACACAGAATCTGAAGCAGGCTCCAGGCTCTGAGCTGTCAGCACAGAGCCTGACACAGGGCTCAAACTCACAAACTGTGAGATCATGGCTTGAGCCAAAGTTGGATGCTTAACCGACTGAGCCACCCAGGTGCCCCAAAAACATTTTTATTTTTTTTTTAAATTTTTTTTTAACGTTTTATTTATTTTCGAGACAGAGAGAAACAGAGCATGAACGGGGGAGGGGCAGAGAGAGAGGGAGACACAGAATCGGAAGCAGGCTCCAGGCTCTGAGCCATCAGCCCAGAGCCCGATGCGGGGCTCGAACCCACAGACCGCGAGATCGTGACCTGAGCTGAAGTCGGCCGCTTAACCGACTGAGCCACCCAGGCGCCCCCAAAAACATTTTTAATAGGTCATGTTGACGGGTCTCTGAAACAGGCCCAAACTTACAGTTTGGACTCTGTAAACTAATGTGATCTGTGACCCTGGGCACGTTCCTTACCTGGTAGTGCCTCAGTCCTTTGCCTCACTCTTATTTTGTGAAAAATACACATACAAAGTGACAGAAGTGTAAGGTGGCCTGTCTGCCTCAGCCAGTTTGGAGGCCTGGACTTAGCACGTTAGCATTTAACCTCTTGTGTCCTTTCTGTCTGTCTGGGGTCCCACCTCCCTTGTAAGGGGCTGCTGGGCTGCAGCTGCTGGCTGCTGGGCTGCAGGCAGAGTTACTTCCCAGGGCATCTGGAAGAGATGAGATGGCTGGAGCAAGCGGAAAAGCTTGTCCTTGGAGAGCGCCTGCCAAGGGAGTAGACTGAGGGGGGCTGGAGGGAGGTGTTGGAGTCTCTGCCTGACCGCTTCCCCCAGAACTCCTCAGGGCTCTGTGCCCCTGCTGCACTCAGATCCCCAAGATGGCCTCCACTCTCTCTCAACCAGCAGTGTCACACTCTGTCTCTTATACTGCTGATTTTGCTCAGCGTTTACCCAACAGGATGTAATGGTTTGTTTGTTGTCCTTCCCCACCTTAGAATGAAAGCTCCATGAAGACAGGAGCTTCATTTTTATCTATCGTGTACTCCTAGCACCTGGAACAGAGCAGTGTCTGGTACATGTTAGACACTCAGGAAAGACTGTGGGGAGAGTGAATGAGTCAGAGGCAAAGCCACAGGAACATAATACAATGCAAGGGCAGACAGAAGCTCCCCATGCCCTGCTCTGACCAGCCATGCTCTCTGAGTCAGCTGACTTCTCTGCCCCTCTCTGAGGGAGACCCTGTTTGCCTCTGGCCTGGTTAGTGGTTTGCTTAGGTATAGAATTCTAACTTGAAAAATATTTTTCTCTGAATTTGGAAAACGTGTTCTATAGTCTACCTTTGAGTGTTGCTATTGAGACCTCTGACACTATTCCACTTGTTTTTTTTAATGTTTATTTTTGAGAGAGAATGTGTGCACGCACAAGCAAATGGGGGAGGGGCAGGGTGGGGGGGAGGGGCAGGGTGGGGGGGCGGGGCCGGCAGAAGATCTAAAGCAGGCTCTGCACTGACAGCAAGATCTCTACCCTCGGCTTGAACTCAGGAGTGGTGAGATCATGACCTGAGCCAGAGTCAGATGCTTGACTAACTGAGCCACCAAGGTGTCCCGACACTGTTCCACTTTTTAAACATTTATGTAACCTGCATTTTTCTATGAAAGCTTTTAGCATCTTCTCTTTATTCCTGGTGAAATTTCACCATGATACGGCTCATGCTGTCATGTTTTCCAGGCACTGGGAAAGCCCTTTGAGTGTGGAAGCCAGTATTTTCTAATTTTGAGACAATGTCTTCTGTTTCTTTGATAAACAACTTTCCTCTTTTCTCTCTTGGAATCCTGTTAATTTGATGTTGGGACCATCCGTATTGTCTTGCAATATTTGATCTCTTTTTTTATACAACTCTTCTTCTAAAAATTTTTTATTTATGCTACTTAAACATTTTCTGGATCCCTTTCTCATTATTTTTAGTTTGTCTTTAATGTTGGAAAGTTTTCCTGAAATGTTTCCTAATCCTTAGTTATCACATTATATGTACATGTAAGTCACTAACAAACAACTGGAAGCCCTTGAGCAAGCTGGCTCTTTCACTGGGAGAAAGTCTCTGTGCAGGGTGGGGGTTTGGGCGGGGAGAGACCGAGGGATCCAAGTGCTCCATATAATGGCATCCACTGACTCCCATTTTCAGCCCTGTACCTGCTTGCCCTGCCCTTTGCAGTTGGTTTCAGTGCCCTGAGCCTAGAGCCTTTCCTGGGGCTCAGAGCAAATCGGTTTCTGTGTGGTGGACCCTCTGCAGGCAAGAGGCTGCAGTCTCTGCTTTTTTCGTTTCCTCATTTCCCCGCTCCCAAAAAGTGTTGCCACCTTCCATACACTGGGATCTTTTTTCCTTGTGGCTTTATATCTTTTTTTTTTTTTTTGTCAGTGATTCAGGAGGAAAAGGAGATAATATGCGTGTACTCTCCACCTTTTTAATGAGAAGTTTGCAGGTAGATTTTAATAGTTCTAATCATATAATTATGGACATATCGCTTTAATCGTTTTAATCCACTCACATGCAAATGAAAAGCAATTCACTTGATCTAACTGTCCACACTGGTACCACCATCACCTGGGAGCTATGATCAAAATACTGAGTCAGCTTTCAAAGCCAGGCTGCAGGGTGCAACAGGTCCCTTCAGAGAAGTGTCCATTCATCTGTAGCTGAAGTGGCATGGCTCTGTGTCCTGATAGCACAAGGCAATTCCTTTTTTTTTTTAATTTTTTTTTTTTACATTTTATTTATTTCTGAGAGAGAGAGAGAGACAGAGCACAAGTGGGGGAGGGGCAGAGAGAGAGGGAGACACAGAATCTGAAGCAGGCTCCAGGCTCTGAGCTGTCAGCACAGAGCCCGATGTGGGGCTCGAACCCACGAACCGTGAGATCATGACCTGAGCCGAAGTCGGGCGCTTAACTGACTGAGCCACCCAGGTGCCCCCCACAAGGCAATTCTTAAAACAGAAAACAACAATACTGAAACCTGTAGAGAGTTAAATCCTGTATGTCTTATCTTTTTGTCAGCTATTTAAAGAAGGCTAAAAAAATACTTCCAAACTTGTCAAGAGAAATTATCGTTAATTTGGCTAAATTTAAACCACAACTGTATGGCATGAAAAACTAGTATGTGTGTGTCTGTGTGGGTGTTGTGTGTGTGTGTGTGTGTGTGCATGTGGCAGTTGGAAGGTAGATTAAGGAGAGAGCTCGAAAGGAAATGTCACATGATTTCACTTCTCACTGTTTTGTTGATGGTTTAAAAATGGTTTATCCAAATTGCTTAATTGATATTATAGAATGATACACTAAAATAAATTAGTGAGTTGCTTGTAAACCTAAGTTGTGATAGCCACATGTTAACATTTAGGTACATCTGCCCTATTCAGTGTGATTCATAAGGTAGAACTTGTCTTCATCCTCAAACTGACAACAAACCCCAGGATTGTAGGAGCTGATTGTTAACTGTAAGCAAGACTTTGAGCACCAGAGGAAGATGAATTTGTACAAATGAATTTGAAATTCACACAGTTGTGGTAATTTCTAGTGTAGCTACCTATCACACAAAGTAAATGTAATTTTAGTAAGACCATTTTCTTCTTTTCTAATTAAAGGTGAAGTTAGTTGGCCTCTAGAAGATTAAATGTAAGGGATCCCATCGCCCATTCAGGAAATTCAGTTCCATTTTCTCAGGTTGCTCTATTACGTTGAATCTTGTGTATGAAGACCATCCAGGACATCCCACCCTGCTCCTGAGATCTTACAAATATTCCAGAGTATATTGGATAATAATATAGTGACATTTTAACACATTAGGAAGAAAGAGCTACTGCATAGGTGGTATTCGCTAACAGCCTTCTGATAACATGGATTTTAAAGCATCAGTTTTCATTTATTTTATTATTTTTATTAATTTTTATTGAAGTAATTACTATACCCTATGTGGGGCTCGAACTCACAACCCAGAGATCAAAAGTTGCAAATCATCAGTATTTAAAGGACAGCGTTTCCAACTGAATACAATTTTCAAAAAAACACAAGGCAGTTATTCAACAAAGTGACAGATTCCATATCAAATTTTAATTTCAGTAGTTACAACTTGAATGTTTTTGTTACTGTATAGATTGTCAAACTGAAATGTGCTAAAACAAAATAACCACATATTTTACATCCAAAAATTAATTTTAAGTTTTTTTTAGATAACCTTCAATATTTGAAATTCTGCAACTGGATTATAGATGATAACAGGCACTAAGAAACTGCTTTGACAGAGAGCGTCACAGAGCTGTTTGGCGTCGACCTCCTTGTCTATGTTACATGAAATCCTATTAGACAAGTTGTAGGAAGATGTGGCGGCAGTTAACGTTCAAGTCTTAATATGAAATTCCTTTTATCAAGGGAAGCCAAATGCAGATTACATAAATGAGATTGTATGGTTTGTGAATCATCTTTGATAATGTCCAGTAACAGAGCCAAGGATTTTCCAGTTGAAAGGGAGTGCAGCTGGTCATGGGTTGTGTGGGGCGATGGTGGGTGATTGTGGCACTGATAGCTATTCTGGTTAACTTCACATTGGGGAGGGAGGATTTGGAGAATTGTTGGCGCTTTTGGTTAACTCCTATGGCAGCTGGCCAGCAAATTCCAAAACTGCAAATCAGAGAATCATAAAAAAAAGATCCACATAGCCCTTAAACACTTTATATTAATTAAACACACATAGATGCACATTCACTTACTGATGTTTGGATGTAGATCCCAGGCTTTTTCTCTGAATATGGATTCGTTCTTCTAACCACACAGCCATGTTGCAGCTGGGGTTTCTTCAAAGTGGAAAGAGCTGGATAGTCTGGGTGGAAGATTCACTATGACTTTTAGTAATTTCCTTTCCTTCTTTTTAGAGGTAATGTCTTCCATACCAAATTTGACACCATTTTTTTCATTTTTAGTAATTTGTCTTCATCAAATGCTTCCAAGGCATTCATTGAACAGGCTTTTTTTAAAAAATTTTTTTAATGTTTATTTATTTTTAAGAGACACAGAAAAACAGACCACAAGTGGGGGAGGGACAGAGAGAGAGGGAGACACAGAATCCCAAGTAGGCTCCAGGCTCTGAGCTGTCAGCACAGAGCCCGACGCGGGGCCCGAATTCACAAAGTGCAAGATCATGACCTGAGCCACCCAGGCTCCCCCAAACAGGTTTTTTTTAGTACTTGTTCATCAGTTACATTAAAAAGTACAAGTGAAACAGTACAATTGACTAAGATTTAAGATTGTCTTGTCCATAGAGCTCAGTCGGTGAGAGCAGAAGTGTGTGCATGTGTATGTGGTATGTGTGTGCATGCGTGTGCAAGTGTGTATGTGTGCAAACATGCCTGTGCTTGCCTGTGTGTGTTGCGGAGTGGGGGATAAGCCTGAGGGCCTTGGGTGGGTGTGGGTCCTCAGTGGGTGTGAATACTTTATGAAGATGAAGAGGGGTAGTGGATCCGGCAAAGCAGCGTGAGTAGCATTCAGGTAAGAGCACCTTATTGTTTAGATACAAGCATTTAGGAAGCCTTGGATGCTCTTCCAAAAGGCCCTGTTCTCAGTCACTGTCATTTCCATGTGGCAGCCATCTCCTTCCTGGAGCTACAGTCCCTGGCCTCCCAGGCCATCAGGTTCTTCTCCACAAGACTGCTGCTCCACATGGCTGAGCATGACTCTACAAATGGAGGGCCCTCACATCTTCGTTTTTTCTGACACCATCATAGCGTCTGGCTCTTGATACCTGTTGGATGAACACAGTTCTCACAGACCTTCTGCTGTTGGGCTTTTTCCAGGCTTCTGAAGGCTAGTTTGAAGCTCTTTGGATTTTGGGTCCCCTGGAGGTGGGTCGGACAGAGCAAGCAGAACAATTGGAGACGCTCTCTGTAGAACACCTCTTTCTTCTTGGAGATGCTCTCTGTAGAGCACCTCTTTCCACTTAGGCCACATGAGAATCTGAGGAGTGGGGAGGCTCTTAGAGGTAGGAATGGCCAGGACAGTTAAATCAGAGTGCCGGAGGGCCGCTGGCTTTTTATCTCTAGAAGGCCTCCATCTTCTGGGGTGGAGCATTCCTATTGTCCAGGGCAGGAGAGGGGAGTCTCCAGTGTGGCTTGGGGCGATGCCACCTGGCCAGATACACCATCTGCTTCTGCCCTGTGCTGGGGGGGGGGGGGGGGTTTGGCTCAGAACAGAAGAGCACAAACTTTTCTGGAGGTACAGACCCTGGATGGTGTCACGAAAGCTGTGCACTCTTTAACAGGAAAAAAAAAAAAAAAAAAAACTCCAGGATCAACAGCCTTTTTATCCAGTTTCACAGAGTTGAAAGGCAATAGGAGTAAAAGGAAACCACTCCTAATAATGTCTGCTCTTCCCAGATCCATCCTTTCTCCCATTCTTACCCATCTCCAGCCCACTCTGCTTCTCCTCTTTCCCCTTCTCTTCTACTTGAACCTTACATCTGGACACTGCTGCCTTGACCCTTGCTGACTCCTTTAGTACTCAGGGCTAAAGTGGTTTTACAGCTCTAGAGCTACATGTTTCCTTAGCATGTGCCAGAAAACTGCCTGCAAACAAGCTGTTCTGTGGTAGAAAAGACACTTCAGCAGAGGTGATAATGCAGCCCAGCGCCTCTTAGAACCCTGGCTCTGAACCAGCAGAGCAGTACTGGACACATGGACGTGCAGAATCTCAGGCCCCAGACCTGCTGAATCTGAAACTCTGGGGGTGATGCTCACCCTCTGGGTCATGTTTATTCAGGCTAAAGTGTGAGTACTGCTCACAGAGTGAATGAGGGCTCCACTCCCCCAGTTTTAGTGAACTTTCCCGGGTTGTGTGGAGTTCTTGGCCAGCTCAGCTTCAAGCCCCTTTGCAATCAGACTGTAGCCCCGCAAAGGCCTCTAGAAAGGAACTGTGGACCCTATGGATGCAGTGGCAGGAGATGCCTCCTCTAAAAGGAGTTTCAGTCTCTGGCCCTGAGAATTGGTACGGTGACAGCAGAAGTCCACTACCATCCCCTCCCTCACTACTGCTCGGAAGAGAGAGGGGAGGCCGGGGCCTGATCTCTGCAGGAGGCTGGCAGGTAGCAGTGAGGGGGATGACGGAAGGGTTGCTGTGCGGGCCTCTTCTCTTACAGTCTTTGAGAGATTTTTAAACTTCAGAGCCATGTCTGAGTTAATGGAATCAGAGAAAGTCATAGAAGAGCCATTTAAGAACAGTCTGGAAGGAAAACTGTGTGACCAGTTTCCTTGAATATCGTCAAAGTCAACATTTTGGCAGTATCATAACCCCATTTCCTCCCATCAGACATACAGAGGAGTTTGATGTCTTTCTATCCCTTTCTGAGCCTTATCAATTTTACTATTAGCCTTATCTCTTTGTGTCTCTTTACCACTCACTTCTTAGACCCCTGGCTTTCAGACTTTCTTGCAATCAAGAACCACGTGGGAGACTGTTAAAGTTCAGATTCCTACTCTACTGCAGAGATTCTGATTTAATAATCTAGGTGGGACCCCAGAATCTGCCTTTCTCATACACCAGGACATGTTGATCCCATGGCCGTGGACTGCTTTGCTGTGGACTGCTTCGCTGGCCCATGTAATGGAATATGTGCCGGGATAATAGTGATTTATTTAAAAAATGTAGAGTGCTGTCATGCATTAGATAGGTAACAAAAGACGATATTTTAAAAATTGTGTTTTAACTAAAGAAATTTTTGTTATACTTAGAAATTGAAATGCCAGGGGCCCCTGAGTGGCTCAGTCAGTTAAGCATCAGACTCTTGGTTTTGGCTCAGGTCATGATCTCGTGGTTTGTAAGATTGAGCCCCGTGTGGAACCTGCTTGGGTCTCTCTCTCCCTCTCTGTCCCTCCCTGTTCACACACACGTGTTCTCTCTCTCCCTCTCTCTCTCTCTCTCTCCCTCAAAATAAATAAATACACTTAAAAAGAAATTGAAATGCTAGATGTGAGCAATTAATTACATTGTATTGGACCCAACTTTTGAGTGCTTCTGTGTATCACTTTTAACTTTGGAGAGAGAGAAAGAAACAAATCAAAAAGAACTTTAAGGCTCTGCTTAACAAATGTTTCACCACTAAAGATATGTAAATTTGTTCCTCGATATATGGTATGTATATAAAGACATGAAAGATGAAGCTATATTAAAGGGTAATCCACACTGGTGGATTACTTAAAGGGTAATCTACACTGGTGAGTCAAACTAATTAGTAAAAATCTCAAGTCCTAGGAAATGTTTTGAATATTTGAAAAAATTATCACTGTATAATTATACTGTCTGTATTGCTATCTTTAGTTTACCTAACTCATATACGCTAAATTCATTGGCTTCTGTCACTGAAGCAAATGCCATGTCCCGAGGTTTTCTGATGCCATGAGAGTATGGAAAGCAGACCAACGTAGAGAGAGAGGTCACTGTGAGAAAGACTTTGAAGATTGTTTTCTCATCTGCTTCTTATTTTTATATGCAAACAGGGTCTTCTGTAGTTCATCTTAGCTCTGTCTTTAGCCAGAAATACTTTGGCCCGTAAAAATGAGGAAAAAAATCTCCGGCTCAAAGTGACACAGGCAAAAAGGTCAAGTATTTGATTCTTTGAAGTAAAATAATTTATTTTTGTTCTTAGTGTAATGATACCCCTTTCTGTCCCTTTCCCCCCTCTCTCTCCTCCCCACGCTTCCCAGTCACCAAGCTAGAACCTTTATTGTCATCTTTAAATCCTCCTCCTCTCTGACTCCCTAGTTAATGGCAAGTCCAGAAATGCAATCCTGATGAAGTGTCATGGGTCACTTACATTCATTTTGCACTTACTGCTTCTGCCCCACCACTATACACTTGAACATTAACTTTTTCCTCCTTAATCTTTCTGAGGTTATGGACCCTATGAGCATCTGGTGAAAACCACAGGTGCTCTTCCTGAGGAAATGTGTGTACTCACATGCATGTGCACACACGCACACAATTTTGCAATCATCGTGAGAGATCTGCAGACCCTGATTAAGAAACCTTCATCAGAGCCATTTTCATGCCTCTAATATATCTCCGGCAACAAATAAATTTTTCATATTTTTACCAAAGTTATCTTCCCAAAAAAGATTTAATTAGGTCACAACCTGCTTAAAGTTTAGTGACTTGTCTTTGACTGTAGAATAATGGGCCTCCATAATCTAATTCTGCTTCATTTGGCTTCCCTGCTTTCACAGACTTCCTGTTGCCTGCTTTACTGTTCTCCAGATACATGCTATGGGTTTGTATAACTTTTTGCCTGCTACTGCTGCTCATGTACCTAGAATGCCGACATCCTCACCCCCTCTTCATCTTTTGAAAGCATCTTTCTTTTTCAAGGCTCCAATGAAACAATAGCTGTTCAGGAGACCATCTGTTAGTCCCTTGTTAGTCTCTGCTCACCTCTGCTTCCGGTGCTCCCACAGAACCATCTGCCTGTACTAGAGCATCTGTTAGTTTGAACGATGCGAAATTGCTGATATTCAGCTGCTTTTCACTTTTTACTCTTGAATTTACATACAGCAGAATTCACTCTGGTGTACGGTTTTGAAAGTTTCAACCGATACATTAACTTCTGTAACCATCACCAGTCAAGATCCAGAACAGTTCCATCACCTGCCCCCAGAATATTTATTCCTTCATGCAACCCCTCTGGAGTATTCTGTTTTTTAATGTAATTTTTAGTGTTTAATCCATAACAAAATAGTTGTTTATCCTTCTCATTGGATTGTAAACTTTTCAAGAATCCAAGCCATGGCTGTTTTCCCATAGTTCCTAACATATAGTGTGGTGCATTTTAAGTTCCCAGGGCCTGAGTCTTAGTTGCATCAACACATGAATGCATGGTTAACACAAACAGTTAGGAGAGTTGTTTTAATTATGACATTGAACTTTCCTCACCCTCATTTTCCTTCTTCAGCTGAATCTACTAATGGGTTCCACCATGCCCTGTGCAGTTCTTGAGTCAGTCATGATAGAAACAGCAGCCTTGGAGTGCCTGGGTGACTCAGTCAGTTAAGTGTCCAACTCTTGGCTTCAGCTCAGATCTGATCTCGCGGTTCATGAGTTTGAGCCCCATATAGGACTCTGTGGTGACATCATGAAGTCTGTTTAGGATTCTCTCTCTCTCCCATGACTCTCCCCTGCACAAGCTTGCTTGCTTTCTCTCTCAAAATAAATAATCATTAAAAGAAAAGAAAAAGAAAACAGCAGCCTTGACCCCTTCAGTCTCCAGATTTTGGAATGAAGTTATGAGAGTAGCCAGGGTACAGGGGTGTCAGAGCACCTGGCTCTGAGGGGTCCCAAACAGACCAGGTTCAGCCACTTACCAAAAGTGTCAACATAGAAATAAGTGGTAAGTGAAATAAGAAAAGAATTTACTGAGGCCAGCACTGGGAAGAGGGCAGACTAATGTCTCAAAGACAGTCTCCAAAGTGCTAAAAATACTTCCAGGTTTACATAAGGAGAATGTGGGACAGAGGTCAGTGGATACCTGCAGGTGGGCAGTGAAGGCCAAGTGAGACAGGGATCAGTGGATACCTGCAGGTGGGCAGTGAAGGCCAAGTGGGACAGAGGTCAGTGGGTACCTGCAGGTGGGCAGTGAAGGTCAAGTGGGACAGAGGTCAGTGGGTACCTGCAGGTGGGCAGTGAAGGCCAAGTGGACAGGGGTCAGTGGGTACCTGCAGGTGGGCAGTGAAGGTCAAGTGGGACAGGGGTCAGTGGGTAGCTGCAGGTGGGCAGTGAAGGCCAAGTGGGACAGAGGTCAGTGGGTACCTGCAGGTGGGCAGTGAAGGCCAAGTCATCATTGTCTCAGGGTCAGTCCTGGGCAGGGTCTTGCTGGCTCAGAGCAGTCCTTGTTGCTTGGGGGGGACAATAAGGGGAGGTAGTGTTGGTTCCCATCAGGGGATGCTTTGCACTTAGGATCTTTTGCCTGAGTTAGGAGAGAAGCTGGAAAGAAGAACTTATCAAGTAGCAAGTTTGAGGTCAAAATAGAGGTAGTTGAAGTCCTCTTTCAAGATCTGGTGTGCTTCATTCCTGCTCTGGGCCAAGGCATCTGGACAACGTCTCAGTGGCCCTGGGCAGCTGCTGGCTTGGTAGCATGCAGGTAGCTTTCAGGAGACACTCCACTGCAGGTAAATGTTCCGAAGAGGGAGAATATAACTTTATCATCACCACACTCTGTTTGCCTCTGTTCTCTCAAAAATTATCATGGCACAACTTACTTGCCTCCCGTGCTCTGAAAGCAACAGAATTATCTGGAGCTGAAAGTGCCGGCTAGTGACCAGACTCCCTTTGATCTCCCATGTCTCTATTACTATGCACATGTGTGCTTTCCTTTGCCTGTCTTCCAGGGTTCATGGCCCATCTGATACCACCTCTGGTCATCTCTTATTCCCTCTCACTTTGCCCCACTAAATATAATTGATGATCTATAATCTGTGTTTGAGCTGGGGCCTCTCTTCCTGTAAGATGTTCTTTTCAAGACAGGAGTGATAAGTTTCCTATCTTTGGAGCTCTTAGACCAGGGTTGATATTACTTATTATGCATATCAATCATTATAAAAACTGATTCACAGGTCTATTTTTTACTAGTCTTATTAGCACAGTTTGTTAGAGCTGGAGCATACTACAAGTATTTTTAACTTTAATAAAATATTATAGAATCGCCTACATGCAGGTAATAAGCATAATCTCTCTTGCCTGATTTAATTAAAATATTTTCCTTCATATAAACTATTAAAATATAAAAGCAAACATAATATCAGAAAATATTTTAGAAGTGGAAAGGTTAAGGGAGGGTGAAAGTGCTCAAAAACAGGGCTGTGTTTAGGACTTCCTAGCGATAGGCCAAATACTTTGGCAAGGATTCAGGTATTGTAGCAATGAAGTTGGGTGGAGTGAACATATTAAAGTCACTCTTTCCACTTTACTGTTTAAAAATATAAGCAGGCTTTGATGTTAAGGGAGAAAGTAAGTGTACATAGAACATAAGTAATGTATTTATTTTTCCTTGGGTTTCTGTGACATTATAACATTTCTTGGTATAAAAGGCTCTGTCTCCACTGCCTGCTATTGTTTTGCAAGGAAAGTAGGCGTTAGATATCAATTTAGATTTGGGGAGGTGAGTAATAGTTCACATTGTTTTTCCAGATAAGGCGTTTTCTCCAGTGGTTTTTAGTAGTACAAATAAACAAATATCACGTTGCTTTTTAGAGTGTTTTCCAATTTCAGTGCAGATATCCCAGCCCTTTGTGGAATATGAATCTGGATGATTCTAGAAACTCTGCTTTGACTGAGCTAAATGATGACTTAAAGAGTTAAGTTAGTTTCCCACTACTGCCTGCTGCAGCTTAACCCATACATGGGTTCCAGCTAAAGCCCATGGCTGGCCCTGGAAGGGTTTAGCCACCCCCCATGCCTTGGGGGCCTGAGTTCTGATCTACAGAGTCCAGTTTGGCACCATTGTACAGAGATATTGCATTTTCTGGGAAAGTGCGCTCGGCTCCCCTCAGAACTTTGTGTAAGCATGGTGTGCAAGTGGGAGGTGCCAGGGTGCAGGGTGAGTATCTTGAGAGCAGTAGTGGGTCTTCACATGGTGGGAGACCAGTCTTAAAGCCAGAGCTGTTGAAGACCTAGGCACTGGGAAGGGCAACTTTGTTTTTGACTCCTAAGTATTTTGTTAAGAAATCGGTTTAAAAGCATTAGAATCTCCTTCTCTCTGGTTTATCATGTTGAAATATTGTTTAAAAAAGTATCCGGTATTTTCTTTTAAATGTTTAACACCTCCATAAGGCAATCGGTTGTTTTTGTTTGGGAATTAGTGAATCACTTTTCTGGTACCAGATAGCTGAAACCAGGTCTCTGAGGTTTAGAGGTGAGCAGATATCAGAGGAAGGGAGAGTCTGGAGTAGAGGAAAGAGGGGCCTGGAGAGGGCCAGCTCAGTGGGTTTGGCTCATATGGGTGCTGAGGTGCCTGCAGGGTAGAGAGAGGAAAACTTGAGAACAAAGGATGCTAAGAATAAACTTCGCTTTGCTCACTTTACCTTTGACCAGCTCCAACCATAAGGAAGCTATTAGATACTTGTTTTGAAGAATGTGGAATTAAATGTTCAAGTTCACAGTCTTCCCTGATGGAAATCTTCCTACTCTGGGATAACATTTTAATAGACAAGTCCCAAGAAACCTCCCTTTCTTCATCCTCAGGCAGAATTAAGGTTCCCCATGCCTACATCCCAGGGACAGCTCCAGGCTAAGTCCTCTCTGGCCATCTGCAGCACCACCATCCTTAGGGTGGGCCTTCAGACACCCCAAGGATGATTAAGATGATGAGATTTACTCCTTTCTCCTTTAAAAAAAATTAATTTAGCCAAGTAATTATTCTCTACCAAATCCGATGGGGTATACTGCAATGCCACTTTGGCACTGACCACCCAGAATTGGTGCAGACCCCACAAAGTTAGAGTACCTGGCTCCCAACATAACTGGTCTTTTCCTCAGATGCCAGCTACACTTTGGAGGTCCCAGGCCACCTGCACTCCTGACCAACTGGCTATAAATATGAGGGTTCTCATGGCCCCCTAGGGTTTCATAGCTTGCTAGAGCAACACACAGAACTCAGGAAAGCACTGTACTTACGATTCAAGTTTTATTATAAAAGATGCAAATCAGGAGGACCGCCGAATGAAGAGACCTATAGGGCGAGCCCACATTGGGGTCTGGGAAGGAACACCGAGCTTCTTTGCCCTCTCCTGTTGCATCAGGGTGTGTGGCCATCGTGGCACAGTCATGTGTTCACCAGCTGAACTGAGCTTCAGTGTCCAAAGTTTGTATCAGGGCTTCATCACACAGGTGAGATTGATGAAGTCATAGGCCATGTGACTGAACTCAACCTCCAGCATCCCTCCCCTGGAGATGGAGTGGCTGAAATTCCCAACCTTCTCATCACAAGGTCAGTCTTCCTGGTGGCCAGCCCCTGTCCTGAAACTCTGTAGGGGACCACGACGAGTCCCCTCATTAACATAACAAAGACACTCCTATGATTCCAGAAAGTCCAAGTGTTTTAGAAGCACTGTGCTGGAAATCTCAAAGACAGGACAAATTCTTTATTACACTACAGTAATGTATTCATATAGTTTGCTAAGATAGTATTACAGGATTTAAATACCTTCAACTTTTAACTTTTTCAGGGTGCCTGACTGGCTCCATAGGGAGAACATGGGATTCTTGATTTTGGGGCCTTGAGTTCAAGCCCCACTTTGGGTGTGGAGATTATAAATAATAAACTTAAAAAAAACACTTTTAATTTTTTCTTTGGAATTTGTTTCCATATTGCTAAATAATATGCTTATTCTGATTTCTCTTGATTCCTCTGCCTTAGATATTTATTATCCATTGACTGTCTGAAAGATGGGGAAGTAGCCTCTTCACCCTGTGCTCTCCCTCCCTTCCACTTCCCTTCTACCCCAAATGCTGAGTTCATATATTGTAACTATATGAATATTGTTCACTGCTGGGCCAAGTAGTATTCTATGACCACTCTTTCTTTCTTGTACAAATTTTCATTTCTCTTGGACTTAAAAACTGCCTCATTTTGTAATTTGCTTAATTTTCTTTGCAGCTATTATTAATGTCTTCTTAAACTGAGAGAACTACAGAATACTTCCTTTAAAATTTTTTTTTTATTTTAAAAATTTGGCGGGGTGGGGGGACCTGGGTGGCTCAGTTGGTTAAGTGTCCAGCTTCAGCTTAGGTCATGATCTCAAGGTTCGTGGGTTTGGGCCCCGCATTGGGCTCTGTGCTGACAGCTCAGAGCCTGGAGCCTGCTTCAAATTCTGTGTCTCCTCCTCTCTCCGCCCCTCCTCTGCTCTCACCCTCGCTCTCTCTCTCAAAAATAAATAAACATTAAAAAATTAAATGTATTTATTTATTTATTTTCTTCCAGATTTTATTTAAATTTGAATTAGTTAACATATAGTGTAATATCATTTTCAGGAGAAGACTACAGAATGCTTCTTAATGTGATTTTTCACGTCATCACAAAGCTGGTGTCTCTTTTTCCTGGAGGCTGCCTTGGATTCACGTGCCCCAGCTCTCGTCTGCAGGTCTTTGCCCAGCTGTGTCCCTTGCTTGTCCTTTTATGGTCATCCTCGGTATTGCCTTCACCTCTCCCATTTCTTGGCTCCAGGGAGGCCTCCTCCATTAAATGTCTGAGGAAGGGTGTATATCTGTTCATGATGCTTGTAGCTACAGGTGATAGGCAACTAAAAGTGACTTAAACAGAAAGGACATTTCTTATATCAGGTAAGTCTGGAATTAGGACGGTACGGAGTAGGTTAATGGTGTTTTCAAACTCAGATCCTTTTAAACTTCCAACTCTTTGAGTCACCCGCCATGTGAGGATTTGGCCTTGTGGGCTAGCTGTGGCTTGAGTGCCTTGCTGCAGGTGTCGTATGCAGACAGCAGTTGTCTGGAAATGAAAAATGAGCCATTTTCTCTAGTGAGCCTCATCTGAATCGTTTCTTTAAAGCCTCCTTCCTAGCCGCCCCATATCACATCTCAGGCCATGGCGAAGGGAATGGAATTACTGTAACTGAATTCTAATAAGGATTCACCCCTTTGGGGCTTATGCCCCACCTCCTTCAGAACAGGTGACAGATGATCACTTGGGGCACCTGGGTGTCTCAGTCGGTTGAACGTCCGACTCTGGATTTCAGCTCAGGTCGTGATCCCACTGTTATAGGACTGAGCCCCACATCGGGCTCGGTGCCGAGTTTGGAGGCTGCTTAAGATTCTCTCTCTCTCTGCCCCTTTTCCCCCATCACATCACACTCCCTCTCTCTAAAGTAAAAGAGAAAAAAACAGATGACCACTTAATAAATGAATAAAATTGGGTTTTTTCAGCAAGGAAGAAAGGGGATGGCTGTTGGGTTGGCCATTAACAGTGGCTGCTATGGTGCAAGGGAGTAAACAATGTCTGAGACCATCTATATGTCACCTGCCCACTAGATAGTTTCATTGAGTATAGTATTCTAGATGGAACATTAGTTCCTCCTCATTTTGCAGGCAACACTTCCTATCCTGGTTTCCAGTATTGTCACTGAATCCAGTGGCATTCTGATCTCCTATCCTTTATATGTTCCTGTTCTTCCCTTCTCTTTGGAAAAATTCAGGAAACTCTCTTTATCCCAGGTGTCCTGATGCTATGACGTCTTTTTTTTAATGCTGATGGGCACTTGGAACTAGATAATGCCTTCCAAATTTGGGGAAATTGTTTAGTGGTATTTTCTTTCTCTCTTGTTGGGCCCCTTGGACTGATCTTTTAATTCCCTTTTCTTTTTAATCTTCTATTTCCCACCTCTTTATCCTTTTATTTTTTCTTGCTATATGAGAAAATTTCTCAATTTTATCTTCCAAATTGCCATTTTCCCCCTGTTCTCCCACATTTTTAATTTTCAAGAGAACTTTTGTTCTAGGGATTTTTTTTTTTTTTTTAAGATCAGTAAATGACAAGAGGAACAAATGGGTGATGTGATGTGATGGGTGAAAATTCCAGGAAACTTTATTACACAAGCAAGGGAATTAGAGGTGGTTCATGTGAAATGAATTTCAGCATCCCTGAATAGGTAGGCAAGTTTCTTAGTAAAAGAAAAGGAAGTAGAAGGAACCTGTGGGGATATTGGGAGGAATGGAGAAGTTACAAAGGCCATGAACAGGAGTGTGATGGATAAATGCAAACAACAAAACAGGTGGCATTGAGAGGTTCATTAAAGCAGTTTGCTATTTTTTTGTCTCACATTAATGTTCTTTGGTTTTTCAGACCCCTGCATTTGTTATTACTTTTATTTTTTATTATTTATTTTTTTAATGTTTATTTTTGAGACAGAGAGAGACAGAGCATGAATGGGGGAGGGTCAGAGAGAGAGGGAGACACAGAATCTGGAGCAGGCTCCAGGCTCTGAGCTGTCAGCACAGAGCCCGATGCGGGGCTCGAACTCACGGACCGTGAGATCATGACCTGAGCCGAAGTCGGACGCCCAACCGACTGAGCCACCCAGGTGCCCCTTGTTATTACTTTTAAATGACATTAACTCTTTATTCCTGATTATGAAACAACCCACTAGTTTATTGTAGAAATCTTGAATATAAGAAATCACAAAGAGAAACATAAAAATTGTATATAGTTCCCCCCACTCAGAGATAACAATTATTAATATTTTAGTGTTTTCGGTGGTGTATCTAATAATACATGAATATCCTGTATGTTGCTATATAATATTTAAAAACAAAATTAGAATCACACGATAGGTCATTTTTTATTCTTTGCTTTTACCCGTTAATAGTATATCACATCTCTTGAGTACTCTTGATGTCAGATTTTTTTGGAGATCGTTTTTTTCTTTTGAATTCTTTTTAAATTAATAGACTTTATTTTTTAGAGCAGTTTTTAGGTTCACAGCAAAGTTGAGCAGAAAGTACAGGGGGTTCCCATGGACTCTGGTCCAGAGACCTGTTCCAGAGACCCACAGTCCTTTTACACTCATAGCCTCCCCGACTATCACCACCTGTACCTGGGCAGTGTGTTTGCTACAACAGACAAATCTACAGTGACACATTATCACCCAGAGTCCATAGTTTATATTAGGGTTCCCTTGGAGCTGTGCATTCTGTGGGTTTGGACAAATGTATAATGACATGTATCGGCTGTTACAGTACCAAGCAGAATGGTTGACCATTCTAAAATGCCCCGTGCTCTAGCTGTTAATCCTTTCCCACATCCCCATGAACCCTGGCAACTGTCTTTATAGTTATTACTGTCTATATAGTTTTGCCTTTTCCAGAACGTCATATACTTGGAATCGTACAGCATTTAGCCTTTACAATACTGGCTTCTTTCACTTAGTAATACACATTTAAGTTTCCTCCATGCCTTTATATGGCCTTACAGTTCATTTCTTTTTATCACAGGCTAATATTTCAGTGTATGGATGTACCACAGTTTATTTACCCATTCACCTGTTGAAGGACATCTTGGTTGCTTCCTGGTGTTGGCAATTATGAATAAAGCTATTAAAACATACGTGTCAGGATTTTTTTATGTTTATTTTTGAGAGAGAGAGAGAGAGAGAGAGAGTATATCAGGGGAGAGGCAAGAAAGAGAGGGAGACACAGATTATGAAGCAGGCTCCAGGTTCCAAGCTGTCACCACAGAGCCCGATGCGGTGCCCAAACTCATGAGCCACCCAGGTGCCCCTGGTAAGCCTTCTAAAATCATCTTTTTAAAATCTTGTATGTTAACTTCAGCTTCTGCCAGCTGGGTATTTGGGTATGCGAGTATGCGAGTGACTGCTTCCCACATTATTGATAACACCGTATGTTACTGTATTCGTTTCCCAGGGCTGCTGTAACAAATAACCTCAGTGGCTGAAAACTACAAATTTATTCTCTCACAGTAATGCAGACTGGAAGTCTGAAATCAGGTGTCAGCAGGCTGGCTGGGTTCCTTCCAAAGACTCTAGGGGAGTATTCTTCCTTGTTTCTTCTTAGCTTCTGGTGGCTTCTGGCAATCTTTGGTGTTCCTTGACTTCTAGCTGCATCGTCTCATCTCACCTTTGTCATCACATTGCCTTCTAACCCACCTGTGTATCTTTGCGTGCTCCATCCTCTTATGAGGATGCTGGTCTTTGGATTTAGGGTCACTTTAATCCAGTATGACCTCATCCTAACTAATTATATGTGCAAAGACACTATTTCCAAATTAGGTCACATTCTGAAGTTGCTGGTGGGGCAGGAGTTTTGGAGGATACAATTCAACTCACTAGTTATCTTCAAAAAAATTTTTTTCTACTCAGAGTGGAGTGGGGACATCCTATTTTTGTCTTCATTTCTGTAATTACTAGTGATGTCGAAATCTTTTGATAGGGTCATTTGTATATGTTTCTTGTTTTGAAAATTGTTGGTAGCCCTCACCTGTTTTTCATTTGAATAGTTTATCCTAACTCCTCAAGCTATCTCATAGGAATTTATTTTTATTTACAAAAAGAGGTGAGAGCTGTTGCCTTCCTCTGGCACCTGGCATGCTCCCTCTAATTGTGTACCAAATCTGGTCACCCCTCTGCCTCCTCCACTGCCTGCAAGGTCTGAGCCACTCTTGTTTCCCACAAGAATCACTGTAGGACCCTTGCCTGACTCCACCCAGTCTGATCTCCACAC
Source organism: Prionailurus bengalensis (assembly GCF_016509475.1). Taxonomy (NCBI): domain Eukaryota; kingdom Metazoa; phylum Chordata; class Mammalia; order Carnivora; family Felidae; genus Prionailurus; species Prionailurus bengalensis. Next base: position 20,366,481 of record NC_057355.1, read on the forward strand.
AGCCACCAGAACAATCCTTTTCAAATGTAAATCAGACCCTGCCAATCCTCTGCTCACACCCTTCAATGGCTTCAGCTCACAAATGGAACAAAAGCCCAAGCCCTAACTGCCCTAATCGTGGCCTGCAGGTCCTATGTGATAGGCAGCCTCTTCCTTGTCCTTTCCATCCACTCCCCCCAGCCTCCCTCCCTCTTGTTTATCCAAACACATCTACTGATCCAGACTTCAGGCACTGAAGCCTTCAAGGAGTTCAACTTTGCTGAAATCTGCTCTAGTTATTTTAGGCCTCACACCCAGCAGTAAGAAGTCAAAGAACTGATAATGGAGCTGTCCCCAGGCACTTCTGTTTCCCTACTCTGCCGCTAGTTTTGTGTAAGCCTGGGATTTTGTCTTCAGGTTACCTGTTACAAAAGCATGTGTTTATTTGGTTCCCATGAAAGAATTTCCCATTGCTAGGATCCAGTTAGATTGCTGCCTTACACAGATGTTCGGCTCTGATTTCTGAAGGAGAAAGGACAAATATCTTGAAGACTGTAAAAGGATATTTTCTGATTTTACATTTTAAATATTTTTGAAAACTTGGTAAGATTAAACACATAATATTGAACAGTTACTAATTTCTCAGTGACTAAGGCTTTAATCTCTATCTGCTCTTTTACCAAATGGCAAGGAGATCCTTCTAGATAAAAATACTTACCATGCTATTAGAAGTACATTTGATCCTGGAATAAAACTAAATATTACATTTATGGCATGCTCGGTTTATGCCGTTGTAAAATATTCATCTCGAGCTTTATATAGAACAGATGATACATAGATCAGTTAGAAAGTTTTGCTTCATTCAGCCTCACCCCTGTATGGAGATGGGAGATGGGTGAGAAATGTGTGAAGGGGGCCTGGTAGATGTATTTGTGAACAACCTAGCCTTTACAGAGGCTGGGCTCGCCTGTAAATCACTTAGGTCAAAACCCAGCCTGTTAGAAAAGATACTTTTCATAAATGAGGTTCACAGTTGTGTTGTTTTTCCTCAGAAGCGAAGAGCACATGACAACTGAGATGTTAACTTGCTAAATTGTTGGTTTCTACATCTCTGGTTCTTACTAGTTTCCTTTGACTCAAACTACTCCTTTGGGGGGGAGGGCAAGTGGTACCTCCGAGCAGTTTATTAAGTAAGAAATTCTGTCTTAACTGGTTCATGGCAAAAAAATGAACATTAATAAAGACTAATTTCTGTGTTCCTGATCCTTTCTTAAAAGTGTTTGTAAATAGGACTAGGACTCTATTCCCATAAACCTAAATCAGTGTTATGACTGGAGAGGAAGTTTCTTTTAAAAATTAAGCCTGACCCTTGATTATTTTCCATATAGTTAACTGAGTTCATCTTATCCTTAGTTAAGTAAAGATTTCTTCCTCCCTGAGTACTGCAGTTAGAATAAAAAACAAACTAATAACACTATTAGTTTATATTTTCTCTGGCTGTGGAATCTGTAACTTTCAAATAACCAGGAAGCAGAAAAAATAATGTTGCATTTTTTCAGGGGAAAGGTTTTAAACATTGCACTTCCTTATGGGCTATTTCTGTTTGTTTTCCATTTTCCAATTTTTAAAAGATGTTTATTTATTTATTTGGGTGGGGAGTGGCAAGGGCACAGAGAGAAGGAGAGAGAATCCCAAGCAGGCTCTGGTGACAAGGGGCTGGATCCCACTAACAATGAGATCATGGTTGAAATCAAGAGTCAGACGTTTAACTGACTGAGCCACCCAGGCTCCCCTCCAATTTTCTTATAAGATAAAACTTCAGAGATCTTTATGATTCAAGTTAAAGAAACAAATGTGACACTGTCAATAATTTCATTTAATATCTGGATTTTTTTCCTCTTTGTCTTCTGACTTTGGGAAATAAAGTGGTGTTCGGAATTGACATGAACTAGGGTAATGCAGAAATTAGGGGCTTATTTTCCCATATTATTTAAAAATTTTTGTAGTTTTAAAATTTTTCCCCTTACTAAGAAAAAGCAAATGAAATACAGAATTATTGAGACTCTTAAAAACTGAGAACAAACTGAGGGTTGATGGGGGGGTGGGAGGGAGGGGAGGGTAGGTGATGGGCATTGAAGAGGGCATCTTTTGGGATGAGCACTGGGTGTTGTATGGAAACCAATTTGACAATAAATGTCATATATTAAAAAAAAAAAGAAATACAGAATTATAGGCTGGTACTAAATCTGTGTATGGTATAAGAAGATCTGGCTCATGATTGACCAGTAAGCAAATGTGTCACCAATTTAGTAATGTTATTCAGAGTGATACCTATTCACTGCAGAGGATCAGAATGCCCCAGAGGGTTCTGTGATTCTTGGAATCTAGGAAAGAGTAAGCCTAAGGGCATGGATTAGGGATCAGGCAGCTGTAGGCTTCTGTAGTGTTTTGCTTTGGAGGTCTGTAATGCAGTTACACTGCTGATTAGCATAGACTGAAGCAGGTTATAATTGTGAAGGCAAGAGCAGTCAAACCAAATAACAACTTTGTAGTCAAGGAACATTCAGAAGGACTGCACTGCAGTCCTCAGAGACCCACATCTCAGTGTTGTGGTTCACAGAGGACACACTGTCTCTGTTTTCAGTAGTAGATGGTCATTATTCAACGTGGGGCAAAATTCTTTCAACATCCTGTCCTTCTCTGTAACCTTTCCCCCAGCTGTAATTCTCCTAGGTTCTTCTCTTGAGAAGGCCACCCCTTACTCTGCTGTCACCTACTCTGGGAAGCCCTCTTAGACTTCTCCCATCAGAGTCAGTCACAGCCTTTCTGCCTGACTTTCATGTCTTATGTGCTTTCCTGTGACTGCTGTTGAGCCTTGAAGTACAGAGGAATATTTCTTTCTCTCACCAGGTTGTGAACTCCTCCTGGAGGGTGGATTCCACATTTTACCCCATTTGTAGCTCTAAACTTAGCAGAGTCAGAGCCAGGCACAAAGTAGACATTCAGTAGGGTGTGCTGATTTGAAACCAAATGTAACTTGAGAGCTCCTGTACCAGGCACTGGGCTGTGTGCTTATATATAATCATTACTTATCTGATCCTCAGAGGCGGAAGTTGTCCCACGTATGGTGTAGGCAGTAAGTAGAATTTGAATCCCATCTGACTCTCCTACCTTACCACCTCATTAAATGATGGGGCCTGCAACATAATAACGTGGCTAAAGACTTGAAGGTTATTGGTAATAAAGGCCATTTTGTACTAAAGGCTATTTAAAAAAAAAAAAAAGAGGCCCCAAATTCTGTCTTTGACTTTATTTTGAAGGGTTTTGCATGGTAGCCTCTTGTCTTCTGGGCTAGACCATTGTGTATATAGTTGCCAGTTTTTCCAAATTATCTGTGGTGATTACCCTGGAATATAGAAATTAAAAGTGGATCATACTGGTAGAGGGTGTCTCTTTAACCAGAGTCTCCTCTTTCCGCCTGCACCCACTTATCATAGCTAATCCACACTATAAATATGGATCAGAATGAACATGTCTATAGTATATTTTGTAATGAGTATGTTATATAAAACTTACTTTTGTTTTTCTGAGATCATGGGTCAGTAAATTTTTGTGAATATCAAATAGCAATTATTTTAGGTTTTGTGGACCATGTTTGGTCTCTGTTGCTTCTCTTCCTCCTCTTCTGTCTGTCTCCTCCTCCTGCTCCCGCTTCTCCTCCTTCTTCATTAAACCCTTTTAAAAAGTAAGTAAAAAAAAATTCTTAGCTCTTGCTCACAGGTTGTAGTTTGCTGACATTGTTTCTAGATTAAATGAGCACTTTAATTCATTTATTATCTCTTTTTAAAAAATGTTTATATACTTATTTTTTAAAGAGAGAGAGAGAGAGAGAGAGAGAGAGAGAGAGAGAGAGAGAATCTTGAGCAGGCTCCACACCACCAGCAAAGAGCCCAATGCAGGGCTTGAACTCATAAATCATGAGATCATGACCTGAGCCAAAATCAAGAGTCAGACACTTAACCAACTAAGCCACCCAGGCACCCCTATTTATCATCTCTTAAAGGATATGAGGAAAGATAAAAATGGATCATAGAAAAATAACAAACAATAAAAATTATTCACAGTTTTAAAAAACTGGTGTGGTTTCACAGAGTAGGTTAAATATTTGATTGCTATTTTTTTATAACCATTCTGTTGAGATTATTATTCACATTTACCCATTAAAAAATTTTTTTTTAACGTTTATTTATTTTTGAGACAGAGAGAGACAGAGCATGAACGGGGGAGGGTCAGAGAGAGAGGGAGACACAGAATCTGAAACAGGCTCCAGGCTCTGAGCAGTCAGCACAGAGCCCGACGCGGGGCTCGAACTCCCGGACCGCGAGATCGTGACCTGGCTGAAGTCGGACGCTTAACCGACTGAGCCACCCAGGCGCCCCCACATTTACCCATTTAAAGTAAACATTTTAGTGGGTTTTTTAAAAAAGATTTATTTATTTTTGAGAGAGAGAGAAAGAGAGCATAAGTGGGGAAGGGGGAGAGAGAGAGGGGGACAGAAGATCTGAAGCAGACTTTGCTCTGACAGCAGCGAGCCTGATACAGGGATCAAACTCATGAACCGTGAGATCGTGACCTGAGCCGAAGTTGGACGCTTAGCGGACTGAGCCACCCAGGCGCCCTTCAGTGGTTTTTAATATATTAACAGAGTTGTGCAGCTATCACCACAGTCTAATTTTAAAACTTATCACCTCAGAAAGAAACCTTGGACCCACTGGCAGTCACTCCCTGTTCCCCATCCTAATCCCCACCCCAGCCCTAGAGAACCACTAATCTGCTTTCTGTCTCTATAGATTTGCCTGTTCTGGGTGTTTCATTACAATGGGATAATATAATATGTGGTCTTTTGTGATTGGCTTCTTTCATTTAGCATACATTTTTCAAGGTTCAGTCCTGTTGTAGCATGTATTAGTACTTCATTCCTTTCTATTGACTGATTATATTTCATCCTGTGGAGATGCCACATTTTATTTATTTGTTTATCAGTTGACAGACATTTGGGCTGTCCCATTTTTTGGCTATTATGAATAATGTTGCTGTGAACACTTGTATATGGATATATGTTTTCATTTCTCTTGAATATAAATCTAGGAATGGAATTGCCAAGTCATATGGCAGTTCTGTGTTTAAGTGTTTGAGGAAATGCTAAACTGTCTTCCACAGCAGATGCGCCATTTTACATTCCCACCAAGCAATGCATGAGGGTTCAATTTTTTCACCTCCTCCCCAACACTTTTTATTGCTTGTCTTTTATTTTATAACCATTCTGGTGGCTGTGAAATGATCTTCCATTGTGGTTTTGATTTGCATTTCCTAGATGATTAATGTTGTTGCGCATCCTTTCATGTGCTTGTGGCCATTTGGGTATTTTCTTTAGAGAAATATTCAGATCTTCTGTCAGTTTTTCAATTGGGTTATTTGTCTTTTTATTATTGAGCTATAAAAGTTATTTCTATGTTCTGGATAGAAGTCTTTTATTAGATATATTATATGTAGATATTTTCTCCCATTCTGTAGATTTTCTTTTACTTTATTGATGCTGTCTCTTGAAACATAAATTTTTATAAGTTTTATGAGATTCAGTTTATTTGCTCTTTCTTTTGTTACTTGTCCTCTTGGTGTCATATCTGAGAAACCATTGCCTACTCTGAGGTCACGAAGATTCACTCCTTTGTTTTCTTCTAAGAGGTTTATAGTTTAAGCTCTTACATTGCAGTGAGCGGTCTATTTGGAGTTAACTTTTTGTGTGGAGTGTGAGATATGGGTTTCCAAATTCATTCTTTTGCTTGTGGGTATCCAGTTGTCCCAGCACTAGTGGTTGAAAAGAATTTCATTTTCCCTATTATATTGTCCTGACACCTTTGTTGAAAATCAGTTGATTGTAAATATGTCAATATAAGCGTTTATCTTTGGACACTAACTTCCACTCTGTTCATATATATGCCTGTATTTATGTCAGTACCACACAATCTTGGAAACTTTGAAGTTGGGAAGTGTGAGTTCTCCCACTTATTCTTTCTTAAGATTGTTTTGGCAGTTTGGGTCCATTGTGTGTCCATATGCATTTAGGAAGAGCTTGCCAATTTCTTTTTTAAAAGGCAGTTGAGACTTTGATAGGGATTGCGTTGAATCTGTACATTTGTAGAGTGTTACTAATTTAACGATATTAGGTCTTCCAGTCCTTGAACATGGGATGTCTTCCTTTTATTAGGTCTTCTTTAATTTCTTTCAGTGATGTTTTGTTGTTTTCAGGGTACAAGTCTTGCATTTGGCTTTGTTAAATTTATTCCTAAGTATCTTTTTTATGCTGTTATAAATGGAATTATTTCTTATTGACTATTTTTAAAATAAAATTTTTTAGCGTTTATTTATTTTTGAGACAGAGAGAGAGAGAGAGAGCATGAACAGGGGAGGGTCAGAGAAAGAGGGAGACACAGAATCTGAAACAGGCTCCAGGCTCTGAGCTGTCAGCACAGAGCCCGACGTGGGGCTCAAACCCATGGACTGCGAGATCATGACCTGAGCCGAAGTCGGACACTTAACCGACTGAGCCACCCAGGCGCCCCTTATTGACTATTTTTAAGTATATAAAGTGTAACAGATTTTTGTACCTGTTAGAGAAATACAGATTTTTTTTTCTTCCAGTTCATAAAGGACAAAATACAAGGAAATGGAGTTTAGCTGGAAATGAGGAAGTACTTCCTGAGATTAAGATTAAGGGAGCCTCTGGAGTTTCAGTGTATGGTTAAGAAGAGAATAGACTGGAATGCAGAGGAATCAGCTGAATCTTCACATTCTCTTTTCAATTCACTTAAATTAGGCTCTTACCTCCACTCCTTCCTTGAAACCACTCTCCTGGAAGTCACCAGTGATCTTCATGTTGCCAAATCCACAGTCCTGTTGGTCAGGTTGTTCAGTTCACTATCATCCTGCTTGACCATCCTCATGAGCTTCATCAGCACAAACAAAACTCCCTTCTGGGACATATTCCTAAAACTCTACAGTCCTCTGGTTCTCCTTCTATCCCACTGTGGCTCCTTTTTCATCTTCCAACATCTTAATTTGGGTCTAGGATTTCATTTTTCTATCTGTACTCATTTCCTTATTGACTTTATCCAACCTCATGGCTTACCAGATACCATCTAAATGCTGTTGACCCTCAAATTCACATCTCTAATATAGACCTCTGCCTTGAATTTCAGCATTATACGTGTCTAAAACCAAGCTCTTGATCTTCCTCCTACCCCATATCTGTTCTGCCACCCCAGTCTTTCTTATCTTAGTTAATGGTAACCTCATCCTTTTACTTGCTCAGGTGAGAAACCTTGGGATCATCCTTGACTACTTCCTCTCATGCTCTGCTTATATCCCGCTCATCATCAAATCTCACCTTGGCCACACCTTTGGAACAGATCCAGTATATATGACTGCTTCTTACCGCCCACATTTACCACCCCAATTTAAACTGTCATCATCTCTTTCCTGGTTTGTTGCAATAGCTTCTTAGTAGCTTCTTGCTTTCACTCTTACCCCTCCTACAGCCTGTTCCCAGCACTTTCTTCAAAGAACTCGAAGGATCCTGTTGAAAGGTAAGCTGTGTTATGTCTCTCCTCTGCCCAGAACTCTGCCAGGGCTCCCATCTCACTCAGAGGAAAAGCCAAAGTCCTTATCATGGCCTAGAAAGCCCCTTACCTGTCTTTTCCCATCATTTCCTTCTCTTCCCCTGGGTAACTGCTCTAGCCACACTGACAGTCCTGACTCACTGGTGCAAGCTGCTCCATTTGTCTAGACAGCTGCATGGTTCCTCTCCCACAACTTTGCATCACCTTTGTCTGAAACTGTTAAAATTGCATTTCTTATCCCCCCTGAGTTTCCTCCTTTCCCTTTTTTTTTTTCCTCACAGCACCTACCACCATTAAATACACATTTTTACTTATTTGTTGATCATGTTTTCCCTATGAAGATATAAGTGTCACAAGAGCAGGAATATTTGCCTGTTTAACTGCTGTATCCTTAGTACCTATAACAGAGTCTGGCACAGAACAGAAGGTTAATAAATAAATTTTTAATCGGCGAATCAGCTAGTCCAGCTTCCTGCTAGTAGATGAGTATTTGTTGGTTTTGTTTTTTGTTTTTTCTTTTGGAAGATCCTCTTAGCTATATGTATGTATAAGCTCTTAATGGGCCTTCCAGTGGCTTTAAACCTCACAGCAAACCTGTGGTGATGTAGACATCATTATTTCCATTTTACTGAAGAAGAAGGTGCAGGTCAGAGGGTTTTCACAGGTTGACCATGATTACACTTCTGGTCAGATGGGCCTTGAGTCCCTGTCAGGTGGCCTCCAGCACACTGGTGCCTGTCCCAGGGGGTGCCCTCACAGTTGGCAGGGTAAGGAGGGCCAGCAAAAGCTCCCAAAGACGATAGTGAGGAAGCAAATGAAGTAAGGAGCTAGATTGGAGAGTAACTTAGCATCATGATTGAAGGGAATACATTGAGTTGTCTTTTTTTTTTAATTTTTTTTTTTAGAGAGAGAAAGTGTGACGTGGGGAGGGGCAGAGAGAGCAGGAGAGAGAGAATTCTAAGTAGGCTCCGCACTGACAACACAACCTCATGCAGGGCTCGAAACCATGAGCCATGAGATCGTGACCTGAGCCAAAGTCAGTTGTTTAACCAACTGAGCCACCCAGGGGCCCTGACTTGTCTTAATAATTGAGAACAGAGAAGGCAACAAGACTAAGTTGCAATATAAAAGGAATGATTAAAGTAGAAGACATAAAATAAGCATTTTTAACTTTTCTGTCCATGTATAATTAAAAACAGAAGAGACCTTCACTTCCTCATGCTGGTAGAGGGCCATTTTTCCTTAACGGTTGGGAACATGATGGCTTTTGGGCCTCTTTTCTTTAGGTCATTTTCTGTCTCATGAGACATTGCCTTCATGTTTTCAGGGCTGCTGATTAAGTGTACAAAATAACGCATAGAGGCTTAATAGAATCAGTATCATCCCAGTAATGCTTTACATTTCCGTCCCACAGACCAACCCTAACACTTGTCTTTGTCCTTCCTTTTTCTATACATACTTCATTTCAACCAACTGTTCTAGCTGAAACCTAATCAAAATAAACCAAAAGATTCAAGTATATCTAGTTTTCATATAGTTAATGAACATGTCATCTATTCATCATTTTCTTACTTCAAGAGAATTGGGGGTGCAAATAATTCTTTCAGTTTGAGATGATATTGACATTATGTAACAAATAATGCTGTATTTCTTTTATTGGATAGATATTGTCTGAAACATTATGAGACATAATTAAATATAACTATTCATTGAAATTAAAGAAATTTTTGCTTGTAAAAAATATTTGAAGGGGTTCTGGATAGCTGTTCCCTGTGTTCAGATTCCTTCATGTACATACGTTTACAAATTTAGAATCTTTTCTAATCAACCATCCATGGAGTGTGTGGACAGAGTACGTCTTTCATTATGTGTCCTACAAGTGACATCATTTCTATTCATCTGGCCCCAGACACAATGTTAATGGAGCTACCAGTGAAAAACTTGCTTCTCAAGACATGATCAGATAGGATTCCTTCTCCCTCTTCCTCTTTTGCAAAAAAATCTACCTGTTACATAAATGTTGCTTCATAGAATCTGTTAAAAGTGAGAGGAAAATTGATGGGAGTGGAGCAGAGGATGACTTTATGACTTTTCTTTCACAAGGGAACAAGTATAATAAATCTGTTACTTCAGAAGCTTCTGTTTTATACTCCACTTTACAAAATGGGGAGAAGAGAAAACTAAAATACTGTTCAGAGAATCCTCTTTTCTCAGTAGTTCGCTACTGAGTAAGTGAGTGAACAGAGTGAACAGTAAGTTCATTACTGTTGTAAATTGTAACTGCAGCAAACAGTTGATGGCCAAAAGGATCTGAGCCAAGAATTTCTGATTTTCAACTCTGGTCACAAAATCTCTGAATTGGAGATCTGGACCATAAAGATCTGATTTTATCCCTTCCAGGATTTTCCCAACATGGAGACAAACACTGTTCAGTGCTCCTCATACCTGTTGGCATTTAGTCCTCACCATCAATCTTGATGCTGACTCACACCCGTGCATAGGAGGACTGAAGCCCAGGGATGGTTTCAAGTTGATGAGTAGAGGATGTAGGATTTGAACTACAGGCTCTTGACGTCAGGTGTGCATAGGGCCACAAAGCATTGTGGGAATAGATGCTGTCCCTAGGATGACATGGGTCCTGCACCAAAGCACACCGTGTGGAGGTAGAGCTTGGGTTGGAGGCTAGCATGCTCTCAGTCCCTGCCCCAGTTTGGCACCTCTGTGCAGGGCACACATTGACCCAAGTCTGAAGCATAGGCTTCAGCAGTGCTACTGTAGAATAAGTAGACATTTTCCCTGGCAGGATCTGTCCTTATTCATAGCTTTTGCAGTCTTCTGTTGCATTGATTTTCTCACGATTCTGCTTTTTTGACAGCAGACGAGGGAGCAGTAAAAGAGAATTCTCTTTCCTCTGTTAGCAGTTGTGTAGAGATTTGCTACCACATCAGGTTCTCTGTGAAGGACTAAGAGGGGCCCAATAATTTTCAACATATTTTGTATTGAACATAATATATATATTATTCCTTTCACAACAGAACATTTGCCCAACAATCTGTCCTAGAATTTTGTTAGGGATCGATGCCATATTTACCAGTTTATAATTTTCAGAATCTTACTCATTGCTCTTTTCTAAAAACCGGGGAAATATTCCTCTGGTTTCTATGACCTAACAGCTATCCATTTTTTCCCACTTAGGAACCCACACCAACAATCGCTCCACAGAAACATATGTAATTGCTTTTCATTGCAGTGGGAGTAATTCACTTGGGCCTTGAGGTTGTTAAGAATACCCTTCTTGGGGCGCCTGGGTGGCGCAGTCGGTTAGGCGTCCGACTTCAGCCAGGTCACGATCTCGCGGTCCGGGAGTTCGAGCCCCGCGTCGGGCTCTGGGCTGATGGCTCAGAGCCTGGAGCCTGTTTCCGATTCTGTGACTCCCTCTCTCTCTGCCCCTCCCCCGTTCATGCTCTGTCTCTCTCTGTCCCAAAAATAAATAAACGTTGAAAAAAAAAATTAAAAAAAAAAAAAAAGAATACCCTTCTTTATCTCCAGCTTTTCTAGTTTGAAGATCTTGCTGAAGGTGTTACAAATTAAGCAAAATAGTGAAGTGGCTCTACTTCTGTTTTCTTAGTCTGTTTCCCCTTAACTCTTGTTTTGCTTCAGATGGCTTCTAACAATCATTTCATTTTAAATGATATGAGAAAAATCTCATTTCCCTGGCAGCGGGATCCTCTCAGTAGACCCAGTTTTGTTGGGCATTTTCACTCAGGGTGGTAGACTCAACATGGGTGAGGCTGCACGGCCACTGTCTGGCCCACTGTGGAACTTCTGTTTTGCTGAGTGGGGTGGGGCCCCGGAGGGTCAGAACTGTATCTGAAGAGAGGAGAAAAGAGAGATTAATGAAGCTGGCAGAAAGGGAAGTTGTGAGCAGAAAAGAGGAGATATTTAATGGAAGATAGTATTTTTTTTCCTCTGTGGTATATACCATATATGGTATATGATTTCCTCATGAAATCTTTAATAAGACGACTATGCCTTGATAATGCCATGACATCAGCTTTCTCTGGAGGATGGGACGAATTATTTACTAAGTGTGACCTCACAGTGGGAGAGGGCTGAGGAGGGGCCTGCCCTGCCATTCACAGGAAAGTCTCCCATAGGTGTGCTTCCAGAGCCTGGGGAATGAGTAAATGATAAGTTATAATATCCAGGAGGGCCTACTGTCCTTACAAAGAACTGTTGTAGTTACTTGTGTTTAAAAATAATATCCAGTTTATGGAAGTTACACTTTTTAAAAGCCAGTTTTCCTTTTCAATTTACAAAGCTTATTGTTCCATTAACGAATGTAATTATTTTGTATAAAATAAGACGGATTGTTGAATAATTTTAGTTCATTGGGTTTCCACTGAACATTTCAAACTACATTTACAGGTATAGTATATTTTGTTTTTAAACATTGAAAATGTCTGAGAGGCGGCCGTGCAGGAGAATTAGGTAAGAGGTGGCAGTGTCTGGCCCTGTGGAGCAGGCTCAGCCTGGAGGGGCCCCACATGCCCAGCTCATCACGTGGACCAGGGTGTCAGACAGCAGTGTGGGCACCCCACCTCCCCCACATCCCATCCATCCATCATTGCAACCTGCACTTCTGCCTTGTCCAAAACTTCTGGTGTTTTCCACTCCCTGCTCCTCCCTGCCCTCAGCCCCAGGTCCTCCTGAACCAGTGTGGATCACAGCTCAGCCTCCCCTTTAGACTCCAGGCCTCCAGACCCCAAAGTGGCCTCGAGTGGATCCTGTCCCTCCCTCTGGAACTTCTCTCTAGTGCCCCTGTCACTCTCAGCCATGGGTGTATCTCACCCTCCCACCAGGAAAAGCAAAAGTGATGCAATCTAACCAATATATGCAATTATTTATTTATAAATTATTACATATGCCACTATACGAATATATTGGATAAATCATAAAATACATGCCAAAAAATGAAAACTGAAAAAAGAATGAAAGAAAGAGTAAATAAATATTTAAAAATACAAATAAAAAATAAAAAAAAATAAAATGTCTGAGGAGCAAACTTAATCCCAGAAAATAACCCCTAATAAATTAAACTTCTAAGTACAGTAATCAGATTATATCAGACATAACAGTATTTACAAACTTAATACATTTCTGATACATCTTGCAGCTTATAGATGACAAGACCATTATGACAGGTTTCCTAAAATATTAGAAATATAGAAAATACTATATATTAGATTTAATATATTATTAAAATATTAGAAATATTTTAAATGACAATTACTCAAACATTATCTTGTACTTCACACTAAGATAATACATGTACGTACATGCTATGTGTTTGATTTACTTTGAGGCCTCTCTGCTTACTTTCTTTCCAGGACTGGTTATTCAACTAAGGGAACAGATTGACCATTTCTTGGTCTTGGGGAGCAGGCGTCCTTGGCCTTGCGCAGAGCATGTTTTCTGGGCATTTTTCAGCTAAAGCACTTGATGAGATCCAGTCTGTGTCTGCTGCCTGCTTGGGTCCTGCACTGCCTGTTATTCTTGCCGGGCCTTCAGCCCCAGTCTATAGTCCTTTTAATAACATCGAATTGCATCCAGCATTCCTCCCATGCTTCTGTAAGGGTGTCACTCTGATGACAGGAGTGACAATGCTCGAAGGTGCCATTGGAGCTCTGGGAACCCTGAGCCAGAGCCATTCCTCACGTAGGCAGAGAATGTTGTTTTCAGATGTACGCTGGGGGAAGCAGAAACAATGAAGTCTTCTTACGCAGACTGTTATGTGCTACTCCCTCATTGTAGGAAACTAATTAGTTTTACTTGAGCTTAAATGGCTTGTCGTTTTGAGTATGAGTACTGTTTAATATATGCTTAATTCATAATGTGGTGTTTCTTTTATGACTGGTGAAAGAACATGGGAATTTAGAATACCCTGGAAATGAATTATATTACTCTTGAAATGAGTGGTAATGCTTACATTAGTGACTTTTGGCCTTACACCCAGTTTTTTTTTTTTAAGTTTATTTATTTATTTTGAGGGAGAGAGCTAGAGAGGGAGCAGGGGAAGGGCAGAGATAGGGAGAGAGAATCCTAAGCAGGCTCTGTGCTGTCAGCGTTGAGCCTGATGTGGGGCTCAAACTCATGAACCATGAGATCATGACCTCAGCCAAAATCAAGAATTGGACACTTAACCGACTGACCCACCCAGGTGCCCCTACATCCTGTTTTTTGAACAAAGTAAAGATATTAAGCAGGTGATGTGTGTGTGTGTATATATGTATGTTTATTAAAATATATAATATATGTGTATGTATACATACATCATATACGTACATACATAATGATGGGTATATTTGGTATTTTAGTGAAATATTTTAGTATTTTATAAATAAGTCTAGATTTTAAAGTAAAGTTATAATCCTCATTAAGTATACAATTAGTATCTTGATTTTTTTACATTATAAAAATTTAAACATTATTACACGTAATTTCTAAGCACCATTTAAAAAAATCTTTTTTAATGTTTATTCATTTTTGAGAGACAGAGACAGAGCGTGAGCTGTCCCCACAGAGCCCAATATGGGGCTCAAACCCACAAACCTTGAGATCATGACCTGAGCCAAAGCTGGACGCTTAAACTGACTGAGCCACCCAGGTGCCCCATAAGCATCATGTTAAATGATTGCATAGTTTACTTAACTGCTCTTTAATGTGTTTCTAGATTGTCTCTGCTTTCTTTTTAACTGTCATGAGCATCTCTGTTTACAGAGAGTATTTATTATTTCTTAGGCTGGATTCCCAGAAATGGAATTACTGGGTCATGGGTAGGAATATATTTAAGATTCCAGTTACATATACTGCCAAATTGCCTTCCCAAAAGTTTGTACTAGTTTACTAGCTACTAGCAAATCTAGCACAAATGTTATATCTCTGTTTATTGGAAAGTCTTTTTTTTGATGATCATTATTAACTACAAATATTTTTTCCTCTTTGGTGTTTCGTTTCCACAAGTATTTTCTTTTTCTTTTTCTCTTTGTTTTTCTTTTTCTTTTTTAGAGAGAGAGCACACCAGTGGGGGAGAGGGGCAGAGGGAGAGAGAGGAAGAATCTTAAGCAGGCTCCATGCTCAGCACAGAGCCCAATGTGGGTCTTGATCCCATGTCCCTGGGATCATGACCTGAGCCAAAATTAAGAGTTGGATGCTCAACTGACTGAGCCACCCAGGCACCCCAACATAAATTCTTTTAAGGTAGAAAAATCTATTGGATATTTAAAATACTTCTGGGGGTGCCTGGGTGGCTCAGTTGGTTGAGTGTCCAACCCTTGATTTCAGCTCTAGTCATGATTTCACGGTTTGAGCCACATCGAGCTCTATGCTGACAGCGCAGAGCCTTCTTGGGGTTCTCTCTGCTCACGTACATACACTCTTTCTCTCAAAATAAGTAAATAAACTGCAAAAAAAAAAGAATTTTTGTTGTTAAAGTATTTCACGTGGAGTTTATTTCAGTATATGGAATTGGATGAGGGTGCCTTTTTTTCTGCCTGACTTACTACCCAGTTTGCCTAAACCTTTCCCAATTTTATTTGATTGATTTTTTTTATTTTTTTTAATATATGTAGGTTTTATTTCTGGGTTGTCTACTCTGGTTTGTTGTTCTGCTTGTCTGTGTTTCCACCACTGCCACACTGTTTAAATAATATAGTATCTGATAGGCGTAACCCCCCCTCCGGATTCTTCTGCAAGTGTTCTTTGTAATGCTTGCCTGTTTGTTCTTTCAGATTAACTTTGGAATACTTATGTTGAATTTACAAATTATTTTGGGAAAAACTGGGTATTTAAACATGTTTAGTCATCCCAGTCAAGCACATGGCATGGCCTGTGTATTTACTCAAATCTTACTTTTCATATTTCTCACAGAATTTTCCAGTTTTATTTAAATAGGTCACACGCATTTCTCATTATGGTTATTACTACTTATTTTATAGTTTGTGTTTTCATCTCCTTTTTCATATTTTTGGACTGATGACACCTGGTATTTTGATTTTGTGTATCCTGTGTTCACTCACTTTTAAATTAAATCTGATAGTTTCCCCTGTGATTCTACATCATCCAAAAATAAATATTTTATTATCTTCCTTTGTAATATTTAAGTGGCGGTGTCTGTCTCATGTCTTTTAGCATTGCCCTGAATTTCCTGAAAATTTTTGCAAGAACAAAACATTTTAAATGACAAAACAGTAAAATTTTAAATGAGTAAAAACGTATTGAATGTTGATAGCGGCATGATGTGCTTGAAGTCTTACAGACATTCCACAGAACCTTTATTAAACAGCACCTTTTGACACAACCTGGTTTTCCTGCACTGCTGTTTAAATTTACTTAGAGCACACAGTGGTTTAAACTGGGATTTCATGCAGCTTGCTCTCCTGACTGAAGGATCAGTCGATGAGGGGTTTTTAAATCTGAACCTGGCCACTGGAACTTTTGCATGTTGTCATGTCTTGAAAAACTACAAATGCTTTTGCAAACCTCCTTTGCATTCTTTGAGTCTCTGAGACATAGTTTACATTTCTCAGCTGTAGTCATTCCTAAGTACTACACAATGGGCCACATGATGCAGTTGTTACTAGTCCAGGCAAAACCATAAAAAAAAAAACAGGTAAAATATGTTTTTTATAATCTGAATTTATTCTGCTTAAAGAATTGCTCTTTTTCTGAAACAGTGGCTTTCCTTCTCTGTATAAACTATAGATGTATGCTAGGCTTTGTACTCTAGAAGCAAAAGATGCTTTTTTTCTTTTCCCCCAAATATTCTTAGATGCCAAAATAAAAGGTTGACAATTCTAGGTCAGTTCTTTGCTTTCCTCCCTCCACTTCTTTTTTTAATTCACTGGCCCAAGGCTGAAAAGAAAAGCTGATTGTTGATCAGGTTTTTGTTCTGGTTTTAAAGCTTGAAAACACAGGCAGTCTTGTGCTGACTGTCCTCAGCCTCACTGGGGGCATTTGCTGATAAAGAAGCAGGAAGAAGGGACAAAGCTTCACAGGCTGAAGCTCCTCCCCACAGCTTTCAGAAGTGCTCCTTTGTTTGGATTTCCATTTCCCTCCTAGTACTACCTCAGGGAGTTCCCTGACAGCCAGATGCTCAAAGGGAACTTTGTAGTGAAAGAACAGTGGCTTAAGAGTCAGGATATCTAGATCCAAGCCTGGTAGCTGCCGCTCACTTACTTACCAACCTCAGGGAAGCCTTGCTTCCATCTCTAAAAGATAACCTACAAGACACTGTGCATGTTGGGTTTCCTATCAAAATTGTGGGGTTTGGGGGCAGGATCCACATCAGCAACAGAGCCTGAAAAGAAGCAGAGTCTGAGGAGTGAGGAGTCAGGAAAACAGTCCCATCGTGGCCAGCCTGGCAGCCCTGGAGGTGAGGGAGACACCATGCCTGAGGGAGGATCTTGTTTTGTGTCACCTACTGTTCACATTAAGCACTTCTGTACAAAGCAGTACCTTCCAAGGCTGCAGTCCTAGTATGATGGAACCCTTCAGTGTTTACTAAATTTGGTGGTGAATGAGAATGGTTAGGTGAGTTCCTCCCCTGCCCTTAGCTGTCAGTCCCTTGCGCAGCCCTCCTTCCTGCCAGGCCAGATCTGCCTTCCTATATGAAGTCTCTTTATCATCTGAACGAGAAGTGAGGGCTTAGCTACTTAGATCTCTTGGTTCTCTTTAGTTAACCCACTCCTGTGGTGTTTATCACAGGCTGTCTTGAATTGCATCCCCTTGTGTGAATGGTTCACCTCTGCTCACTTGTAAACTACCTGTGGGCACTTCTGTAGCGCCTACTGCTATGACAGCGATGCCTTATGTAATGTGGGCTTTCTGTAAAGATTTGTTGAATAAATGAATAAGCAAGACCCAATATACTACTGTAAGATAGTTGCAGAAAATACAACTGTTTTTTCTGCCTTTCTATAGTTTGGTTTTTAGTAAATGTTACGTTACAGAACAGTAGTGTGATATTTTGATTATTGGATTAAGTTCTACCTAGCTCTGTCACTCTACTCTTGGACAACCTAGGTTTGAGTTTCTGTGCTTGAAAAGGGAAGATACTTAAAAAAATTGGGGGGTGCAGGGTGCCTGGGTGGCTCAGTCAGTTAAGTGTCCAACTCTTGATCTTGGCTCTTGATCTCACAGTTGGTGAGATCTAGCCTCAAGTTGGACTCTGTGCTCACAGTGCAAAGCCTGCTTGGGATTCTCACCCTCTCTCTCTCTGCCCCTCCCCTGCTCTCTCTCGAGTGTGTGCATGCTCTCTCTCTCTCTCTCTCTCTCTCTCTCTCTCTCTCTCAAAATAAATAAATTAAAAAAAAGAAAAGAGAAGAAATAGGATAACAGAGGTTCTCACAATTTAGTGGATAATAGTATGAAATAAGGTACTTATTAACTGTAGATGTCTTTGGGCACCTGGCACTCAGTTGGAAGAGCATGCAACTCTTGATCTCAGGGTTGTAAGTTTGACCCCCATGTTGGGTATAGAGATTACTTAAAAATAAAATGTTAAAAAAATGTAGATGGCTAGTCTCTGTCCCCTGAGATTTGCCAGGCTTGGGGTAGGGCTGAGAACCTGCAGGTTAAATCTAACCCCCAGATGCTCCAAAGAGCACCTATTGAGAACTAATAAAGAAGGTGATCTCGATGGTTTCTCCAGTGTTACTTTAAAAGAATACTTAAAACATTATAGACATCTATTTGTAAAATTACTTTCTTTCAAAAGATGTTTAATTTTTCCTATTGTGAGTTCAGTGCAGTGGCAAGGACAAATAATGAGCACATGCCACATACTTTAGTAGAAAAGGCATGCCTTCAAATTCTCTACAAGGAGAGAACAGTCAACAGGCTGTCCTTGTTTTAGTAAGGGATGCCCTTGGACAGCTTTGGGACTACAGACTTTTTCCCAGGAATTTTTATCTTTTAGGAATTTCCGTATTTAACATGTGTTTACTTTGTTAATAGCATTATAGTGCTGGAGCATGGTTGTGACAGTGCCACCACCAAATACATGAGGCTATCAAGCTCCGTGTATAACTTGTCTATTCCTTCATAAATTTGAACTGTTAATATGTTATGAGTAGAATATATCCACACATTCTAAAAGATTTATGAAAACTTACCATTCATTGAAATGCAGTTCTTTTATTGCTAGAGACTTTTTCTCTTTAAAAGAAGGAGGAGGAGGAAGGGAAAGAGGTAAAGGAGGAGAAGGAGGAGGAGAAAACCCCATCTTCACAATTAAAGCCAGAAATGAAAAAAGAAACCCTTCCTAAAAACACCTCTTTCTCTTTGTCATTTGATCCAACATTAAATGGCAGCAATAGAATAAATGATCTCGGGATTAAAAAGGAAAAAAATACCATGTCACCCCTAAAAACTTGTGCGTGGAGGGTGATAGGGAGTTAGTCACTGCAAGGAATGTATGAGATTATATTTATTTTATAATTTTTTTCCTCAGTCATGATACAAAAGTTACTCTCCAACTGAGCAGCAAATATAGGTTATTTAATAAGCAAGTGTAAACAACTCAGAATAAAAAAGAACACAGAACATTCTGCATTCCCTGCATTCCCTGAGCATTTTGTGCAGAACTGTCACCAAGCCCTTCCTTAAGAACCTATCTCACCAGCTTTCCAAGTCTGCAGGAAATGGACCCAGCATTACCCTAAGTCCCAAGGCAAGCCTAGATCTTGGCAGAAATCTTTTACTTTATTAGATTCCAAATTAAATTTCTTTGACAAGAATTGAAGGAAGCAGACACATTCCTAGTGGACTTCAAGCTGTATACAGAGGTCTCCACATTTTAGCATGGAAGAAATATTTGTTAGATGTTCCCTTCTAGCAGGAACGATAGTTCTAAAACTCAAGTAGGGGCATATTTTTTCCCATTAATTAGATCAGTTCTTTCAAACAAGTATTTTATTTTTATCTTTTAAGTTTTTATTTAAATTCCAGTTAGTTACCATACATGTAATATTAGCTTTGGGTGTACAAAAGAGTGATTCATCACTTCCATACCACACCTGGTGCTCATCACAAGTGCACTCCTTAATCCTTATCACCTATTTCACCCATCTCCCTACCCACCTCCCCTCTGGAAATCATCAGTTTGTTCTCTAAAGTTAAGGGTCCATTTCTTGGTTTGCCTCTCTCTTTTTTTTTCCCCTTTACTCATTTGTTTTGTTTGTTCAATTTTACATATGAGTGAAATCACATAGTATTTGTCTTTCTCTGACTTAGCATACGATTCCGTAGCTTCATCCATGTGGTTGCTAGTGGCAAGATTTCATTCTTTTTTTGTAGCTGAGTAATATTTTATATATATATAATGTATGAAAAATTATATTTATATTATATATATACATGTGTATATATATGTATATATATGTATGTGTGTATACATATATATATATATGTGTATATATATATATATATATATATATATATATAATTTTTTTTTGTCTTCCCAGATGTATGGTTAGGGTAAGGGTTTTATGACCAGGGTTAGGGTTAGGGTTTGGGCCAGGGTGAGAGTATATGCCTGGTATCCTACAATTTAGAGAACTCTCCAGAGGGCTCGATTTAGCGTTAGTTCAAACAACCATTTTAAAAGAATTCAACTGCTTTAGATATTTTTGTACTCCTTCCAGCTAAAAGTCAGTCATAGGACTGGCAGAATCAAAAGGGGCAGAAAGAAAGCAAAGACACAAGTCAGAAGGTATTACTGAGTAATGAAGTCATCACCAAGACCAAATAGGTAAGCAGCCAGCTGGTCAGATCTTGGGTCTATTTAACTTCATCTGGTTACTCTCAAAATCATCCTCTGCCAGATTTATCCAACAGGTTTTTAGGGTTATTTATTTATTTAAGTTTTGGGTTGGTTTTTTTTTTTTTTAACCTTTATTGATAACCTACAGGGTCCCTCAAGCTGAATTGGACTAATGACTCTGGATTTGGGAAAGGTAATTAGAGAGGGACTTCCTCTGTTACACATGTAGGTATTGTTGTTTTTCATCTGGCCCAGCATGTTTAATCCAGACATCTCGGTCTCTTAGGAATTTCGTATTTAAACCTAGTTACAGATTTAATTTTGGTCCTGTTCCCTCTTCTGTGCATGATATCATGTGCCTCCTGGTCATTTTGTGGCCCATTTTCTTCAGTCTATTGAGTGAGTTGTTTGCCTAACAATTTAGAATGAAAGTCACAAAATCATTTTTAGAAAGGTTATTAATGTCCCTAAAATCTCCATGCACTCCCAGAGAGTCTTTTATTGTTGATACTGGTAATGAGGACATGAGAATCATTTCATGTTTTTGATCTGCCTTGTAGTCTAGCTTTGAGCCTACTGACGTCCTTTCTCCTCTTCCCCCAAACCAAAACACAAACAAACAAAACATATAGTAAAAATTCAAGCCCCAGTGCTTGCTGGTGGGGAGATTGTGTTAGTGAGGGGCTTACTTGGTCTCTTTAGTCAGTGCACTGGAGCAATTTAAGGTTAGCTTGGGCTAATGCTATGAAATATGATGCAAAACACTATTTCATAGTCCAAAAACACTTTTTTAAAAGTCATTTAGTTGACTTTCTGGAAATTACTACTGAATATCCACACAGCTTCCTGAATAGAGGTGAAAAGTTTCTATCCAAAGTATGGGTCAAATTTGAATATGATACAACACACGATGAACATTAGTTGGATTTGGTCTTAATTAATAGATGTGATCCTATGTCTTTCAGTTAATATTATCCCAGATTAGAGAGAGAAATAAACCAGCTAGAAAGAGTAAATTACTTGCCCAGTGTTCAACAGTGAGAGCAAAAGGATTTGAACTCAGGTAATGAAGCTGTAAGCTTCTCCTACACTGGACTACCTGCCTCCAAATGGCACACCAAACCATGGACAAGGACATTTAGTATTATCACAGCTTTGGTTTTAGAGACAAAGCAAAAACCAAAGAAACAGAAAATTCTGAATGTGCATATACAGAAAAATGGTGGAATAAGTTGTAACATATTATACCAAGAAAAAATTATTGAAGATATAGTGGAAGAGGAAAGCAATAAATATAATAAAAGCTTGAGTAATTTTGAAATTTACTTTATATTTGTGAGGAACAATTGTTTTCTTAAGGCAATACTCAACATACTTCAACGTAGCTACCAAGATGAAGGTATTTTTCACTATCATTAGGATACATTCATTAATATTATCACTTGGTCCAAACCACATATACAAGAGTACACTTCTGGTGTCACAATTCTGTTGTTGTTAAAGTCCTAGCAGGTCAGAGGAGTGGGATTTTCTTCTTTCTTTCTTTCTTCTTCTTCTTCTTTTTTTTTTTTTTGAATGTGTATTTCCCTGACGAATAATGATGTTGAGTCCCTTTGCACATGCCTATTGGCCATTTGTATGTGTTCTTTGGGAAAATGTCTATTCACATCTTTTGCTCATTTTAAATTTCATTTAATTTTATTTATTTAATTAATTTATTTTAATTATTGAAGTATAGCTTCAGGAGAGTAGGATTGATGGTGATTATGACAAGATTGCCATCTCTGAGAAGGACATTTCCTAGAATTTCCGGACTGAGCTTTTTTTTTTTTTAAGTTTTTATATAAATTCCAGTTAGCATACAGTGTAATACTAGTTTCAGGCATACAGTATAGTGATTTGGCACTTCCATACATAACCCGGTGCTCATCACAAGTGCCCTCCTTAATCTCCATCACCTATTTAACACATCCCCCCACCCCTATACTGAGCTTTTAAACCACTATAAAAACTGAACTGATTATATCATTAATACAGCATTAGAAATAGAAACCTATGAAAATATTTGAAAGAAAAAAAATACCACCAACAGATCTGGCCCACAGGTCTTGGCTCTGGGGAGGCTCCTGGAGGCAGCTGTCAGGGAAAATGCAGGTGGTCTGAACATGGGCGCAGACAACTAAAGGAGGGGGCAGACAAACCTTGAGACTTCTCATCAGTGTCTTCCCAGCCTCAAGACAGTGTGCTGCCTTTCTTAGAAGTTTCTTCCCCACAAACATTGTGTCTGATACTCTCTTTATCCTATTTTAACCACTTGTGTGCAGATGTGTGCAGGGGAGAGGAGCCAGGGAGGTAGTGTGGGCATTAACTAACGTGAAGGTGGTGTTTTCTCCTATACTAATCGCAGGCCTACCCTGCCTCCTAAATCAGCTTCCCTGCTGGTCTAGGCAGAATGGGAATATTATACAAGCAAACGTGGATACAAATACATACAAAAGGGAAATCATTTTTTTATTTGAGCTGTTTGCATGCATGATTAGAAATTATACAGAGCTATGGAACTCTAAATTGTAGGGATGGCTTTTAAAGAATGCTTCTAGAGACTTCCCTTTTTTTTGCAGATTTATTTCTGTTCTAAGGACAGATTGTTGTACATTCTAAGGACAGACAGTGAACCATGGTCTGTTTTTCTAAAATGAGATTATATCTGAATGATCTGACGTACAAAAATGAAGTGTTTATTTGAGAATATATGTTACTTCCAAGGAATTCATAATGGTTCTCTCGGGGCAAAGTCCAGAGCTTGATGATGGAAATCAAGTTAGTTTATTTGTTTTAATGTTTATTTATTTTTTGAGAGAGAGAAAGATGCACAGAATGCAAACGGGGAGGGGCAGGGAGAAAAGGGGAGACACAGAATCTGAAGCAGGCTCCAGGCTCTGAGCTGTCAGCACAGAGCCCAACACAGGGTTCGAACCCACAAACCATGAGACTGTGACCTGAGCTGAAGTCAGACGCTTAACTGACTGAGCCACCCAGGCACCCTGAGATCAAGTTAGTTTAGATTGCACTTGACTAGTCACTGTTAACCAACTTTTAAAAAACTGCACTTAACTATGGAGAGCAAACTGATGCTTAGCAGAGGGAAGGTGGGTAGGGGATGGGTTAAATAGGTAATAGGGATTAAGAAGGGAACTTGTGATGAGCACCAGGTGTTGAATCACTCTTTTGTACACCTGAAACGAATATAACATGTATGGTAATTAACTGGAATTTAAATAAAAACTTAAAAAAAACTATACTTTTAGGGAAGACAGTCAAACTGTCTTTTTTTTTTTTAGTGAAAAAAGTGTAAATATTATTTTTAAAGACATAATCATACATTTTATGTCCTTGAGTCAAATATTAAGGCAAATATTCTAAAGTCTTTTGCATCTGTCATTGCTTTACATGGAAGTATAAAAACAGTGAATCAGATCTGAATTAGTAAGGATTAGGTGTAGTAGAATGCTGCTGTTATCAGAGCTGCAAAGTAAACTGATGTCACACAGAAAATTGTAACAGAAATGAGGAGAAACTGAATGGACTTCAAACTTAACTGAAATACTTCTGTTTTGTGACTTAAGAATTCTAGTTACTTAAGGCTTCACTACGTTCTCATAAGTGTTTGATGTAAGCACTTGCGAGGTGGTATTGACCTATCACAGGAAAAAGATGATTTCAGGCTTCAGACCAGAGGGTCTGGTTTCTCAGGTTTGTATTCACAGCTTGGCCGGGTATTACACTGCCCTTGCATTCTTCGGAAAAATGAGGGGCTGTAGCAGTCCACGTCGTTTTTACTCATTTCAGTCTTCTCAGCTGTGTAGGTCCTGGTAGAAAGTGTTTCGTCTTATCCAGGAGTGTGAACAACCTACCTTTCTTCTTGTAGAGCAACGCTGCCCACTAGTATTTTGCACACTGTTCACTATGGCTGCCACTCGTAACACGTGACTGTGAGTCGCTTGAAATGTGCCTTGATTGTGTCTGAGGAACAGGATTTCTAATTTCATATCATTTTAATTAATTTAATAGTCACATGGGGCTAGTGGCTGCCACATTGGACGGCACAGGTACAGAGTTTTGGGTGAAGTAATGGCCTTTTGCCATTGGAGATGCAGCCCACAGGGAAGATGGTAACACTTTCCTCACAAAGGCAGAACCAGAACCCACAACCTGGACCGGGGGCAGAGTTTATGGACTTGTACATAGCATCTCCAGGAAAATGTAGTCCTCAGATACTTGCACGAGTGTTTTGCTTTAGGAATTCCTGTAGCAGGTGGAAAAGGGGACTCCGCTAAGTTAATAAGGTCAGCAGCAACTTTCAACTGCCACAAGGTACTTGAGTGAAATAAAATCAAACCAATGAAAATTAAGTTGAAATTACCCTTTAAAAACCTCCCAGGTTGTTGAAGGCACAGTACAGGCTAGAGGCATGCCTTCATCTCCTTCTGTGGATGGGCACGGTGCCTCTTACAGCGGCACACTTACTGGGGAAGGGTGCAAGGTTTGCTTGAAGTCCCCAGTGAGTTCCTAAGCTTAGATTTCCTACTCCTTATTGGGGTCTGCTACATGACTGACGGATGTGGGCACGAGGGGAGTGGGTCTATATTTAAAAGAAGAAATCCTTGTAGAATTGACCTCATCATTCCGTCAGATGAGGTTTTGCTTACTACAACCCAAGAAAGATGCAGATATGCAATAAATGTGACTTTCCACTGAGGAAGAGAAGGAAAATCTAACAACTTTTAAAAATCATTTTAAATGGTATTATTTGTTTCTTATAATCCTGAACTCTGTCTTTACCCAGATGGTTCTACTTTATGTTTATGCATGTCAAAATCAATCAGGCAACACTTTTCACATGACGTGTGTGTGTGTGTGTGTGTGTGTGTGTGTGTGTGTGTGTGTGTTATTAGAAGCATCCAGTAACACTTGTAATACTGATACCACTATGCATTCAGGTTGTGGTGTTTAAAAGCCATTCCTCATTAAATAAGGAACTAGACTTCTTTGTCTCAAAAGCTCACAGTCAAGTTTGCAGACAAAAATGTGAAATTCTATATTTGCTTAAAACAGTGGTTTTGCTAGTTTGTACTTGTTTTAGGGAATGCCATTAACATGGATTTTTTAGTAATGCCATTGCATCAGCCCAGAAAGAACAGAGACAACGATTCGCTGAGGTTTCTCTTATTTCATAATAGGGAGGATTCCTTTTTTCACCCGGGCATTGTCCCTCTGACTGCCGTCTGTGGCAGGCTTGTGTCACAGTTGACGATGCCAGTCCTGATGGTGTCCTGTGACTGAGATAAGCTGTTTGTGAGGTTGGCGCTCCCCACCCCCACCCCCCCCACCCCCCCGCCACTGCTGTGTGGACCAAGTTCCAATGAGCCAAGTGCCTGATTGATTCCGACAGAGCACAGTGGGGCCTTCACGGGGTTCTCTGCAGCCTCAGCCCTGACACGCTCCCTGCTGTCACCCTGCAGGTCTTTTTTGCCTGTCATCCTCCTCAAAGAGAAAGGACACACGTTACCTCTGAACAGACCCTCCTTGTTTTATTAATGTGGTCATCCCTCTGTTACTGTTACTTTGGTGTGACGGTGGTGACAGGCGTACATGGGAAACCTGAAAGAGAACGTGCAGTATCGTCTGTGTCTAAACACCAAACCGCGTGACTGAGAAGATCCCTGTGGGCTGTACATTTTGGGGGAGAGGAGGAGGAGGAAGTGGAGGAGGTGTGAGAGAAGAAAACTGTTTTTCTTTCTGTCCCTTAGTTTTTTAATTTCGATTTTTTAACCTACTAGGTAGGAGCTCTGTCTAATGCTCTACTTTGTGCAATGTCAAATGTTTTTCTTGTTCTCAGCAAAATAAAAAGTTACGATCTGCCTTCCATTTACACCACAAAGATTTCTAGATTTATCCGGAGAAAAATACCTATTTGTTACAACCCCTAAGAAGTCCACCAAAGCCACAAAGCCCAGGGTCTCATCTAGGCAAGTGGAATCAGCTGAAAGAAAAAGAGAGCCTGTGCTTGAAATCTACCAGATGAGAATATGAAAACTTGAAACTGACAAAGAGTATCAAGCATAGAAAATATTGCCGTGATCATAAGTGAATAGTCCTCTACGTTTTCTTTATGTTTCTGACTTGATTCCAAAAAAGAAACTGATTCATAACAACAAACAGTTTGGTCTTATACTGAGAAGTATGGCAGGCCATGCTGGGGGCTGGGGAGCAGGGTCCCAAAGAGTAAATTCCTGCAGCAGGACCTTGGTGATCTTCTTCCGCAAGGTGTTTCCAGCACCTGGATTTGCTGGTTTGGGCTGCGAGGGATGTCACCTTTGAATTTGGGAACAACTAATATCCAGAATTAGCATTTTATTTGTTATTGAAGTATAGTTGATATACAGTGTTGCATTAGCTTTAGTGTACAACAGTGATCTGGCAATTCTGTACCTTACTCAGTACTCCCCATGGTGGGTATAGTCACCATCTGTCACCTTACACACCACTATTACAGTATTATTCACCATAGTCCTTACGCTGTACTTTTCATCACCATGACTTATTTTGTAACTGCAAGTTTCTACTGCTTAATCCCCTTCACCTATTTGCCCCTCTCCCCACCCGCCTCTTATCTGGCAACCGCCAGTCTGTTCTCTGTATTTATGAGTCTGTTTGTTCATTTGTTTTGTTTTCTAGATTCCACATATAAGTGACATCATGTAGTATTTGTGTTTCTTTGATTAATTTCGCTTAGCATGATACTTTCTAGGCGCATCTGTGTTGTCACTAATGGCAGGTTCTCATTCTTTTTTGTGGCTGAGTAATAGCCCATTTACATACATACCACATCTTCTTTATCCATTCATCTGTCAGTGGACACTTACATTGCTTCCATAGCGCGGCTATTATAAATAATGCTGCAATAAACACAGGGGTGCATATATCTTTTTGAATTAGTGTTTTCATTTTCTTTGGGTAAATACCCAGTAGTGGAATTACTGGGTTGTATGGTAGTTCTATTTTTAATTTTATGAGGAACCTCCATATTGTTCTCCACAGGAATTGCACCAATTTACATTCCCACCAGCAGTGCATGAGGGTTCCCCTTTCTCTGCATCCTCACCCAACACCTGTTATTCCTTGTTTTTTTGACACTAGTCTTTCGGACTAGTATGAGGTGATAGCTATCTCATTGTGGTTTTCATTTGCATTCCTCTGATGATGAGTGACGTTGAGCATCTTTTCATGTGTGCGTTGGCCATCTGTATGTCTTCTTTGGAAAAATGTTCAGGTTCTCTGCCCATTTTTAATCTGATTTTTTTTTTTTTTTGGTGTCGAGTTGTAGTTTTGTATATATTTCAGATATTAACCCCTTATTGGATATATCATTTGCAAATAGCTTCTTTTATCCAGTAGGTTGCCTTGTTGTTTTATTAATGGTTTCTTCAGAATTATTTTAAACCTGAAAGATAGAGGGACTCTCTCAGAGGTGTTTAGTATATCTGGCAAAATACAGTGAGTTTGTCTATTCAATAAGAGGTTTTTTTTTCTAAATAGACATCAAAAGAAATGCTCAGAGCTTCTTGAAATTTCCCAAGTTCATGCTACTCTCAGGACAGAGCATCACCCATCACCCACAGGTGGCCCCTGTGTATGTGCTCATAGAATGACATGGCCTCTGCAGTTTCCTGTGGCATCCATTTCTCCTGGAAGGTCCATTTGAGATGCAGCTTTGAACCTCAGAAATGACTATTGAAATGACTGGTGTTCACATCTGCTTGTTAAGGATGAGACATCCGTGGGACTCAGCCCCCTATCGCAAAGTATCAGCTTTCTCCATATCTGAAATATGTTTTTGTTATACTGTCCTTGAATTGTGTTTTGTTTTTTATTTTCTGTTCTAGCCTGTGCTTTCATCTTTGTTTTATATTTTCAATTTGAATTTGAGTTCAAGGCACTCCATAATCATCTCTGATTGAGATACAGTAAGATTTAAATGTAAAAAATTTTTTAGTTCTAGAAAAAATAAAGAATAAAAGGACGTTCCTACATAATCTAAGATAGTACAAGTAATTCTGCATTTAGGCTTACCATATAAATACCTCTTTAACCCTAGAGTTTGTAAGAGAAATAACCAGTAGGGCCAAACATGATTCAAATTGAAAGCTAAGTGCTGTTACTGAGTCCTTCAGCTGACAGACTCCTGGACCCCACTGTGTTCATCATTGTTCTGTTCCCTTCGCATAAGGTTTGTTCTCTCACAGAGGACCCTGTTAACCACCTGCCTGCCTTTCCACAGCTGTGAGCTGCTGTACGTTCAGACCTACCCTCCTTCAAAATACCTCAGAAAATAGAGATGCATTTTTTAAAATTTATTTATTTATTTTGAGAGAGAGAGAGTGAGCAGGGTTGGGTCAGAGAGAGAGGGAGAGAGAGAATCCCAAGCAAGCTCTGCACTGTCAGCACAGAGCCCAGTGTGGGGCTCGAACTCATGAACCGTAAGATTATGACCTGAGCCAAAATCAAGAGTCAGATGCTCAACGGACTGAGCCACCCAGGCGCCCCTAGAGAAGCATTTCTAGTGCTTTTCATTCAGAGAAGCGGCACGAGAACTCAATAATTATTTATTAACCTTTCTGGTTCACATTCCTCATGTCTCATAGCAAGAAATCCAGTCAAATATTTTTCCACAGTTTGGTTAGCTAAGGTTTCAGTGATGTATTCTTGAATAAGAAGCCACCCCAGAAATGAGTGGCTTATTTATTATTCCCTCTCTCGGTTCTGGTTCTGTGAGCTAGTGGCTCTCACCAGGGGTCTGTCACAGAACTGCAGTCAGATGGTATTTGGCCTGGACTCCTGTGAATGCTCAGCTGGTCTGTATGTCCAGGATGGCTTCTTGGTGTGTGTGTCTGGTGCCTCAGCTGTGATGGCTGGGCCAGCGGGGGGCCGACTGGCACCTCTCTCCAGGCTGCTTTCCCATGTGACTGGTGTGCATTTCCTCATGAGGGAGCCTTTCGGTAGTTGGGCTTCTCCCACGGCTGGCTAGCAAGCAAGGGTTCCAAGGGGCTCAGGTGGAAGCTGCAAGGCTTCTTGGGAATCCAGTCTCAGAAGTCCCCACGGCTTCCACTTCTGCTGCATTCTAGGGGAAGGGACTGCAGGGGGTAAATGTGGGAGGTCTCGCTCTCCGTGAGAACAGTAGAAGTTGAGGGTGTCATCTTGAAGATTAGCTACAGCAGCCAGAAAACCCACTATATATATGTCCACATTTTATAATGTTTTGCACTTTTATTAAAATCTTCGACTTTTACTGTTACTCTCACAGTATTTGAAGTGTCCCTTTTGGGCCTCATTTCCTGCTTTGCATCCTTTTTTAGAAGTGTATGAGAAATAACCTAAAAGTTGAGTAAATGAACCTTAAACTGCAGACCAGCTTCAATGACCAGCTGTAAATGAATGTCCAGTGTCTCCTTTAGAGGAGTATCTTTCATTTCCTTTGTCTAGTAAAAATACTGCAGAGTATTCAGGGGAAACTCTTGGAAATGCCTCCACCCGGCTACTCAAACCAGTATTTGAGGAGGTGGCTGGAGAAGGCCCAGCTGGAGGAGGAAAGCCCTTGATCTCCAGGGCTGGCCACAAGTGAGTCCCTTGTGACTTGGGCAAGTTATCACACATGCACAACCTTGTTTCCTCTCTTTGTCTGAATAGATCAGCCAATAAACTTGTAGGTTGTATTATTTTCCCCATTCTTTCTTCTCCTCTTTGCATTTGCCCTCAATTAAAAATTGTTCTCTCTAGTCTTCAAGCAGGTGTAGGTCGGCTTGTGTTTGGCTGCAGGGTCTTGGAAGCACAGGATGCCTTCCTGAGGCGGAACTTGTTAGATTTCCTCACATCCCTGTGAGGGACAGTTCCCCTAACAGGAATTGATAAGGGCACGTTATGTAAAATCTGGAGGGCAAGCCTTTCCCTTTTAGGTCAACATTCAGCTGCAAGCTAAAAGGGCTAATCAACAGAAGCATTTTCTGTGTTCATTCCAGAGAATTTCCCAGGGGCACAATAAATCGAGCCTGCCTGTTTACAGGAACATGGTTATTTAACAAGCTAGTCTCCAAAGCTTAAGAGTCTTTGGTTTCATCCAATCTAACCCAACTTGCTAAATTTGTTAGATTCATCACTGTCTACTTCTGTTGCTCTATATATTGTAAGATAATTTTGCATACTTAATATATAAACGGTTTTTACACACAAGACCCATGTTACATTTATTACAGAACTGTTTTAAAGTTTCATCTCTCTCTTTTTTCATCTTTCACCTGTGTTTCAATCCTGTCTCTAATCTGCCCACTGGTATTTCCAGTTAGCTAATTAAACTTATTTACACATTCATTCATTCATTGGATCATTTATTCAGTAAATGTTATTTTTCATACCTGTGCGGGCTGTATAAATATTATATCAGAAAAGTGGTAGGACAGCATACTGCCTTCAACTTGCTGGAGCCTAGGCATCTTTGGCCAAGGCAAGTCAGTAGTGCCACACAGTGAGCTTCATAATCATTTGGTGTCAAGACAGTGCCCATTTGATTTGGCATCAAGGGGTATCATTGGTGAGTATAATCAGCAGTGTGAGTGGGTTGTGGGAAAGAACCTGATTACAGTGTGATGATGACCTGGAAATAGCACTGTTCCTTCTGCAACCTTGATCTCAG
This sequence comes from Prionailurus bengalensis, assembly GCF_016509475.1. Lineage (NCBI taxonomy): Eukaryota > Metazoa > Chordata > Mammalia > Carnivora > Felidae > Prionailurus > Prionailurus bengalensis. The sequence continues at coordinate 20,397,709 of NC_057355.1, forward strand.
AGCGGAACCTCAGACCATGGGAGTCTATTTATAGGGTAAATTCTTTTTGCCCCAGGGATTGCTGAGATTCAGGTTTCCTAAATTTTGATAAAAATTGCCAAATCCCCCAGAAATACTGCATGTAATGTTTACTCCCCTCAAGCAGTATCTCAGTGACCCAGGCCCTCCCCAGAGTTTTGCAGTGGGGTGCGGAAAAGAAATAGTATCTCATTTGATTTTACCTCTTCAAATATATGTGAAGTTGAGCATTTTTTAATGATTTTTTTGTTTTGTTTTAGAGATTTGTATTTCCTTCCTTCAGATTTTCTGTGATTCATTATTCTGTTAGTTTTTTTTTTTATTTTTTTGTTTGTATGAGCACTTTCTAAATTAAGGAAGTTAGCCCTTTGTATCTGTGATACAAATATTTTCCCTATTTGTTTTTTTTTATTTTTGTGTTATGTGTTGCATAGAAAGAGACCATCCTGTCCATCTTTGAGATACTCTGTTCACCAACACTTTCTCTTATAGCTTCCTTTTTATACTTAGAAACTTTGATTCATCTGTAATTAATTTTGGTATAAGGAGTGAAAGAAATCTGGCTTCATTTTTTTCCAGATAGCTACTTAGTTGCATTGAACACTTTGACTAATCACTTTGATATGCTACCATTATAGTATAAAATATATCTTTACCATGTACCTTTATAGTAAATTAAATTCTCCTACGTATTTTTAGTCTTTTGTTTCTTGTTTATTTCTTCTCTAGTTGCAAACTGTTCTAATATTGAAGCTTCATAATATGTTTTATTATCTGCTGGGACTAGTTTCTACTCATTATTCTTTTCTGGGGGGGGGGTTCCCTTGATAAAAATCTTTCTTGTCAAAATTTTACAGAGTTTAATAGCACCAGCAAAATCTTTCTCTTATGTCCTCAGAACCAGTCAAAAAACCTTAAATTTGAGCCATTTTGCATAGAGGGTTTATTTTCTCAACAAATACTGGGAATCTGGAGTATGCCAATGCAAGACATGATTAGCCATTTTATTCTCTTGATTTGTTTCTTCCTTCCTTTTCTTCCTTTCCATCAGCCTTTAGTACATGTTGCCACGTGCTGGACACTGTGCTTGGCTGGGGCTTTGAGAGGAGAGCTGGCCCTGATGCACTGATAGTGCGGCAAGCTTAGCCTGGCCTTGTGACTGAGCCGCATGCAGATTCGAGCTCATGTAGATTTTATAAGAAGTCAGAACGCCCAAAAGGGAAAGAAGCCTCCTCAGCAATTTTTTCTACATTTTATCCTAAACCTTTCTGCACAACCACTGGCCAGAATTGGCAAGCTTACAACTGACCAGTTATTTTTAATTCCTGGAAAATTACAAAGAGGGAATTAGGAGCTATTGCTCTAATCCTCTGCTAATTCTTAAAAATGTTTTTAAAACAAATTTTTTACACACTAAGATGATTTTTGAGGGAATATGCATACCTGTATGGAGCCTGTGGAAAGAGGCTGGAGAGCTCCATTCAAAATTCCCACATGGTGGCAAGGGAAAAAAAATGTTTCTCCCCTGCCATGACTGGACATAGGCTCTGTTGGGATATGCGAAAGGAAAGCAGGCTGCCTTCTTCCAAGGATGCCTGCTGTAACATTTGAACAGACAGGTTTACAGCTTCGCCCTTGGCCCTTTTGTGATGGCTGTCACATAGATGATCCCTAGCCCCACCCCCGCAGTTGATTTCTTGCTCACAAATTGCCATTTGCTTTTATAAAACGGCTCCATTCTACCTTTGGCCACAGACAACACATCTGATCTGGGCATTGCTCAACTTTGATGGGTTGAAGTTTCTTATGTCCAGGAGAGTTTGGGTGCCAGTCAGAAATGACTCTTTCCACTTTGTACATTTAGTATAATACATACTTGATTATATTTGTTGTTAATAAGTGTCATAAAAGTCCAGTTCACTGTATTTTGCAGGAAAATAGAGGGAACAGACAAGCAATAAGAAGCGCAGACACCTTTGAGCATCCATGCTAATAAAATAGGAACCAAGGGACAATGTGATCAGGCTCAGTTGCGTGTTCTCCTTTTCCCGGAAGGCTCAGGGCTACTGGTGGGGGGTTGAGGGGTGGGGAGCTCCCTGCTGCATATCCTTGTGCACCCGGGGCCCCTGCTGTCTTCCAGGCTGTCTCCAGTTAGGGCAGCCACTGGAGAAAGCCCATGGATGGTCTCTCCATCCACATTCTTTGATAGTTCAGTTCCAACCAGAAGGCTTCTGTATTTTTATGAAGCATACCTTACCCCTTCAGTTAATTTGTTGCCGTGAAAGGCAAATGATATTTTTCAATGGATCGAAAGCATTGGAATACTTTCCAAACATTCCAGAGCACTATTTTCTGATGTGACATTTGACTTACATAAAAGCAGCCTGTTTGTTTCCTGCATAAAATATACACTAAGGACAGCTTTTGTAATATAGTAAATAAGATCCCACACAAATTCCACTTGACATACTGTGTGGGGAGTTCACATAATAAAATGAAGAATGCTGCCTGTTTGTGTTCTAACCAGTGTGGAGTTTTCATCCAACCCCGCATCTGTCAAAACCATGTTCAAATACAGAAATGATGTATTTCAACATACTGATTAAAAATGGACACTTTTTCTTCATCAAGCAAAACACACACGTTATTGCAGCTATCCTTTATATTTTAGTAAGGGTGAAGGCAAGCTCTAAGTATAGCTAATGACTTAACCTAATGCCAAATTTGTGAGAGAAAATGTGTTGAAATTCAGGTGGGTGTTGCCAGAAGGAACAGGAATGTGGGGGGGCAGGACTAGGTGACATGGGGATAAAATCATGCCAGACATAGGCACACATTTCAAAGAGAAGACTTAACAGAGAATTAATATGCTGCTATTTTTGAAAAGGAGAAGGTGTCAGATCACTGAAAGAGAAAGAAAAAACGCGGAAAGCTGTATTTACATCAAAGTTTATGTCAGCTCTATGTTTCCTTGCTTCCAAATGCCAATGGTGAAAGTATGCTTTTGCAATTGCTGTTTGCAAATTTATTTCTGTCTCCTTACCGAACAAGGGCAAACAGCTTCTCTTCTTGTGTCCCCCAGTTCTTAGCGCAGTGCCTGGCGATTGGAATTGATCTGAACAGGACTGGGCATCGGTTTCTCTTGAACACTCTGCTTCTATTTCTTTAGTTATTCTGTTTATCTCTCTGATAGAGCCCCTCACTTCTTTTTTTATAAGTCATTTCTCCAACAGCTTTGAGGCTTCTGAGGGCCAGCCACATTTATTGTTTGGAACCAGTGATGATGTCTAGCTCAGACCTTGCATGACACATTTTCAGACGTGTGTGCATCTCTACTAATCCTTGTGGCCAAGGCTCCTATGTGTATTCCTGTTCCTCTTGGTGCATGTGAGAGGTTTTCAGATGCTTCACATATTTATGCATGCCCGTTCATTCATTTGTTTGATAAATATTTATCAAAACAATACTTACAAATAAAAAATGCACTACTGAACATGATATTTTAAGTTCTTTACAGATATTTCAGATTTCTTTCCGTGTAAAAGGCTCTCTAGGGGCCCCTGCGTGGCTCAGTCAGTTGAGCGTCTGATTTGGGCTCAGGTCACCATCTTAGGGTCATGGGATCGAGTCCCACATTGGGCTCTTCTCTGAGCATAGATCCTGCTTCAGATTCATTCTCTCCCCCCCCCCCCCCACCAATGTTCCTCTCCCCTGCTTGTGCTCTGTCGAAAGAAGGAAGGAAGGAAGGAAGGAAGGAAGGAAGGAAGGAAGGAAGGAAGAAAAAGAAAGAAAGAAAGAAAGAAAGAAAGAAAGAAAGAAAGAAAGAAAGAAAGAAAGAAAAGAAAGAAAGAAAAGAAAAGAAAAGAAAGAAAGAAAGAAAGAAAGAAAGAAAGAAAGAAAGAAAGAAAGAAAAAAGGCTCTTTGAAGCTGAAGGAAGGTGCAGTCCATTCTTTTGGGAAAATGGTGTTTTGAGGTTGCACTGGACCTAGTAGAGTAAAATTTTCAACATGGAACGGAATAAACTGCACGGTTTACATTAACATTGTAAAAATCACCTGCTTCATTCCCATGCACTTAGGCTTTAAATCCATGTTCTTTGTTAATATCTTCTTGGCATTAGCTGCTGTCAGTAACTGCTGAAAGAGTAATTCTTACCCTATTGGAGAGATTGTTGTTGATTTGTGTAGCTAAAACCAAGAAAAACAGCCATTTAATCTTGTCCTTGAATAGTTTCCTGGTCTTGTTACATATTGCTTATCCTGTTAAAATTCACCTGTAGATTCCAACTCAAGCAAATTATGAAGATCTTGGCTCCCATGAGTGGTCATGGTTTCCTGAACCTTCAGATCACAGTTGGAAGGGCCCTCTTGTTGTGTCACTCCTGGGGAAGGAGAAAGAGAGGTTATTTTAAGACTTCCAAATTTAGCTAAATATTTGCTTTTTTATTATATAACTTTTGTTAGTTTAGAAAAGAGATTTGAAAACAAAATACAGGTGTTTTTAAAGCAAAAAATTAAAAGGAGTAAAAAAAATCAGCATACCACTCAGTACTCTGTAAAGCAAAGGAAAAACACTGCCATGTATAAAAGATCTGTAGGAGAGAAGGCACCCTGCATAGCTAGCTGATAAGAAATATGGGGATAGTGATAAGACAGGCAGGAACTCAGACATAATACCAGCACCGCAAGGAAGATCTGGAAGCCTTCAAGGTCAGATTCTGGGTTCCTTCTCCTCTGCCTTTTTTCCTCTTATTTGGATGAAGACCCCATGGAATTGAACCTGGCCCAGAGGCCTGCAGGTAACCCGAGCAAACAAGAGTTTGTAGGTAACAGTCCTGACAATTGGAATCCTGTACAATTCTCAGTAATAATTATCTCCTGAGGACCAGGAACCTCGTTAACTCTTGTGTTAGTAAAACCAAATGAAACATACAGCCCCTGCCCTCAGGGAGATTATACTCTGAGAGAAGGATGGGGTGAAGAAAGTTCAGGAGAAAACAAAGGACTATATTGGATCTAGGGTGCAACTTTTTAACCTGAAGAGATAGAAATATTCTGAGAGATATCAACTGAAGACAAATAGGAAATACCACCTCACTGACTAGCACCAGAATCTCCAAACAACTTTGGAAGTTGCAGCCTGTAGTTTAAAAGAACCTTGGCCTCCCAGGGAACTGCAAATCCACTTGTCAAAGCTTTCTGCCTTAAACCTTCAGTATTTAAATAAAACACAGTTAGACAAGACATTTTCAAAGACTTTATTTTTGTTATTGCCACAGGAGGCCAGGAACCAGCAGTGCAAGCTGTTTAGAGTAGCAGGTTCAGCAAAAGCTTTGTGGCCACCCCGGGAGATGGGGGTGGGAGGGTGAGTTAGGCGCATGGAAGTGCAGAGATTAACTTCTCTCTGTGTTCTTTCACCACCAAAGAGCCAATAGCAGCCCACTTTAAATTTATCCTGTGGGTTTATGTTTTCTCCTCTCTTTCCCTCTCTCTCCATTATTGCTGCCCTTAGTTTGGGTCCAGGTGGCAAACTCAAATGGCCACAGGGTCCAGGAAGTAACATAAATAAAAAAACAAAAAGCAAACTCAAATGGGCACAGGGTCCAGGGAGTAACTTGCTCTGCCCCGGGCAAGTCTAAAGAGGGAGTGTTGGGGCTGTGGCAGTCCAGAGGGAGCTTCCCTCTCCCTCCTCCCTAATCAGGTATTCAAGTTCAAGATGTTTTAAAAACATTCTTCTAGCCAAACAACACACAATTGCCACCTACTTCTGAAAACTGATGGTAGGCGGAGAACTCAACTTTGGGCCTGGTCATGAATTGTTTCAAGAGTCTCCTAAAGCCTTCCTCCAGGCTCTACCTCCTATGGCCCATCATCCATGTTGTCAACAATAAATTTCTAAATGACAGATCTCATGGTGGCACTTCTCTGCTAAAACACTGGGAGTGACTCCCCATTGCCCACCTGAGAGGGGCAAGCTCAGCCTGGTCCTCAGCATACAGACCCTATGCAGCTTGGCCTGTTCTCCTATCACTCCCTCCCCCTTTTTTGCTCTCAGTTTATTGACTATATATGCTTTTGACAACATTCCAGTGTAAATACTTTTGTAGTTGAGCTTTTTTTCTGCCTGGAATAACCCTCCCTGTGAATCTAAAATCACCAGGCAGTTAATCAGTTCCTTCTTTGTGATCCCACAGCACTTTGCATATGTCTGCTCTCGTTCCTGAACATCCTGCATTGTAATATGTGCCTCCTTTACTAGACTTCAAAATTCTAAGAAGTAGGAACCAAGTATTCTCCTTTTCTATAACTTCCTTTATTTCAAATGCAGAGCAATTTTAACCTAATCTCTCTGGGCCTAAAACTTCTATCTGTAAAACAAAGATGTTGGAGGCGTTAGACTGGAATTCAGTGGTTCTTGACTAGAGGTGTACATCAAAATCACTTGGGAGTTCAGCAAATGGTGCTGGGACAACTGGATATTTACATGGAAAGGAGTGAAGTTGAATCCCTACCTCACACCATAAACAAAAACTAATTCAAAATGAATTATAGACCTAAATGTAAAAGGTAAAACTATTAAACTCAGAAGAGAACAGAAGTAAATCTTCATGACGTTGGAATAAGCAATGGTTTCTTAGATATGACACCCAAAACACAAGTTATAAAAGAAAAAATAAATTGGACCTCATCAATAATACAAACTTTTGTACTTCAAGGATATCATTAATGAAGTGAAAGGACACCTAACAAAAATGTGAAAAAGTTCTTGCAAATCATATTTAATAAGAGCCTAGTGTCCAGAATATATAAAGAAGTCTTACAAGTCAACAATTAAAAGGCAACCCAATTAAAAATGGCAAAGGACTTGGCTAGACAGTTCTCCAAAAAAGATATTCACATGGCCAATATGCACATGAAAAGATGCTCAGCATCATTAGTCACTAGGGAAGTGCAAATCAAAATCACAGTGAGATACCACTTCACACTCACTAGCATGGCTATAGTCAAGATGAACAATAACAAGAGTTGACTAGAAAGTGGAGAAATTGGAACCCTCAGGTCTTCAGGCGAGAATGTACAATAGTGCAGCTTTTGTGGAAAAAAGTTTGCAGTCCTAAAAACCAGAGTCACTGTATGGCCCAGCAATTCTGTTCCTAGGGATAAATATGTAAGAAAACTGAAAACATCTCCACACAAAATTTGTACGTAAACTTTCACGCAGCATTATTTCATAATAACTCCAGTGTCCATCAACTGATAAATGGATAAGAAAGTTGTAGTGTATCCATACAATAGAATATTCTTCAGCCATGAAAAGGAATGAACTACTGATACATGCTAGAACATGGATGGACCTTGAAAACGTTATGCTGAATGAAAGAAGTAAGTCACAAAGGGCCACATATTGTATCATTCCATTTATATGAAATGTTCAGAATAAACAACTTCATAGAGACAGAAAATGTTCATTAATGGTTACCAGTGACTAGGAGGTTGATGAGGGTGTTAGAATGGGGAGTGACTTTTAATTGGTATGAGGGTCTCTATGGGGTCCTGAAAGTATTCTGGAATTAGATAATGATGATGGTTGTGAACAACCTTGTGCATATACTAAACTGCACTGAATTGTACACTTTAAAAGGGTGACTTTATGGTATCTGAATTCTATCTTAATGAGGCTGTTATTGAAAAAATAAATCCCTTTGAGAGCCTTTATGAAATACACATGTAGTACCTACTGTCCTCCAATCTTGATTCAGATTCAGAAGGACTGGAAAGTATCTAGGATTCCACTTACAATACTCTTCTGTGACTTGACAAACCAAAAGTTGTACCAACAATGCACATACTTGGGTTATTCTGTAGCAAATGTGAAGTGTTTTTTAAATATCTAAGTATAGATGTGAAAATCTTTAAAAAAATTTTTTTACTATTTGTGTGTGTGTGTGTGTGTGTGTGTGTGTGTGTGTGTGTGTGTGAAAGAGAGAGAGAGCACGAGGTGGGGAGGGACCGAGAGAGAGGGGGACAGGGGATCTGAAGCAGGCTCTTCACTGACAGCAGCGAGCCAGATGTGGGCTTGCACTCACAAACTATGAGATCATGACATGAGCCGAAGTCAGATGCTCAACCGACTGAGCCACCCAGTCATCCCTAGATGTGAAAATCTAAGGGTACCTCTGCATGACTTGAAGAGGGAATGAAAGCAGAGGTGTTCTGTAATTCTGCAACCAGGCAACAAGAAGGAGGAGAGGGAGGCATGTAAGACTGAACAGTAAACTAGGACTCCCAGGGAGAGCGAGAGAACAGAGCACTCTCTCCTGGGGTCAGAGTGCAAGATGTGGTCAGGTCTGGGGCAGGTCCCAGGGCAAGGACTGTGATGCAGATAGTAGGTATCATCGTCACCTTCAGTGATGTCTGACACAGGGTTCTGGGTTGGGCACAGAAGGGTGAGACAGAGGGTCTGGTCTGCCTTCAAGGCACATATACCTGTAGTTTCATTTGGTTGGTGGCCAGAATATCTTTGGAGAGGTCCTGCAACTGAGTTTTCTCCCTAAGATATTTTCTTTTGAGACATAAAATCATTGGGCATAAATGTAAAAATAAAAAAACTAGCCATATAATTCATTAATTCATTTATAATTCATTCTCCCCAATGTAGGGAGAGATGGACAGTAGGAAAAATTGTTTGCTTTCTAAGTTAGACGGTCATTTCAGACCCATAAGCAAGATCATCATAATAGCTGTATGTTACATCTTTTGGATGTAATGTTGGAGCTGGTCTTAATGGTAGGGCTTTAGCAAAAGGACACATTTTTTCATTCTTACCTTAAAAATTAAACACTTCACCTCATAGTCACTCATATTTTAGGTATACTGTGATATTGCTGTAAATAAAACCCAAAACTCAAGGATAAAAATGGAAAAATCATGTTGACTATGAAACTGAATTTTTATTGGCCATCTTGTTTTGTCATTTCATACACTCTGCCAGTGTCTCAGCCTTGAGTGTATCTACTATCTTTGAAAGCTGGGTTTTTCCCCCCACACATTCAGAATCTTGTCTTTTTAAGTTTACTCATTTTGAGAGAGAGAGAGCATGTGCAAATGGTAAAGGAGCAGAGAGAGAGGATTAGAAAGAATCCCAGGCAGACACCATGATGTTAGCAGGGAGCCAGATGTGGGACTCAAACCCATGAACCACGAGATCATGACCTGAGCCTAAATCAGGAGTCAGATGCCCAGCTGACTGAGCCACCTGGGCGTCCCTCAGAATCTTTTAAACAGTACTTATGGAAACTAGGTGGACTACAGCTCGTATACATTTGTTTCCAACTGAGATGTTAAAATTGGACTGCTAATATGGAGACACTGAGCAAAAAAACCCCAAAGGCATGAACACTGTTAATTGGGAGATTAAAAAAAATAAAGCCATTGTTGTTAACAGAACATTTTCTAATAATAATAATCTTGGAAATGAAACAGCGTTTGGGAAGAGCCCGCTAACTGAAAAGGCAACATATTATAATTTGTATAGTAAGCGTAAGAGAAGACAAGTCTTATCCATCATCTTTTGCCCTTCTCAACAGAATAGCCTCCTGAGTGGTGTAAGTAGGTGTCTTTAAATGATAACGTACTAGAAAATAGTCCAGTGCTTTGTGGCTACAGCACTCAGAACTTTCCTGAGGCAGCTTTGCCTAAAAACCCTGTCTGTAAAATGATCGCAGTGGTTTTTTTCCTCTGATATTAGCATACATTTTTATTCTGTTAGATTCTTTAAATGATTCGTATATTTTACAATACTATAGTAATAAAATACACAATATGTAATAAGGATTATAACCAAATTGGGCAAAATAGCCTAGATCTGACATGATGATGTATTCCTCGATAAAGGCCATGTTATAACAGGAGGCATATTTTAATGACTGATGGGGTGGATGAACTGAGCTACCTTAAGCATATTTGGGTATAAAGAATGCCTTTGGAGAAGTGTGGCATCATGATAACCAGCATATATTGACCATCTCTTACATACATGCCAAGGTTTGTATCAGGAGGCTATGTTATTTCTAATCCTCCAAAAAGGCTTAAATGGTAGATAGTTCTGGTCCCATTTTTCAATAAGAAAACTGATGCTCAGAGTTTAAGCCCATGTCTGCTAGGATCCAGACCCCACATGGGTAAAATATGGCATAGTCCAGAAGTTGAAGGATGCTGGGTTCTAGTCTTGACTTTTCCATTGTGACGTTGGGCGAGTCATTTCACCTCTGGATCCTTTTGTCCTTATTTGTACAATCAGGGATGTGGATTCTACAACTTCTGAATTCCTTGCAAATTTCAAAAGCCTGTGAGAATAAGGAATATTTAAAAGATAACTATTGAAGTACCCTATCATTTTATATATATATATATACACACACACACACACACACACACACACACACACACACACATATTATTTACACATAAAATCTTGGTTGTTCAAAGTCATCAGGAAATGATTAATTATGAACTGCCAAGCACTGAACTTAAATTTTGAATTTCATGAATTCACATTTTTCTTAAATGTGTCCAGTGCTTCCTTGGCCTTTTTGAGTGGCATGTACTTTGTGTAACTAGACTTTTGATGTGCGAGAGCATTGTGAACACCTCTTACTGGGGATGTGGGCAGAGGAGGGAGATCTGTACCACAGCTCTCAGGAGCCAGCATGCCCCATTGTCTTATACCTGCACTTTTCCCTTCAAGTTACTGTGAAACCTGAGCAGTATCTAGGTTGTTTTCTACAAACTCTGAGTGCAAAATGAAAACAGCTCCTTCCTGAGAATTCTCCTTACCCTTTGGAGAATTTCCTTCCCTGATGCTCTTCATATCACTTGACCGGAAGGAACCGTACAGAGCATTCATTAGTAACTCCTGAATCACCTCAGTGATTTGCAGATACTCTAGTAATTGGGTCTCTTTCCTTAAATGAAGTCTCCAACTGTAAAACAGGAGAGGCTCTGGAGGGAAGAGACAAGGAAAAGAGCTTTCGAGCTGCTCTGATTTAGAGAATCAGGCCCAGAAGGTGCTGGAAGCTGGACCTCTGTTCACCTCCTCCCCTGCCCTTTCCAGGTGACCTCCACGGAACCCTGAGGGCTCTCAGGAACACAGATTTAAAGTGACTTCCTAGAACAAGGGCTGGGGTGGGAATCCCCAGGAAGGTTGTCACCCCCTGTGTTTTTTCTGGTGCTTTGTTATTCATGGGACAGGAGAGACTATCTCTTTTGCTCAGAGTTGCTGGTGGACTGTGTGGGGTAAGAGACGGCAGGTATTTTGTGATCAGATAACACATACCTCTGCTGCCTTGCCTCCTGATTCAGTTTTCTTAAAGTTCTTCTTCGTTTTATTCACTCCCCAAAGTAAGCTTGCTCATTATAGAAAATTTGGAACTTCTACAGCAGAAGATCACTACCATAGCCTCACCATTCAAAGATAGTTAACTGTCAACACTCTGATCCTTCCAATCTTTTGTCTATACATAGGTTTAAAATGTTCTTATATAGTTGTGATTAAGATATATGTTAATATTGGGGAGCCTAGGTGGCTCAGTTGGTTAAGTGTCCGCCCTCAGCTCAGGTCATGATTTCACAGTTCATGAGTTCGAGCTTTGCGTCGGGCTCTGTGCTGACAGCTCAGAGCCTGGAATCTGCTTCAGATTCTGTGTCTCCCTCTCTTTCTGTCCCTCCCCCACTTGCGCTCTCTCTCTTAAAACTGAATAAAAGTTTTTAAAAAATGCTAAGATGATTTATTTCACTTAACAAAATAATATACTTTTCATTGTTATTATAAATAGCATTTTAATAAGTAGTTTTAATGGAAGTAATGTCCATCAATCCCTGGTTATTGGACATCAACCTTAGGGATTTCTGCTATCATGAATAATCTGTCCATCTGTTTTAGGAGACACTGTACCCATCTTCCATTAAACTGCCTTGCAGGTAGTAGAGACTCAATGTATAGTCAGTCACTGGATTAATATTTCTACCTGTAGCTGTTTTTATATTTAACATTCTGGAAAGCAGAATTCCTGAGTCAAAGCAATGGAAACATCTTTAATATAATAAACTTTATTCATTTAGACATCTTTTGTTGTTTACCAAGGCCGGTTTAAGTACTGGAGTATCTCCCAATCCCCAGAAGGAGAACGCATGTACGCCTGGGATAAAGCTAGAAGAGAGAACTTGAATGACATTAATACTCAGTACTGCATAATTTTTGTCCTCCCTCTGTGTGTATATCTTTTACTTTTCTTGTTTGTCTGAAGAAAGACCTGCTCTGCTTTTCTTGTCCCCATGTCAGAAAGCATGACTGGTGGATGCATGTGATAGGAGAGGCAGAATGATTGAGTTGGGGGACTACCCAGAGGGCGTCTGCTACTTTGGCCTTTTAAAATACGTGAATGGAAACGTCTTCTGTGGTTTTTGTTTGTTTGTTTGTTTGTTTTGTTTTGTTTTGTTTTTAACCCAGCAGTATTCATTTAGGAAGTCTCTTGCATTGTCTGAGTTTGTAAATTTTAGATACTCAAGTCTATCCATCTTTTATAATTTCTTTCATCCGTGCCATGCTTAAAAGTAGCCTTTCCCGATTAAAGATTATAGTAATATTTTTCTGTATTTTCTCAGATATACCTTCATGGCTTTATTTTTTATTTTAAAATCTTTAATCCAACTGAAGTTTATTTCATGACATGTTACAAAGTAAAAATATAACTTTATAATTCCAGAACATTTCTATCGCCTCAAAAGAGCCTCATACTAATTGGTAGTCACTCTGCATTTTTCCTTCCCTTAAGTCTGGCAGCCACCAATCTTCTTTCTGTCTGTATGGATTTGCCTATTCTGAACATTTCATAAAAATGGAATAATGCAATATATGGCTTTTTGCATCTGGCTTCTTTCACTTAATGTGATGTTTTCAAGACTTATTCATGTTGTAGCACGTGTCAGTATTTCATTTCTTTTTATGAGTGAACAGTATTCTATTGTATGAATATACTATCTTTTGTTCATTTATTCATTGATCCATTTAGCTGGTGGACATTTGGGTTGTTTCTGTACTCTTTGGCTATAATGAAATAATGCTGCTATGTATGTTTGTTTACAAATTTTTGTAAGGATATATGTTTTCAATTTCTCTTGGGTGTGGAATTGCTGGCAATTCTATATTTAACATTTTGAGGAACTGTCAAACTATTCTTCAAAGTAGCCAAACCATTTAACATTCCCACCAGCAGTATATGAGAGTTCCAAGTTCTCTGCATCCTTCCCACCCTTGTTTTCATTGGTCTTTTTGATTATAGCCATCCTAGTGAGTGGGAAGGGGTGTCTCATCCTGGTTTTGACCTGAATTTCCCTAATGACTAATAATGTTGAGCCTCTTTTCATGGGCTTATTGGCCATGTGTACATCTTCTTTGGAGAAATGTCTATTCAAATCCTTTGCTCACTTTTAAATTGAGGTGGGTTTTTTTTTGTCTTTTTATTTGAATTGTAAGATTTATTTCTCATACTAGTTATTAATATCTTTTTCCTGTCTTCTCTCTTTTCTGGTGCCCTTTTCACTGTGAGTGAGTTTATTAGATATTGAGGATATTAATCCTTTTTTCTTATTTATTGTAAATATTTTCTCCAGCTCATTTTTTTCTTTTTTTTTTCCACCCTAAACATTCGGCATAGTACAGTGTATCAATCTTTTTCTTTTTTGGCTTATTCCATTGCATTTACAAGACCTCCTCTTTTCTCACTCTCCCTCCCACCACCCTTGCCTCCAGGTCAGGTCAGTTTTCTCTTTTATATCCCTCTGGCTTATTTGTTGTTTAATTTTTGACACTTAAGTCTTCAGTTCATTTGTAGTTTATTTTCATATATGGTGTGATACAAAGATTTGATTGCTTCCCTACTGCCACTTCACCTTATTCCTATAGAGTTCATTCATTTCATATTACCTTTCCTGTTGCTGGTTTTACATACATTAATTCTTATATAATAAGATTTATTTCTCTGTTATCTATTCTGCTTCATTTAGCTTCTTCCTTATTTTAATAACTATAGCTTTATGTTATGTTTTAGTATGTGGCATATCTTGTCATCTTTTTACCCGTTAGTTTATAGATCTTTTTCTCTCACTAGAATTTTATACCGTAGGTATATTGGACTCATTTTAAATATCCTCCAAAAATACATGTTTGCATTGTGTCAGACCTGTCAACAAACTTGAGACTAACGTGTGTCTTACAGTATTTAGTTATCCACCCAACAACTGGACATGTTCTACTTATTCAAGACTTCCTGAATAAATCAAAAATTAGCAAGTAATAATAAAATAATAATAATTTTTGTTTTTTATAGGTTCATGCATGGTTGGTTAAAGTTATTTCTTGATACTGTGTTTCATATTTGCATACTTCTGTGGATGCAATGTTTCTCTGTTATATTTTAATCTAGTGTTTCTAGTGTATACAAAAGATACCAATTACCTCGTATTCACCAATTTTATGCTTATTTTTTACAGAATGCTTATTAATTCAGGGAATCACTTATTTGATTTTTCTTTTTTTGGTGGTGATGGTATTGTTTCCCTTTGAACAGAAGTAAAAATTGTTTCTAGGGGTGCTGGGTGGCTCAGTCAGTTAAGCATCTCACTTTGGCTCAGGTCATGATCTCACGGTTTGTGGGTTCGAGCCCCATGTTGGGCTCTATGCTGACACCTCGAAGCCTGGAGCCTGCTTCAGATTCTGTGTCTCCCTCTGTCTCTCTCTGCCCCTCCCCCACCCACACTCTATCTCTCAAAAAATAAATAAAAACATTTAAAAAATTGTTTTCGGGGCGCCTGGGTGGCGCAGTTGGTTAAGCATCCGACTTCAGCCAGGTCATGATCTCGCGGTCCGGGAGTTCGAGCCCCGCGTCAGGCTCTGGGCTGATGGCTCAGAGCCTGGAGCCTGTTTCCGATTCTGTGTCTCCCTCTCTCTCTGCCCCTCCCCCGTTCATGCTGTGTTTCTCTCTGTCTCAAAAATAAATAAACGTTAAAAAAAATAAAAATAAAATAAAAATAAAAATTGTTTTCAAACTTTTTTCCCTCCTCCTAATACCTTTCCGTTCAGTTGTTTCTTATTTGTTCTGGATTCAGAATCAGTTTGGAGGTCTCATAGTTATGTAAGTTAGGTTCTGGATCTGTTCTATCGTGAATTTAAAAGAGTAATTCTCATGTTTTGCTTTGATTGGCAAGTATGTGAATTGTATTCTCTACTAAAGGGAGTATACTACTTTTCTGTGGCTGTTGTAACAAATTACCATACAGTTTTGGAGGATGGAAGGCCAAAATTTATCTGTTTTCAGAGATCTAGGGGAGAATCTGATCTCTGTCTTCCAGTTTTTGGTGGCTGTCCAGCATTCCTGGGCATTCTTGGCTGGTGGCCTCTTCAGTCTTTTGTCTTCACCTCCCCTTCTCCTCTTGTGTTTTTGTCAGATCTCTCTGTGCCTCATTTTTATAAGGACAGTTGTCATTGGATTTACGGTCCATTGGGATCATCTAGGCTGGTCTCTATCTCAATCCTTGACTTACATCTATAAAGACACTTTCCAAATAAGGTCATATTCACGGGTGCTGGAGGTTAGGATGTGGCCATATCTTGTTGGGGGACACCATGCACCCTACTACAGAAGCCATGCTTTAATTGCCAGTACATAGACTCTGTCTCTTGTTTGTAGTTTTTGATAATTCTCTCTATGTATTTGTCTTTCTGTATTTTCTACATGGTATATAAAATGTTACATTTTGCACATGGTTTTAATTTGGTTAAATGTATATTTTCCAAGTAATCACGGGATTTCCTTTGACAGTACCATGGCAAGAGAATGGCCTTGTCATTTTTCCATGTATTCTACAACTTAGTAAAAGTGCTGTGACATACTGATTTTCTTAAAAATGATTCATTGAAGTCTAGTGGTGATGTGGTGAAGGTAGAAATGCAGATGTACTGTTGCTCCTGTGATGTGATGTGCATCTGTTTGGTGAAAGAAAACCCCCTATCATTTCATTATTACATAATGCAGAACAGCATTATGTAAGTCATTCTCTACAAAGAATATTCATTTCAGAGGGTTTGGGTTTTGATCTAAGGAAATTGCTTTCATGATCCTGAAAATAAACACATTTAGTAACCTTGTAAAATTAACATTTTATAGAGCTTTGAATTTTTTCAATACAAGAATTTACTTGTATTTATTTTAGTTTTGATATATTGATAAATAACCACAGGGTACCAGTTCCTCCTTAGTTTTGATAGCGTGGCCATTGTGTTCATTATGAAGCTCATGGGGGTAAAAATAGAGCCTTTAAAGTGTATATTTATCCTTACCTAACTTTTATATATTTTTCTCTAAAAAATACTCCAGGAATCTCTCATGTTGCCTTTTTATAACCACACGCAGTTTTCTCCCTTCCCCTAACACATCCGGCTAATCTATCCTCTGTCTCTAAAATTTTATCATTTCAAAGTGTTATATAAACAGGATCAAGGATTCAGTACAGAATGAACCTTTTGGGGTTGGCTTATTTCACTCAACATGATTTCCTAGAGATCCATCCAGGTTGTTGCTTATATCAATTGTTTGTTCCTTTTCATTACTGAATAATATTCCATGGTATGGATAGATCACAGTTGTGTGTGTGTGTGTGTGTGTGTGTGTGTGTGTGTGTGTTTAACTCACCTGTTGAGGAAAATCTGGGCTGATTCTGATTTGGGGGGGCTATTATAATAAAACTGCTGTTAACATTTGTATACAGGTTTTTGTGTGAGTATGAATTTTCATTTCACTGGGATAAATGCCCAAGAGTGTAATTGCTGGGTATGGTAATTGCATGCTTCATTTTATAAAAAACTGCCAAACTGTTTTTTAGAGTATCTCTACCATATCACATTTCCAGCGGCAATGTATGAGTGATCCACTTTTCCCACATCCTTTCTAAAATTTGATGTTGTCACCAAATAGGTATGTAATTGAAAGATATGCAGTGATAGCTCATTGTGGTTTTAATTTGCATTTCCCTGAGGTCTAATGATGTTGGACATCTTTTCATATGCTTATTAACCATCTGAACATCACCTTCAATGAAATATCTGGTTTTTGCCCATTTTTAACTTGGGTTGTTTGGTTTTTTTGCTATTGACTTTGAAGAGTTTGTTATATATTCTAGGCTTTTGTCAGATGAGTGGTTTGCAGATATTTTCTTACGAACTGTAGCTGGTCTTTTCATCCTCTTAACAGGGTCTTGGGCAGAGCAAAAGTTTTTAATTTTGATATTGTCCAATTTGTCAGTATTTCCTTTGGTGAATTGTCCCTTTGGTGTCAAGTCTAAGAAATCCTTCCCTAGATCATGAAGATTTTCCCTTTTTTTCCTCTAAAGATTTTATTTGGTATTTCCTTTGGTGAATTGTCCCTTTGGTGTCAAGTCTAAGAAATCCTTCCCTAGATCATGAAGATTTTCCCTTTTTTTCCTCTAAAGATTTTATAGTTTTACATGCGGTGTCTGATTTATTTTGAATTATTTTTTGTATAAGGTATGAGGTTTAGATCTAGGCTCATTTTTTTCTGATGGATATCCAGTTATCCAGTTGTTCAAAAGGCTATCCCTCTTTCATTGAATTGCCTTTGCTGCTTTGTTGAAAATGAGTTAAACATATTTGTGTGGGTCTAATACTGGATTCCACTGATAGTTGCTAATACCATAGTTTGGATTAGCGTAGCTATATAATAGGTCTTAAAATCTTGTAGACTGACTCCTCCCATTTTATTCTCTTTTGTTTTTCAGAGTTGATTTAGCTATTCTAATTCCTTTGCCTTTGCGTGTATACTTTAGAACAATTTTGTTCATTTTAAGTAGGCTCCATGCCCAGCATAGAGCCCAACATGGGGCTTGAACTCACCACCCTGAGATCAAGACCTGAGCTGAGATTGAAAGTCAGGTGCTTAACTGACTAAGTCACCCAGGTGCCCATAGAATAGTTTTGTTTGTATATACAAAAGTCTTGTGGGGATTTTGATTAGTGGTAATTCTTCCTTAGATGTTTGGTAGAAGTGTGCAGTGATTCCTTCTCGCCCTGTAGATTTATCTTTTGGAAGCTTTTAAATTAGATGTTCAATTTTTAAAAATGGTAATAGGCTATTCAGATTGACTATTTCATTTTCACTGAGTTTTGATAACTTGTGATTTTGTAGGTATTGGTCCATTTCTTCTGAGTTATCAAATTTCTGAGCATAAAGTTATTCATCATATTCCCTTATTGTCTTATTAATGACTGTGGGATCTGTAATGATACTGCTTATTTCATTTATGATAATTTTTTTGTTTTCTTTTTATTCTTTTTATTCTTGCCAGAAGTTTATCAATTTTATTGAAACTTCTCCCCACCCTCCACACTGAACCAGCCTTTTGTTTTTTTGCTTTCTTCTTTTGTTTTTCTATTTTCAGTTTTATTAATTTCTGCTCCTATCTTTATTACTTCCTTTTGCTTGCTTTGTGCTGCTTTTACTCTCTTTTTTTCCCTTCTAGTTTCTTGAGGTAGGAAGTTAGGTTATTGATTTGATACCATTCTGCATTCTTCATATAAGCATTTTTAGTGCTATATGTTTGCTTCTCAGCCACTGCTATAGCTGTGTCCACATGTTTGATATGTTGTGCTTTCATTTTCATTTAGTTCTATATATTTTTAAATTTCCTTTGAGGTGTTTTTTGCACATTGATTATTTAGAAATGTTTTATTTCCACATAATTATTCTTTTCTCGTTTGATTTCATTATGGTAGTGAACACACTTGTGTGATTACAGTTACTTTAAATTTTTTGCAACATGGTTTATGGCCCAACATAAGGTCTCTTCTGATGAGTGTTCCATGAGTGCTTAAAAATAATTTATATTTTACTGAGGTTGTTTAGTGTACTGTGTATGTCAGTAAGATCCTCTTAGGTTGTGTTGCTCAGATCTTCTCTATCCCTGGTGATTTTTTTATCCAGTAGTCCTCAGTTACTGAGAGGGGGATTGCAGTCCCTAACTATAAATGAGGACTTAACCTGTTTCTCTTTTCAGCTTCATCAGCTTCTGCTTCATGCATTTTGAGGCTCTGTTGTTCAGTGCATACTAACATTTATATTCAAGTTTACATTATGTTAAACATATCAAGAACTGAAGTTCTAGCTATTATTAATTATCTATTTAGACTGCCTTTATGGAGTCACAGAGTAAGCCAACTAGAAGCAAATTTAAAAATGTAACTTTCCAGCATAAGTAATATAGCAACTATTCTTCTAAAAGATTGCTTTTAACACTTTTCTTACATGTAGAGAATTGGTGGTGCTTTATTATTTTAACATCTTTTTTATATTACAGTAAATAAAATATGTGATTTATAATTACATAATAAACTGGGCAACTTATATCATCAGTAAAAAAGGCTTCCAAATAATACTGCAATCGTGAAATGTGATCCTTATAAATAAGTTTTTAAAAGATAGAACCAAAATAAACTTCAGATTTTATCAAATGGAGTCTCTTAGACTTAATATCTTGAGGAGATTTTGAGGAACACCTCAAAGGTTTGATCCTTGGCTAAATTATTATTTTCTTCATGAAATCTACATACGGCCATCTACCTTTCTTGTATTTGTCACATTCTGATTTGTGTTATACTTATTTACATGTGTGCTTATTTCAACAGTGTACTGTAGTCATTCCTATGGAACCAGATATGCAATGTGCTGGTTTTAAAAATCTTTGATCTTCTTCCCTTCAGGTCAGCTTAATTCCCTCCCCTTGAATGTGGGCTGGACTTACTGACTGGTTCCTAATGAACAGACTAAGGCAGAAGTGATGGTGTGTACGATAGACCTGGTCATACACAGCACTGTGGCTTTCTCCTTGTCCTCTGCCCGATCAGCCATTCTGAGGGAAGTCAGCTGCCTTGTCATGAGGGCATTCAAGGAGCCCTATGGAACAGTGTATGTGGTGGGGAATTGAGGTACTCCAGACAACAGCCATGTGAGTGAGCCACCTTGAAAGTGGCTCAATCCAGCCCAGTCAAGCAGATGACTGCATCCCTGGTCAACATTTTGACGGCAACCTCATGTGAGCCCCTGAGCTAGAACCACTCAGCAAAACCGCTCCTGGATTCCTGACCTGCATGAAATAATAAATGTTTGTTGTCCTAAGTCACTATATTTTATTATGTAGCAGTAGATAACCAAGGCACATAGCATTTTGTAGCATGTTGCTTTGCATATAGTATGTACTAAAAAAATATTTACTAATTTCAGGGCACCTGGGTGGCTCCAGTTGGTTGAGCATCTGACTTTGGCTCTGGTCATGATCTCACAGTTCATGAGTTCGAGCCCTGCATTGGGCTCTGTGCTGACAGCTTAGAGTCCAGAGCCTGCTTCGGATTCTGCTGTGTCTCCTTCTCTCTCTGCCTTTCCCCCGCTTATTCTCTCTCTCTCTCTCTCTCTCCCCCTCTCAAAAATAAATAAACATTAAAAATATATATTTACTAATTTCTTCAAGAGGCATTTATTTGAATTAGGCATTTATGTGTTTTCAGACACTTTTCTGTAACCCTAACCCTTATATTCCTCCTTGAACCTCTTTCTAGGTCTGACCTTGTCGACTCCTAGCTCTTTGCTATCCCCACTGTTTGAGATCCCCATTTACCTTGACATGGCTAATCTCATGTCTGAGATTGCAGTGTTCGAGTGTTGTGATTTTGGAGAGGAGGCAGTCTGGGGTGATGGAAAAGCCCAGTGTGTCCCCCTGGTGTGTATACCTGAGAAGGAGTACAGATTAGGAAAGTGCAGGGCTTGAGAAGCCAGTGGTGAATGTTGACGTCCTACCTGCCACAGGTGGGCATTGGGCAGGAGAAGAAGTCTGTGAGCTGGCATTCTCTGCTGTTTTATAATAATGAAAATAGATTATAAGTACATTTTATTTTGAAGTTTGCCATTTAAATGTAATGCTTTGTCATTATTTTTACCTTACTTATTACGTATTTATTCTTGTCACTCGCCAAGGTTGTCATCTCCTTACATATCTGCTCTAGTCTTGGGAGGCTTCTGTGTTTCCTTTGCTGTCTCTGGGGCTTCCATTCCTCTGGAATTCCTGGGGAGACCAATTAGACCTAGCTGGAAAATCCATCTTTGAATAGATTCCAGGATGTGTTTAGAGTTTAGGGGAGCGGGAGGGGAAGGAGACACATCCTGACCTATATTGTCTCTTTGTTCTTATGTGTTATAGCTTTCTTATCTTTAGTGTCATTTTAGGATTTAGGAAAAGAGATAAATATGTGTGGAAGCTCTCATGTTTAATTGTAAGGCCTTCTGAAAACATTGAAAACTGAATTTAAAAAATGTCTTATGTTAAAGACTAGCTTAATATAAATTTTTTGAAGATTTTGGAGTATCAATTTTGGTCAGCTTTTGGTTATCTTCCTCACCTAGCAATAGCCTTTGACACAGTTCACAATTAATCAGTCCCTTCTTGAAATGTTTTCTTCACTTGGCTTCTAAGACACCTCCTGTATCTTAGTGGTGGTCACTTACTCTCAGTTGCCTTTACTCCTTCTCCCTAACCTCTCAACATTGGCATGCCCCAAGCTTGGTTTTGGTTCTCTTCTCTGCATTTACACCAACTCTTTTGTGAGCTCATGCACCACTGGCTTAAGGCATCTTAAATTGATGATCATCAATGCTTCCAACCTGGCCCTCTTCCCTAAAGTCCATATTCACATCTCCAACTGCTGACTCAACACTCCTATAATGGATGTCTAACATGGGACTCACATATAATGTGTCCAAGACTAGCTCCTGATATCAGTCTTCAAAATCTGCTTTTCCTAGTCTTTATGATCTTATTTTATGGCATTTCCATCCTTCCAGTTGCACATATCACAAGTCTTGGCCTTAACCTTGACTCCTCTTTTTCTCTGTACTCTGTATCCAGTCTGTCAACACACCCTGTCAGCCTTACCTTCAGACTACATCTGGAATTCACAGACACCACCTCCAGCCATGCTGCCTAGTCCAGACCAGCAGACCTCATCTTTAGGCTGCATTAGGTGCCTTCCTGCCTCCACCCTTGCCCTCTCACTTCATTGTCTGCATACGGCAGAGTGTTCTGTTAAAACAATTGCTCCATTTCACTTCCTGTTCACATGCCTCCAGTGGCTGCCATTTCACATAGGAAAAAAAGCCTCTGAGGCCCAGTGTGACCCACCCGCCCTGCTATAGTTCCTTTACTTCCTTGACATGCTTCCCTTTAACTCTGCTCCAGTATGCTGGCCTCCTTGCTGTTCCTCAGACACACCAAGGCCTCTCCCATCTCAGAGACCCTGCAGTTGGCATCCCTTCTGCCTGGAAGGTCTTCCTCAGATGTGTACATGGCCCACTCCCTGCGCTCTCATAATGAGACCTTCCTGAACCCACAAAATGAACTGTCCTCTGCCTTTCCTAAGGGTTCCCTGTCGTTCTTCACTTGATTTTTCTCCCTAGCACTTTCTACCATTTAACGTGTGTTTTTCTTACTTATTGTATTTGTTTCTGTCTTTCTCCACTGCAGTGGAAGCTTGTGGGGGAAGGGCTTTTTGTCTGCTGAGGGCTTCTTAACTGCTGAGTCCCCAGCATATAGAACATGATAGATACTCAGTAATTGAATCTGGCCTAGAAAATAACTTTTTTCATCTTCAGAATGGTTGCTTAACTCTTCTGACCTTACACTGATAAAAAAAATAAGAACAGTAAATATCAAATAGCAAGTCAAAATTAAAAATGGAAGCAAAGAATAATTTAGCAAAAGCAATAAGCAGATATTTATTGAGTGCCTGTGTGCTATCTCATATGTGAACCCATTTAATTCTCAACACACCAACTTGTAAAAAGCAGTGATTTTCATTTTTATTGATAAGCAACTGATGCACATGGTCAGGATATATCTGGCAAAGCAAGGACCATTATGCAACTTTGCTTGTCTCAAACCACAGATTAATTTAGCATTTCAGAATGATATTTTCTTCTCACATGCAGAGAAGAAATGTGTAACTTAAGAAAACATCATTCTTGTTGCTTGGGCAGCAGGTGTTAAGGGACCCGCAAAATGGTCCTTCTATATTTCTTTATCAAAGATTTGCACTTCTGATCATAACATTCATTCTTCCTTGTATACTTACATATGGAAGTTCTCCCTTGCCCAAATTTTCACCCCTTCTCAAA
The DNA here is from genome assembly GCF_016509475.1 of Prionailurus bengalensis. Lineage (NCBI taxonomy): Eukaryota > Metazoa > Chordata > Mammalia > Carnivora > Felidae > Prionailurus > Prionailurus bengalensis. Next base: position 20,421,014 of record NC_057355.1, read on the forward strand.
ATAAAAAAGTTTAACTTGAGCTTCCTAGTTAAAATTTTACCAGCAGATGAAAACACCTTTCTCTATCCCACCACCTCAGGAAATGCCCCTAGTTATGGGAATTCTTCATAGGTCTCCAGGCTTTGGAAATCCCATTTATGGCGTTGAACCCAAGTTTGTTATGTGTCACACTTCAAGAAATCAGAAGACAGAGACCACAAACTCAAATTTGATTCTCATCCACATCAGCTATGGTCAAGAAGGATATAGATTATGGGGCACCTGGCTGGCTCAGTCGGTTAAACGTCTGACTTTGGCTCAGGTCATGATCTCACAGTTTGTGGGTTCAAGCCCCACATGGGGCTCTGTGCTGACAGCTCAGAGCCTGGAGCCTGCTTCAGATTCTGTGTCTCCCTCTCTCTCTGCCCCTCCTGCCACTTGTACTCTATCTCTGTCTGTCTCTCAAAAATAAATAAACGTTAAAAAATTTTTAATTAAAAAAAGAAGGATATAGATTATATTTTTGGTGATAACTTTTACTTTCCCAATGGCTTATAGTCATTTAAAATTAGTAAAGGAGAAGAAGGGCTACAGTTTTGAGCTTTTTAAAATCTTGAGAATTTACTGATCCTGCTACTTCTTGCTGGCAAGTTGAGAGACAAGTCAGGACTTCACAGCTTGTACACGACAAAACTTCACTAAGTCAGACTAATTGAGCACAGAGAAAGTTGGAATTAGTCAAAAGTAAAATTATAGCATGTAAAGAAATGCAGCCTTTTAATATTTTGTTTATACTGTAACTCCCATTAAATAGTACCTAAGTGTTGCAAAGTATAGGTCCCAAAGGGTGGGCCTCCTTTTAATGAGTAGTTAAGAATCATTTTTAATCAGCAGGTTGTTTGTGCACAAGTATAAATTATTTTCAGTGGGTTAAATATTTTTGCTGAAATATTTTCCCCCTGCCCTTCTGCTTGGTAAGCTTTTTGTCGTAGATTAGCCAAACTCAACTTCAGACTACATTGGAATGCTGGCTCAGTGCCCTACCACCACGTTTAAGGCCCAGCCTTCCAGGCAAGTGGGGAGGGGTAAGACTCCTTCCCCTTGTCAGCCTTATGCAGTCACATTCCCCTCTTGTGAGTTCTTCTTGCTGCTCTTGGGAAATGTCAATGTCCTATTTTTAGAGGAGCAGTCCTCAAACTGGTGGTACCCTTTGAAACATACTTCAAGGACTTTGCAATATAGGAACTCTGATTCTGAGGTTAGCGATTTTCTGTTTAAGATAGTCACACTTCCACCAAGTTCTCTCCTAGGAACACCTTTCCCCCCCAAACGTCCATCCAAGTTTTCCTTTTCTCTGCTTGCTTAGTTCCCTCTCTGTGTTCTTAGCCCTTGCTCTACTGGTTCTCCTTTTATTTGTCTCCCTCTCTAGACTGCAGATTCTTTGAAGACAGAGACCTTCCTTTTATTCTTTCTCATATTCCAGACGGCACCGTGAGTGACATCTAATAAGGAAACAATTAATGAATTATGGAGAAGAATGCTTTGTATTTACAGCAGTGTGATAATGGTGCAGCTTTACTCCACGGCATTGGAGTGGAAAAACTGGAAAAGTTTGGGAGCATTCATACTGCAGCCTTCCTGTTGTGGGGTTTGCCCCTCCAACTTCTGTCTCTTCCTTTCCTGGAAAGGGGAAAGTGAGGAGACTATATACAGTTTTAATTTCTGAACCAAGAGTGAAATGGGGACATGGCAGAGGAGGAGGAAGAGATGGAGACCAGCCCATGTATCTGTTCTCCAAAACTTCCTTCTCTGGTCCTCTGGAATGAACGTAATCAGGTCAAGGGATGACCAGAGCCAGTAAGAGGGGCAATCCTACTCTGAGGGCTTTCTAGAATAACTCTTTTACATTTCACGCTAGGGTGACTAGTTATTCTAGGGCTTTCTAGAATAACTCTTTTGCATTTCACACTAAGGTGACTAGATGTCTTCTGTTGCCCAGTGTCCCGATTCTAGCACTGAAAACCCTTTGTCACAGGAAACCACTCCCTGGCTTTTGGTGGTGGGCACTGAAGGTTGAGGGAAAAGTATGAAACCCGTGAGGTGGCCTTCAAATAGGGGCCAAAAGCAGGGACGCTTTACTGCCAAAATGTACTGCATAGATGATCTACTCTCTGTAGTTGCTGTCACCCTTTTTACTCTAACACTCATGGTATCTGTGATTTACAGTTCATAGTAATGGATCATCATCCATTGTTGCATCACTCCGAGCAAGGAGATTTAAGTGTGTAATTAAGGATGCTGTAATCATGAGTGTGAAGAATATGGCTTTGACGTGGCCCGTTGATTAACTGTTGTGCTTTAAGATAGTGCTTGTTAAAATGTTAACATTGTGAATATTCTGATCATGTCTTCAAAGAATTCAGATAATTAACGATTACAATAGCAATGCCAGCATGGCCCACATCTCATTGAAAAAGAAAGCTAAATGACTGGTGTTTTACTGACAGATGGAAGGACGCATTCAACTGGATTGGGGAGTCAAGTCAGCAAAACAGGGCATGCTACACAATACACAGAATGGACATTGGAACTGGGCATGGAGAAGGTGATGTGAAGGCACATTTGGAAGCCGAATCCTACCAGTTTGGGCTGAGATCCGCGGGTACTTCTAAATCAATGAAAAGTTTTCTCATCTCCCCAAAAGAGATCAATAATCAGTTGGAAATAGCTGCTGCTGAACAATCTTAGACATACCACACGAATGAATATGCATTATGGTTTTATTCCCTGTTGCCTCTATGCAGCTTACATTTTCTGATTCACAGGTTACAGTAATGCACCCTTGTGGGCAAACAAGGAAACCTAAATGCCAGATACGTTTGCCCCTTATGGTATAGAGCTAATTCTCTCAGGTCTCTGCAGCCATCCTGCTGTCCGTAGCACATCAGATCAAATGTTCTGCTCAGCTGTATTTTGATTTAAAATTAAACTTTTGAATCATCTTCTTGATTTGTGTGAAGATTTTAATGAAATCTGAAGACAACAAAAAAGGCACAAAGATTGTTGACATCTCATTCTACTTTGCTTACTGTTTGCAGATCCAGGATAGTTCACATGTAAATTTTGGAAGTTCCATTCAATCTACAAACTTCTCACCAAAGAAACTCAAATGATCTTACCTATTAAATGCCTACATGCCTCATACACATACTCTTTTAAAAAAAAAGCATTTAAAAACAGAAGCAGTGTGATTGTTTACCTATGAAATTGAGGCTTTCATAATCCAAGTTTTGGGTCACTTTTCCATTTCCTCAAAATGTGCAGAAGCATTTAATGAGATGTTTGAATTTATAGAAATGCAGGGAGAGAGCCTCCTAAGCATCTTTGCCTTACAAGATGATTGTCATTGTTGTCAGTATAAAATGATACTAACGAATTGGCCGGGTGTAAAATCGTATTTTCAAGTGTCGTGGGACAAAAGGAATGTCCTTCTCTAATTTGGAGTAACACTGAAGATGAGAATGGAGGGAAAAGGACAGTAAAACAGACATTTATATGCTGTTTCTTCAGAAGTTTTTAGTGATCTTTGATGAAGCCCTAAGAAGCCTAAGAAGGATAAAGTGACTGAATCTGAGTCATTTGGTGTTATATATAGGTTGTGGCAAAAACTCATATGGTAATAAAATGACTCCTTTTTGGAAATGACTGTTTCAATTTTTTTTAAATTATTGGAAAAGGGAAAAAATGTCATTAGAAAAGAGTCATGAAAAAATATTTTGCAAACTATGTATCCAACAAAGTCCTTATATCTAGGCTATATAAAGAACTCTCAACACTCAAGAGTAAAATAAATAAATAAATAAATAAAAATCCTGTTAGAAAATGGACAAAAGACATAGACATTTCCCTGAAGGAGATATACAGGTGAATTTCTCATTAGCCATTAGAGCAAGGCAAATTAAGATTACAATGAGATACAATTACACACCTACCAGAATGGCCAAAATGAAACACAGTGAGAACGCCATATGCTGGCAAGGAAGCAAACTGCATTACTCATACATTGTTGGTTGTAATGTAGAATGGTACAGCTACTCTGAAAAATATTTCTACAGTTCTTCTCAACCCCCGCCCCCCCCCCCCCCCCGCAATAGGATTTACCATTGGACCCCGCATTTGAATTTTTGGGCATTTGTCCCAGAGAAATGAAAAGTTATTTTCAGGCAGGGATTTGTACACAAATATTCAAAGTAGTTTTATTCATGCTATTCCCAAGTTGGAAAGTACTCAAATGTCCTTCAATGGATAATAGTTAAACTATGATACCTCCATAAGGTGGAATAAGGAAGGAATTAGTATTAGTATTAGTATTAGTATTAGTATTAGTATTAGTATTAGTATTAGTATTATTTTTACAAAGGAATGAATTAATGATACATGCAACAACTAGTATAAACTCTAAGGAAAACATGCTGAGTGAGCAAAACCAATTCCAAAAGGTTATATATTGTATGACTCCATTTATGTAACATTCATGAAGTAATATAATTATAGAGATGGGGAACAGATTATTAGTTGCCAGGGGTTAGAGATTGGTGGGAGAGGGAACATAAGAGATTCTTGTGGTGAAAATACAGTTGAGTATCTTGGTGGCGGTGGTTGTGGCTATATAAGACCACAGCGATCAAGTTGCATAGAGCTACATGCACATGCACAACACAAGCCCTTATATAACTGGCAAAGTCTGAACACAGTCTTTGGAAAGCACCACTGTCAATTTCTTGGTTTCCATATTGTATTAGAGTTGTGTAAGATGCTAGCGTCAGGGGAGCTGGGTGAAGGGAGCATGGGATTTCCCTGAACATTTCTTTGCGTGTTCTTGTGACTCTACAATTACTTTAAAATAAAGTTTTATAAAATAGATATTTTAGACAGGGATAGCCTATGTGATGAATTTATAGGTGCAAACAACCTGATTAACAAGCTTTAGGTACAATGTGGATGGATGTTTTTGGAGAGGTGGGAATGAATTCCCACAAGTCTAAAAACCTGTCCTTGCTAGTAAATGAAATCCTAAGCATTCCACCCTCAAATGGTTTTGTTGAGAGGATATTTAGCTTAATGTCATTACATTGGGCTGACACCAGGGATCCGTGTCATGTGGGTTTGACCTGAACAGAGCTGCAAGTCAAAGCGAATTTTACATATGACTATTCAGTTTTGCGAGCACATAAACAAAGGATGTCTAAACTGCTACAGGTGGTTCAGACAAGTGTTATTGAAAAAGGAAACAGAAAGAATAAAAATATCCTATTGTATCATGGCACTGAAAGAAGCAGGCCATTATTATTTTTGTGGGCAGTGGTAGTTAAATGTATCTGTTTAGCCCTGTTGTATTTATATTTTCCTTTTAAGGAGTCTTAAATTTATATATCTTAAAAATATACAATATAAAGCCTACAAAATTTAAATACCCAATAAATATTTTTTAAGAGTTAAATTGTTATATCAGAGGACAGAAAAACATAAAATCTTGTTACATTTTTCTAATACATTGTTCAAATAGTCCTATTAATTACTACTGATTGCCACTATTAACTGGTTCTTCTGTTGTTTTGTTAACATTTATGCACAGAGAAGGAAATAGTGCAGAATAATATATAATCTCCATCCACATAAAATATTTTTTATGTTAAAGCAATCACACATGTTTATAATTACTATATATTATAAAGTCTTTTGTCTGTTATTTCTGACTCAGATTCACTCTGTAAAAGTAGGTCACCGCAGGCATAACTTCTCTTTACAACAGAGGAAGAAGCAACATTAAGTGCAGCCAGAACTGTATTTCTCTTGAGGTGGGAGGGGGAGGGTAAAAAATACCGAATTGCTCATCTATTTATCTGCTCCTCCTGACCCATGTATGTGGATTGGGTTTTTCCCTTCATAAGAGAGCATTCTGCTTTGAGTACCACAGTTTAAATGTGCTCCTGCGTAGTGTGAACATGGCATCATACCTACCAAAGACAAGAGAGAGAGTAAAGGAGTATGAAGTTAAACAAATAAACCTGGAAGGATTTTAAAAGAAGTGGTTTCTGGCACATAGTAAGAGTTCTAAAAATACTTGTTGAATAGGTGAAAACTGCGCTAATGAACAAGTGAGTGAAAAGTATGCTAGGTGTTGCTAAATTTTCTAGTCCAGCCAATGGCAGAGACTATCTCTACAAAAGGAATTATGAGAACACAGATTAAAAATCTTATGGGCGTCTGTCACATTTTTTAGTTGATTTACATCGATTACATGCATAGGAATATCATGTTTTATGCTATTTTAGGCACGAGTTCCTTGCTGTGTTCAGATATCAGAGAAATGAATTTGGCTTTGTCAGAATATTTCCAAACAATCCAGAGTCAGGAAACCACACCCTTTCAAAACATACTCTCTCGCACACAGATTGAAGTTTAGCTGGATTTTTGCGTGTTTTCTAATTTGTCCAGCTTTTATAAAATTTTTCACTTTCATATATATACTCTCATGTGGAAATATTCATCATCTTTAAAATTAGATCCATTTAAAATTAGAGCTGTTCACAGAAGCAGAGTCTATGGTTTTATCATCTGTATTTTCCCTGAACTTGTAAAACCTACAAATAACCACATCCGATATTAGCCTCATAGTGTCAGGGATCAAAAGCTTTTGACTTTTTAGATCACTGAAAGTTATGGCTGGAAATGGTCTTAGGATTAATCCAGCATCCCCCTCCCCCCCACCAACACACCCCAATCTCCCAGGTCACTCCCCTCTGTTGTACAGATGAGGAAACTTTAGTCCCAGAAGACCTTTCCCAGATTATTTCCATTATGTTTTTTCTGATGCTTTCAGCATATGTGTCCACACTTTGTTAACAGGAGAGAACATTTATTTTAGTATTAGGTAGAATGATAATGAAGCTAATGGCTTTTCCTCAGCTCTTTGTGTTGTGCTTTCATTTTTTTTTAATTTTTTAACTGTTTTTATTTTATTTTTGAGAGAGAGACAGAGACTGAGACAGAGCATGGAAGGGGCAGAGAGAGGGAGACACAGAATCCGAAGCAGGCTCCAGGCTCCGAGCTGTCAGCACAGAGCCCGATGTAGGGCTCCAACTCACAAACTGCGAGATCATGCCCTGAGCCGAAGTTGGAGGCTTAACTGACTTGAGCCACTGACTGAGCGCCCCTGTTTTGCCCTTTCAATAGGAAAAGGCAGGACTCTCAGGAGCAGGAAATCAAAGTTCTGTCCCAAGTTAAGGAGGCCGAGTAGGGCCCTGGCTTCTGCTGCACCAACCTTCAGCTCAGCTGCAGGTTCTTCATTTGTCCCCTGTAGGTAGTTCCATAGATAATGAAGCTGCCACCAATTTTTCTTAGCTTTTAAAGTCCAGTCTTCCCAAATACCATATTTAATGATCTTTTTGTGTTGTTAGGCTTTTTTGAATAATGTTAATTCCAAATCCATACATAGTCCAAAAAGGCATTTGCAACGTTTACTAAATAATAGTTTGCTAATTCAGAAGAGTATAAAATATGGCCATTTACTTATAAGATTCTGTGCTTTAAAAAATGTACTTAAAAATTATATTGCACCTTTAAAAATATAAATGAAGAAGTTGGATAAATTAACATGTAAATGTGGGCGGCATTTGTGAGAAGAGTAATTCTAATGTACTGAAAATAGCCATATTCATTAAAAATTAAAGTATCAAATTGATTTTAAAATAGTTGCAAATAGGGGCGCCTGGGTGGCTCAGTCAGTTAAGCGGCCGACTTCGACTCAGGTCATGATCTCGCGGTCCGTGAGTTGGAGCCCTGCGTTGGGCTCTGTGCTGACAGCTCAGAGCCTGGAGCCTGTTTCAGATTCTGTGTCTCCCTCTCTCTGACCCTCCCCCATTCATGCTCTGTCTCTCTCTGTGTCAAAAATAAATAAACGTTAAAAAAAAAAAGTTTAAAATAGTTGCAAATAAATAGCTAGTATTATGGAGAAATACTTAACTGTCTTGAATTTTTTTATAGGTTTAATATTTTGCTGATGATACTAAGAGGAGCCATACAGTCCTTTGGAGGATTATTTTAAAGTTATGTGATTTAGCTAAATTAATCAGTCATGATTTAAAACCCTTTAGGGGTGCCTGGGTGGCTCAGTTAGTTAAGCGTCCAACTTTGGCTCAGGTCATGATATCACGGTTCGTGGGTTTGAGCCCCACACTGGGCTCTGTGCTGACAGCTCAGAGCCTGGACTCTGCTTCAGATTCTGTGTCTCCCTCTCTCTCTGACCCTCCGCTGCTCATGCAGCTCTCTCTCTTTCTCTCAAAAATAAGTAAACATTTAAAAAGATGTTTTAAAATCCTTTAATATTTTTCCTTTAGTAAAAAATACCTTGGTTAAAATATCCATATGCACCTCAGTGACTCCTGTGATCATTTTTTTTCCTGTGGTACTTTAAACACTCTCTAATTAGTCCTTATACCCGAGTCCAGCATTTGCAGGTGGACATCTGTGGTAAGTAGGAAACATGATTTGTTCTTTCAGTACGAAGGGTGCATGTGCCCTGTTGGAGAGTGCCCCGGATGTGTTCATATATGCTAGCATAGCCCCAGCTGTGGTGCTTAGAGGAGGGAGGGTCAGCCAGACTCTCACAGATGTGTGCTCTCTTTATGCACTGGCTACTTGGATTGCAGAATTGTGAGGGAAGAAAGGCGGTGCCATCTGCCAGCAATCCCAAAGACTATTTCTCTTTTGTCTGGGATTGGTGACTGGAGGCAGAGCCGGACCTCTGTAGTCCTCAAAAGAAAAAAGTTCTCCATGGTCCATCAGTCATACCTGCCTCTCTCAGTGAAGTGACTACTCGATTTGATAGCCCTCACTGTACAGACAAAAGGAGGCCATCTAGCAAAGCCTCCATTGTCTTTACAGTGGTTTCCATGTGTACATTTTCCTTTTTAAAAAAATTTTTTTTTAATGTTTGTGTTTGAGAGAGAGAGAGAAAGAGAGACAGAGTGTGAGTAGGGGAGGTACAGAGAGAGGGAGGGAGACACAGAATCTGAAGCAAGCTCCAGGCTCCGAGCTGTCAGCACAGAGCCCGACGCGGGGCTCGAACTCATGGATCGCGAGATCATGACCTGAGCGGAGGTCGGCCGCTTAACCGACTGAGCCACCCAGGCGCCTCCCATGTGTACATTTTCTAGTGTCATGTGAATTCATAGTGAATTCCCAGTCAGATACCTTTATGGATTACATGCCATGTGCCCCCACGGTACTTAGAATCTCCTCTTTTGCATATGTTTGTGTAGTACTCCTGGAGATTTAGCCATACACATCAGTTTGACCTTGCTGTGTAACAAATCATCCAGTACTTAACATCTTAAAAAACGTTCATGATTCTGTGGGCTGCCGACTGGTTCTTTTGCTAGACTTGCCTGAGCTCACTCATACAGATGCAGTCAGTTTGTGGCTTGGCTGAAACTGGATGGTCTAGAATTCCCTCGCTCAAATGTCTGCAGGTTGGCACACTGTGAGCCAGGGTGTCTCATTTCTTTTCCACATGACCTCCAGCCCCTGCCAATTGGGGCTTCTTCCCATGGTGGTCTCAGGATTCTTAGCAACAAGAGAAACCACACCCTATTGCCCAAGTGTTTTTTAAGCTTCTGCTTGTGTTATATTTTTCTTTTAACTAAAACAGGTCACATTGCTGCCCAGATTCAAGGGATGGGGGAAAAATATTCCAACTCTTGATGAGAACTGCAATGCCACAGTGCAATAGGGTCTCCAAATAGGGATGGCTGCAGTGTCTGACAGTTATCTATAATATACCCACCTTTGCTGACAGGAATATTTGTTTTTATTGTTTTTGTTGATTTTCATGATAAAAAATTTCAAATGTATATGAACATTCCAATATACTCCAAAATAGAAAGAATAATACAAGAAACTTCCCATATGCCCATCACCTGGATTCACCAATTTTCAATATTTTGCTACATTTCTGCCTCTACTTTTTAACTTTTCTCTTTGCTTAAATGTTTTTAAAGCAAATCCCAAGCATTGTGATATTTGAACTCTAAATGTTTCCATATGCATCTTTTTTTTTTTTTTTTTTTTTTTTTTTTTTTAGTTTTTGAGTGAGTGTAAGCAGGGGAAGGGCAGAGAAAGAGGGACAGAGGATCTGAAGCAGACTCTGTGCTGACAGCAGTGAGCCTGATGTGGGGCTTGAACTCGCTAACCATGAAATCATGACTTGAGCCAAAGTCAGAGGCTCAACCAACTGAGCCACCCAGGTGCCCCTCCATATGCATCTCTTAAAAAGGGATACTGTCCTGTGTAGCTGCAATACCATTATCACATCTGGGTATCATTGCACACTCAGTCCATAATCAAATTTCCCCAAATGTCTGAAAAATGTCTTTTTACAATAGGTGGATCTGAAAAGGAATCCATCCACAGATGGTCCATATCAGTCCCAACTTGCTTTTCTTTTTTTCTAGTGATTTGTTTTGAAAATTGGGTCCATTTTCCTATGTAGAACTTCCTTCATTCTGTATTCATCTGTTTGCTTCCTTGCAGAGTCGTTTAACTCCTGTATCTCTATCTCCTGTATTTCTATTTATGAAAGTTAACCCTATAGGCTGAATTTCATGCAAGTTCCACTTTGGGGGCAGACATCCTCTGTAGATAGTACTGTTTGCTTCGGTTGTAGCACATGGAGGCATAAATGTTTGTTTGTCTTAGCTTTTAATGATGCTAATCTTGATCAGTGACTTGATCCTTTGATGATCAATTGCCTAGGTCTATTATTTCAAGTGTTACAAGATGATTTCCTTGTTAGCTGGACTTATTTTATTTTTTAAGTTTATTTATTTGGGGGGAGGGGAGGGGCAAAGAGAGAGGGAGAGAGAATCGCAAGCAGGCTTGACACTGTCAGCATGGAGCCCGACGTGAGGCTTGAACTCATGAACTACGAGATCATGACCTGAGCTAAAATCAAGAGTCAGATGCTTAACCAACTGAGCCACCCAGGCGCCCCTGTAGTAATTATATAAGGAACATTTTTTTCATCAATTAGACTTATTTGATCATCTGAAATAACTCTCATAGTAAATATATTCTTTCCTTTAAATTGATGCCTTACAGAATAAGAAGTTGGTGCCCAAGTTATATCCAGGGCTATTCAATAAGTAGTTGTTTGGGGGTTCTCTCACTTTCCTTTTTGTTGTTATTATGAATTCGTGGGATTTAGAAATTCAGTGTGTTTCAGTTAATTGCCTTTTTTTTTTATATATTGGGGAGCTCAAGTTGTTTTATCTTTGGCTAATGGGAACTCCTGGTTGTTGGCTTCTGTATCCTTTTGAGAACTTCCTTGCTTTCTGGCACAAAATACCCCAAGATTATCTTGTATATTTCTTGCTCCAGACCTATAGCCAGGCATTCCTGTCTGGAGATTACAGTATGCGCACTAGATGTGCTTGTTGCTATTGGGTTTTCATCCTTTCTAGTCTTTTTCATGGGTGAGAGCTAGGAAATCTCTACACACACACACACACACACACACACACACACACATGCATATTTATATTTATATATGTTTTAAAAGACACTTTAAAAACTAAGTCACACTGATTTTTAAAATTTAAATTAGAATGCAACATTTTTATTTAGCTTCTTTGATTTTATACTTAAGTAAAAATCTTGTTTATAAGAATGTTAATATACCCTAATATATATTGATGCATTAACTAATATATAACCAATGTATAAGCATACATTATAATATTAACATTATTAGCATACACTAACATGTAAGCATTATTACTTTGAAATTGTTATATATTTATATGTAACTTTGAAACTATCATATATAATATAATGCTAATATAAATTATTGTATGTTAATGCTAATATATTAATATACTAACACATTTGTTAAAACACATAAATAGCAGCTAATTATTATATATAGCTTAATATGCAAATGAATATATAACTGTTTTATATTAGCTAATGCACGCATACACATGTATTAATAGTTTCAAAGTAATAATGCTGATATTATTACTAATAATTTACTGAATGAAATTTAGGATTTCTTTGGAGTGCTGTTTTCCTTAGAATATATTATACAAAGAATCTACAATCTACAATTGTGCAAGAGGCATTGGTTAGGTCACCAACTTAATGTATATTTTCTTGCTTTAGTTCCTTTTCAGTTTTAACAGATTTTTTTTCTTCTTCATTTCATTTATTTTCTTAAAGTGTGTAAAACATTTTTATGTTTCCATAGTTGCAACTATGTTATAGAGTATATGTAAAAAAGTTATTATTGATATCTCCTCCCTGTTCCAAGGTAACTGCTTGTATTTATTCTTAATTTTCCTTCCAGTGTTTCTTTTACAAGCATATGCAGCTATTTTATTCCATTTTAAAAATTATTTTAAACATAAAAACATATTTACCTTTTTAAAAATGGAGTTTTACTCACATTTCTATATTTTATGTTTGTTTATTATTTTTTTTAAACATTGATTTATTTTTGAGACAGAGAGAGACAGAGCGTGAACGGGGGAAGGTCAGAGAGAGAGGGAGACACAGAATCCGAAACAGGCTCCAGGCTCTGAGCTGTCAGCACAGAGCCCAACGCGGGGCTCGAACTCATGGACCGTGAGATCATGACCTGAGCCGAAGTCGGACGCTTAACCAACTGAGCCACCCAGGCACCCCTGTTTATTTGTTTTAAAAGAGTATTATTATAAAGATTTATCAGACACTCAAGCACATACAAACACACACACATTGTTAAAAAAAATCCAAACATACTCTGGGGGGACTCGATCATTCAGCTTATTTTAAGGAATGTCTTTTTTTTTTTTTTTTTTTTTTTTTTTTAATCCAGTGAGTTTGGGACTCCCTGCCATCTAGGGAAGACAAAATCCAAACTAAAGTGAAGTCAATAGATTTTTTCTTATCTCTGTTTACTGTTTGAGGCTGGAAAAATATCCCATGGCAATTCTTTCACAAACAGGAGTCTGAGAAAAAAAATGTCCCTTGAACATAAGAACTGTGAACCTCCAGGTGTACCCTGTGTATTGTCCTCTGTGACTTTTTGGTTTATACTCTGACTCATTCATAGTTACGTTCACAAACGTGAACTTAAGAAAAGTCTAGAGGCTCAAAATGATTATGTCTAAAATAATTACCTTAAGATTTGGAAAGGAGGAAGAATTGGCAAAATTGGAAGAATATCAGAGTTAAAATTGGCAGAATTTGATGCAGTTAGTAATCTTGTAACAATGTTAATTTTTTTAGCTTTTAGCAAATCTACCATAGTTATGTAAGATATTAACATCAGGGTATGGTGGGTAAACTGGGTACTATCTTTGTAACTTTTCTGTACATCTAAAATTACTCCAAAACAAATTTTACTTAACACTCACACACACAAGCTGCTGATTAAAAAGACTTAGGTGCATTCAATAAAAAGTTTACTTGAAGAGCTTCAACAAATCAATAACAAAAATAACAGAAGGAAAAGGGGGGGAGTAAATGAGATAAACAGATAAGCAACGTACAATTTTTTGTCTACTAGATGGGCAGAAATCTAAAGGATTAATATTATCAAGTGTTCATATGGTGGGGGAAACAGGATAAGTTGGTCTGGTATTTTTCGAGGAATGGTAGACCGTATCAGTTTAAAAAAAATTATTTTAAATAAGCATATACTTCAACCTAGAAAACCTCCTTTTGGATGTCTCTCCTAGAGAAATACTTACACATGTGCACAAGAAGATATAAATAAGGGTTTTCATTGCAGCATTATAATATCAAAACCATCTTACTGAGACAAATTACGGTATATCCATATTATGGAGTACTAGAGAGTCATTTTAAAATGGTGACGTAGGGGTGCTTGTGACTCAGTTGGTTAAGAGTCTGACCACAGCTCAGGTCATGATCTCACGGTTGGTGGGTTCAAGCCCTGCATTGGGCTCTGCCCCTCCCCTGTTCGTGCTTGCTCTCTCTCTCAAATAAATAAACTTTAAAAATAAATAAATAAAATAAAATTATGATTTTCATTGACATAATCTCTGACAAAAATATTAAATAAAAAATTGCAAAATAGTAAATGTTAACTACCATTTGTTTTTAAAAAACACTACACACACACTTTATATATAACTACACATAACTACACTCACACTTCTCCCCCCTTTCTCTTTGTTTTCATACAGATGTGTAAATAAATACACAGAAAGTGATCTGGAAATACACTGTCTGATTCAGTTTAAATAGTATTCCTGGGTAATAGGAATGAGAATGGGGGCATGTAGTCCAGTTGGACTTTTATTTTTATTTTTTTTATGTTTGTTTATTTTTCAGAGAGAGCGCAAGTGGGGGAGGGATGGAGAGAGAGGGGGACAGATGATCCGAAGCAGGCTCTGTGCTGAGAGCAGCAAGCCTGATGAAGTGGGGCCCGAACTCACTAACCTGGAGATCATGACCTGAGCTGAAGTCAGAAGCTCAACCGACTGAGCCACCCAGGTGCCCCCAGTTGGACTTTGAAAAATACCTGTGATTTCTTTCTTTCTTTTTCTTTCTTTCTTTCTTTCTTTCTTTCTTTCTTTCTTTCTTTCTTTCTTTCTTTCTCTCTCTCTCTCTCTCTCTCTTTCTTTTTTTCTTTCTTTTTTAATATTTATTTATTTGTTTTGAGAGAGAGAGAACATGCACACGCTGGGGAGGAGCAGAGAGAGGGAGAGAGAGAACCCCAAGCAGGCTCTGTGCTATCAGCGAAGAACCCGAACCCGGGCTCAATCTCACGAACATGAGCAGAAATCAAGAGTCCAACACTTAACCAAATGAGCCATCCAGAAAATCCCCCCACCATTGCTTCTTTCATGGAAGGAATGTATGTCTGCATTCGTTGTGAAATTGTGAAATTAAGATGAGAAAGAAAGAATGCCAACAGACCTAGGCATGCCTTGACAACAGACAGACCTAGAGGCTAAAGAGAACTTGTGAGAAGCTTGTCACCAAGTCCTAGACTGTGATCTAGAGAGAGAGGAGGTCTCAGAGCTAATGCCGGCATAATTTGTGGGGTACAGTAAAAAATGAAAGTGTGGGACCTTTTATTCAAAGAGCAGAAGACAGTGCCCTTAAAGGTACATACAATTTTACTGTTTATCTTTTTTTTTAAGTGAGCTCCACACCCAACACTCAGCTTGAACTCACAAGCCTGAGATCAAGATGCTCCACCAACTGAGCCAGCCAGGCACCCCACCATTTATCTTTATATTGAGCAGTGCCAGTTTTAACAGCAAAGATCAGACTTTAACTTGTATGAGCAATCACTTAAATTACACAATCTGTATTTTGCTGCTTGTCCCTGGAGTTTGTCCCTTAAGCTGGTCAGAAGAGACAACCACAGGCAGACTCAGGGTGGAAGGAGAGAGGACCCCATTCCTGGGAGGAGCACATTGTAGCCAGTAGAGACCCTCATAGGGTCCTGGGGCTTCCACTTGCCTCTTGGGCCTACCGAGACCCCCTTCTCACAAGCCACGTGACCTAAATGCCCTAGCTGAGGGCAGGTCCTAGGGAAGCTGAGCTACAGGACTGCTAGCTCATGGCAGCCCCTAGCAGATGGCAACTACCAAGGATCCTTAAACCCCCACCCCTGACAGCTTGGTCCTCCAGTGGGGGCTAGGCGGGAAGCTCACCCCCACCAGGATATGGCCTCCTGTCAGCCTGGGGCTCTTGCCCAGCATAAGGTGCTATGGGTACACAGACTTGACCCAAGCCTGTCCCAGATCTTTGTGAGGGACAGAGGGTGGTGGAGCAGGGAGAGAGAGTGATCCCTGACAGGGACTTCAGGAGTTGGGGGAATGGGTAGCCAAGAAACTCTCTGCGGATTCCAAAACAAATAGGACCACATGTGAGCTGAGGTCCCCAGTGCATGCCCATTGCCCCATCACCTTCCTTTACAAAACAGATTCAATGCAAAAACTGTTAAGATTCAAGACAGCACTGCAGAGCATTAAATCCCATGTGGATTCTGAGCACCAGGTTCTGTATAGCTGTGCTGGCTGCATTCCTTTGAAGGTAGCCTGGGGAGGGTCAAGGGTTGCCCCCTTGACCCCACCCCCACTCCCAAACCTCATTTTTAAGTTGGAAGACATCAGAGAAGCTTGAATTCTGAGAGGTAGAATCCTTTGGCTGAAAGAAGATGAAGATGATGGTGAGACAAAACATAGCTGATGGGGCCGGCCAGCACCCCTCTCCGGGATGGGATTCACAGCACAGGGGGAGGGAAAGAGAAGAAAAACAGGTACCCTCGGTTTGCAAATATGTCATTGTTTGGCAGGAAGAGAAGGGAGTTTCCATGCTTCAATTTCTATTTTCTGTATGCATTACTGTTTTCACTGGGGAGGAGGTCTTTGAGGGATCTTAGCAGAGTGTGGAAGACGGGAAATAGGAACTATAGAGAAGGGGAGGCAGACTGCTCAGAGATGAGTTAAAGCCTTGGCTTGCCAGTTAAAGCCTGGCTGGGGTCATGGATTCTATGGAGTTATGGAACTAACCCTCTGCCCAGTTGTGTGACATTCTGGACCCTACACAGAGAAAGCTCCACCTTGGCACAGTCAAGGGAAGGGTGGCCCCACTCTTCTTTTAGGAAGGACTGTACTTTATTCTGAACTGAATAAAAAAGGACTTGTTTTTAGTGTTTGTAAGTCCTTTTAAAAAGAAATGTACATTGGTGATAGTGACATTCTTTTGGGGTTTTTTTTATTGTGGCAAAATGTACATTATATAAAGTTTACTATTTTAGCCATTTTCAGGTGTATTAATGTTTGTTTTTAAATGTCACTACTTTGCAAAATAAAATAAGTGAAAAAGTTGGTAATCCTATTCTGTACCCCTAAAGTGTTTTTTTCTTTTTTTGAAATTTTACTGGTCTGTGAAGTCTAGAAACTTTATGAGGCTTAGAAAGTTGTTTTTTATTTAACCTTGTTATATGACTTTATTGGTAGAGGAAAACTCAGAACCAATTTATAGAATTTTTTGAAGTTTATTTATTTTGAGAGAGAGAGAGCATGTGAGTGCATGTGTGTGGGGGAGGGGCAGAGAGAGAAGGAGAGAGAGACTCCCAAGCAGGCTCCATGCTGACAGCACAGGGCTTGAACTCAGGAGCCCTGTGATCACGACCTGAGCTGAAATTAATAGTTGAGTGCTTAACCCACTGGGCCACCAAGGCGCCCCTGCAATTTACAGAGTTTTTAAAGACATGGCATAAGAGTAAGGTTAGGTTCGCTTTTTTTTTTGCTGTTGTTGTAGTTATAATGCTTCATAAAGTTCTCCTAATTCTCCTGTTTTGTATATATATTCTCTTCTGTACCATTATCAACATTGTCTCATGTTCTACCACAGTTTTATAATACTTCCCCTTTGCATTTCATATGTAAATTAAGAGCTCATACCAAAAATAACATAAATATGCCTTTCTAAGGATAAAGTTTTCTGTAATGAAAACAAAATATACATGTATAAAATGTGGGCATAGATATAGCTGTTCATTTGGTCAAGGCTGTTTTAATAAACGGTTCTAAAATTTATAATGATTTTGCACAGTGGTTTTGTTTTGTTTTTTTTTTTTTTTCGTTTTGAGCCGCAGACACCAACAATCCCACAGGAAGTTCTCTTTGTAAGTGTTGTGGTTTTTTAGTTCCTGTTCAGTTTGTACTAGATGATCAGAAATAAGATAATCTGTGTAATCAGAAGAGATTCTTGGTTAAACTTCATTGTAATTCTAAATGAGAATCTCAAATTTGCTTGTTTTTCTTCCCATGTAATCAGTCTAGAGGAGCTATAACCACATTCATACCTAGCATTAAAGTTGTGGTATAACTTGAACATTTTTTGTTGTTCAGTGGAGAAACTCTTCATTGTTAAAGGGGCAACTATCTGAGATTATGCTCTATCCTTTCCACTTCTTATCAAAGCATCTCCCCAAAAATAAACCATAGGAATGGAAATGTGTTTCTCCTTGACAATACTTGACATTAGTGTTTTACTTTTATTTTTACAGATGACAAAAACTTTCTCTTGTTTCTTTGGAGAAAAGGAAATATATAAAATATAGGTTATACAGTTTACTTCAGATATTACAAATACCATTGAAAAATTTTAAAGGGTACTATTATTCATTGAGATATTTTTCTTAATGTAATTTTTAAAGCAAGATATTCTCAAAGTAAGTTTTTTTTTATTTCATTATGTTTCAAACTATGGCAAAAGTAAAAGAAACTAAAATTGTAATCAGATGGATTAGATCTTTGACAAATCACGTAATCTAGCATTTATTCATATATATATGTTTTAATGTTCACTTATTTTTGAGAGAAAGACAGAGCCCTGGTTAGGGGAGGGGCAGAGAGAGAGGGAGACACAATCCAAAACAGGCTCTAGGCTCTGAGCTGTCAGCACAAGAGCACAACCTCAGGCTGGAACTCAGGAACCATAAGATCTTGACCTGAGCCGAAATTGGACGCTTAACCAACTGAGCCACCCAGGTGCTCCTGTAATCTAGCATTTAAATGATATATGGGAGACTTGATGAGAAGTGACAAACAAGAAAAAAAAGAGTTTCTGTGCATTTTTAGGTATGTCTCTAGGTTTAAGTGCTATTAAAGACACAATGCCTAATTCTAGGCAGGTTATGTGAATTGCACATCTAATTAAATGGTAAAAGTAAGGAAGATATGAAAGGTATTTTATTACTATAAAAAAACTCCCCAGATTTTTTTAAAAAAAGAGTGGTTACTCATGAGTACATTTTAATTACAGTTCTTTAAAGAATAAATAATACTGTGCCTCCAAACAAAAAAATTACACACACCATAAGTTTAAAACAAAAGTGACTTCAACCATTTCTATGCAGGGGGGAAAAAAGAAAAGAATGAGGGTTTGATTTGCAGAATATTTTTTCTAGTTCAGATAGCTTGGCTGAAAAATATATGAAAAGGTTACTTTATAATCTGGGTAGATATTTATGTATGGTATACAGATATTTCTTGGTTAAGAGAAGTTTGATCTTTCCATAAGTTGAAGTTACAAACAGAAAACCATCGTTTAAAACCCGGTGTTTATGCTTTTTCCCCATTTCTTGTGTACCTTTTGTGGCACTATGTTAGGTACTTTTAAGAATGTTATTTATTGTTACTAAGAATTTCGGACATTTGTGGAGAGCTTTACATTTTACAAAGTTTAGAAAAGTGAGGCTCGACATGATTTCTTACATATCGTTTGGTGTGTAGCAAGGCGGTCAGCACTGTGGGAAGTATATGCAGTGGCCGATTTAACTTGGACCATGGGCTTCAAGTCTTTACCTCCTTGTCTGCCCAACGTGAGCTGGAGAACTGGCTTTAGAAATGCAGGGCGGCCTGATCCCTTCACTTGCCACTAAGAATTTAAGCATTTTGGATGCCAAAAAATAAAGTTTTGAGATCCCTGCCTAGAAGGGTGAGAGAAGGAAGACTTTGGATATATCATCAGGCCTAATGTGGGTGGGCCATGATACCACAGTTCTTTCGAGTATTTCTTAGCTTGCCCAGGAGTGCCCATGACCTCCTTCCCAGTTTTAGTTAGCACAATCGGTTTGAATGAGAGCAATTATTTAGACCGTGTTCTGAGCGCCCTAGAGATGAAAGCCAGGACATGCTCTACCGAAAAACGCATTCTGCTTTCAGTGGGGCAGCAAGGCCCAGGCATGTGGTGACGGCTGTGACCATCGATATTTACTAGGTTAAAGAAACTATTGTCAGGTATTTGCTGTATCAGCCTTTCCAGCCGCCTTTCTGCGTGGGGGCTGATCCACGGTGGCTTAATGAGGGGCAAGCGGATACGTCTCTGTTAGAAGTCGAAAACGCTTTGGTACACAGGGCCTCTGTCCTCGGGGGCGATTTCTGCCGGACCTTTGATTAAAAACAAACAGGAAGACTCGCATGCCAGCGGAAACTGCCCCCAAGTACTTCGGAAACTGGGCTTTTCCTTCCGCGACTGGGGTCCGACCCCTGGAGGAAGCGGGCCGCTGGGCGCTCGCCCCGCCCCGCTGCGACCCCGCCCCCACATTGGTCCCACCCCCATCGTGGCCCCGCCCCTCCCAGCCGGGCATGCTCAGTGGGCCGGGCCGGGCCGGGCCGGCAGGTTTGCGTGGCCACCCGCAGTTGCCGGCGCCGGCTCAGCCTGTCGACGGCTGGATGCCTTCCCCGCGGCTGGTTCCAGGGAAGTTACGTGCGGAAGCCGGCTTCTAAAGAGCCATCGAACGGGCTACAGGGACGGCGGGAGGCCCTCGGTGCTGCCGAGTGGCGAACAGGCGGGGCCGGCGTGTCCGGGCTGTGAGAGCTTCAGGAGGCCGAGCGAGTGGCCGCACTCGGAGAGAGGCGCCGGCCGGGCGCGCCCCGCGGAGAAGACCCGGGCGGGGCGGGCGGGCGGGCGCTTCCCGGACTTTTGTCCGAGTTAAGTCCCCTCCCCGTGGGCCGGGCCTCTGCGGCCGCCCCCGCCCCCAGCCCCGCTCGCTCCCGGGAGATGTTTATCTGGTCTGTGGCGTGAGGAGCCGGCGGGCTGGTGGCGCGGAGTTTCGGGTCCGAGGAGCCTCGCGCGGCGCAGGAGAGAGACAAGATGTCCGCCAGAGCCGCGGCCGCCAAGGTGAGCGCCTCCGCGGCCGTCAGGGCCGATCCCGAGCGAGCGCGGCCGCCTGCGGGCGTCGGGCCCGCGCCCCGCCCTCCTCCCCGCGGGCTGCTGCCCCGGCGCCGGGGGCGGCGGCGGGTGGGCAGGGCTGACTGTGGCTGTGGGCCGCTCGGAGCCCCGCGGGTAGGCGGGCAGGCGGCGGGCGGGGGCCCAGGAGGGGGCGGCGGGCGCGCCGGGCTGCTGTCCGGGGCAGGTGCATCGCTGCCGGCGTCGGTGCCTGGCTCCGGCTCTCCGCGGGCGGGGACGCGCAACAGGTCCTGCGCGGGCAAACTCTGTGCGTGGAGTGGGTCCTGCGGCCACCCGACGCGAGCGTGCGGCGGGCCGGAGGTCGGGGTTTGGGGTGCTACCTCCAGCCAGCCGGTAACTGCTGTCTTTGGAGGAGTGGTTGGTCACCGGCGAAACCGTGTAGTTTCGATCTGATGTCACTCTTCGTGGTATGCGCACGCCAGCGATAAGACATTGAGACAGCAAAACAGTGTTTTGTGTGTAGTAGGTTGGAATTTTCTTTCACGGTGTCATTTGTTTGAGGTGGCGTTGAAAAAATAACTCCTTAACACTTCTTAATAGTTTAATTTGAATTAAACTTTCAGAGGTAACACAAAATACTCCTACAAATGGACAATGAAATGAAGTCTAAAAAATAAAAAAGACTTGTGGGTGCAGCGAAAACTTTTTCCTATCAAGTTTTACACGTGCTTTGAAGTATGCTGTTTTTCTCAGTGCTGTGAAACCAACGTGTATGTTACATCAGAAAGCTGAAGTTAGTAATATTCCGTTAAAATCCTCTTTTCCTTTTGTACATTTTAATCTTTCTCATCATAAAGTAGTATCTGCTCTTTTTAACAGTTACAGACATACAGAAATTTGAAGAGTAAAAATCGCTCCCATTTAAATCAACTCCTTACTTCAAACGGTATCGAAGTACTTAATCAGGTAGTGGTTTTATGTATTTATTTTTCTTTTGGAAATGTTTATTCGTAACATCTGGAACAACGTATGATATGGCCCTGAAGTTTCTGAACTCAGGACCTTGTTTTCTGGGAGGCAGAAGTTACCGGTTATACTTAGTAGTGGGTATATTTTTTAAAGGAATATAGTATTCTTTCTCTATGAAAACTTTAATTTTCCCCTTTATGACCTTACCTTGATGACGAACAATCTGAAGATGAAACTTGAGCCAATAACTTAGAATAAAAAGCAAAATTTTGCTTTGATTTTAAAATAAGTTCACATTATTTATCATTCTGGGGGTTTCCTTTCCGAGGAGGAAAGGCTTTGTTTTCATACTGGACATAATGCCACTTTGTTCCTGAGGTGTAATCTTTGGTGCTTGATATCCAAGACAACACACTTTAAAAAGGTTATTCCAAGTTAGAGTAGGATGATTTAGAAGAAATAATATTTTTCCTCCCGAGTATGGGATTGAGATTTTATGGTATATTGAAAAGGGATGTGTGTATTCTTAAATATTTATGAGTAAAATGTGAGTTGAAAACTTATTTTTTTAAATGCTGTATTATGAGAGTACCACAAAATCTTTTATACAACAAGGCAGGCCATAAAAAAATAGGTGAAATGAAAGAATATTCAGCCGTTTCACTAAGTCACATTTAATTTCTTAAGGTGACTGAAATGCTACTACAAGCCAGACTGTATACTTAATACTTTACATGTGATACTTTTGTTCCCCTACCCTAACCCTCAGTTAAAAAAAAACAAAAAAACAAGACATTAATTTGCAGCTTGTTTTCTTGTTTTAGCAGAGTGGTTTGTAGAACTCCTCTCTAAGCAAGTACCTGTGATTTTTGTATTCTTTGTAATAATATCCCAAGAATACGCTGCAGATCACCATTTCTTTAATGACAGACATTTAACTTGTTTGGGGGATTTTGCTATTGTACTAAGTAGCTTTATATTTTTATATCTGTGAATGTTAGAGTGTGTTAAATCCTTAGAAATGGAATTTCTGGGTCACAGGGAATGTGCTTTTAAAATTCTGATAAATTCCAGTAAATTTTTCTCCCAAAAGGTCACACCTAGGAATAAATATAACAGTTGTTGGTAAATTACATGTATTTTAAAGGACATAAAATGTGAATAAATTAGATGAGGGAGATGGGGAGAGTCAGTATTACAGAATATATCGGTTTCCCGAAGTTGATATACATATAAATGTAATACGGTTCCAAATAGAATTTCATTGGGTTATTATAGAAAACTTGACATATTAATGAGAAAATTTATCTGATAAAATGATTGATAGCTATGAAATTTTGGAAAAAGGAGGTCCTACTAGAAAACCTAATGTGTTATAAATTCAGAGGAATTTAAAACGGTCTGTCAGCTCAGGAATAGACAGTGGAACCACAGAATCCAAGAACAGCTTTTTATTTATAAGCTTTTAGTGATTATCATCGTCAGCATTTAATGTGTCAGGTATTGTTCTAAGGGTTAAAATAAACTTATTTAATTCATAGAGTAACTTTGTGAAGTGAGCATTACTATTATCCCCACTTTCTGGATAAGAAAATTGAAACACAGATAAAGTAACTTGCCTATCACTTATCCAGCAAGAGGGAAAATTAAGAATAGGTATATGTTAGGGGCGCCTGGGTGGCCCAGTGGGTTAAGCGTCTGACTTCGGTTAACATCATGATCTCGCAGTCTATGAGTTCGAGCCCTGCATCGGGCTCTGTGCTGATGCAGCTTGGAGCCTGGAGCCTCCTTTAGAATCTGTGGCTCCTCCTCTCTCTGCTCCTCCCATGCTCATGCTCTGTCTCTCTCTGTCTCTCAATAATAAAAAAATTTTTTTTTAAAAAGAATATGTATGTGTTAAAAGTAACATTGTAGATTACCTGGGAAAAGATGGGTTATTCAGTAAATAGTGCGGGGTCAGTTGGTTATCTTTAATTTTTTAATTTTTTAATTTTTGTTAATGGTAGTTCTCTGCCTTAAACCATAGACTAAATAAATAAATAAATTCAAGTGTTTGAATAAGAGCAAATAAAATAAATCATAAAACTAGAAGAAAGTGTAGGATACTTTCTAAAAAAATATGCCTGAATTGGAAAGGGCTTCGTCGTATGTGACATTAACTCAGAAATAATAAAGGAAAAGGTTTTCATATGTATAACATACATCTGAATTGCACACAGAATTACTAGTGTGCCTGATAATAAAATTATTTTAAAGTTGAAAACAGGAATTTGAGGGTGGTTCTCTGTCTCATCACGGAGTTAATTATGTAAGAAAATGGTGTGAATAATTATTAGGAACATTTCCATTGGTTGAATCACAGAAAGTGGCTGAAGGAAATTGCAGTGGCTTCTGGATTTTCAAGCTGTTTCACTTTTGAGGAAGCAATAATATTGAAGATTATACTATCATTTATGCTTATTAGATTTTGCTGCTTAAATGTTTCCATTATGTTTCAGGGACAGTATTTTTTCCCCCCTTCTGGTTATCTCTCAAATTCTACCATAGTTTAGTGTGGAAATTATTTACATCTCTTCTTAGGAATTGATTTATTGTATCAAGTAAGGCACAATGTACTTTGCTTAGTAGCTGCACATTTCAAAGTTAAGAACGGTGGGTATGATGTAGTTTTAATTTTGGTATTTATTCATCAATGCATATTTGCTGCATATTGCTTTAAAAGTAAAGGAATAACTCACTGCACTTTATGACAGTTCACTTGGGCCTGCCAACTTCTAATGAGCTTCACTGTATTAGTATTTTTCTGGACATCCTAAGTTTATACAATATTTTTTATTAGGAATATTTTTACAGTGCTTAAGGCAAAGGGCTTTTAATTTTTTATGTTAGCATTTTAGATATTTATGGTTAAAACTTTAATTTATGTTCTTTGTTGATAATCCTGAATATATTTACAACTTTTAAGTGCATTTTAGGACAGCTCTGTAAGACAATGACTTCAAATCATGCTGTGCCTTTTCTCTCAGATTGTGTAATGGCACAGATTCCACTACACTGTTAGGAAGGCCCTTTTTTCCTTCTTTTCTTAAATACTGATGTTTCCATGTTAGGATCTTACAACCTTTATTTTATATTTAAGAAAGACTTATGCTGTCATTGATTGCTGTCAGTTTGTGACAGAGATCAGACATCTATAGCCAACAAATAATGAGTTTGAAACCAATCTGTGGCTTTGAGGGCTGTAATGCAGTGTAGATAGTACTGTTCTCTGTTTGGTTTGAAGGAAAAAGATTACAGTAGTTTCACTCATTTTTTTCAATCCTGGAGACAATGTACTGGCCCTGACTTTCACTTGCTCTTTAATCTTTTTTTCTATTTAGAGACCAAATGTAAACTCTGTACAGTTCTAAGAATAAAACAGTATAAATAAGACAGATCACCATGCTACTAAGGAAAACCTCTTAAAAAATAATTTTGGAGAAAATTTGTAAATGTAACCATTTCTTGATATAACCCTGACATGGTAAAAATTCAGTCTGCTGGAAGACTTGTTAGTCTGACTGTAAACTCGTGTGTAGGACCACCCACCCCTGACTGCTCAGTCATAGCTCATTCCAGGCTCCTGTAGCACACATGCACTGGGTAGCCAGTACTGACTAAGCATTGTTGCTGAAGACAAGCTAGTTATTTTTTATTAGTAGAGTTTCTAATCAAATGTTAAATAAGATTAAGAAAGAGTTGATTATGACTAGTTTGATATTTCTGAAATACTTGACTGGAACTTGCTTTGCATCTCTGAATTTTGGTAGACAGTCTTGAAAAACCTTACTAGTTTAACAACTTTTAATCTTGTAGGAAGAGTGAGGCATTAGGATAGTTTTCTGA
The DNA here is from genome assembly GCF_016509475.1 of Prionailurus bengalensis. NCBI lineage: Eukaryota > Metazoa > Chordata > Mammalia > Carnivora > Felidae > Prionailurus > Prionailurus bengalensis. Next base: position 20,446,574 of record NC_057355.1, read on the forward strand.
AGTTTTTGTTTGTTTTTGACAGTATTTAATCTAAAATTGGTGGGTTTCAGAACAGTATTCCAGTATAAAGCAGCAATAAATATAGCCCTTTTGGTATCTCTGACCTAGAGTTCTTCTTAATTTATTTATTGCAGAGAAGAGTAGCTTCAGGTTGCTCCTTTATGGGTTAGCCAGGTGCTTTATTTCCATTCCTTCTCAAACAGATAAATTGTTAATAATGAGAAGTGTATGGTGAGTATATGAGTAGGGAATTTCACATTTTATATCTTAAAAATGATTGCCTGTATCATGGAAACACTGCTTTAGAACAAGAGAAAACCAGTGTTGCCAAAATTTGTACTGTAAAACACACCATTTGAGACTTAAAAACAAAGCCCTGGTTGTTACATTTGTAGTGTTAAATACTGAATCTCAGATGGCCCTTAACTTTGGGATAGATCAAAAGATAAGTTTTTATTAGTTTGTATTGTAGGTGTATGTTAGAACAGCCTATAACTCTTTCATGTTGGTGGAATGCTGGGAAATGAGTTGACTGATGAATGACCTCAAATCATTCTAGTTTATTGTACCCAAAAAGGATGTGCAAACAGGAGTTAATATTACTTTATATGGATACTAATTAGGAACATGAGGTTAGCATATGCCTTCTTTAAATTAAACACTTTTTTGACTTGCTGAAATATTTTTTATGTTTGGTTTTTAAAAATTTTTATTTTATTTTATTTACTTTAGAAACAGAGCATGAGCTGGAGAGAAGGGAGAGAGAGAAAGAAAGAGGGAGGGAGGGTGGGAGGGTAAGTGAGTGTGAGTCAGCCTTAAGCATGCTGAGCTTGGAGCCTGACGCAGGGCTCAATCCCATGACCCTGGGATCATGACCTGAGCTGAAATCAAGAGATCAAGAGTCAGATGCTTAACTGACTGAGCTACCCAGGAGCCTCTGTTTTTTGTTTTTGTTTTCTTAAATAGTATACATTCCCAAGGAGTGAAAGTTATTTTTTCTTGGTTGTTTTAGGAATTTTCACTCTTTTGGAACTGCCACTAGTAATCTTTGGGGTTTGTACAATTTCTGATGACTGAATTAATTTTAATTAGCTCTCAATTCAGTTCATAATTATAAAATCCAAGAGAATTTTAGTAATGACTATTTTGTTGTTGTTAGCCCAACATTCATTGAGTACATTTTGTTTTGGATCCCTGTCCTCTAGAAGCTTACAGTTTTCAAACTGCTTTATACTGTAATGATTGTGAAATGTGTAATTAAGTTTTAAGATGCAAAGGATTTATATTAATATAAGAGCACACTTATGGTCATCTTATAATAACATCATGTGTGCTTTTTTTGGTTGGAGAAAATATTGGAGTCCTACCTAGAGCCTGGGCTGGCTATAACACATGAGTTTCTGTGTTTTTCCTTGTTAATTTTTTAAAAATGTTTTAATTGAATCTGGACATATCCATATAAGTGTTATATGCATGTGTTTGGTTAAAGCATCTCAAAAGGAGAAAAAGGTTAAGGATTATAAAGTAATCAGAATTTACTTATATACTTACAACTTCTTGAGGGTACTGACATGGAAAATGCACTATATGCTAACAATTACTGTTATATTTAGAGTCTGACAAGTTGTGAAATATGGAACAATTTGAATTTTTGAAACTTTATTCTGCATTCAACACATATTTATTGGGAACCTGGTATTGGGAGTCAGGCACTGTTGTAGATTCTGGAGATAGAACAGTGAACATATTTCTGTACTCATGGAGCATTTTAACAGTGTGAGCAGACAGCAACAAACAAAATACTGTACACGATGATAAGTTCTAGAATTCCTAACGTGCCATTTCTGAATCATAACCTCCTTCTCCCAAAGATTACAACTATCTTGTCTTCTGTGGTACTCATTTTCTAGCTGTTCTTTATAATTTTACCACTTAATTATGCATTCTGTGGATACTGTAGTTTTCCCTGTGAACTTTATACAAACAGAATCTTCCAGTGTGGATTCTGTTGTACGTGGCTTCTTTTGCTCAGCATGGCTTTTGTGAGATGTGGGCAAATAGTTCATTAGTTTTCATTGTATTCGTGGATCAAATTCATCCCATTGCATGAAGACTTAACTGCCAAACTGGCTTGGGTTGGGGGGGGGGGACGTTTGGGTAGACTTTTCTGGTTTTTATTGGAGAAAAATACTGTATACCAAATTCAGTAAGCCTGGTGAGTGGTCATTGGAACATAACAGCTCTGTGAGAGATGTAAGCAGCTTTTGGTGTTCAGATGAAGTTTACCTTGAAAAGTCAAAAGTCAAAACTAAAGTCTTTAATTTTGATTGAGGGTATTGTATGACTAAGGCCTTAAAATTCGTCATCTTAAAGTATATTTTAGTAGGTGCCCACTTACCTGACTCTGATCAGACCAATAAAAGCCACAATCTGGTGATATACATCCTTTGGGAAAACAGGCCTACTTTTCAAAGTATAATTGTAGGAAATCTTTACCATGGTGTCATGTAAAGGAACTTTGGAAGATTTATTTACTGGTTGTTGTTTTTTACAGTGATACATTTTGGAGTATCTGATTAAACAAATGTATATACCAACTCATATTTTTCTGCTGTATTGTCAATAAAATCAGAAGACAGTGGCCACGGCAAGTAAATTTATATTCTAGTTGTAAATACAAGAAATGTGTGTCTGTAATAAATATTAGTCCCCTAATATTGAGCACTGATTCTATGACAAGTGCTAAGCTAATGTTTTGTGTGCATTGTTTCACCTTAATCTTAACAACACTGTTAGGTACTACTATAACCTCTATTTTAAAAGTGAGGAATGTGAGGTTAAATTTACTTGCTCTAGCTAGTATGCTTTATAATTCATATACATGCACATGCTTATATGTTGCTGTGTTCTAAAGGAGTGTCACGGAGATGGATGTGGAATGGTGTTAGGTGAGTTTTAGACCAGATAGACAGCATGAATCATGAAAGCTGGGAGGCATAGGGTACTGTAGCTGTCAGAGAGCACAAGCTGACTTAAAGGAAGTGTGTAGCTATTGCTCAGCTTTAGCTGATTGTTGGCATGGAAGAAGGCAGGCCAGATCTTCCGGTTTTTCAAAACAGGTTGTAAATCTGGATTTTTATGTAAATAATCTTGACTTAAATGCTGTCAGCTGATGTCATTTTTATGTGTTTTTATTGTGAAATATAATACCTATATAAAAGTACATAAAGCAGATATACATTAACAAATAATTATAAAGTGAGTACCCATGTAAACACCATGCAGGTCAAGGGAATACAATGTTGCCAGCTTTTCAGAAGCTTCCCATCTTGCTTCTTCTCAATAACATTACCCTAGTAAGGTAGCCACTGTCCTGACCATAAGATCCATAGGTTGTGACCTTCCTAAATAACACCTTTACTCCCCTAAGTCAGTTGCTGTTCTGACTTTTAAAGATTCAGATGTTGTTGCATATGAATTCATTCCTCTTCATTGCTGTATGGAATTCTATTGCATGAATATGCCACAGTCTATGCATTCTCCTGTTGATGGACTTTTGGGTTATATCCTAATTTGGGCAGTTAAGAGTAATGCTTCCATAGAAACTTGTACATTTTTCTTGGTAAACACACATACATTCCTCTAAGATACGTATTTAGGGATGGAATTGCTGCTGGATTGTTTAATGTATCTTCAAAATAGTAGATAATGTGTTTTCCAAAGAGGTTGTACTAATTTATACTCTTCGTCATCAGTGAATGAGAGCTTCTTTTGCTCTGGATTTTTACCAGTGCCTGGTGTTATTAGACACTGTAATTTTAGCTCTTCTGGTAGGTCTTTAGTACACTCTCATTGTAGTTTTAATTTGCATGTCCTTGACTAGATGAAGTTGATCAACTTTTCATGTTTATAGCCTGCCTGTTAAGTTTTTTGTCTGCTTTTCTGTGGGACTTTTTCTGTTGATTGGCTTTATGTTTTTTGTATAAAAGCCAGTTGATTGTATGTGTTGTAGACATATTTTCCAACATGGTAGTTCTCTCTTAATGGTCTTTTCATGAATAGAAGGGGTTTTTTTGTTTGTTTGTTTAAGTTTATTCATTTGTTTTGAGAAAGCATGCAAGTGGGGTAGGAGCAGAGAGAGAGGGGGGAGGGAGAGAATCCCAAGCAGGCTCTGCACCATCAGCACAGAGCACTGTGCAGGGCTCGAACTCACTATGAGATCATGACCTGTGCCAGGATCAAGAGTCAGATGCTTAACTGACTCATGAACAGCAGTTTTTAATTTGAATGTGGTTTGAGGGTAGTGGCACAGGGCAAGGCCAGCAAAGAAAGAAATTTCAAGAGAGAGACCTGCCAGCATGCCAGATCCTGCAGAGTGGTCAAGTGAAATAAGGACTGGAAAGGTTAATTGAATAACCGTAAGTTTTTGTAGCTTTACTATATGAGTTTAGGCTCTGGAATCTGAATCTTGAGTCTACTACTTAATAGCTGTTTTCTCATCATGAAATGCAGTAATGATGACAGTACCCATCTCAGAGTGGTTATGCACTCAGCACAGTACCCAGCACTGTTCTGTTCTGTTCTGTTAAGCTATGCCTTTTAAAAACATTTTTTTTTTTTTTTAATTTTTTTTTTTTCAACATTTATTTATTTTTGGGACAGAGAGAGACAGAGCATGAACGGGGGAGGGGCAGAGAGAGAGGGAGACACAGAATCGGAAACTGGCTCCAGGCTCCAAGCCATCAGCCCAGAGCCTGACGTGGGGCTCGAACTCCCGGACCGCGAGATCATGACCTGGCTGATGTCGGACGCTTAACCGACTGCGCCACCCAGGCGCCCCTAAAAACATTTTAAATGAAGTCCATCTTAATAGAAAAGAGACCCAGCACATAGTAAGCTGTTCTGTTAAGGTATACCTTTTAAAAACATTTTAAGTGAAACCCATCTTAATATCAGAGAAGAGGCATGTATTTATGTATATATTTCTTTGATATTGGACAGAGGCTAGCCTGTAGATAAGGAGTCTCAGCCCAGCAAGATGCACTGTGGAACAGAAGTCCTTGGGCTCTGAGACACTTTTGAAAAAATTATTACAATAGCATTAAGTAAGACATGCAGTCTTTATTCTGATGGATTAGAGAATAGAAATTAAAGACTATTCCAGATCCAGTGCACAGTTGGAATATCTACCTGATCTGAATGGTTGATTAGCAAATTCTGTTTAGTTTTTAACTCTTGAGCACTTTGTAGTTTTCCACTTGTTCTATCTGTACCTTCTATCATCCTATGTCTCCCCTCCCCCTGTGCACATATACATATATGTGCATACATCATAGTTGCTCTGGATTCTTGTAATAGCTGCCTAAGTATAATATACCCCTTCTTTCTTCTTACTCTTTTTCTAAATTGATTCTCAAAATCCAAGTTGTATTAGTTTCCCACCCCAACACACACACTCTTCCTAAAACTCCTAGGCTTCTTACTGCCTTTAGAAGTAGAAGACCAAAGTCCATACTGTATGGTCAATAAACTTCTGGATTATTTGACCCCTGCCTATCCCTCTAGACTCATCTTCCATCTTGTTCCTTCTTGCTGTGTTCTCCAACTATGCTGTCCTCTTTTTGGTTCCTAGTAGAAGTTGCACTTTCTGCCAAGTTTCTGAGCTCCTCTCAGTGGCACTGTTTTCCTTTTTAGTACTGATTTAAGCCTATGATTATATATTCAGTTGTGAATTTTTTCCCCCACTGGACTGTAAGCTCCATGAGAACAAAGGTCAATACCGATTGATTATTCACAGAACTTAACACAGTCTCTAGTGTAATAAACTCTCAAGTATTATTTGAATGAATGAAAGAAGGAAGTACTTTTTTTCTACCCGGAAAGCTTCCCTACCTTCATCCCTCATTCCTCTAGCATCTGTCCCAGTTCTGTTCCTCAAGAACCATGTCCTGAGCCCAGAAATTAGGTCATAATTCTCTTTTAAGCTCTCAGTACTTTCTCTTTGTTACACTACAATAACTTATATTATCTGTCTGCTGGTTATTTGATTAATATCTGATGTCCTTCCTAGAATTAGAATGGCCTTTTTAATACTCTGTTATTGACTTACTGGTAAGTCAACCTAGAAACTCCTAGAAGGTACTAGCACATCTCCAGATCTAGTTGCATTTTTCTAGGGAGGGAGCTCCTAGAGTAGTCAGTCCATGGAAAATTTACTTACCTCCCTGGCGTCTTGGTAGCAGTATTGTTGGTGTAGGTTGTTCCTAGATCAGTAATTAATTTCTGGTCCCCTTATTAAGGAGTGCACTTGTTGTGATGAGCACCGGCTATTGTATGGAAGTGTTAAATCACTATGTTGTACAACTGAAAATAATATTACACTGTATGTTAACTGGAATGTAAATAAAAACTTAAAAAAGCAAAAACAAAAGACATACAGCTGGCCAACAGACACATGAAAAGATGCTCAACATCACTGATCATCAGAAATGCAAATGAAAACTACAATGGATAATGCCTCATACCTGTCAGAATGGCTAAACTCCACAACACAAGAAACAACAGGTGTTGGGGAGGATGTGAAGAAAGGAGAAAGAACCCTTTTGTACAGTTGGTGGGAACACAAATTGGTACAACCACTTTGGAAAACAGTATTGGAGGCTCCTCAGAAAGTGGAAAATAGAACTACCCTCCAATCCAGCAGTTGCACTACTAAGTATTTATACACCTAAAGAATACAAAAATACTAATTCAAAGGGATACCTGCACCCTGATGTTTATGGCAGCATTATCTATCATAGCCAAATTATGGAAACAGCCCATATATATCCAGTGGAATATTACTCAGCCATAAAAAGAATGAAATCTTACCATTTGCGATGACATGGATGGGACTAAGTGAAATAAACCAGAGAAAGACAGACACATGATTTCACTCATGTGAAGTTTAAGAAACAAAGCAAACGAGCAAAGGAAAAAATGACCAAGACATGGACTCTTAACCATAGAGAATTGATAGTTACCAGAGGGGAGGTAGATGGGGGGATGGGTGAAGTAGGTGGTGGGGATTAGGAAGGGGCCCTTTGTTGTGATGAGCACCAGGTGTTGCATGGAATTGTTGAACCACTGTATTGGACACCGGAAACTATACGCTATAGTTTACACTATATGTTAGCTGGAATTTAACTAAAAACATAAAAAAAATTCTAGTCCCCTGAAGTTATCTTCTTTTTTTAAAGTGGAAAAATTTCAAAACCATTCAGAAGTAGATGAAGATTATAAAGAATCCCCACATCACCATCACCAGGTAGTTATCAAATTATGGCCAGTGTTGGTTCATTTATCCTTCCAATGCATTGTATCCTCACTCCCCCATTATTTTGAAGCAAATACCAGACTTGTCTTTTCATCATTATTGAGTATATATCTCTAAAAGATAAGAATTCTTTAAAAAAGAACTAGATGACCATTGTCACACTTTAAAAATAAATTCTAAATCCAAAATCCAGTGTTTAGTCAATGTAAAGTTTCCAATTGTTAAAAATACGAACTTTCCTTTTTAAATATATTTTTAAAAAATCAGGATCCAAACAAGGTCCTCCTATTGTGGTTGTTTGGTATATCTACTGATAATCTTAGACTGTAAGGTTCCCCCATGTCTCTTGGTCTTTATCCTCCCCGTCCTTCTTGTGGTTTTATTGGTGAGGAACAGTTTTGTTTGTCCTCTTAGAATTTCTTAATCTGGGTTTTGATGCTTGCTTCCCCACAGTGGTTACAATGTTTCTCTGCCCTCTATTTATTAATTGGTGATATAGCTAGAGCAGTTCTAATAGAAATATGTGAGCCACACATGTAAAATAAAATTTTTATTAGCCACATCAAGAAGTTAAACAGGTGAAGTGAAGTTAAGGGGTGTCTGGGTGGCTCAGTCTGTTGAGCATCTGACTCTTGATTTCAGCTCGGGTCATGATCTCACAGTTTGTGAGATCAAGCCCCATATCAGGCTCTGTGCTTACAGTGGGAAGCCTGCTTGGGATTCCCTCTCTCTCTCCTCTCCCCCGCTGCCCTTTACCCCACTCACACACGTGTGTGTGCATGCTCTTTCTCTTTCTCAAAATAAATAAATAGATAAAAACTTAAAAAAAAACAGATGAAGTTAATTTAACGTTTTATTTCATGCATATACCAAAAATATTATCATTTTAACTATGATAGTGCCTTCAGTTTCTCTTTCCTTGTCTTTCACAACCTTGACACTTTCAGTGAACACTGGTCATTTATTTTTTAGAATGTTTCAATTTGGGTTTATGCGATGATGTCTCATGATTTGATTGAGGTTGTGCGGTTTTGACAAGACTACCACAGACATAATGGCTTGTCTTTCTCAGTGGAGAAAGTGTCAGGAGAAAGTATGTCTGGCCTACTTCTTTTATTCTCTCTTCATTTATTAATTGGAATTCCTTTGTAAAGAAGAGTGCCCCTTCATTTATTTGTTTGATTATTTATCAGTATGCATTCACAGATAATTTATTCCATGGGTTACAATGTATTATTATTATTACTTATTTTGTTGCTCATATTGTTAACGCTTTGGCCATTGGAAGTCCTCTTTTGAGCACTTTTTATTTATTTATTTTTTAATTTTTTCTAACGTTTTATTTATTTTTGAGACAGGGAGAGACAGAGCATGAACAGGGGAGGGTCAGAGAGAGGGAGACACAGAATCTGAAACAGGCTCCAGGCTCTGAGCTGTCAGCCCAGAGCCCGACGCAGGGCTCGAACTCACGGACCGTGAGATCATGACCTGAGCCGAAGTCGGCCGCTTAACCGAATGAGCCACCCAGGCGCCCCACTTTTTATTTTTTTGGTACATGATTTATGTTGTATTTTCCCTACCCTAACCCTGGCTTCTCTCACTTATACAAGAAGACCTGATTCTTTTATTGGAGAATGGAATTTAGATACCTGGATCTGTATATCCAATTGGTACGGCAGTGGTTGTTCCTTTTAGCAGTCACAACTAGACAGACACATAGGTTAGTTTTTTCCCCATCCTTTTCAGTTGTGGTATTCATTTGAAATGGGTTTATTTATTTTTTGAGTTTATTTATTTTATTTAGAGCAAGTGAGGGGTGGGGGAGAGAGAGAGAAAGAAAGAGAAAGAGAGAATCCCAAGTAGGCTCTGTGCTCTCAGCACAGAGTCTGATGCAAGGCTCGATCCCACAAACCATGAGATCATGACCTGAGCCAAAACCAAGAGTCAGACCCTCAGCCGACTGAGCCACCCAGGCACCACATGGAATAGGTTTATTTGTTAACTCTGTGTATTCTATTTTGGGTCCCACCTCCATGACCATCCTTGTTGATTTTAATTATTTATTATTTTGGGGTATGTGAAACATTACTGTAGTTCAAAGCTGTACAAAAATACATGCTCAGGAGTGTTAATTCTTCCTCATTCCTACAACCCCAAACCCATTTTCTTTTCCTTCCCACCCCTTTCCCACTTAACCTTGTAAGGTAGTTCCTTTAGTTTCTGGTTTATCATTTCTATATTTCTTTTTCACAGAGGAGCAAGTACATGTGCATAATCTTACATTACCTTCTTTCTTACACGAAGGGTAGCATACTATAGATATTCTTGTACTTTGTTCACTTAAAGGTATGCCCTTGAAGTTGTTCCATATCAGTTCATAGAGATCACCATTTCTTATAGCTGCCAATACTCCCATTGTATGGATGTACCATAATTTTTTCATTTACTAGCCCATATATAGTCATTTAGGTGTTGCTGATACGTATTTGCAACAACAAACGTTGCTGCAATGAATGACCTTGTACATATGTCTATTCACATTATTGGAGGTGTATTGTAGAAGTAGAATCTCTGGGCCAAAAAGTAAGTGTTAGTTTTGTTAGGTATTGCCAAATTCCTTCCAGAAAGGCAGTACTAATTCCCATTAGAAATGTAAGAGAAAGTCCGTATCCTCACAGTCTTGTGAACAGACTGTGTTGTCATATGTTTTATATTTTTGCCAGTTTGATAGGTGAAAAATGGTATCTTGGAGTTATTTTAATATGCATTTCTCTGTGAGTGAGTTTGAACATTTTTTTTTCAAATATTTGAGGACCATTTTAATATTTTTGTGTGAAGTATTTTGTTTTCCTTTTTTAAAATGTTTCTTTTTTTCTGCATTTCTTTCTTTACATATTAGAGATATTGGCTCTTTGAGGTATATTTTGCAAATATTTTCTACCAGGCTGTACCTTGTCTTAAGACTGGCTATGGTGTTTTGTGTGTGTGTGTGTGTGTGTGTGTGTGTGTGTGTGTGTGTTTTGGTCATGTGGGCTTTTTTTATGTACCCAGGGTTATTTTATTTCCTGAGAACTTTTAGTTATGGTTAGGAAGCCTTTCCCTACACCAGCCTTAAAGAATTCACCTGAAGGGTGCCTGGGTGGCTTGACAGTTGAGTGTCTGACTCTTGTCATGTCATCATCATCCAGGGTTGTGGGATCGATCCCCATGTGGAACCTGCTTGAGATCTCCCCCACCCCCACCCCACTGCCCCTCTCCCCTACTCACATTCTCTCCCTTTAAAAAAAAAAAAACAACAGGAATTCATTTAAGTTTTCTTCTAGTACTTTATGGTTTTATTTTTTACATTTAGATCCATAATTCTTTTGGAGTTTATTCTTATGCACGATGAGATATAGATCTAATTTTATGTTTTTTCCTAAATGACTGCCCAGTTTTTCCAACACTATTAATAAGTGACATCCTTTATACCAGCGATTTGACAGGTTACCTTTCTCATATCCTAATTTACCATTATTTACTTTGAGCTCTATTTCTGGATTTTCCATTTTATTCCACTGGTCTATATGTCTAATCATGCACCAGTACCACACTTTTAATTATAGAAGCCTTGTAGTATGTCTTAATTAATTAAGAGCTCTTTAACTGATAGGGCCAGTTACCCCCTGGGAGTTTTTCTTTTGCAGTGTTTTGGTTTTTTTGTTTGTTGTTGTTGTTGTTTTAACCTGTTATTACAGTCAAATAAAAACATATTGTATGTGTTCTTATGTCTGGCTTTTTTTTTTTTTTTTTTTTTTTTAACATTTATTTATTTTTGAGACAGAGAGAGACAGAGCATGAATGGGGGGAGGGCCAGAGAGAGAGGGAGACACAGAATCTGAAGCAGGCTCCAGGCTCTGAGCTGTCGGCACAGAGCCCGATGCGGGGCTCGAACTCACGGACCGTGAGATCGTGACCTGAGTGAAGTCGGACGCTCAACCGACTGAGCCACCCAGGCGCCCCATGTCTGGCTTCTTTTGTTCAACATTGAACAACATTGTAAGATTCATCCATATTGGTTTGTATAGTTGTAGTTTATTCATTTCATGGCTATATAATATTACATTGAGTGAATGTTGTAAGCCCTTAGCAACTTCTGTTCTATTAGGCTGTCTTTATTGATAAGAATTCTTTGTGTATTCTGGATATGAACACTGTGTTGGATATATAGATACTAGCAGGTTATTTTTTATTTTTTGACAACAGATCAAGTTTATTAAACTCTTACGCGTCTGCAATTAATGTTACTTTAAAAACTCAGTTTTACATGAAAATAAGTGATGTTGCTCTTTGTTGTGTATGGGAAAAGTCCTAAGTTTACCTAAGTGGCTTGCATTAAAACTGATGTATTTACTCCATTTCTGTTGAACTTTGATCAGTTACTGTTGCCCAGTTCAGTGGTAAGATTTTTAGCCCGGAGATGCCTGATTTTACTAGAAACAAGAGGGAGTGCCCTGATGGAGTGTGCCTAAGGAAGTCTTAGCAGTTGAAACACAGCTTGTCACCTTTTTGCCTTAGACTTTTTGTGACTCGTTTAAAGCAGTTTGAGGGTTTAAGGTGAAGGAAGAAGGCTAATTTTAAAGAAATGTGACCTGTTGAATCTGCTAATTTGGTCTGTTTTTCATTGAGTGCTTTGTTGTGTATCATGTTTTCTCATATATCTTTAGAAACCAAAAAGATTTTTTAAAGTTTTTTTTATTTTGAACTAATGTTAGAGAAAAGCTTTAAAAATATTGGTTTGCTTATAATCCCTCATTCTATATGTTTTATATAACCATAGAACAGTTATCAAGGATAAGAAATTAATATTGATAAAATAATAAAATAATATTAACCAAACTGCAGACTGTACTCAACTATTGCCAGCTTTTCCTCTTTCTGTTTCAGGATTCCACATTGCATTTAGTTCTTGTTGGTGTCTTGGAATCTGCAACAGACTCTCAGTCTTCCCACTGTGTTTTATGACCTTTATATTTTTGAAGAGAATTGATTTATTATTTTGTAGAATGCCCCTCAATTTGCTTTGCCTGATATTTTCTTTTATTATATTTATGTATGTATGTATGTATGTATGTATGTATGTATGTATTTTAGAGCGCAGGAGCAGGGGACAGGGGCAGAGGGGCAGAGGGAGAGAGTGAATCTCTAGCAAGGCTTCATGCTCAATGCAGAGCCCAACAGGGTTCAATCCCACGACCCTGGGATCATGACCTGAGCTGAAATTAAGAGTTGGACACTCAGCCAACTGAGCTACCTAGGCACCCAATCTTTTTTTTTTTTTATCTTTATTCTTCTTATTTTTATTCTTCTTATTTTAAGAATGCTCCATACCCAAGGTGGGGCTTGCATTCACAACTCTGAGATCAAGAATTGCATGCTCTACTGACTGAGCCAGGCAGGCATCCCTGTCTGATATTTTCTTACCATTAGAATGAGATGATGCATTTTTGGCAAAACACTATAAAAATCTTGATGGGTCTTGGTGCATCATATCAAGTGGTTTATAATGTTGGTATGTATTATTGGTGATGTTTACCTTGATCACTAGGTTAGGGTGGTAATTCTCCACTTTGTAAAGTCACTATATATTTTTTTAATTGATAAATATTTTGGAGGAGGTAATTTGAGACTCTGCTAATCCTGCTGCTTCTCAAACTTTCACCCACTAAATTTAGCATCTATTGGTGGATCTCATCTGCAACAGTTTGTGGGGTTTGGCTGATGGTAATTTTTGTTTCCCTTTTTCCTTCCCCATTTGTTAATTGGAGTTCCGTTGTAAGGAGTGCTGTCTCTTTCTTTTTTATTTATTTGATTATATTGGTATAGGCTCAAGGATATCTGTTTTCTTCTATGGGTTAAAATTGAATAGTATCATTATTTACTTGGTTGCTCAAGTTATTCCAGCTTTGGCCATTAGAAGCTCCCTCAGATTGGTTCCTGTGTTCTTTTGACAAACTTACTTTTTTTTTTTTTTTTTGGCAGTCCTTTAATTTCTGGTATCACATGATATTCGAGGTTCATTTTATATTTTCACCCTGAAAGCAACCACTTCTCCAAGGATTCCTGATTTCTTTTATTAGAGAATCATATTTAGAAATTTAGATCTTCATGATGGTGGCTGTGCTCATTGCAGTGGAGGTTTTTGTTTCGTTGCTTCCAGGCTCTTTCAGCAGCTAGAGCTAGGAAATAGATGTATGTATAGTAATCTGTGCATATGTACGTGACTCTTTCTGTACCTGTGTGTATAGATGTCTAAAACCAAGGGTTTGTCCTGATACTTCAGATTCCAGTCTTATTTATAACCTTCCTCCTTTTCTTATTTATAACTTTTTTTCCCAGCAGTAGAAATCCAGCTTTCATTATCTACAGTGTATTTGCTTCTTGGTTTACTTCTGATATACATACAAAATAGTTTCAAACTTATACCCATACCTCCAGGAGAAAGACTAACTAGGCTACAGAATTTCTATACAATTCTTTTTGTCTTTGGCTTTACAGCATTCAGTCAGGATACTGTTTTAAAACTACAGTTTCTTACTTGTGTTTTCTCCTTGGCTTTCTTCATGTGATCACATTATTCATTTATAATACAGTTAGATTCATACTTGTTATTATTTGTATTCCATTTTGGATAATTTCCCATATCTCCATATCTGTGTTTTAATGTGTGTGTGTTTTGTTTTGTTTTGATATGCAAGGGTGTGTGTATATATATGTATATATTTACATACATATAGATATATATTTATAGAAAGAATACTGTGGTTCTGAGAGTCAGAGTTACACAAAAAGATACACTTAGAAATATCACTCCATAGTCCTCCCTGCCACTTCAGTCCCTTTCCCCTTTCTACCTGAAAAGAATTCGAAGTCTTTTTATCCATCTTCAGGCCATTAGAAAATGTCTACCTAAAAATAGTTTTATTTTTGATAACTGGAAAGCACTCACAGTTTTCTAGCGTGTCTGTAACTGTCCCAGATGAGAAAGTGTCATTTTTAATGTGCATATAATGGTAACTTAGTTAAGTTGATATCCTTTCACATTAATCTTAGGACAGACAGGGCAAAGATTTATTTGTAAACTTATATTTTACGGAGACCTCCAACTTTGATCAACCAAAAAATTCCATTTATACTTTATGTCTTCTAGCTGTTAACGTTTTCTAATCATATCTATCATCATTTGTCCCCTAAGTTGCCAACCAAAGAGTGGACAAAATAAAGTATTTGAAAATTTAACTCTTGTTGAGTATAGTTGGGTGTTAGCTACTAAATTTTCTTCCTTTCTATGGAGACTGTCATCCAGCTGTCATCCAACTCAACATCTATTGAGAGACCGCACTCTTACTTTGATCATTATTTGAATTCTTAAGCTTAGTGAATTCTTAACTTGTATTTGAGAAGTTTGTTGAATCCCTGAGTGTCTCCAAGACCTCTCTTCATTTGGCTTTAGATTTGTCTCTTTTACTACTTGAAGGACATTTTTTACTACTTCTTGGACATCTCTATTTTGAGAGTTCACATGACAGCCCTTCAGATTAATCCAAATGCTTATTTTCCCTATTTTTTAACACATACTCTAGTCTTTTTCTTTGTATTTCATTTGTATATCAGTGATCACAGTTGAAATTAAATACTTAATTGATAAGGCCAAGGAGGTCAGCGGTCATCTATCTGTTTTATTCGTTAAAACTTAGGTTGTATTTTTTAAGTTCCTGGCTCAGCCTGATCTCAGTAGATGATCTTGCTTTTTATTTTGGGTGGAAAATAACTCAAAACAAAACAAAAACACTTTGGAGAGCAGAAGAATTTAGAAATAATTCAGTGTAGCAGCTCTGTTCACAGAAGGACTCCAGAGAAAGCACCTTCCTTTACTACTTGATTTTCCTAATGGAGGACAGCAAGTTGTCAAGAGTGTTCAGCTGCCTCATTTAAGAGATAGTACTGACTAAACTAGTCTAGGTATATATTTAATATTTAAAGGTCATAGCTTCCATTTTTATATTTTGTTTTGGTGTATTCTCCGAGCAATAAATGATGTTTTGTGTTAGTTTATTGGTTTTCCTCTATCCTCATTGGCTGTTCCTTTGGTCCCCGCCCCCCCCCCCCCCCCCCCCCCCCAAATACTTGTAGTCCACAGGGTCATCTTAGTCCTTGCGTAATTGGATCTTTTCTCTTGGTTTCAACACTACTTTGTTGATTACTTCTAGATCCTTATCTACTCGCGATCTCAGTCTTGATCTTCAGCCCTGTATATTTAGCTTCCTATTGCCTATATCTCTGCTTCAGTATTTCCACAGGCACCTTCCATTTAGGATGTCTAACACTGAATTTATAATCTTTTCTTCTTCCTGCTTTTCCACTCAGCTGTCCATCTAAAGATGCCAGTTGGCCATCTTTAGCTTCTCCCTCTTTACACCTTAACTTTCTAACTGGTCTCCTTACCTCAAATCCATCTTCCACAGCCTTCAGAATGAATTTGGGCTATGTCATGTGATTGCCTGAAATTTCTTAGTGTTTTCCCACTGAGCTTAGAGTCCTTAGCATTATATTACAAGGCCTATTGTAAAGGAACTTTTGCAACTTCTCTTTTTAACCCTTTCCTCATCCACACATCGTACAACTCAGCCATCCCACAGCCAACTTTATGTGCAGCATTAACAACCTTGCTGATGTGATGTTTCTTCTGAAACTTGTCTCCCCAGTTTTTTTTTTTTTCCTGATCATTCTCCAAGCTTGAACTTGACCATGTTTTCTCAGGGACTCCTATCTCTGATCTTCACAGCAGGCAGAATCTTCATTCTCTTCTACACCATGTATGTAGTATTAGAAACTTTCTCCTTGAGCCCGTTAGAGAGGAAGAGGGACCTATTTTTGGCCTCCACACCACTTGCATATCTGATAAATATTTGTTGAATGAATGAATGAATGAATGAATGGGTTGCTTTTAAAATTACAGCTATAGCAGTAAAATTTAACTGACTATAAATCCTGCTATGTGTCTAGATAATGTTAAGGAGTAAGATTTTTCCTTCGTTTGTAGAATAGTTGCCTTATTTATTGTTTTGGATTTGGTTTTCTCCCAGTTATAGGTTCATCTTGTTTTGTCAGTTTTTGTGTCCTCCTGTCTATTCCCCATTTAATCTGTAATCATCCCTAAAGGACAGCAAAACTGCCTAGAATGGGGATCTGAAGTTTTGGCAGGAAGCCCTTTAGAGTTGGTGATCTGAGTAGTGTCTTTGCCAGCTGGATCTTAGAACAAAGAAACCAAACAAACTCTTGGCAAATTCTGAAATGCAGCTTTTTGCTTCTTCAGAAATTGTGATTCTAGTCAGTTGATACTGACTTAGAAATGTACTCATAACTCAGAATCCAGTAGTCACAATTTGCAGTCACTCCTGATGTCTTCAGTACTCCACTAATAATTGAATTTGCGGCAAGTTTGAAATTGGAATTATAATTGGACTACAATTAGAATTATAGTCCAATAGAATTTTGGAGGTAGAAAGAACCTTTTACTTGAGATAATTTCATCCAGTTCTTTAATTTTATAGGTAAGGAAAACTGAGGTCACCTATCCAGTATGGCAGATTTGGGCTCTGATCTCAGTATTTCTCATCTAGTTCATTTTCCGTGTAACAGCATCTTTCCAGGTTACTAGGGAATAATAGTGCTGGTATTGTGCTTAAAGTAGTAACACTTTTTCTTTGGTCTCCTAAAGCCCAGGGAATGAGACTGTAGATTTCTCAGAAGATCCATGTCCAAGTTATGCAGCTTTGCATTGTTTTTAATAAGAAACGAGAAGCAACTTTACAATAAGGATGTTGAGTTTAATCATCATGTATTTGTATAGGTAATAGATGAACTTGATAAAACACTACAGAAGGGGTCATAGTGAAAACGTAAGGTACTCTTAGGTATTCTAACAAAAGAAACCTTCTGTCCCCCTTTTTCTAAAGCATCACAATTCTGTTATTAGTGAACTTTTTTTTTCTTTTAGTAGCGCTTACAAAAATAGTGTTTAATAGGGGTGCCTGGGTGGCAGAGTGGGTTAAGCATCTGACTCTTGATTTGGGCTCAGTCATGATCCCAGAGTCCTGGGATTGAGCCCTGTGTCAGGCTTCCTGTTGAGTGTGGAGCCTGGTTAATTAAGATTTTCTCTCCCTCTCTCTCTCTGCCCCTTCCCCACTTGTGCATCTGTGTGCACGCATGCACTCTTTCTGTCTCAAAAAAAAAAACCAACAGCACGAAAGTCGTGTTTATTCGTATAAAAACTGTTTCATATCACTTTTAGCCTTCAATTTTGAGTGATTCACTGTAAGACCCCCCCCACGCCCACTTTATTATTATTTTTGAACACAGTAAAGTCAAAAGAATTTTGCCATGGATACTTGAATCCTGACAAATAAGAGTCTTCCATTATATTTGACTATATTTGCATTATCAAACCCATTCATTCATCTATTCTCTTCTCTATTCATGGAGAACTCCTTGTAAGGTCTACCTGGTAATGTAAACAAACATGGATAGAATTTGGCTGCTTCTGCCACTGAAGGAAACCAAAGGCTAGAGAGTGGAGAGGAGAGGACATGCTTCGTGATTTAAACTAGGACTACGTTTTGTTGTTGTTTTGTGGTTTAAGTGGTAGGATTGGCAAGGCATAATAACTCATTCATATTGTGGATTAAATTGGTTTGATGTGCTGGTCAAGAGCCTGACTAATCACCTTTTTTAAATGTCTCAATCTCTATTGCATACGTCTCCCTTGTGATAAATCAAGCTAATAAGGCTATGTTTGGCTTTAACAGAGAATGAGCAATTACTACCCTTTTTTGGGAAGCCATTGAGTTAGTTGAGATGTGTACTTTTCTAATCCCTCTGAAGAAATATTCATTTTGATTGGAATGCCAGACAGTTGTTGTAGGATTTTTAGTTTTTCCCTTATCTGAACAAAATTAATTTCTCTTACTGCAGTTTTCTTCAGGCTTGTACAGTAAGACCTTACCAACAGATCCCTTACCAACAGTTGAATAACTACTTTTTATAATTAACAATAAAACAAAATAATTTCCTTAAATATTACTTGGTTTCCTAAAACAAAGTTAATAAAGATATTTGAAGTTTCCAAGGGGATTTGGTGAATGTGGTTTAAAATACACTGGCAGTTTATTCTGATTGGGAATAAAGAAAGGAAAGCAAAAAGATACAATACCTAATGAAAAATGTTCTTCCTAATCCCTTCACTTTGAAGATGATCAGTGTTAACACTTTGTGTCTTTTCAGCCTCCTTTACTACTCATGTTTAAAATTAGAATAACAATATATGTTGTTTCATAACCTCCTTAACATTAACCCTTGTTAACCCTCCTTGTTTAACCCTCCTTAACATTAAATGAATTCCTTGTTTGATTAATACTCTTTTGAAAAATGGAAAACTTGTGGTGATTAAAATCATATGGAGGATGATAAGCTGCTTCATACCAAAGAATATGTTATCAAGGTACTTGTCTGTTGTCAGATCACTTTCCCTTTGCACTGATATGAAAGGGATTGAAAAGGCAGTTGAAGCAATGCTGCTGGTTAAAGTGGATTGAGAATAGATGAGTTTAGAGCCATGCAAGCAGTTCTCATTTTTAATAAGTCAGCTAAGATTGGACAAACTGGCAATTATTGCAGATATATTTATCATGTATATTTCAGTAGGACTCTCGATGTTTAGCAGAATTACTCATATCATCGTTACTTCACATTGATGGAGGAATTTTTTTAAATACATTAAATCCTGGTCAATTTTTGTGAAAAAACAAAACAGCTTTGTTTCTAGCAGAGTTTCATTAAAGGGAGGTTTTGCTGCATTTGATTGGAAGATTGAAACAAAACTCTGGTAAGGTTGGTAGTTCTTATCTACGGGAGTGAACAGAGAGATCCTTTCTCCCTCTTTTTTCATCTGGCAGGAAAGTTAATCTAGTTGCTTTGAATTTAGGGAAACAGGCTTTCCTTAAAGGGATTCATTTTCTAAAGTGGCATTAATCTTCAATTAAAGATGTTGTGGGAAAGGAGAAATGGGTCCATGGTACCTTGATGGGCATATTCTCACGATGCTAAATGACAGCAGTGTGATAGAAGACGGATCTCACTTGTGAAATCAGCATTTCTAACAGTGATTAGCAGTGATCAGCATTTCTACCTGTGATGTTCTGAGAATGTCATGCTCAGCATTTTCTCCTTTTACCCAGCTTTTTGTTAATTCTGGAAAGGACTTTGTTAAAAAAAAAAAAAGTTTGTAAATATAATATATTTTTAGTAACCCCAGTTCCATAAAATGGTAACATTAAAAGAGACTGAATTATTTAAGCCTCTAAGAGCAATTAACCCAATTTCTAAGAAATTTTTTTTTAATTCTTTAGTGCTAATGCCTTGAATAGTAACTTATTTCCTGCTTTACTAAGAGGTTCTTGACAGGAGGTGAGCCTGAGCTACACTATGGTTTGAGTAGTACCTGGATTGAAGGTGTGTTGTTTTAATTTAATGGTGATTCTTGGGGATACTTTGTAGTTAATTTGTTTTTTTGTTTTGTGTGACCACGATACATATACTAGAAAAAACTTTTTTTTTTTTCTTTTTACTTAAGGGTTATAACCAGAGCTTGAAAAGATAATTCTGTAGCAAAACTGAAACTAGGTGGTGCAGTAGTGTTTAACTATGTGATATTAAAGCAACCAATGTCCAAACGTATCTAATGGTCTTATCTAGTTTCCGGTAACATGTATATTTATACTTACTGAGTTAAAAAGTATTAGACTTTTCCTTCCTTTGCACAGTTACACTGCGCAATGCTTTTTAATGTTTTATGTGTCATCAGATATTTTAAAATAGTACTATTCCAACTTCTATTCTTTTCTATCTGATGTTAAGTATAAAGTTACTACAGAATTAGCTTGAATGCCAGTTTGAGCTGACATGAAATGAATGTAGAGCAGCATCTGTCCAAATTAAGTTAAAAACAAAGGAAGTTCCTGTGTGTAGTTTCCTGTCTCTTACAACAAAAACAAAAAGCAAACAAAAGCCTTCCATAATTATTAAACTCATTTCAGAATATCTAATATTAACAGCATGAATTTTGGTATTTCAGTATGCGAATTGTTTGCTGGATTATCTCACTTTATTAAAGACATTTTCTTAACAGAGAAATGATTTGTTTTTCTTTTCCTTTTTCAGAACACAGCAATGGAGGAAACAGCTATATGGGAACAACACACAGTGACGCTTCACAGGGTAAGTTTTCTGTTGCAGTAAATAATCTGTGTATAACTCAGGATACTGGCAGCTTTGGAAAACAATAGAGGAAAGCCAGATGTCAGGAAGTCAGAAGAAAGGGGAAAAAACTTTTCTATATTCCTTTGTTTAAAATTAGAGTTGCAATAAATTCTTTATTAAGGTTAGAGGTGAACGTGATTACTTTTTCATATATCCTTTTGGTGATTATTTGTATATTTGGTTTATTTTATTCCTGACTTGAGAAAGTAAGTGATTTATTTTTAAAAATTTGAATCATCAGATAAAACACATTGCATGTTGATATAAACTGTAAACTCCTTCAGACTTTCTGAATATATGTGCAGGTATTATAGAGTTAAAATCAAAACAGATTGTGTGAGTAATAAAACCTTAAAAGATATTTTTGATTTGAAACATGTAGATCCAAGCTATTGTTTAAGCAGTTGCAGATGGACAGAGAGCAAATAGCAGTAAGCTGGGTAAGATTAAGAGCTTTGGGGCCCCCTGGGTGGCTCAGTCAGTTGAGTATCTTTGATTTTGGTCATGATCCCAGGGTCATGGGATTGAGCTCCACATCAGGCTCTACGTTGAGCATGGAACCTCCTTGGGATTCTCTTTCTCCCTCCTCCCTTGCACTGGTGCATGTGCACTCTCTCTTTCCCAAATTAAAAAAACTGAGGGGGGCACCTGGGTAGCCCAGTCCATTGAGCATCTGACTCTAGGTTTCAGCTCAGGTCATGATTTCAAGGTTTCTTGAGTTTGAGCCCCCTGTCGGGCTCTGTGCTGCCAGCATGAAGCCTGTTTGGGATTCTCTCTCTCTCTCTCTCTCTCTCTCTCTCTCTCTCTCTCTCTCTCTCTCTCCCCCCTCCCCCCCCTTTCTCTCCCTCTCCCTCCCTCCCTCCCTCTCTGCCCTTCCCTCACTTGGGCTGTCTCTGTCTCAAAATAAATAAACTTAAAAAAAGAAAATGAAAAAGAGCTTTGTGTCTGAAGTGAGACTGCTCTGAATTTGAATCCTAGTTCCTTCCTCTTTTCTTTTAGGAAGGAGTAAGTGATCTAATAACCCCCTGCTGGAGCCTGGGTTTTCATAGGTTTAAAATGGGGCTAATGGGACCTATTTATGCTTACCATGAAGGAAGTGCCTTCCATAATTCTCCCCAGTCCTGCTTTGAAAAGAGCTAACTCTTCAGAATGAATAGAAAGAGATTAGAGAATATTTAAATACTTCACACTACTGTTTCTACCAGCTGTATCCATTACTAGGAAAATAGAAAGGGGTATGTAAATTAAGTTCCTGAACTCTGCCCCTGATTATCTTGTATGTGTTTGAATCTGAACATAATAGATAATGGGTAAATTAATTATTAAAAAACAGTGATTTCAGATAAGATATGGTTGACTTTTTTTTTATGTCTCCCTAAGTGGTAGAAGAGATCATTTAAGTAACAATAACCTTAACTTTTAATTGTTAAGGCTGAAATATGGCCACTCTGTTTGAAACGTGCTATTAGGTAGCATTTTTAAATCAGATTAAACATGTTATAAAATAACTTCATACCTTAAAAGTGTTTGGTTGTGATATAATTTTGTATTACGTATTTTATTTTATCACATTACATTTTCTTAACACCTTTATTGCTTTTATTGGTATAATTTGCATATAGTAAAATTTATCCTCTGTGTACAGTTCTCTGTTTGATAAATTCGTATAGTCATGTAAGCACCAGCACAACCAAAATACGGAACTGTCCCATCACCTGAAACTTTTCTCTTGTACCCATTTGTCATCAACTTTGTTCCCTTACCCCGGCACTTACCAGTAGCCACTGGTGTGTTTTTTTTCCATATAGTCAGGTAAATGATTTCATACAATATATAGTCTTCTAAGACTAGCTTCTTATACTCTCAGCGCTTACTTCTTATACTCTCAGCCTGATGCATTTGTGATTTCTCCATGACGTTGCTTGTATCAGTAGTTTCTCTTGTTGCCATTATTTTTAGTTCCTTATTGCTTCAGTATTATTCCATTGTATGGATGTAGAATTATTTGGATATTTTGCAGTTTTTTGTGGTTATAATTCTGCATAGTGTACAGGTTTTTGTATGAACATAACTTTTCATTTCTCTTGGGTAAATATTTAGGAATGGGCTTGCTCTGAGTCTTATGGTAAGTGAACATTTATAAGAAACCACCAAATGGTCTGTACAATTTTGCATCTCCATTGGCTGTGTATAAGAGTTCTGTTGCTTTTGTATCCTTATCAACACTTGATATTATCAGGGTTTTTTTGCCCCCCTAACTTTAGCCCTTCTAATAGTTGTGTAGTGTGTTTGTCATTGTGGTTTTAGTTTGCATTTCTCTAAAGACTAAGGACATTAAGGTCTGTATGCTTGTCATCCATATATCTTCTTTGGTAAAATATATTTAAATCCTTTGCCCACTTTTAATAGGGTTGTTTGTTTTCTTAATATTGAGGTATTATGGGGGTTTTTGTTTGTTTTTGTATTGGTTGCAGTAAAATACACATAAAATTACCATCCATTCAAGTTCTTTGCCCATTTTTTAATTGGGTTATTTGTTTTTTGTTGTTGAGTTTTAGGAATTCTTTATATGTTCTGAATATTATTAGCTCCTTAGCAGATATATCACTTGTAAATATTTTTTCTCATTCCAGGAATTGCCTTTCCCTCTGTTGATTGTGTCCTTTGGTGCACTGAGGTTGTTACTGAGTTTTGAGAGTTATTTATATATTCAGGGTACAAGTTATTTATCAGATATTGTTTTGCACATATTTTTCCCAGTCTACAACTTGCTTTTTTCCTTCTCTTAATAGTGTGTTTTGCAGAGCATAAGTTTTAAATTTTGATAAAAGTCCAGTTTGTTAGTTTTTACTTTTATGAATCATGCTTTTGAGATGTTTTTGCTAAGCCCAGGGTCACAGGATTTTTTCTGGATGTTTTGAGTTAAATTTTGTGTATGTTATCACATGTGGGCAGAGGATTTTTTTTTTTTTAATACAGATGTCCACAAACTTTTGGGCCATTGTTTATGAAAAGATTTTCCTTTCTTCATGAAATGCTTTCTACCTTTGTCAAAAATAGGTCTTTCCCTAGTCTGTTCTGTAGATCCTGTGTGTCTATCCCATCTGCCAGTCACTTCTGCATTTGTTATTATAGATTTATATTAGGTGTAGGAATCAGGTAGTGTGAATCCTCCACATTTATTTTTTTTAATTGTTTTGACTATTTTAGTTCTCTTGCTTTTCTACACAAATTTTAGAGTAAGTTTGTCAAATAAAAAAATCTGAGATTTTTATTACATTATAGATTAATTCAGGGAGAACTGACAATACTGAGTCTTCCAAACTTTGAACATGATGTATTTTTCCATTCTTTTATTTTCTTATTACTGTTTTATAGTGTTCGGCATGCAGATCTTACACACATTTTGCTAGGTTTTTAGTTAAGTACATTTCATGTTTCCTGAATCTATTGTAAATGGTATTTTTTTCATTTAAATTTTTGATTGTTCATATGTAGAAATACTATTGATTTTTTTTTTTTAATAAATGAACTTACAACTTTTCTATGTAGTCATGGCATCTGTGAATAGAGGCAGTTTTATTTCTTCCTTTTGGTCTGATCTGTATGCAGTTTCTTTTTCTTGCTTTATTGCACCAGCTAGGATTTCCAAGATATTATGGTGAGCAGACCTCCTTGCCTTGTTCCTAATTTTAGATTAAAATATTCTGTCTTTCACCATTAAGTATGATGTTAACTGTCAAGTTATTGTATATGCTGTTTATCAGGTTAAGGTCAGCAAAGAGCTAAACACAGGGCTAGAACTCATGAATCGTGAGATCACGACCTGAGTCAAAGTCAGACGCTTAACCAAGTGAGCTACCAAGGTGCCCCGCCAGTACTTTGTTTTTACAAGTAGTGCCTGAGGTTAGGAAATGAGTATTCTTACTAGTTTGTTGGTATAATCATTGTCTTGCTTTTTGAATACTCAACAGTTTTGCATTCCCAAGATAAATTCTATTTGGTTGTGATTTATTTTCCATCTTATATATCAATAGGTTGATTTGCTAGACTTTTCTCTTATATTGTTTTTCTCTAGTTTTAGTATCAGGGAAAGCTACTAGCCTCAAAACCAGCTGTTGGAAAGTATTTCTTCCTATTGTGTTTTCTGGTAGAGTTCTTGTACAGTTGATGTTATTTCTTACTTAAATGCTTGATAGAATTTAGAATTCACCAGTGTAGCCATCTGCTCCAGGAGGGATTTTTGTGTGTGTTGTGGGGGGGGCGGGGGGGGGGGGAAGGCTTTTAACTTTAAATTCAGTTTCTTTAATTTTATATAGGATTATTCAAGTTACATATCTCTTTATTAGTTTTTTGGGTAACTTTGGTAATTTGTATGTTTCAAAGTATTTGTCCCTTTCATCTAAGTTGTCAAATTTATGGATATAAAATGGTTAATATTCCCTTATTTTAATGTTGTAGGATCTGTAATAATGTCCCTTTTTTCATTCTGATATTGGTAATTTATGTCTTTTATTTCCTGGTCAATCTAGCTAGTGATTGAACAGTCTTATTGATCTTTTAAAAAACCAGATTTTGTTTTCATCAATACTCTTTATTTTTTGTTTCATTGATTTCTGCTCTTATTTTAATATTTCCTTTCTTTTGCTTACATTGGGTTTAAATTGCTGTTCCTTATATAATTTCTTTAGGTAGAAGCTAGATCACTCAAAACCGTAGAGATAATTTGGCATTATCACATGTTTGTTTTTTCCTCATACCTTTTAAGTGTAAATAAAAGAAGACACAAATCAGCTAAGTTTGTTTCTCCTTTCTGCTGCTTTGCTTGGTTTTGTTAGGTTTTCAGATGTGGGGAAATGCTAAGTCATTTTACTACAGATCTGTATTTCATTAGCTCAGGTAAAGTAGGAAAAGATCTTGAATATTGAGAAAACAGAATCCAGTTTTCTAAGTGTGTTAGAAGTATCATACCAACTCGTGGTAGGTGTAATAATCAGGCAGGTCTGAGTTTTCTATTTAGAAGATGAGTGTAGTTCTGTTCTGTAGATGATCTCTTCTCATACTTCAGTTTTCTTTTGCTATGAGAAAGGTACCAGCCCAGGCGCCTGGGTAGCTCATTCAGTTGAGCATCCAACTTCAGCTCAGGTCATGATCTCACAGCTTGTGAGTTCGAGCCCCATGTTGGGCTCTGTGCTGACAGCTCAGAGCCTGGAGCCCGCTTCTGCTTCTATGTCTCCCTCTCTCTCTGCCCCTAACCCACTCGCATTCTGTCTCTGTCTCTCTCAAAAATAAATAAACATTAAAAAAAAAAAAAGGTACCAGCCCAGAAAAATGTCATCAGAAGATACATAGAGATGAGTTTATAATTAATAATTCTTTGGTTTTAAACATGTTCACTGTTAAGCTGGGAACATAGACCTGTGTTGCTTCTGGGCCTCATCACAGAGACTATGACAGAATGGAAGTCTTCAAAGACCATCCCTCTAGGAATTGTTTTTTTGTTTTTTGTTTTCAGGAATTGTTTTTTGAAGGTTTTTAAAATTAGCCCTGTCAGTGCAAATTGAGACATATATGCCAAAGCATAATTCAGTTGACTTCATTCTCTGAGGCCACAGAACAGTACTTTCAAATCTGACAGTCTTTTGGTGTTCTGAGTTGATCCAGAGTAGTAAGATTTAAACTATTTTAGAGCATTATCAGCACAATGTATTTTGAAGTGCTGGATGATAAGTAAACATTTTACATGTTGTAGACCATAAGTTTGTCACAGCTACTCAACTCTACAGTTGTATTGCAGAAGCAACCACAGACAGTAGGTAAACAAGTGGGTATGGCTATATTTCAGTAAAACTTTATTTACTTATTATTTCGGCCTGGAGGCTATAGTTTGCTGACAACTGACTTAGAGCAGTGGCTCTCCAGGTTTATTATAAAGAGAAGTCAACTTGTTCATCCCCCAGTGAACAGAGGTTCTGATTCATTTGGTTTGGAATGGGGCCCCTAATACGCGTTTTTAAAATGTTCCAGTTTGAAATGGAGGACCATGGCCTCTGGCGTCATATTTTTTTTTTAGTGGGTTTTTTTTTTCATTAATGTTTGTTTATTTTTGAGAGTGGCGGGGAGGGACAGCGAGAGAGAGGGACAGGGTCTGAAGCAATCTCTGTGCTGACAACAGAGAGCATGATGTGGGGCTTAAACTCATGAACCTTGAGATCATGACCTGAGCCAGCATCAGACACTTAACCAACTGAGCCACCCAGGCAGTCCTGGCATTGCATTTTTAAGAAGCATTGACAGAAGAAGGAGAAAGTCACTCTCCTTGAGGTGAGCTCATGGGTTTTTGTCAATCGTGATGAGTAAAGAAGATAATTTGAGGCTGTATGCTTTCGGCAATAACTTGTAGTATAGATACTGAGTATTGCCAAATACGGTCAAATCATATTCTTTGACATCTGACAGTCAGTGATAAGAAAGGTGGAAGTAACTTCTTTTGAAAGAATAAAATTACTGTGGACTAAAACTCTTAAAGTTTTCTCCTATTTATTGTCAAGAATAATATATGATGTGCTTCCATATTGTCTCATCTGTTTGTGTTCTCAGAGGAAACTTTCTTCACCTTAGAATGCTAGAAACCACTGAAATCCTATTTAATATTCAAGGCTAAGTAATTTTTTGGTATTTCTCTCTATTGTAAGCATAGAGAACAAAAACAGGCAGAACTCCTTGCCTCATGGATTCTGGTCTCCCCATTGAGCCTCAGTGACAGATGAATATATTCCTTTGGTTGGTTGTTGTCTATCCCTTCTCCTACTGCATTATAATTTTCTTAAGGCTAGGAAATCTTAATCAATTTCCTATCCCTTTGGTGCTTGGTACTTGGTTATGCCCAATAAAACTTAATTCCCTAGAAGGCCAGCCTGTTCAATAAAGTCACTCTTAGGGAAAGTCTGTGTAGCAGCATTGTCCAGTAGCAATACAATGCAAATGCAGACCACATCTGTAGTTTAAAACTTTTTAGTCTTCACATTAAAAAATGTAAAATACAGGTGAAGTTAAAATATTTTATACACATTGAGTTAAATAAGATTATAAAATTTTGTTTAAAATGTCATTTTCTATATGTACTCAATATTCAAAACTTGGTAAGCTTTTCTCATTCTGACTCTTACACAACCAATGTACATTTTGCAATTTCAGCACAATTTCAGGTAAGACTAACCACGTTTTAAGTGCTCACTCATGATGTGTCTAATGGCTGTCATTGGGAAGTGCAGGTCTGTAGCTTGAGATGCTAATGGCATTCAGAGGGTCCTGTGTTCCACCCCTCTTGCCACCGTGACCCACCTACACTTTCTTTAGCTTCAGATGTTCTCTCTTAGAAAATGCATATGTATTTTTATGATCCTTTGAACAATTAAGCAAATTCTTATTTAGGAATTTAAAGGAATGAGTTGGTCATCTTTTTTATTTTCTTAGAAAGCATTATTTAAAGATTATCTGAGTATTTGTATATTAAAGAATTAAGGGTAAAAGTTAAAAGAAAGGAACCTAGTTAGGAGATATTCTAAGGGTGAGCAGTCAAATGTGTCAGCTAGTGAGGTGACTGAATAAGAAGTAAATTTGGAACAAGGTGCCAAGACAGTACTGTGGGGGGAAATATAGTCTTTCTAATACATGCTACACTGATACATGCTACACTATGGATAAATGTTGAAAACGTTATACTAAGTGAAGGAAGCCAGTCAAAGGACCATATATTGTATAATTCCGTTTATAAGAAATGGTCAGAACAGGTAAATAGAACATAGACTAGTGGTTGCTTAAGGATTGGGGACATAGAGGGATGATGGCTATAAAGAGGTAAGGAATTTGTTTTTAGGGTGATGAAAATGTTGCCAAATTAATTGTGATGGTTGTACACCTCTGAATACATAAAAACATTGAATTGTACATTTTAAAGAGTGAATTTTATGTTATGTGACTTATATCTCATTTAACTTGTCCCAAGTTGAGCAGGTGGCAGGGGGAGGGGGGAGAAATCCTTCATATCTGGTAAGTAGCGCCAAATTGGTATAAGATGGGTATAAAGTAAGCATTTACACTGATGTAAACATGTAAACTAAGGTAGGCTTGTTTTAGCTGATTGAAGGCCATTGTTTACCTTGGTAGAGTGCATTGTAAGTGTTTTGAACTCTTCATTTTAACATTCTGTGAAGAAGGTGTTCATAGCACACAAAGTAAACTGTCAGATAGGTCTTGTGAAATGCTGCATAAAAGCTATAACTTGAGCCCAGGTCATTGGACTTAGCATGTAATGCTTTTTCCATTTATATGTCAAATTAATTTTAAATTTAAAAAATGTGTATGGAATGTAATTTCTGAAATTCAGAACTCCTATAATTCTGTCACATAAGCTACCTATACATGCAATAAATAAAAAGAAGTAAGTTTGGTAAGGAAGCAGCCCAAGTTTGGGTCTTCTTGTTTTTTGGTGTTTTTGTTTGTTTTTTGGTGTTTTTTTTAAGAGTAGAACATAGGTGGCGAGGTCAGTTTTGTGGAGAAAATGACAGTTTTGGAGAAGAGCAGTTGGAGGTGTCCTGTAAGAAGCTGGGAGTAAGAAAATAGAATAGGAATTAGAAATGGAAGCTACAGATTGAGAATCAGAATTGTTAGAGAGTGTGAGAATAAATGGGGACACATACACACACAATTTGAGTAGCCAGGGGACTGTTTAAGGACACAAAGATAAAAAGGAACCAACCTAACAGTCAAGATAATTTAAGCAACATTCTGAGAACTACCAAGATAGGTAGAAAAACTGCTTTAAGGGTCTTTTTGATCTCTCTTTTTTAAAGCTTAATTAATTAATTTATTTATTGAGATTGAGAAAGAGATAGAGAACATGAGCAGCGGGGGAGGGAGAGAGGGAGAGAGACAGAGAGGCAGAATCCCAAGCAGGCTCCATGCTGTCAGTGTGGAGCCCTGACATGGGTATTGATCTCATGAATGGTGAGATCATGACCTGAGCTGAAATCAAGAATCAGACACTTAACTAGCTGAGCCATCCAGGCACCCCAGCACTAACTAATTTTGAACAGGCCTTTAAAACCTCATAGAATCAAAGTGTATCAGAGTTAATAGAATCCTAATCTCTTTTAAGTGAGGGAACTCAAGTCCACAGAGGTCCTACATAAAGTCATAATCTGAAAGTAGTAGAGGCACACATAGGACCCCCGACCTTCTGCCTTCATTTGTAAAATGAAGTTGAATCAAATGATTGCTGAGAATCTATTTGGTTTTAAAATTCTGTGATCCCAATGTCCATTGGGAAAACAATTAGAATAGGTTTCATAGAATTTTTTTTGTTATTAAATTTATTTTTGAAAGACCGAGTGGGGGAGGGGCAGAGAGAGGAAGGCACAGAATCCAAAGCAGGCTCTAGGCTCTGAGCTGTTAGTGCAGGGCTCGATGCGGGACTTGAACTCATGAACTTTGAGATCATGACCTGAGCTGAAGTTGGATGCTTAACCAGCTGAGCCACCCAGGTGTCCCAGGTGTCATAGAATGTTGAGGATTGATTGGAAGAACAAGTGGAGAAGAGTTAAACTGTAATTGGCAAAAAAAGTTAGGAAAGTTTAAGTTAGCTGATTGTAAAAATGTGGCATGGAAAACCAGGAGAAAAAATAGACAGTAACAAGGGAAATCTGTAACTAGAAAATTTGGCATCTTTAAAGAGAACAGAGAAGAAGGGCGCCTGGGTGGCTCAGTCAGTTAAGCATCCAATTTCAGCTCGAGTCATGATCTCATGGCTCGTGAGTGAGTTTAAGCCCCGTATCAGGCTCTGTGCTGACAGCTCAGAGTCTGGAACCTGTTTCACATTGTGTCTCCCTCTCTCTCTGCCACTACCCCATTCTCGCTCTGGCTCTCTCTCCCTCAAGAATAAATAAACATTAAAAATTTTTTTTAAAGAGAACAGAGAAGAATGTTTGGAAAAGAGATTATCCAGATGTTTCTGCAGCTAAGTCAACTTTTAGGAACTACTCCTCCCCTCACCTCCCTTTTTTTTAAGGAATCAAAAAATGCTTTAATACACATGACTGGGCAAACCTTTTCTGTAAAGGGTCAGATAGTAAATTATTTCAGCGTTGTGGGCCATAGATAGGATCCCTGTTGCAACTACTCAAGGCAAAAGCAGTCATAATGATATATAAAGGAATGGGCATAGTTAATGTTCAGTAAAACTGGACAAGAAACTGAACAGATTTCAGGCCTCTTATCATAAATTCAGTTTCCCTACCAGGCAAAGATAGAAACATTTAAGCTATTGCTGCTCATGGGTGCTTATGGTCTCAAAAGGATAAAATATGGTGAAAGTAAAATTCTTTGATTCTCTTCCATCCAAAAGCTGTAACTGTATATGTGTGTGCACAAATACGTGAGATTGTATGTATTCTCTTTAATCCCTTCCCTCACCACCATAATAAAAAACATTATCTGGACATTTCTCATATAAGCGTGTAAAAGTCAGCTATCTTTGGGCACGCACACCTACAAAGTGTTTATTGTAAAAATACAAGAGAAAAAAATGGACTAATTTGCATTTCTTTTGAAAATCCCTTGGGAAGGCAACCATGTTAGTCATTTAGTAAGTCCAGTACAGAGCATATGATTGTGAAGAATAATAATCATTCTGCCACTGGCAATTTTGATTAGTGAACACAATGCTAAAAATTTTTACACATGCTATCCTTATTCTTCTCCCCATTTAAAAAAAAGATTTTTACTATATGTAGCTCATATAGCTATTACATACTTTAATCCTTTCACCCCTTAATCCTCATTTAATCTTAGAAGTAAGGATATATTTAATGCTTGTCACCAGTGCTCTCTGTGTGTCTCTTATTTTGATTGTCAGAAAGTGATTTTCTATTAGATTCTTAAGGAAGATCATGAAAACGGTATTCTTTGTTTTTGCATGTTTATTAGCTCATGTGTGCCTTTTATCCATTCCATTCTGTCCATTCTAGTGGATGTAAAATCCTTGGCTTACTGTTTCCTTTGAGTATTTTATTTTATTAAAAAAAATTTTTTTGACTGTTTATTCATTTTTGAGAGACAGAGACAGAGCACAAGAGGAGGAGGAACAGAGAGAGAGGGAGACAGAATCCAAAGCAGGTTCCAGGGCTCTGAGCTGTCAGCACAGCCTGATGCAGGGCTCGAACTCACAAACAGTGAGATCATGACCTGAGCTGAAGTCTGACGTTTAACTGACTGAGCCACCCAGGCACCCCATGTTTCCTTTGAGTATTTTAACTGTGTTATCTTTGGCATAACATTTTGCTATCCAAGTGTGATGATAATCTAAGTTTCTTTATAAATTAGGAGCTTTTTTGCCTAGGTGTCAGAGAGTCTTTTTCCTTAAAATATAATCATTTTATTTGGGTAGATCTTTGGTGTTAGTCTTTCTGAATTGATACTCTCAGATAACTCTCATATCTACAGCAGTATGCATCCTTTGAGTATGTAGTTTAATTAAAAAAATAATAGTATTGGTTAAGTTGTTTTTGTTTTTGTTTTTGTTTTTTACCAGTTTTATTGTTCTTTTCCCTTATTTTGGTTTAGTTTTTTAGGGACTCCCGCTGTACATATGTTGTATCTCTATTGCCTATCTTGCAATACTACTTTCTTTCAGAATTTAAAAAAAAACTTTATGCATCATTTCTTTTTTGGTTTTAAAAAAGATTTCTGTTTTTGCTTTCTTTTTCTCTTACAGTATTTATTTGGTCTTGTGTTCCTATCAAAAATGACTTTCAAATTTATAAATTAGCTCTTGAATTCTGTCAACTCATTTTTGAGTTTTTCTAATTCTTATTTATGTTCTTTCATGCCTTACCTATTTTCCTTATGCCTTTTAGTTTTTTAATAGTAACAGTTTTGGTCGTTTTTTCCTCTTTTTTTGAACACTCATTCTGGCATGCTTCCCTTTTCTGTAGGGATATTATTCTGCTACTCACTATATTTATAGTAATTTTGTAAGGGATTTGATCCTGTTAACTTTTTTTTTGCTCATTTTATATAAAATTAGTTCTTTTGAGTTCTTTAGAAATTGGCTGTTTTCCTGTGTGTGTTTGTACACGTACTTGCATGTATGTCGGCCAAAAAACCTTACTGCTGCTTTCTGACATTTCCTAGCTATTTGCCTTTTGCACACTTTTATCTGGACCTTCTCTTTTGTCTCTGTTATTCCTGTCCCGCCCAACTTTGATTGCACTGCCAAAAGTTTCTCCACAGTGTTGGGCCCTGTCCAGAAAGGCCTGATAGGTCAGTGTTGAGAATTCTTAGGGGTCACACTGCTCCAGTTGATTCAGGCTCTGCTGCCTGATTCCTTGCTCTCACCCACTATTAGAGCAGGGGAAATCCCTCCGTTTCCACTGCTGTTCTCAAATTGTTCTGCCATTCTTTCCAGTGAAGAATACCTATCAGTTATTTGGGGGTTCTTTAGGTCTTAGGTATGTCAGACACTGTATGGCTTTCCTTCCACGTAGGTATTGGGAACACACAAGTCTCATAGCTGGTTGCTCAGCCCTGACTGCTTGTGTTTTATACCTGAAGAGCATTTATTGGTTACCTGGATTTGTTGTAAATGTCTGTGGTTTTTTTGTTTGTTTGTTTATTTATCATGCAGTTGCCCTGCTTGTTTTTATTTGAGAATTCAGGAAGGTTCAGAATCCATGATACTATGGCTGTTTATTCTAGAAATCTGAGCTGCTAATGCTCAAATTAGTGCTAGTTTAAAAAAAGACAGCTTTCGGGGCGCCTGGGTGGCGCAGTCGGTTAAGCGTCCGACTTCAGCCAGGTCACGATCTCGCGGTCCGTGAGTTCGAGCCCCGCGTCGGGCTCTGGGCTGATGGCTCAGAGCCTGGAGCCTGTTTCCGAGTCTGTGTCTCCCTCTCTCTCTGCCCCTCCCCCGTTCATGCTCTGTCTCTCTCTGTCCCAAAAATAAATAAACGTTGAAATAAAAAAAAAAAAAAAAAAAGACAGCTTTCTATAAAGGGGAATTTAATTAAAATTAAATTGAATAATTAATCATATACTTGTTTTAGTTTGTTATTGTTTTTTTGTAATTTTTTTTAATGATTTATTTTTGAGAGAGACAGAGAACGAACAGGGGAGGGGCAGAGAGAGAGGGAGACACAGAATCCGAACCAGGCTCCAGGCTCTGAGCTGTCAGCACAGAGCCCAACACAGGGCTTAAACTCACCTGAGCTGAAGTCAGACGCTTAACCAGCTGAGTCCCTAGTTTGTTATTGTTGACAAATCACTTTGTGTTAGGCCCTTGCAGGGTTGTTCTTAGCTGGAATATGTAGATGAGTATGTGAATCCCTCCCAGGCTGGGCCTTGATACCCCAAGCTTTTTACAGTGCCATTTGTTAAGTAGAAGTGTATATCTCTTCTACTAGTGGAAAAGTGGTTTGGTTTTATGAATGGGATGACACCAAACTTGGATTTTAATGAACTGAAACTTGCAAGACTGATGAGATGCTAAAGGAATCCTAGGTGTAGAGAGGAGATACAAAATAGAGTTTGCTAATGTATGGCATGCTTAAGCAGGTGTTCGTGGTTCTGTGTGTTTAGAGCAAAGACTAGGGTGCTGGGAAGCAAGTTGGAGTTGTATTTCACAATGCTTCATACTAAAGAATTTGAACCTACGGCCAATGGAATGACAGGATTAGATTGTTTTACAATGGTAACTCTTCATGGATGTCTGGGTGGTTCCATTGGTTAAGCGTCCACCTCTTGATTTTGGCTCAGGTCATGGTCTCACGGTTTGTAGAATTGAGCCCTACGTTGGGCTCTATGCTATCTGTACAGAGACTGCTTGACATTCATTCTCTCTCTCTCTCTCTCTCTCTCTCTCTCTCTCTCTCTCTCTCTCTCTCCCTTCCTTCTTCTCCTCCCCCTCTTCATGCTGACATGCATTCTCTCTTTCTCTCTCTCAAAATAAACAAACTTTAAAAAAATGATAACCCTTCAAACATGAGGGGAAGGTAAATTGTAAGTAGGTGGAGGTAAGAAACCTATTGAGAAGGTCAAATAAGACAATGGTGAAGGTAGAGGGAAGGGGAAGTGTGGAATAGTTGAAACCTTTGAATTTTTTTTCTTAATTTATTTATTTTGAGAGAGAGGGAGAATGCACATGCCCAAGCAGGGGAGGGGCAGAGAGAGGGTCCCAAGAAGGTTCCATGCTGTCATCACAGAGCCTGATGTGGGGATCCATCTCATGAATTGTGAGATCAGGACCTGAACCAAAATCAGAAGTCGGACACTTAACCAACCAAGCCACCCAGGTACCTCAGAGAGCTTTGAAGGTTCTTGATTACCAACCTGGTCTGAAGTTCACAAACCATTTAAGGCTGGAGGCTCAGCCCTGGTTGGCCATTAGAATCACTTTTTAAAAAATGCTTGCCAGCTCCCCTCTTCCGGTTTTATTTAATTGATATGAGGTGGGGGGTTGTACATCAGCAAGCACTTTGAAACTGTTCTCAAATGATTCTCATCCCCAGCCAGATTTGGGGATCACAGACATCTGGGTAATCATTAAATGAACTGTAGCAAGCACTAATCCAGGAATTCCCTGCCTTACTAAGTGCTGGAGCTGCACAGAAGCAGTGGTGCAGGCCAGGTTTTCGACCCTGGTTCACTGCAGCCAAAAACTACACTTAGACTGGCTCACAAGTAAAACCTTAAGGAAAATATCTTCTCATCTCTTTCTCATCGAAAGTTCCTGATATTTTCAGCATTTCTTTATAATTTTTTTGTGTTACTTTTAAATTTTTAAATGAAAGAATTACCAAGCAAGATGTAAATGAACAATATAAAAGTACATAGAATAAAAGATTAGTCTAGGGGCGCCTGGGTGGCTCAGTCGGTTGAGCGGCTGACTTTGGCTTGGGTCATGATCTCACGGTTTGTGAGTTCGAGCCCGGCATCAGGCTCTGTGCTGACAGCTCGGAGCCTAGAGCCTGCTTTGGATTCTGTGTCTCCCTCTCTCTCTCTCTCTGCCCCTCCCCCACTCATGCTGTGTCTCTGTCTCAGAAATAAACATTTAAAAAAAAAAAAAAAAGATTAGTCTGAGCCTCTTCCAAGGAGAAACAAAAAAGAAGCAGAAGAATAATTTGCTTTAAGTACTTTTCAAATGACTAAGGCATCCTGTTATAAAATCATGATGGGTGAAATATCCATTGAAAGTGTAAAACTGGCCAATGGATATTCATGTAACAGTACAAAATATTTATTGGTATTCAGATTGTGCATTGCGACTGTTAAGAAACTGATACCAAGTTTTGGTTTAAGATCAAACAATATCCATAATTACCTAAAAGGGCTACTAAAATAACTCTTCCTTTTTTAAATTACATATGTATATGAAACTGGATTTCTTCATGTAATTTACTAAAAAGCAACATGTTACAATTGAATGCATTTTCTTTCATTTTTTAAAATTTCTTATTAGTGAATGTTGGATTTTGTCAAAGTCCTTTTCAGGATCTTTGGTTATAATCATAAAAATTTTTTCCATTGAAATTTAATAATAGGATATATGATACCAGTGAATTTCCTTATATATCAATCTTGCATTCCTATAATAAATCCCTTTGTCATGGAGTATTTATATGCCCCTTGTTTGCTCTTTTTTGGCTTAATACTTTTTGTATAGATAGATATACATAAATCATGATGGGCTTTAATATTTGTAGTGGGGCTCTGTCTTTATGGACAGTCACTATCAGAGTTAGGTACCAGTATTCTAGTTGCTTTTTAAAAAGAGTTTAGAAGCTTTCCTTCATTTTCAGTGCTCTGGACGAGTTATATGGAGCTTTGAGGCTATGAATTCTATGAAATCATCCTATGAATTCTCTTATGAATTCTTCCATGAAGTTGGTGGAATTCTCCTATGAAATCATCTTGTTCCTGGTGCTTTTTTTGTGGGATAATTCCCTCATAATGTTCTCTATTTCTTCTCCAGAAATTACATTGTTTAAATTGCATTTTTAATTTCTGATGGAGTCATTTCAATTATTTCCCTAGGGAATTGTCTGGTTCCTGTAGGTTTTCAGATGTATTTGAATTTGTTCTGTAAAGTAGTTTCTTATATTTCTAATGCTGTGCTAACAGGTGTTTCATGCTAATCATTTATTTTTGAAATTTTAGGCCTGTTTCTGGCTGTTTTGAAATTTGGATATTGTCTGTCTTCAAGTTATAATAAGGGAATGGTTTTGTGTAGTGATTTGTTCTTATATTATTTTGGGAAGATATATAAGGAGACAGATTCAGACAGATGCCATTGTTTTTGGCTAGCTAGATGTTTTCCTGTTTGTTTTTTTTTTCAGCATTAACCATTTTTTGCATTAGCTTTATTGCAATATAATTTGCATACCATCCAACTCACCCTTTAAAGCATACAATTTGATGGTTCTTAGTATATTCACAGAGTTGTATGACCATCACCAGTCATTCCTTCAGTATTTTCATTATCCTAAAAAAGAAATACTGTACCATAAGCTATTACTGCCCAGTCTCTCCATCCTTTCCCATCCCTTGTTTTAGACAACACCACGTACAGATTTGAATTTGTCTTTTCTGAACATTTCTTGTGAATGGAATTATACTGTATATGGTCTTTTGTGATTGGCTTCTCTCACAGCATGTGCTACTACTTCATTTCCTTTTACTGCAAATACTATTCCATTGTATGGATGTACACATTTTTATTTATCCATTTGGATAAATAAACATTATCCATGTTGATGGATATTTGGGTTGTTTTTCCCTTTTTGGCTATTATAAATGATGAGGCTATGAACATTTGGGTTTAAGTCTTTGTATGGGCATATGTTTTCATTTGGGGGGGGTATATACCTACAAGTGGAATTACTGGTGTTTATTCTTTTTTAAGGAGTTTTTCTTTTTTCGTTCTTGTTACTTCAGTAGGCTTTGGGGTAGGAAGGGGGGGAGGTCATGACATATGCCTAGTCTGTGGTGGATATAGTCTCCTCTCTTGTGGACTAGATAGCCTATCTCCTCAGGTGGTTTAGATTGTAGTACATAGTGTAATACAGTGTTATATGAAAACATACTCCTCTGCTTTAGCGATTCTGGAACCCTAGGAAAATATTTGATGTTTCTTTAGACAACTCTGAATACTTCATTTAATTTCAAGGGAATGGTGTGGATTTCTGTAAGATTAGTTAATTTTTTAATAACTTGGAAATATTTTGAATTTCTTTTTTGTATTGGTATGGCTTTAGTCATTGTGACTAAGATTTTCAGTTCATTTAGAAGTATGTCATGTGTTATTTCCTTTAATTAAAAACATATTTTAAAAGGTTTGATATGGTTCTACTTTCTGTTATATGCAATGTGCATGTAAGACATGATTATAATGTACTACTTCCTAAAGATATTTTTAGCATAATTGAGGGAAGGTGAAATAACATATTTGATTTTCACAGGTGTTGATTTATTATACAAAATGGCATCAGATGTTTATACTAATTGTTTATTCTATAAGTTAGTTGCCAGTGTTTGTGATGGTTACACTAGTATACTGCCAATACCTTCAGGAACCCTTTTGATAATCAAAAATAAATTCCAGGATTTCAGTGTTGAGAATTTTTAAATGTATTTTAGTACTTAAAAAGCACTCATGTAATTGTCAGTTTTTAATATTCTTTTATGTCCAGCATTTATTAGAACATGCATTCCCATACCAGGATAGATCATTCTGATATGAATCTACCCAAGTGTTTGGATCATAGGTGTAAGGTGTAATAAGATTGTAATTTTTAGGGGCGCCTGGGTGGCTCAGTCGGTTGAGCGTCCGACTTCGGCTCAGGTCACGATCTCGCGGTCCGTGAGTTCGAGCCCCGAGTCGGGCTCTGGGCTGATGGCTCAGAGCCTGGAGCCTGCTTCTGATTCTGTGTCTCCCTCTCTCTCTGCCCCTCCCCCGTTCATGCTCTGTCTCTCTCTGTCTCAAAAATAAATAAATGTTAAAAAAAAATTAAAAAAAAAAAGATTGTAATTTTTATATCTAAACTTTTTTAGATTATAGAGTGTGATAGAATGAATAGTTATTTTTCGTACTGGCATTGTTTTCCTATAATTATTACCTTAGGCTCCTGGATTTGGATTTGGAATTGCAATATCTGGTGGAAGAGATAATCCTCATTTTCAGAGTGGGGAAACGTCAATAGTAATCTCAGATGTTCTGAAAGGGGGACCTGCTGAAGGACAGCTACAGTAAGTGCATTTGCTCTTTTGGGTGCCTATGTTACAAGCACCGTTCCTACCCTTGGTCACTGGCACATAGCGCTAGTGCATTCTTTAATATATATTGCCATTTATGTCTATCATAAACGGAAAGCTAGTCACTGTAAAAATAAAAATGGTGAAAAAAAAACCTGCTACTCAGTTTGGCGTGGAATTTAGCCTTCAGGAACCTCTTACCCTTAATCTTGTCCTTTTTTTCAGTTAAGATAAGCAAGAGAAAGAGAGGCAAAAGATTACCAGCTAGCAAAAAGTGAGCATATAATCAGGATTGAAAGAAAATTGGATTGAGAAGGACTTTATTTTTTAAAAGGGAGTAACTTTTCCAGCTATGCCCTGTAATTGTACTACCAAAAATCATTTTTGTATTGTGGTACCTGTTTACTCTTATGTAAAAACAAAAGATTTAAAAAACATTAATGACCTGTGATTAGTGACTTCCTAAATGTTGTAGGAGATGGGAAAGTAAATCATTTGACATTATTGTAACATTATCTGAAAGTATCCACAAAATTGTGGAACTATCCATCTTGAAAGTATATTCATAAACCTGTCTGTATGTTTTTTTCTAATATGTAATTTTGGTGGCCTTTTTTTCCTTAGGGAAAATGACCGAGTTGCAATGGTTAATGGAGTTTCAATGGATAATGTTGAACATGCTTTTGCTGTTCAGCAACTAAGAAAAAGTGGGAAGAATGCAAAAATTGTAAGTATCTTTTACCTTTACTTTAGTAAGAGTATCAATTTTATCATTGAAATGTTTCTGGTGTTTGAATTCCTCTTTCCCCTTTAAGAAAACGAAAACTGGATCAGTACTTATAAAGTTAGCTTACAAAAGTGTTTCTTCTAATACTGGTGGTATGTTTTATCACAGAAAATATATTTTCTCAAAGTTTAGATACTAGGATTTTTTTTCGATTGAAAAAGAAAGGCAGTGATTGAAAGGTGAAAGGTCACCTCTTTATGGCTTAATGTTCCCTTCTCTTTTAAGTTCTAAAGTTAGACTGAATCTTGGCATATAGTCTGTTTGAAATATTTAGCCCTGTTTTCTGTTACAGGATTTGTTTAATGGGCAAGTTTTACATTGTCCCTTGAACACATACATCATCAACCACTTTCCTTGTTACTGTGATACAGTTTGAGGAGAGAGAAAGTGGTAAGATTTTCTTTGTAGAGTTGTTGAGGGTGCATTTTAATGTTACTGTTTTAGTATATAGCTAGAATCTTTCTTCTATTTCATTATTTCTCTAAGTCCACTTTTTTTTTTTTTTTTAGGTTCAGTTAACTCTTGATAACTGGTCTCAAATCACAGTTAAAACTAAGCAGATGTGGCACAGCATAGATTTAATGTAACAGTTCTGTTTAAAATCATATCCATGTTTAGGAACACAGTAGCTACTTTACCCACTTTGCTCCTTCCCCCATTCTGCCCATCTAGCCTCTGAAAGGACTTATTAAGGCACTGCTTTAAGCCCTTAGTTCAGGTATAAAGAACAGGAGGAGGAGGCTGGGTAGGCAGCTAGATGGATTGTCCTGCCTTGTCTGTTGAGAACTTTGCTACTTCCCAGCAGACACTCAGAACCACAGTGGACCCAACAGAAGGGAGAGGGCTGGAAGTGAGGGGAAGGCCTGCCCTGTTTTGACTTTGGGGATTGGGTGAGAGCTAGGAGGTGTATTCCCTGAGACTGTGCACTTCACAGTTGCTAAGCCCTCTTCCATCGTCTAGGCTGCTGTGCCATATGGTTTATTTCTGCACCAGTATCTTTGCTGATGAGGTGAGAGTTTTCTCAGATTGCAGTAGACCCACTATTTAGTTACTGCATTCCAAATGACAGACATCTTCTTTTGGGTATATATTTTCACAACTTCATTGTAGTCATATTTTTACACTTATAGTGTTATTTTTAAATCACAGTTCATGTACTTACTGGCTAGCGTGTGGTAGAGTTTTTAAAGTTTTTATAACATGAGATTGTAATATTTATAGAAGCAAATTGCTAATTTTTATAAATTGAGTAAGTTTTAGCATTCTTGCCTTAGCTGCTGATGTTGAACATTGTTACTATTTTTCAGTATTTTTCAACTGCATATTCAAAGGTGAGCACCTTAGGTAAATTGGGTGTTTTCTTCCTGTATCTGAGTTGTGAGCTTCACCTGTAACCTCAACGTTTTAAGCTCTGTTCCTCTGAAATGTTGAGCTGTTTTGTTCACCATGCAAAATATTCAATATACATATTCCACATTGATAATGCATCCAAGAAAGTTGTATTTCTGCACTATAGACTTCTCCCCATAGAAATCATTTTATGAGAAGTAGGTCCAAAACCTGTAGTGTATTTGAAATAGGAAAAGGATTTGGGGCAGCTCAAGGATGGATTTTGCTCTGATTGTACTTAGCTACGTGACTTGGAGAGGCAGAATAAAACCCCAGTGTCTTACAATGTGGTCTTTCATTGTGAGGTGTCTTTCTAAACTCTTAACGCATCCCCAGCCAGAACCAGAACCTCAAGGTCATTATATACATTGTTTTTGCTTTGTTTAATTTTGCTTTTTTCATTTCTGAATAATCAGCTCCTCTTCCTTCCTCCCCAATCTACCGATCTGTTTTCCTCCCTGTATTCTTACATTAAGGTGGTTGGTTGTTTATGTGATTTTCTTTCCATTAACCAAGAGCTCCCTGGGTATTAAATAAACTGTTTCTTTTCTGTTAAACTAAAATGTTAGAAGTCCTTTGATAATATAACTATCATAAATAGGTTTAGTTTAGTTTAACAATAAGTGAAGTTAGAAGTAGTTTATGACACAGTGAGTGTGTATAATTTTTACTAAAATTCTGAACATCTTTAAAAAGCATTATGAAGTGTATGAGCAGAAACACCTCCTAGAGATAATGTCTGTGAGCACTTCAGTGTATCTCCATGTGGTTATGTAGCATTTCACTGTGTGTATGTGCTTACCTAACCCATTCATTGGTGGGCATTTCAGTGTCCAGTTTCCACAAGTATTAAAAAAAAAAAAAAGACTGTGTTGAACATCATTGTGTTTCTGCCTACTTGTTCAGTTACTTTTTAGGAATAACTTCTTGGGAGTGGCTTCTCAGTCAGAGGGCATGAATGATATACGCATCACCAGCCCTTCAGAAAGATGATAGGGCATTGAGAGTCCAATTTCAGCAACACTTTTTAAATATTTGCCAAACAGACTGACGTCGTATTTCAAATGAACTATTTTACAGTACAAATGAGTTTGGTCATGTTGTAGTGTACATACTGCCCATTTATGTTTCTTCTTTGCTTATTCCTTAGCATTTATATGGTGATGATTGTTGTACTAGGGTGTGGTATATATTAGGATTATTAGCCTTTTGTTATATATACTGCATATATTGTGTACCCATTTGTTTTTTTTGAGTGTAGGTTGTTATGGTGATTGTTTTGGAGGGGTTTGTTTTTATATCACTTTGTTTCAACATTGAAATGTTTTCATTTTTATGTTGTCATGTCTGTCAGATGTTCATTTGGTTGGTTCTGCCTTTGGTGTCAGGCTTATAAAAGTGTATAACCTATATTTTATGCTAGTACTTGTATAGAATTCATTGCTTTATTTTACATTTGAATCTTTATGTCAGCTAAACTGTCTTGAAGTAGGCATTTCCCCCTAAGTTTGTTTCAGAGTTTTCAGTGTTAAAATCAAGGATAGTTGCCAAACCTTCTAAATCTCTTCTTGTAAGTTTACAACCATTAATGATAATATAAACGGAGAATTGTAACAGGATTGGATATTTTTCAATAAGTTAAGCACTTACTGGTTGCAAATATTTCATTATATGTACAGTTAAATGCATGGCAAGGACCTTCTCTAAACAACTCGAATCTTAATAGGATAGACGGGTACTCACAATCATAACCATAATGCACATCTGAGAATGAGAGGCGTTACAGGTACAGTAAATTTCCAGAGAAGTGGTAGGCACTCTCTTGGGGGAAGACATGGAAAGCTCAGAGTGTTCATCTGGTTACTTTGTTTTTGTTTGTACATAACTAGGGAGGAATTGAAGATATAAAGTAATACAGCAAAAGTATTGCTTCTAAAACGGTATGTTGAAGATTGAAATAGAGGTGAGACTAAAACGCAGAGAGTCGGGTAGGAATGTTTATAGTAACTGTTACTTGCTAAGGGCCTGAGCTGTGGAAGGACAGACAGCCTTCTCTACATTCACAACAGGGCATTGGCTGTCTGACCTTGCCACATATAGGCATCTTGCTGCTGCTTCAGCTTCAGTGTTGTTTCCTCAGAAGGGCCATCTCTGATGACTCTTGGTGGTAGTAGGCAGCAACAAGCACTATTAAGGATACAGCAGCCCTTTGAAGAAAGGGAGGAGATAAGAAAACTTGGAAATGAATAGCAAGACAGAGGAATAGAAGATTAATTAGCAGATTAGTAGTAGAGGACAAATTTGAGGGAGAGATTAAAGTTGTAAGTACCCTGAGGGGGTGTTGTTGATGAGGACAGTCTTGGAGGTGGGTAGGGATAAGAATAAGAACTCATTTGGGAGAATTTCGTTTGTACAGAAAGAGGTTCGACTTGGTCTTTGGACCCTGAAGGAAGGAAGACTAAACAAATAAGGTATTGAAAACCATCTGGAATATAGGGGATGTGAAGTGGCACTGAGCTGTGTAGGTCAGGCTGAGTGATTGGGATCTTGAAGAATAGTTTTGGAATACCTGTGTTAGCAAATTCCATAGAGAGGCAAGAGGTGGAGGAAAGGATTACTGACAAGCAAATGAATTCTGTAAAGTAAAATGAATTTATGGAGGACCTAATCAGCAAAGTTTGGAAATGCAGCCATCTGAAGGTAAAGATAATACAGG
Organism: Prionailurus bengalensis; assembly: GCF_016509475.1. Lineage (NCBI taxonomy): Eukaryota > Metazoa > Chordata > Mammalia > Carnivora > Felidae > Prionailurus > Prionailurus bengalensis. The sequence continues at coordinate 20,490,443 of NC_057355.1, forward strand.
ACTGAAGTTTGTCATGGCAGGTGATTGAGAGGTCACAAGAAAGTTATTTAAATATCACAGCATGACGTCTCACACAAACTTGGGAGCAGCACAAGTGAAACCAGGAAAGAATTGGTGGATTGAGAGAACAGAAAATGGAGGAATCATAAAAAAGATGGGCATAGAAAAGTTTCAGTAGATCAAGGAGTGTTCCCCAAAAAGATCTTGCAGATCTCTGATGAGATTGAGGCTGTACCAGAATGAGACAGTCAAGTGCAGTCCAGGGATTAAGAGGCCACACAATCAGAAGGTAATGCTTATAGATCTTGAACTTGCAGAAAGTAAAGGAAATAAATGGCCAGGGAAAATTGAACCACATAGCAGTCATTGAGGAAAGAAAGCCAGAAGAAGGGATTTATACCAACAATAGAAATTAGAGAGATACAGAAACTGAACAGTTTATATTGGCAAAGTATTAGCTCCAACTTAAGAAGTTGAATGTTAATGTGGAGGAGGTACAGTAAATTTATCCATTAAGAGTTTTAGTAGGATAGTTGTGGGCCTTGATACTGATGGATTCTGAAAATTTCAAGGAGTCAAGTTGGGCTTACAAGTTTGCGATGGTCTTGGTAGCAACTAACGATGTATTTGATGGTATTAGAGTACACTGCCCCATCCTTTATCCAAATCACTAACAATTACTAGTTTCTCTTTAAGCTTGTGATTATTACACCTAAACAATCTTTCTAAATTAAGTAACTAAGGACTTTATTAGGCTCACTATTCCAAATTTGGTTCTTAAACAGATGTGTTTGTCAAGAGAGCAGAAAACATAACCATTATGGAAATGTATTCTCTAGTAATTTCTTACAATTTTTTGTGTATTTTGTCTCTCTGATTCATAATTTATTTGACATAGGACCAGAAAAACATAATTTTCCTTTCTCTTAAGAACTAAAAGTGTGTGTAGAAATCAATCAGCTTTTTTTGTAATCTTTATTTGTAGACCATTAGGAGGAAGAAGAAAGTTCAGATACCAGTTAGTCGTCCTGATCCTGAACCTGTATCTGAAAAAGAAGATGATAGTTATGATGAGGAGGTCCATGATCCGAGAAGCAGCCGTGGAGGTCTGGTCAGTAGAAGGAGTGAGAAGAGTTGGGCAAGGGATAGAAGTGCAAGCAGAGAGAGGAGTTTGTCTCCACGGTCTGATAGGCGATCTGTGGCTTCCAGTCAGCCTGCCAAACCCACCAAAGTCACATTGGTGAAATCCCGGAAAAATGAAGGTATTCTCTACCAACTTGTTTATCATTTTCACATGAAAATGCTAACACTAATTTTGATGAGTGAAATTGCTGCCCTTTCCTATCCTCGTTTTTGTTGTCTTTTGTTATCTTCATTGTTGTGTCCTGTTGCCATAAGTCCTATCCCGTTATAGCAGGCTTCAGGGATCATCTACTTTTCTCTTCATGAATTAATTTGGTGCAGCAGATCATACTTCAAATAAATTGTCCAGTAGTTGGGATTTTGAATTTCTCATTGTGGTTAGAATAGCCAAATACAAATTATGCTAACAAATGTCACACCAGTACCAAGCTGAATTTCAGTGTTTTACTTAGCTGTTGGGATCAGTAGTAGCATAACCATTGGAAGAAATCTTGGGGCTTTTTGGGAAGGGGGGCAGACTTCTTTTTAAATGAAGAGATTAAGGGGAAGGAACCCCTGATAGGGCATTTCTCTATAATGCAGGACTTCTTTAAACTGAAGCTAGCCGCTTCTCCTTACTTAATCAAATTTGATAAGAATGAATGCGATTGTGACCTCGTCCTGTGGACATGTCTCTCAAATGCAGGCAAGCATCTGTGACTGATCATTTTGGTGAAAAGGTGTTCTACTAAGAATATCATGTAGGCTTGCTTTGATCTGCTATACCAGCACCTGACAGACCTTTTTTCTAGTTCTTGCTCCCCACCCCACTCTGTGGTGGACATCTCAAACTGTCTACCCTTGCTGTTTCTACTTCATTTTGCCCCTCATTCGTCAACACTCTCTGACCTGGTATCTGTTACACCTTGCTCCCAAAGCTGTTAAAACTAAATAAACCCAGTAGAAATTTTCAGTCTTTATTTTACTTGCCTTTTCAGTACCATTTTCCATAGTGTTAACCACTTCCTATATTTTGAAATAACGTCTTCTCTTGGCTTCAGTAATACTGTGTTCTTTTGGATCTCTCACCCCCTTACGTATCCTTTGCAGGCTCCTTCTCATCCTACCCTTTAATCTTCCATAGATTTCTACTCTAGAATCTCTTTTTTCCCCTCAACGTAACCTCTTTAGGCAATTGCATCTGCTCATTGTCTCAGTTAGCTGCTGCTGATGGCAAAACTTATTTCTCCAGCCCAAGTCTGTGTAGTTGTGCGTGCCAGCTGTTAGGCATATTGACTTCAGTATTTCACGTAGCTCCCTCAGACTTAACACACCTCAAGCAAAACTCCTACCTTCCTCATAAAATTTTTGTGTTTTCTTATGAAGTTGCTCATTAGATATATTCTCATCTACCCAGTTTCTCATGCCAGTTATGGAAAACATTGTACTTATCCTTGACATCTCTTTTTTCCTCACTTCCCAGTACCCAGTTAATATATCGTAACTTCCTCAATACCATTCTTAAATAACCTCCCACTTCTGCCTTTCTCCACTATCACCACCACCTCCCTCATCCATGCTACTGTAATCTTTTTTTCTTTCAGCTTTATTGAGGTGTAATTGACATTATATATAAATACATAAAGTTATATATATTTAAGGTATATAACATGATTTGATACATGTATACATTATAAAATGATCACAGTCAAGTTTATGACATCGGGCATTTACGTGCATTGACATGTATTTACTTAGTTACCTCAGAGTTACTTTTTTTTTTTTTTTTTTTTTTTTGGTGCGGTGAATAACTATCCTCTCTTAAGTGGACATAATGAGTCTCAGAAACTAGTCTCTGGATCCCTTCCAGTCAATTCTAAAGACACCTTCATAGAGTTAAAGGATCTTCTGTGACATTTGTTATTCTTTCGCATCTCTCTTAGTTACTCCTCAGTCCTAGCTACCCTAACAGTTATGACTGTTCCTTCATACCTTTTGGGACATTTGTTTGTAACCATTCTGTCTCTACCACCTCCCACCCCACATACACATTCACAGGTGTACCCTAATCCTTCTGGTTTAGTAGTATTTCTGCTTTAGTATTTCTTCCTCTCTGGCTCTGTACTGGACACTGAATCCTATATTGCCTTTGTATGAACTCTTCCTCACACTTACATTTGCCCCTACTGACTGTTGCCAGAGTGTAGGGCCTCTGTCTCATTCGCTGCTTTTTAGCCATAGTGCCTGGTGTATAGTTAATATTTACCCAAGGAAACACTTGGAGTTGATGAATATGTGAGGATTACTTTGAAGCAATCTCTGTATTGATTATTTATAACTTTTTAATCTTGAATAAGGACATTTTTGTCATTTGTACTATATTCTTCTGTGATATAACAACCATTTCTCAAGCACATATATTTGACTGCCTAGATCCCCTGAAAAGTCATTTTCTCTTTTCACCCTGATTCTTTTCCTGTTTGAGCACTCTGTGTGTATTTGCCTTAAGTTAAGCTGCAATTTAGGGTTTTTTGTTTTTGTCCCCCCTGCCCCCACCTTTTTTTTAATGCAGTAAGATGCAGAGTCCTTTCCTCTCTCCTGACAGAGCCAGGAGCGTTCCTTTTCCTATTGATGTGCTCTTGTCATTGTTCTGGTTTACAAACACACAGAATTCTGCGGTTTTGCAGGTCCCTGGACAGTTTTCTAGACTCTCCTGGTACTTTCCTCAATTTTGACCATTTCCTCATCCACAGATAAAATTAATGTTGCCTCACATTTGGATACCTGGTTGGTTGTTAAAAGGAAAGGACTGGCCTTTTTAACTCCTGCCTGTATCTGCACAGCTAGTTGAAGCCTTTGTTCGCACCAACACAGAATGTATATAGTAATGTTCTGCATGTCTCTCTCCATGGTTAGAGGTGTGTAGAATCAGAAAAACTTTTGCTCTGGGAAATTGGGGAAAACAAAACAGTGTATGCTTAGTAATACAAGTCGTCATTAAAATTGTCAACCTTTCCAGAGTTTTTCCAACCTCAAGCAGTTCACTTTTTAGAAGTGTATTCATTAAACCTTCTGAGAAGCTAGTTTAATACAACATAGGAAGAAATGGTCTTCTCTTCAGGCTTGGGTTTTTTTTTTTTCTTCCTTTCCCCTTTCTGAGTAAAAATTGGAATAAGTATGTCAGTCTTCTGCTTGGATCATAGACTTTCTTTACTTTCACATTGGCAGTGCACACTTTTTGATGATTAGAGGAAATGACATCTTTGCAGGGTGACCAAGAATAATTTCTTGCTGTTGATCGTACTTAAAAACTCAGTGTGGTGATGATTATTATACTTTTAAAGTGTGTGGTTTATGCTAAAGACATTTAAATATGTTATTTCAGAATATGGTCTTCGATTGGCCAGTCATATATTTGTGAAGGAAATTTCACAAGATAGTTTGGCAGCAAGAGATGGCAATATTCAAGAAGGCGATGTTGTATTAAAGGTATAGTCATATTCTTACATTTTAATGAACTGAAGTAGAAAACAAATTCTAGTGTAACCATGTAGTTTCTGCTCATGTTTGAAGCAATTTTGCCAAAATTAAAAATCAATGTTTGGGGCACTGGATGGTTTGTCATTTTTAATGGACAAAAATGGTTTGTCCGTTATTGTGTGTCAACACTGATATTTTTCTTTAGGCATGGAGTCATTCTGAGCAAATTAATCATTACAAATGAATATCCTTCACTGCTAGGAACTACTTTGTAGGTAGATATGTCTAGTCTTACACAATAAGTGGTTTTGATAACTACTCTATTATTAAAATGTTTGTTTTGGGGGCGCCTGGGTGGCGCAGTCGGTTAAGCGTCCGACTTCAGCCAGGTCACGATCTCGCGGTCCATGAGTTCGAGCCCCACATCGGGCTCTGGGCTGATGGCTCGGAGCCTGGATCCTGTTTCCGATTCTGTGTCTCCCTCTCTCTCTGCCCCTCCCCCGTTCATGCTCTGTCTCTCTCTGTCCCAAAATAAATAAAAAACGTTGAAAAAAAAATTTAAAAAAAAATGTTTGTTTTGTTTGTTTGCTTGTAAGTAATAGAAAGTGACAGGCTTTTGGGGATTGGCTCAGAGATACTAATTCGGGTTTTCTGACATAGCAACAGCGTAGTAAAGATTTTATTTCGGGAAAGAGGAGTACTTTGATATTATGAAAGGACTAATTTTGGTTCTTACAGCAAGCCAAGGAGTAATTTAAATATTCCTGTTTCATAATATTAAGTTAACATTTGTATTTTTATCATTTACTTTCAACTTAGAGGTTCTTTTTTTTTCTGTTGCAGATAAATGGTACCGTGACAGAAAATATGTCACTGACAGATGCAAAGACATTGATAGAAAGGTCTAAAGGCAAGTTAAAAATGGTAGTTCAGAGAGATGAACGAGCTACCCTGTTGAATGTCCCTGATCTTTCTGACAGTATCCATTCTGCTAATGCCTCTGAGAGAGATGGTGAGTATAGTTCTGTTTGGAGAATCCCTTTAAGTAACCTGTTAAAGTAGTAGGAAGATTTGATATGTTTGAATGAAATAATTTTCTACCTGTTAAAGTAGTAGGAAGATTTGATATGTTTGAATGAAATAATTTTCTACAAGCCAGACACCTTCAGAACCTAAGAATTACAAATATATATACTGGGAGTGGAGGGCTTAATTTTAATTACATTTTTCCTAGTTTTATTGAGAAATGTGGAAGTTTAAGGTACACAGCATGATGGTTTGATTTACATCTGTTGTGAAATGATCACCACAATATGTTTAGTTAACATCTTTTATCTTCTCCTGTAGATAAAAGGAAAAAAAAAAAAGATTTTTCCATGTGATGAGAACTCTTAGGATCTAGTCTCTTAACTTCATGTATCCTATAGCAGTGTTAGCTATTATCATCTATTGTACATTTCTTCCCTGGTGCTCATTTATTTTATAACTGAAAGTCTGGACCTTCCTCCAGTTTCCTTTTGCCCCTCCCCCCACCCTCTCTGGTAACCACAAATCTGATTTCTTTTTCTGTGAGTTTGTTGGTTGTGTGGGTTTGTATTTTTGCTTTTTGTGGGTTGTTTTCTGTTTTTTTTTTGTCTTTCTCTGACTTATTTACCATATGCCTTCGAGGTCCACATCCATGTTTTCACTATCCTTTTTGTTTTGTAGGCAGCTCACCATTATTAATCAGTGGTTGATGAAGTTAATGCTTAAATCAACCATTTTATATGAAATTATATTTAGTAGCTTATATTAATTATCATTGGAGTATCTTACATTTTACATTATTTTACTATGATCATTTCATGGGAAAATAAAAAGCACCCTTTTACTTAACAGACATTTCAGAAATTCAGTCACTGGCATCAGATCATTCTGGTCGATCACATGACAGACCTCCCCGCCACAGCCGGTCACGATCACCTGACCAACGGTCAGAGCCTTCTGATCATTCCAGACACTCTCCACAGCAGCCCAGCAGTGGCAGGTAATCACACTCTGTTGTTAAAATAGTTACGTGTGCTTGATACATGTTTCTGGTATTGCTTACAAATAAAACTAGAAGATAGATTTTCTTTTATTAAGATTAGGTTGGAAGTTTTTGGTTTTTTTTTTTTAATTAATTTAGGGATTACCTAGAAAAACATAGGTCAGTTAATCTTCCTAAAGGGTGAAGTGGTAAATATTTTAAGTATGTAAGCCATATAATTTCTTATCACTACTCTGTAGCACAGAAGTGTAACTGTAGATAATATGTAAATGAACAGACAGGGTAGTGTTCCAATAAAACTTGATGAAAAACACTTGGCCATACAGCTGCAGTTTGCTGATCCCTACTGCATAAGAAGATGCTAGCCAGCTAAAAGAATATACTGCTTGGGAAAGTTAAACATATTAGCAGCCCTTTCCTAGACACTTTAACCGGACTTTGTTTTCCCTCTTAAAAAAACAGTCTGGTATTTATGCCAAAGAGTCTGGTATGTTAGTAGTATGTGACTTACCTGAGTTTACATGGTCTTTGGGGTTGCATATACAGTTGAGAATCTGAAAATTATGACCCTTATTTCTAGAATAGTACACATGTACACATAAACATTTGGCATTTTACATAAAATTTGTGGATATTCCCAGGGCTCTGTAGGCCACCAACTGATTTATGGTTCTGTAATAATCCATATGAAGATCTTCTGGAGGCACTTGAAAATTTGAGCTGAACATTTTAGGGTTAGAGATTAATTTGGGACTTACTTGCATGGAGGTGTTAGCTCAAGCCATAGAAGTCATTAAAGTTACTAAGAAAAACAATGTGGAGGGAAAGCCAAGATATTAGACTGGAGGCAGTATATTCTTTGAGGAAGGTGAGGAGGCAAGGAAGAAGTAACCAGAGAAAGGAGGAGTGTGTAGCCAGAAGAAAACTTTTTGGAAGATCTTTAAAAACCATAATGATCATTATTTTTCACTGCTGGTTTTAGAGATTTATGAAGCGATTTCTCTTTAAATTTCAAATTTTAGTTTTATAAATTATATTAACTCTGATCTTTATTTTAAGGTTGTAATAATTATTTATTTATTTACTTACTTATTTTAATGTTTATTTTTGAGAGAGAGAGACACAGAGCACAAGCATGGGAGAGGCAGAGAGAGAGGGAGACACAAAACCTGAAGCAGGCTCCAGGGTCTGAGCTGTCAGCACAGAGCCCGACGCGCGGCTCGAACCCACGAACTGTGAGCTCATGACCTGAGTCGAAGTTGGATGCTTAACCAACTGAGCCACCCAGGCGCCCATAATGATTTTTTAAAAAAATATTATAGTACATCATATGCCATCCTGGCTTATCTTATAACTGATACAACTGATTGTTATTTTTAACTGCTTCAAGTTAATATATTAGTTCTAAAACTCATCTTGACATAGCATAGATGTTACCTGGGAAAGGATCGCTGCAACCACACACACACACACACTGTGATATAAACCACACCCTTGGATGATTCATGGGAGTAGCTATAATTTTAACACATTTCTCTCACCTAGAAACCATGCTGGTGTCAAGAAATTTGGATATGATTTTCCTTAAAAAAAAAAAAAGAATCATCTACATTTTGGCTGTTAGTTTTTTTTGTGAGCAAATTCTAAATCTTAAAAAGTTTTTTTGATGCTTTTTTTCATTTAGATTTCCTAAACACTTGGCATTCGTAACTTAAAAGTTAAAGAGGTTTGTTTTGTTTTGTTTTTTTAAACATTTTAATATAAAATTACGTTGAGGTGTTTTAATTGGGAACCTCAGGTATCCTTATGGGTCACACGAGTTATATGAGATCTTTTAAAAATACAGAATCCTAGGCTCTGTTCTCAGGTGGAGGTGGAGAATACAGTTTGTTTGTTTGTTTGTTTTTAGGTTTCTGATATCATCCTCTACTGTGCACTACCAAATTTGGGAACTTCTGGTTAGGACATGTGGTACATACTAAAGAAAAGATAGTACTTCACATACAGAAGGCCAGAAGTCTTCAGATTATTTCCAAATTCTTGTGCTAAGAATTTAATTTCTGAAAATTCAGTGACCTTCACACATTCAAGATGTACAATAGTACCAGTTGCTTAAAGATTTCATTTTTTCTCCTAAAGTTCATGTTAAAATACAAATAACTGTGGAGTTGTGGAGGATTATCCTGTGTTTTGAGAAACAGTTTAGGTGTTCTTTAAAAGTAAAATTCTAGTAAAAACACCATGGGTTCTGTATTCCATTATTCTCATGACCTACTTGAGTTCTGTGTGATGTTCTTTTCTGAGAGAGCAAACGTTGTGGACAGAGCTCTTGAGAAAAGCCCATTAGCTTGTTTCTTCATAAGTAGATGAGCAATGCACCCTTACTGTTATCCAGAACAGGGGTTGGCACACTACAACTTGCAGGCCAAATACAACCTGCTGCTTGATTTTGCAAATAAAGTTTTATTGGAACCAATCCTATAATGGCATAATTGAGAAGTTGCAAGAGAGACTGTATGGCTCACAGAGTCATATAAGGAAAACGTTTGCCAATCCCTGGTCTAGAATGTTAAAATAGGCGTTATTGAACTAAAAAATTATATATATAGAGAGAGAATTACTACAGTGATTTTCTTACATCTTGATGCGTGTTGCCAGGTTTGTTTTATATTTTATTCAGTGATGTTTCAGAGCCCCTTCTGGGCCAAGACTTGTTCTAGGAACTCGGGATACTGAGAGAGCCCAAAACTTGTGCCACTGTTTCATGCTCACAAGGTAGCTCTCACAGAGAAGATTCTTTTCGCTGATCTCACTGTGGTCCCTACATAACCGAGTATTTGACTTGCAGGGTATGTTCTAAGCCTCTCTTTGGTCATATAGTTTACTGTCCCTACTAACATTTAATTACACCAATCCATTTTATGACTTTTCTCCCTAGAGTGACAACATATGTTTACCTTTTTTGTTCTGTTCTATCAGCTTTATAATAAAGGTGACTGTGGTGCTACTGATTATCATAAGCAGGTTCAGTATTGAAAAAATTCTGTAGTAAAAGCTGAGACTAATTAAAATAATGTTGAATTGTGGAACATTTGGATTATAAAGATTATGTTTTATATTAGACTCAGTCATTCCATAAACTAAGTTTATTTAAGGCCTAAGTTGTCTAAAGTTTTTAGGGAATGTATTATAACAAATAGAAAAGGTTTAATTTAGGGGCGCCTGGGTGGCGCAGTCGGTTAAGCGTCCGACTTCAGCCAGGTCACGATCTCGCGGTCCGGGAGTTCGAGCCCCGCGTCGGGCTCTGGGCTGATGGCTCAGAGCCTGGAGCCAGTTTCCGATTCTGTGTCTCCCTCTCTCTCTGCCCCTCCCCCGTTCATGCTCTGCCTCTCTCTGTCCCAAAAATAAATAAACGTTGAAAAAAAAAATTAAAAAAAAAAAAAAAGAAAAGGTTTAATTTATATTTAGCATATTCATTTTATAAAAATTGTTGCTTTTGAGGTACTTGCAAGCAGTGTCTTAAAAAGATTGAAACTTTGTAAAATTTTCAAATATTCTCTTTATTCATTATTTCTCCTGAGAGAAAATGCTCCCCCTAAATTCTGAAAGTTAGTGGTATCAGTATTGATAATGGGTTATGATATAGTAAATATGTGATAGTACAATTGAATTTTACAAATGAGAAATTTGTAGACAAATCCAAGTGTTGAGCCCCATTAAGCTGATATATTTGGGATAAAAACCTTTTACCTATACAGTCCACCTTTTCTGTCAGCCTTTGACTATACAGGGTTGAATTGAGCTCATGATCTGTTTCTCCATGAGTGCCAATAAATCCTAATACCTATGCAAATAGGGCATATAATGTATCCGCTTAAATACCTTAGAGAAGTATTGACTTTTAAAGATCTTTTTTTCTTTACATATTTTACATTTTCCATTATCTTCCATAATTATTTGATTCTAGAGGACTGTAAATATTCTTTAATTCTAGAATATATAGTCTCTTTCAGATACTGCTTGGTTCTCTGGAACTTTGCCAGTTGGCTAAAAATTATTGAGACATTTACATGTATCAGTTGTACATTTTCTTTTTTACTATTGTAAAATGTGGAGAAGTGCCCATTTTCTAATTAGCGAATTTCGGATTTTGTTTTCTGATCTTTGGTTTTAGTTCTTTAAAAACGTTTTATTATCTCCAATTTAATAGATGCTTTATTCAGGACAAGATTTACATGTGATAATATTGGCAATTAATTTGGTATAAGTACTGCTTTATTTTTCATTTGAAGTCCTTCATGTTTATTTGTTTGTTTTTGGTTTCTCCTCTGTGAAAGATAGGAAGGGCCAGGTAGAAAGATAATTCTTGAAGTATCTCAATGAAATTAATTGATCACTTCTTTCCCGTGGATTCTATGCCTTCCAGCTGGACTAAGGGAGTTGGTTGTGAGTTGATGCAGCACAGTGAACTTTCTACAGTAGAGTGAATGTTGAAAGATCTTTTTTTTGCCAGTAATTTTGACATTATCCTGCTGATTCTTACCATATTATATATTTATTGATACCATGTATATGTTATCAGTATATGGTTATAAATTTTCCCTCAACAAACTAGGCAAGATCCCTGCTGTCCTAGAGCTTTAGGCTTATATCAGAGTGAAAAAAGCAGATAAGTAAGTTTGAAAAATACATTTCACTTTCCATCAGACTAATGGAAATTATTCCATTAATGGTAAGTACTATAAAGAAAAAATGAGGGTAGTACGATAGTGAAGGCGGAGGGGACAATATTAGATAACATGATCAGAGAAGAAGGCTTCTCTCTAAAGTGACCTCATCTTGAAATGAGTAAGAAAGAGCCCTCCAGATGAAGATTATTGTAGAATAAGAAATAACGTGCCGTTTCTCAACTTGTTGGAATAACAGCTGGATGCTGGATCACAAGAGTAAAGGAGACAGTGATTGGAGTTCTAAGAAGTATTTTCTTCTGTTTTGGAAAAAATTGTTTCATGAGAGAAAATGTGAAAGTTTTTTAAGAAGTTGTTTATTACTTGAATTGGTTTTGGGGGTTTTTTTTGTTTTTTTGTTTTTTTGCTGAGATTCTTTGTTTAATGTTTCGAAATGAGTGGAATATTGATGACCCATCCTGAATTTCTGTTACTTAAATAAGAGCCAACTTGTTTTCAGTCCTTGGGAATTTTAGGTTACCAGGTTAAAATTCCAATCTGAGGTTTTGTTTTTGATATGCTTTCTAAGGAGGCCAGGCCAAGGGAAGACCATAGTTGATGCACTTCTCTAGTAATTAACTAGCAACCCAAGTGTAATAATATGTGTGCTCAATGATTGCTGAATAATTTTAACTCCTAAGAGAATATGAATCTAATGGCATAAAAGCAAGCTTAAATATTATACTTTAGGGGCGCCTGGGTGGCGCGGTCGGTTAAGCGTCCGACTTCAGCCAGGTCACGATCTCGCGGTCCGTGAGTTCGAGCCCCGCGTCAGGCTCTGGGCTGATGGCTCAGAGCCTGGAGCCTGTTTCCGATTCTGTGTCTCCCTCTCTCTCTGCCCCTCCCCCGTTCATGCTCTGTCTCTCTCTGTCCCAAAAATAAATAAACGTTGAAAAAAAAATTTAAAAAAAATATTATACTTTATCCCACAATTTTAAAAGTAAAAGTATGAATTTTGTTCATCAGCTCTTACACAAGTACAATATAAAACATAAAATATGATATTTAAAAATAGACTCTCCACTTGGTAACATATTAAAAATAGTAAATGAATGAAAAATCTTACTTCCAGATAACGATCTTCTCTTGTCCTTGGGAGAGAACCTTAGTAAAAAATGAAGAGAGTGTCGCAACATTGATCCCTTGTTATAAATCAACCAGACATTCCACTCAGTCAGAAGATTGTTTGACTCTAAATATTAATCTAAGTACCTGATAATCATTATACCACCAAACATGGCCTAACAAAGCTATCCTTAAATTTTAAAAAGCTCTTTCTTAGTCTTTCTCATTATTAAAAATTACACATTTCTGCAAAAATCATACTGTCTGAAATCAGATGCACTAGGTTAGTCATCATCATAATAATGAACATGTAAGATGGGAGAGAAACTCTGTACAAAATGATAAACTTTATAAAAATAAGTATCTGGATTATTACCTAAAAGCCATTTGCCAAAATGAGCAATATAGATACTCAGATTTTCTTCAAAAGCATATACACACACACACATGTATTTCTAGAAAATAGATTATAGTGTGTAAAGAATAAACTTAAGTTGTGGGAAATTAGCTTATAAATATGGCAAAATTGGTATAAAGTAACTATTTCTCGGCATACTACCCTTAATTTCTGTATTCCAGGACCAGCTTAGAGTCTCTTCTCTGCATCTCTCTGCCTTTGTCATCCCTAGAATTCTGTATGTGCCATGCAGAGAGAGATCATTAATTTTTTTTTATTACTATGAAGGAGGAACTGCAATGTATAAATACCTATTTGTTTCCATATAAAATTTAGAAAATTAACAGTGGTTGCAGCATTCTAAATAGTCAGAATGATTTGAGTGTGCCTTTAGTTTTTCTTTCTCAGGTGTCTTCCAACCCTCCATGCTGACCTATTCTGTCAATGGAGAAAAACTGTGGGGTATGGTTAGGTTAGTTTCTTAACATGTCTTTATTGTTAATTATGGCTGAGATAGTCCAGTAGCCTCTAAAGGAATTATTAGTACCTAGTTTTTGTTTTCATCCTAAGTTCTGAAGGTCTTGCCTCCCTTTATGCAATAAATGAGTTTCTGAAAAGAAAGTATAACTTCATTTTTTAGGATGAGTCATTTAGTATGTAATGGGAATTTGGAATTGGTGTGATAAAAGGATGTTTTACTGGAGTGACTGTTCACCCTTAAGTTTATTTCCTATATTAAGGTCATTTTTAAAATAAGGCATTACTGAACAGTCATTTGGGAAGGTGTTTGGGAGCCAGAAGTATGAAAGAAAGCTTCATGAAGAATGGGCCATCTGGCATGTTTTGTCAGACAGGGTCCAATCAAGACAGCAAGTCAAGCTTGGAGTGAACCTAGCAAGTTTAATGTAAATAGATTAAATAGAAAAAGATTGGAGTAACAAAGGATTAGCTAGTAAGAAGCTGAGAGAACTCTAAATATCAGAATCGGGTATGAGGAGCAGCCACTACCCCTGGTGCTGATATGGAGTGCCCAAGGAAGAGGCTCCCCCACCCATCCCTAGGGTGAGAGCCAGCCTGCTTGGAGAGGGCACGCCCATGGCTTACTGAATGGCAGAGAATTTGGCTGTGGTGTGTTCTCAGAAGAACTTGGCAGGAAGTTTTCCCTCCAAAATGTTTGGAAAAGGAGTTCATGGGCAAGTGTCTTATTAGATAGAGACCTTGCACACAACTATCCTAGAGAGTCACTGGGGGAAACTGCTGACTGCTATGTGCTGGAGGGGCCTGCTGAGGAGACACACCCCAGAACCCACAGGGGGAGCCCCTGACCAAGCTGCCTGTCCTCTGCCCTCTGCCCATAGGCCTTAACAGTTGTGATTTTACACCTGAAGTTTTTCACTTAAAACAAGTTGTTGCTCCTTGCTGATCTGACAGTGTGTATGTTAGTCTGCCACCCTATTTACACAGTTAACTGGGTAAGACTTAAAGAAGGCTCTGTTTACAATGAGTTCATTTACGTGAACTGTAAAAGCTCTTCAGAGACTGTTTCACTTTGTCTAACAGCTGTCTTCTATAGGGTTTTTAATCAACCCAAAATTTCTAGACCAGTGGATCACTACCATTAGATTGATGTACAAATGAAAAATCCAGAAAATAAACCCCATATCCTACCCTCCAGGAGAAAACAAAAATGCTCTTAAGAGGATCTTGAGGTCCAGGGGCGCCTGGGTGGCTCAGTCGGTTAAGCATCTGACTTCGGCTCAGGTCATGATCTCACGGTTTGTGGGTTTGTGAGTTCAAGCCCCGCGTCGGACTCTGTGCTGACTGCTTGGAGCCTGGAGCCTGCTTCAAATTCTGTATCTCCCTCTGTCTCTGACCCTTCCCTGCTCGTGCTCTGTCTCTCTCTTTCTCTCACAAATAAATAAACATTAAAAAAAAAAATTTTAAAAAAGGATCTTAAGGTAGAATGTTGAAATGTCTGTCTAGGCTACTTGGAGCCAGAGTGTGTAGATAAACATGACTCTGACTCAGGGCAAAAATGTTTTTTGTATAAAGATAGCCTTCCTCATAATAGCAAAAAAAAAAAAAATGTTTTATAAAGCTTAGATAACATTTCAGAGCCATGGTAGTGTCCTGTATGGAAGATTTGAGGAAAGTATATTTTCTTTTAATTGTCACAGCTTTACCAGTTTCTTTCAATAACTGCCACTGATTGTAAACTAATCTGGGGTGTCTAAATTTGGTTTTTGTCTTGCAATAGACTTAGTGGTCACATCTCATAATAGAACTTTTCAAATGATTGGAAAATTTGATGATTCTGTACCATAACCATGCATCTGCATTGCCCAGTGTCGTTGCTGCTAGCCACATGTGGCTACTGAGCATTTGAAATGTGGCCAGTCCAAATTGAGATCTATTGTTAAGTTTGAAATAACACATTGGTTTTTAATGACAAAAAAAGATGTAAATTACCTCTAATAATTTATGTTGAATTACATAATGAAATAATATTTGGATGTAATGGGTTAATAAGTAAAATGTGTTAATTGATTTTATCTCACTTTATTTAATACAAATTATAGAAAATTTACAGTTAACAGATGATTTGCTTTATAATCCTGCTAACAGTGCTGCTCCTACTCTGCATGTATTATTGAATAATGCCTCCATCTTTTGGTAGATAACAGAAATGCACTAAAAAGAACAGTGATTCTCCAAGTATTAGTTGTTATGAAAAATTTAATAGAATATGAATTCTATCTATCTGAAATGTTATTTAATTCATAACAGTTGTGTTAGAGGAAAAATAAAGGTGGTGGTCAGTACAGTATGGAAATTAGGCAAGATGAAAATGCTAGCAGTTTTATGTGATGGGGCAAGAGCACAACAAATGACACCCTTCTAGTTATCATCATGGAGGAGGTTTCCATCAGAAGGTTATAACTCAGTCAGGATGGGAGTTATCATTAGTATCAGTCTTTTTAAATTTAGAAAGTTTAAGTTCGAAGAAATAAAATCTCAATTGTAAATGTTTTTAGATCTTTTTAAAGCAATTTAAAGTTTGCTTGTTACAGAGCAGTAAGTCTATAGAACTATTAAAATTATGCATTCTTTAATCTCATTCTTTTTCTTTAAAATGTATATATTTATAACATAATTTGCATATTTTATGCAAAGAATGTAAGGGGAATCTTCTGTTTTGTACGGCCCTTTAAATTCTGAGGTACCTAGAGCACTTTGGGGATAAAGCTTAATTGTGCTTATTTATTCTTGGATTAATTGTGAGATTTTATTACCTAAGCTGTGGCTAAAAATTTTGACCTTTTATGATTTCAAAATACCTTGACTCTTATAGTTTTGCCTAAAAGACTGTTTACCTCCATGCAGCTCATAGTAATTTAAAACTAAAAGTACACCCCCACAGAATAATTGACTATGAAAATAGAAACTGAAAAGTGCTTATGTTTTATCCTTTCAGAAGGGTAACAGGTAAAAAACATTTTCTTCATAAGAGACTGCTAATAGTATGCATTAATAGAACCAAATTCTTTGTTTAAAGTTAGACTTAATTGCATTTAAAAATTGGGGTATCTGGGTTGCTTAGTTGGTTAGGCGTCCAACTTTGGCTCAGGTCATGATCTCCTGGTCCTTGGGTTCGAGCCCCACGCCTGACTCTGTGCAATGTATGCTTAATTAGAACAAGTAAAATAGGTCTATTCTACCTCACCTACTTCCCACTCCTCTTGAATTAAGCTTTTCTCCATATTTCTGCATAATTTATTTAGCATCATGTAGAGTTTGTGTTTTTAAAAATTAAAAAAGGTCACACTCTACACATTATTTTCTAGCTAGCTAATTTTACTTAACAATACAATGTGACCATCCTTCCAGCTTATTCTTTTGATGAGAAATTTTACATGTTATGGAAATTCTGTTCCTAGGTCTTTGCCTGTGCAATCAATGTTGCATAAGCATCTTTGTCCATGATTTCATATACTAGCTTTTTATTTCTGAAGTCATTAAAGAGTGTGTTGGTATTACTTTTAAATTTTCACGGATGATGCCAGATGACTTTCCAAGAGTAATATTTGAGACTACACTTGTTTATTTCTCAGAATTCCATGTTTACCTATCTGATCGTTGTAAATTGGCAACTCTGTATTTTATTTTTTAAAAAAATGTTTAATGTTTATTTTTGAGACAGAGACAGAGTGAGAATGAGGGAGGGGCAGAGAGAGAGGGAGACACAGAATCTGAAGCAGGCTCAGGCTCAGAGCTGTCAGCACAGAGCCCAGTGCGGAGCTCGAACTTAGGAACCCTGAGATCATGACCTGAGCTGAAGTCGGACACTTAACCGACTGAGCCAACCAGGCGCCTTGGCAACTCCTTATTTTAAATTGATGGCTTCCAGATTAGTAGCAGAGCTGAGCATCTTTTTATGAGATTATTGACCATACTATTGCATCCTCGTAAATTAGCAGGTTAATTTCTGTTGCTCATTTTCTGTTATATTGTTCTTTTTCATTTTCCATCAGCTAGTAGAGTAGTAGCTCTTTTGGTGAGTGTGTTGCAAATATAAATCTTTATATCTTTTCCTGTGCAATTAAACATTTTTAATTGGGGCGCCTGGTCAGTTTTTAATTTTAACATTTTTAATTGGGGCGCCTCAGCCAGTTGAGTGACCGACTTCGGCTCAGATCATGATCTCATGGTTTGTGAGTTTGAGCCCTGCATTGGGCTCTGTGCTGACAGCTCAGAGCCTGGAGCCTGCTTCAGATTCTGTGTCTCCTTCTCTCTCTGCCCCTACCCTACTCATGCTCTGTCTCTGTCTCAGAAATAAACATTAAAAAAAATTTTTTTTAATAATAAAAAAATAAAAATAAAACCATTTTTAATAGTGAAATATTTTCATCTTTATGGTTTTTGAATGTTTATCACATTTAGGGAGATCTCCCCCAATCTAAGATTGCACAGGTTTTATCTAGGAGTTTTACAGTTTTTAATGCTATTGGTGCTGGCATATTTTTTCCTTTTCATTTTCCTCTTTCTTTTTTTTTTTTAATTTTATTTTTTACATTTATTTTTGAGAGACAGGGCAAGACCTAGCACGAGTGGGGGAGGGGCAGAGAGAGAGGAGAGACAAAGAATCCCAAGCAGGCTCCAGGCTCTGAGGTGTCAGCACAGAGCCCAACGCGGGGCTCAAACTCACGAACCAGGAGATCATGACCTGAGCCAAAGTCAGCCGCCTAACTGACTGAGCCACCCTGGCGCCCCTCATTTTCTTCTGATTGTAGAGGACATTGAGGAAAATAGTTGATTTTTTAAAATTAAAATGTAATTATAATTCTCTTTATATAATTTTTATAGTATTCTTTTATACTCACTAAAATTCTCCCCAATATTTCAAGCCTATCGTCTATCTCATGATTATATCATCTGAGTCTTCAAAATAGTGGTAAATAACGATAGTATTGGCAGGTATCACTGTGTTGTTACTGATTTTGGTGTAAATACATTCAGCATTTCCCTATCTAATATGGTATTAGCTCTTGATTTTGGGAACTAGTCTCATAATTAATTGTATTTCCAGTATCTTTGCTTTATTTGTGGTTTTTATTAGGAATGGCTGTTGCATGTTTTCACATGCCTGTTTGATAGTTTTTTCTTGTAATATTTAGATGTCATAATGAATTCTGTGATAAATTCCTAATGTTAAACTAGCCATATACTTGTGAAATAACCCTGCTGTGGTCATTGTAGAATAATCTTTTACTACATAGTACATCCCCTTAGCTAGTGTTTTATTTAGAATTTTTTCCTCCACTCATAATTGAAAATATTTGTTGTTTTCTCTGTCCTATCATTGTCATGGTTTGGGTGTTAAGGTACTGTTAGCTTCAGATTGAATTTCTGATAGAATGTTGAAAATTTTTGAAATACATGGTATTTTTATGATACTGTTTTCTGTGTTATTAGATATGTTTGGAATTTGCCATAAAAAGTTTGAAGAAAATGAAGTTGGAGACTATTCTATTTCAGTGTGTGGTATAGAGTAAAGACACAAATTATTTGTTGCTATTACAACTGGTAACATAATAAATATTCTTAAAATGTGTTCTTGGACAAAAAAACAAAACCAAAATGTGTTCTTGGACATATATGTATTTCTCTAGGATAAACCTAGAAGTCAAATTGCAGGTTATTGCATGTTTGCATTTTCTGTTTTGATAAATGACTTCCATTTTGCCCTCAAGTAGTTATACTTATTTACACTTACGTTACCATCCTTGTATGAGTGTCTGTATCTCCATGTCCCTCCTTACAGTTGATGTTATTGTGAAAACTCTCATGAGAAGATGATTTCAAGTTACTTTAATGTGCGTTCTCTTAGTTACTTGTGAAGGTGAACGTATTTTCATGTTTATTGTTATTTGTATCTTTTTTCTGAATTGTCCCTTCCTGCTACTCATTTTTTCCTCAGTTGTCTCTTTTAAACTGATTCATAGTTCCTTATATGTTCTAAATATCAAATTCTTGTATGTGCTGTTAGGTCAGTATATAAATCTTAATATTGAACTCATTACACATGTTCTTTCAAACTATGAAATTTATTCAGTTTGAACTTTTTAGTTATTTTAAACCCCATTTCATTTGGTTCAACCAAAAAAATATATACTATATTTTAATTATTTGCATCCTTTTTAACTTCTTATGTAATCACTGCTGTTGATATATGAGGGATTTTGTGCCTTGAACTTTAACAGTCCTCTATTTTTGATGATACAGATATTTAGGAAATATATTATGGTTTGGAGTTTGTTCCATCTGAAATTGTATTTTTGTCATTGATATGCATAGAGATCTAATATTTCTAAATCTGTAGACATTTGTCCTAACATCATTCATTAAATAGCATGCTTTTTTCTGACAGCTTGGGGCTGCCACTTCATTAATAAATTTTACTGCTGTGGATAGATTCCTCCATTTTCTATTTTGTTACTTTGATCTGTACTACTCTAGTTTTCATTATTAGGTTTTTATAGTATTTTGATAACTGTTAGGGTGTCATTGTTTTTCAAAGTTTGCTTGTCTGTTCTTACACTGTACTCCTACAAATAATTTCACAATCATCTTTATGCTTATAATTTTTTTCTTTTTTTTTTAATTTTACCAATGTGTAGTCTCCGGAGCAGAGAGGAAGAGAGAATTTCTAAACCTGGGGCTGTCTCAACTCCTGTAAAGCATGCGGATGATCATACACCTAAAACAGAAGAAGTTGTAGTTGAAAGAAATGAGAAACAAGCACCCACTCTTCCAGGTAAGCCTAGCAAAATACTACATTCAGAAAACATTTGCAGTCAGACTAAATAAAATAATTGTCAGAATTTACAGAAGACTTAAAGATGCTTTCTTGATTATGATGGTTGTTATTTCTACTACTACTATTACTCCTACTTCTGCTACTACCTATGTTTGAATTTTTCTGTATTTGACTTCCAGAATATTCCTTATGGGTATAATATTGGCATGAATCAGTAGGCTTTCATGAATTTTTTTAAAAAATTTCTGGATAGAAATTATAGTTGGGGTGCCTGAGTGGCTCAGTCAGTTGAGTGTCCAACTCTTGATTTCAGCTCAGGTCATGATCGCAGGGTTGTGGGATCGAGCTCCGTATCGGGCTCCACGCTGAGCATGGAGCCTGCTTAGGATTCATTCTCTCTCTGCCCACTTCCCACATGCTTATTCTCTCTAAAATTTAAAAGAAAAAAATAAATAATTCATAGTTAACAACTATTCACAATTGAGTAAAGTTGTTCTCTAACACTTCTCATTTAGGAAAATTGGCATAAGTTTTTTTAAGTTATTTTGCCAATTGAAAATGTTTTCATAAGCACTGTAAGTTATACCCTGTGAAAACGTATGAGATCAGACATAAGAATCTGCAAGCCTCCTAGATCCATTTTCTTGAAAGGCTGGGAGATTTAGCTTCTCATGTCTCATTTCCTTTGCTCAAATCTTTTTGCTCTGCTTGTTTAGTGGCAAAGAATGTGGTTATTTAAAAACAAATTTTACCACAGTGAAGAAAGATGGCTGCTTTGACAGTCTGAGAGAAATGTAGTGATTCTGTCTTGTTCTCCTTTTCCTCATCTACCTCTCCCCTCCTCCCCCAGAGGATTTTTCAGAACCTAACAGCATACTTGGTGTAAAGACATCAGAATTTGTAACTGTACTCTGTGCTTTAACATATATATAGTATATATGTTCCTTACCAATTTCTCTGAGCTTATATTTTGCTGATGAATTTTTACATGTATTTTGTGGACTCTTTATTGTTTGAATATTTTCCTGACTGCTTACATTATTCTAGTTTTTAATAAAGTGATTTTTTTTTAAATTTTTTTTTCAATGTTTTTATTTATTTTTGGGACAGAGAGAGACAGAGCATGAACGGGGGAGGGGCAGAGAGAGAGGGAGACACAGAATCGGAAACAGGCTCCAGGCTCCGAGCCATCAGCCCAGAGCCTGACGCGGGGCTCGAACTCACGGACCGCGAGATGGTGACCTGGCTGAAGTCGGACGCTTAACCGACTGCGCCACCCAGGCGCCCCTAATAAAGTGATTCTTGCACGATTTTTAAATTTTCTTTCTTTTAGAACCAAAGCCTGTATACGCTCAAGTTGGACAGCCAGACGTGGATTTACCTGTCAGTCCATCTGATGGCGTCCTGCCTAATTCAACTCATGAAGATGGGATTCTGCGGTAATGTGATTTTAAACTTGTATTGTCTTCTCTGTCCATTATTCAGCATGATTTAAAGTGAAAATTCAGTTGCAGACCATATTTCATATCCTTTTTAAAATAGTGTGTACCACTTAATGCTATGGTTTTTTATTTTAAATTATTTATATGACAGAGATTAGAGAATAAAAAAGAAACTTTTTGGATGTTGACTTTCTCACCACTGTCCCTGCCTAGTTTTCAGGTCAGGAATTGCAAAAGTTAAAAATTGTTTTCTACTTAAACATCAAAAATTTTCACAAGCTTTCTAATGCCCTAGCATTTAAAAAAAACAAAAAACAAAGAAACAACAACAACAAAACAGTGTTTCTCCATTTTAACACTATTGACATTTTGGGTTGGGTACTTGTTTATTGTGGTAGACTGTCCTTCTCATTGTGGAATATTTAGCATCATCCCTGACCACTAGCTGCCAGTGGCACCTTCCAGTTGTGACAACCAAAAATATCTCCAGACATTGCCACATGGTTTCTGGGGGCAAAATCACCCTTGGTTGAGAACCTGTTCTCAACCTGTTAGCAACTCAAAAGTAAGTTTTTTATATTCCACACCTTTTATTGCTATATGTTTTATACTTTATGGGATTGAGATATAAATTTTATAACCAGATTGCAAACCATCATGATCACCAAATTAGTCTTTTGTTGCCTCTGTGGTAAAGGGGCATAATGTTAATAACTGAAAATAACCAAACTTTTTAAAGTGGGTTAGATCTAGACCCCTGCTCTCATCTGTTTTCTTTGCTAAAGGGAATTGGGTTGTCACTACAATACCTAGCTAGCTAGAGAGAAAACTCCTGAAATAGATGGGTATGACACAGATTAAAATTGTATATTGCTAATATCAGATAGCTGATAATTCAAAATACAGATTGTGAAGGAACAGTTTCCTTCTTTTTTCCTTTCTTAAAAATTGCTTGGAAGCTTTTATAACTCTAAAGTTTTAAGAAAAAGTAACGATGTGATTCCAGAGACCTATTTCCCAGGACAGCCCTCAAGAACAGATACCAAAGAAGATTGAGGATGCGGGCAGGATTTGTAGTTGAGCCAGAAAACAGTTCATTCACATCCAGTGACTGGATTTGGGGCAGAAGTAGTTAATGGGTTTACCTTTTGTTATTGTTGCAAGAAGTTGATATAATGCAGATAAAACAGTATAAAATGTCAGTCTTATAGGCCACATGACAATGAGACTGGGCCTAAAGCTGTCCTCAAAAAAAAAAAAAAAAAAAAAAGCTGTTCTTTAAAAAGGCCTATTTTGCTAAGGGATGCAGACTAAAAAAAATCAATGATTTTTAGTTTTTGAGGCCTGTAGGTCAGTCTGTGTGATAAAAGAACTACCAGGGACCTGGAGTCTCAAGGACTTTGAGGGAGGGTTTCCAAAACCTCTCCTTACAATTGGTTTGGGAGAGGAGTCTGTAAGCAGGCTCTGGACTCAACCTGGCAAAGTAGGATACCACCATGCCAGGTGATTGACATGGTCCACGATAATACTGGCTACTAGTTTCATGGAGGGACCAAGGGTGCCACCAGCCCTGGGAGTAAGTGACCTTATCTAACCTACAGGCTCTGATGTTTACATCTTAGTAAATGTTAGCTCCAGATGAAGAAGTGGGATCAAGTGCGAATACCTTATAACATCTAAAACTTAAGGTGGTCTTTAGTTGGATTAAAAGAACTAGACTCCTCTCTCTTTCCTCAACTCATTCATTCATTGATTTGATTTGTATTTTTTACTTTCTATGAGTTTCTAATAATTTTTTCATTGTTACTTAATGAATTAAAAGAAGGACTTTTTCTATCCTTCATGTCAGAATAGGTAATAGAATTGTGTGTCTTCTTGACTAGAAATTGTGAGAAAGTTCTAGAAACCTAGCTGGGTAATTTGTATTTAATTACCCTACAGGGTAGTTTGTAATTGTGATCCGTTTCTGCCCACTCATTCTTCTAAGACATCCTTTAGTCTTTGTTTCAGGAATATCATGGTGATGGTACACTGATGATAAAAGAATGTGCATACATTTATTCCTTCCCATTCTCTCTCTCTCGTAAGAAAAGGGCAGAGATTGAGTATGGGGCTAATCCAGAAAGGCTGATTGATGATAAGATTTTTATTTAAAGTCCAGAGAGGCTGCAGAGTAAGTGATCTGTATGAACTCAGAGTCTAGCAACTGCAAAGTTTAAAAACCATTATCTATTGGATGTAAAGATCACAATGCTTGGAGCCTCATTTTGATTCCCTGGTATTAGGAAAATTTGTCAATTTGTGCTTCAGTTTCTACCTTTGTAAAACAGTACTTTTCAGTTATTCCATAGAGATGATATGAATGAATTGGGGTGGAAAAAAATGGAAGTTTTTTGGTTTTTTTTTTTTTTTTTTTTTTTTTAACCATTGTGAATGTACCATGTATATCCAAGACTTTGAGTTGGGAAAACATTGTTTTTATAAACTAGTTTTAGAAATTAGTTGTAAAGCAGTAATTGCATATTAAATTCAGATATTTTAAAACTTATTAATCAGAGAATAAAAGAAAGTACCATTAAATCTGACTTGGAATTCTAGCACTAAATTGTATTCAGTAAATTAGTGGTATGAGGGAAATTTCAGAAATGATCGTCCTTTGTTTCATTCTAAATATAGTTCTCATTGTATCAGTTTACTATAACTTTTCAAGCTTCTCTTAACCATTTCAAATGAAATATTTGTTTTAACAGGCCCAGCATGAAATTGGTAAAATTCAGAAAAGGAGATAGTGTGGGTCTGCGGCTGGCTGGTGGAAATGATGTTGGAATATTTGTAGCTGGTGTTCTAGAAGATAGCCCTGCAGCCAAAGAAGGCTTAGAAGAGGGTGATCAAATTCTCAGGGTATGTTGGTATATCAGAAATGTGATTTGAAAGTACTTAGATCTTTAGAGAAAGACCTCAAACACAGCAAACCTATTATAATTCAGTTGTAATCTTCTGTCACAGCCATTCAGATGAATCCGTCAAGTCTTGGTTTTACTGGCCTCATCCCTTCCCATTGCTGCATTCGTTCTTGTTGACTGCTGTGTTATGTGTTACTACACAGTGTGACGCTCTGGTTTCATTTAAATCTCTGGCGTTCATTGAACCTACCAAAAAAAAAAGGTCTTAGATCCCTATACCAAGTAGTCATTTTAAGTTCAACTAGACCTTCAGGCAGGCAAGACTGTCATGGGCCACAACTTGCCATCTGTCGTTTCTCTCCCATGGGATCAGTCCTTACAGCAGTCCTCTGGGGCTTTCTTCACCCCGGTGTGATGGCTTATGTGCAGGGAGATGGGATTTCCGTCAGGCAAATGTGTAAGCTGCCCTGGCTCCAAAGCTTCATGGCCTACAAGAGACAGGACCAGTTACAGGAGTCGGAAAGTCCACTTCAGACGTGGTCTTTTCTTCTGTTGTTGTTGTTTTTCTGTCTTTTCTATAAGCAATGCTATCTAGTCACATAGGACCATCCATGTCTGTCTCTTCTTAAAACATCCAAACCTCATGGCAGATAAAGTATGTCCCATTTTAACAAAAAGATCATATCTATTAAATGTGAATTCCTGTTTGCTCCACCTCTCCACCTCATATTGTCATCACCACCCCTATTCTGCTCTCTTCCTGCATTCAGGCTACCTCCTGGCCATGTGCTGGATTCAGTCTCCTGCTCAGAATCTTTCTGCTTGTTCATGTTTTTCTCTTTCCCTCTCCCCCGCCTCTTCATTTATTCTGTACTGTCTTCTTTCTCTCCTTTTGCTGTTGAACTTGTCAGTATGGTGGAGTCCTTTCCCTGCTTTGTTTTCAGTCATTGCTGTCATAAAATTTTATAGTTTGGCTTCTACCTTAACCACTGCTGAATCTGAATTTTCATAAGCCATCATTGACCTAATGGCATCCTCAGTTCTCATTTTCCTTTATTTCTTAGCAGTGTTTTGACTATCTTAAGTGCTTTCATGAAGTGCTTTCTTCCTTGGATTCCATAACAATGCCATTCTGATACTCCTTTAATCTTTTAAATTCTTTTCCCAACCATCTTTAATGGTTCTTCTAAAACTTGGGGAATATAAGCAGCTCTGTGCTTCTCTCTTGCTACTACGCAGTCTCCATCTTGGGTTTGATGACTCATGTCAGCAGCCCACTCTCGGAATCTTCACTTTGAGCTCTTGCCTGAGTTTCCTCACACTGGGCCAGCTGCCCATGGCCATTTTCCTCCTCTACTTCTGTCTTCCTTTCCCTCCAAACTTAGCATAAAATCAAGGTATGATCTTTGACTTACTGGTTTCCATCTCACAGTGTACTTTGATTCTTCCTGGTGATATTTACATTGTGCTCAGACACATCGTGGATAACAATGTTCACTGTATTAAAGAAATTAAACAGACCCATCTCTTATCTACTGCATATCCTATTTGAAATAATCAGGGCATACATATATTATTTTATTTTATTTTATTTTATTTTATATTTTATTTTATTTTTATTTTATTTTATTTTATTTTATTTTATTTATGTTACTTTATTTTTTAAAAGCTCTTTCTTAATTTTATTTTTTAAGTAAACTCTGTCCCCAACATGGTGCTTGAGCTTACAACGCTGAGATCAGGAGTCACGTTGCTCTACCAACAGAGCCAGCCAGGCACCCCTACATACATCATTTTTAATTTATTTCCTAAGAGTTTGCTTTTGTTTTGTATCATAAAAGTAGCGCATGTTAATAGTTTTTAATCTGGAAAATTTTCAAAAGGTAAAAAGGAGAAAATCTATCTGTAATCCTGCATGCACTTAGTAACATCATTTTGATATGTGTCCTTTGGTTCTTAAGAGCTTCAAGTATAAGTAAATATTGACTTGGCAAACCTTGACTTACATCATACAGAAACTCTTACAGAGATGCCACAATGTATACACTTATTTTTTTTTACCTCATTTCCTTCTGATTTCTTTTTCAGAAACTATTAAAAAGTAGGATTCTATTATACATTCACAGAATTTTTAAAAATATTTTTTTATTGAGGGGGGTATATTGGTATACAACATTATAACTTACAAAAATTTAAAGCCAGAGAGTTGTCTTTTTTGGTCTAAATTGGTTAGATTTTGCAGTAGATGATCTTTAATGTCAACATGCATTGTGGCTTTTCTTTAAATGAATTTACACCTTCACTCAATTTACTTGGTTTCTACTTATTTTAAAGTAAAGTATATTAATTTCTTCCAAAGGAAAATCATTTTTTCCCTCTTAAAGATGTGATATTTTCAAATTAGCTGAAGTCTGAAAACACTTGTTCTCTATGTAGAGAAGTATTTTCATAATTTTAAAATATGACCAAGAGTAATTTATGAAATACATTTTAACAGGTAAACAATGTAGATTTCACAAACATCATAAGAGAAGAAGCCGTTCTTTTCCTGCTCGACCTCCCTAAAGGAGAAGAAGTGACCATACTGGCTCAGAAGAAGAAAGATGGTGAGATATTGCCTGAAAATGGAGAAAATCTGTAGAATTTTGAGAAATTAAATAGGGACTTGAATTTCCATTTTTTAATAAATCACTCAGAGTTGAGTGATAAATGAATTTGTTAATGTCAGAGGGAGTTTAAATCACTTAGGGGCACATAGTGTTACATTATACTTATTTGAAAGTGTGGTAATACCACCAGCCTTTCTGGCATTCTAATTTAGATAGAATGCTGTCCAGACCTTCACATGGCATAGAAAAATCCTGGTTTTTATTAGCCATCAGAACCATGCAGAAGCATATGGTTAGCTTCCAAAGTTTTTACTGATGTTTTCTAAGCAATACATTTTTGTTAGCATTAATTAAAGACAATGGCTAATTGTCTTTGATTAAGCAAATACACTTTTCACTTAAAACAGGATTTCTCCACCTCAGCACTGCTGTCACTTTGGGCCAAATAATTGTTTTTGTGGGAGCTGACCCATTCATTGTAGTATGTTTAGAAATGTCCCTGGCTTCTATCCACTAGATGTCAGTTGCACACATACCAAATCAAAAATGTCTTCAGATATTGCCAAATATCCCCTGGGGGGGCAGAGTTACCATTATTTGAGAACCATTTATTTAGAAAATGTGAATATCTGTAATAATTTGCAGCAAAATTAAGTTAGATGACTTAAATAGAGAGCACATGCGTGGTTTTGGACAAGTTGCTTGATCTTGCATTACTCAGGCAAGAGCTCGAGTTTCTGCATTACTTTCCTTATCTGCAAAATGGAGATGCTAACCTAAGCATTCCTGTTTCATAGGGTCATGGTGATATACATGAGCTAGAATACTTAATACAGCACCTCATAGTAAGAATTCAACATATGTTGAGGGCTATTTTTATTATTATTACCAATAGCATCTTCACATAATCTGTTCTTTTCAGATTAATTTATCTCACTAGCTATTGATACTGTTTTTGTTTTGATTCCTTTTAGTTTATCGTCGCATCGTTGAATCAGATGTAGGAGATTCTTTCTATATTAGAACCCATTTTGAATATGAAAAGGAGTCTCCCTATGGACTTAGTTTTAACAAAGGAGAGGTGTTCCGTGTTGTGGATACCTTGTACAATGGAAAACTAGGCTCTTGGCTTGCTATTCGAATTGGCAAAAATCATAAAGAAGTAGAACGAGGCATCATCCCCAATAAGAACAGGTATGAATATTTGGATACTTCTCATAGAACAAGTTAAGTAAATGATGATGGAAGACTTTAATCCCACTGGGAAATTTCGGCAATGTAAAGAGTTAGTTTTCATTGTATTTACTGTGTCTATGATTGACTTAGTTGTACAGACTCCTTTATTTTAGTTTAAGCATTGAGATTTATTTTTTATTTTTTTTCAGTATATGAAATTTATTGTCAAATCAGTTTCCATACAACACCCAGTGCTCATCCCAAAAGGTGCCCTCCTCAATACCCATCACCCACCCTCCCCTCCCTCCCACCCCCCATAAGCATTGAGATTTAAACTGCATGTGAAGAGAATTCTATCCAGTATTTTGACATTTTATCTATGAGTCTTTTTGTTTTGTTTTGTTTTTAAATATATTTATTTGTCTACCTGTCCTCTGTCTATTCTGTCTTTTTTAATCCAGGGCTGAGCAGTTAGCCAGTGTACAATACACACTTCCAAAAACAGCAGGAGGAGACCGTGCTGACTTTTGGAGATTCCGGGGTCTTCGCAGCTCCAAGAGAAATCTTCGAAAGAGTAGAGAGGATTTGTCAGCTCAGCCAGTTCAAACAAAGTTTCCAGCCTATGAAAGAGTTGTTCTTCGAGAAGGTTATTTTCTGTAGACTAACCTTAATACCCTTTAATGTCAATATGCTAAAGAAAGAAAAAGTATAAACTATGTTGTTTTTTCTTTGACTTTCTCTCCAGCTGGATTTCTGAGACCTGTAACTATCTTTGGACCCATAGCTGATGTTGCCAGAGAAAAGCTGGCAAGAGAAGAACCAGATATTTATCAGATTGCAAGTAAGTAGCCTTAAGACTGACTTAAGATCAGGGCGCCTGGGTGGCTCAGTCTGTTGAGCGTCCAACTTTGGCTCAGGTCATGATCTCGTGGTCTATGAGTTCGAGCCCCGCGTCGGGCTCTGTGCTGACAGCTCAGAGCCTGGAGCCTGCTTCGGATTCTGTGTCTCCCTCTCTCTCTGCCCCTGCCCTGCTCATGCTCTGTCTCTCTCTCTCTGTCAAAAGTAAATAAACATTAAAAAAAAAAAAAAAGACTGAAGATGAGGTTGAGGGTGTTACTTAATTAGTTATTTCTCTAAAGGGTGTATCTGATCCATTCACTTAATAGAAATAAAACTTTCTGGAAGTGAAAATTTGCAGTTTACCTCATGTATTTAATTTGAAGGGAAACTTGAGTGATTGTGTTCTTGTTATACCAATTCCCTTTAATAATAAAAAGAATCACCATTTATGAAGCCCTGGCCTTCATATGAAAATTGCACACAATCTTGTTTAATAAATCCTGACAATATTACAATGGGGTGTCAGTATCCATTTACCAGCATTATCCATGCTGAAGTCAAGTAACTTGAGCGTTAGAGTGGTAGGGACCATCACAACCTGTTTACTCCAAACTTTCCTGATGACACCCAGCTGATGAGTCACAAAACTCAACTTTGAACCCAACCTTTCCTGGCTTTAATCCAGTGCTTTCAGTCATTGAGCTAATAGAAACACTCAAGTATATAAAAAGGGTAATGAAAGCATGATTCAAGCGATCAGTTATTATTGTAGGCATTTATAGTAAGTTAGTGTTAAATATAAATATTGAAGATGTAGTGCTTTAAATGCCTTGCAGAGTTTGCTTGCAGATTTCTTTTATTAGTTCATTAGTTTAGCTATGGTGGTATTTAAATATACAGACTTAGTTATGACCACTGTAGCTTGCTCTAAACTATATGTAAACACTTGAAACTGGTTTTTTTCCCCTAATTACAAAAATATCATTTTCTATTTGGAAAGGTTAGAGAATTAGTTTTGACATACATCATAATCATCCTAAATTTTATCCTGTCATATTTTATTCCACCCTATCACCCTTTGTAAGCAGACTTTTGTGGAGTTTTATTTATTGATTTCTTTCTTAATAGATAATACCATATTTTTTTATTATCCATTCTGCAACCAAAATTTGGTTGAACAGCCTTCTGTTGTTTACATAATTTTTTCAGTGTTATATTTTACTGTTATAAAGGATACAGAAATCTGTCCATATTTTTATTTGCTTGTTTATGCCCTGCCTTCTTTCCCAAAGGATTTAAATACTCAAGAATATAGCTTTTTCCATATTACGGTAATTTTCTTAGAATTTTCAAAGACAGGTAGGAGTGAACCATAGGATATGAACATTTTCTGGCTACTGCTGTTTATAATCCTATTGCCTTCCAGAGGGTTGTGCCATTGTTTTTGTTGTTTCTACCTACTATATGAGATCTGCGTTAATATTTTTAACTTCATAAGTGCTAATTTAAAGGATCAGAGCATTGCCTTATTATATTGCTTTTCACTTGGTTTTTGGTAAAGTTGAATGAGGATATTTTATGAAACTAAGATTTGCAGACACATAATAATAAAATTTGAGCAAGTAAGAAAATGTTTATTTCTGATTCCCCATTCAGTTTGATTTTTTCAGAAGAGGTTTTTTTCGGTCATTGTTATAGGTAACATTTAACATAAAGAATTTAGTGGTGGGGCGCCTGGGTGGTTTAGTTGGTTAAACATCCTACTTAAGCTCAGGTCATGATCTCCTGGTTTGTGAGTTCAAGCCTTGCTTCTGGAGAGCTCAATCCCCACTCTGGGCTCCGCACTTTCCCTCTCTCTGCACCTTGTGGGATTCTCTCTGCCCCTTGCTCACTGGCACACGGGTGCTTCTCTCTCTCTCTCTCTCTCTCTCTGTCTCTCTGTCTCTCTGTCTCTCTCTCTCTCTCTCTCTCTCTCTCAAATAAATAAGTAAGTAAATAAATACAATTTTTAAAAAAAGAAAAAAAGTTAGTGGTAACCCCACCCATAACCAAACCTTGGGTTTTTTAAATTTAGGAAAAGTGTGAAGACTTATAAAGCCCTACCTTAGGGAGCAATTGATTGATTTAATTGGGTTTACTCTACACTATAGCCAGACTCTTATAAAAGAGATTCAAATAGCTTAGTTAGTGTCCTCTCTGAATCTAATGAAGGTCTTTTGAGTTAAGGAATTAGTAGCTTTTCTCCATCCAAAACTCCCAGTTGATCTCTCTCTCTAATTCTCTGTTCACCAGATTTGAAATTCTGCTCTCTTTGTCCATGGAGCTTTTACCTTATGATAGTCTCATTCTCTAGAGTCATTCCCCCTATCATTCATTGTGACCTTTGTCCTTCCAAATCTCTTGATTTTTGTCTGATCTGAAACACCAGAGTTCCTTTTTGTCTTTGAAGCTTTCCATGTGACCAGAGTCACAAACATTGCTGTACCTTTTAGGGAAGAACTTGATATAAATTGGACCTCTGAGATAATTTGGTTAGTAACCATCTCAAGCTGCACTTGACATACTGTACATGAGTAGAGGGAGATATGTTACTAGTATGAAACCATAGGCTGTCTCACAGTTAGAAATCAACTGCTCCTAGGTTCCCCTTCTACTATTATAGAAAAGATCTCTAACCCAGAAGTCTCCAGCCAGTCTGCTATATAGCATTGTTGCTGATGGATCTGCCCAGGTATTGATTTTGTCAGTCCCCCTTGGCTAGATGGAGCTCTACCCAGGAGAGGCCTCCTCAGTTTATCTCTGTTGGCCATACAAATAGTGCCATTTTCTCTGCATGTCACAATCTGTAAAACATTTGGAAGTAGTGCCGTGTCAAGCCATTTTAAGCACAAGGCAAAAGAAAAAATGTGGGTCCATACATACATGTTTTTACATCTTTTTCAATGGCTGTTTTTTCCCAGGACATTGACATAGTTAGAAAAATTTTGGAAAACATGAAAAATATGTGTATTAAAACTCATATTATTTCAAGTTTAAATATTTTATTTGTATCAAACACAGAATTTATAATTTTCTTTTCCTGGCTTTAATGGAAGCAAGCTCATCAATATTTTTAAATCCGCTTTTTAAAATCATATTTTCAATGGGAAGAATTGCCATATTTGATCATTTCTCTTGACCAAGTGACAGTCTTAGATATTTACTCATGTTTCACTTAACTGGTTCTATTTAAAATTTTGGTATGCTGTTTATTGTGGGTTACTAATTTTGATATTTTGAACATATTGCAGCAAAATATTACTTGATTGCAGAGTTTTTGTAGTACCCCTTAAATATTGCTCCTGAGGCAAGCGCCTCACTTACCTTCTCCTAATCCCGGAATTGTTGGGAAGCATTAATCTTAACCCAGTGGTGCTCAGCCAGGGGCAGTTCTGATCTATTGTGGATATTGGCCACTCCTGGATACATTTTTATTGGTCCCAGTGTGGACCGGAGGCATATAGCAGGAGGAGGCCAGAAATGCTGCTGAACTGGCCATGGTGCACAGGGCAGCCCCTATAACTAAGTATTGCAGAGCCCAACATGTCATTAGCACCCAGTAGTTGAGTTGAGAAACTCTGGTCTAACCAACAGAAATTTGATGTTTTGTTTTTGTCCTGACATCATGAATAGAAAGTGAACCACGAGATGCTGGGACTGACCAACGTAGCTCTGGCATTATTCGCCTTCATACGATAAAGCAAATAATAGATCAGGTAAGTTCTTAAAAATTGCCCTATTTCATTATTAACTGTGAATGTTGTGTTTTGAGTGGGATGAAGTTTAGTTAATTTGGAAGTAGAAAAGTAGTTTTTCTAAGATTATTACTGATATACTATAAAAAAATTAAACCTCTACTGAAAGGCATTCCAGTAACCACTTTCAAAGAAAGTGCATTGCATGCATCAAAATATATTTATATGTATAAGGAATATGTTGTTACTTGACAGGGTCATGTTAGGAACATTAAATTCTTGTACTCTTTTCACTTTACTGAACATAGATAATGCTGTCAACTTGTAAGTATTGGGGCTGTCTTAAAGTGAGCTGGCTAAGAAGTTTTTTAAAAAAAATTTGGGCTAGAATTTGTATTGAACTAAGTTCTGATTACAGATTTTTCTAACATATACTCTGGAGACATTTTGGAGCCCAGTTAAAGGTCTATTACCATTGGAATGTAATCTAGGCTGTGACTTTTTTTGAAGGTGATGATTCTTAATTAACTGTGGCTTGTGTCCTTATTTGTTTTTTTGCTTTGTGTCTCCAGGACAAACATGCTTTATTAGATGTAACCCCAAATGCAGTTGATCGTCTGAATTACGCCCAGTGGTATCCAATTGTAGTATTCCTTAACCCTGATTCTAAGCAAGGTGTGAAAACTATGAGGATGAGGTTATGTCCAGAATCTCGGAAAAGTGCCAGGAAATTATATGAACGGTCTCATAAACTTCGTAAAAATAATCACCATCTTTTTACAAGTGAGTATATTAAAGGCCTTCATTTAGTTTAAAATGTCTAGGCAACAATATGTAGACAAAAATGTTGTGTTGTTTAGATGCCAAAAGCTATATAACTTTTGCCTTGGAAAGCTTCCTGTTAGTATTAACGGCTGCTGTTGGATTGAAAGAAAATGTACAGGGCCGCCTTGTTGGCTCAGTTGGTTAAGCATGAGACTTCAGCTCAGGTCATGATCTCACCGTGCTTGAGTTTGAGCCCCACGTTGAGCTCTGTGCTGACAGCTCAGAGCCTGGAGCCTGCTTTGAATTCTGTGTCTCCCTCTGTCTCTGCCCCTCCTCCTCTCACCCTCTGTCTCTCTCGGTCTCTCAAAAAGAAAGAAATGTTAAAAAAAATTTTTTGGGGGGGAGCCTGGGTGGCTCAGTCGGTTAAGCATCCAACTTCAGCTCAGGTCACGATCTCACGGTCCGTGAGTTCGAGCTCCGCATCGGGCTCTGGGCTGATGGCTCAGAGCCTGGAGCCTGCTTCTGATTCTGTGTCTCCCTCTCTCTCTGCCCCTCCCCGTTCATGCTCTGTCTCTCTCTGTCTCAAAAATAAATAAAAACGTTAAAAAAATTAAAAAAAAATTTTTTTTTAAATGTGTAGCACCAAAACAAATTTCAAAGATGTGTGCTCAAATATTGTATTTCAAATAATTAAGAAATGATGATTGAGCTCTAAGCAGATTTGAATGAATTCTGGCTTTTGACGGTATTCTAATCGTTAAACAATGTTGTTAATTTATTTTCAGCTACAATTAACTTAAATTCAATGAATGATGGTTGGTATGGTGCATTGAAAGAAGCCATTCAGCAACAGCAAAACCAGTTGGTATGGGTTTCTGAAGGAAAGGTAAGAAATTTCCTGTTATTTTTGAGCCCTTTCAATAAATGACATAACAAATCAGAAAAGCCTTTGAGTTACCATTGTTTCTAATTAGATCAACATATTAGAATAATTTGGGGAGAGTTTGTTTTTGATAGTAAAAGACTTTAAGTTTTTATAAATTGTTTTTGATAGTAAAAGATTCTGAAATTTCCCTACCTATTGAATTACCACTTCAGTGGTGTCATCTCAGAGAGTTCTTAAATGATAACTAAAAGAGTAAGTTTGAGTTCTGGCTCTGCTCCTGTCTGAGGAATGACTTAGAACCTGGCTTCAGTTTCCTTCTCTGGAAATGAGGAGAGTTGGGTGGGTAGGTGAGTGTTGCCCAGAGTGTTGTCCTCTGCATACAAGATTTAGGACTTGGTCAGAAAGAAAAAGGCACTGTGAAGGCAAGTAATAGATGAGAAATCTGCAACCACACCCCCTACATGGGGCAGTGGGACCCACCAGCATGGTAAAGGCTTTGAGAAGTCTTAAGTAAAGAACATGTGTTATTTTGTTTACCTAGGGATTTTTTTTTTCACTTAGCGGCTGTTAATATTGTTTTAACATACTAGGAAATGTTGGACAAAGCAATTCATCATCTTTAGATTCAAATTTTGATTTTATATACATCCAAATGGCCAGCTCTATTTTATTATTATTATTTTTTTAAGTTTTATTTCGAGAGAGAGCATGAGCAGGGGAGGGGCAGAGAGAAAGAGAATCCCAAGCAGGCTCTGCAATGTCAGTGCAGAGCCCGGATGTGCGGTTCGAACTCTCTAACCATGAGGTCATGATCTGAGTCAAAATCAGGAGTTGGACACTTAACCAACTGAGCCACCTAGGTGCCCTGCAGATGGCCAGCTTTAAAATAGCTACTATCTATTGTATTGTCAGTCTCTCTGGTTTTATAGCAGTCTTCGATGGGAAAAAAGTGTTCATTTTGTTTGGCAAGTTAATACAGCTGAAAGAGCCTTTTGTTTTAAGATCTTTAACCTTCAGTATAATATTATTGATGTTTTGGTTACTAGAGAAAATTGAGAATATCTCTGTTGTTTTTTTTGTGTGTGTGTGTTTTATATTTCCTTGTTGGCTTGGTTCTTGTTGTGTTTTGCGCCTGCATGGCCTCTACTTTCCTCTGCCTGGCTATGGCTACAGCTGCTCTGGCAGTGCATGCTGCATGCTTAGGACCACCATGCCCTTTGTCCAGGAAACACAAACCTCTGCAAGAAGAGATGTTACAGTGCTTGCATCTAGAGGTAGTGTCTGCTCTGCTATTCCCACCTGTATTCATGTCAGAATCATGGTTTTTCTCATCAGTACCACTTGGGGGATGGACTGTGCATATGAGATCATCAGACCACTTTGAATAACTGATATATCAGCTGGGACACTTGACAGACAAATCCAGGTGGAAAAAACCTACTGCACCACTTTATAAGAACACACTATTACTAATTTTCTCTCATGTGGCATTTGATACAAAGGATCGCAGTCCCTGTCATACTAATATGTAAAAACACAATTCTTTCAGCAGCCTTTGTCCACTCGAGTGGTTAATAGCTTGCATTGGTGATTCTCAAAATGAAGTTAGTTTATAAATACACAGAATGTGCTCTCTGCCTATCTGAGGGATTTTCTTTATCCACAAATCTTAATATTGTGTAAATTTCTTTTTGTGGTATTATTGTGTGCTTCCTGTCTTGCTTGGGTTTTAAAATGCAGGTCTCACTCCCCCCAACTTTTTATGTGAGGAAAAATAGATCATTTGTTACTAGTATAGAGGGATGCATTTTGTAAATCATAAAAGGTTGTTATAATTTAAATGAAGCTTGCTAGATCTCCTGCCCCTTCTATTCAAGTATATTTTATCATAATAGACAAATTCTTAAACTAAAACCACATCATTTCACATTGACTTTCCTGAGTGTACTACTTTGGTCTAATTGCTAGGAAGAGATCTTTTTTGCAAGATCTGACATGGTCTTGTGTGTTCCCTACTAAACCAAGAAAAGTCATCCTGAGGCTTTCTTAACATGTAGGCATATGTCATTTCTTGGTTCAGAGCAACCCATGGTTCTTGCTCACTAGTGCATTTCACAGCACTGAAAGCGAGGTGGATTGGTGAGTTCCAAGTTAATTCTTCCCCCAAGAACTTAAATATTTCCCTGGCTGGCTGATGGGTTAGAGTCTTACAGAACCCTGGTGAGTTA
This sequence comes from Prionailurus bengalensis, assembly GCF_016509475.1. NCBI lineage: Eukaryota > Metazoa > Chordata > Mammalia > Carnivora > Felidae > Prionailurus > Prionailurus bengalensis. Next base: position 20,527,164 of record NC_057355.1, read on the forward strand.
AAGGTTAGAATAGATAGCAAAATGGCTTCTCTTCTGTAGCAGCCATTAGGGAGTTTAGACACCGTTGAGATTTCTGTGGGGGAGAGTCTGCTCTAACATAGAGAGAGCCCTGGGATTCTCACTCCCTGAGCCCAGCAGGTACTTTGTTGAAAACGAGAGCCCCTAGGAGGCCTGACATACCCTAGTCTTTCTTATCAGGAAGGCAGTACTCAGGCTCAGGCTCATAAGAGAGCCAGGCATAGGACTGTGTGCAAAGTCCCATTCAGGCAGCTCAGGCCTTATGTTTCTCCTTCAGTCTGTGCTACAATGGAAGGAGGATTGTCTGAATTCTGGGTTCCAGATCATTCAGCTCTCTTGCCTAACTGGGCACAATGTCCAGGCAAGCTCTTCAGGGACTGTTCTAATTAATCCAGGTACTAATTTCAAACTAGTATCTAATGGCAGCCTGTTGATGCAACTCTTTAGATTCCTTTCCCTCAGGTACTTCTCATTATCTTTCTAGTCTACTCAGAAGGTAAAGTAGACTAATAAAAACCAACTCAGTTCTTAACTACTTATCAAAGAGAAACAAAATTGCATTTCTCCCTCAGCATCCATTGGACACTACATCTATGAAAAAAAATGAAAACAACAATTCTTAATTTAATGAGGCAACTGGCACTTAGGCGATTCTTTCCCATTTTGTTTTATAAAAACTTAAAGGGCCAAATACCAACTTTTTAAACAAGTTGTTTTCTCTATGTATATGTATGTAAGCTCTTACTCACCTTGAACTGTGGCATTTATTTTCATAGTTACTCTTACATGCGCTGTTCTGTCAGTGTGTCCTTGTTTCTGTCAGCTTGGTTTGGTAGCATTCTCCCTCTTCCCCTGGCTTTGGGGCAGTAAAGTAGGGACCGATTAGGTTGATTAGGTTTTATAACCCTGAGTGGTGTCAGAGTTTCTTCATGGACTCCTGGGGCTGAGCCTCGGAGTCCAGCTTTGTCCTGGCTGGCCAGCCAGCCTTTCATTCTTCCAAGCCCCTTCAGATCTCAAAGGATGTTCTGTGTGTCTGCATGTGTGCTTGTACAATCTTCTTGACCTTTCCTTGCCAGAAGTTTCAAGAAATAGATGTGATTTCTCCAAAGAAAAATGCCCTTTTCAATCTCCCTTGTAAAATAAAGGCCATCTCTTAAAGAACTACTGAATAAAATTTTTGATTTACTTTTATTTGACCCAGGCGGATGGTGCTACAAGTGATGACCTTGATTTGCATGATGATCGTCTGTCCTACCTGTCAGCCCCAGGTAGTGAATACTCAATGTATAGCACGGACAGTAGACACACTTCTGACTATGAAGACACAGATACAGAAGGCGGGGCCTACACTGATCAAGAACTAGATGAAACTCTTAATGATGAGGTTGGGACTCCACCGGAGTCTGCCATTACACGGTCCTCTGAGCCTGTAAGAGAGGACTCCTCTGGAATGCATCATGAAAACCAAACATATCCTCCTTATTCACCACAAGCGCAGCCACAACCAATTCATAGAATAGACTCCCCTGGATTTAAAACAGCCTCTCAACAGGTAAGCAGCAAGCATTCAACGTTTTGTAGTTAGAAGTGAATTATTAAATCTTAGAATGTGGTGATTGAGTTGAAGAGTATATTTTGTCCTTTCTTCAAATTAAGAATTGATCTTTAATTTCAATTTGACAATACCACGGACTTAATTCTAAGCTTTGTGTGTTTGTCTTACACAGCAGTATACTGAAGTTCTTTTAAAAAAAATTGAGGACATGAGGTCATAGTTTTGTTATTCAGCACACTTAAAATGTATGTCTACCAACCCCTATAAATGGAAGTGGGAAGTTAGAAGTAAACAGAAACACTATATTTAAAATATTTTAAACACTTCACAGAAAGCAGAAGCCTCATCTCCAGTCCCTTACCTTTCGCCTGAAACAACCCCAGCATCATCAACCTCTGCCGTTAATCATAATGTAACTTTAACTAATGTAAGACTGGAGGGGCCCACCCCAGCTCCTTCCACATCTTACTCACCACAAGCTGATTCTTTAAGAACACCAAGTACTGAGGCAGCTCACATAATGCTAAGAGATCAAGAGCCGTCATTGTCGTCGCATGTAGATCCAGCAAAGGTACCTGTGCCGCAGTGTTGCCCTCATTTGTTGCTCTCCATCAGTCTAGCACACGATCATTTTTGCTTTGCCCTTTAAGTGTTCCTTTTGCTTTTTTTCCTGTGGGCTTACACACCATGGTGCTTTCCAATCAATATGGATCATTTCAGTTTTGTAGTGTGCATGGCTTCCGGTGGTATACTACTGATAATGTGGAGATAGGCCTTTTAATTGGGATTTGTGCTAATGTTTTTATTACTTTTATTTTTTGGTTTTCAGTACCCTCCAGAGTTCCTTGTAGTATGTAGCTGTGACCCATCATGAACATTTTGTGTTTTATGAATTATGGTGTCCATACTTTTCTTTATGATTTTTATTTACTCTGTCCAAATCAAATGGAATCAGTAGTTCAGTGTATTAATTTTCTACTAAATTTAGTAATTATCTTTAGCTCACTTTCATTTAGAACATGCTAAAACATAAAAGCCCTATACCTGCATTATAAATTTTGAGCTTTCACTTAAACTAGCTTTCTCACTAATCTCTTTCTGTCTTGATAATAAATGGTGGAACATACCATTTTCACATACTAAATTATATTTTTGTGTATTAAAGTAGACTAGAATTGAAAACCAGCCGTTGTATTTACACATGAATTTTTTTATACAGGTGTATAGAAAAGATCCCTATCCTGAGGAAATTATGAGACAGAATCATGTTTTAAAACAGCCACCCATTGGTCACCCAGGGCAGAGGCCAGACAAAGAGCCTAATCTGAGCTATGAATCCCAACCCCCATATGTAGAGAAACAAGCCAGTAGAGACCTTGAACAGCCCGTGTACAGATACGACTCCTCTGGCTACCCAGACCAGTTTTCTCGAAACTATGACCATCGTCTACGCTATGAAGAGCGCATTCCTACATATGAAGAGCAGTGGTCGTATTACGATGACAAACTGCCCTACCAGCCTCGGCCTTCTTTTGATAATCAGCATCCTCGGGACCTTGACTCGAGACAGCATCCTGAAGAGTCCTCAGAACGAAGCTATTACCCACGTTTTGAAGAGCCAGCCCCTCTACCCTATGACAGCAGACCACGTTATGACCAACCACCTAGAACCTCCACCCTACGACATGAAGAGCAGCCAACTCCTGGATATGACATGCATAACAGATACAGACCAGAAACACAGTCCTATTCTTCAGCAGGCCCGAAGGCATCTGAACCCAAGCAGTATTTTGACCAATACCCACGAAGTTATGAGCAAGTACCATCACAAGGATTTACCTCTAAAGCAGGCCACTATGAGCCTCTCCATGGTGCTGCAGTCATCCCTCCTCTAGTACCCACATCTCAACATAAGCCAGAAGTTCTGCCTTCAAATACCAAACCACTGCCTCCACCCCCATCTCTGACTGAAGAGGAAGAAGATCCAGCAATGAAACCCCAGTCTGTGCTCACTAGAGTTAAAATGTTTGAAAACAAAAGATCTGCATCGATGGAGAACAAGAAGGATGAAAACCACACTGCTGGTTTTAAGGTAAGCATGTAACCATGCTTTTCCTGCCTTGGACAGGTGGGCACATTCAGTGAAGGAGCACTTCAGAGTGCTTCGTGGCTCTCCCTCTCCTGCTTAAATGAAACCTGTTGTGTAACTATCTGTTCCTGGGGCATGTTTGTCTTCTTTTTTGCAGCCTCCAGAGGTAGCATCTAAACCTCCAGGTGCTGCCATCATTGGTCCTAAAGCCACTCCTCAGAATCAATTCAGTGAACATGACAAAACACTGTACAGGTGGGTACACTTGGTGGTGTTTGTGGTATGGAACTGACCAAGAATCTGACCCAGTTAATAAGCAAGCCATTTACTGTGTTAGAAGAGGAGAGGAAGGAAAAGGGAGAGGATCTTGAGTGTTGTCCTTAAACGAAAACTACTAGCCTTTCTAATTAAGATAGTGGCCCTAGAAAGAAAAATAAAGGTCTTGAAAATGCCTTCTGTAACAGATCTTTGTTAGCCTTCAGTAATCAAGTTTTTCAAAGAGATATTCTTCTAGCAAGCAATTAAAATAAAAATTTTAAAGCCCTGCATTTGTATTATGTTTTTTAGTTTTTAAAGTGCTTTCAGACATGTAAACTCTTAGTCTTCGGGGGTAAGGAAACAGAGTTTCACTAAAATAACAAAAATTAATTATTTAGGGAGCATACTCGTATGCCAGTGTGCTAAGCACTTCAGTGCAGTGTGGGTCCTTTCCTCCATTTTATTTTTTTTTTTTTTTTTTTTTTTTTTTTCAACGTTTATTTATTTTTGGGACAGAGAGAGACAGAGCATGAACGGGGGAGGGGCAGAGAGAGAGGGAGACACAGAATCGGAAACAGGCTCCAGGCTCCGAGCCATCAGCCCAGAGCCTAACGCGGGGCTTGAACTCCCGGACCGCGAGATCGTGACCTGGCTGAAGTCGGACATTTAACCGACTGCGCCACCCAGGCGCCCCTTTCCTCCATTTTAAAGAGAGGCACTGAGGGGGGTGACTGGGTGGTTCAGTTGGTTAAGCATCCAACTTTAATTCAGGTCATCATCTCATGGTTTGTAGGTTCGAGCCCTGTGTTGGGCTGACAGCTCAGCACCTGGAGCCTGCTTCAGATTCCATGTCTCCTTCTCTTTTTACCACCACCCCCCTTCTCTCCCTCTCTGTCTCTCAAAGATAAATAAACATAAAAAAAATTTTTTTTAGGAGAGGCACTACGGCTGAGGGTTTTGAGTAGCTTTTGGGATTTAGTGGAGCCAGGAGAGAAACCTGGCCAGCTGCTCTCTTAACAGTGGCCTCATCATACTGTGAGTAAATGACAGACTGGGTTTGAATAGTTTTTCTGCCCAGCTAATGAGTTTTATTTGCTTACATTTGTATTTTTAATAAAGAGAAGCTGCTATCTGACATTACGTTTTCTTTTTAATGATGTCTAGTGCTTTTCATGAAAACGTAAACTACTGTTGGGTCTTCTTTAGCCAGTATCATTAGCTGTTTTCCATAAAATAAATATGTAATAACTGAAAGCTTAGGCCCTTTTTTGATGTGAAACCTATTTATTTTTGTTGGAAAGTTTCTAAAATTCACTTAAGCAGAGTGTACATAACAATGTATAGACAGACAGTCCTCAACTTAATAATGGTTTGACTTAGGATTTTCAACTTTACAAGAGTGTGAAAGCAATATGCATTCAGTAGAAATCATAAAAGACCTTTTCAAAATTTTTAATTTTAATTTTTTTTCCCCCCAGGCTAGTGATATATGGTACAGTACTCTCTCCTGATGCCGCTTAGCGGCAGCTCCCCGTCAGCCATGTGATCACGGGGGTCAACAGCCAGTACACTTAAAACCACCCTGTATCCTTAAAGCCATTCTCTTGTTCACTTTAAGTATAGCATTTGATAAATTACATTAGGTACTCAAACTTAATTATAAAATAGACTTTGTGTTAGATGAGTTTGCCCGACTGTAGGCTCATGTATGTTCTGAACACATACTTAAGGCAGGCTAGGCTAAGCTAGGGTGTTTGGTAGATGAGGTGTACTAAATGCATTTTGGACTCCTGGTATTTTAACCTGACAGTGGATTCATCATGATGTAACCCCATCATAAGTTGAGGAAGCTCGGTATTAATTTGCTTAATAACTTACTTTCTTCCCCACTGCTTCCTGTGCCTTGTAGAACTTTGGACTATATAGAGCTGTTTCCTTCTATGAGAATCCTTTATTGATCCTGGATTAAAGTTCTTAAATTCTCTCAGTAATTAATTGTTGCTAACATAGATGTATATACTTTGAGAAGTTCTCCACTGTCTTAGTTAATGCTCCCTATTCTCTAATTAACTGCTTCTAACCTGCTGTGAGGCTCTGACCAAATAATTATCAAGCTTATTAGGTTATGTCAAAGGACTCATGAGCCAGAAGAGGGCTGCCTTCTGAGTGTAAATGTATGAAAACATGGGATTTGGAATGTCCATTTTGACTGTTGGATTGTTCAGCTAGATGCTGAATAATCATAGCAGTAAAAGGTCAAGATAACATATTTGTGTATTCCATTTTCTTTGTAAAATTAACATCTAAAAAGTTCCATTTGTCATTCATTGTCAGGATCCCAGAACCTCAGAAACCTCAAATGAAGCCACCTGAAGATATTGTTCGGTCAAATCATTACGATCCTGAGGAGGATGAAGAATATTATCGAAAGCAACTCTCCTACTTTGACCGAAGAAGTTTTGAAAACAAGCCTTCTACACACATTCCTACTGGCCATCTCTCAGAGCCTGCCAAGCCAGTTCATTCTCAGAATCAACCAAACTTTTCTAGTTACTCTTCAAAGTAAGTTATTTCACCTGAGACTTACTTTTAAAAATAAGAAGAAACATAAACGTTCAGTTGCATAAAGTAGAGTAATCATGTGAAGTTCAGTGTATTTGGAAGGAATATAGTTAAGTCCGTATTTAATACATGATTTCTGTTGGCTCCAGTGGTTCAGCACTGTGCATAGTCTGTAGCTCTAGAATATGTGTGTGTGTCTTTTGTCCTTAAACCCTGATATCTGATACATGAAATTTTTGCATTAGGAAAGTTGTTAAAATCAAAAGGTTTTGAGGTGAAGATCCTGATTTTTAGGTGAATCATAAGTCTCCCCTCTGTGCAGCATATTTCATGCTGGTTCTTTTCCTTCTTTTCTGTTTTTATTTTTTAAATATGAAAATAGCAAGGGGGGGTGACATTATTTGAGGGAAGATAATAGTTTGTTGTTTTTTCTTCAAGGTGAGAAAGAGCTTAATCTTTTTTTAAATGTGGGAGCTTGAGATGACTTTAAGTATTCTGGTCCAGTTTTACACTTGGAAAAGAAAGGAAAGTTTTAACACATGAGGTGACGTGATGGGCAGGCAGAGCTAGGACTGAACACCCAAGTTTCTCCACTCCCAGTCGTTTTCCCTGTTCTGTGCTCTTCCCTTTTGTTGACTTGTCTATTGGAGGTTTTGTTGATTTGTTTTTCTTTCTTTGGTTTTGTTGGGGTACAAATCCAACTGAGAGTGAGGTAGAAACTCACATAGGCATAGGTGGGTTTATACTTCAGCAAAACAAACCCACAAGAATGAGAAACAGATGTGGATTTATTACAGGGAATTCATTTACACCGTTGTAGGACCCTGCTAATAAACAAGTTGTGAGTTCACAGGACAGGAAGAGAGAAGATCCAGAGCTGTTTGAGAGTCTCTGAGTTCAGGAAAGACCTAAGTTCTTTTTAAAAGGGTCCATCCAGATAATCTCCCTTTTGATTAACTGAACTCAACTGATTTAGAGGCATTACATCTGTCAGTCCCCCTCACAGCAGCACCTACATTAGTGTTTGAATGAATGATGGGGACTATAGTTTGACCTACCCAAGTTGACCTACCAAGTTCCAAAGCACCCAGATTTTTACTGAATTAGATGCTTGGGATTGTCTGAACTTAACTATCATTTGTCGTGTACTGTTGAGTGAAAAATTTTCTTAAAAATACTTTAAAACCTCTATTGTTAAAAATCTAATTATAATTACCACTTTTTTCTTAGACATCATTTGAAGTGAAGATTTAAAACTTTTTTCCCACTGTCCTCTATTTCAGTCTTTGTCTAGAGAAGAAAGCCCTTTATGTGAAATGCAAATGCAAACTTTGGGTGCTGCAGTGGGGGTTCTGTTAAATACAAACAGTGTCTTATACCAGTATTGTGAGCCTCCCCCAACACAACGCTAGAGAGGTGCCCAGTACATCTGGGGAGGGTGTCCAGACTCCGGTGAGCCTTAGTAGCTCACCTCTGGTAAGGTAGGAGGGTGTATCCTTTTGTAATCATCTTTACTTAAGTCATTAAACACATTCATTCTTGTTAGAAGCAGGTCCAAGGGGTATAGTTTAAGGAGAGAGATTTTATTCATCCTTTTATATACTCGGTAAATAGAATGCAGTCTTGAACACATTTAGGTCTGAAAAGTAAGTAAGAAGTCTCATCAGAGAATCAACTGACAAGGCATTTTTGGTTTTGGGTTGAGTTTTCTACAAAGAAGACTTAACGTATTTGTGACGTATAATTTTCATTCAGGGTCTAGAATGCTGCCTAGTATTTGGTGGGTGGGGACCCAGCAACACAGGGCATAGTGTGCTAGGTGTGTCAGCTGCCCACCTTTTCATTAATGCAGCTCTGGGAGGAATGAGTCTTAACTGGTCAGAGGTTTCTCAAGGGTAGATTGCCTTTGACAGAAACACATAACATCTGTCTTTGTGAATAGGCCCCAGACTCTGAATGTTTGTGTTTCCTGCCATGAGTGTTAGGGAAGCCGGAAAGTGTGACTTGAGATGCACATTTTAATACATTTCCTTCCTTTGTGATAGAAATCAAAAACTCTTTGTAGTTGTGCTTCACGTCCCCATGTGGGTATTCGGTGGGTAGAGCTTTGGGAAGGAGAATGAGGAGTGAGACATGATGGCTAAGACATAAGGGGTCTCTGTGCCTTGCCCTTCTAATGCTGTTGTACTGTTGTGCCCAGTGAATACGGCTTTAACAATTGGAAAGTCATTTAAAATATACAGCCCTCTTACAGTATTTCAAAACTGCTTTTTGTTACCAGTAGACTGCCTACAGGCCTTCATTTTCTAAAGTATAATATAGAAATAGCAAAGCTCTTTTCTTCTGGATAATAGGTGCTTATGTTCCACTTAAAAACATACCTCCAAGGGGACCTGGCTGGTTCAGTTGGTTAAGTGTCTGACTCTTGATTTCATTCAGGTCATTCATCCCAGGGTTGTGGGATCGAGCCCCACGTTGGTCCCTGAACTGGGTGTGGAGCCTGCTTAAGATTCCGTCTTACTCTGCCCCTCCCTTGCTTGTTCTCTCATGTTCCCCACCCTCCAACAAAAACTCCATACCTGAGAAATGGTGGGAGTTGAGAAGGGAGAATGGTAGCACAGGACAGACGCCCCAGAGAGCAAGTGGATATCACCTGTCTTACAGCTCTGGAGAGCTGGGTTGGAATTGGGGAGATTAGGAGATCAGTGACTCAGACATTGATCTTCAAAACAAGTAAGGAGTTTCCGGGATCCTATGACAGGGCTAGAAGAGCCCTGTGCATGTGTCCCAGCCCAGAAACTGAGCTTCTTCAGGGCAACGAGAGATTTTTTTGTCACTAAAATATCTTGTCTCTCAAAAGTCAACTTACTGTGAGACTTTTAGGTCTCAAAATAAGTGTTAGTAGTTTTCAGCTTTTTAAAAACTTAGTAAGATTAACTAGGTTTCTATGTGCATGTGGCATTCACTGAGAGAGGCTGTGAGATTCAAACATGGAAGCTTTCCAAATAGGCTCCCCCCATCCCAGGACTTACTTTAGGACTGGTAATGGGTTCAGGTCTTGCCAGGAAAGACCACAGGTTAATCATAGTCAGGTTTCAAAGGCATGCATATTTCAGCTTGCCTGTTCATCATCACCCCCACTAGGGATCAGCACAGCTGTTGTGTTGTACGGCTTCCTCCTACATTTTCACTTAGAGGATTTCTTTTGCCCAGCCCTTTTTTTTTTAATGGAGCATTTCATTCTTACTTCTTCAGAGTCTGCTGATTATTCTTAGTATTGCTTCTTTATTTAGTCCGTTTCTTTGCTCACCACTAGCAAGTGAAGCCAAAGTGGGCAGAGATGGAAGAGTAATAAAGCTCAAGCACCTTGCTACTCACTAGCAGCACAGTTAAAATACGTGGAGGGCCGGGACACCTGAGCAGCTCAGAAGGTTAAGTTTCCGACTCTTGGTTTTGGCTCAGGTCATGATCTCATGGTTAGTAGTGCAGAGCCTGCTTGCAATTCTTTCTCTCCCTCTCTCTGCCCTTCCTGCGTGCATGCATGTGTGCGCTCTCTCTCTCTCTCTCAAAATAAATAAATAAACATTTTTAAAATGTATGTGGAAAGTGGGCAGGCAGTACCTAACTATATTAACTATATTTTGATTTATTGGTGATTTTCCAAACTTAAGTGAGAGCTAGTGATGTTTTCTTTTATAGATCAGATGATTCTGAAATGGTGGATGTGTATTTTTTGGTTGATATTTTAAAATGACATTTGAGTTCCATTTGCTGCAAATGTACTTAGTTAGATTGACCATTTTCTTTCATTTTTCTATTGCGCTTTTGCTTTGCCATCACCTAGATTTCTTGGCTCTTACCCTAGCTATGACTACTTGAAAAGGACCGTCAAGTGGTAAGACTGGCATTAATGTGAGGCTGTTACATGAGGTGTCCCTCACTGCGTCACTGGCATTATGTGCACTTTTAGATTTTAAAGTCATCTTCAAATGTTTAGCCTAAGTGCCTGAAAGCGACAAAACCACATAGTTTTAAAGCCAATCACTAGAGTAGACTTCCCCAATGAAATTTTCTGTGAAAATACATTCCAAATGTGTGTTTTGTTTGTGCACATAAAACCAGTGCAGCTTTGGCTCTCTGCAAAGGTTTAGATGGCAGTGTTGTAATTATGGGTCTATTTTAAAGATTTCTTTTGTTTGAATTGTACGTGTTACGTATTAACAATTGGCAATCTGAAAAATAAGCATACATGGCACAATTTGACTTAAAAGAGCCTTATAAAATCAAGCAGTGTCTGCTACTCTAGCAACTATTTAAACAATTAAAAATGGATCTAGTAAATCAAGGGCAGTTTCAAAGTGAAAGATGTCCAGTGTGTTTAGTGTTACTGGAACACAACCACACCCATTCATTTACATATTGTCTATGGCTGCTTTGGGGCAGAGTTCGAATAGTTGTGACAGAGACTGTATGGCCCAAAAAGCCAACAACATTTACTTTCCAGCCCTTTACAAAAAATTTGCCAACCTCTGGTCTATAAAAACATTTTTTGTGGTGCTCTGAGTGTGCCAGAAACCAAGGATTTGTACTTTAGATACCAAATCAGTAGTGAATCTAAGGAAGATTTGGGCCAATAAATATTTTTCAAAATATTTGCAAGACTTTCTTAAACCTCCCAACCATTACTGCCTTTTTGTAAGCAACACAATTAATATTACAAGTATACCCAAAATTTCATCTGCCTTTGGTTGCCATCTTCTGGATGTTTTACTAATATTCTTTAAGTATCTGTCCTGTCTTTACATTTCTTGTGCTGATGAATGATTGAATTTGTTTGTATATTTTGGTAGAGTTAGCCATTTATACTCATAAGAATAAATTGTGAAATTTCCAGTTTTTTGTTGTTGTTTTTTTTTAACTCAGGGATAATTAGAAGAATGAAAACTTGCTTTTTTGTAAATGTGAATCCATATTCATCAGTTGGCATTGTCTTTGTTTTTTTCATAGGGGAAAGTCTCCTGAAGCTGACACTGCGGATAGATCATTTGGTGAGAAACGCTATGAGCCGATCCAGGCCACTCCCCCTCCTCCTCCATTGCCCTCCCAGTATGCCCAGACCAGCTCCTCTCTCGCCCTCCACACGCATGCCAAGGGGGCACATGGTGAAGGTAGGAAGTTTGGTTTGGAAGTTGGCATTACTGCTGTAATAGAGTAATACTTACAAAATTGTATTCTTGCAGTTTGTAAGCAAAAGTGTTTTTCATTTAAAAATACATACTTGGGAGCCTGAGTGGCTCAGTCAGTTAAGTGTCCAACTCTTGGTTTCAGCTCAGGTCAGGATGTCACGGTTCGTGAGTTCAAGCCCTGCATCAGGCTCTGCACTGACAGCACAGAGCCTGCCTGAGATTCTCTCTCCCTCTCTCCCTGCCCCTCCTCTGCTCTGTCTCAAAATAAATAAATTTAAAAACAAATTTTTTTAAAAATACATACTTGAAACATATAGGCTGGGAACAATGAAACTAAGTGTTTTGTTAAAAGTACATCTCCTAAAAAAAAAAAAAAAAAGGTACGTCTCCTGTTTTTATAACTATAACCATTATATCAGAAAAGACTTTTAGCTAAATAGATGTTAATCTGTTTTACTATCACAGCTCAATTTTTGGAAGTAGTATTTGTTTGCCGGTATGTCTGAATCTAAATTTTTGATTGGTGGTTTGTAAAAATTACTGTTATATTCCATTTATATCCATGGATATAGGTAAGCCATAAAGTCCCACATAACCTGCAACCCTTAGCACCTCACAGTTATGTGCTGTGGCAAAATCCCAGCAGAGTAGCCAACAGCTCCAGGTGATTCATTTTAACAGCTGTACCCCTGTGTTTTTCCCATCTTCTCTCCTTCATGTCTCCCTGACCAGGAACTATTTTCCTTTACCCATGCTGCCTCTCTTCCGGGGCCATTGGCGTGGCTCCTCTCCTTCATTCCTGCTTGCTTCATCCTTCTCTCTGGCCTCACACAGGTGCAGCTCACTTCTCCGTTGTTCAGAGCACCTGTTGTTCCTGCTGCCTCCTCAAACTGTCCTATGTCTCTTTGCCTTCCATCAAACACTCTGAAAGGGAGACTGTTGCCTTCACCTCCAAATGCCCCTTTTTTGGCCCTTTCAAAAAAAAAGATTATTTTACCCTAAGAATATACCATGATTTATCCATTCTCCTGTTGGCTTTTTGCTACTACAGACATTTCTCTGTTATTTACAAGAATCAAATTCTAGGCCAGCTGTAGAGGTGTACTGGTAGATTGATCTTACCCCATGTTTAGGATTTTCTTTCCACACTGTCATGTCTGCAGGTAAAGTTTTAATTCTTTCCGATCCTTAAATGCCTTTTCTTTTTCTTGCCTTCTTGTGCACTGTCAGGGACCTCCGGCAAATGTGTCAGTTTGGAAGTGATGAGAGCAGACATCTCTGCCTTCCCCATCTTAGGGAGAAAGGATTTAATGTTTCACCCTTACGACATTAGCTCTATGTTTTTTATGGCTTGTTATAGCTACTCTTTATTAGGTTTTAGATATTCCTTTCTATTCCCCTCTAGTTTGCTGAAAGTATTAGGTCACATGCTGTTTCTGCATGTAGTAAGATTACTGTAACATTTTCCTTCTTTAGTGTGTTAATGCAGTAAATTATATTGCTGTGTTCACAAGGAATTTGGGTTTATTTTTTCCTTTTTATGTAATGTCCCTGTCTGGTTTTACCATCATTGTTGTGCTAGTTCATAAAAGAGAGCCTAGGACATGTCCCCTGTTTTCTTTCTAAAAGACTTTGTATAGTGTTGGTGTTATTTTTTCTGGAATTATTTCCTAGAATTCAGTTAGTACTTCTTTACCTTGCCACCAGCCATGCATGGAGATTCCTGTTCCACATCTTTGCCAACTCTTGGCATTACTGAACCGAAGTGTTGCCAATCTAATGGGTATGAAGTGTATTTGGGGTTTGTTATGTATTTGCATTTCCCTGGTAGTGAGGTTTTCTGTCTTGTAAGGTAACTGAGCATTCTGGCCTTCACTTCTGTTGTTGCCTCTGCACAGCTTTCCCCATATTCCTATTAGTAGCATCTTTCTGATGGGTGTATAGGGGTTCTTTATAGGTTTCAGATCCTAATTCTGTACAGTTATGCAAATTGTGCTCCCAGTCTGTGGCTCCTTTTGACTTCATTTCGGTGAGTTCTGTAGTGTTGATTTTTTTTTTCTTTTTTTTCCTTTTTTTTTAACATAGCTATACTGTCATTCTGTTTCTAATTTGATACGGACAGTGGGAGAGGGTACTCAGACAACCAGGCTCTGGAGGCCTGGACCCTGAGCAGCATGACCCTGACTCCAAGTCACAAGATACCCCAGAGTACCACATGTGTCCATGCCCCTCCTGGTCCCTCGATGTCACAGGTAGCCACCAGGGTTCAAGAGTCACTTTCTAATTGTGGGGACCCTGACTTGGGCCTTGACTTCAGCACCGAGACAAGTTAAGATGGGAGAGACATCATAGGGGCTATTAAAACTTCTTTGAGGAAGTTTTTTAAATGCTTATATATGTTTATTTTTCAGGTAATTCGGTGTCATTGGATTTCCAGAATTCTTTAGTGTCTAAACCAGATCCACCTCCGTCTCAGAATAAGCCAGCAACTTTCAGACCACCGAACCGAGAAGATACTGTTCAGTCTACTTTCTATCCCCAGAAAAGTTTCCCGGATAAAGCTCCAGTTAATGGAGCTGAACAGACTCAGAAAACAGTCACTCCAGCATATAATCGATTCACACCAAAACCATACACAAGTTCTGCTCGGCCATTTGAGCGCAAGTTTGAAAGTCCTAAATTCAACCACAATCTTTTGCCAAGTGAAACTGCACATAAACCTGATTTGTCATCAAAAGCCCCTACTTCACCAAAAACTCTTGTGAAAGCGCACAGTGTGGCACAGCCTCCTGAGTTTGACAGTGGAGTTGAAACTTTCTCCATCCATGCAGATAAGCCCAAATACCAAATGAATAATGTCAGCACTGTGCCTAAAGCTGTTCCTGTGAGGTAAGATTTTTGCCTTTTTCTTGGTTCTGTGATTTGTCTAATGTGAGTTTGGTGTAGTTTATGTGATTCGGGACTTTTAAGAATCATTCTGACATAAACTTTTTTTTTTTTAATGTTTGCTTATTTTTGAGAGAGAGAGAGCACACATGCACAAGTGGGAGGGGCAGAGGAGGGAGACACAGAATCCAAAGCAGGCTCCAGGCTTTGAGCTATCCGCACAGAGCCTGATGCGGGGCTCAAACTTGTGAACCGTGAGATCATGACCTGAGCCAAAGTCGGATGCTTAACTGACTGAGCCACCCAGGCTCCCCTTAACTTAAACTTTTAAACTGAACAGTTTTGTCCAAAAGGTTGTTGCAATGAATGCTGTTATGTGAAAGGTCCTACAAGAGGTGTAAGAGAATATTAATAAAATAATAAAGCTAACTGATCATGTACAGTCCATAGATACTGTCAATATCCCCATTTTACTAAGAACTGAAGTCGGGTGACACTGCATGTTGCCCAGTCACACAACTAGGGTGAGGGAGCCCCGGTTCAGCTGCTCCTGGTCATCTGAATACAGAGCCCGTATTATGAACCAAGCATAGCATTCCATAACCTCTAACCTTGGCCTGCTTACATTTGGAAAATATCTCAGAAGCCTAAGCACCTGTATTCCCTGTCTACTCTCTGTTCAACAGTGATACTAGAAAATGTAACAACCTCAAAATGGTTGCTCTTTTTATGGTTTTAGTGAGTAATATATTTGAGCAAATGAGACTGGGAAAGCCTCATATACTCCTTTCTCTAGACCTGTTCTGGCCTCACATAAGCTCACCTCAGCCTCCCAAATCCACTTACATTGTCAAGCCACCTGCTGAAACAGAAGCACTTGCAGGCAGAACCCAGGGCCAGGAGGGCCACCTGCCAGCTTCCCAAAAACAGGGATGGTCATGGAAATGTGCTGCCTTCTCCTCTTTGTAAGCCTTTCCTGTAGTGGGGGGATGGGGTGCCGCATCAGCATTGTCCCTGCTGCTCTGGTCATGCAGGAATCATCTGTAGCTTCCCTCCACACACTTACTGTGTCGGTCCATCTTTCTGCTCACTTTTAGGTTGTGACTCAAAATTTTACTCCAGGCAGTCTTGGTAGCCTATGCTTTTGAAGCAGTCTTTGATACCACATCCCCTTGGCTTCTGATATTCTTTGTGTACTAAGTGAATATACTTTTTTTTTCATGGGTGCTTGGGGTGTACCCATACCAAAGTATTGTAGAAAGCTTTGACAGCGTGGGCCATAAGTGTGCATGCTCAAAATCCTAGGGAGATAGAGAACCTAATTAGTACTCATCAAGTCTGAGATGCCATAAGTTGCAAGATGCACCATTGTCTTATATATCACTAAGAAGGAAAGAAAAGTGCTATCAGTTAAACCATGACTTACCGTCAATTTTAAAATACGAATTTCATGGATGTTAAAATGCGGTTCTTAAGACCAACGTATTGTAGTAGTTGGGTGAGCAAGGTATTAGGCTTTGTGCATTCAGTAATGAAATTGATTAGTTATCTTCAAAAATGAAATCGATTTCTCCAGGAAGAATATGATTTATTACTCCTGTGAGTAAAATGTGTCACCAAAAGCTTACCTTTTTGATTAAATGGAGAAATAAGATGAAACAACCTGTTAGAGTCATAATGGAAACTCTGCTATATTGTTGGAGGTTTATTCATTAGCTGTTTCTGGATTCTCAGCCCTTCAGCTGTGGAAGAAGATGAAGATGAAGATGGTCACACCGTGGTGGCCACAGCCCGAGGCGTGTTTAACAGCAATGGTGGGGTGTTGAGTTCCATAGAAACCGGCGTTAGTATAATTATCCCACAAGGAGCCATTCCTGAGGGAATTGAGCAGGAAATCTATTTCAAGGTCTGCCGAGACAACAGCATCCTCCCACCTTTAGATAAGGAGAAAGGTAAATGGTTTTATTATTCTGCTTGGTTTTTAATAACTTGAGTTGTCCTATGTGCTCTTCAAAGCTTGTAGTGTTCAATTGAGAGGATAATCTGGACCCCTTTTCTGCTTTGCCAACCCCAGCACGTTTCTCCCATCAGGGCAGGCCTCTCCAGTGGGCACTGTGGAGGGGGGTGCCCTGGGATGGCATCACAGGCAGGCACGGGTGTCCCACAGGAAGTCCAAGCTGGTGGAGGTGAGCACACAAGACCTTCCACTCATTGGGCTTTACTTTCACTGTGAAAGTGACAGTGACAGCAGATGACTGGCCTTTGGGCATTCCTCCCTTGGTCTGCTAGGTGGTCTTAGCTGACCTTACCAAATCTGTCTTTGCGTCATTCATCCCTTCCATGTCTAGAGACAGGTTAGATAACACCCCCTCAGAAAGGCTTTGCTCCATGCCTGTCACCCGACTGTAAGACAGAAGCTTCTTGGGGCAGGTGCTCGTCACCCCAGCTCTAGCACTAGTAAGAGCTCCACACGGCGAATAAAATATCCCTCTCAGGTATCACCATGTGTGTTTCTGAACTTAAGGAATCCAGGAAAGCTGTTATTTTTCGTAATCTTCCTGGATATGTCAGGACGATACTATGAACTACGTGATGACTTCTTTTGGAGTCTTATAGCAGTTGCTTTACTTCCTTAAATATGTTACTCGAGCTCATTTTCTTACATTTTGCTGGAACACTAACATATGTTGGCCCTGTGTGAATCCCTTAAACCAAGTCTGTAGCAAATACAACATTTAAAACGTAAGATCTAAGTAACATTTACAAAAAATACATTTGAATATACAAGAACCCCATGATCGAATGGTGTAGCCACTGGCTACCTGTGGTTATTATGAATTGAAATGTGCTGGAAGTATAAAATACACACTGATTTCAGAGATTTACTATATTGGTTACATGCTGAAATAATGTTTGGGATATATTGGGTTACATAAATATTAAAAATTTATGTCCCTGTTGTTTTTCTTAATGTGGCTACTAGAACATTTTAAATTACACATGTGTCTTGCATTATGTTTCTCTTGGTCACTGCTATAGAGAACTAATGGCATTTGGCTTTAAAGCATGTCATTAGAAGGGAGGATAAAGAGAACTGTGGGCTAGAAAGAAGATGGTCATCTAACCTCTCACTCCCACCCCCTCCTTGACTGCAGGCGAGACACTGCTGAGCCCCTTAGTGATGTGTGGGCCCCATGGCCTCAAGTTCCTGAAGCCCGTGGAGCTGCGCTTACCACACTGTGCGTCCATGACTCCTGACGGTTGGTCTTTTGCTCTAAAATCATCCGACTCCTCGTCGGGTATGCTGTCTTCACTCTGTCCTTTGGGGGCTTTGGGTACTGTCATTGATTAATCCCTGGGCTGTTGGAGCTACACATGCTGTTTGTTAGCACATCTCTACCTCTGTTGCTGTGGCCTTGTAGGCATCACCAGTGTTTTGAAATTTCTTTGTGTTCTTATATAAATGAATATGGAAAAGTATGGGAAGTTTCTGCCTTTTAAACATTGATGATTTGGCCAAAGGTTGGCTGTTTCTTGGTGTTCAACAAAATTATTTGTTCTGTCAAAATTTTTAAGATGCAGTGGGAGAATTTTTGTTGCTCTACGTACATGGGCATTTCCATCTTCTTATTAAGATGATTCCTTTATACAATAATTTCTGTTTTGGTTACCAGTCTTTAATTCCTCAATCTACAAAGTATAGACACCAGAGAAATCTGCAAGACAAAAAATACCTTCCACTGGGATCATACTTGGCCACGGTTTTCAGTGCAAAACCCTGAATAACTGCTGTTATACACACTACTTTTAAATGGCTTTTTTTGCTCTTAAGATCATAATTTCAAAATTTCCATTGCATTTTCACATTTCTCACTTATTTGGGTGACTACATCAGTTACCAGTTGAAGCATTCTATATTTTTTGGTATAGATCACTTTAATTAAACCTAATATAGAGAAATAAGAATTTAAAGTTTTGCTTCTGAATTTTTAGTAAATCAGGTGAACATAATGCAGTTTTAATATGAAATAGAGCTTTAGGGTATTAAAATTGTAGGAATATACTTTAATACTACCCAAGATTAAAAATTATATATAAATATGTATTTCCTGATATCTGCAGGTACATTTTCTGGAAAAAGCTAATAAATTAATTTTAATACACTGGATAGTAAAGCTGTTTCCTCAGGGACTCCACTGAGAAGCATTTTATTAGCCTAGTTTGAATTAATGAATTAACATTAATAAAACTGCACTTAAAACGTGATATTCTGAAAGTCAAGTTGTAGCATGAGCTCTGATTGTTTTCTAAACCAAATTAGGATGAAAGTCTTTAAAATAACTGTCTATTGTAGTTAGTTGTTTTAGAAATGATTTTCTTCCGGGATATTATATGAAGCATAAATTATCTATTTGTTATTCCTGCTTTTTATGCCACAGAACAAAAGTTATTTTTTTAGATTGAAACAACTTTTTCCTGTGTTAAATTTTGAGTGCGTTCACATAGAAGAGAAATGTTCCTCTGTGTAATCCCATATGGCTCTAGAATGCTTTGCTACTATAAATTTCTGTTTAGAAAGTCAGGGATAGCTTTTTTTTTTTTTTGTCTCCAATGTTTATTTTTGAGAGAGAGAGAGAGAGAGTGCGCACGCCAGTGAGGGAGAGGCAGAGAGGGAGAAACGGAATCCAAAGCAGTCCCCAGGCTCTGAGCTGTCAGCACAGAGCCCAACACGGGACTTGAACTCATGGATCGAGAGATCATGACCTGAAGCGAAGTCGGGTGTGTTCAACCCACTGAACCAGGCAGGCCCCCCATGGGGGGTAGCTTTTGATAAGTACTAACTTGATCCCAACAAAAATTAGTATAATAAGTGGGGGGGGGGGGGGGTTGTTTTCTTTTTTTTACTTCCAAAGAGTTGTTTTTACTCTACCTCATGCCTGAGCAGACTGTTCTCTGCAGTACTGCCCATAGAGATCTGTGAAGTTAGATCACTCGGTTTTAAACTGCTGAGCCCATGATGACTCAGAGACCATTTTGGTGTACGGCCCGCTGTACATAGTGTCTCTCAACCTTGGCGTAATGTGGACGTTGTGGCCAGATGAGAATTCTTTGTTTGTAGGGGCTGTCCTGTGCATCGTGGGCTGTGTAGTGGCATCCCTGGCCTCTGCTCACCAGATGTCAGTTGTGACAGGCCAAAACGTCTACAGACATCATCCCACAGGGGTGCAGAATCGCTCCTGGTTAAGAACTATTGTATAAGGGAGGCAAAAGTCAGCAGCTTCGAGTGTCCCTTACCTTGGATGCCACAGAGCATACAGTCATGCCAGCCTTCTTCACACTAGGTGTCCGATACTGGGGCTTCTTAGCTTCAGTTGCAAATCTCAAAAGCAACAAGAGCTTGTTAAAAATGGAAATACCCAAGCCCTGCTTCAAACTCAACAGACAGTGAATTTTCAGAATTTCACAAGTGATTTTGTTGTACCGCCAAGTTCAGGGCTGAGAAACTCTCTGCCCAGACTTGCTGATTTTTGGGGGGTAAAGGGGAGGAAGGGTCTTCCTTCCAGAAGAAACCAGATTTTGCAGAATTTTCAGGCATTCATTCATTGGCGTGTAGTTGAGTGTGAGAAATGTGTTCTCATATTCAATTCAAATGGGTCCCAACTTTCAGAAGTGCTGTCAATAGTTCTGTGGAGCCAGGCACTGGAACTATACCCCAGGCGTATTTGTCGCCCCAACTTGTATTCACTGTTTGAAAAGGCATAAACTTGAAAACATAAAGAATAAAGGAGAAATCTGAAACCACTTTGCATCCTTAGATGCTAGTGGGTCCTCAATGGAATATAGCACTTAGAGAGCTTTGATAACAAGTGCATATGCTGAAGAACGAGAAGAAGGTTGTATGGAAGTATATGTGTTTATGTTTGTCCCATGACCATTAGGGCTGGCACTTTAACCAACCACAATTGATATGAACTTCTTTTTCTCTCATAGGTGATCCTAAAACCTGGCAAAACAAGTGTCTTCCTGGAGATCCAAATTACCTTGTTGGAGCAAACTGCGTTTCTGTCCTGATAGACCACTTTTAATTCTTAAAATATAGGAACTTGTTAAATAATGTGAAACTGGGTTAAACTTACTAAATCTAAATGGAAGCACTCTATCGAGTATTACACTTTTCTTAGAATTGATACTGCGATTTGTTAGTATTAAGCATTTTGTTTGAACAGATGAAGATTAGTGAGCATGCCCCTGCCCATGGTCAGAAAACATGCTGCAAACTGCGTGTTTATAATTGAAAAACTATTGGTATTGGCTGGAGGGTCAAAGATGGTTTGCTTTGTAATGATTTTTGTACTTTTTTATGGTCACTGCTTAACTTCACATATTGATTTCCGTTAAAACACCAGCCAGTAAATGGGGTGCATTTGAGTTCTAGTCTTTCCAAAGTACATTGTTTCAAACTTTATTATGGCCCTAGCCTGGCATACACATTTTATTTTATTATGCATGAGGTAATATGCACACATTTTAAAAATGTACCTGGAACCATATAAACCAGTGTAGTAGATTTAACAGAAATGTACAGCAAAGGGAATTTATAGCTCTTTTTGGCAGGGGGTGGGGGGAGTCAAGTGAAGACAGTTACTTATTGTATATGAAAACACATTTTTTTAGGGAAGGACACCAAAGCATGTGAGACTGGTTCTGTGGCTTCTTTGGATCTATAAATTAACCATATCACCACAAACATACTAACCAGCAGGAATGCCTTACCCTCATGTTTTTAATTCTTAGATCATTCTCTCCGTGTATTACTAAGTTTTTATGGCTTTTGTGCACATCTAGATACTGTATCATGAAAAAGATTGAGTAAATTGTGGATTTGGTGGTTTCAGAAATGTATAATCACCCAGAAGAAAAAAATGGTGTGATTTGGGGATTTTTCTTTTCTTCCTCCAAGGGGCAGTGGTGGTTTTCTGTTCTTTTTGGCTATGCATTTGAAAATTTTGATGTTTCAAGGATGCTTGTACATAACGCGTGCATACCACTTTTGTTCTTGGTTTGTAAATTAACTTTTATAAACTTTACCTTTTTTTATACATAAACAAAACCGAGTTTCTTAAGGCTACCTTTGTATCTCTCTCCTGTACCTCTTGAGCCTTGAACTTTGACCTCTGCAGCAATAAAGCAGCATTTCTATGACACCTACAAGGTCATTTTTAAAAAAAAAAAAAGAATGCACAGAGTTGTTACATTTTTAAAAGTGCTGCATTTAAAAGATACAGTTACTCAGAATTCTCTAGTTTGATTAAATTCTTGCAAAGTATCCTGACTGTAATTTGTGATACCATGCTGTGCCCTAAAGTGTATTTTTTTACTAATAGACAATTTATTATGGCACATCAGCACGATTTCTGTTTAGATAATACACCACTACATTCTGTTAATCATTCATTAGGTGTGACTGAATTTCTTTTGCAGTTATTAAAAAATCTCAAATTTCTAAATCTGCAGAATAAAACTTTTTAAAATAAGGTGCTGGTTTGGTCTGTTTCCCCCCAGTTTCTAGTTTCATGCAACTTTATAATCCTGTTAAAAGTCCTGCATCCTGCTGCACATCACCTAGTCCCCCTTCTACTGCATCAGGTAGGGTGTCTGTGGAGTACGTCCCTGCAGCCAGTGCACCCAGATAGGTGAGCAGTGCCAGTCACTGAAACCTCAAGACAGAGTAAGAAGAGAAGGAGGCTGACTTAGAGAGTTCTTGGCAGTGTTTCCACCGCTTCTGTAAATATACATATATTTATGTGTGCATTCGTGTCTTGTATCCTGCTTTTTCCCAAAAACGTAACATGGACATTTTCTTATGTTGTAACATTTGGGGGTAGAAAGTGATTTTAATGGCTTTAAATATTCCATCATGATTGCCATGTTTATTTAACAACCCCCCTATTGACATAGAGGTGGTTGGTTGGTAGGAAGTGCAGGTCTATGTAGATTCAGTCTATTTTATTTGTTGCATCTTTTTTATGTACAGTAAAAGTATCCGTTTTAGTGTGCAGTTCTCCAAATTTTGACGGAGGTACATAGTTTTATAACCATTACTACAATTAATACATCAAACAGTTTCATCGTCCCCCAAAAGTTCATTGTTTCTCCCTCTTTATACCACCCCCCCCACCCCCCCCGCCACACACACACACACTTCTCCAGCCCCTGGCGGACAATGATTTCTACCCTATAGTTTCTCGTTTTTGAGGGTGTCCTGTAAGTGGGATCCTGCAGTATATAGCCTTTGAGTCTGGCTTCTTTCACTTAGCATAAAGCGTTTGAGATCCATTTATGAAGTTGCAAACCTTAGTAGTTCTTTGTTATTGTGAGTAATGGCCCACTGTGTGAGTGTACCACAGTCTGTCTGTCATCCCCAGGTGAACTTCAGGTGAACCTGTCTCCAGGTTTGGAGATTATGAATAAAGCTGCTATAAACGTTTGCATCTAGGCTTTTGTGTGAATGTAAATTCTTCTCTTACTTGATTTAAACACTAGGTGTGGGATACACTGACTCCTATTGTGAATGGAAGTTGAGCTTTGCAAGAAACTGCCATCCAGCCTGCAGGAGTGCTGTACTGTCATGCATCGGCCATCTCTGAGGGGCCAGTGGCTCCTCGTCCTCACCAACAGTTGCAGTTACCAGTGTTGTGTTTAGCCACTGTAATGGGCCGTCTCCTTGTGGGTTTGATTTGTGTTTGCCTGATGACTTAGGATGTTGAATATCTTTTTACTTACCTGCCATGCATTCTTTGGTGAGGTCTCTGTTTCTAGCTTATCTTGTTTGTGTAAATTGCCTTGTTATTATTTTGAGAATTGTTTTTTTTAAGTTTACTTATTTTGAGAGTGCATCAACAGGGGAGGTTCAGAGAGGAGGAGAGGCAATCCCAAGTAGGCTCCGCGCCATCAGCACCAAGCCTGATGCAGGGCCCAAACTCACGAACTGTGAGGGGATGACCCAAGCTGAGACCAAGGCCCGGGTGCTCAACCAACCGAGCCATCCAGGCACCCCAAGAGTTCTTTACATAATCTGCATGCAGATTTATTACCAGATATGTGGGTTGCAAATATTTTCTCTGTTCATTTTCTTAATGTCCTTTGAAGAGCATAAGATATTCATTTTGACAAAGTCCAGTTTATTTGTTTCTTTTATAGATCTGGCTTTTAGTGTCATATCTAAGAAATCTTGGCCTAATCCACAGCATGGAGATTTTTCTGTTTCAAAAGTGTCTTTTAGTTTTAGGTTTTACGCTTATGTCTATGATCCTTTTGAGTTAATTTTATACATGGTGTGAGATCTATGTGCTATTGAGTCTGTTCTCTTATTTTAATTGAAGTATAGTTGACACACGATGTTACTTTAGCTGTTCAGGTGTACTAGTCTCTTCTGTTTTAAATGTGTCCTTATTGTGAGCACAGATCCACATACACAAGGCCTAAACAAGACTGCATGTTTCCATATATATCAGTTTGTTGTTTGTACCTACCTGCCTGGCTTTTACATGTATACACTGCATGGATGTCAGGCAAGGTTTATATACCTGGTGTTTTATCATGTTTACAGGAGTGAGGGCGTGTTGTTCCCTCAGACCACCTTACTGTAGCACTGAGCATCATACACTGAAATGACTCAGACGGTCAAGTTCTGGTGCCAGAAGCAGAAGGCTGTTTTTGCCCTTTGCCATATGACTAATGTTCTCCTGCTAGAAAACCTAGTGAGTGAATGTCCACTCGTGTTACGTGAGTCAATTCCTCCTCCATTTGACTTAGTGCATTTTCACTTGGTGCAGTACACATCCGGCATCACCCAGGTGGAGGTCCAGGTGAGGGGATGCGGATCTGGAGGCAGTGGCTCTGGCCTGGATGGGGACGCAGTGGCCAGGAAGGATGTGGCAGCATATGCAAGCAAATGGAGAACCCAGGGTTTGTCGTTTGCCTTGACTGGCAGCTTGAAGATTGCTTAGTGGCTAGGAAGCCGGCTCCTGTCACAGAGGTGTCCCAAGGTGGGTCACGGAGGAAGACTCCCAGCACTCTGTGCTAACCAAGCTTTCCCAGAGAGAGAGCTGGGAAAGCCCACCGTAATGTGCAAACTGACAGAACCATGTTGTCATCCCAATAAATTGGGTCACAGTTAAAGTAAGATCTGTTAATGGCATTTTTAACTTTGCTTTCAAACCACTTGACAGCAAAGGGACAGTTACCCGGGTGTAGAAAATTTGGTGTTTTCAGAATTCACAAAGAACGTACGTATTAAACTTGTTCCAATCCTATTTTGTAGGAAACTGCGGCTTTACAAATTGTCTTTAGGGCTTACCGTAGAGCCTCTTTCTTCCGGGCCATGGGTGAGCATTCAGGTCCGCTGGAAGCTGGCACACACAGGACTCACACAAGACCGTCCTGAGCCCTTGGTCTCTGCTTTCTCTTCGAAGGTTAGGCTCTTCTGAGGGAGCTCTGTTTCCAGTTGTCTTAGAAACCACATACCTATGAAGGCTAAAAATTGAGTTCTGTTACCTTGAGTATTTTCCCTGCAGGGAGGATGTAAGCCAGTTTTCACTTGGTGCCCCTGACAAGTGGGGCTAACGGAATGCACAGGAGCCCCCCACGGCACAGCCCATCTCTGCTCTGCATGGGGAAGGTCACACACAAGTGTGCAGGGGGTTTGGCGTTCGTGTATTCACATGAAGTGTGAAGTCACGATTTTTTTTTGAGACAGCGACAATACCATTCATCCACAGGCGTCCTCCTAGTGTGAAGTGGATTTGAAAACCTAACGGTCATAATTCTTTCTTTGTTTCTTTTATGCAAAACTGAGATGGAAAGTGTAAAAACAGACGGGGAACCAGTATGCTAATAAGATCTAAATGTTAGGGAGAAAAGCACAGTATTCACACTTAAAACCCTTCAGTGCTTGGCCGCTGGGTTTATGACAGAAACAAGCCTCAAATCAGGGCAGAGGGTACCGTTAGCTAGAACCCTGGTGGTGGGGCTTCTTGCAGGGGACGTTGAGGACCTGGGATTTCCCAGAGCGTCTGGAAGAATGAGTCCCTTTCATGTTGTATGAGGACAACTTGAAGGTGAGGGCAAGTCCGGCAGAAGATGAAGCTTGTCTTTGGGCCCTGGTCTTGGTGCTCACCGGTCGGAAAGAGTCATGAGGGGGGGCAGCTGTAGGGTTTCAGAAATCCTTGAAGCCAAGTGATTTAAATCAAAATTGACTTTCGCAGCAGACTGTTACTTACCAGACAGTGTAATGCAACAGTGCCGGGGTTTCACTGGGTTCATCCCGAGCGACCCAGGGAGGAGGGTGGATGTGCAAATGGAGGCTCCCCAAATAGGGGCCAGTGCCCTGAGAAGCTGGGGCCCCCCTCCCACCCCTGCCTTCATGCCTCTGCTCCTCGGGAGAAGTGGTTTTTTTTTTCCTCTTTGTTTTTGAATATTAGAGTAAACGTAGTTCAAGTGTTGTATCAGGCCTTGGGGATCTGCCCCCTAGTTGTAGCAACTGTTAATGCGCCACATTCGTGACAGCACGGACGCTGGGAAGCATCCGAGTGGGCGTGCAGGATACTGGTCCTTTCTCCCCTGGCTTGTGTGCGGACGTTGTGGGGACACAGCACAGTACTGAGAGCAGATTGAAACCAACAAGGCCAGAGCAGCTTTCCGCACGTCCCGGCCTCAAGCCCCCAGGCAGTGCCCCTCAAAAGAGTTTTTGTGAATGTCTCCCCAGAAGTGAGACCAGAAGTTCAAGTCCATGACCTGCAGGGTCAGAAGTTGACAGTAAAGCTTGGAATGTTCTGCTGCTCTGGGACAAATAGAGTTAATGAAGGGATGTGGCCATTATCTTGAAAACTGCCCAAAACTGAATCACCCACTTGCCTGCAGGAACCGACCCCAAATTGCACTTAGTTCCTCTTTCAAGTGCACCCGTTTCTTACGCACAAACTTCTCAATCATCTCAATTAGAATTTGGAGGAGGCATGAAGTGCATTTTGTCTTGGGGGAGAACACTCGAATACCCAGGGCCATGCTAGTATCAGGAAGTCTGGGTGATAGGGAAGGTTCCAGCCCATTTGCCTTCAAAGAAATTCCACAGCGGTTACCTGTTTACAGCGTGGCAGAGGATGCCTTTCTCCCAGGTTCCTGGCACCGCTTCTTGGTCCTGGCACCCTCCAGCCAAACACTCTCCTCCTCTCTCTCGCTCTCAGTGACCTTTGCCGTCCCTGAACGTGCCACACTCCTGTCCCAGCCCAGAGAAAGGCTCTCACACTGTCCCCTGACAACACACCCACCCTGGGACAGAGCAGTAACTGTTCAGCTTGCTGGGGCTGCTTGCTGGAGCAGTGAGTCCGTCCTGACATATACACTGATTTCCCCAAACTGGAGTCTCCCGGCAGGTGTCACCCTGGAGAATGGTCTGGGACGCGGCTGAGAACAGCTCAGCACAGAAGGGTGTGCATGGCACGTGCCCTGTGAACAAACGGCAACAGTCTCTAGTCAAAAACCCT
This sequence comes from Prionailurus bengalensis, assembly GCF_016509475.1. Classification (NCBI taxonomy): domain Eukaryota; kingdom Metazoa; phylum Chordata; class Mammalia; order Carnivora; family Felidae; genus Prionailurus; species Prionailurus bengalensis. The sequence continues at coordinate 20,554,263 of NC_057355.1, forward strand.
CCCAGTAAAACCTAACTGCTGGTTCCACCCAGAGCTCTGGCCTTATCAAGGGCAGGTTGGAATGTCAGTGCTCATTTCCTGGTGACCCTTGGCAGCACTAAAACTGTAACTTGAGGAAATTGGCAAATGGGAACGGGCTCACCCAGCCGAAAGCTACTCCGGCCTGACTGTGGACAGAAAGGACTCCAGTGTGTATGGCTTCCTGCCCTGCAAAGCCACACAGCCTGCATTGATGAGGGCTGCTGGAACTGCAGAAGGATCTGGAGCGTCCGTGTGGCCAGAGGATGCTAAGTCACCTTTCAGCTCCACTGCAGTACTTGGGGGAAAGTCACACAAGACCAGCCAGCCTTTGTGAAAGTGACCACTTGTTTGTTAACTTTAGGCAGCACTGGGTCCACAGACCTAGGGAGGGGCTAATTTTGGTGTCTGTGATGGACAGGAGGATCTGGGCCCACTGCCACGTAAAGAGAGGACAGTATAAACGATCCACACACGCTCAGCCTTTGCACAAAGAATTTGGAGCCTAAATGGTTTTAGCTTTAGAGGGCAAGGAGGGACTTAAAAGCCATTAGAGCTAAAACGAGTGTTTAGGGCAGTTGTCAGGTTGCAAATGGGCAGCTGCATTTCCCATTTGCCTTTGCCGTGATGCCAAACAACAGGGATCCGCAGGAAGGTTCCTTTCCTCCTGCTGCCAGGTCATCCGTCTCCCGGGACCTGTGACCAGGTCACAGGCTGAGAGCCCAGGCTCATTGTTTATGGGATGAGTAGGGGTGTTATTGGGGACCCCTTTAAGAAAACCATCCTGTTTCCAGAAGGCGAGAGAAACATCCCCTCCAATGCATAACTGATTTGGCAAGAATTGTGCCTACTCAGCTGATAATTTGTGGAATCATAACTCTTATCTGCAGAGGCGCTGCCCCACCTCCCTTTTTCTCTGGCTTATTTTATGTTCAAGAGCAAGAAAGTGCAGGAAAAATTACCAAGCAGCCTCAGTCCTGTCCACCCTGGGCAGAATGGTCAACCCGCACGTGGCCCAGTCCTCAGGGTCTGGACCTGCCCGCCCTGCGGTGACGGCAGCCATTTTTCTCAGGCAGCCAGGCTGCTGCTTTCCACATGATGACTTTCGCCTCCTAGATGAGCTTTTCTGCAAACATTATAATTCTTGTCAACTTACTGCAATTTGAATTTCATGGCAGTTCTACATTTTATGCTAAAATTACTCATTTTCCCCCATTGCGGCAGGATGATGAATACTGTACAGATGGCAACTGCTACTGTTCTCATGAGCCTTGCAATTAGGAAGCAAATGATAAAAACCCCAGACTTGTTACCTACTGAACGATTTCCAAGTTTGAAATGCACTGAAAAGAAAAAGTTGTCACCAGCCCTGCTGGGAAGGGAGCAGGGGCTTCATGAGGACAGAGTCCTACCCTGACCAGGCAGGGCCTCTGACCTTCTGGGTCTGGGTCTGGGTCTGGGCCTCTCTTCCTCCTCCTTTCCTTCCTTCCTTCTTCCCTCCCTACCCCCTCCCTCCTCCATCTCCTCTTCCTTCCTCTTCCTTTCTCTCCTCTCCTCCTCCCCCTCCTTCTCCTCTTCTCCTTCTCTTCACCTTCTCTTCTGCCTTCTCTACATCCTGGGTTTCCTGAGGAGATAAACAAATACCCATGGTACTCAAGGCAAGTGACTTTAACCAACACTGCTGACCACGTGCAGGAGCCCTTGGCATGACCTGATGGGAGAGGCCAAGGCAAGTGACATGTGGCCCCGCTCTCGCTGGGAGAGATGAGCCACATCCACAAATACCCATTCCTTCAGGGGCCAGCCTCTCCTGCTTGCACGACCACCAGCAACCCTGAGGCCACGGCTCCGTCCCCATCCCCCGGGCTTGCTCCGGCTGGGGCTCCTCCACAGCCCCACACACCAAGGTGCTGCTCTTGCTGCAACGTGGGACGGCAGGCTGGCCTCTCCGACCTGCATTCCACACAAGCCAGAGCAACTTTCTACACTGCAGCCCTTCAGCCTCCTCATCGTCCATGTCCATTGTCCAAATTCTAGCCCCTTCCCCTTGGTGTCCCAGCCCTGGCTTAGCTCAGCCCTCCCGGCCGCACCTTGGCTCATCTGCAGGAAGTTAAATTACCTGTTGCTCACCCACCCATTTTGAAAGTGGGGACTTCATTTCTATTCTCACATTTATCTCTTTTTAAATTTCTTTTATGTTTATTTTTGAGAGAGACAGAGCATGAGTGGGGGAGGCACAGACAGCGAGGGAGACACAGAATCTAAAGCAGGCTCCAGACTCTGAGCTGTCAGCACAGAGCCTGACGAGGGGCTCAAACCCACGAACTCCAAGATCGTATCCTGAGTCGAAATCAAGAGTTGGATGCTTAACCCACTGAGCCACCCAGGTGCCTGCCCCTCTTTTAGATTTTCTTTTTTAATTGAAATAATGGTTTCAGGAGTACAACATAGTGATTCGATGAGTCAATACTTCACTCGGTGCTCATCTCCATAACTGCAGTCCTCATCCGTCACCATACAACGTTATTGCAGTATTACTATGTTTCCTACACTGTGGTTTTCATCAGCATTATTTACAAGAGCTAAGATAATGAAGGTAGAGTAAATGCCCATCAGTAGATGAATGGATAAAGGTGGTGTGTACACACACTCACACACACACACAAACACACACACACACACCAGAGTGGAATATTAGCCATAAAAAAGAATGAGACCTTGCCATTCACAACAACAGGGGTGGACCCAGAAGGTATCAACCTAAGTGAAATAAGTCAGAGAAAGAAATACCATATGATTTCACTTCTATATGGCCTCTTTTAGATATTTTAAACACATTTTATTATGACAAATTTTAGGCATACAGAAAAGTCGGAATAGTGTAATGATCTATATACTGTCTTGATTCAACAATTGCTATGCTAACTTTTCTCCATGTTTGCTTTATATCGATCTATACGCACACAGTTGCAGACATGATAAATGTGACATTTCTTATAGACAAAGGAAAGATAGACTCTTTAATAAGTGACATTGGGACAGCTGGCCAGCCCCTTAGTGGGGAGTTGTGCCCACTGCAATCTTTGGCTAAAATAAATTCCAAATGAAACAAAAATTTTAATCTGAAAAATTCTATCATGTAAGTACTAGAGGAAAATATGGGTAAATATTTAATAATTTGGGGACAGGAAAGGACTTTTTAAATGTGCTGTAAAACTCAAAAGCAATGAAGAAAAATAGATAAATATGACAACACAAAAATAAATACGGTAAAAGCATGCCTCATGAGCTGACTTTAAAAGAATAAGAAGGGCGCCTGGGTGGCTCAGTCAGTTAAGCATCCCACTCTTTGATTTCAGCTCAGGTCACCATCTCGCAATTCATGGGATCAAGCCCGATGTTGAGCTCCATGCTGATAGTGTGGAACCTGCTTGGGATCCTCTCTCTGCCTCTCCCCTGCTCGTACTCTTTCTGTCATTCTCTCTCTTTCAAAATAAAGAAACTTAAGAAAAGGTATGGGCAGCAAATCAGAAGTCAAACAGAAAATTTTCTCCTAGTCACATGACTATTTAAATTTTGACTAATACAATTAAATCAATAAAAAAATTCAGTACATTTGCTCTTGTCACAATTCAAATGCACGCAATTCACAGTCACGCAATGCACAATTCACAGTCACGCAGGGTCAGTGGCTACCATACTGAACAGTGCAGATTATAAGTCGCTTCTATCATGGTAAAAGAAATTATTTGCACCACGTTGTACAAACAGGTCTTGCAGCCCAGTTTTAAAAGGAAGACAAATCCAAGAGCAGAGCTCAGTAATTGGCGGTTCCCAGAAGTGTAATAGCCAAGAAACATGGAAACACGCTCAATCTCGACCACCACGTGAGAAATGTCAAAGAAAACACCAAGGTCTTGGTGTCCTCTTGGGTCTCATCAGCTTGCAGAAGACTGAAAACCGAGATGACACTTGGAGCAGGGCCCGGCCTCGGGAAACACGCACTCACACAACAGAGTGGCTCTACCCTCCCCAAGGACAAGCACCTCTTCTGGTGAGCCAGAAACCTTGAATTTCAAACTTCCAAATCCTTTGGACCCAGAAATTCTGCTGCTAAAAATTTATGTCCCAGAAAAACAAGCGTGCAAAGTCAGATCTACAAGTATGTTGGCTGTGGCGCTCTTTGTAACAGGGTGGGCGGGAGTAGGGGGAGAAGCTAGAAAGGATCCACTCTCCATGAATATGGAAATAGGGGACAAATGGCTGGAAACCCAGCCTGGCTGTGATATGGTCACAGTGAACAATGCAGACACGCAAGACCTGCTGGAGCTGACAGAGAGAGACCAAGAAATGATGAACCCAGAGGCTCTGTGTGGCAGGGAGCCGCGTTCCCAGGTGAGCCCGCTCCTCTGCGCACCCCGGCACCTGTCATGGGGTGGGGAGGGGCTTCGACTCTGTGCCTCCACCTCCCCATCTCTAGGACAGGAATGGTGACAGCATGGAGCCTGCTGTGGGCTGTGTCCTCCCCAATTTCATTCCATGCCTCCCTCACCGGCAATGGGCTGGTATTCAGAGGTGGGCCTTTGGGAGGTGATTAGGGGTAGAGGAGGTCACAAGGGGGAGGCCCCATGATGGGGTTAGTGCCCTCACAAGGAGAGACACAGCGACGCTTGTGTTCACACTCTCTAGAGCTCTCTCCCCTCAGATCCCCCAGCGTGCTGGAACAAAGGAGAGATCACTTGAGCCCCGTGAGAAGGTGGGTGTCCACAGAGGGAGCCCTCACCAGCACGCAGCCCTGCTGCCGCCTTGACTTAGACCCCCAGCTTCCAGAGCTGTGAGAAAATGCTCACAGCCTGTGGCACTGTGCTGTGACCACCCGGGCTAAATCAGAGCCAGTAGGATCACTGCTGTTTAAATGAATAAATCCACAGGAAGCCCATGGTCAATCTTCATCAAATGTTATTGTTATAATATACCCATTCTTTTGTTCTGTTTTGTTCTGCAAGAAAATGTAGTGTCTTTCTTTCTTTACAACTGACCTGACCTTTTTTATTGTAGTAAAAAACACAAAAAATTAAATATACCATCCTCAAGTCTATATTGTTAAATGGACATATCTATCCGTGATGTATACGTATTGGCATAGAAAAGATTCTTGAGGAGTATATATCAAACTTACCAAAGCTCATCTCTGGGACTGGAGAGGCGGCAGATATTATAAGAGTTCTCTCTCTCTCTCTTTTTTTTTTTTTTTGAGAGATACAGAAAGAGGGAGAGAGACAGAGCTTGAGTGTGTGTGCACATGCGTGAGCAGGGGAGGGGCAGAGGGAAAGGGAGAGAGTCCCAACCAGACTCCATATCCAGCTCAGAGCCCAACATGGTACTCCGTCTCACTTCCATGAGATCAAGACCTGAGCCAAAATCAAGAGTTAGACACTCAACCCACTGAGCCACCCAGGTACCTTTAGGGGCTCTTAATAAATGCCTATAAATTTTACATTTTTTCCTAACAAGGATGGTTCATTTTTATCATTGGGTAAAGGATAAGAATAGAAAGGGGTAACCCTGGCTGTCTTGGGCTGTTGTAACAAATTATCATAGACTGCGTTGGGGGGGGGTGGTCTTTAAGGCACGGAAACATAGTTCTCACAGTTCTGGAGGCTGGAACAGGGTACCAATATGGTTGGTTCTGATGAGAGCCTGTTTCTTGGTTTATAGATGGCCATCTTTTCATTGTAGCCTCACCGGGTGGAGGGGCAGGGGGACTCTCTGGGGACCCTAATCCCATTCTCTCTGGGGACCTAATAATCACCTCTTCCAAACCCCACCTCCTAGTTCCATCAGATTGAGGGTTATGAGCTTCTGCATATGAATTTAGGGGGACACATACTTGCACTCCATGACTGTGTAAGCCAAAGACCTCACTTCCAGATTCGTGGTCATGGTGGCTGTATGGGGACCTCACGATGTAGCAGTGCCTGTCTGCTGGCCTCTGGCAAAAATCACATAAAGGGGCACAGGCACCAGCCCCCCACCCACCCACCCAGCAGCTTGCCAAGGCTAGGTGTCGGGAGGGGTAGTCTGGAACCAGCAGCATCCCCCAGTCCTGTGGAGGGACCATCCAGGCTCCCAACTTCCCAAGAAATAGGTTTCCCCTCTGCAAAACCTGTCACTTTGAGGTTGCCCCAAAAATTCTCCCTGAAGCAAGCCTGCCATTCACCAGTTCTAGTTTCCAGACTTCAAGGAATCTGACAAAGCAGTGTCCCCCTGCTGGAAGAGGGGACTCCCTTGTGCCTATGGCATGCCACAGCCTGGCCTTCGGTGAGTGGGACTTACCCTCTTCATTCTGTCACCAACAAAGCCGAGATGTAGGAACTCACCATTTTCAGGAACAAGGAGGGCTTTTTCCTTCTCCTTGCATAGCAGAAAGTTACAAAACAGTAAGTTCAAATTTGAGAGGGAAAATGTGTTTCAAATACATTTTGTTTGTTAAACACAGCCAGCTAGCATGCTGACTTACTGGTGAAGGCTGGCTTTTAGTGTTAAAGGAGAAACTCCATGTTTCTGATTCCTTGACATTCCTTCTGAAAGAGAGAGCATGTAAGTTTTTTTCTCACACCACAACTGGGCTTGTAGATTTCTTTAGCTTTTCGCCCCAACCATTTAGTGAATGGTTCCCTCAGCTTGTGGGGAAATGTACATTGATTTAATAAGTTCAAGTGTCTTTTTTGAGTGGCTGTTTCTTTGTTTACAAACTTGGAGCAATGAGAATACAGGAAAGGGACAGGTTCCTGGAGAGGGACAGAAAGACATGACAAATATCTCCCCTCGTCCCCAACCAAGCCCTGAGCGCACTGCTGAACCACGTGGAGATTGATGATGGGTAGATGTGATGAGATAATTCATATCAGTGGGCTGTGCTCTATGAGAAACATCTAGAGAGCATCATAAGAGCAGTCCTAAGAACAAAAAGGTTCAGAGCTCAGTTGACTTTATAGAATTCTCACATGCCTTGTTTCCTAAGGAGTCAGATAAATGTGGTGACACTGAGCTCTTCCTGCAGCCTGCTTGAAATCCTTCCCCAAGCCGGTGCAAGTTCCCTTTAGCGACAACATAGACACCAGGAGAGAGCGGCTGCTCTCTTCTCTGCGGTTATGCCAGGACCCATCCTTGTCTAAAAACAAATCTAATACCTAGTGAACAAGGAAGCAGAGCTCCAATAATACCATTTGAACACCTAGATCCAGCTGTGACTGAAGCATCCCTTGAATGTTCTGCAGGATAGTCCTTTCCTCTTTGGGGGTTGGATATCACTGAGCTCCAAGCAACTGGACATGAAACCCAATGGCCACCCAAAACTCTGGGCTTGGGAATCAACTCTGCTTCCCAGTCTCTGTCTTGAGGGTTCTGATGTGGAGACATACACAAGGTTTATCAGTGACTTGTCATTCCTCTAATAAGCTTTAATTTTTCCTCCTCCCTGAGGGGCCACCACCCAGGAGGGTCACTAGCATAGGTAAGGGCATGAGTCCTCAGCCACCTGAGCATGCAATTACTCCCACAGCACAGTGGATATTTAAGCTGGGAGTGTTTACCTTATGGCGGCATTCACTGCCCCCACCTGCTGCAAATGCTGATCTGGCAAATGGCAGGAGTTCTGCCAGAACAGCAGCCCCTGATGAAGCTCCTCTTCCAGGGTCCCTGCAACCTCTTGTCTCTCCAGGGGACCGGCGTTCAGCCATCACCTTGCCTCAGCCCCTGTTTTTGCTGCAGGAACTCTGGATGGCTCACCTGCTGGCTAGGCGGTACCCTCGGTCGGCAGCCATCACCCAACCTCCAAACCAAACCAAGTGCAAGCCACCTCCAGAGCACGTCCACCGGTCCAGGGCTCCCTTGGGAAGCTTCCCATAAGGTCTTCCAACTGGCTGGCTGTGATTGTGGCCTTCTGCGATGTATCCACAGCCTGAACCTACCCTCACCTCTCCCTGTCTTCCCCTGCCACCCTGCCTGCCTCCTGAATTTCACCTCCTCCATGAAGCCCCCATGATCACTCATTCCCCAAACACTATATAACCTGGCTTACAGCTTCTGGGCCAGAACATCTCAACTTTTAACACCTTAGATGAAGGAGCAGGACTTAACACAAACAGCTCAGAGTCACCCGGAGTCTGACATTTCCTGTGTGTTCCATGATCTTCCCTGGCTAGAGAAAGAAACCCACTACTTCCTATTTGCTGTACTGAAAAACCCTCTTCTAGGGAGAAGGAGGACCGCTACATAGGAGGGCCATCAGGCAAAATCCATCAAAAGCACACACCAGCCAGCCCAGCAGTGCCCTTTGGGATCTAATTAGTACGTACTCACGGGGAGGTGGGGGTGACAGCCAGGAACCCTCTGCCTGCCACATGGGATGGAAAATTTCTCCACCACCACTGCATCCACATCTGAATCAGGCCCAGAGCAGCCCATAAAACTCCCTCGACACCAGCTACCAGGGCAGGACATGGAGGGGGCATGATTTGGGGTGGCCAGAGAAGAGGGTCTGTGGGAGATGAAGAGAGGGGTGGAGAATAGCCCCAAGAGAGGGGGACAGGACTGGGGAATTAAAGGAGAGCTCCTGGGAGCAGAACCCACAGGGCTTAATCAGGGAGCAGAGATGGGGGTCCAGAGGTATCTGTAGGGTGGCTCATGGGAGGTGAGCCAACAACCAGGAGACAGACCCTGGGAGGGGTGCAGGAAGGGATACTGAGGACACAGTGAGAATGGGGAGTTGTCAAGGGCTCCTGGGTCATATGTGGTAAGAGCCTTGCAGTAATCGGGCTGGAGACCCTGAGACACACTCCTGACCAAGAGAGAAGGGCCTGGGGGAGACTTGGGGAGGTGTTGGAACTGAGGCAACCTGAGTGCCCAGTGGCCAGGTGAGGCCAGGGTGGACATAAGAGTGTGGCCCTCTCTAGACAGATGGCATTTGAGGAGCCCCGAGGGGTTGGGTGAACTCAGGGTAGGCTGTGAAAGACCTCCAACTACTGAAGAGCCAAGAAGGAGGCCGTGTGGGAGGAGGAGAAGGAGCGTGGAGGAGGTGACAGCCATGGAGGAGGCCAGCGGAGCAGAGCAGGGGACAGGAATTGTGAGGGGTTTGGCCTCGGGATGGAGGCCATTCCCGGGGGTCTCTGTGAGGGGCAGGAAGGGGCAGGAAGTGCAGGGAGGGGTGTCCAGTGACAGGGTCCCCCTCTCTCTCTTCCTCCCTCTCCTCATGCCTCCCTTGCCTGTCTTATTTTTCATTTGAAAGATTTACATATATTTATATGCTGAGAGGAAAAACTGTCCCTTCTTTTCTTCTTCCTTCCATTCCTCAAAATTCTTAATCCCTCAAAGCAGTCCATCTCATGGGGACTTAGAAGAAAGAAAAATCTGATTAAAACTTTGCTCAGCCCAGCAGGGAGAACAGGGGAGCATTTGCTGACTCTGGGGTGGGGACAAGCGGGTGAGGAGAGGGCTTTCTTGGCCCCCTTGGTCTTATCCAGTGTCGCAGGCCCCTGAGTGAGTTGAAATTTCTCCTTCAACTTCCATGCTTTTTACCCAGAGCTGACATCCAGGCAGCCTACAGCCCAGGACACCACCTCTGAGAGCCAGGGAGGGCCTCCTGTGGCCAGCCAGGCCAGCAGGGAGCCATGACACCATTTCCTTAGTGAGCCTCCTGCCTGGCCCACAGGGGAGTGAGGTAAGTGGCCATGCATGCTGGTTTTTCCAGATTCCATTAGAGCAAAACAGTCACAACCGAATTCTCTGAACATACACACAGCAACTGGACCTGGGTCCCCATGTCCCAGGAAATGGGACAAACTTGCAGGTCAACCTACCCCCAATTCTGCCTGTGAAAGCATGCACTTAATGATAAGCCTTCACAAAATGGCACCTGTGGGCCACGTGTGGTAACTTCTGATCAACCTCAGTGTTCCAGTGGCTAAAAAACTCCAGTCATCCTGGATAACTGGAATTTCCCAGATTTGATTTGATTTTTAAGAAGGGGAAACAAAAAGAAGCAGCAGTGTTTTTCTTAAATTTTCACCTGGAAATCTTTGAACTTTATGGGGTGGTTAAGGACCCTTTGAAAAGCTTATGACTGACTTCTTCAGAAGAGCAGGACCTTAAAAGAAACACTTGAGGCCGCACGAATGCTGTGGTGAGGTCTCCTCAGAACCTCACAAAGCCATGGTGGGTGCTGCATCCACTGCCAAAGCTGATGCCACTGTGGGTGGCATTCGAGGAAGATGGGGCTCCTCTGGGACACCAAGTGCTGCCTTTGAAGGGGGCCACAGCCTCATGGCCTCGGAAGCTGGGAGGCTCGTTGGGGTCACCTGTCCAAACAGAGAGCCCACAAGGACCCCAGGGTGCATGAGGGGACTCATATCTGGAGCCAGCTTTTATGTTAAAAGGAGTGTCTTTCTACCTGGTGGAAATTGAAATGTCGGAGCAGCGAATCAAACAAAAGCTGCCTTATTGACAAATGGAGAACAGCTTCCCATCTTAGTCTTCCATGGATGTGAGGCCTTGGGCTGCTGAGTGTCCTCTGGGCCTGGGGGACAAAAGTCCTTGCCTTGCAGAACCCTTCCCTGGACCCCTGAGGAGGGCCCCAGTAATTTTGTGTCATCATTTTGTATTCTTTCAACTCTATTTATTTTGAGAGAGAGAGAGAGGGAGAGAGAGAATCCCAAGCAGGAGTTATGCTGTCAGTGCAGAGCCCTACGCAAGGCTTGAACCCATGAACTATGAGTACAAGACCTGAGCCCAAACCAAGAATTGAATGCTTAATGGACTGAGCCACCCAGGCGCCCCCTATATTCTTTTTCTTTAAGAGTACTCCCTAGTCTTATAAACTCTGAGCCCCATAAATCTTTTTCAGAGTGTCGTGATTCAGTGTGGCTTTTACTATCACAGAAGTTCCACAGAGCCTTGAATGAGTAAACCCCGTCCAGCAAGTTCGTAAAGTGGTGGTAGTATGGGTCAGAGTATATGCCACCTCAAAGGGCTGGCCCTTGTCCACAAATGCCTAGTCTCCCCAAAGACTTGACTCAGTAGGTCATCCCCAAACAAACCGGTGGCTGAGAATGGATGCTGGAACCCCCGTTCTGTGCGCCCAACTAAAGTCTTCATGCGGCCTGCTCGAGGGTCACTGCACTTCTAGCAGAGCAAGTCTGGCCCTGGTGCCCTGTTCAGGGACTCAGCACTTTTTTCCGTCACCCACGTCGCCTCTCCCCTGCCTGCCGATCCCACTGCCATCCTCTCCCCCAGCCTCAGGCCCCCAATGTGGCTCTGTCTTGAAGGTGAATTCCACAGGCTGCATTTAGCCCAGATTAAAATTGCTGCAAAATGAGATATTCAAAATCTGCGTGTCGCTCAAGTTCATCACAAATGAGAGATGCAATCAAGTCCTTTATCTTGACAGCAGAGCTGACGTGGCTTTGCAGTCAGTGGCATCTGGAAGCTCTGCCTTGATGTGGCAAGAGCTTTCAGTGAACCCCGGGCTGGGCTGGAGTGACAGGCGCCCCAAGGACTCTGCTCCTTGCCTCTTCCAGGCAGCGATTTCCAGGCTAGCACTTTCTTACTTTTGGCAATGGGGGATGGGGATGAATGATGGGGAGCGCTGAAATCAGCACATCATTCAAAATGGGACGTACATGGGGAAGTGACTAGATCTCTGCTTCCCAAGGCCCTTCTGAGGAAGCTTCTAGAAGACCTGAAACGGGCTGCTCTGGGCCCTGCTTGAGCCGAGCAAGGCAGTGAGCAGCCTTCATCTCCTCCTCGAGGAGCCTGACAGGAACCAGACAGGCCTCTGGGTCAGCCTTGCATGTGATGAGCAAGTTCCTTAAGATCCAAGTTTTCCTCCTGAAGTAGTTCTAGTGAAAAGTGTCTCGAGCCTCAACGCCAGTTTGTTCACAGGCAACTTAACTCTGCTTTGGGTGCCATTGAAAAAGCAGCGGGATGGGGCGCCTGGGTGGCGCAGTCGGTTAAGCGTCCGACTTCAGCCAGGTCACGATCTCGCGGTCCGTGAGTTCGAGCCCCGCGTCGGGCTCTGGGCTGATGGCTCAGAGCCTGGAGCCTGTTTCCGATTCTGTGTCTCCCTCTCTCTCTGCCCCTCCCCCGTTCATGCTCTGTCTCTCTCTGTCCCAAAAATAAATAAACGTTGGAAAAAAAAATTAAAAAAAAAAAAAGAAAAAAAAAAAAAAAAGAAAAAGCAGCGGGTGCCCTCCTGTGGGGGTGGGACTGGAGGGTGGGGGTTTGAGTGGGGGTGAGGCTGGGGGGTGGGGGTGAGGAGTGGGGGTGGGGGTGGATGAGCATGAGTGATTGCGCAGATGTTTGTGTATAAACGTGAATGTGTGAGAATGTGTGTGAAAGTATGAGAGAATGTATGCATGTGTAAGAGAGTGGGTGAGAGGGTATGTGTATGTGTGTGAGTGCAAAAGTGTGTGCCTGTGACAGAAAGGATAGGAGTTGTCTGTACAAGAGAAAGCGTGCATGTGTGTGTGAGAATGCATGTGATGGAGTGTATGAGTGTATATGTGTGTGTGAGTGTGTAAATGTGTGTAAGAGTATGAGTGTGTGTGCGTGTGTGTGTGTAAAGCTGTTTCATTAACTGGAGAGCGAGGAGCCTGAGCCCTGGGGCCGGCTCACCCGAGGGAGGGAAGCGCCCGCACACTTGGGCACCAGGGTACCCGGGTGGTGCCTCCACTTCCTGCAGCCCTCCCTCTGCAGCCACCCAGCATACCAGGCTGGCTGGTACCTGGCGTCCTGATTCCAGCAAGTTCATCCTGAAATCCACCCAAGTACACTGGGCAATTTTTTTTTTTTGGTCTCAAAAAAATACTTATTTTTCTGACTTCAAAATATGACACTTTGAATAAAAACGTAAACAAAAAAAATTACAGTGTGTGAGTCCACTTCCTTCAGATACCACGGTTAATATTTTAGTCTATTTACACTGAGTTTTTTTAATGCCCATTTTTATGACATGGGATCATAATGACTATATTGCTTATTAGCCCACATTTTCCCACTTTGTGACTTCAAGAATTTCCCCTGATACTAAATATGCTTCTATTTTTAAAAATGTTTATTTATTTGAGAGAGAGAGAGTGACCGAGCAGGGGAGATGCATAGAGGGAAAGAGACAATCCCAAGCAGGCTCCACACTGTCAGTACAGAGCCTGATGTGGGGCTCAAACCCATGAACCATGAGATCACGACCTGAGTTGAAACCAAGAGTCAGACGCTTAACCGCCTGAGTCCCCCAGGCGCCCCTGATATTAAATATGCTTCTAGACTCCAGGGTTCCTCACAAGATTCATTCATGTGGGCAGGTCATGATTCAACGAATTGAGTACATTTTTTCCTCAGTTTTATGAAAGTGTCTTCTATATATTCCTGAGGTAAATTCCTAGAAATTAAATTACTGGGGCAAATATATAACCATTTAAGATTTTGGTTCCTGGGGGTGCCTGGGTGGCGCAGTCGGTTAAGCGTCCGACTTCAGCCAGGTCACGATCTCGCAGTCCGGGAGTTCGAGCCCCGCGTCAGGCTCTGGGCTGATGGCTCAGAGCCTGGAGCCTGTTTCCGATTCTGTGTCTCCCTCTCTCTCTGCCCCTCCCCCGTTCATGCTCTGTCTCTGTCCCCAAAATAAATAAAGGTTGAAAAAAAAAAAAAAAGATTTTGGTTCCTGGAAATGTAAAGGATGAAATGTGAAATAGGTACTTGACCTACCATATAAACTTTTACTATTACAGAAATTGCTACTTAATCCTTTTTTTCCCTGTACCTCATGTCTAGAAACAGGGTCTCATCATAAAACAGTGTACATGAAGCAGGTTTGGAATGACCTCAAAACCGGCACAGCAGCTACATTTGTGTGGGTGGGTTTTTATCTGCCCCAGCTTTTTTTTAATTGATAATTTTTTTGATGTTTCTTCTTATACATTATTTATTAAGATAAAATTCACATATCATAAAATTTACTTTTAGGGTATTCTCTTCAGTGGGTGTGACTATATTCACAGATTTGTGCAACTTTCACCACTATCTGATCCCAAACATTTTCTTCACCCTCAAAATTAACCTACACCCATTAGCACCTGCTACCCATTCCCTTTCTGGCCCAGCCCATGGCCACCACTAATCTACTTTTCCTCTCTGGAGTCGAAACATTTCATATTAATGGCATCATAATATGTAGTCCTTTGTGACTGGCTTTTCTCACTTAGCATGGGGTTTTCAAGGTCCATCCATGTTCATGAATCAGCATTTCCTTCCTATTTACAGTCTTCTGTGTGTGGATATACCCCATTTTGTTTATCCACTCATCAGTTGATGAGCATCTAAGTTGCTTCCACTTTGGGGGTATTATAAAAATAATATTGCTATGAACATTCATGTACAAGTTTTTGTAGGGACACATTTTCATTTCTCTTGGGTCTATTCCTAGAAGCGGAATTTCTGGGTTACGTGGTAACTCCATGTTTAATTTTTTGAGGAACTGCCAAACTGCTTTCCGAAGTGGCCAAAAGTTTGGGTTCTCATTTTTGCTTTTATTTTTATCATTACTTTGCATGGCTGCTAGGTTCCTTTTTCCTGGACCAGCAATAGCAGATCACGGGGTATGCACAGTCTACCTGGTTTTGCAGATCAATTGCTCCCTCTTCTGTTGCCAGAGTGAAGGGCACTTTCTTAAATAAATGACACCTTTTTCTTCTACCATATTTTGGGATGGTGCAATCTTGCTTCACACTTGCGCTTAGTTTTTGCTATTTTCTTCTTCGCCTGCCCCTTAGGTGTGCCATAGACATGAGCGATGGGTGGTTTGGTTTTCTCTCCTTGCTCATCTGTACAATTTTTAGGAACATGGGTGGAGAGAGTCGAATTTCAACAGCTGCCATTGTCCTTTGGGACAGCCAAATGCATTATTTTTAGACAGTGGAAAATGCCATAGGGAAAAAAAAAAGCAGGCAGAGATGATAGAGCAAATCAGTATTCTACGTAGACAGGATGTAGTTACCAAGTTACCTTGTGTCCCTTAAAAAGATGTGTTGAAATCCTAACCCCTAGTACCTGTGAATCTGACTTTATTTGGAAATAGGGTCTTTGTAGATGTAGCTGAGGTCATACTGATTGGGGGAGGAGGTCCCCTAATCCAACATGACTGGTGTCCTTATAAGAAGAGGAGAAGGTACACCGATGTAAAGGGTAAACTCCAGGTGACAATGGAAACAGAGATTCGGTGACTCATCTACAAACCAGTATTCTGTTGGGGACCCCAGAAGCTAAGGGAAAATGTAGAACAGATTCTTGCCTTGAGCCTTGAGAGAGATCTTGGCCTGGTTTGACCCCTTGATTTTGGACTTCCGGCTCCAGAACCTTGAGGGAATCTAGTTCCCTCACAGTCACCCAGCTTTAAATCACCCAGTTTGTGTTTCCTGCAGCCCTAGCCAACTAATACTGACATCAAGCAAGGGCCACTCTACTGGCTTACTTCCCAGGGAAGAGCTTTTCCCTGCGGAGGGCACAGCCAGTGCAAAAGTTCTGAGACAGGAGTTTGCCTGGCAGGCTCAAGATGCAGCAAGGAACATAAGGTGATCACGACCAACCTTAATGTGGCCACCATTCTCACTGTGCACTTGAAACCATCGTGTTTTACACCTTCCATTCACACCATGTTATTATATTAACGATCGTGCAATAAAACTGGGGGGAGGGGAAGCAGCAAGGAGGCTGGGGACAGAGCTCACAGGGCAGCAGACTGGGGGGAACACCTGGCCACCTGCTAGGCTCGGCACCCAGAGGACTTCAGATCTGATTCCAGAAGGGCTGGAGGGCCGTTTTCAGCAGGGACAGTGCAGAGTTTCATGATGCAAACCGCCTAGCTTTCCTGTGGCAAGCAGAAGCGACGAGACAAGAGTGGAAACAAGATGGCCACCGGAGGTTAAATGGTGGCTCTTGGGGCCACAGTCGGGGCGGGAGGGGGCAGAAGTAGTGCGGGCGGGCGTAGCTGGAAAGTCAAGCCAACAATATCGCGATGGGTGGGATGTCGGGTGAGCGAGAACCAGAGGCCAGTCAGGCTGAATTTTTGGCCTGCACTGCTGACACCCTGGGGTAGATGGAACCGGCTGGAGAGAAAGGAGAAAGACAATTTCGGGTTCGACGCGTTACGTTCGAAATGCCTTTTAGACATCCAAGTGTATAAACAGCTTCTGTTTTCTCTTTAAAGAGGATTGAAACACGTTCCCGGCGTTTCTTAAATGCACACGCCTAGGCTTTGCAAAATGCAGATGGGTCATCGCTTGAACATTTAGACGTTCGGAACAGATCCCGTGATACGCTTACCCATCCTGTTAGAGGAACAGAGGGCGCCTGTGCCAGGAATGGCTGCGGGTCGGGCCTATGCTGCTCAGGGAGACAGACTCTGCTCAGCCGGCGCTCCCGCGGCCTGTCAGTGCAGTTCCCCACAGACTCTACGCCTTTAATGGCAGCTTTTTATAGCGCAATCCAGTTTCCTCCCATGAGGAGGGAGTCGGAAGGGTGTAAGTGTTCCCTGGAGGGTCTCCATTACCCCCAGCAGGAAAGCAAGTGGTAGCAACCCATGTTGTGTGCCCCCCACAGCGAATGATCTGTGCCACCCCTTTTAGAGAGAACCTTTTCATCTAGGGGGAGCACAACAGTTAGTTAAGAGAGAGAGAAGGAGACCAGGATAGTTGAGCAATATTTGCATTTGGGCTAGATTGAAAGTACTCAGCAGCTGCTCTGTAAGCGGTGTTTGAGGCATTAAGGCTGCTGTGTGTGTGTTTACTATTGAACTAGGTTCTGCTTATAAAGAATTCATCATACCGAGCCCAGAGCACAAAAACAGGCTCTAAGAGAGTGGAAGACGCAGGAGAGAAAGGGCATGAGGTAAGGCAGTGTCCCTGTGGAGGTCAGAGGCTGGGATCCAGTGCCCTGGGAAGGGCTGGGGTGTGACTCACTGGCAGGACAAGGAGAAGATGGAAGGGTGGGTGCAGATGTGGGGGGGCTCAGAGCAAGTTCCCAAACCAATGGCTGAAACTTTTTCTTTGAAGTAGGAAGGGAGAATGAGAATCAAGGGCTTCAGGAAACCAAAGACTTGAAATAGTCACAGCAGAGGGTGGTAGAGGGAGCTGACTTGGGGGCACCTTAGGTTTGCGGGGCATGCGGCATCCCTGCTGAAGGTGAGATTTCTCTCTGGCAGTGCCCCACAGTGCTGATATATAAAGACAGATGCTGGTCCATTTAGCTCAGGTTTACCCAGGTAAGTATAAAAGGATAAAGGCACAAGGGAGTCCAAATGTTGGCAAGAAGACCCCAAGATTGGTTGAGCAATTTGTTAGTGTAGCCCAATTGTGATAACCATCAAAATGCCTGCGTTTTAGTGAGTTAACACTACAAACTAGATTTCACAGCCCAGTGTGGGGTCAGGTCAGTGGGACACTGACAGCACCCAGCCTGAGCACGGGGAAGGAACACCAAGTACTGTGGGTCAGACAGAAGTGGAGGCAGCATGGCCTCATCTAGCGGCAAGGGATGCTGGGAAATTGTTGGGAAAAGTTGTATGTGTATGTTGTATGTTGGGAAAAGGGGGAAAGGGGGTTTGCCAACAGCTTCAGTCTCAGCTGTTCTTGATGAGATAGACCATGGAATCCAATGGCACAAAAGAAGTGAGAAAGCCCCATGGGAGTTAGAAGAAAAAGAATCTCTTCCCACTAGAGAAAAGTATGGCAGGTTTGAAAAACAACCTGGAGTGCTGCCCAGACCTGCTGGGACAAAGCAACTGTGGGTTCTCCACTTTGGTTCGGGGAAGTTCAAAGAGACTGAGAAGCCATCAAGCAGGCTTTGACAGATGAAAAAAGGAAGTAAAGTTTGGCATCACAGCTGCAGCCCCCAAACCAAGGAATACTCCCCACCTTTGAGATGCAGAATGACCACGTGTACATTAACACAGTTGTCCTTAGTTCTAGTCACAGACTGTCACCACAGCTTCAAGAAAATATGGCCCTTAACTTTTATAGTGTAAAAGAATTCACATGTAAGAATTCTTTAGATTTTAAAATACTTTTAAGTCAATAGGCGCTGATTGGCAAAATGTAAGGCTACCCCCTGTATCCAGCGCTGTTACTAAAAACGATTCTTAGAAATGACTCCCTCTCATTCTCCCCGTATCCCTGTGAAGCACACTGAACATGTGTGTGACAGATGGAGAGGCTGAGGCTCAGAGTATTAGGACTCAGACCCAGTGCCCATGGGGGTTAAGAACTCCACTGAGCTGGGCAGGGGTCGAGGCAATTATGGATCTACGAGAGGGTCAATCTTGTGGATGGAGTGGGCAGCAGGGGCGGACAGAGAGACATGTGCTGGAAGGTCTGGGTGGAGTACCCACCCCCATGAAGGGAAGCAAAACTCCCCCCTTCCAGGCCAGGCAGCAGAGCCTAAGCCAGTAAAAGTGGCCCTGTCACAAGTGTCACAAAGCCCAGGCAGTGCATGAAGAGGATGGCCCATGAATATCACTATGCTGGGACATGTGTTACCCTATTTAAAAAATTGTTTTTATTTCAGGATACATCCTCACAAATCTGATTTTTATTTAGTTTTTAATTTAGTTTTCTTTTCCTTTTTATTTTAGGAGGAGGGAGGGGGAGAGAGAGAGAGAGAGAGAGAGAGAGAGAGAGAATCCTAAGTAGGCTCCACACTCAGCACGAAGTCTGATCTGGGGCTTGATCCCACAACCCTGGGATCATGACTTGAGGCAAAATCAAGAGTCCAACACTCAACCGAGCCACCCAGCTGCCTCACAAATTTGACTTTTTTAAAAATACACACAATAAGCAGGAAAACCAAAACTATGACTCAGTTGTCTTTTTGACCTATCTACTGGTTCTTCTCTCTGGAGGCTCCATATTCCCAAGTAACCAGAGTAGGGGATCTTTGTGAGCATTCAATCAGGCATCTATATTTTCTTTAGGTAAATAGTGTTCTGATCTCTTAAGTAGATGTGGACACAGAAAAAACATCCATGTTTTAAAGGTTAACGAATGTGTGTCATTGCTCACATTTGTATTCAAATACTTTTTACACTAGTTTAACAATGGTGCTGAGAGTATCCATTAACAGTGAAATGGAGGCTGTAAGCCATTAATGGTTTTATGACTTCTGTGTATTACAGCCATGGAGTCTTGTAAATTTGTGTACATGTGTATAGCTCATTAAAAGTTCTACTGAATTGTAATATTCAGCCTAATATTAGGTTGTTTATAGTCAGGTTTTAAAGTAAAATCTCAGAGACAAATTAGGTCAGCTAAATTAAAACACAGGGAGGGTGTCTGAATTCTATTATATAACCTTTCTTCTTCTCAAAGGATATAATTCTCTGCATTCTTCTGAATGGAATTTTAATTTCCTTTTTCAATTAAAACACTAAAGAACACTTTTGGCTTTGTTTGCAATTTACATTAAAAAAAGGAATTCTTTACAAATCAGTGAAAAAAGAAAATGCTGCCTTTACGACCTACCATACTCTTTTTTTTTAATGTTTATTTGTTTATTTGAGAGAAAGAGATAGCATGTGAGCATAAGTGGGGGTGGAGCGGAAAGAGAGGGAGAGGGAGAGAATCCCAAACAGGTTCCTCACTGTCAGTGCAGAGCCCAACACAGGGCTCTGTCTCGTGAACTGTGAGATCATGATCTGAGCCAATATCAAGAGTTGGATGTTTAACTGAGCCACCGAGCCCCCCCACCATGACCACATTCTTAATCCATCTAAATATTAATGTTTCAGAATAGGTTTATTTATTTATTTATTTATTTTAATGTTTATTTATTTTTTGAGAGAGACAGAGCGTGAGTGGGGAAGGGGCAGAGAGAGGGTGAGATGCAGAATCCAAAGCAGGCTCCAGGCTCCACAGTGTCAGCACAGAGCCCGATGCGGGACTCAAACTCATGGACCTGACTGTCAGGAGATCATGACCTGAGCCGAAGTCAGATGCCTGACTGAGCCACCTACGCACACCCCAGAATAATTTTAATAAGTGGATTCTAATGGCAAAAGACAGAAATAAACAAACATTAAAAACTTTTACATGCAAGTGTGTATTTGCACAATTTGTCAACAAGAAATCTGAAGAAATACTGATTGAATTTGTTCATTACTTCAAAATGTAATTTAATTTTAAGTTAGGAATACATTCCATACTTCAAAAGGTATATATCTAAAAGGCATATAATAGAATGCTCCTTACAGCATGGTTTATAATACCTCAAACCAGAAACAACCCAAAGTAGCACATAGATAATTATAGTGTGATATATTCATGCAGTGGAATATCATATAGCAATAAAAAATGAACAACTACTTACGCAGCAACGTGGATTCCTGCAGCCATAATGTGGAAGGAAAGAAACCAGTAATAAAATTATCCATATGATTCAGTATGATTCTATTTCTGTGAAGTTCCAAAAAAGGCAAAACTAATCCATGGTGTTAGACGTATGATAGTTGTTACTTTCAGGGAGGAGAAACAGGACAGTGGACAAAAGCATCCCTTCTGGGGTGCTAGTTATGTTCTATTTCCTCATTGGGGTAGCGGTTATCCAGCTATGCTATTAAAGAAAGAAGGGCTACTTTGTTATTAAAATGTGAGTGCTGCATTTATGGATTTCACTGACTGGTTCCCCAAGGGGAAAAATCAGGGATTTTACATGCTAGAAAAGAGAGATTCATTATGGTTTTGCCAATTATGGATTGCAGCTTGTACTGAGGATTGGCTGGGAGGAGTCCCTGTGGATGTATATCTTTGTGTGAAGCCCATCTTGTTCTGTAGCCCAAGAATTAGGTTGGGTGACCCTAACAGAAGTCAGACTCTTGGTTGTTTATCAGCTTTGCTAGTGCACTGCTCAAAGTTTACTTATTAGCTTATTTATCAAAGTCATTTATCAGCTTGGGCTGGTTAGAACAGCATTCAGATTTGATAAATGCCACGCAAATGTTGCAATGATTGTAAAGTTGTTCTTTCACAAGTACTTTCTAGTGGCCTACTTTCTAGTGGCCCTGCCTTTCCCAGGGATAAAAAGTTGAACTCAAAGGATAAGAAAATTATCAAGCTTTCCTATCCATATTAGGTTCAGATCAGTTTTGAGTATTGTATCAAATAGATTTTTTTGTTTTATTTATTTGTTTTATATTTAATGAGGTGTGATGTATACACAGGACAATTCTTTCTTTCTTATAAGTATACAGTTCTCTGAGATGTGACAATCACACATAGTTGTGTAACCACTGCTACCACCACCCACACAATCAAGATGCACAAAGATCCCCTCACCCATAAAAATTACCCCCTTTCCTAATTCTCAGTCATTGGAAACCCATGATTTATTTTATTTCCCTATAATTTTGCCTATTTTAGCATGTCATATGTCTTTAAAAATTTTTTTTTAACATTTATTCATTTTTGAGAGACAGAGCATGAGTCGGGGAGGGGCAGAGAGAGAGAGGGAGACACAGAATCCGAAGCAGGCTCCAGGCTCCAACGAGCTGTCAGCACACAGCCTGATGTGGGGCTCCAACCCACAAACCATGAGATCGTGACTTGAGCCGAAGTTGGCCGCTTAACCGACTGAGCCACCCAGGTGCCACAATGTCATATGTCTTTTGAATCTGATTTCTTGCATACAACATAAGGCATCTGAGATTCATCCCTGTTGTTGTGTTTATCAGTAATTCAGTCCTTTTTTTTTTTAAAGTAGGTTCCATGCCCAGCACAGAGCCAAATGTGGGGCTTGAGCTCACGACCCTGAGATCAACACCTGAGCTGAGATCAAGAGTCAGATACTTAACGGACTAAGCCACCCAGGCACCCCAGTAGTTTGTTCCTTTTTATAGCTGGGTTGTGTTCCATTATACTGATGTACCACAATGTGGTTATGAACTTTCCCCAGTTGATGACCACACAGATTTCCAGTGTTTGGTGATTATGAATAAAATGGCTTTAATCACTTGTATACAAATAAAGGTAAGTTTTCATTTGGGTAATACCTAGGAGTAGGATTATTGGGTCATATAGTAAGTATATGTTTACCTTTATAGGAAACTGACAAGCTCTTTCCCAAAGTGGCTGCCCCGTTTTGCTTTCCCACCAACAATGTGTAAGAGTAAGTTGCACTGCATCCTCACCAGCAACTGTTATTGTCCGATTCTTAGAATTTCAGCCATTCTAATAGGTGTGCGGTGGTATCTCCTTGTGGTTTTGTTTTGTTTTCTCTAGTGGCAAATAATGTTGGGCATCTTTTCATTTTTTGTATTGATCCAAGTTTCTGTCTGCTATCAGAATTCTTCTACCTTAAAAACATCCTTTAACATTTCTTATAATGTAGATCCGCTAGTAATGAATTCCCTCAATTTTTGTTTGTCTGAAAAAGCTTATATTTCTCCTTAATTTTGTAAGATATTTTCATTGGGTATATATAGCATTCAGACATGAGAGTTCTGTTCTTTCTGCACTTTAAAAATGTTCCATTGTCTCTTGGCCTGTATAGTTTCTGAGGAGAATCTACTGTAATTCTTACCTATTTTGCCTTTATCTTGTGTATTTTTTCCCCTCTAGCCTCTAAGATATTCTCTCTCTCTCTCTTTCTTCTTGTATTTGACTCTTTGAATATGATGTGTTTAGATGGATGGTTTTGAGGAAAGGCAGTATTTATCTTGCTTAGTATTCAACAAGCTTCTTGCATCTGTGGTTTATTTATTTCATTATTTCTATAAAAATCTCAGCCATTCTCTCTTCAAATATTTTTTTATGTCCCTTTCTCACTCTCGTCTCCTTCTGAGATTCATATTATATAGTGTTAGAATGTTTGATATTGTCTCACAGCTTTTGGATTGTCCTCTTTTTTTCCTGTTTGTGTTTTGATTTGGGTAATTTCTGTTAACCTCTTTTCCAGTTGATTGATCCTTTCTTCCATGGTGTCAAGTTTTTTTTTTTTTTTGAAAGTTTGTTTATTTTGAGAGAGTGAGAAAGAGAGAGAGACAGTGCAAGCAGGGGGGAGAGAGAGAATCCCAAGCAGACTCTGTGCTGATAGAAGACTATTCTGCTGATAACGCAGAGCCTGACATAGGGGTCAGTCTCACTAACTGTGAAATCATGACCTGAGCTGAAATTAAGAATTGGTCACTTAACCAACTAGCCACCCAGATGCCCCTGGTGTCAAGTCTTCATGAGCCTATTCAGGCATTCATCATTTGTTTTAACCATGTTTGCTTTATTCTCAATTCATATTTGATTCTTCCTTACAGTTTTTACTTCTTTGCTGAAATTCCTCATCTTTTTTGCATATTGTCAACTTTTCCATAAATCTTTAACATATTAATTGTAGTCATTTAAAATTTCCTATCTGATACTTACAACATCCAGTCATATCTAAATCTGCCTTTGTTCATTGTGCTGTCTCTTGAAAAGAGTTTGCTCTTTCTTGACTTTTTGTCTTGTGATTTCTGGTTGAAATCCAGACATGGTGTATTGCTCAGTAAAGGCTGAAGTAAATGGTATTTGCACTGAAATAGGAATGGTAACATCTTCTTCTACTAGGCATTTAGGGTGGGAAGTTTAGTCAATATAAGTAGTAGCTTGGTTTGGTTTATCTTGTTTCTATGGTTACTCTCAGTACACCTTGGGCTTCAAAGTTCTCTGGTTTTACCTTATGCATAGATTGGGGCTGTGATGACAGAGTTTTTCTCTTGTTCCTGTTACATTCTCAGCTTTATGTTTTTCCTGTGGTCCCATGCTTCAAAGAGGACATATGGAAGAAGCTAAGGACACAGAGAAGCATGAAGAATTGGGGCCATCACACTCTATCATAGGTACCAATCTCTCAGAAGTTGTATTTATTAGAATTGCTTTAGAATCTTTTTGATTCAGGATCATGATGTTTGATGAGATGTAAGTATGCTACAGCATTTTAGAACCTGTTTATATATAATTTGACAACCCTACTGATTAGAAACAGAGGTAGAAAATGCATAACTAATATTTACAAAGCACTCTTCCCTTTGCCAAATTCAGGCCATGTGAAAAGATCCTATGGTACACTTTGTCAGATTTTGGATAACCAGTTGGCTTTTTCTTGAGTTTTATGTAAGGAACTCTCATTTATCCAGTTTTAACAGGAAGTTTAGCCAGCAAGCAAATATTGCCTTATCATCCTAGTGTATAATCTAAAGCATTTCTGTTATCTAGCATCACTTCATCAAGAAAGTTCAGGCTTCAAGTTTCTTGGATTGGCCTCTTCTGCCTTCTGTAATATATATATATATATATAACTCATACATATAACATATGTTAATATATATTTTATATATAATATATATAATATATATAATTTCCCCAAGTGACCAATGTTGACCCATAGGCAGGGACATCTCTATGCCCCTATTCAGTAGGAAGAAGTTACAGAAAAGAAGACCTTCCACCTTCAGCAACCTTAAAGATTTAAGGGTCAAAATTGTTCACAGGGGAATGATGAGGGAAACAAAGGTAGAAAGAAATGTAGATAAAATGAAATTTCCTTATTGTGCAACGCATTGACAAATACTTGAGGCAGGCAGAGTATGATATTCTTATAGGAACTCCCAGCTGTTTTAATGTTATCATCATGATGATGAGCATAATATCTTTATGGGAACATGTCTTAAAGAGATTAAAAAGCATAAAATAATTCATAGTATATTAAGTATCAACAAGGTTAACTCACAAAAATAAATCAGTATCTATAAGGATTAGACACAGAAGTGGAAAGCATAAAGAAAAAGAGTTTAAAAAGAAGGAAGGAAGGGGAGAAAAATAGTGGTTTTGGGTATTTAGTCTTGTTATGGTGATCTTGGGTAGAAGCTGTCTACTTCAAGTATTCATCAGCTTGGTTCAAAGTACTTGGGTAGCTACTGTCAGCCATTAGGTAGTTTACTTCATCTGGATGTAAATTTAAGGCTCAGTTTGAGACAATATTCCCAGTTGTCCTCTACTATCAAATCAATTTCTATGACCTTCTTTTGCATAGGAGATAGACGCGTGGATCCAGAATAAACTCTTTGTAGTTTTATGACAGTATCTGTTGTTAAGATGCCTTCATAGGATCCTTTCCAGCATTGTACCAGAGAAGATTTCCAATTGGTGTCTTTTCCAGAATATTTAGTACCTAGGTTGAAGCAGTTAAGAGGTTCTAAAGGTGAAATTTTTGAAAATCCAGCTTGCACCCATGGAAGATAAGAGTAACTATTGAATTTCATTTTGACAGCACTTAGCTAGATCTGTATGATGCAAGGTCAAATCAGCGATATGTGCTAAGACTTACAGGTGCATGGTCTTCTAGTTATTGTCCCAGAAGTTTATAGTCTATGAGTTTCAGAATGGGCTGACCTGATGGCCACTAGGGGTAAAATTCTCAGCCAGGGATGTTCAAGAGTTTCAGAGAACTTGACCAATTTCAGTTTTTTCCCCTTAATTTAGAGCTTAGATTTGACTTATTTTTATTTTTATTATTTTTGTTACATTATATTTATTTATTATATCTTATTCATATTTTTGCATTGACTTGCATTATAAAATCAAATTTGTTTAAATAGGGGTACCTGAGTGGCTCAGTCAGGTAAGTGTCTGACTTTGGATCAGGTCATGATCTCACAGTTTGTGGGTTTGAGCCCTGTGTCAGGCTCTATGCTGACAGCTCAGAGCCTGAAGCCTGCTGTGGATTCTGTGTCTCTTTCCCTGCATCTCCCTGGCTCGTGCTCTCTCTCTCTCTCTCTCTCTCTGTGTGTCTCAAAAATAAATAAACAGTAAAAAAAATTTTTAGTAAAATAAATTAAATCTGTTTAAATAAAATAATGTTCAGCTCTAATAAATCTATAAAAATGCAGTAAATGTTTAAAACAATTAAACCATCAAAATCTTAGAGGAGAACACAGGCAGCAACCTCTTTAACCTTGGAAGTAGCAACTTCTTACTAGACATGTCTCTGGAGTCAAGGGGAACAAAAGCAAAAATGAACTACTGGGACTTTATCAAGATAAAAATCTGCACAACAAAGGAAACAATCAACAAATTTAAAAGGCAGCCTATGTAATGGGAGAAGATATTTGCAAATGACATATCTGATAAAAGGTTAGTATCCAAAATTATAAAGAACTTACCAAATTCAACACCCAAAACCAAATAATCCAGTGAAGAAATGAGCAGAAGACATAAAAAGACACTTTTTCCAAAGATGAAATCCAGATGGCCAACAGATACATGAAAAGATGCTCAACATCACTCATCATCAGGGAAATACAAATCAAAACTATGATACCACCTGATACCTGTCAAAATGGCTAAAATGAACAACTCAGGCAACAACAGATATTGGTGAGGATGTGGAGAAAGAGGAACTTTTTGCACTGCTGGTGGGAATGCAAACTGGTGCAGCCACTGTGGAAAATGGAATGGAGATTTCTCAAAAAGTGAAGAATAGAACTACCCTACGACTCAGCAATTGCACTACTAGGTATTTATCCAAAGGATATAAAATACCGATTCGAGGGGGCACATACACCCCAATGTTTATAGCAGCATTATCATCCACAGCCAAATTATGGAAAGAGCACAAATGTCCATCAATTGGTGAATGGATAAAGAAAGCTGTGGTATGTATGTATATACAATGGAATATTAATCAGCCATAAAAAAGAATGAAATCTTGCCATTTGCAATGTTGTAGATGGAGCTAGAGTGTATTATGTAACACAAAATAAGTCAGTCAAAGATAAATATCATATGATTTCACTCATATATGGAATTTAAGAAACAAAGCAGATAAAATAGGGGAAAGGAACAAAAAGAGATACTGGCAAACTATAAGAGATTCTTAACTATAGAGAACAAACTGAGGGTTGATGGAGGGGAGGTGCTGGGGGATGGGCTAGATGGGTGATGGATATTAAGGAGGGCACTTGTGTTGAGTATTGGATGTTATATGTAAGTGATGAATCACTAAATTCTACTGAAACCAATATTACACTGTATGTTAAGCAACTAGAATTTAAATAAAACTTTGAAAACAACTTTTAAAAATGATAAATAAGAAAAATCAACACGAATCCAATGACATTTATTTATTTTTTTTAAACTTTTTTTTTAAATGTTTATTTACTTTTGACAGAGAGAGAGAGAGAGAGACAGAGCATGAGCGGGGGAGGGGCAGAGAGAGAGGGAGACACAGAATCCGAAGCAGGCTCCAGGCTCTGAGCCGTCAGCACAGAGCCCAGTGCGGGGCTCAAACCCACAAACCGTAAGATCATGACCTGAGCCGAAGTCGGTTGCTCAACCGACTGAGCCACCCAGGTGCCCCAACATTTAAATATCACACTATTCCCCACAAAAGAGTTCAATGCAAAATAGGTGTTGCCTGACATTCAGTTTGTGTCTTTATCTTTATTCTCAGACAAATATTTTTTCTTAAGACTAATGCTTTAACTGTTCCTTGTAAAGATATTTAATTTATTCAATAATTCATTCATTATTTACATTATCATCTATGACTGATCATAAGCAATTAGCTATTATCTTTCTAAAATTTTAGGTTAGGAATCATTATTACATTTATTAATAAAAAATACCCTTAATTTTAAAAATGTCATTATTTCTTGTACTATTTTTAAGTAGTTTGTTTTTCTGAGTGTTTTGTGGAATAAAAATAAATAAATATTTCTATTTCCTAAGTTGATGAGATCTATGCAGCTCTTTATTATACCAGATATTAAAACCTTAAAAGTTAATCCTCATCGTCATTGAAAATTTTTGTAGGGGTCAATTGTACCACACTTATATTTGTAGGACATTTTGCCCAGCTGCTCAATCCGGAGTAATGCAACTCAAAGAAACCAGACTGTAAATTAGTATCTGTGTCTAACTGATACTGATACTTTTTTTTTTCAACCTGTATAATTGGTCTTCCAAGGCATACGGAAAAGGAATACAATATTTAACTTTAGCAGGATTGCTAAAGTATTGGCAACCAACCAATGCCCTGTAAACACTTTTATTTTGGCAATGGTCCACAAGGTTAACTTCTTGAGAAGTTACAATGAACTTCCCGATACAATGAAACAACTCAAGACAACTAGACTATATAATTTTGAGAGAAAATATATAAATTAATACTTGTTTATAATTACTTACAAAATGTATGTACACTAAAATTGCTACAGACAATAAGGTACATACCCTTTAGAAAACACAATTGGTCACATATTGTTCTTTTTAGAAATAGTCATATAAAAATGGAAATAGACATTTGTAGCATCAATTCTTTGTTTTAAGTTTATTTATTTATTTTGAGAGAGAGAGAGAGAGCAGAGGAGGAGCAAAGAGAGAGGGAAAGAGAGAGAATCCCAAGCAGGCTCTGCACCATCAGCACAGAGCCTGATGCGGGGCTTGAACTCAAAAACTATGAGATCACAACCTGAGCTGAAGTCAGATGCTTAACTGACTGAGCCACCCAGGCACCCCCATTTTTGTTTTTTTGTTTTTTTTTTTTTTTCAACGTTTATTTATTTTTGGGACAGAGAGAGACAGAGCATGAACGGGGGAGGGGCAGAGAGAGAGGGAGGCACAGAATCGGAAACAGGCTCCAGGCTCTGAGCCATCAACCCAGAGCCTGACGCGGGGCTCGAACTCACGGACCGCGAGATCGTGACCTGGCTGAAGTCGGACGGTTAACCGACTGCGCCACCCAGGCGCCCCCCCATTTTTGTTTTTTTAAGCATCAATAGGTTTGATTAGCAAATATCATCCATGTAGGTATGACTGCCAAATCACGAGCCAAACAAAGTATGCCTTTGATTCTAATCATTATTGTAACTTAATAAACTGTAAATTATATCATGACTTGTAATCCCTATCCACTACCAGAATTTGTAATATATGGCCATTCTAACTCACAACCCTGAGATCAAGAGTCA
Source organism: Prionailurus bengalensis (assembly GCF_016509475.1). Lineage (NCBI taxonomy): Eukaryota > Metazoa > Chordata > Mammalia > Carnivora > Felidae > Prionailurus > Prionailurus bengalensis. The sequence continues at coordinate 20,583,316 of NC_057355.1, forward strand.
GATGCTCAACCAACTAAGACAGCCAGGTGCCATATATGGTGATTCCAAACCCCTCCCCTCAAAAAAAACAAAACAAAACAAAACAAAAAAACCCCACAACACCATGTGCACACCAGTAGGTTTTCCAAACCTCCCAACAGAGATATTTTTCTTTAAATGTTCAAGTACTTCATCATATCTGTGTGAACAAATCCTGGTGCAACAATACTCACTCTAATTTTCTTTCTTGTTACCTTTAGTAAGAATATGTGAAAATCCAACTAATCCTCCTTTACCAGTGCTATGCACAGACTGGCCAGAGTTGCCTTTTAAACCAAATATGTGCTATATTAACAAGAGGCCTTCTTGGTTGTTGAATCATAGTCTTCATGGCAGCTTTACAAGTCAGCATGGAAACCAAGAGATTAGTATGAGCTGAGATGTCATATCTTCAGGCTTTGTTCTTGCTAAAACGCTATCCCTGTTCATTCTAGCTGCATTTACCAAGAAATAACCTCGATCTAAGTTTTTCTCCATCTCTTCAAATGTATTTTGAACCTCATATTTTTTGCCAGCATCATAGCTAAATACCAAAAGATCTCCACCAACCAGGGCCAGTGGCTTTGGCTACTTCCAGATTCCTGGAAATGATGGCCAATCAGTAGCGTTTCTGGGCCATTAATTGGGCCACTGCCCTGCCAATGCTCTGGGAGCCTCCTGTGCATCTTGGACCTGTCCATCTTGCACACTGTCCATCTTGGACCTCAGAGTCACAAACTCAGAGGGAAGAGGTCTAGGAGTGGCAGCTCCCTTCCAGATTCCCTCGGTTCTAAAAAAGCCAAAGTGCCACAAAAAGCTACCATTGTACACCTCCTCCTACTGCCACCCCAATATAAAGTTTTTGATAGTTGCATTTTACCTCTACTTTTCTCGGAAACTGTGGTGAGTAGGAGCAATAAGATTTTTGATTAAACGAGAACACCTTACCAAGTTCCTTTATGACTGTCCCAGTACCTAGGGAGTAGGGATGGTATCCCCCAGGTGGGAACATTACTGTCTAACAAATTTGTGTAGTTATTTCAGTGCTTGGAGTAGCTTTTCTGCTAGAGAAGTCTTCACCATCCAGAGAATTTATAAATGATCCCAAGTACATATTCATAATCTTGTGACTTGGGTAACTGGATAAAGCCCATTTTTATGTGTTCGAAAGTCCTCTGGGATATGGCTCAGACCCATATGTATCCCACTTTTTAAGTTTTATTTTTTCCTGGGTTATGATGGTACAGATGAGGCCTAAGCCCTCCACATCTCTAGCTACCAGTGAGAAATTTCTCCACAAACTCTTATTCATGGTGGAAACAGTATTTTTACATTTTGGTCAAACTTTACCTCATTTTTTGGGTGCAACCACATGGCCATCTTAGCTGCATTAGAAACCATTGAAATGGACAGAACAACTTTATTTTAGCAAATGTTTCTTTTGTTTCTCAATCTGAGGCTGAATATCCTATGTCTGAAACAGACTTTATGCATAAATATATTCATTTTCTTACATTCGTCTCATCATAAATGAGTTCTCTCAGCAAGGCCAAAAGTGCCACCTATTTTGTTTAATGATCTGCCAGTGCATTCCCTTCACCTTCTTTTTTTGGAAAAAAATGTTTATTTATTTATTTTGAGACAGAGAACAAGCATGAGTCAGGGAGGGGCAGAGGAGACAGAGTCCCAAGCAGGCTCCATGCTGTCAGCACAGAGACTGACTTGGGGCTCAGTCTCATAAACGGTGAGATCATGACTTGAGCCGAAATCAAGATTTGGATGCTTAACAGACTGAGTCACCCCAGGTACCCCACCCTTTCCCCTTCTTTATAATTGCTCTTACTATGTGCCTTAATGGCTATTAATTCCACCACTTGGGCTGACCCAGCTTTGGTCAGTTTTATACAAACTCTTACACAGTTTTATGTAGTCTCTGTCTAACCTCGATGGTATTGACCTCAATCATTTAAAAAGAGCATTTGTTCTGGTTGCCTGTGTGGCTCAGTTGGTTAAGCATCTAACTTCAGCTCAGGTCATGGTCTCGTGGTTCATGGGTTTGAGCCCCGTGTTGGACTCTGTGCTGACAGCTCAGAGCCAGGAGTTTGCTTTAGATTCTGTCTGCCTCTCTCTCTGCCCCTCCCCCGCTTGCTTTTTGTCTGTCTCTCAAAAATAAATAAACGTTCAAAAAAGTTAAAAACAAAACAAGGAACATTTGTTCCCCATTCCATAGGGTAACATCAACTCAATCTTCCTCTTGGACATTCAATTTTACATTTGCTGTTATATAGACATGAGGGTCTCCTTCATCAAGTAGTGGAAGCAACATGGCAGGATTAAGATTATAACAGTGACAAATGGTCACACAAGAGACAAACAATAGGGGTCAGTCCTAGTTAATCGGTTGAGCAATGCTGGATGTTGCTTGTTAGTAATCAGGACTGAACAGCATGTAGAACCTATGAAGTTAGTGGTGTGGCAAGGATGTATCCACAGATGCATCTACCAGTTTTGCATCCGTGATCATGGCACATAACAGGAAGGAAGACACTAGCCATTGAATCTAGAAAAATATGTAAACAGAAAGTGGTTCTTCCCATGTTGTTGAGCCAAAGCCTCTATAATTGATACCTTCCTGCCAACCCTTTTTTTGCTTCAGCACAAGGAAATGTACAGAAAGGACATAAGATGTGCTTTCTTTGTTTTTGTTTGTTTTTGTTTTTGTTTTTGTTTTTATTCCAGTAGACCTGGGGTTGCAGGCTCCTGTAATTTAGATTTCAAAGTGACAAAGTCAGTTCCAGCTTTTCAACTAAATTCTGGTCACCTATTTTTGGTTAAGTTCTTGAAGGAGTCAAGTTAGTCTGGAAAAGTTGGGAATCCATAGCCTAAACTTAATACCTCTTAAGTTTTGCAAATCCTACCAATTTCTATCTGGTTGTTGGGTTTAGATTTTGCTGGACCATCTAATCCAATTTTAGGGTAGAGTGCTCTCTTTGGTGGAGAAGTCACCTCCTAACTAATGTACTACCTTTTGGCAAAATTCTAAATTTTCTTTAATGCTTAACCATATTCAGCCACTTGCTCTTTCAAGAGGTAGACTGAATCTTTGTTTTCCAGGAGAGGTAAGTATGAGGTAACGTCTTCAATATTGAATGAAATCTTAACTTTTTAGGGGTGTTACCTTTTTAAAATAATTACTTAAAGAATAAAAAAACAAAAAACAAAAAAAACATAAAGGTGCCTGTGTCAATCCCTAAGGCATTACTGCCCAAATATATTGTTAGTCTGTTCCAAATAAAGGAAAACCTATAAACTGTCTTTATTTACAGAAAAGCTAATGAAGATGAGCCAGGCCACTACTGTGAACTATTTTCCTGTTAAGTGGAACTGAAGAGAGAAGAACATTAGCATTAGGCACTCTGGAAACCTAAGAATGACTCACTGAATGGCTCTTAAGTCTTGCAGAAACTGATATTGCTTTCCACTAGGTTTGTAGGAAGGCCATGCTTAGACTTGTACAAAGAATTTTATGTTGTTGCTGTTGTTGTTGTTGTTGTTGTTGTTCTGAGGATCTATGACTGATTTATTCCTTGAATACCTTCCGATTTCAGAAGACATTAGAATGGCTTAGAAGGATACACCTGTATCTCTATAGGTTCTGTTCTCAGCATTTTCCTTCCATCAATAGAGCTTTTGTTCACAGATTGCAATGTACCAGTTGAAGTAAGGGCTCTAAAGTTCCAAAAGTCATTGTCTAGGACAGTTTAAGAAAGTTAAAGGCACAAACAGCATGCTGTGAAATTGTGTTTCTAGTGATTCTTTATTTTCTAAGAATAATCTTTCCAGTGAGCAGTTAATCTGACAGCTGCATTTATATAAAAGGCTTCTGCCAGGTAGTTGAAAGGTATGGGAGCACAAAGGAGTAATCAGTGTTGTTCTGTTGGTCTTAATATGGTAGCCAAAGGCTCAATATGTGTAGAAAAGGAAGTGGGTTTTAAATACCTACTGTAACACATCAATTTATCTGACTGGTTGTTGTAATGCAGTGGGGCTCAGGATAGAAAGGGTAGCACTTATGTCAACTAGGAATTGGCCTTTTTGTCCCTTTATGTTTACAGAGGTGTAGGCAGGGTCCTAACAATGCCCCCTTGCTCCAGGAGTCCTAGTGCTGGTTATAGAATCAAACATTAATGTAGGTGCTGCCAAGAAGGGATTTCATAGTTGTAATTAAAGTTCCAAGTCAGATGACATTAAGATTCAGAGGTTATCTGCATGCACCTCATCTAATCACAAGTCCTTAAAAGCAGAGGACTTTTTCCAGCTGATGGGAGAGGAGTAAGGTAGAAGACGAAGGTAAAAAGGGAAGTCAGAGAAATTCCAAGAATGAGAAGGAATCCAGGTGCTAAGGCTGGTGCAAAGATGGAGAGGCCACATGTGAAGGAGTGTGGAAGGCCAGTCCCTGGTCCCTGACGGACAACCAGAAAGAGAACCAGGACCTCAGTTCCTACCACTGCATAGAACTGAATTCTAACAGCTTCCTGAATAAGCTCTGAAGTAGATTCTTCCTCTGAACCTTCATATAAAAACCCAGCCAGGCCATCACCTTGGTTTCAGCCTTGTGAGACCCTGAACAGAGAGCCCAGCCGAGCCAACTGCGTTCTGACCTACAGAGCTATGGAATAATAAATGGGTATTGTTTTAAGTTGCTAGGTTTGTGATAACTTGTTAAGCATCAAAAGGAAATGAATACAATAATTTTTCTGAAAGAGGAAAACAAAAAGCATAGCTGAGCACTTTTACGGCCTTTGGAATGAAGTCTCTGGAACTCTTTTGGTTTCAACTAGCATTTTGTTTTCAAGACAAGCCCGGTATGGAAGCAGAAACCTGATATTTTGCCCCACCTCCACAATGACATGTCATGGTCAGGAAGAATACCATATAATTAACTCTGAGATAAACCAAAAAAAGCAAGGTCTTAACCTTTTATTCTAGCCCCGCCAATAGATAAAATATCAAGCATGTCCCACAAAACTACTGTGATGTTTATGAATATGACAATCAATGAGAAACATGTGAGCAAGTTTCTGGTTTCTCACCAGAAACAGACAGGTGTTGTATATGAGGTGGCCTTGGCAATATTGCAAGAGTTTTGTATGTGTTGGGGGGATTTGTTTTTGTTGTTCTTTTAAACTTTTGTGCTTTATATTTAATGAGTAAATGCTTCTGAAGTCTGACCCCCTTGCTCTTTCCCTATAAACTTGGCCTTTTCTTTCCCCAATACTTTTGCCTCTGAATCTTCCTTTGATACTGGACACATTTTCTTTTTCAAAGTCCCTGCTGTTGGCAGTATCTCCATTTTTTTCACCATTTTAGACATTATTCTGGATTAACTGAGAACAAGAATTCTCACATGTCTATTGTCCCTGGGGTTCAGGTTTGGTATTAGCTCCCTAGATTGGAGGGCCACGGATTTCTTTCCTTTTCTATATTCTTCATCTCTAAGTGTTCTCTGATAATGTCCTACTCTCTTTGGCAGTTCCTCTAAGTTTGTGATCCACCCAATTTCTTCTTATTGATGTAGCAACTTGGGGACTCAATTCTATCATGACTTCCTCAGATTTCTGGTTTGCTTCCTTGGCTATAGATGACTCATAATAAGTAGTTTTATTGAAATGTAATTCATACACCAGACAATTTATCCATTTAAAGGGCATGATTAAATTTGCATTCATATATTCATGGAGTTGTAGGTCTATCACCACAACCCATTTTAGAACATTTTCATTGTCTCGAAAAGTAACTGCATCCCTTAGCTATTACCCCTCTCCCAGCCCTTAGCAACCACTAACCTACTTTCTATCTATAAAGATTTGACAATTTTGGACATTTCATATAAATAAAATCATACAATGTGTGGTTCTTTGTGACTGGCTTCTTTCAGTTAGCAAACGTTAATCCATATTGTAGCATGTAACAGTGCTTGATTTAATCTATTTGCCAAAAAAATTGCATTGTACAAATGTACCACATTTCATTTATCCACTCAACAACTGGTAGACATTTGAGTTGTTTCTACTTTTTGGCTACTATAAATAATGCTGCTATGAACATCAGTGTATAAGTATTTGTGCAAATATATGTTTTTATTTCTCTTGGGTATACATGTAGGAGTGGAATTACTGGGTCATACGGTAACTATTTAAGGAACTGCCAGACTGTTCTCCAAAGCGGCTGCACTATTCTACATTCTTACCAGTACTGTCTTAAGTTATGAAATTGGGAATTGGAAATCCTACAACTCTGTTCTTTTTTCAATATTTTTGGGTTATTTTGGGTCTCTTGAACTTCCTTAAGAATTTCAGAATCAGCTTGTCAGTTTCTGAAAATAAGCTTAGATTTATTATTTTCTGAAATCAGCTGAGATTTTCATAGGGATTACATTATTTCAACAGATCAATCTGGGGAATATTGCCATATTAACAATATTAAGTCTTTTAATCTATAAACATGGGAAGTCTTTCCATTTTTTTAGGTCTCCTTTAATTATTTTCTTTCTTTTTAAAAAAATGTTTATTTTTGAGGTGCCTGTGTGACTCGGTTGAGTGTCCAACTTCGGCTCAGGTCATGATCTCACAGTTCCTGGGTTTGAGCCCCACTTCGGGGTCTGTGCTGACAGCTCAGAGCCTGGAGCCGTTCAGATTGTGTCTCCCTTTCTCTCTGCCCCTCCCCCGCTCACGCTCTGTCTCTCTCTTTTTTTTTAATAAAAAAACTATTTTTTAACGTTTATTTGTTATTGAGAGACAGAGAGAGACAGAACGTGAGCAGGGGAGGGTCAGAGAAAGAGGGAGACACAGAATCCGAAGCAGCTCCAGGCTCTGAGCTGTCAGCACAGAGCCTGACAAGGGGCTTGAACTCACAAACTGCAAGATCATGACCTGAGCTGAAGCCTGTCGCTTAACTGACTGAGCCACTCAGGCGCCCCTGTCTCTCTTTCAAAGATAAGTAAACATTAAAAAAATATTTATTTTTGAGAGAGGGGGAGAGAGAGCAAGAAAATGTGCACAAGAGAGCATGTGAGTGGGGGAGGGGCAGAGAGTGAAGGGGACAGAATATCTGAAGCAGGCTCTGTGCTGACAGCAGAGAGCCTGATGTGGGGCTTGAACACACAAACCACGAGATCATGACCTGAGCCAAAGTAGAATGCTTAACTGACACAGCCATCTAGGCAACCCTTCCTTAATTTCTTTCAACAATGTTTTGTAGTTTCCAGAGTACAAATTATGCACTATTTGGTTAAATGTGTTCCTAAGTATTTGCATTAATTTTGATGCTCTTAATAGATGGAATTATTTTCCTAATTTTATTTTTGGATCATTCACTGATGGTATATAGAAGTACAGGAGCACCTGGGTGGCTCACTCTGTTAGGCAGAAGACTTTGGCTCAGGTCATGATCTTGTGGTTCACAAGTTCAAGCCCTACATCAGGCTCTGTGCTGACAGTTCAGAGCCTGGAGCCTGCTTCAGATTCTGTGTCTCACTCTCTGTTCCTCCCCTGTTCATTCTCTGTCTCTGTCTCTCAAAAATAAATAAACATTAAAAAATTTTTTTGAAAAGAAGGACAATTGATTTTTGCATATTGATTCTGTATCTTGAAACTTTGCTGCACTCATTTATTGGTTCTAATATTAATTTTTTTTCATGAACTCTTTCAGAAATACAAGATCATACCATCTTCAGATAGTGATAGTTTCATTTCTTTCTTTTAATTTTGAAGGCTTTTATTTCATTTTCTTGCCTAGTTGCCTTGGCTAGAACCTCCAGTACAAGGTTGAATAAAAGTGGAAAGAACAAACATCTTACCTCATTCCTGATCTTAGGGAGAAAGCATTCAGTCTTTTCCAACTTAGTATGACATTAGCTATGAGATTTTCATAGATGCCCTTTATCAGGTTTAAGAAATTCCCCTTTATTCCTAGTTTTTAGAGCATTCTCTTTTTTTAGATAATGAAATAGTATTGAATTCTGCTGAATGATTTTTCCACATCTATTACAATTATCATTTGTTTCATCTTTTATTCTTTGATGTGGTATATTACAGTAATTGTTAGATATTTTTGAAAATATTTATTTATTTATTTTTGAGAAAGAGAGAGAGGGTGGGGGTGGGGAAGAGAGAGAGGGAGACAAAGAATCTGAAACAGGCTCTATGCTGTCAGCGCAGAGCCTGATGCAGGGCTTGAACTCACCAACCCTGAGATCACGACCTTAGTGGAAGTCAGATGCTTAACTGACTGAGCCACCCAGGTGCTCCAATAATTGTTGGATATTAAGCCAACATTACATTCCTGGGATAAATCCTGCTTGGTCATGGTGTATAATCCTTTCTATACGTTGCTTGATTCCTTTTACTAGTAATTTGTTCAGGATTTTTGCATGTGTACTCATAAAAGATATTGGTCTCTAGTTTTTGTTTGTTTGTTTTTTCCCTTGTAATATCTTTGGCTAATACTGACCTGATAGAATGAGTTGGGAAGTGTATCTTCCTCTTCTATTTTTTGGAAGTTGTATGAAAGATCAGACCCCATTAAATGGTAGAATTCACTAGTGAAACCATCTGATCCTGGTCTCTGTGGGAAGTACTTTTTTTTCTCAGTTACTAATTCAATCTCTTTTCTTTATATATGTATATTTGGATTATATATATATTTTTTTCTTGAGTCAGTTTTGGTAGTCTGGATCTTTCTAGGAATTTTTCCACTTCATCTAAGTTAATCTAAGTTGTTGGCACACAAGTTTTTTATAGTATTCCCTCACAATTATTTTTTATTTATGTATAGTGGTAGTAATGTCTTCTCTTTTATTTCTGGTTTCAGTAATTCTATTCTCTTTTATTCTGGAGCAATCTAGTTAAAGGTTGGTCTATTCTGTTTGTGGAATGATCTAACTTTTGGTTGTATTGATTTTCTCTATAGCTTTTCTGTTCTCTATTTTATCAAATTCTTCTCCAATTCTTATTCTTTCCTTCCTTCTGCTTGCTTTGGGTTATTTTGCTCTTCTTTTCCAGTGTCTCCAGATGGGAGGTTATGTTATTGATCTGAGATTTTTTTCTTTTCTAACATAGGTGTTTACAATTTTAAAGTTCCCTCTAAGCACTGATATAGTTGTACCTTATAAGTATATGCCTGACTTTTTTTTAAGTTCATGCAGCCTGAATTTTATTGTGTTATTGTAGTAAAATATACATAACATTTATCTTTTTAAAAAATTTATTTTTTTAAATTCAATTCATTAATACACACTATAGTACTGGTTTCAGGAGTAGAATTTAGTGATTCATCACTTACATATAACACCCAGTGCTCATCCAAACAAGTGCCCTCCTTAATGCCCATCACCATTTAGCCCATCCCTCCACCCACTTCCTCTTCAGCAACCCTGTTTGTTGTCTGTATTTGAGTCTCTTTGCCTCCCTCTCTGTTTTTATCTTATTTTTTCCTTCCCTTCCCTTATGTTCATCTGTCGTGTTTCTTAAATTCCACATATGAGTGAAATCATATGATATTTGTCTTTCTCTTCCTGACTTATTTCACTTAGCATAATACACTCTACTTCCATCCATGTTGTTGCAAATGGAAAGATTTCATTCTTTTAGTTTTTTAAGTTTATTTAACCCAAGGCAGGGCTCAAACTCACCAACTGTGAGATCATGACCTGAGCTGAAGTGGGTCATTCAACTGACTGAGTCACCCAGGCTCCCCAAGATTTCATTCTTTTGATTGCTGAGTAATATTCCATTGTATGTATATACCACATCTTATTTATCCATTCATCAGTTGATGGACATCTGGGCCCTTTCCATAATTTGGCTATTGTCGATAGTGCTGCTATAAACTTTGGGGTGCATTTGCCACTTCAAATCAGTATTTTTGTATCCTTTGGATAAATACCTAGTAGTGCTATTGCTTGGTCGTGGGGTAGTTCTATTCTTAATTTTTTAAGGAAACTCCATACTGTTTTCCAGAGTGGCTGCACCAGTTTGCATTCCCACCAGCAGGGAAAAGGTTGGGAAAGAGTTCTCCTTTCTCTGCATCCTAACATCTGCTGTTTCCTGAGTTGTTCATTTTAGCCATTCTGACAAGTGTGAGGTGGTATCTCATTGTGGTTTTGATTTGTATTTCTTTGATGATGAGTGATGTTGAGCACCTTTTCATGTGGCTATTAGCCATCTGGATGTCTTCTTTGGAAAAATGTGTAGTCATGTCTTCTGCTCATTTCTTCATTGCATTATTTGTCTTTTGGGTGTTCAGTTTGGTAAGTTCTTTACAGATTTTGGATACTAATCCTTTATCAGATATGTCATTTGCAAATCTTCTCCCATTCTGTAGGTTACCTTTTAGTTCACCATTCTTTTTGATGGCTGAGTAATATTCTATTGCATATCTATATATCACTTCTTCTTTATCCATTCATCAGTCAATGGGCATTTGGGCTCTCTCCATAGTTCGGCTATTACATGACTCTATGGGCCCACTGGGCTCAGCTGGGCTCTGATGTGCTCTAAGGGTCTTTTATCTTCTTTTTTTCCATTCCTTTCCTTTCCTTTCCTTTCCTTTCCTTTCCTTTCTTTTCCTTTCCTTTTTAAAATACATATAGAGAGGGAGCATGAGTGGGGGAGAGGGGCACGGGTGAGAGAGAGAGAATCCTAAGCAGGCTTGGGATTTGTGGAGCCCCACTTGAGGGGGATCAGGAACTGAGTTGAAAGCAAGAGTCAGACACTCAATGAACTGAGCTACCCAGGCGCCCCTACGGTCTCTTATCTTGTGACTAGCAGTGACTGGGACATGTGCTTCTCATGGTGAATGGCCAGAGCCCACGCACTGAGCCAAACTGCACAAGCTCATTCAAAGCCTTTGCATTTGCTCATAATCTGAATAACCACAGATGACAAGATTGCTTTCACATCTGTTAAGAACTATAGTTTTTTTTTTTTTATTTAAAAAAAAAATTTTTTTTTTCAACGTTTATTTATTTTTGGGACAGAGAGAGACAGAGCATGAACGGGGGAGGGGCAGAGAGAGAGGGAGACACAGAATCGGAAACAGGCTCCAGGCTCTGAGCCATCAGCCCAGAGCCTGACGCGGGGCTCGAACTCACAGACCGCGAGATCGTGACCTGGCTGAAGTCGGACGCTTAACCGACTGCGCCACTCAGGCGCCCCAAGAACTATAGTTTTGGTGAGAGATGTGGCAGCAGGGTTTGAATGTGTAGTGATTTTCAGCAAAGGGCCTGCCTTAACCCAAAGCAGTTTTTGGTCCTTTCTCTCCTTGAAGTAGGGACGAGCTCCACTTCTTCTATGCCTGCATCTCTGGCCTCCTATATAGTAGGGTCTGGCTCACCATGGGAAGTAGATATTTGGTGTCAAATAGATTTATGTTCTGAGGCATTTTCCTTCCCAAATATCCTTACATCATCAGAATGCAGATGGGACCTGGCCCAAGAACTCCTGGTATCGATGACACCAGCCAATATTTTAGATAAACCTTTTCCTTGCATCAGCAATGGCAGCTTCATCTGACTTTATAGGGAATGAGTGGGGTTTCAATTAATGCCCATAAATCACACTGCCTGGATCAGACTTCTCTTTTTTGATTCCTCAATATATTGTGGACTCATCAAAAGAGCTCAGCTAAGACTTGGTAAGTGAGTCTCATGTGACCAGACTCAAAAGGGGGCAGCTCAGTGTGACCCTGAACACACAGTGACAGGCGCTTGCCCTACAGTGCTCGGCCATGTGGACCCCACCAGGTTGTGCTTTTGGCTTCACCTACCAGGGTAGCCTCATGTCTTGTTATTCCCCAGTGGCAGCAGACTATGGGGACACAGTACAGCCCTGTGGCACTTCCAAGCTCCTTTATGTTATCCATGTTCTCATCCCATGCACATCCCTCCCTACAGCCTCTACAGCACAGGACTCCTAAACACATTTGGATGAGGCTGGGTGTGCCAGGCTCACAGACCCCTAAGGACATCTCCAAACAAAGGGAGGGCATTGGATGGAAAATGTGGCCAGAGCTGGCTGTGAGTTACAGGTTTAGGCCCCAGCAGCACTAGGCAGAGATCCTAGCCTACTCTGGGAGAAATAAAATGGATTTCTGGCCTTGTCCCAGACACAACAACCAGCACTGAATTGTGGCAGTTATTACCCTTTAGCTTTCCAGGCAGCTCCCACCTGTCTGGAAAACTGGCCAAGCTTCATCTATGCTTTACCCGGGGGCCTCTCCCCCCATGATAAGCATCTATATCTGTTGCACATGAAGGGGCATCTGGAGGCCACATCCTTGGAGCATCTCTACTCACAGCACCAGAGATTGCTGTTTGTGGCCAGTCTGGGGCGGCCAGGGGCAAGAAGTACCATCCATGCAACTGGGAAAGCCCAGGTTAGACACTGAGCACTGAGACCACAATAGAACTCTTACCCCATTTGACAACATGGCTGCCTTCTGAAATTTCTGCCTGCAAAATTTTGCATAAGCTTATTGAGGTTGTGCTTTTCCTTCCCTACCTTTTTATCTTTGTGTCCTGCTTTCCTGGTTTGCCTGTTTTTTTTTTTTAAACACTAATGACCACACCCCCAACCCTACCCCATCATATCAAACACGTTAAAATGTTCCCATCTCCAACATCAAATGCAATTTTTATCTCACTATATATCAGTTGAATTACAATCGACTATTTGACATTAAAAATACATGTTATAGATATTTAACTAAAATTAATGTTGATCTTGTTGCTTTCTTTCAGAAGTTGGAATCAATACTCTCCCCTTCCACACCCTCCTCAGGCTGCAGGCCCTTGGAAAGCTGGTACTTGTGCTTAGTCAGCCTTCTGGGCCCTCCAGTGGGACTTGCAATGTGCTGTCATCCAGCCCTGGAGAAGGGCTGACAGTTGGTGGTTCCAGTCTCTGCACTGTCACAGAATCCTGGGGTACCCTGAAGGCAGATTTCCAGAGAACTTACTTCCATGGGAGTTTGCAGTTGCAATGTTCCTCCAACTGCAAGTTTACTTATTCAGCAATCAGAATTCATTCACATTGTGTGCGATCCTAATGCTGATGTCTGTTTTATTCCTGACCCTGTCCCTGAATTGGGAGCCTGGAGTAAAGCAGGCCAGGTATGTCAAGTCTCATCCCCATGTAGATGACCTCCTGACAGCCAGGTGGGCCAAGGGCAGAGTGGCTAGCCTTTCTGTGTCACGTCCAGATCACCAGTTGTTCCCTATAAGACTGGGATCCCTAGGGAAACTTCCACCTGAGTGCCATGGGTGCCAGGATGCCGATCCTGAAAGACAGGTGGAAAAAGCAGAAACCAGGCAGGAAAGCAGAAGTAGAAGTGACAGACCGAAGCACCACAGGGTGATCCAGACCAGGTGCCCCTGATGGGCTGCAGTGTATGCATTGCAAAGCTTGCTCTTGGGGCCTGCCCATAGCAGCCATGGCTGCAAGCGGCTCTGGACAGAAGTTGCTCACGTAAAAGGTGATAGGCCCGTGTTCCACCTGCATGGGTAGGTCAGAGGGCTGCAGGTCTTCTGAAAACATAAGTCACATCTCAGGGAGCACATAGCTTTTATGCACAGGATAACCAATGAAATGGTTGGGCTGGACTCTTGGATTATTATTGGCAAAGTGGCAAATGCATTGTATTTATGTTGGAGATGATTATGGAAAGACAGTGCATGATTTAAGCTGTGGGATTTTGTGTTTCTCTTGTCCAATTCTTTCCAGCCCCTCTTGTGGCACTGTTCTGGGACCTGTTCCTCTGTCATGGTGGTGCATGGGGAGGTAAACTTCTGTTAAGTGGTCTGTAATAGCAAACACTTGGGGGTGCTCTGCAGCAGTGTCATTTGTTATAGTTAAGGGAGAGTGAGACAGTTCTTGATTTGAGGTTATGGAGCTCACAGAGACACCTGTCCACAGGAGAGCCCAACCTCTCATTTCAATACTGCAGAAAGTTAAGAAACAAACCAAAGAAATCTTTCCTCCAATGACTCTATCATGTAATGCACAAATGCATGTATTTCTCTGGCACAGAAATTACAATATACTTTCAGCTAAAATAAAATTTTCTCTGTTAATCTAATTCTTGATCACTTTTTTAAGACTCCAATTCATGATTATTTAGGCATAATAAAAGGAAACAAGTAGATGATATTAAAAAAGAGTGTGTAGTTCAAAGTTTGCTTTGTACAAAGTGCTTGTACAAAGTTGCTAAAAGAAAAAAATATATTTTTAAATACACTTTATGTTGACCAATACAAACTGGGTGTTTTTAACAATTTTAACTAAAATGTAGTTGACATACAATATTACATTAGTTTCAAGTTGTACAACATAGTGATTCAACATTTATATACATTATGAAATGCTTGCCATGATAAATATAGTTATCATCTGTTACCATGGAAAGCTATTACAGTATTATTGAATATATTCCTTATGCTGTACTTGATCACATTTTAATAAGCATATTATAAGACATGTATATGTTTGAAAAATACACTGATTTATTCTGATATTAAAAAAACAAATTCCAGGAATTTTAGCTACAAAATAAAAGGGGGGAAAACCCCTAGTATAAAAAGAAACAGTTCTAGAAAAGCTTATAGAGACTCACTTCTCTCAGCTCCTTTCTGCTAAGAAGAACTAAAAGCCGTGGATATAATTCTTTACCCATTCAACTATGGATAGACATTTACATGGCTTCCATATCTTGGCTATTGTAAATATGCTGCAGTAAACATAAGGGTGCAATTATCTTTTCAAATTAGTGTTCTCATTTTCTTTAGGTAACTACCCAGTAGTGGCATTACTGGATCATATGGTATTTTCCTTTTATTTATCTATTTTTTGAGGAACTGCCTTACTGTTTCCCACAGTGCCTGCACAAATTTACATTCCCACCAACAGTGTGCAGTGGTTCCTTTTTCTTGACGTCCTCACCAACACTTGCCATTTCTTGTCTTCTTGATTCCAGTCACTCTGACAGGTGTGAGGTTATATACCATTGTGTTTTTGATTTTTGCATTTCCCTGATGATCACTGATGTTGAGCATCTTTCCTTGTGCCTGTTGGCCATCTCTATGTCTTCTTGGGAAAATGTCTGAATAGGTTCTCTGCCAATTTTTTAATCAGATTGGTTTTTGGTGTGGAGTTCTATAAATTTGTCATATATTTCGGATATTAACCCCTTATCTGATATATCATATGCAAATATCTTCTCCCATTCAGTAGGTTGCCTTTTTGTTTTGTTGACCGTTTCTTTTGTCATATGGAGGTTTTTTATTTTGGTATAGTCCCAATAGTTTAATTTTGCTTTTGTTTCCCTTGCCTGAGGATATACACCCATAAATACGTTGCTAAGACTGATGTCCAAGAGATTATTACCTATGTTTTGTTTTAGGAGTTTTATGGTTTCATGTCTCACATTTAGGTCTTTAATCCAGTTTGAGTTTATTTTTGTGTATGGTATAAGAAAGTGGCCCAATTTCATTTTTTTGCATGTAGCTGTCCAGTTTTCCCAGAATCATATATTGAAAACGCTGTCTTCTCTTCATTGTATATTCTTGCTTCCTTTGTGGTAGATTAATTGACCATATAAGGATGGATATATTTCCGGGCTCCATATTTTGTTCCATTGATTTATGTGTCTATTTTTGTGCCCCTACCATATTGTTTTGATTATTGTAGCTTTATAGTATATCTTTAAATCTGGGATTGTGATACCTCCAGCTTTGTCCTTCTTACTCAAGAATGCTTTGATTATTGGAGATAATGATCTTTGATATAATCAAAGTTGATACAGTTATGGACAAGATTCAACATCATTTTATGAAAGAGCCTCAGCAAACTAGGAATAGAAGGAAACTTCCTAAACTTGATTAAGATCATCTACAAACAACCTACAGCTAACAGAATACTCAATAGTGAAAGACAAATTTCTTTCCTCCAAGATCTAGTGCAAGATAAGTATGTCTGCTTTCCCCATGCTTACTCAGTATACACTGAAAATCTTAGCTCCATAAGGCAAGAAAAAAAAACATACAGGACAAAAAAGAAGAAATAAAACTGTCCCTGTATGCAGATGATATGATTCTCTATGTAGACAATCCAAACTATCTAGTAAAAAAACCTTAGATCTAATAAGTGAGCATAGTAAGGTTGTGGGATCCAAGACCAACACACAAAAATAAATTGTATTTTTATAAGCAACAACATGAAGAAATAAAAATTTAGGAATACAATACTATTTGCAATTACTTGAAAAAAAGAGACAAATATTTAGGTATAAATCTAACAAAACATGTTCAGAATCTGTGTGCTGAAACTACAAAATACTGGTGAAGGAAATCAAAGAAGATCTAAAGAAATGGAGACATACTGTGTTCATGGATTGGAAGACTCAACACAGTAAATGCATCAGTTCTCTCCCAAGTTATTAATTTCCAGCCTTTTTGACATAGACAAGCCTATTTTAAAGACACATCTTAAGAAAGAAGAATAAAGTGTGGGGAATCACTCTAGCAGATAGTAAGTCTTACTATAGAGCTATTGTAATCAAGACAGGGTGAAGGGAGAGACATAGTTCACTGTAACTGAATAGAGAACCCAGAAATTGACTCACACAAATAAGCTCGACTGACAAATGCATAAAAGCAATTCTATGTAGGAAAGATAACCTTTTTGATAAAAGACTTTATAGCAATTGAACATCTTAGGGGGGAAAAAAAAGAATCCCAACCTAAACCTCACATCTTATACAAAAATTAACTCAAAATGGATGATAGATTTAAATGTAGAATACAAAACTATAAAACTTTTAGAAGAAAACAGAGGAGGACATCTTAGGGATGTAGAGCTAAGCAGACTTAAGACTTTACCTTCCATACCACAATCCATAAATAAAAAAGCAATACATTGGACTTCATCAAAATGAAAACTTTTAGTTTGTCAAAGACAATGAAAAAACAAGCTATGGATGAGGAGAAGACATTTGTAAAACATATACCCAACAAAGGACTTGTATGTAGAATACATAAAGAACACTCAAAACTCAACACTAAAAGCAATAATGACAGCAACAAAAACAAAATCAAACAAAAAAGACCATTTAGACAAATGGGCAAAATATATGAATAAAACATTTCAACAAAAGGAAATGCAGAGGACATATAAGCACACGAAAATATATTCAACATTATTAGCTATTAGGGAAATGCAAATTTAAGCCACAATGAGATATTACCACACACCTATTAGAATGACTAAAATAAAAATAAGGATAACACCTAATATTGGCAAGGATGTTTAAAAACTGGAACTCCCAGACCTCGCTGGTGGAAACATAAAAATGATATGGTTACTCCTGAGAATAGTTTGGCTGTTTCTTAAAATACTAAATGTGCACTAACCATATGATCTTATGGTGAAATGAAAAGTTATGTTCACATGAAAGTGTGTACATGGATGTTCATAGCAACTTTATTCATACTAGTCAAAAAATGGAAACAACCCAAATGTTCTTCAGAAGGTGAAAGGTTTAACAGACTCTGGTGCTTCTATAGAATGGAATAATACTCAGCAATAAAAGGAACAAACTATTGATTTATGCAATGGCTTGGATAGAACTTAAGGGCAGGATGCTTAGTGAAAAAAAGCCAATCTAAAATGGTTACATATAATGAATCTATAAGCACCTTCAAAAGACCATAGAGTTGGGACACCTGGGTGGCTCAGTTGGTTAAGCGTCAGACTTTGGATCAGGTCATGATCTCATGATTTGTGAGTTCAAGCCCCACATCAGTCTCCATGCTGACAGCTCAGAGCCTGGAACCTACTTTGGATTCTGTGTCTCCTTCTCTCTCTGCCCTCCCCCGTTCATGCTCTGTGTGTGTCTCTCTCAAACATAAATAATCATTAAAAAAAAAAAAAGCTACAGAGTTGGAGAAAGGTTAGTGGTTGTCAGGAAACCAAGCCAAGAGTTGGGCAGATAGGTGAGATTATAAAGAGATGGTATGAGAAATTTCCTTACCGACGATGATGGAACAGTTCTGTGTCCTGAGGATGGTGTTACATGAATCTGTACACAGAAGAAAACTGCAAAAAACCACACACACACATACGCACACATGCATATGCATACATGCACACACACAAACATGGGTTAAAAAAAAGTGAAACTGAATAAGGTCTGTAGTCTAGTTAATAGCATGTGCCAAATGTTAATTTCTTGGTTTTGAGATTGTACTATGGCTACCTCTCCATTTGAGGTCTCAAGAAACTCTATTTTTTTTTAATTTTTTTTTCAACATTTATTTATTTTTGCGACAGAGAGAGACAGAGCATGAACGGGGGAGGGGCAGAGAGAGAGGGAGACACAGAATCGGAAACAGGCTCCAGGCTCTGAGCCATCAGCCCAGAGCCTGACGCGGGGCTTGAACTCCCAGACCGCGAGATCGTGACCTGGCTGAAGTCGGACGCTTAACCGACTGCGCCACCCAGGAGCCCCGAAACTCTATTATTTTTACAACTTCTTGTGAGTCTACAATAATTTCCAAATAAACAGTTAAAAAAGAAGTCAGCACTGATGCTTGGGTTTTTTCCCCTTTAATGTAAATTTTCTTAGATTCTATAGTTAGATCTCACTCAGTTCTCCAAAATAACATCACTAAGTTACAGCAAAATCATGTGCTGTTCTGGTTGGAGACAGAATGGCGTTTACATAAATCTAACATTTTGTGGGAACACAACTCTGATCAGGTGGAGACATGTCGCCTTACACATAGCCCAAGGCCAAGAAAATGTATGGTTACACCACCCACACATTTGATTTATGGCCAGAAACTTGAGTTAGAGTGTTTTCTAGATACTACGTTGCCTATATGTGCGTGTGTATGTGCACCCTTTATTGGGGAATAGAAGAGAAGAGATAAATTCTTGCAACTTTTCTGCTATAGCAAAGCTAGAAATGTTTAAAATTGCATTTGATAATAAGAAATGAGAGAATGGGTACCATTGGAATTTTTGGAGAATTGCATGGTGGCATGTGGACGAAGAAGACACTGAAAACCCATTAAAAGGTGAATAACAAGTAGAAGTGCTGATGGGCAAAGGGAGTTCATATCCTGCATAGCTCATGGTTTATAATTGGTACAAAACTAATAATGATAACTACAGATGAAAAAAAGAAGCACAGAAGGACAGAAATATGGAAGGAAGGAAAGGAGGGAGGGAAGGACAGGGAGGGAAGGAAGGAGGGAAAGAGAGAAGAAAAGAAGGAAGGAAGGAAGGAAGGGGGAAAGAAAGCAAGCATAATTCTCAGGCCACAGGTCGAAAGACAAACAGGAAGAGGGATGAGGTAAGGTGAGAGAGCTAGGGCAGAGACCCTCCCCTACATACACACATACACATACACACATTCCAGACTGTATTGACTTTCTTTCCTACCATCTGAGTTTTTCCTTTCAACACCTAGATTTAAAACCCAAAGCAGTCATCTGTTCAGGTACCAAGGCATCTTTGACCTCCTCCTGGAATCTGGATTTCCAGAGTTCTGCACTGTCTTGTTGTGGCTTACACCTCAGTCTACCAAAATCCAGGCTGTATGGTGGAGAAGCCTGTGGGCCCTATGCCCCTTCCCACCTGGGTGCATGCCTCTTGTCTTCCAATCACTGGCTGTGACCCTGGAACAAACCTGATTTTGTTGTCTTGAAGGATTAGTTCTCCAGCTGGAAAATGGAAAGAATTTCAGTCTTGAAGTGTGTAAGGATGAAACTGGATCACAATTTGCTATTGTAACATCCTAAGCTTTGCCCTTAGCTTGAGTACCATGGCTTCAGGACCCTACACTGGAACCGATGAGGGCAAGGGGTGCTAGGCCATTCCTTGCTCAGATGTTGGTACTGCAAGGATATGTGTGGTTTGGGTGCACCCCCAGGGGAAGATGGCCTCAGGGCTCCTGAGGAACGGCAGGTGCACCTGTTTTCACTATGTTTCAGAAATGACTCTTCCTTCCTCACCTTTTCTCATAACACTCTGTCCAAAGTTAATTTAACAAAGCATAAAACAGCAATACAGGTACTGAAGAAGATTCATATATTTTTAATAATTTTTAAATTTTTAAAGTTTATTTTATAAGAGAGCACAAATGGGGTAGGGGCAGAGATAAAGGAGAGAGAGAGAGTATCCCAAGTGCTGACAGCACAGAGCCTGATGCAGGGCTTGAACCAATGAACCGCAAGATCATGACCTGAGCCAAAACCGATAATCAGACATTTAACCAACTGAGATACTCAGGCACCTCGGAGAGTTTATAAATTTCAACTGCTGCAGCAGAATTGCAAATGTGATCATAAAGCCATGGAAAATGCTGTTTGGGGTGAAAGTGTTTATGAACAGTCATCCGGCCCCACAAGGGAAGTGCCTAACTTCAAGGTTCAGGGACATTCCTCATCACTGTGACCAGCTTCATTCAGCCTCACACTGTTCTCTCCCATGCAGAAAGACTCATTTGCCTCCATGGCTACCATGCCAGCTCTGGTGTTATCACAGCAGAGCCAATGAGGACAGTGGATGCTTGGTTACACACTTAGAGCAAAAGAAAACGGATGCCTGAGTGGCTCAGATGGTTGAGCATCAGACTCTTGGTTTCAGCTCAGGTCATGATCTCATGGTTTGTGGGTTCAAGCCCCACATTGGTCTCTGCAGTGATGGTGTGGAGCCTGCTTGGGATTCTCTCACTCTGTCTCTTCTTTCTCTGCCCCTTCCCTGCGCACTCTCTCTCAAAATAAAGAAATAAATTTAAAAAAAAATAGAAAATACACATTGTAGTGTAAGTAAATTTCCATTTTAGTTTTCCCAGATGTGAACATTGAAACAGGAAAAGGGAGGCTGGAGGTCAGGGTACCCTCTCTCTGCTGCTCCAATTTATCAAAGAGGATAAACATGTTTTAGTTTGGCACATGCACCCCATGCTTATAGCAGTGCTAACAACAATAGCCGAAGTGTGGAAAAAGCCTAAATGTCCATCAACTGAAGAATGTATAAAGAAGATGGGTATATGTATACAATGGAATACTACTCAGCAATCAAAAAGAATAAAATCTTGCCATGTGCAACAGCATGGATGCAACTAGAGTGTATTATGCTAAGCGAAATAAATCAGGCAAAGAAAGACAAGTATCATATGATTTCGCTCATATGTGGAATTTAAGAAACAAAACAGATGAGCTTAAGGGAAAGGAAGGAAAAATAAGATAAAAACAGAGAGGGGCGCCTGGGTGGCTCAGTCGGTTGCGCGTCTGACTCGGGCTCAGGTCAAGATCTCGTGGTCCGTGAGTTCGAGCCCCATGTCGGGATTCCTACCCATCGCTTGGAGCCTGTTTTGGATTCTGTGTCTGCCGCTCTCTCTGACCCTCTCCCGTCTGTTCTCTGTGTCAAAAAAATCAATAAAGGTTAAGAAAATTTTTTTAAAAAAGATAAAAACAGGGAGGCAAACCATAGAAAACTCTTAAATACAGAGAACAGACTGAGGTTGCTGGAGGGGAGGTTGGTGGGGGATGGGCTAAATGGTGATGGGCATTAAGGAGAGCACTTGTTGGGATGAGCACTGGGTGTTATATGTAAGTGATGAATCACTGAGTTCTACTCTTGAAACCAAACTGCATATTAACTAACTTGAATTTAAATTAAAAAAAAATTTTTTTTAATTACAAAAAAGCATGTTTTGGTTGATGAAGACACGGAAATTAAATATTTTCAACAAACACTTCCCTGTTTCAACATTCTTCCTCACATTAAAAAATTGTGGTAAAATATATACAACATAAAAGTTACTGTCTTAATCATTTTTAAGTGTACATTTTAGTAGTGTTAATTATATTCACATGTTGTGCAACCACTACCACCGGTCTTCCCCAGAATTTTCATTTTGCAAAACCAAAACTCAGCATCCGTTAAATACTCACTCCCCATTCCTCCCTCTTCCCCATCCCCTGGAAACCCCCACTCTACTTTCTACCTCTATGAATTTGGCTACTGTAATGCCTGAAATAAGTGGAATCATACAGTATTTGTCTTTTTGTGCCTGGCTTATTTTATTTAGCATAATGTCCTCAGGTTTCGTCCATGTTGTAGCAAGTGTCAGAATATCTTTCCTTTTTAAGGTTGAATAATATTTCATTGCTTTTATAGACCGCATTTTGCTTATCCATTCATTTTTCAATGAACACGGGTTATTTCTATCTTTTGGCTGTTGTGAATAATACTGCTATGAACATGGGTGTAAATATCTCTTTGAGTCCTTACTTTCAATTATTTTGGATAAATACACATACATGGAATTTCTAGATCATATTATATTCCCATTTTTAATTTTTTGAGGAACTCTACACTGTTTTCTGCAGTGGTTGCATCAATTCACATTCCCACCAACAGTGCGTGAAGGTTCCTGTTTCTCCACATCCTTGCCAGCACTGTCTTTCTGTGTTTTTGACAGTAGCCATCCTAATGGTGGGAGATGCCTTCTTACATTTTAAGCAAGAGTAACTACTGCCATGACCATTCCTCAAGTGTAGTAAGGGTGGGTCCTTAGGTAAGACTTGAGGTGGGAGAGCATGATGAGATACTTCCTACATGACCTGGGATCATCTGTTTACTCTTTGTGTTCCTGCTATACTGTCTATATTCTGAGGGTAAGGCACATCTTTTACATTTACTTTCAGCTTCTAACAAGAAACATCCAACCAATGGTGAACTGGTTGAATGGAAGGGATTCATTCATCAGTCCTCCCTTCCTTCCCGTCCTTTTCCTAGCCTCTCAGGAAGCCCCTATCTGCCCAAGGGAAGCCTCCATAACAGGCACAGTATCCAAGACAGAGCTGGGCAGTATCCAAGACTCCTCCAACCTAGGTCTTTGGGTCTTAGCAGCCACTGTGGACAAGAGCTGAGCAGTCCCCTTGTCAAGATTTCCAAGTAGAAGGGAAGAAGCAGCTGCATCATTTTTATGCTTGGAACAGGAGCTCTACAGCCCAGGCACACTGTCCCAGATGCTCTACATCACCTCACTGGCACAGGACAGCAGCTGGGCCTGCAGGAATTAGCTACCACCAGTTCCCCTGCTCCAGCCTGCCTGACCATGGGGCCAGGACTTTGCTCATGTCCATAGTGAAGGTTTCTGCAGGTAGAGGTTTGGAGACAGGGAGAAGCCAGGGATGGTTCCAAGATCATCTTTGAGGGTTCCAGCTTGGATTCCTTGTTCTCCCCATTTCATGACCATCCATACTTCCTAATGGCCAGTCCAGGAGCAGACTTCAGCTCCAGCATCAGACAGAAGCAGCAGCTGTACATTAACCTTTATCCAGTTCCCATAAATGTGTGAGGTCAAATCCCTACAGTAAATCCTACATTCCATATCATTCTTTGTGGCTCTGCTTCCCTGATTGAACCCTGGCTGATACAGACTCACCCACTAGGACTGAGGACACTGGGGAAGTCAAGATCAGTCTTCTAGCTAGAGTCTGAGGGTTTGAGTTTCCTGGGATCTTTGCATTGCAGAAGCAAACTTTGCATAACAGGAGAGCAGAGAAAGCCTCAGGAGATGGTCCAGGATCAGAAAAGCCACCTGGAACAGAGACAGGAGGGCCTCCTAGCTCACAGCCAAGAGGAGAAGGACAAGCCTGGCAAGGAGATTAATGTGAAGTGGGAGGATGGCCAACAGGATTATTGGTATCAGGTAATCTTTGGTGTCTGTCCTGTGGTGGTCAGTGGAAACTCAGAGAGCACCAACCGCTTCTTTCCTGAGCAATCAGATCTCCACTTGACATTATTGCAGTGAGACGGTTGACACTTTGCCCTTTGCAGGCACTGTTCAATGTTGTTTCCTGGTCCCTCAGGGGGCAGTGTGCTTGATGGGGAAGTGAGTGGGTCCTAGAGTTGATAAGTCTAGGTTTGTGTGTGTCCCAGCTGTGCCATGACCAGAAGTGTGATCTTCAGAAGCTATTTAACCCTTGTGCCTCAGTTTCCCCACCTGTAGATAAGGATATCTACATCACGAGTTTGTTGTGAATGTTTAATGCATGTCAAACACTCAGCACATGCCTGACAATGTAGTAAGTGCTCAGAAGATGTGATTTGACTTTAAAATTCAGATGGGCTCCTGCTTGGTGCCTCACCACTGGGAGTATGGTCCTTCTCCAGCACCGGCCATGAGAATCTTTCCCAATTCTCATCCATTCAGATTCTGTCTCCTACATGTAACTTTCTTTCCTTGGTGCCTACAGGGGCTGTCTTAGCTGATTCCCTGCTTTATCACCAAGAGTACTGTGGTTCTTTCTTGAGGACGGGGTTAAGCTACTCTCTTCTGTGTTTTTCCTGACATTGTGTAGACCCCTGAGCAGGACAAGTCTCTGTTAAGTCCATGGGGACTGCCACCCTGGTATGGGAGTGCCATGTGACCAGACTAGAAGAGAGAGTTCCTTTTTCAGGGGATCCTGCCTGCAGCCACCATCCATTAGGGTAGCCTCTAGGGACTTGAGGTTTTCCTACATTGTGTTTCAGAGAAGAATTGTACTAATTTTCATTAGGAGATAATGTAATTTCTTCTTTTTTTAATGTTTATTTTTGAAAGAGAGAGTCAGAGTGTGAGTGGGAGAGTGGCAGAGAGAGAGGGAGACACAGAATCTGAAGCAGACTCCAGGTTCTGAGCTGTCAGCAAAGAGCCCGAAGTGGGGCTCAAACTCATAAACTGCGAGATCATGACCTGAGCCGAAGTCGGCCACTCAACCGAATGAGCCACCCAGGTGCCCCAATGTAATCTTTTCTTTTACCTGGATCATGTCTGTAGTTTTTATTAAAAGAATATAGTAGCAAAGCTCTTCTCATGGGTTTCTCTATTTCTCTATTAAAACACAATGAAAAACAGATTTAGGGTTCCTTCATAGATGGTTTCCTGGGTCACCTGTAAAAAAATAATTAAAAGCAAAAGCATACCACTATGGCCATAGCTACAGATACATGAACTGTTATTTCTAGGATGTGGAGGAAAAGGAACACTTGTGGACTGTTGGTAGGAATACAAACTGGTATAGCCATTGTGGAAAACAGTATGGAGTTTACTTAAAAATTTAAAAAGTAGAACTACGCTATGATCCAATAATCTCACTGGGTATTTAGCCAAAGAATGTAAAAACACTAATCTGAAAGGCTATAAGCACCCCTGTGTTTACTGCAGCATTATTTACAACAGCCAAATTATGGAAGCGGCCTAAGTGTTCACTGATAGATGAATGGATAAAAAAGATGTGGTATATAAATATAATGGAATATTATTTGGCCATAAAAAGAATGAAATCTTGCCATTTGCAGTGAAACAGATGGAGCAAGAGTATTATGCTAACAGAAATAAGTGAGAGAAAGATAAATACCATAATGATTTCACTCGTGTAGTTTAAGAAAAAAACAAATGAACAAAGTGATAAAAAGAGAGACAAGCCAAGAAACATATTCTTTTTAAAATTATTTTTAAATGTTTACTTTTGAGAGACAGAGAGAGAGAAAGGGAGGGCATGAGTGGGGGAGGGGCAGACAGAGAGGGAGACACAGAATCTGAACCAGGCTCCAGGCTCTGAGCTGCCAGCACAGAGCCCAGTCGGATGGTGAGATCATGACTTGAGCTGAAGTCAGACGCTTAACAGACTGAGCCACCCAGAAACAGACTCTTAACTATGAAGAACAAATTGATGATTACCAGAAGGGAGGTAGTTGGGGAGAATGTGAAATAGGTGATGGGGATCAAAGAGCATCCTTATCATGATGAGCACTGAGTAAAATGTAGAATTGTTGAATCACGATATTGTACACCTGAAACTAACATAACACTGTATGTTATCTATAACTAGAGCTAAAATTAAAAACTTAATAACATTTTTCAAAAATAAAATAAAAATCTAGGAAATAGGGAGGTAGTTCACAAAAAAATGGAAAACAGAAACAGGTAGAAGTGGAAAAAGTCCAATCCTAAACTGACAGGAAATCACCAGTTGGTTAGAGAATGGAGACCCAGATGTGAGACCCCGGGAATTTGTGCAAAGAACTCTGGAAATGAAGATATCAGCTGCAGGTCCTTCGTCTCCCACCTGATAGGCTGAACACCCAGATGTGTGTCAGACTGCCCCAGGACCTCCAGCTTTCCTGGCCCCCTCCCCACTGCCATGCAGCTCCCAGCTGACAAGCTGCTGCAGGCTTCTGTGAGGGATGCCACACCACAGTGTTCCCTACTGAGTGCCTACCCCACTGATCTGTATTCCTATGCTTAGTGACTAGGAAGCTTGGTGGTTTCAGTATCTTTCCCCCAAAGCCTTTTCAACTAAAATGCACCTGTGTTGATGAATTGTGCTGAGGTGGTTTGACGGATTCAGTCAGAGTTATTAAGGCATTAGCTAAGAGTTGAGTCATAGAAAAGTATTTAGTTGTAAAGGGGAGATGAGATTCAAAATATTTTAGAAGTTTTCTTTCCCTCTTTGTTATAGTTTGCAAAGCACAAAGTGAAAAACGAATATTCAGGATTAATGATGCCAGCAAGATGATGAAGTAGGAAGTCCCAGATCCTCCTTATCCCCACAAACACACTGATTCAGCAACAATTCATGGACTGATTTTCTTTGTGAGAAATAAACTAATTGAAAGGCTCCTGCATCCTGGGAGAACATGAAATCAGGTTCGTTGAATATGGCAGTGAGATTTGGGACACTTTGTCCCCAGAGACCCTGTCCTCGGCACAGTGCCAACAATCAAGAAGGGACCCCTTAACTCCCAGGTTCACTCAGTGGAGAGAAGGGTTTGCTTCAAGTGTCTAGTGCCCCAACTTTTGAGGGGAGCTGCCCAAAGAACTTGATTCTGTTTTGCAGGTCTTGGAGCTCTAATGAGTCCAGCACAATCCAGCCACTGGGGAGAAGAGAGGTAGCTGCTTAGGCTGGTAGATTCCAATGATTCCCCCTCCTGCTTAGCACAGACTGAAGGATGAAAAATCCCAGCTCTTAGCTTCCCCTTGGCTTCCCAGAGAGGGAAAGAGTTGATCTTTGTATTCAGTACCCTAACTTCTCTGGAGCTGCCCCAAAACTATACCTGCCTCACCAGTCCACTTATGGGAATATATCAAAAAAATAATAATCAGAATCCTAAACATATATTAGCACTACAATGTTCATTACAGGATTATTCCCAATAGCTGAAATATGGAAACAACCCAAGTATCCAACAGTAGATAAATGGATAAATAAAATGTGGTATATACATACAATAGAATACTATTTAGTCCTTAAAAAGAAACACTCCAATATGCAACAACATGGATGAAAATTGAGAACATTATGCAAAGTGAAACAAACCAATTACAGAAAGGCAGATACCCCAGGATTCCACTCATATATAGTATCTATAATAGTCAAATTCATAGAATCAAAGAGTAGAACGGTGGTTACGAGGGGCTGGGGACAGGGGTAAATGGGAGCTACTGATTAATGGGCATAAAGTTGCAGACAAGCAAAATAAACTCCAGAGATATGCTGTACAACATTGTACCTATAACCAGCAATAATATATTGCACACTTAAAAATTTCTTAGGAAGATATATCTTATGTTAAGTGTTCTTATTGCAATAAGTTTAGAAAATTAAAAAAGAAAGAAAAGTTCACCAATGAGCACAGTCACAGAGATCTAACTGGTATTATTACATAAATTATGTGGCAACACAAAAATATAGACAAAATGGACAATTATCTTATAAAATGGGTGCCATTTGTTGTTCCTAATGAGTTATACTCAAAGCTTGGTATGCTTTTTTAAAAATGTTTATTTACTTTTGAGAGAGACAGAGACAGAATGGGAGTGGGTTAGGGGCAGAGAGAGAGGGAGACAGAATCTGAAGCAGGCTCCAGGCTCTGAGCTGTCAGCACAGAGCCTGACGCGGGGCTCGAACTCATGAGCTTTGAGATCATGACCTGAGCTGAAGTCTGACGCTCAACTGACTAAGTCGGACGCTCAACTGACTAAGCCACCCAGGCGCCCCATAAACTTGGTATGCTTTTAGATATTATTATATCAATATACCCATTAGTATGGCATAATTACATTAGCTAAATTGAATCACTTGTGAATCTGAAACAATGCCTTTTGCTATTTCACAAACATACACACATAGGGAAGCAAATGTAAGAATCTACCTCAGGTCTCTCTTCTATATTTTCAAACTAATCCAAAAAATAGAAGAGGAAGGAAAGCTTCCAAATTCATCCTATGAAGCCAGCATTACCCTGATACCAAAACTAGATAAAGACACTACAAAAAAAAAAAACAAAAAACAAAAAACAAAAAAACCCTAAAGGCCAATATCTCTTATGAACATAGATGCAAAAATGGTCAACAAAATATTAGCGAACTGAATCAAATGGCACATTAAAAAAATAATTCAGCACAATCAAGTGGGATTTATTCCAGGGATGGAAGGGTGGTTCAATATTTGCAAATCAATCGACATAATACATTACATTAACAAGAGAAAGGGTGAAAACCATCTCAATAGATGCAGAAAAAGCATTCCACAAAGTACAACATCCATTCATGTTAAAAACTCTCAACACAGTAGGTTTAGAGGGAACATACCTCAGCACAATAAAAGCTATTTACTAAAAACATATACTAACATCATACTCAATAGTGAAAAATTGAAAGCTTTTCCTCTAAGATCAGGAACAAGACAAGGATGTCCAC
This sequence comes from Prionailurus bengalensis, assembly GCF_016509475.1. Lineage (NCBI taxonomy): Eukaryota > Metazoa > Chordata > Mammalia > Carnivora > Felidae > Prionailurus > Prionailurus bengalensis. The sequence goes on from NC_057355.1 coordinate 20,612,149, forward strand.
TCTTAAAACTTTTGTTCAACATAGTACTGGAAATCCTAGCCACAGTAATCAGACAACAAAAGAAATACAAGGCATCCAAATTGGTAAGGGAGGAGTAAAACTTTCACTATTTGCAGGTGACATAATACTATATATATAAAACTCTAAAGACTTAACCAAAAATCTATTAGAACTAATAAATGAATTCAGTAAAGTCACAGGATACAAAATCAATGTACAGAAATCTGTTGCATTTCTATACACCAATAATGAGGTAGCAGAAAGAAAAATTAAGAAAATAATTCTATTTACAATTGCACCAAAAAATAATAAAATATCAAGCAATAAACTTAACCAAGGAGGTGAAAGACCCTTGCTCTGAAAACTATAAAACACTGTTAACAGAAATTGAAGATGACACAAGCAAATGGAAAGACATTCCATGCTCAAGGATTGGAAGAACCAATACTGTTAAGCTTTCCACACTACCTAAAGGAATCTAAAGATTTAATGCAATCCCTACCAAGATACCAACAACATTTTTCATAGAACTAGAAAAAGTGATTATAAAATTAGTATGAAATAAAAAGACCCCAAATAGATCAATAGAACAGAACAGAAAATCCAGAAATAAACTCATCCTTGTATGGTCAATTAATCTACAACAAAGGAGGCAAGAATGAGGAAACAAATGAGGAAAAGACAGTCTTTTCAATAAATGTCACTAGGAAAACTGGACAGCTACATACAAAAGAATGAACCTGGACCATTTCCTTATGCCATACACAAAAATAAACACAAAATGGATTAAAGACCTAAATATGATAAAAAAAAAAAAGACCTAAATATGAGACCTGAAATCATAAAACTCCTAGAAAAATATACAGGCAGTAATTTCTCTGACATTGGCCATAGCGATATTTTTCGAGATATGTCTCCTGAGGCAAGGAAGACAAAACAAAAATTAAATTATTGGGACTACACCAAAATAAAAAACTTTTGCACAGTGAAGGAAGCCATCAGAAAAACAAAAAAGCTACCTACTGAATGGGAGAAGATATTTGCAAATGATATATCTGAAAGCGTTAATATCCAAAATATAAAGAACTTATACATGTGGCACCAACCCCCCCCCCACCATAATCAGATTTAAAATGTGCAGAGAACCTCAACTGAAATTTTTCCAAAGAAGATTATACAGATGGGAACAGACGCATTAAAAGATGCTCAACGTCACTAATCATCAGAAAAATGCAAATCACAACCACAATGAAATATCACCTTACACCTGTCAGAATGGCTAAAATAAAAAGCACAAGAAATGACAAGTACTGATAAGGATGTAGAGTGAGAGGAACCCTCATGCCCTGTTGGTGGGAATACAAACTGATGTGGCCACTGTGGGAAATAGAATGGAGATTCCTCAAAAAATTAAAATAGAATTATCATATGATCCAGTAATTCCACTGTTGAGTGTCTATACAAAGAAAACAAAACCTCTAATTTGGAAAGGTACTCACTCCATGTCTATTGCAGCACTATTTGCAACAGCGAAGACACGGAAGCAACCTGAGTGTCCATCCACAGATGCGTGGATAAAGATGCGTGGTATACACACACACACACAATGGAGTATTACCTAGCCACAATAGCCATGATCTTGCCATTTGCAACAACATGGATGGACCTAGATAGTATAATGCTAAGTGAAATAAGTCAGTCAGAGAAAGACAAATATAATTTCACTTATATGTGAGATTCAAGAGACAAAACAAATGAACAAACAAAAAGAGACAAACAGGAAAACAGACTCTTAACTACAGAGAATAAACTGGTGGTTGCTAGAAGGGGAGGCCGGTGGGGGAAATAGTGAAATAGATAAAGGGGATCAAGAGTTCATTCATCTTGATGAGCACCGACAAGGTATAGAATTGTTGAATTATTATATTGTACACCTGAAACTAATTCACACTGTATTAATTATATTTCAATAAAAATTAATTAATTAAGAAATTAAAATAAAAACATCAAAGGGTACAAACTTACAGTTAGAAGATGGATAAATTCTGGAGATCTAATGCACAGCATAGTGATTATAGTCAACTATACTGTATTATACACTTCAAAGTTGCTAAGAAAATAGATCTTAAATATTCTAACCATAAAATACATGGTAATTATGTGATATGATAAAGGTGTTAGCTAATGCTATGTGGATAAGCCAATTGCAACATAGGAAAGCCTCAAATCAATGCTCTGTTCACCTCAAACTTATACAATATTATATGTCAATTATATCAAAATAAAAATGTAAAAAAAAGAGAATCCATCTTAGGCATGTCAGGAAAAATGAAATCATGTGTTGTGATGGATTTATACCTTTGAACTTTGGCTCCCCCACCTTTTTTTTTTTAAAGTTTTTAAAAAGAGTTAAACAAAAGGATCAGTTATAATTATGGAAATAATATACATTGCGATAAAGTTTACGGGATCCCTGAAACCTTAGTGCTTTCTAGAGTAGCAGAAACCCTGGTATATTTTCATTATGTTAAAAAATTAATAGTTTCAATTACTTTTTACAGTTTGCCTAGACTACCACATTAACATTTGTTGCATTGCTCAGAACTAACGGCAACTTGGGGTGACAACATGGTCATCTCATGCTACTCAGAAACTCTTACTGAAAGATCTCTGATTCATTCAAAAGAACAAATAATAATGATAAAAATAAAGGCAATTTGAGGTCTAAAATCTTTCAAAATGTGGCATCTGTGAGGAGACTAACAAAAAATACATATCTAGTGATGGAATATAGGACTCATTAGTTGAGTGGAATCTTAATCTGTGCATATAGTATGAGGAAATGGTGATCTGTGACTGGACCAGTCCTATTTAGCAGATGATACTGATACTTGCTCAAAGAAAGTGTAAGTTTTATTCATTAATGATGAGCTTTTAAGCAGGCTAAAGCACATATGTGCTCATCTTTAGCTCATTTGTGAAGAAAAAATTCAAGATTTTATTTTAGTAAAATTTTCATGTTCCCTCGTCCCCAAACTATGGAGTAATACAACTCATAATATGAGTGAATCGGGGGGGTTGTGCTTGAAATATCACAGAAGGGAATTTCTGTCACCATAAAAGGGACCCCTCAAGCATTCTTTAAATAGAAAATTGATTCATGTTTTGGTTGTTCCCAAATGAATTTCTTTATTGAAAGATTAGTTACATTTAATCTATTCTTCCAGAATTTATGCTGTAAACTCTTACAGGCAAGCTCTGTGTCTTTTTTTGTAACATTATAATTTTCTTTGTTCCTGGTAGTTCTATGAGATTTATTTATGATTCCTCAAGTAGCCAATGTTACAAATGAACAGCCTGCATTTTTATCCACCATTTCCCTTTGGCAATGTCCACTCCATTCCACTCAATACAAATGCCCTTCTTTTCAGCCTCTGTGCTTGATTTTAGGGATACAAGCATGAATGTCATGGTCTTTGCTCTCAAGAAGTTAATTGAATGTCAAAAAATGAACTATTAATTGTAGAGTTGCCGTAAAAAAAATGGATGTTCTACTTTTGGCTAAAGGGCATTCTCAATGTCCTATACATAATAGCACCATAAACAATGACCAGTGCTTCTACATATGGCCACTCTGGTCCTAAGATATTTAGTACATTTATTAAACATGAATAACTATGTACCAAGACTTGTGTTGGCTTCTGTATGATATGATATTCCATATGACAGAAATTCTTTGATCACTGTTAGAATAATTCCAGGTGCATTGCAGGCTCTCCAGTAATATTTATTAAATAAACAAATAAAAGCACAAAAAGAGAAAAATTAATAATAATAAAAATGCAACCAAATTAACATTTTGTGAAGCAAATGTGAAGCTTTGTAAAAGCTTCCATGACTTTCTTTCTCCTTTCCTTCCTTTCTTTCCCCCTTCCTTCCTTCCTCTCTCTCTTTCTTTTTTTTTAAATTTTTTCTTTAACGTTTGTTTATTATTGAGAGACAGAGCATGAGCATGAGCATGGGGAAGGGCAGAGAGAGAGAGAGGGAGACACAGAATCAGAAGCAGGCTCCAGGCTCTGAGCAGTCAGCAGAGCCCAATGCAGGGCTTGAATTCGCAAACTACGAGATCATGACCTGAGAAAAAGTCAGACACTTAACCAACTGAGCCACCAAGGTGCCCCTCTCTCTTTTTTTTCTTTTTCTTTTTTCTTCTTTTTTTTTTTTCTTAACTTGACAGTGTGACTGCCTCACAGAGCAGGGGATTGAGAAAATAATCTTGTGTCTGAGTGCTGAGATGTTGGTCTATCACAGCCTCTTTATCTGGTATCAGAGGCTTCATCTTTTCACACGGCAGGCTAACTTCTGCCACGTACTAGTAAAAGAAAGTTTGACCTAGGGGTGGTACTCTCTGTTAGTTCGTTCACAGATATTCCTTAAAAAGGAGCTTTTTGGTGAATAACTGAGGGAATGCTCTGCGTTACCAAGGATTTATTCCAAACTGAGGGATAAGCATTAAAAATGACTTGCCTGCTCTGGAGGTTGAAGAACTACTGTATCTTTCTGTTGTTCAAGGTACATTGTCTAGCAACAAAATATGTGTAACCCTCCAACAGATGCTGCAGTGTGTGTGTGTGTGTGTGTGTGTGGTGCGGGGGGCGGGGGGTGCGTTCCAAAGAAGCTTGTATGATGGTAGCTGCTCTCTGGGCTCTGGTGGGAGTTACATGTGAAGGGAGTTGCCTTCACATCCCTGTGCTCAGGTGACAGGGCACATGAAGGAGACCAGCTCTCTGGGCACCTGCTCTTCAGGCTTCTGGGCCATTAACAGAGGCAGCATTGACCTTTGCTTCTGTGTGTCATGCCATTAAGATAGGTAAGAAGGACAGTCTTTGCACACTGGAGTGTTTTTCCCCCTCTAGCTTTATTGAGATATAACTGAAAAAAATATTTAAAGTATACAATGTGATGATTTGTTAGAGCTATACTTTGTGATTACCCAAATCAAGTTAATACATGTATCCATCACCTTACACAGTTACCTTCTTTTTGTGTGGTGAAAATGCTAAGATCTACTCTCTTAACAAATTTCAAGTATGCAATACAGTATTACTAACTACAGTCTCCACTCTGTACCTTAGAGACCTAGAACTTATTCATTTTATAACTGAAGTCTTGTACCCCTTGGTCAGCATCTCCTCCACTCCCTAACCCTGGTAACCATCATTCTACTCTGTTTCTATGTATTCAACTATTTTTTGGTTAGATTTCACAATAAGTGAGGTCATAAAGTATTTGTCTTATTTCGCTTAGCATAATATCCTCCCCGTGCATTCATGTTGTTGCAAATGGCAGGATTTCCTTCTTTCTCCAAGCTGAATAATATTTAAGTGTGTGTGTGTGTGTGTGTACATACTAGGCATACATATAAAGATGTTATATATAGAGAGCGATGTTATATATAGAGATGTTTTATATGTCTATATATATATGTTATCTATCTATCTATCTATCTATCTATTCTCCTGAATGCCAGGAAACGTATGGGAGTGCAGGTATCTCTGAGATACTGATTTCATTATACACATGTTATATATAGAGATGTTTTATATGTCTATATATATATGTTATCTATCTATCTATCTATCTATTCTCCTGAATGCCAGGAAACGTATGGGAGTGCAGGTATCTCTGAGATACTGATTTCATTATACACATATGTACATACATACATACACACATACATACATACATACATACATATGTCCATACATACCTAGAAGTGGGATTGCTGGATCATGTGGTAATTCTACTTTTAATTTTTGAGGAAATGCCACAATGTTTTCCATAGTGGCCATACCAATTTACATTCCCACCAACAGTATACTAGGGTTCCCTTTTGTCCACATCTTTGCCAATACTTGTTATCACTTGTCTTTTTGATAAAAGCCATCATAACATGTGTGGGGTAATATTGTGGTTTTGATTTGCATTTCCCTGATAATTAGTAATGTTGAACACTCTTTTGCTTGTGGATATTCAGTCTTTCCAACACCATATATTGAAGAAACTACCGTTTCCCCACTGTGTGTTCTTGGTGCCCTTATCAAAGTTTTGTTGACTGTATAAGCATGGGTTTGTTTTCCTATTCTGCTTCATTGGTCTGTATGTCTGCCTTTATGCCAGTACCATGCTGTTTTTATTACTACAGCTGTCTAATAGTGTAGTATTTGTATAGTTTGAAATCAAGAAGTGATCATACTCCAGCTTCATTTTCTTTCTTAAGGTTGCTTTTGCTTCTTGGAGGTGGTTTATATGGAGGTGGTTCCATATGAAGTTTTGGTTTGATTTTTTTCTATTTCTGTGAGAAATAACAGCAGAATTTTGATAGGAATTGCATTGAATCTGTAGATGACTTTGGGTAGCATGGACATTTTAACAATATTAATTCTTCCAGTCCATGAACACACATTCTTTCCATTTGTTTGTGTCTTCCTCAATTTCTTTCATCAAGGTCTTGTAGTTTTCTGCACACTGGAATGTTGAAACAAGAAATGCAAACTCAGAACCAAACCCATGCTATCTCCTCTCTACCTGATCATAGACGCATCTGAGCAGTTTCTCCCTGGTGGTGAGCTCAAGAAAATGGCTCAGAATTTTATTAGAGCTGATAATCCCACAAAATATTCCTATGGCAGAGCCTCATATTATACAAATTGAGAGTACAAAGTATTATGAGTATGAACTGCACGTGAAGTGGATGGCAAAAAATGTCAAAAGTCAAGAACCATCATCAATCACATGAAGTAAAAGGCCATGCCAATTGCCTCTTAAGGAGAAGACAAATGACAGATGTGTAGAAAATCTGGCATCTGTTTAAAAATTCCACAGAGCAGCCACATTTGCAAAGTAAGAATGCAATCTTCTCTTTTACACATATTTTGGGAATTTAATTGTCCAAATAAAATTAGAGAACAGAGCTCATGAATACAAGCTTAAAAGGGTGGAGTTATGATGATGGAGACAGAAATGGCAACCTTGATTTAAAAGAAACAAAATAAGCTAAGGAAACCCTTGGTAGTTCCTCAAAGACGTTTCCTGAACAATGAGATTTTCATGCCAGAGAAGGACAAGGAAGGAGATAGTCAACTCTTCACCCATTCAACATTTATGAACAGTGTGAAATCTTGGGAAGGTTTGAAAGTAGCAAAGAATGCCAAGGCACTGGGACCAAGACACTGGAGCTGAACACAGAAGGAAAAACAGGAAATAGACAAGTGGAGAGGGACCAGCATGCTGGGATGTTTGTAACATGCTCAGAGACAGCAAAGTGGCTGAGAAGGGCAAAATGAAGATCAGAAGGCAGAAAATAAGGTTGAGATGTGGATTGAGGCCACACTTTCAATCGTTTTCTTCCATGCCCAAGGGTGTTGACTCTAGCCACTTGACACTGGGGAATTATGGGCAAGTCTATGTCAAGGAGCAGAAAAAAAACAAAATGGTATTCTTTTTTATAACATTTTTTATTTTATGAGCTCTAACCTACCTCCATCTGTCTGATAAAGACAGTCTCACCACTGTTTCTTCTTCCCCGGGTCCCAGGAGGGGTGGGTCATTTCCGTGCTGACTGTGAGCTTTTGTGATGCAAGGTTCAAAGAAAAGGAGGTGTGGAAGAGTCTCAGAGTCCAGAGCTGGGGGCTGGGAGAGTTTAGAAGTGAAAGAGCACAGGAAAAGCTGAAGGAAGTAACAAGAGAGGGGGATAGACAAGTAGGGATTTTGAGAAATGTTTCTGTGGGCACTGTGTCCCCTGTATGGTGTGAGGAAACACAAATAAAGAACCTGAGTGATTTTGAAAAATACAATGTCTGCTGAACTGCATATTTTTAAACATCCCATTGGTCTGAGAGCAGCCCGTGTGAATCAGGCTTCAAAGGGGTGACAGGTTGATCTGGAAGCAGAACTTATAGAAGATAATCAGAAAGAGTAGAGAACATATAAAGATGATCATGGAATGGCAGCAATAGAATGGAGTTTGGGGATTGATTTGAATGGTGTGTTTTATGCAGTGTTGCTTGATTGCGAGTCTGAGGGATAGTTATCATTTAACTACCAAAGTTGTCCTGAAACAAGGAATGCATCTCCCTTCTGCACAGTGAGCTCTGCCACGGCAGAGACCTCTGTTATATCTCCAGGCCCCATCACAGTCAGATGCATATGCTGTCAATACATAATTGCTAACAGCCAGTATGTAATTGCTAACTGGAAGAATAAGTCAATGTCTTTTCTGTTTCCCTCTTCTACTCAAGGGGTCCCAGAATTGTACTTAGTAGAGTCTGTCTTAGTTACATTTCTCACAATAGGAATCTACCTGAGCTATAGACTAGAACAAATTTTTATTACTATTGTAAAATATATTGTGAAATATATTTCAATAAATGTTTTTAATCAACAAACATTTTGAGCACCTATTGTGGTTGTATCCTTTGACTTTACTGCTCCTCCTCTAGAAATTTATCCTACAGATATGCCTGTAATTGTGCATCAATTGTGTGCAAAAGGTATATTGATTGTCATAGCCAAATTCACACTTTACATGTCCATCAATAGGGGACTAGTTAAATAAACATAGTGCCCTGTTATATAGAATGAAGCAAGCAGGTCCTATCCAAGGGGTATAATTTTTCATTATTCTCCAATCCCCACACAGACACAGAGAAACCACATAGCAAAACCTAAAACCCACAGACAATATTAACAACAAAACTAGATGACAAATGATTCCCACTAACCCCAACGTGTGTAAGCTACCAATAGCCTCAAGACCTGTATGGTATCCAATTATGAGGGGTTGAAAGAAGTTAGGAAGTAAGGGGTGTGTGTGCCTGATGACCTGAGAACAGAAGAACCCCCAAACAGACTAGGTATTCACTAGAAAGCACTGTGAGTCAATGTGAGAAGCAGAGGTGGCATCAGGACAGTGGACTCTCTAGCATAGGGTGGTATTAAGGGCTCACAGTAAGAAGGTCAGACCAGGCAGCAGCAGTTGGGCCCAAAGAACACTTAAGACTAACCAAGATGAAGCCTCACACTTGGGAAGAAGTGCTGGGGGAGGAGTCAAAATTGAACAGGATGAGAAAAAGGAAGGAAAAAAGAAGTTTCACCATGAATTGGGGGAAGGGAACAACCAGGGAGTCCAGGAAAGCAAGTGACCATATTCTTTGACACAGAAATAGTGCCTTGTGAAATTTGAAAAGCTCTCCTAAGCTTTGCTTCATTCTAAAAGTTCAGGAAAACAGATTTCACATGAACAAGCAACAAAATAGTATCAAGGTCAGTCCTATACAAAGTTATCAAAAAAAAAAAAAAAAGGAAGAGCAAAGCAACTGCAACTGACAATAAAGTTGCAACAGAGAGATGTAGTCATAAAACATCAAGCTTCAGTTTTGATCTATTTCAGAGGAAAAAAAATTAAGCAAATGATAGACATGAAAAAATAACATCAATCAGAATTAGAAAAATTCAGAAATAAAGTGACAAAACTTGGGAAAAAAATAGAACTAAAAGAAAAGGTCACCAAAGAAGGAAGCCTTAGCCTACAAGGAATATGAGAGCAAATAAACAACAGATATTACTCCTCCTCTCAGGAGGAATACAAAGTGAAAAAAGAGAAAAAAAGTAAAAAATGAAATAAAGAGATAAAAAGGATTTAAGAGGAGGGGCGCCTGGTTGGCTCAGTCGGTTAAGCATCCGACTTTGGCTCAGGTCATGATCTCATGGTCTGTAAGTTCGAGCCCCATGTCAGGCTCTGTGCTGACAGCTCAGAGCCTGGAGCCTGCTTCAGATTCTGTGTCTCCCTCTCTCTCTGACCCTCCCCTGTTCATGCTCTGTCTCTCTCTGTCTCAAAAATAAATAAACATTAAAAAATTTTAAAAAAAGGATTTAAGAGGAAGTACTGAACACTGAAGGGTATTGAACATAGGATTAAGAGATGTTCCTTAAGAAGAAAACCAAAACAAGAGCCATAATTCAAGAAAACTTCTCTGAAATAAAAGACAAAAATATGTATTTAATTCGTGCAATGCATAATTGACAATATTGGCCCAGAATGACCAAATCAAGACATAGCCTCATAAAATGACTACAGTTTAAAGAAAAAAAAAATTAACATCTAGAAAAAGAGAGAATATGACTTATAAGGAAAAGAATAATAGACTTTGTCCAAGATTTCTTGACAGTAACACTTTATGCCAAAAGAGAATGGATTAACATGTTTAAGATAGTAAAAAAAAAAAAAAAAAAAAAAAAAAGGAAGCATAAGCCGAGGGTTTTATACCCCAAAAAACTGACCTTCGACTATAAAGGACATAGCAAATTTTTACCAACATGAAAGAACTCGTGGACTATTATTCCCATTGGCCCCTCCTGAGGAATCTTCTACACAACAAGCCTCAGAAACTGAAAGGGTCAAAGACGCATTAGTATGAGGACTGGAGGTGAGCATTAAATATATAGAACGAGGCGCCTGGGTGGCTCAGTTGTTAAGCATCTGACTTTGGCTCAGGTCACGATCTCACAGTTCGCGAGTTCAAGTCCCACATCAGGGGAGCTCATGCCCTGCTTCAGGTGAGCTCATGCCCCACTTCAGGTGAGCATGAGCCCCACATCAGGTGACCATGAGCCCTGCTTTGGGTGAACACAAGCCCCACTTTGGGTGAGCCCCACTTCTCTCTCTGTCTCTGTCTCCCTCTGCCCCTCCTGGGATTCTCTCTCTGCCCCTCACTTGTGCTCTCTAGATAGATAGATAGATAGATAGATAGAACCTGTAGAACTAAGAGTAGATGAAGCCCAAGAGGAAAAGAACAGAAGGTAATAACCATGTGCTCTGACAATGAGGACATAATACAACCATTATAAAATGAAATGGCAATGAGGAAAGCATATGAGCAAAATTCTTTAATATTTTCAGTTAATCATATTATTGGTATTATTCTATTATTCTGAGCATGTTATGTTTGTGATATGAGATAAAACAAATGATTTCAGGATGCTTTAGTTCTACCATCACTTGTGTCCTTGAGAATCAGGGTTTTCTAGATGAAAGGAAAGACATACAGATGTAAGAGAGAGAGTTTTGTGAAAGCCTTGTGGTATCAAATTTAAATCGGAAATACTAATATTGTGATGGTTAATATTAACCATCAACTTGCATGGGTCATGGGATGACCAGATATTTGGTTAAACATTATTCTGGGTATGTCTGTGAGGGTGTTCCCGGATAGGATTAACATTTGAATTGGCAGACTGAGTAAAGTAGATTGTCCTCCCTAATGTGTGGGGGACTCATCCAATCAGTTGAAGACCTGAGTAGAACAAACAGGAGCAGTAAGGGAGAATTTGCTCTCTCTGCCTGTCTCGGAGCTGGGACATCAATCTTCCCTGCTTTCAGACCTCAGCTGGAATTTACACCATCAGCTCTCCTGGGTTTCCAGCTTGCTTGCTAACTTCAGAGTTTGGAACTTCTCAGCCTCCATAATAATGTGAACCAATTCCTTATTATCTATCTCTATTTATCTATCTACATACCCACAAATGTTTTATCTACATTCTATCTATCATCTATCTATCTATCTGTCTATCATCTATCCATCTCTCTCTCTCTCTCTCTCTCTCTCTCTCTCTCTCTCTCTTTGGAGCTATTTCTTTGGAGAACTCTAACTAAAACAAATATAAACCTAGGAGGTATTTTATTTATATATTTTGTGTGTTTGTTTTTCTAGCTTGGTCCACTAAAAAGGCATAGAAACAATGGTACACTCAATGGCACTGAAATATTACTTCTTCACACACACAGAAACAAGGGCTTCAAAATGATTGATTTGAGGCCTGGAGCAGGAAATGTACAAGATGAGCATAGAATATCTTGTCACACCAGATGGCAAAGAAGCTATCAAGGACCACTACAGTCAGATCAAAAGGACCCAAGAGCCAACTCAAAGAGGCTCCCATTGACCCAGATTGAATAATTTGAATTTCATTAGGATAATAATTGAAATGTGTTGAAACCCATCAGATAAGTCAAATCCATGAATTAATAACAACATTAAAACAAAAAAATTAATCACTATCAGAAGATGTGTGGACACCAACTTTTTACCTTGGAAACTGGGAAATAAAAGGAAAGATTTCAGAATTTTCATGTCCTTCCTACATGAGCCACATCACTGGGTAACCAGATAGTAGATGATAGAAAGTGAGTCTTTATAAAAAAGCCAAATTATTGGAAATTTTACTTATCAAACAGCCCAGATTCTTCAACAGATAAATTATAAAGAAATGTAAGGGAGAGAGAAGAAAAATATAAATGAAAAGAGATTAAAAGACATATCAAAATATTTTTTAAATACGTAGGGCTGAAGTATAGGGTTTATGGAAGCATATTTGGGTAAAAGATGAAAGGAAGGCATTAGTATAAAAGTCAGATTAACATTTCTTATGGTGGGAAGAAGGAGACAGTGGTCAGTATGGGGTCAGGGCAGGGCTTTTGGGGCAGCGGGCAAGGTTCTATTTCTTGCCCTAGTGTTTGCCTTATAATAATTCAGTAAGACAACATGCTTGATTTGTGTAGTATTCTGTATCTGTATTTTATTTAAAATAGCATGATTTAAAAAATGAATGACATCTAACATAAAAGCCATGGGGGATTTATCCAATTAAAAAGAATGCTTTGTGAACTAAGTTATTATTCAGTGATGTAATATTTGCTGTCTTTGGCATGTGAAGATTTTTTATGTATTAAAAAAAAACTGAGTGAGATCCAGATATACTGAAATGGACCAATTTCCAAAATATATGGTCAAGTGAAATAAGCTAAAATAAAAGAGTGTGCATAATATGATCCATACCTTTATGTGTCTGGGCAATATTTGTATGCACATAGACTATTCCATGGAGGACACTCAGGAACTGGGGAGCCAGGGACTGAAAAGCAGACTTACTTCCACTATATACCTTTGAAACTTTCACCATGTCCATGCTTATCATTCAAAACAGCACTTAACTATCTTTTTAAAAAGGTATTATTCCCAAAGAGTCTGAACAGCTCTTCCCTCTAATTTTATATCTGTCATCCACATCTTGGTCCCTGGTCATTGAGGAGGGTACACATGCTGACTGGTAGGTGGGCCAGTCAGGCTTTACATAAACTGCAGGGCTTTTCCTCAATTTAAACATTATCTCTTATCTGTATGTTTGTCAGCTGACAGTGTTTGAGTCTCACCTGTATTTGAATACCCTATAAATATTGTGGTACGTATCACCCTGTGTAGGGCACACAGAATAAGGACTGTTCTACCTCCTCTGCAGGACCACCCTCTACACACCCATGGCATCATTTCTTCTTTCTAATCAGCTTCTTTAAATGTTTTATTATTATTATTATTATTATTATTATTATCTATTTTTCAGAGAGAGAGAGAGTGAGTTGGGGAGGGGTAGAGAGAGGCAGACAAAGGATCCAAGGGGGCTCTGGGCTGACAGCAGAGAGCCCCAAGTGGGCTTGAACTCGCAAACCAGGAGATCATGACCTGAGCTGAAGTCCGTTTCTTAACCAACTGAGTCACCCAGAGTCCCCTCTAATCAGCTTCTTTAGAACAGACTGGATCTCATAGGGAATGAAAGCTTTTCTTTTTCTTTTTCTTTTTCTTTTTCTTTTTCCTTTTCTTTTTCTTTTTTCCTGGTGAAAGAGCTCTCTGTTGAGATGCTTGGCTGAGAGAAAGGAAAATATTCAGCTTAAATTCCACATGGAAATTCAGAATAAAATATTTGAAATGTTCTGAGTCAGTTATTCCTTTTGAATTTTTTTGTTATTGTTAGATATTGTAATTCCTTGGGTGAGATGCATAATGACCTCAGGGATTTATAACATAATTACTCTGAAAGTAAACTGAGAATTACTTGACATAATACATTATGAATAAGAAGGTATCTACATAGAAACTAAACTGTCTTATAGTTTATTTCTTTCAAGAATTACTGTGGTATGTAACTCATGGGATTTTTTTTCCTGGTTCATAGAGAATATGCATTTTGAAGTTTTAAAAGATACTATCAAATTATCATAACCAAAGTTTGTACCAATTTATATTCTCACTAATAGTGTACACTGTGATCTATTTGCCCATTTCCTGAAACTCTAATACTGGATGTTACTTATCCTAAAAATTCTTATGCCTTTTTGACAGGCAAAAAGACCTATCCCGTTGTCATTATCACACTTCTTTGATTACTAATATGACTGATTATCTTTTCATTCATTATTAGCCAGTGTTTCTTTGTTTTGTTTCTTCTTTTTTTCTTTCCACTCACACCTGTTAACCAGTTTCCTATTGAGTTCTTTGCATATTAGGGATACTGACCTTCCCCCCCCCCTTATAAATGTTAAACATATCTTCTCTTCCTCTGTTAGTCATCTTAATTTTGGATTAGAAATCTTACTACATAGAAATATTTAATTTTTAGGTTTCAATATGTGTCCTTCAATCAGAGTTTCAAATTAATTAGAACTTAAGATGGGCTTTTACTGTCTTTTTCCTTAGTGTTTGACAGGGTTTTTTTGTTCTTGTTTTCTTAAATCCAGCCCTGGCAGAGTGATAGCTACCACTGAGGCCCTGGGCAAGAACCTCCCTTACTCATATGCTTCTGTTACAATTTCTTCTCTCTGTTCTATTACCTAGTCCAATAGTTTCACACTTAAATGAGAGTCAGAATCTCCCACAGGGCTTCTGAAAACCCCGATTGCTGGGGGCATGCCTCCAGAGTTTCCAGCTTAGCAGGTCTGGGATAGACCTATGAATTTGTATTTCTAACAAGTTCCCAGCTGGTGCTGATGTTGTTCCAGAGCCAAACTTGGAGAACCACTACTCTGGAACATTGTTTTGATATCTCGATATCTCTGGAATCTATTCACTTGTCCCTATCTTCATTGGTTCCACCAGGAGCCAAGTCACATCATCTCTTTTCTGGGCATTTGCCAGAGCTTCTTCTCCCATAGCCATTATGACTCTCCTTCTATCCACAGTACAGCCAGAGCAATTTCAAAATTGGATCATAGTATTCTCTTCCTTATGATTCTTTCCCTGTGGTCTCTGGACCATCTCGTGATACTCTCCACATCTTTCTGCACTTTCTGCTCTTTGGCACATTGGCCTTTGGTAGCTAGATAATACCATGCTCTTTCTTGTTCCAGAGTCTTTGCACATGCTGTTATCTCTGCTTGGAATCCTCTTCTCTTACTCTTCACAGTGGTATTTGGTCATTTGGATGACCAAATGGAGATTCCAATTCCATTTTGAATTTATAATTTGAATTATCTTTATAGTTAGGCTGCTCTATAGATCATATCACATAGCTCTTAATGAACCCACATGACTGCCAACATTCATATGTCAAAATGACTTTGTGTTTTTGACTCATTAAGGACTCCTAGGAACACTGCAAGGAGCAATACATCCTTTTCTCTAAGAAAAAATGGCCTTCAAAAAAGGCATTTTCTAACAATGGTGATTAAAGTGTTGAGAATATGAAGTCTAAGAATCCATAGTTAGAATATGGAGTTTTAGATAACCATTTGTAAATTGAATGAGCTTGCCACATGCTTTATGTGTGTGTTGGGGGGGGGGAAGCATCATCAGCATTTTTACAACTTTATTTTGTTTTGCCATCAGGTAACTTAATGACTAATATTACTCAGCAGTGATATAGCATAGGGTTTGTTTTATTAGTAGAATATTTTAGTGGCTTTATAAAAATGTAAAAAGTTTCATTCCCACATTTAGAGACTTGCTAAGGGTCTGAAAGAGTCATTTACAATTTCTAGTTGTAATTTTAATATTTTGGGGGTCAATTTTTTGCATGAGCATCATTTTTGGCACAAAACCAGAGATTTCTAAAGGTTTCAAGCTCTGTGCCTTGTGAACGTCAGAGGTCTAGACTGAACAGAACTCTTTTCCTTCTGTACTAGGGGAAATGGAGTGACATGTGATATAGTTAAAAGTGTGGGGAGCGAGAGACTAGGTGAGTGACACAGAATCAGTGGAGAATGGAAGGGGACCAAGTTATATCTTTTCCAAAGCTCAGGTTCACACATATGAGCATGCAAAAAAGAAAGGGATTCCACCAATTACCATGGCATAGTGACTGTTAATTCCTTAAGCACAAACTCTGGTGCCAGCTCTCAAGTCCACAAATCACTGTGTAAATAACATGTGCATCATGACCAGTGACCAATCACGGCGATTGGTCCCTATGCACCTCTTGCTCAGTTCATGCACTGACAGCAAAGTGTGCAGTCGCATTGCCTCCTTGTTTCTTGGTGATAAGGCCATGTGGCATTTTATAAAAATGGATAATCAAAAGGAAGAATTGGCCAATAGAAATGAAAGTGCATCAAAGAAATAAAAAGTGATAAAGATGGAAGTGAAATTTTAATTGGACATAAATGGCCTCATAGAAGAAAGAGCTGACTATGGAAATGTTAACACTGCCACCTTTGGAATGACTGCAGATGTGCAGCCAGATGAATTTACTGAAGGCAAAATTACAGACATAAATGAGGAAATAGTTGTGATAAAAATAAAAAATGAAGGTGTCCCAAAGGAAGTTAACACCAGCAAAAAACCACTTTGTGTTTTAAAAACTCTGAGATGTATTTTACAACATTTGAAAGAATAAGGAGAAAATTTGGAAGTCACCCAACCTTAGAAAGGAGGAGACAATTCACCAAGGCATAGAAAAGTTAGTTGCTCCATATCATCAGTTCTAAATGAGAAAGAAATTACTGTTCAAAATACTCTTGATCAGTCTTAAAAAAACCCCAGCACTTTAATTATCAATGTTTCTAGTGTTTTACATTATAGTGTACTAAGTGCTTAGTTTCACTACTTCTTTTCCTGTGTATTTGCAACTGACAGTAAGAGAATTTTAAATGTTTTGACAAATATTAGTAAATGTCATTGAAAAATAATATTTTTCCACTTATAATTAGAATTACTTTGCACTGTTTCAGGTTGTACAGTCATTTTTACTGTCCTACACTACCATGCAAAGTGAGGACTACGTGTACATGAATAATTAAATTTTAGATTATTCAATAACACATCATGATACAACAGGAGTCAAAATAACACATGATTGTCATTAATTTTTACAGATGCTAATTTCCCTAAAAGGCCAAGAGACAGAGAGAGAGATCTCCAGGCTGGGATGATAATGACAATGATGATGATGATGATGACGACAACGAAGATGATGGAAGTCCTGGGATGGGCTTTGGAATTTCCACTTTGGAAATTCCAGACAAGTGGAAAAGTGTGCAGAATAACATAGCAACCCATGCAATATTATTGTCATAGGAATAATATCAACAAGGTGAAGTGATTGGCTATGGAATTTGTTCTTCTTCAAGCAGCTTTCCTGACAAATCACTTGATGTCACTGTGTGTATCTGTAAAGACTAAAGGCGTAAAGAACAGAATAAGCAGAATATAGATATTCTAGTGGATAAAGTTGTTTCTTGGGGGTATGGGTTAACTAGTCTGAAGCCACTCTACATGTATACTGGAATTAAACAAGTAACTTAGGTAAATGGCAGAAGTTAGGTTTCTCACTGTAGGAGTAAGAGGTTACAGATAAGCAAGATAAGGAGGCTAGAAGGATCTATGTGGTAATGGATTGGAATTGGAGACCTCAGTATGAACTCATGTTTCTCTTAAATATAGTTATATATAGAAATATCTATAGATAGGAAATGTACTCAGGTTAGTGTACACACATGTATTTCCTTTCCCTGTCAGCTGAGAGGGACTCCCAGCAATGGCTCCCAGTGACAACAAGCACACCCACTCTTTAGATTTTGCTTTCTAATATTCTTCAGTAGAAGGAACCAGAGATCCTGGAGAATGGGTGAATCTAGGTCTCAAATTGGAAATATACCAATGAACCTGGAACATCTTGTAGTGCCATAAAGTAAGGAAGTGCTCAAAAAAAAAAATTCTCCACTATAATGGAGATAAGTCAAAGGGACACAAGAGCCAACTGAAAGAATTCCCAAATGGCCAGAGCTGGAATTATTTGAGCAACAAAACCAAGTTATATATAATCCCAAACATAAATACCCACAAGTCCATATTTATATAAATGGTTGAATATATAAGTAAGTAAGTAGCGGAAAAGTTATAAATCTCTTAAGCAGAAGAATTCCAAGTAATTTATGTAGATAACTCTGCCTTTAAGGAAAGGGAGCACAACATTTACTCCCTATGTGTGGGCTGCATATAGTGATTTTCTCCCAAACAGCATAGAATGGAAAGTGTGGGGAGTAACTTTACAGTATAAAAACCTGACAAACATTCCCTGTGCCCAGATGATCAAGGTCAACATCAAGAGTGATAAGTCATGTTGATATAGGTATCCTTGATGTGATGTGCTGAGAATGTGCTTTACCTCTGTGGTCTATATTACCCCAGTCTAATCATGAGAGAAATATTTTTAAAAGTTCCAGTTGAGGAAAACTCTGCAAAATATCTGACCAATAATCTTCAGAACTTTCAAAGTCATTAAAAACAAAGAATGTCTGAGAAACTGTCACAACCAAGAGGAGTCTACAGAGACATGACAACTAATTGTTAATGTTGTGTACTGGAAAGAATCCTAGAACAGAAAAAGACATTAGGGAGAAAAACCAAGGAAATCTGAATAAAATAGTGACTCTAGTTAATGATAATGTATCAATATTGTCTCATTAATTGTGACAAATCTACCATAGTAACATAAGATGTTAATAATAAGGGAAACTGCATGTAGAACATATCAAAACTCTTTACTACCTTTACTACCTTTGTAATTATTCTGTAACTCTATAGATACTCTAAAATATAAAAAATTCATTTTAACAAAGGTGATTCAGACTGTTTCCTTCTTGTACTTAAAGCTCTTCCAGTCATTTGCTCATTCAAAAAATTCAGACTGAGAGACTCTTAGGTTCCAGCCACTGTGTGTGGTACTGAGGATTTAATCATGAGTAGAAAAAAACATTGATTCCCATAATATGATAGGGAAGATTAGATATGTTTCACCTCTGAATAAAAGGTTCAAGGTGGCAAGAAAGCCTGTAAAAGGGGGCTCGATGAGGTCTAGGACTCACGGGAGACTGCTCAGAGGTGGATGAGTTGGAGGGCATGTCACAGCGGAAGCCTATTGCATGCTAAGGCATCTGGGAAAGCCAGCATGGCTGGAGGGCAGCGAATGAAGGCGAAGGGTGGTAGGAGGTGAGGTTTGGGGGTTGACAGGGACCATCAGGTAGACTATAAAGCCTTGTTCAGAATTCTGGCTTGTTCTAAGAGTGATAGGAACCATGGTCAACTCCCAACTGCCCTTTCTCAATGATATGAGGTAAGATATATGGTCTGCTTTGCTCATGACTCTGTCTTCAACTTCTAACACAATGCCAGGAATGACAGCTTGATATCTTTTTTTTTTTTACTTTTTTGGGTATATAATTATAGATTCACAAGAGTTCCCCCCAAAAATGTACAAGAAAGTCCAGTGTACTCTTCACTCATTTTTCTTCAACATAACATGTTCCTTAACTATAGTACAATATTAAAATCAAGAAATTAACATTGATACAACCCAGAGAGCTTGTTCAGATATCCAGTTTTATATGTACTCATTTGTGTGTGTCCCCCCAGTTCTGTGCAATTTGATCACATGTGTAGACTCACTTGACAACTACAATCAAGATACTGTCCCATTACCCCCAGGCTCTCTCAAACTACCCGTATATAGCCACACACTCTAACCCCCTTCCCTAACCTGGCAACCATTATTCTGTTCTCCATCTGTCTATATTCTATTTATGAATTACTTTTAGGAAGAAGGTTGACATGTTCAGAGTGACCTGAATTGTGAAAAGTGTTCCCTGCTGTTGTGTGGACTGGGTTGGAGGGGGGAAAGGACAAATATTAGTCCAGGGGAGAAATGATGGTGGAAGGGTAGTTACAGTTGAGTGATAAATCCAGATACAGTGAAGCAGAACATGGAGGTGGACCTAAGAGGACCTAAGAAGCCAAGGCTGCTGGGTGGGTTGTCATAGGATATTGAAGTTACTCAGGATGATGGCATTGCTTGAATAGAGAAGCAAGCAGGAATGAACAGCAGGACACACAGAATAGAGATTACAAGGGAAGATTTGTGGCTGACACTAGCTTGTTAACCAGTATAGGGAGTAGGCAGGTGATAAAGGTGTGACAGTGTATTATAACCAAATGGTAGGAGCCTCTATGTTATAGCCAGAAAAACACAAGGAAAAAAATGGAGCAAAGTCTGGAGCAGCTCTAATAATGACAGATTTGGGTAGGAGAGAGGAGAGGGACCTCCCTCCCACAACCTAAATCTTTAGGACTTTTCATGACTCTGATTTGCCTGGTTTTGCCACAGGTGAGAGCTGTATATGAAAGATGAGACTTGGTCAGAACAGAGCTTCACCATCCCTGGGTTCAAGAGGCAGATGGAGGAGGAAGAGAGAGCAAGGGTGGCATACTGGCTTGCTGGGATCACTGCAATAAACTACCACAAACTGGTGGCTGAAAACAGACCTTTATTCTCTCATAGCTCTGGAGGCAAAATGTCCAAAACCAAAGTATCAGCAGGGCCATGCTTTCTCTGAAACTTGCAGGAGAGAATCCTTCCTTACCTCTCCTAGTTTCTGGTGTTTGCTAGGAATCCTTGGCATTGCTTGGCCTGTAGATGCATCTGTGTTTCTTCTCTTCCTATGAGAACATGAGTCATATCGGATTAGGGTCCACTCTAATGACTCCATCTTAACGCGACTACCTATGCAAATGCCCTATTTCAAAATAAGGCCACATTCACAGGTGTTGGGGGTTAGGACTTCAAATCATCTTTTTGGGAGACATGATTCAACCCATAACAGCTGAGATGGGGATCAGTGCTCTCCAGGTAGTGTGGTCCAATTATGGATCAAGTAAGTCACTCCTCTTTTATAGGGAGGAGCAAGTGAACTGAACTGTGCATGCCACACTGCCCCTTGTGGGGCATGAAGATGAGGAATAAGTTTCCCTTAACAAAAGTCTTCGAAAATTGACTGAATACTTTAAAAGAAGATGGAAAAACTAATTAGGCACTGATTTCAAGGAGTTAATTCTTTTAGAAGGATTGACTTGCCACAGCATCTTCTAGCAAAGACAGAATTTTCTGAAGTCTTTTGGTATGTTCCAGAATTTGTGAAAGGTTTAAAAAAAAAGGTATGTTTTCAGGAAGAAAGAGATGAGAAATTGTATTTAATAATGACTGAAGGGAGACTGGCAAAAGAGCTGACAGTAAGGTTTGAAGATTGAATTAATGTATAAGATTAATATAGAAAGTATTAATAGCTAATAATTTACAAAGCAGTTTGTTAAGCTTCTGAGGCAAAGCACATTATAGGTCCCCTGGGGCATTATTTGCATATTATCAAGAATTTATGTGAGAGCATTTATAAAGCACAGTCATTCTTACCATGTGTTTATGAATATTTGCATCCATTAGAAACCTTTTGGTTGCATCTTTAAACATCCCATTATATCAATCATGCAATTTTTTTCTTCTTTCTTTCTTTATTTCTTCCTTTCTTTAAAATTTATTTTTCATGAAACTTGAAAGGCTCTGGAATGCTCTGAAAGCTTGTAACCATTCATGTGGAGCTATAGCTGTTCAAGAAATCTTTCCTTAAAAATGCAGGGAGGACCCTTTCACCTCCTAAGGACCCTTGGTCTTTCCCTTCTTCATGAATTATAATTAAACTAGACACTTCTTTCCCAACACAGAAGATTTCCCCCTTGTCCAGGCTCATCTAGAAGGGGCATTAAAGATTTTAGGTCACTGGGATACCATTCACTAAGTTCTGTGCAGTAAATTATTCCAACCGCCCTGAAACACTAATTTACTAAAGAGTAGCCTACTTTTTACTAAATTACAACTGTAATTTACTAAATTTTACCAAGGAAGTAATTTCCTTAATGGTACCCTAGTGGCCTGGACAAGCAATTACAGTTTCCTGTCTTATCTAACTTACTTTGAGGACACAGACTACTGGAAAAACTGTCAGGCGCCACAATTCTATGGATGTGCTTCATCAAAAACTCACTGGTCTGCACTGTACCCACCAGAGCTGAGATGAGGCTGAATTGGGAGGAGGACCTTGAAAGAGTCAGAGAAAAAAGCAAGAGAGCCTTGGCACACAGTTTGTCATACTGGTGGCCAGGGCTAAAGCCAGCCCACAGCATGGTATTTCCAAGTAGAAAATACCAAAAAGAAAAGCCCCAGGTCAGGGTACCTGGCCTTGATGGGGTGTCCTTGTGCAAGGCACAAGCATACCCAGTTGCTCAGCTGCTGGTTCCATTTCTTATCCATAGGGCTAAGACAGAGCCTGGGGGCACCACAGAGAGAGATTTGGTGGAAAGGATGGTGGCATAGAATCCAGAAGAACTACATTCCTCATGGTTCTGCCTGTCACTAGTTCAAAGAGCCTCGACGAGAGAGGTTGGAAGACGGTGGTGGAGTAGGAGAACCTCAGGACTAGAACTAGATGACTATGAAATCATTCTATTATCCCAGAAACTGACCTGAAGACTGGCAGAACAAATGCCACAACTAAAGGGAGAGGAAAGACTATATCAAAGAAGGTAGGAAGTGTGGAGACACAGTTTGGGAGAGAAATGGATCATAGTCTACACAGTGGGGAAAGAGCTGCAGTTGTGGAGAAGGGCAAGAAACAGAACAACACACAGGAGAGCTCACAGGGAAAACAAATCTCCATAGCAATCGGCTTGGAAAGTGAGAGGGGCTGAATTTTGTGACTTCTAGTGACCAGCACAGCTTAAAGCCTTGAGTTTAAAGATCACCAGGGTTGGCTAGGATAGAGCCCAGAAGACATTGTGCTTCTCTTGCAGAGAAGGCAGGCAAACAACCTGTGCACATACAATGTGGAAATAACAACCTGAAGAGCACCTGGGGGACATAGTGGAGAGGTAATTTAGAGCGTCCCAGAGAAACAGCATTCACAGAAAGACCTCCAAGAACAAAGGAACTGGCTAGTGCCATTTCCCTCCACTGCCTCTCAGCACAAGCACGGGGCCTCCTGTGGGAACCAATGTAGTGCTGACACTGGTTATCTAACTTGCTTACACCAAGCCCCACCCTACCATGCTCTGGAGGATCTGTCCCTCCCAGTCACACTTGCCTCAGTCCCAGCATGGTGGGCCCCTCCTTAAGAAGACTGGCCCAAATCCCCGTTCACACTGCACCTCCCTATTCAGAAGTTTTGCAGAACCTCCATTCTGGCAGCAGTGGCAACAGGTCTCATTTCACAAGCAGACCAGAGCACACCTAGTTAAAATGCACCACATTAAGCACAGGGAGGAAACACTGCCAACAGGCAAATAGAGCCTCTGAAGATGACTGGTCTGAAGGATAAAACGGCTAGAGCAAAACAGCAGCGAATATGCAGCACACATTGGAGACATTCATGGAAGTGTCAGGCCCTGGGGAAAAGGGGACACCAAGTGGCAGGGCATTACAGGATCTATTCTTCATAAGGTCATTACCCTCAAGAACAGAGACAGAGTTGACTTCCCTAACACACAGCAACAGGTACAGAGACTTAGGCAGAATGAGAAGACAGAGAAATTTATCCTAAATGAATGAAGAGAACAAGGCCACGGCCAGAGATCTAAGCAAAAAAAATATATATATAAGTAACATGCCTGATGGAGTATTTAAAGCAATGATCATAAAGATACTCACTGGACTAAAGAGTGGGAGACATGAGTGAGATCCGTAACACTGAGCTAAGGAATGACATAGCAAAGACAAAGAACTCAATAAAGGAAATGAGAAACATGCTGGATGAAATGAACAGCAGGCTGGAAGAAGCAAAGGAATGAATAAATGACCTAGAAGACAGAGGAATTAAGAGTAATGAAGCTGAACAAAAGAAAAAGAAGTATTATACAACATGAAAATAAAGTTAGGGAACTCAGTGATCCATCAAACATAGTAACATTCATATTATAGAGTCCCAGAAGAAGAAGAGAGAGAAAAGAGGGCAGAAAATTTATTTGAAGAAATAATAGCTGAAAATTTCCCAAATCCTAGGAAGTTAACAGATATCCAGATCCAGAAGGCACAGAGAACCCCCAATAAAATCAACAAAAGCAGATCCACAGCAAGATGTATTGTAATTGAATTGGCAAAATACAATGATGAAGAAAAAAATTTTAAAGCAGCAAGACAAAAGAAGACAATAACATATAAAGGAACTCCCATAAGGTTAGCAGGGGATTTTTCAACAGAAACTTTGTAAGCCAGAAGGGAGTGCCATGATATATTCAAAGTGCTGAATGGGAAAAATCTGCAGCCAAGAATACCCTATCCAGGAAGGCTATCATTCATAACAGAAGGAGAGATAAAGAGTTTCCCAGACAAACAAAAACTAAAGGAATTAATGGCCACTAAACCATCCCTGCAAGAAATATTAAAGAGGACTCTTTGAGTAGAAAGGAGAAACCAAAAGTGACAGTATAAAGGTAGGAAACACTAGAAATGGATATTTCTATAAAAAAATCAGTCCAAGAACTCACAAAATAAAAAAGATGTAAAATATGTCAACATGTACCTAAAGTAAGGAAAAAGAGGAGTAAAGAATGGGTTCAAACTTAAACAACCATCAACTAAATATAGACTCCTATATGCAGAAGATGTTATACACAAACTTAATGGTAACCAGAATCAAACAACATTAATAAATATGCAAAGAATAAAGAGAAAGAAATCCAAATACATCACTAAAGAAAATCAGCAAACCATGAAAGAGAGAAAAACAAGAAAGGATCAGAGAAAATCTTCAGAAACAACCACAAAATAATTAAACAGCAATAAGTACATATCTTTCAGTAATTACTTTGAATGTAAATGGACTGAATGCTCCAATCAAAAGACATAGGGTGACAGAAGGGGGAAAAACGCAAGATTCTTCTATATGCTGTCTACAAGAGATCTATTTTTAGACCAAAAACACCTGCAAATTGTAAGTGAGGGGATGGAGAGGTGCCTGGGTGGCTCAGTCGGTTAAGTATCTGACTCTTGGTTTCAGCTCAGGTCATGATCTCCTGGTTCATGAGTTCAAGCCCTGCATCAGTCTCCGCACTGACAGTGCAGAGCCTGCTTGGGATTCTCTCTCTCTCCCTCTCTTTGCCCTTCCCTTGCTCATGGTCTCTCTCTTTCTCTCACAATAAATAAATAAACTTAAAAATAAAAGAAAGTGAGGGGATGGAGAAACATCTGTCATGCAAATGGATGCCAAAAGAAAGTTGAAGTAACAATACTTATATCAGACTTTAAAGCAAAGATCATAACAAGAGACAAAGAAGGACACTAGGTAATAAAGAGGACAATTCAACAAGAAGATAAAATAATTGTGAATATTTATGCACCTAACACCCAAATACATAAAACAGTTAATAACAAACATAAAAGAATTAATTGATAATAATACAATAATAGTCGGGGACTTTAATACACCACTTACATCAATGGACAGATCATCTAAACAGAAAATCAACAAGGAAACCATGGCTTTGAATGACACACTGGACCAGATGGATTTAACAGTTATATTTAGAACATTCCATCCTAAAACAGCAGAATACACATTTTTTTTCAAGTGCACATGGGACATTCTACAGAACAGATCACATCAAAACAAATTCAAGAAGATAGAAGTCATATTATGCATCTCTTCTGATCACAACACTATGAAACTAGATGTCAACCATAAGAAAAAACCTTGAAAGACCACAAATACATGGAGGATAAATAACATTCACCTAAACAATGAGTGGATAAACCAGGAAATAAAAGAAGAATAAAGGGGCGCCTGAGTGGCTCAGTAGGTTAAGCATCTGACTTTGGCTCAGGTCATGATCTCATGGTGTGTGGGTTCCAGCCCCTCATGGGACTCTGTGCTGACAGCTCAGAACCTGGAGCCTGCTTCAGATTCTGTGTCTCCCTCTCTCTCTGCCCCTGCCTCATATGCACTCTGTCTCTCTTTCTTTCTCAAAAATAAATAAACGTTAAAAAAAAAGAATTAAAAAGTACATGGAAACTAATAAAAATGAAAATACCAATTGGATGCAGCAAAAATGGTCATAAGAGGGAAGTATACAGCAAAACTTGGCTGACATTAAGAAGCAAGATAACCTCAAGTAAACAATCTAACCTTACATCTAAAGGAGCTAGGAAAAGAACAACAAGGAAAACCTAAATCCAGCAGAAGGAAAGAAATAATAAAGATTAGAGCAGAAATAAATGATATAAAAACTAAAAATACAATAGAACAGTTCAATGAAACCAAGAGCTGCTTCTCTGACAAATCAATAAAATTGATAAACTTCTAGCCAGGCTTATCAAGAAAATAAGAGAAAGGATTCAAAAATAAAATTACAAATGAGAGAGAAGAAATAACCAACAACACCACAGAAATACAATTATAAGAAAACATTATTAAAAACCATATCCCAATAAATTGGACAACTTAGAAGAGTTAAATTCCTAAAAACATATGTTACTAAAACTGAAACAGGAAGAAATAGAAAATTTGTATACACCAATAACCAGCAAATAAACTGAATCAGTAATAAAAAAATCTCCCAACAAACAAAAGTCCAGGACCAGATGGCTTCACAGATGAATTCTATCAAACATTTAAAGAAGAGTTAATAGCTATTCTTCTCAAACTACTCTAAAGAATAGAAGAAGGAAAACTTCCAAATTCATTCTATGAGGCCAGCATTACCCTGATACCAAAACCAGATAAAGACACCACTAAAAAAGAGAACTACAGGCCAATATCTCTGATGAATATAAATATAAAAACCCTCAAAAAAATATTAGGAAACCAAATCCAACAATAGATGAAAAAAAATCATTCACCATAATCAAGTGGGATTTATTCCTGTGTTGCTAGGGTCGTTCAATATTTATACATCAATCAATATGATACACCACATGGAACCATATGATCCTTTCAATAGATGTTGAAAAAGCATTTGACAAAGTACAACATCCATTCATGATAAAAGCCCTCAACAATGTAGGTTTAGAGGGAACATAACTCAATATAATAAAGGCCATATATGAAAAATCCACAGCTAACATCATTCTTAATGGGAAAAAACTGAAAGCTTTTCCTCTAAGGTCAGGAAGAAGACAAAGATGTCCACTCTTACCACTTTTATTCAACAAAGTACTGGAAAAGTACTGGAAGTCTTAGCCACAGCAATCAGATAACAACAACAACAACAGCAAATAAAAGGTATCCAAATTGGTAAGGAAGAAGTCAAACTTTCACTATTTTCAGATGACATCATACTATAACCCAAAACTTCACCAAAACACTGCTAGAACTGATAAATGAATTCAGTAAAGTTTCAGGATACAAAATCAATGTACAGAAATGTGTTGCATTTCTATATACCAATAGTGAAGCAGCAGAATGAGAAATTAAGAAAACAATTACATTTACATTTGTATTAAAAATAACGAGATACCTAGGAATAAACTTAACCAAAGAGGTAAAAGACCTGTACTCTGAAAACTATAAAACGCTGATGGGACAAATTGAACAAAGTAATGCAAAGACATTCCATGCTCATGGATTGGAAGAACTGTTAAAATGTCTACACTACCCACAGCATTCTATTGATTTGATGCAATCCCTATCAAAATACCACCAGCATTTTCCATTAAAATTTTTTTAATGCTTATTTATTTTTGAGAGAGAGAGAGACAGAGAGAGAGAGAGAGAGAGGGCATGAATGGGGAGGGGCAGAGAGAGAGAGAGGGAGACACAGAATCTGAAGCAGACTCTGAGCTGTCAGCACAGAGCTTGACATGGGGCTCACACTCATGAACCCTGAGATTATGACCTGAGCCAAACTTGGACGCTTAACTGACTGAGACACCCAGGTGCCCCAACACCAGCATTTTTCACAGAGCTAGAACAAACAATCTTAAAATTTGTATGGAACCACAAAAGGCCCTGAATAGACAAAGCAATCTTGAAAAAGAAAAGCAAAGCTGGAGTCATCACAATTCCAGACTCCAAATTATACTACAAAACTGTAGTAATCAAAATAGTATAGTACTGGCACAATAGACACATAGACACATAGATCAATAGAACAGAATATAAAGTCCAGAAATAATTCCAAAAATATATGGCCAATTTATCTTTGACAAAGCAGGAAGGAATATCCAATGGGGCAAAGACAGTGTGTTCAACAAAAGGTGTCGGGAAAACTGGACAGCAACATGCAAAAGAATGAAACTGGACTATTTTCTTAAGAAAATATACAAAAATAAATTAAAATTGATGAAAGCCCTAAATGTGATACCTGAAACCATAAAAATACTAGAAGGACACACAGGAAGTAACTTTTTTTACATCAGCCATAGCAACTTCTTCCAAGATGTCTCCAGAGCAAGGGAAACAAAAGCAAAAATAAACTATCGGGGCTACATCAAAATAAAAAGGCTTCTACACAGCAAAGGAAATAATAAAAAAAAACTAAAAGGCAATCTACAGAATGGGAGAAGATGTTAGCAAATGATATATCTGATAAAGGCTTAGTATCCAAAATATATAAATAATTTATAAAACTCAACACCCAGGAAATAAATAATCCAATTAAAAATGGGCAGAAGACATTTTTCCAAAGAAGACATACAGATGCCCAACAGAAACATGAAAAGATGTTTATTATCACTCACCATCAGGGAAATGCAAATTAAAACTACAATGAAAAATCACCTCATGCCTGTCAGAATGGCTAAAATCAACAACACAAGAAACAACAAGTGTTGTCAAGGATATGGAGAAAAAGGAATACTCGTGCACTTGTTGGGAATGTAAACTGGTGTAGTCACTCTAGAAAACAGTATGGACTTTCCTTAAAAAGTTAAAAATGGAACTATCCTATGATCCAGCAATTGCACATTGGGTATTTACCCAAAGAATACAAAACCACGAATTGACAGTGGCACAAGCAACCCTATGTTTATAGCAGTATTATCTACAGTGGCCAAAATATGGAAGCATCCCAAGTGTCCATCAGTTGATGAATGGACTAAGATGTGATATGTGTATATATATATATATATATATATATATATATATATATATATTTACACATACATACATACATATATATAAATATATATAATATATATGCATATAATATATATATGTATATATATACATGTATATATATACACACACACACACACACATATATATATATATATATATATATATATATATATTCCCCACAAAGGAATATTATTCAGCCATAAAAAGAATGAAATCTTGTCATTTGCAATGATGTGCAATGATGTGGAGCTAGAGAGTATTATGCTAAGTGAAATAACTCAGAGACAAATATAGGATTTCACCCATATGTGGAACTTAACAAACAAAACAAATGAGCAAAGGTATCAGAGAGAGAGAGAAATCAATAAACAGTCTTGGGGCACTTGAGTGGCTCAGTCAGTTGAATGTCCAACTCTTTATTTTGCCTCAGGTCATGATCTCATGGTTTGTGAGATTGAGTCCCACGTCTGACTCTGTGCTGATAGCACAAAGGCTGCTTGGGATTCTCTCTCCCTCTCTCTCTGTCCCTCCCATCTCGTGCATGTGTGTGTGCAGGCTCTTGCTCTCTCTCAAAATAAATAAATGAGCTTAAAAAAAAAAGAAAGAGACTCTTAACTATAAAGAACAAACTGATGGTTACCAGAGGGGAGGTGGGTGGGGAAATGGGTGAAATAGGTGATGAGGATTAAGCAGAGCACTTGTGATGAGTATTGGGTGTTGTATGGAATTGTTCAATCACTATATTATACACCTGAAACTAATATAACACTATATGTTAACTAACTGGAATTAAAATAAAAACTTAAAAATGAGAATTAGGACAGATACATTTCTGTTGTTGTTTTGTTGTTTTTCAAAACCTGTAAGATGAACTCTTACACAGAGCACCAAGAAATAAATTGGATGATGTAGAACTGCTCAGAAGGAAATAGCAATTGGGGTCAGAGTCTTGTGCTTCTCTTCTTCCTGGCCCTGAGGCAGCTGTTGAAGTTGGGCATGGAACCCTGGAGCTCCTTAGAAGGGACACAACATGCCACTCAGGTCAGATGGCCCCAAGACCCCTCCTTGAGGCCTTCATGTTCCAAGACTACCTTTCTAATCCTTGGCTTACTAGTGGCTCTGCCACAAGGGCATCCACAGGGTACTTGAGCTCTTTTGGTCATTACTTTGCATTTGATGGGGGAGAGTCCTGATGCGACCCATTACAGGGTCTAGATGATGACAGAGAGAAAGAAATTCATTGCAAGTGAGCTGTATAGGAGTAATGAAGACACAATAGAGTTGTAGAGTCCACAAGTTGCTTTTCTATTTATCACCTCACCAAAGCCTTATAACACCTTGTGGATAACCCCCGCTTTCCAGATGAGGCAACAGGTGCAGGAATATCAAGTGGCCAGCCCCTGATCACATAGCTAGGAAGAGTCGCTGGTTGAGCCAGGTGTTTTTATTCCAAGCCTGCTGTTTTTTTCCATTCTCTGCATCACAGCTGCCTGTTTTGAGTAATCTGCTGCAGATTAGGTCTGGGAGGAATAAAGAGTTGTCATCCAAATAGCTATAAATCCACAATGGGGCAGACAGTCTACACTAGCATCTTAAAAGCTGCAGTGGTAGCAGAGAGAAAGCTGAATGAGGTGTTCATTGCCACAGTTTCCTTTCATTATATAAAGGGTTTGCTTGTCAAGCACCATCTGGAAGATGATATGCAGCCACTTACCCAAGATGAATGAAGATGCACAGAGGCATATTCCAGGAGAACAGGACATACATCTTTGTTCTGTGATGTCAGATGCAAAATTGAGTTGTTTAAAAACTTACTCTCAAATACAGGCACAGAAGTCATGGTATAGAAAAGGCATGATGAACTTGGACAAACCAAGAATGTGAGCTTTTCATCTGAAATTGTAAATAAACATGCTTTTGGGGTGAGATTATAAAAATCTTTTTACGGTGTGGTAAAACAGACATAGAAATCCATGCACATCAAGTGCAGAGCTAGATAAATTATTTTAAGGAGAGTGGCCTTGCAACCATTCCTCCAGGTTGAGAAATTAAACTGCCAGCTATCTCAGACTTCCCTCCATATACCCTATACCAGTGACAACCTCTTTCTTCTCCTCCAAGCAACCGTTATCTGGCTTACAGTAATCATTTTCTTTCATTTCTTTATAGTTTTATCACTCAAGTATCTAACCCTAGACACTATAGTTCATTCTTGCCCATTTTAAAAAATGTAATGTGTCTGTCTTTTAATCTTTAGGTTTCCTCTCCATCTTTTCCTTTTCCCTACAATTTATCTATTGACAAACCCAGGCTGTCTGAGAGTCCAGGTTTTGCTGAGTGCGTTCTCACGGTGCAGTTCAACCATATTACCCTGTGTTCTGGGTTTCCTGCAAATTGGCAGTTGGATCCAGAGACTGGATTGGAGTCAGGCTCAACCCTTTCTCAGGATATAATTGATGTGTTCTTTCATCAGGAGGCACATTGTGTCTGTTTGTCACTGTTTGGGGGTCAGGAGCTGTTGGTGCTCACTGCCTATATCTAGTCATTGTGAGTAGCAAAATGGTGATATTTTAATTCAATATTTCTTTTTCAGCTACTGGTTGTAATATTATTGTAAAATGACACATCTCATCTACTATCTGGTTGCCTAATAGGATACTTCATATAGGAAAGTCAGGACAAATGCTTAATTATTTTCTTGTTATTTTCTAGTTTTTAAGATAATGAGTTGTTTCCCTATCATTGTTAACAACCAATGAGTTATTTTAAAAATACCATTATGAACTTGTGAATTTAAAACATATTGGATAGTTTTAAAAGCATTTCAGTGAGTATCCTTATTGACACTCAAACTTCCCCATATTTAGCAAGTAGGAATATCTAAAATTGACTCCTCAATCCTTTTGACATCACCCTAGTAGTCTTTCATAGCATTTTTGCTATCTGATATGGTCTCAAGCCTGGAATCAGCCATTTCTTGCATTGAAAAATGGGATTTCAAGACAATAATTAGGGCCCGAGGGATGTTTATTGTTCGGGGTTGATTATTGTTTCTAGAATTTTTACTGGACAGAGTTAAGAAATGCACACACACACACACACACACACACACACACACACAACTATACAGATAAACAAGATAGCTCATGAATTCATACTGCTCTTTCCCATTCAGATTCAGGACTATAGGAGTTTTATGTAACTTAGCCTATATTCTATCTCTGACTTCTTTCCTCTAGGAAAAGACACAAGGGATGGTATAATTAGAATAACTCATAATTCCTCATTTGCTTAATCCAGAATTATGCAGCAAGAAGTCTCATAATAATTATGTGAATACTATCACAACCAATTAATTACTGAGAGAAGTTAAAGTTTTTGCATTTGTTCCCCCCATTCAACCCCAGCTTAAAAAAATAGCTGCATTATATCTACATTGTCATGGCATGTCTTTGTTTAGGTTGCTATAGCAATATCACAGACTAGGTGGCTTATAAACAACAGAAATTTATTTCTTCCAGTTCTGGAAGTCCAAGATCAAGACACCAGGAGATTTAATGCCTGGTGAGGGCTTGCTACCTAGTTCATAGATGGCCATCTGCTTGCTGTGTCCTCACATGGCCAAGGGGCAAGGGAGCTCTCTGGGGTCTGTTTTATAGCAGGCCTATGAGGACAGAGGCCTCCCAAAGGCCTCATCTCTAGATATCATCACAGTAGGGATTAGGTTTCAGCAATATGATTTTTGGAGGGACACAAACATTCAGTCTATAACAGAGCACAAAACCAGTACATACTGTACTCTTTTTAACACTCATTTGGTCTTTTAAAATATAACAGCTTGTTTGAATATAATTCACATAACCACAAAATTTACCCTGTTAAAGTATGCAATTCAGTAATTTTTAGTGTGTTTACAGAGGTGTGCAACCACCACTACCTAAGTTTAGTACCTTTTCTTCATCTGACAAAGAAATCTGTACCCATTAGCAGAAACTCCCATTTCTCCTTTCCCTAGCCCCTGGCAACCACTAAGCCATTTCCTGTCTGTATAGATTTGCCCCTTCTGGACATTTCATATCAATGGAATGATACAATATATGATAACTTTTATGATTGGCTTGTTTCACATAGCATGTTTTCAAAGTTCATCTCTACTGTAGCACTTATCAGCACTATATTCCTTCTTATGCCTGAAAACGATTTCATTGTTTGGATATACCATATTTTGCTTGTCCAGTCATCAGTTGGCGATTTTTAGGTTGTTACCATTTTTTGGTTACTGTGAATAACAACACTGTTATCAATGTTCATGTACAAGTTTTTATGTAAAAAATATGTTTTCAGTTTCTCTTGAGTATATACATATGAATGGAATTGCTGAGATATATGGTAACTTCAAGGTGAACATGTTGAACAACTGGCAAGTGTTTTTTCTAGAGTGGCTGTACCATTTAAATTTCCACCTGCAAAGATGACATTTCCATTTTCTCCATATCCTTGCCAAGAGTTGTTATTGTCCGCCAGTTTGGTAAAACCTTTTTAGTGGCTATAAACTGGTTTCTCATTGTGGTTTTGATTTGCATTTCTCTAACTACTAATGATATTGAACATCTTTTTATACATTTATTGGCCATTTCTCTATGTTCTTTGGAGATATGTCAGTTCAGATCCTTTGCTCATTTTTTTAATTGGATTGTTTTGTTATTGTTGAGGTGCAGGAGTTTTAAAAACATACATGTGTTCTGGGGCGCCTGGCTGGCGCAGTCGGTTAAGCGTCCGACTTCAGCCAGGTCACGATCTCGCGGTCCGTGAGTTCGAGCCCCGCGTCGGGCTCTGGGCTGATGGCTCAGAGCCTGGAGCCTGTTTCCCATTCTGTGTCTCCCTCTCTCTCTGCCCCTCCCCCGTCCATGCTCTGTCTCTCTCTGTCCCAAAAATAAATAAACGTTGAAAAAAAAAATTAAAAAAAAAAAAAAGAAAAAAAAAAACATACGTGTGTTCTGGATTCTAGATTCTATCAGATACATGATTTATAAATACATTTCCTCTTTCTGTGGATTGCCTTTTCATTTTCTTGATCTGTCTTTGGAACAATTTGTAATTTTGATAAAGTCCAACATGTCTATTCTTTCTTTGGTGCTTGTGCTTTATTTTTATTTTTTTAACGTTTATTTTTGAGAGACAGGGAGAGACAGATCACCAACAGGGGAGGGGCAGAGAGAGGGAGACACAGAATCTGAAGCAGACTCCAGGTTCTGAGCTGTCAGCACAGGGCCCAATGCCAGGCTCAAACCCATGAACCCTGAGATCATGACTTGAAACGAAGCTGGATGCTCAACTGACTGAGCCACCAATAGGTGGCCTCATTCAAGGTCATGTAGATGTATAGCTATATTTTCTTCAAAGTGTTTCAGTTTTAGTTCTTATATTTAGGCTTTTGATGCATTTTTTCATATCTAAAGAACTTTATTTTTCATTTTTACTTTTTAACATAGTGTTGTATTAGTTTCAGGTGTACAATATAGTGATTCAACAATTCCATATATTACTTATTACTCAGTGCTCATCAAGTGCCCTCCTTAATACCCTTCACCTGTTTCACACACACCCCCACCTCCCCTCTGGTAACCATCTGTTTGGTATAGTTAAGAGTCTGTTTCTTGGTTTGTCTCTTTTTAAAAAAATTTTTTTACTGTTTTTATTTATTTCTGAGACAGAGGGAGACAGAGCATGAGCGGGGGAGGGGCATAGAGAGAGGGAGACACAGAATCAGAAGCAGGCTCCAGGCTCTGAGCTGTCAGCACAGAGCCCGACACGAGGCTCGAACTCACAGACTGCGAGATCATGACCTGAGCTGAAGTCGGTTGCTCAACCAACTGAGCCACCCAGGCGCCCCAGGTTTGTCTCTTTTTTCTCTTTGTTTTTTGTCTTAAGTCCCATATAAGAGTGAGTGAAATCATATGGTATTTGTCTTTCTCTGACTGATTTTTCTTAGCATTATACTCTCTAGCTCCATCTGCTGTAAATGGCAAGATTTCATTCCTTTTTATGGCTGAGTAATATTCCATTATATAACATATATATATACCACTTCTCCTTTATCCATTTGTCTATCGATGGGCACTTGGGTTGCTTCCATAATTTGGCTATTGTAAATAATGAAATAATGCTTCAATAGATATAGGAGTGCAGGTAATACCCATTAGTGTGATGACTGAGCCATAGGGTAGATCTATTTTTCATTTTTTGAGGAACTTCCATACTGTTTTCCACAAGTATTGGCAAAGCATGGGGAAAAAAGGAACCCTCATGCACTGTTGGTGGGAACGCAAAGTGCCTCTTTAATGCATTTCTGAGTTAAGTTTTATATATTGTATGAGATAACGGTTCTCATTTAGTCTTAGTTCTAAAAGGAACTATGTATTTAATGTGTTCCACCTGTATTTATATTAATGTCTCTCCAGTTATTTTGGTTGTTTGAAGTTCACGAATTAATAAGATTCTTCAGAAGGGGTTCATGGAAGTGCTATTCCCCAAGTTCTTGCAGTTCTTAAACTGATGACAGTTTATTTGTTACCTTTATACTTGAATTCAGTTTTACTAGATATGAAATCCTTGGGTGACATTTTCTTTTTTTTGGTTATCTTAAAAATATTTCGGGAAGTGGAGCTGGGTGCCAGGAGTAACGGGCATAGTGGGGCCAGGACCGAGCAGGGCCAGATGGACCCCAGACGGCAGCGGAATCACTCTAGATGCCTGGGAATCTTCATTGGATCACTGTGTTTCATATAGAGTCCTGTGAGCAGTCTTTCACCTTCATCCAGGAGGAAGTCACCATTGTGTTCTCTCCTCTTGGGCCGCCAGGGTGAGCAAGGAAGGGGAGGGGATTCTCCCTTTGGGTCTGTGGAGATCAGGACAGTAATTTTCTGGGAAGATATTTTGTTGTTTAAAAAGTAAAGTCAGGAGGAGGAGCCAAGATGGCAGAACAGCATGGAAAATTTTTTTGGGTCTTGTGTCCATGAAATACGCCAGATCAACACTAAACTATCTTGCACACCTAGAAAACTAATTTGAGGATTAACACAACAATCTGCACAACCTGAACCACAGAACTCAGCAGGTACACAGCATGGAGAGGTGAACTAGGGGAGAGAGAAGCCGCAGAGGGCGGGGAGCTGTTTCTCATGTGCTGAAAGAGGACGGAGATGGGGGAGGAACAATATGGGAAAAGCCCCCTCCCACACACACAAAGCAGCTGGAGAGATAAAGTGGAAAAGTGGAAACAGCTGCAGGGACTGAACTAAAAAGGGAGATAGAGAAAGGAGAGGGTTTAAATTCCATGAAGACTCTATAAACAGGGGGAGTGCAGAGTCTGAAACTCTGCAGATTGATACCTGGCGGTGCTCTGGTGAGAAGGGCAAATCCCCAGGAGCAGAGTGAAGTCCGGGGCTCTTCGGGTTACACAGGGAGAGGCGGTTCTCCTGCTGGGAGGACATCTGGTAGAGGCTGTGTGGCTCTCCCATCAGCAGAGGTCCCAGTGGTCTCTGGAAGACAACCACCGCTGATGCTGGGACAAGGTTGTGGGGACAAAGCCTGGTGCTGGATGCATGTTGTGATTTGCCATAATCCCTGAAGCTCTGCTGCTACACGATCTTGTGAACTTTTTCTGGGGTGGACTGGCACCCAGCCGCAGTTTCTGGGCATTGGCAGCAGCACAGTCCTGTGAACGTTCCTGCGTGCGGCTGGCACATGGCCGTTGATCAGTGAAACCCTCCCATAGAGGGGCAGAATGGGTCAAAGCTGCAGTCCCTCAGAAATAAGGGGTTGGGAAAAACAGTCGCATCTGAGATAAAACTCAGGAGTGAGGTGCTGTCTGGGGCTTGGTCACAGACCATGTAAAAGCAGGGAGTGGACAGAAACTGAAGATAAAGGACAGGTGCACGATTGCTGATTGGGGAGAAAACAGAATTCTGATACTAAAGATGGGGTAGCTGGGTGACACCATTTTCACTGCTCCTGTGCATGCGCATACACACCTACAAGCGCCACAACAATCCACCCCAGTTGGCTAAGCAGCGCCATCTAGTGGATAAGGAGCAATTACACAAAGCCCTGCCCAATGGGGCCTACCTTCAGGAATGTGAGTCTCACTGACTGCTTAGTTTACAGACTATAAAGCACTTCATAGTGTGACTTTTAGAGGAAAATGAGGTGATTTCAATTGTATTTCAGTCTGTTCGCTGGTCCATCTATTCAATTTTCTTTTTTTTTTCCTCTTTCATTTCTTTTCTTTTTCTTGAACACAGAAAGAGAAAAAATATTTTTCAAATTTTATTAAAAAAATTTTATTTAATTTTTTCTACTGTATTTTTTACTTTTGTGTAAACCTTTTCAAATTCTTTTCTACTTCCATCATTTCATTTTATTCTATTTCAGTGTATTCATTTTTTTCAAACTTTCAAACAATTTCCTTTTTATCTTTCCCCTTTTTTCTCTAATCTATCAAGCCCCTTTCAACACCCAGAACAAAACACACCTAGGATCTAGCATAACTTATTTGATTTCGTGTGTGTGTGTTGTTTTTCATTTTTTAATTTAAAATTTTTTAATTTAAAAATTTTTTAATTTTAATTTTTTTTTACCTTTTAACTCCTTTTCTCCCTTCAAAAGATGAAATGAAGGAATTCACCCCAAAAGAAAGAGCAGGAAGAAACGACAGCCAGGGACTTAACCAACATATACAGATACATCAGATACAAGCAAGATGTCTGAACCAGAATTTAGAATCACGATAATAAGAATACTAGCTGGAGTTGAAAATAGATTAGAATCCCCTTCTGCAGAGATAGAAGAAGTAAAAGCTAGTCAGGGTGAAATACAAAATACTATAACTGAGCTGCAATCTCAAATGAATGCCATGACGGCAAGGATGGATGAGGCAGAGCAGAGAATCAGCGATATAGAGGACAAACTTATGGAGAATAATGAAGCAGAAAAAAGAGAGAGACTAAGGCAAAAGAGCATGATTTAAGAATTAGAGAAATCAGTGACTCTTTAAAAAGGAACAACATCAGAATCATAGGGGTCCCAGAAGATGAAGAGAGAGAAAATGGGTAGAAGGGTTATGTGAGCAAGTCATAGCAGAAAACTTTCCTAGCCTGGGGAAAGACACAGACATCAAAGTCCAGGAAGCACAGAGGACTCCCATTAGATTCAACAAAAACTGACCATCAACAAGGCATATCATATTCAAACTCACAAAATACACAGGCAGGGAGAGAATCATGAAAGCAGCAAGGGAAAAAAAGTCCTTAACCTACAAGGGAAGACAGATCAGGTTTGCAGCAGACCTGTCCACAGAAACTTGGCAGGCCAGAAAGGAGTGGCAGGATATATTCAATGTGCTGAATCAGAAAAATATGCAGCCAAGAATTCTTTATCCAGTAAGGCTGTCATTCAAAATAGAAGGAGAGAGTAAAAGTTTCCCAGACAAACAAAAATTAAAGGAGCTTGTGACCAGTAAACCAGCCCTACAAGAAATTTTAAGGGGGACTCTTTGAGGGGAGAAAAGATGAAAATACATACATACATACATACACACCAAAAGCAACAAAGACTAGAAAGGACCAGAGAACACCACCAGAAACTCCAACTCTACAAGCAACATAATGGCAATAAATTCATATCTTTCAGTACTCACTCCAAGTGTCAGTGGACTAAATGCTATAATCAAAAGACATAGGGTAACAAGAATGGATAAGAAGATAGGATCCATCTATATGCTCTTTACAAGAGACCCATTTTAGACCTAAAGACACCTGCAGATTGCAAGTAAGGGGATGGAGAACCATCTATCATGCTAATGGTCACCAAAAGAAAGCTGGAGTAGCCATAGTTATATCAGACAAACTAGATTTAAAATAAAGACTGTAACAAGAGATGCAGAAGGGCATTATATCATAATTAAGGGGTTTATCCACCAAGAAGACCTAAAAATTGTAAACATATATGCTCCAAATGTGGAGGAACCCAAATATATAAATCAATTAATCACAAACATAAAGAAACTCATTGATAATAATACCCCACTTACAACAATGGACAGATCATCTAATAAGAACTTCAACACCTCACTTATAGAAATGGACAGATCATCTAATCAGAAAATCAGCAAGAAACAATGGCTTGGAATGACACACTGGACCAGATGGACTTAACAGATATATTCGGAACATTTCATCCTAAAGCAGCAGAATATACATTCTTCTCCAGTACACATGGAACATTCTCCAGAACAGACCACATACTGGGACACGAATCAGCCTCAACAAGTACAAGAAGAACGAGATCATACTGTGCATATTTTCAGACCACAATAGTATGAAACTCAAAATCAACCACAAGAAAAAATTTGGAAAGGTAACAAATACTTGGAGACTAAAGAACATCCTACTAAGAATGAATGGACTAACCAAGAAGTTAAAGAGAAAATTTAAAAAGTACATGGAAACCAATGAAAATGATAATACCACAACCAAAAACCTCTGTGATGCAGCAAAGGTGGTCATAAGAAGAAAGTATATAGGAATCCAGGCCTTCCTAAAGAAGGAAGAGAGATCTCAGATACACAACCTAACCTTACACCTTAAAGAGCTGGAAAAAGAATGGCAAATAAAACTCAAAACCAGCAGAAGACAGGAAATAATAAAGATTAGAGCAGAAATTAATGTATAGAAACCAAAAAAACAATAGAACAGATCAATGAAACCAGAAGCTGGTTCTTTGAAAGAATTAACAAAATTGATAAACCAGTAGCCAGTTTTATCAAAAAGAAAAAGGAAAGGGACCAAATAAATAAAATCAAGAATGAAAGAGGAGAGATCACAACCAA
Source organism: Prionailurus bengalensis (assembly GCF_016509475.1). NCBI lineage: Eukaryota > Metazoa > Chordata > Mammalia > Carnivora > Felidae > Prionailurus > Prionailurus bengalensis. The sequence continues at coordinate 20,652,294 of NC_057355.1, forward strand.
CACAGCAGAAATGAAAACAATAATAAGAGAATATTATGAGCAATTATACACCAATAAAATGGACAATGTGGAAGAAATGGACAAATTCCTAGAAACATATATGCTACCAAAACCGACACAAGAAGAAATAGAAAATTTGAACAGACCCATAACCAGTAAAGAAATTGAATTAGTAATCAAAAATCTCCCCCAAAACAAGAGTCCAGGGCCAGATGGCTTTCCAGGGGAATTCTACCAAACATTTAAGGAAGAGTTAACACCTATTCTCTTGAAGCTGTTCCAAAAAAATAGAAATGGAAGGAAAACTTCCCAACTCTTTCTGTGAAGCCAGCATTACCTTTATTCCAAAACCAGACAAAAACCCCACTAAGAAGGAGAACTATAGACCAATTTCCCTGATGAACATGGATGCAAAAATTGTCAACAAGATATTAGCCAACTGGATCCAACAATACATTAAAAAAATTATTCACCATGATCAAGTGCGATTTATACCTGGGATGCAGGGCTGGTTCAATATCTGGAAAACTATCAGTGTGATTCATCACATCAATAAAAGAAAGGACAAGAACCATATGATCCTCTCAATAGATGCAGAGAAACCTTTGACAAAACAGCATCCTTTCTTGATAAAAATCCTCAAGAAAGTAGGGATAGAACAATCATACCCCAAGATCATAAAAGCCATATAGGAAAGACCCAACACTAACATCATCCTCAATGGGGAAAACTGAGAGCTTTCCCCCTAAGGTCAGGAACAAGACAGGGATGTCCACTCTCACCACTGTTATTCAACATAGTATTGGAAGTCTTAGCCTCTGCAATCAGACAACCCAAAGAAATAAAAAGCATCCAAATCGGCCAGGAGGAGGTCAAACTTGCACTCTTTGCAGATGACATGATACTCTATATGGAAAACCCAAAATATTCCACCAAAAACTGCTAGAATTGATTCATGAATTCAGAAAGTTGCAGGATATAAAATCAATGCACAGAAATCGGTTGCATCCCTATACACCAACAATGAAGCGACAGAAAGAGAAATCAAGGAATCAATCCCAATTACAGTTGCACCAAAACCCATAAAATACCTAGGAATAAATCTAACCAAAGAGGTGAAAAATCTACAAGCTGAAAACTATAGACGCTCAAGCGACCGAGCCACCCAGGCGCCCCACACTTTTGTACTTTTAGTTAGCCTCAATTTATGAAGTCCTTTCTTCTCTCTCTGTTTTACATTTAAGTCCATAATGAATTTTTACTCAGTTCTTGCCTAAAGTTGAAGTTCATTTTTTGTTGTTGTTGTTGCTTATAGATGTCCAATTGCTCCAATATCATGTATTGGAAAGGCTGTCCTTCCTTCTGCATTGAATTGCTTGTATGTCTTTCTCAAAAACCAGTTGCATATATTTCTGGGTTTTATTCTGAGTTCTCTATTTAGTTCCACTGATCTATGTATATATCTCTCTGCCAAAACTACAATATCTTGATTAGTATAGATGTATAATAAGTTTCAGTATTGAGCAGAGTGATCCCTTCCAGTTCAATTTTCTTTTTCAAGATTGGTTAGCTATTCCAGGGCCTGTGCCTTTTCACATAAATCTAAAAATAAGTTTGTTTATGTCTAAAAAAGGTTCGCTGGGAGTTTGATAGGAATTTCATTAAAATGATAGAGAAATTTAGGAAGAATTGACATCTTTACTATGTTGAGTCATCCAGTCTGTGAACACAGTATGCCTCTCCATTTTTTCAGGTCTCTTTAAAAAAAAATTGTTTTTAATGTTTATTTTTGAGAGAGAGAGACAGACAGAGACAGACAGACAGACAGAGCATTAGCAGGGGAGGGGCAGAGACATAGGGAGACACAGAATCCGAAGCAGGCTCCAGGCTCTGAGCTGTCAGCCCAGAGTCCGATGTGGGGCTTGAACCCACAAACCGTGAAATCATTACCCAAGCTGAAGTTGGATGCTCAACCGACTGAGTCACCCAGGCACCCCTGTTCAGGTCTCTTTTGACTTCATCACTGTGATAGTTAATTTGATGTGTCAACTTGGCTGGGTCATGGTGTCCAGATATTTGGTCAAAAAATATTTTGGATGTTTCTTTGAAGGTGTTGTTTTGAATAATATTAACATTTTTAAAACGCTGTACCTTTCATTCCTGTGACTTATTCATTCTATACCTAGAATGAGGTATCTCCCTCTCCCCTTCACTCAGTCTTCCCATCTCCTCACATCTCTTCCCTCTGGCAGCCATCAGTTTGTTCTCTGTATTTATGGGTCTGTTTCTGTTTTTTTGTTTGCTTGCTTATTTATTTGTTTTGTTTTTTAGGTTCTACATATAAGTGCAATCATACAACATTTGTCTTTCTCTGACTTATTTCACTTAGCATAATACCTTCTAGATCCATCCATGTTGCTGCAGATGGCAAGGTCTCACGCTCTTTTATGGCTAAGTAATAGTCCATAATGAAGTAGCAGAATGAGAAATTAAGAAAACAATCCCATTTAAAATTGCACCAAAAAGAATAAAAATTATCCAAATTATTAAATTAAATTTAACCAAGGAGGTGAAAGGCATGTACTCTGAAAAGTATAAAACACTGATTGAAAGAAATTGAAGATGATACAAACAAGTGGAGAGATATTCCCTGCTCATGGATGGAAGAACTGATATTGTTAAAACATCTATTACCCAAAGCAATCTACAGATTCAATGCAATCCCTATCAAAATACCAACTACATTCTTCACAGAACTAGAACAAATATCCTAAAATGTGTATGGAATCACAAAAGGCCCTGAATAGCCAAAGCAATCTTGAAAAAGAAAAAAGCTGGAGTTATCACAATTCTAGATTTCAAGATATACCACAAAGTTATAGTAGTCAAAACAGTATGGTACTGGTGCAAAAACAGACACATAGATCATTGGAATAGAACAGAGAGCCCAGAAATGAATGATATTAACATTTAAAGTAGTGGACTTTGAGTTAATCAGATTACCCTCCATAACGTGGGTGGGCTTCATTCAATCATTTGAAAGTCTTGCTAGAACAAAGACTGAATTTCCAGAGCAAGAAGGAATTCTGCCAGCTGACAGGCTTTGGATTTGAATTACAATTTTTCCTCAGGTCTCCAGCCTGCTGGCCTATCCTACAGACGTTGGACTTACCAAGCCTCCACAATTGTGTGAGCCAATTTCTTAAAATTCTCTTTCTCGCGCTCTCTCTCTCACCATCTGTGTATACATCTTATTCTGTTTCTCTGGAGAACTCTAATTTATACAATCATCATTTTGTAATTTTCAGCATACAGATTTTTTACCTTTTTTTAAAGTATAATTAATATACAGTGTTGTATTAGTTTTAGATCCTTTACCTTTTTTTGTTAAATGTTTACCTAAGTACATAATTTTCTTTGGAGTGATTGTATATGGTATTGGGCAATCTGTTTTTAATTTCAGTTCCTATGTGTTTATTACTAGTTACAGAAATTCAGTTGAATTTTGTGTGTTGATATTGCATCCTGTGGACTTGCTGAAGTTGCTAAAAATTTTTTTTGAGTAGATTCTTTGGGATTTTCTACATTGGCAATCATTAATATCTGCAAATAGGGACACTTTTATTGATTCCTTTCCAATTTGTCTGTCTTTTATTTCTTTTTCTTGCCATATTGTAGTGGCCATGACTTTCTTCAAACATGTTAAATAAAGTGAGAATGGATATCCTTGCTTTATAGTCCTGATCTTGGAGGGAAAGCACTCAGCCTTTCACCATTAAGTATGATATAAACCTTTAAGTTTTTTTGTAGATGGTCTTATCAAGTAGAGTTTTCTTTTTATTTCCATCTTTTCTGAGTTCTGTTCCTTCTTTTCTATATTTTACAATTTTTATTGTTTTTCTTGCATTGTTTTTAAATGTCTATTACCTTGTTTTCAAACAGTATGTCTATTACCTTGTTTTCAAACAGTATGTTACAATTTTGATCTATTTTGTAGTTACATATGTCTGGTATGTTTTTATTGTCTATAGGGATGTTACTGTGTTCCTTACTCTCTCTTTTTTTAGAATATCCTCCTTAAGAATTTAATTCTTCTTCATCCCTATGAGAAAAGAGTAGGAAAGGGACTTCCACATCCATGCCAGGTAAGAGATTTATGATAATCAAGTGTGGAACCCCCCTAGAAAGTGGTTTTGGACCAACCCTCATCTCCCTTCCTTCCTTCCTTCCTTCCTTCCTCCCTTCCTCCCTCCCTCCCTCCCTCCCTCTCTTTCTTTTTCTTTCTTTCTTTTTCTTTCTTTCTTTTCTTTCTTTCTTTCTTTCTTTCTTTCTTTCTTTCTTTCTTTCTTTCTTTCATGTTTATTTATTTTGAGAAAGAGTGTGTGTGTGAGTGGGGGGAGTGGCAGAGAGAGATGGAAAGAGAATCCCAAACAGGCTTTGCTCTGACAGCATGGGGCTGTCTCACAAACTGTGAGATCATGACCTGAGCCAAAATCAAGAGTTGGTTACCCAACCAACTAAACTACCCAGCTGCCCCCAAGCCCCATATTTATTTTTTTAATGTTTATTTATTTTTGAGAGAGGGAGCAAGCAGGGGAGGGACAGGGAGACACACACACACAGAATCTGAAGCAGGCTCCAGGCTCTGAGCTGTCAGCACGGAGCCCAACGTGATGCTAGAACTCACAAACCGCGAAGTCATGACCTGAGCCAAAGTCAGACACTTAAGTCACTAGGCCACCCAGGTGCCCTACCCACAGGCCCCCAGGCCCCATATTTAAATCACTAAATGATTTCTGGTTTCATTTCTTGGCCCTTTTATTAAAAGCCTATTGAAATAATTATATAATTGGAAGACTAGAACTAATAAAGGAATTTCCATAATGCCTGTTGAATTATAGATGGGAATTAATCTATATGAGTTATGATGTCTGGCATAGCATCTTATTGCTCTTTACATGTTTAGGGCAATGCCTTGTACATAGTATCACTCAATAGATATTTACAGAATAGATAGATAAAGTTAGGAACAGAAGAAAAAATAAAAAAAAATTCTTTAAGAAAGCCATATCAATATCAAACAAAAAATATTTACTATATCTTTTATTCTAAAAAGGCACTATTTTGAGCATTGTAGGAAATCCAAAGAAATATTCATTGTGGAGTCTTTCTTCAAAGTTATGCTACATTTGAGGAAATAGCTTAGTTTGCTTTTTCTTATGGTAGCCTGGAAGATGGCTTCCAGATACCAAGTCACCTTGGCTGGACATCTCTAATCTGCTCTTAGTCTACCAATGGTGTCAAAGTTCACCTGTCCTATTTTTGTTTGGTTTGGTTTGGAATTTGAGACCTAACCTGTCTTTACCCTCTGGTTGCAAAACCTGTGTATTTAACCTGCTTTTTGGTCTTTTCCGACCTAACTTGCTCTGCATGGGCCAGGAGAAGCAGAACCTAACAAGAGTGCCTTCATATAGCTGTGGTGTTAGAATAATAGAAAAATAATGAGCAATTAGCATTTGCTGTATGCTGGTGCTGTTCTAAGTACCCTAGAGAAATTAAATCATTTAATCCTCATGAGGAGCTTATAAGGCAGGGACTATTACTATCCTCAGTAGGAAGTGGTGAACTAGGGTCTGAACCTAGGCAGTATAACATCTGAATTTGCGCCCTACCTACCTGCTGGCCTGCCTCTGAGATGTGAGAAAAGACCTAGAAGAGAGACAAAGTTTGCATAGGTGATGAAGTAGGCTGTTCTCAGCAGGAATGGCTTACCAATGTCCAGAAGCTAAAAAAGGAAAGGTCCATGTCCTAGTGGAGTAGAAGGCTAGAGAAACATGCTGGAGAGGGCAGAGAGAGAAGCTGGGTTTGCTGGATGGTCTGGGCTGTGATGTATACTTACTTGCATATAGCATACAGCTTAGTTGCATGAAAAAGGCTAACGTATCCCTGAAGAATTACATCTTAGCAATGTACTGTTGCTGTGAAAAGTGGGCCCAATCATATAACTGACACTAAAGATTAGTGAGTCTTAATGTTTATTTTTCCAAAGACTTCCCATTTATCCATGAGCCAAGTGTTTCACTTTTGTTTCCTACTTAAAAAAAAAAAAGCTATTCAAGGAGTTCTAGTTGAAGGTGACTCTCATACTTCAAAACCAAATGATAAATTTTACTCCATTATTTTCTGTTTGGTTGATGGATGAGAATTCTTAAGTTTCATGTGGCTTGACTCATAATTTTTATACATTTTCCCTAAAGGCAAAACATTACTTTCATGTATAATTTTGTTTGAGTCAGTGTGTATGAATATGAATAACTGCTTATTCTAATGAAATCATTACAATATATGTTCTAATAACCTGATTTAATAGCGCTAGTTGAGTTAATTTAAGTGGAACTTACTTCTTAGCCTCATTATACTACCTGACTAATCCAGCATCATTCATTTCTCAGAGGCTTCTCACAAAATTCTAGTCAGTAGCTCAGAAGTATTAAAAACTTCAATTTCAACATAGAGTGTAGGATATAGAATTCAATTGAATAAATAGTAATCGAATACCGCTATCTGCTAAGGACTATGCCAGGTGCATTAGGGGATTGCAAGCATGAATGAAACTGTGTTTCTGTCTGTAAGGAACTCATTACTAATGAAATAATGTCACCTAGAATTCATAAAGTGCTTTAATGTTTGCAAAATACTTTTTATATATTCACGATCTAATTTAAATCTCATCACAGAACCTATGTGGTATCGTAAGTGTTTCAAGTCCCGTCAAAATTAGATCTCTTTCCTTCCTGCACTAAATTGTACTTTAATTAGTTTAAATGTAGAACACTTGGGGTATAGACATCTGAATGTTGTCTTCTTATCCACGAACACAGTGCCTTTCCATTTATTTAGGTTTTCTTTGATTTCTTTCAGCAACATTCTGTGCTGAAATGTTTGTAGAATTTTCAGTGTACCAGTCTTTCACCTCCTTGGTTAAATACTTAGATAGCAATGAGCCAGACATTTTATAACCCAACGAATAGAGACAAGTCAAAGTTTTCATACATGCATTATTCTCTATTAAAGTCCAGTGATGCACACACTGCTTCCATCCCTGCAGTTATAATTATCTAAACAAATATGCTCCGGAGCTGGTGGTGATGACTAGAGGATATGAGGAAACAAGTTCAAGTTACTGATTTTCAATTTTATACCTAGACTTGGAATTACTGGTCATGTGATAATTCTATGTTTACCTTTGAGAAACTGCCAGACTGTTTCCACCTGCACATTTTGCCTTCCCACTAGCAACGAACAAGTGTTCCAATTTCTCTACATCCTTTCCAACACTTGTTATTTGCAGGGGTTTTATTATTATTATAGTCATCCTAGTGGATGTGAAGTGGTATTTTACTGTGTTTTTTTCTTATTGTGGTAAAATACATATAATGTAAAATTTACTATTTTAACTATCTTTAAGTGTGTAATTTGGTGGCATTAAGTACATTCACATTGTTGTGCAACCATTGCCACCATCTGTCTCCAGAAGTTTTTCATCTTCTCTTTTTCATCTTGAAACTCTGTACCCATTAAACACTAATTCCCCATTCCCCTCTCCTCCCTGGTAACCACCATTCTACTTTCTGTCTCTATGAGCATGACTACTCCAGGTACCTCATATAAGTGGAATCATACAGTGTTTGTGCTTTTGTGACTGGCTTATTTCACTCAACATAATGTCCCAAAGGATCTTCCATGTTGTAGCATGTGTCAGAATTTCCTTCCTTTTTAAGACTGAATAATATTCCATTGTGTGTGTGTGTGTGTATAAATGTGGCATATATATATATACATATATATATGTATATATATATACATATATATATGTATATATATATACATATATATATGTACATATATATACATATATATGTATATATATATTGGTTACCCATTCATTTGTTGATGTACACTTGAGTTATTTCTGCCTTTTGGCTATTGTGAATAATGCTGCTATAATCATTAAAGTGCATATTGCTCTTTAAATCCTTGCTTTCAATCTTTCTGTATACATACTCAGAAGTAGAATTGCTGGGGGCGCCTGGGTGGCGCAGTCGGTTAAGTGTCCGACTTCAGCCAGGTCACGATCTCGCGGTCCGGGAGTTCGAGCCCCGCGTCAGGCTCTGGGCTGATGGCTCAGAGCCTGGAGCCAGTTTCCGATTCTGTGTCTCCCTCTCTCTCTGCCCCTCCCCCGTTCATGCTCTGTCTCTCTCTGTCCCAAAAATAAATAAACGTTGAAAAAAAAATTAAAAAAAAAAAAGAAGTAGAATTGCTGGATTAAGTGGTAATTCTGTTTAATTTTTTGAGGCACTTCCATACGGTACCATAATGGCTGCACCATTTTACATTCTCACCAGTAGTGCACAAGAGTTCCAATCTCTCCATATTCTCTCCAACACTTGGCTATTTTCTGTTTTTTAATTAATTTTAATTAATTAATTAATTTTTATAATAGGCATCCCAATGGATGTTAAGTAGTATCACATTGTGGTTTTCATTTGCATTTTCCTAATCAGCAATGTTGAGCATCTTTTCATGTGCTTCTAGTCAATTTATAGATCTTCTTTTATATACATATATATCTTCTTTGGAGAAATATCTACTCAAATCATTTGCTCATTTTAAGCTGGGTTGTTTGCCTCTCTGTTTTTCAGTTTTAGGAGTTCTTTACGTATTCTTGATAGTAAAACTTTATCAGATATATAATTTGCAAATATTTCTTTTCAGTTCTACAGCATGTCTTTTTACTTACATGATAGCATTATTTGATGCACAAAGTTTTTAATTTTGATGAAGTACAAATTGTCTATTCTTTCTTTTGTTGCTCATGGTTTTGGTGTCATATCTAAGACTCCACAGCCAAATCCAAAATCATGAAGATATATACCTATGGTTTTTTTGCTAAAAGTTTTATGGTTTTTCCCTTATATTTAGCTCTTTGATCCATTTTGAGTTAATTTTTATATATAGTGTGAGGCTGGGGTCCAAGTTCTTTCTTTTGCATATGAAAATCCAGTTGTCTCAGCCCTCTCTGTTGAAGAGACTATTCTTTCCCCATTGAACAGACTTGGCAACTTGTGAAAACTCAGTTGGCCTAAGATAGATGTATTTATTTCTGGACCCTCAATACTATTCTAATGGTCTATCTGTATATCTGTACCACACTGTATACTGATTACTATAGCTTTGTAGTAAGTTTTTATATCTGGAAGTATGAATCTTTCCAACTGTTTCCTCTTTTTCAAGACTGTTTGGCTATTTGGGGCCGTTGCAATTCCATATGAATTTGAGGATTGGTTTTCCCATTTCTGCAAAAAAAAAAGTCTATTGGAGTTTTGATACGGATTTCTTTGAATCTGTAGAACACTTTGGGTATTGACATCTTAATATAAAGTCTTCTTATAGAAGACCATGAACACAGTGTCTTTCCATTTGTTTAAGTCTTTAATTTCTTTCATTAATTTCTTGTGCTTTTCAGCATCCAAGCCGAATGTCCTTAAATTTCCCAGGTGTTTTATTCTCTTAGATGCTATTGTAAATGGAATTGCTTTATTCTCTTTTAGATTGTTCATTGCTGGTCCATAGAAACACAACTGATTTTAGTGTGTTGATCTTATACCCTACAACTTTGTTGAATTACTGCTAGTAGCTTCCTTGGGGATTCTTTGGGATTTTCTATAAATATAGGATCATATCATTCTGCAAACAGAGATGGTTTTAATTCTTCCTGTCCAGTTTGGATTTTTTCTTTTTATTTTTATTTCTTTTATTTCTTTTCTTATCTAATTGCTCTGGCTAGAATTTCTAGTATGATGTTAAGTAGCAATGTTGACTGTAGACATCCTTCTCTCATTCCTGATCTTGGGGGAAAGCTTTCAGTCTTTCACCATGGAGTATGGTATTATCTGTGGGTTTTTCATAAATTCCCTTTATCATGTTGAGGGAGTTAAAATGAATTTTTAAGATGCTATTTGTAGAAATAATTTGAGGCCTGGGGTGAGATTGTCATTCTCCAGAGGCAATTTGCTATTGCTTTTGCCAGCTCCTCGTGGCCTAGGCAATGAAGGATTACTTTAAGTCAAATTCAGGTTTGGGATTTCTGGGCATCTGCAAATAGAGCAAAGGGTGGCTTATTCCTTTACTCCCTGGGTGCAGCCATCTAGGGTTCTATCACAAAGCAGGGGACTGATGCACTGGGTCCTTATTTTTCAGGATCCTGGACTCAAAATTTGTCTTTCTAACACTGTTTGTCTGTCAAAGCCAGAAGTATAAGTGTCCAGGGCAGAAGATTCCCCGATGGTGCACACACCTTTCTGGATTCCTTCTCTTTAACCTTTGCCTAGTTTTTCCTCATTGTCTCCATACTTTTTTTTGATACTTTAAAGGAGAAATGGTCTCAGTGTGTTAGTCTCATCTGATCTAGTGAGAAAAAAAAGTTGCTATACTTGGTTTCAGGGATCTCCAAGAATCTTCCATAATACTAGGACATGTACTATTGTAGCCTTTTGTAAGAGAAAAACACTGAGGAGCAAAGAAGGCCAGTGAGTTGTTAGGATCAGAGCTAGGGCTAAGCCATCTCCCTCCCTTCCTCCTTCCTTCCATCCATCCTTCCTTTCTGATTCACTTCCATGAAAATGACTCTGTTTATATCTCCAAATTCCAATTGTTTATCAAGAGAACATTGGCTATTGCATTAATTACAACAGAATTTTAAAATTCTCTACAATTCAGAAATCATTTTTAAAATGGTGAAGTTATTTTAATTTCTGGATCAGTCTCTCCCTTTGCCCCCAAATCACATTTCACAGAGAAAGTAGATCCCTCCCCTAACCCACCAACACCAAAATCTTCTGCTGTGCCGCCTGGAGCTCTCTTTCCATGTCATTTATAAATAGAAGGTATTGATTTCCATATATTTTGGAAGGACATCTAATACATAAATGGGAATTCACTGGAGGTTTCTAACATTCGGTACTCTCCCCATGATGTGCCAACTGGCACCACACTATATTTAATTCATCACTGATACCTCCCAAGTATCTCAAATCCATCCAGTTCTAGATATCTCCACCATCCATACCTTAATCCAAAATACTGTCATTTCCTGCCTAGATGACAGCAATAACATGTAAACTCTACATTCTCTTGGGCATCCCTCAATCCATTTTCTGTAGAGGTTGCTTTTAGGCAAACAGACTTGAGTAATGGAAAGGTCCCACAGTGACCACCTGGCTGGATACAGACAGGCCCATTCGGCAATTCACCTCAAAATATCCATAGGCCTTAACTGACCAATGGGCTACTTACAACTAGGCACAGTTACCAAGACAGAGAAAATTCCATTTGTAGCCCTACCTCCTTGCCTTCCCTCCTTAAAAGCAGCACCCTCCCACCACCTCTCCTCAGCTGTCCTGTCCACTGCTCCCTTCTATCTCTTTTGTTCTGCCTCAGGTGAGAGGCACCTCCCTTGCCAAGGGCTTCCACCTGACCATCACCCCATATTTGGGGACCCCCAACGGATAGGACAGATACCCTAGTTAGGCACCACATTTTCTATATTGTGGTCAGAAAGCTCTTTCCAAAGCTCCTTATAATCTGGTTTTTGGCACCATGTAGAATTCTCCGTCACACTGAACCCAGCTGCAGTAGGCCTTGGAACAATGATCTGTGTACTGTCAATCTAACCACTAGACTGAACATTCCTTACCTTGGTGGCTTTTGCTAATCCTTACATCCTCAGTGTCTGGCACATAGTGGGTGCTTAACAATTTTGGAATATTACATAATTCAATAACTCTGTCATTTACTTATTTATTCTGTTTACTGTCTGTTTCTCTCCTACCCAGAAGACATGGATTTTGTCTGTTTTGTTCACTTATGTATTTTAGGAGCCTAAGAGGGCCTGGTGCTAAGAATCCCTTGTAAACTATTGTGGAGAAATGGATGAAGGAGGGAGGTGACTCCAGTGAGAACCTAACATCCTGGCAGTCCAAGGATCTTGTTTTGGTATTGTGCCAAGACCTTAAAAAGTGCTGCCTGAGAATTTCTAGATAGAGAATGTCTCCAGGAAATTTGAATTTGTACTCCAGTGCTCTAAATGACGCCAGCCTGAGGCTCAGCCATGTTATAGATAAAAACTGGAGGAAAAGGCAGAGTTTGGCCACAGTCCAGCTTTTTGAGGTCAGCCACTTTATCTGTGGAATTCCCCACCCCCAGTTCATCCCTTGGCCATCCCTTTAAATTGGAAAATAAATCCCATTCCTGCTAAGGTGTTGGCTGATAAAGGCTTGAGCTATTGCCCCTTCAAGAGGAATTTGCATTTTAATAGAGCCTCGTCAAGCCCCAAAGGAATCAATATCTCTAACGGTGAAATTTCAAGCACCAGCAACTGAGATGTTCCGGGCGAGACTCTCCAGTGTTTCGGGTCCAGCAGGCGACTCCTTCAGTTCCACAGTACAATTGTGAAAAAATGCCCTGGGGAATGACCTCCCATTGCCCTTTATTACTATGAACTTTGCCTTTTTAGCTTGATTCCTTCAGACTTTCTAACACTCCTGGGTCTCTTAATACGTGAACACATCCTTTTCAACACCAGCGGTCTTAAAGTTGTCACATCAACAGGGCCACAAAGCGAATTATGACAATCAGAACTTCCAAGTTTTCTTGGCATCTCAAAGAAGCTGACAATCAATTTAAAACCTTATACTGGCTAAAGGGAGTAGGGACGATTTAATAGGCCCTTACTGACGTTGTTCATTTAAATTCGTTTTGTGCAATTTGTTTTAAGCCCAAACTTTTCATTTGCATCAGGAGCCCTGCAAACTAAAGGTGGGTAAGAGACGTCCGTTTGTGAACTGGGAATGTTTTAAATGCCGAGTCCTCCCGGGCCCAGTTCTCAGACGATGGCTTGGGAAATTGCGGAACTGCAGAAAAGCGGCATCTTGGATCTTGGAATTCCGCATTTGGTAGGCGCTGCTGCGCGCCACACCTGGGGCAGCGCGCTCGGCATTCACCTCTCCTCTCCCAGACTGGCCGTGCGGTCTCCCCCTGCACCCCCCGCCCCCGCCGCCGCGGAAAGCCCGGGTCCCGGGCTGGCCCCGGGCTCGGCCCGCGGCTCGGTCCCTGCGGCTCCGGCCGGCCCTCGGGGCCCGGCTCCCGCGGACTCAGGGTTCGGTCGCGGAGGCTGCTGCCCTCGACCTTGACGCGCCTGCGGTCCCCACTCCCGTCCCGCGCGGGAGGCGAGAGCGCCGAGGCCGGCCGCGGGGACCGCACCTGCGCCCACCCGCTGCCGGCTCGCGCTCCGGCCCCCCGTCCCAGCCAGGCGCGCGGCGGCGGGGCTCGCGCCCGGGGACGGCGGAGGCTCGCCCCCGGCACGCGGCAGCGGCGGCGGCTCGCGCCCGCGCTCGGGCGAGAGAACGCGCGGAGCGGGCGGGAGAGGGCGCAGCGCGGCGCGGCCGGCGGGCGGGCGGCCCTGCGGAGCGGCGGCGGCGGCATGGGCGCGGGCACGGGCAGGGGCAGCGGGCGCCCGGCTCCCCGCCCGGCCCGGCCCGCTCCCGGAGCGCGGCCGCCGCAGCCCCCGCGGCCCGCGGGAAGGCCGTCCCCTCGCCCGGCGCAACTTGCCTCGGACCCTCTGTGAGGAGAGGCGGCGGCGGCGGCGGCGCGCGCCGAGGCCGGGCGGGAGCGGGGCGAGGCGTGCGGGCGCCCGGCGCGATGCCTCGGGCCAGCGGTCCCCGCGCGCCGCGCCCCGCCGCGCTGCCCCGCAGCCTGTCCCGCCTGCGCGAGTGCCCGGGCCGCTCCCGCATCGTGCTGGCGCTCGGGGCCACGCAGATGGCGCTCGGATGCCTCATCGTGGCGGTGAGCTTCGCCGCGCTGGCGCTCACCACCTCGGCCCGCGTCCGCCACTCCTGTCCCTTCTGGGCTGGCTTCTCGGTGAGTGTCTTCGGCCGGGCAGGGGAGGTGTGCTCCGGGCCCCGAGGCTGTGGCCCGCCCGGGACGGCACCGAGGGCTCGAAGTTCGGGGCGCGAACACCCGGGGCCGAGCTGCTGCAGCGCGGGGTGCAGTTCAGAAAACTCCGGGCTGAATAACTCCGGGGACCTTACCGCTCTCGGAGCATCGCTTTCCCTTTCCTGGAGCGCTGATCCCCGAGTTACTTTTCTTGGAGGGAACCGAAGCCGGGCGCCCGCCCTCCTCCGGGTGAGGGTGGGCAGCGCGCGCGCGACCGGCCGCGGGGTCTCCACTGGGCCCTCGGGGAGTCTGCGCTCTGGGGACCCGCGACTCGCGACGCGCCCCGGCCGGACTCGGTGCCGGACCCAGCAGCCAAGAGGCCCTGACAGAAGCGGGGAGGCGGGGTCCGAACCGGGTGCGGGGCTGCGACTCTGCGCGCGTCTCGCCTTCGCGGCGGCCGGAGCTGGGGCCTGGGGCGGGGCGGGGGGGGGCGGGGTGCGGCGCGCTGGGCGCGTCCCGTCCGGTGCTGGTCAGTCCCGGCGCGGAGAACGGCTGGTCCCCCTGCGGCCATTCAGAGACTTGGCGTTGGGGATTTCGCGTTTCCCGCGTGCGTCTGGAACGCAGTGCTCTGGGGGCGGCGGGACTGTGCAGGCGACCCGAAGCCGGCGTCCAGGGGCGTGTTTTCTGAGCTTCAGACCTCCACGGTGCCCGATTTTCAGGCTGTTGACCCCCAAATTAGAGAAGCCAGTGACTAAGAATCCTCCACAGGAAAAAGCCACCAGGAGAGCTCTATTTTAAGGAAGTGATTGTCCGTCCCCAAGAGTTAATTGGGGGGGGGGGGGCATTTTATAGCCTTTTGATGAAAGTTGTGTTTTCCTTACATTAGTAAAGAATGGACTTACGGAAATGGAAGAAATACACGCAGGGCATTTGTGAAGAGAAGCACTTGTTCTGAGAACTCTTGACATCTGTAACTACATTTGGTTTATGGTGCTGGAGTACATTTTATAGGCTTAAGCTGCAAACTCAGTATGTTTTAATTCCATCTCCAGAAATCCAAACTAAGCCTTTGTAATGAACGTTTGCTGTTTGTTCTCGAATGTTGAAATTTAACAATTCTACCCAGCTTTGCTTTTTTCGTGATGTTGCTCTTTTGTAATGGCCTCTGTTCTCCCAAGTTCACGCATGGTTTTTAAAATGGGATCTGAGTAAAACTGACTGTGAGACACCCTGATCGATACAGGTGTGGTCCTTCATCCTAATGGGGGTATTAATTTTCAAAGCTTATTTCAGACCACGGTTGAGTCTTGGAGAGCTGATTAGGAACAACAGTATGTGTGGCCACAGCTCAGAGTGTTTAAATCAGAGAGAGGAGGTTGGAGGCAGGAACCGGGGAGCCATGATTCAAACGGACCACTATATATAGTTTTCACACATCTGTTGCTCAGTTTTTAGCATTATTTAATATGCATTATTTTCATGTCGTCTGTTTTGTGGGCACTGATGTTTATGTCTGCTGCAACCAGCCTACAGGTGGCAGACTGGTAAATTAGCTTCACTTCCTGGCTCCTCCCTGAGCCTCCCTTTCTCCCACTTAGCCTTAGCTATGATTTTGGTACTCCCAAAGGGCAATGAAAAACAGCTGCCTTTTAAGAATAAAGCCAAAAGGGAAAACATTACCTGGACACGGTGGTAAAACTATTCATGTGAAAAATTCATACTCCAGTTTAGTCTAAAGAGGCAAGTAAGTATGTAAAACAATAATTCACTTTGCATTTCCGGTGTTATTCCTTTCAACGACTACAACCTATTCGTTTTAACTTCCCACAATTCAGAGTGGTTCTGCAATTGTGTCTATGTGCAGGCATTTCTCTGGGTTCTGGGGACAACAATGAACACAACAAACTCTGCCTACATTTTTGAGATTTTAAAGTAACCTCCACCTTCCATCTGTCTCCTACCCTACCCCCTCACATCCACTTTCTCATTGCCTTGTTTTCTTTCTTCAAACTTAATCTGCTGCAAGCACCATTGAAATTCTTTTAATACGGTGTATTCCATTTTTCACGTATTGCTTCTGTCCTTTGTAGAAGTGGTGGTTGATTCTAGTTATGCTGGGACAGGTTTGCATGTTAGCATGGCTGTGAGTGGTTAACATTGGCCCCTTACCTTATGTATGCCTATCCCCTGAGACCTGGAAACTTCCCTGAAAGGGTATTTTTCATTTAAGAATAGTGACTGGGGTATCTGACTTTATACTGAAATCAGATTGTGGGGTTAGGGCCACACTCTGGTTCCTCTGCATCTTCTGTAATGAAATATGAGGGCTCTAGAAATCTCTAGATTTCTAGGCCTTCTCTATGCTTTGCACGTAATGAAGACTCACTGTAAAAATGAGTTGCCTCTATTTAAGAAAAAGTAATGCATCAGAAAAAGAGCTCACATTTTTTGAGCCCATACTGCATGCCAGACGTTAAAGCTTAGTGTCTTATATGGTGTGATAGCACATTTCGTCTGTGGCCCTTGGTGCTCACGCTCTTGTGCAGTTCCCTCCACTTGAATTTGGACCCGGCTTCTGACTTGCTTAGCCAGTAGAATCCTGATAACAGAGGCAGTCTCAATGCTGGGCCTGAGCCCTAAGAAGTCTTGGCAGCCTCTGCTGAGCACACTGAGATGAAGGGCGATTAAATCACTTGCTGTATTTATTAGTCGAGGTTCTGCAGAGAAAGAACCAATAGCTTGCTCCTTCATTCACTTGAACTGGCTGACATGGAAGCCTAGAAAGCCCGTGATCTTGCCATCAGGAAAGCCGGTGGTATAATTCACTCCGGGTCTAAAGGGCCAACAACCAGAGGTCAGTGGTTTAATTCCTGGTGCAAGTCTGAACATCTGAGAACCAGGAGTGCTGGTATCTAAGGGCAGGAGAAGACAGATGTCCCAGCTGAGTCAGAGAATGTGAAATCACCCATCCTCTGTCTTTTTTGTTCTCTGCAGGCCCTCAAAGAATAGGATGATGCCTGCCCATCTTGGTGAGGGCCATTAGTCAGCCGACTGATGCAAATGCTAATCTCTCCCACACACTCACAGAAACCTTTTACCAGCTATCTGGGCATCCTCTAGCCCAGTCATGTGGACACATAAAATTAACCATCACACCTGCTTAAGGTTACAGCTAAGAAGTGGCCACTGTTGGGTTTGAACTTAGTTGCTTTGAAGTTAGAGGCCATACTTCCAGCCCTTAGACTTAAACTGCGCACCTCACCACACCCCCCCCCCCCCCCCGCCCCAGGCAGAGGCAGAGGGGATGGAATAAAAAAGCACAGTAGTAAAGAGTCAAAGGTAAAGGCCTCAAGGAGGTCACACCTGTTTCTTAGGAAAAACACAAAACATGCATGGAAAGGTGAAGATTCAAGAAAAATTTGGCGAGGCATCACATTTGGGATGGATATGTAAGGTTTAGGGAGTACCTTGGCAAAGGTGGAGAGAGGCAGCGGGGCAGTTGGTATATCAATCACCTGCAGACCACCTTCAAATGGCATTCCTGCCCTGGGTCCTTGCTACCCAGCAGGGAGTTGGGGGGTGGACTGACTCCCTCATAGATGAAGGTCCAGCCCATTTTGAGAGCTGGTGATCTATAAGAAGAGTTTCTAAGACTCACGGAGCTAGGTCTTGAGTAGTTACCCTTTAGCAGGGAAGCTTCATTATGTTTCTTTGAAAATTTCGTAAGGCCCAGGACATCAGAGACAAATTCACAATGTGAATTATCCACATTACCAGTTACATAGTTGATAAAGACATAGTCATTGGGAGCCGACTGTGTAACTGTGTATGTATGTGTGTATGTATATTTTTTTTCTGTAAAAGCAACACTGTTGCATTTTTTCATAGCCCAAAGACAGTATATACTTGTTGCAGTAACTGAAACAAAGAAAAAATGAGAGCAGTGCCTCCTTCTATCCCAATTCTATACCCAGAGGTAACCTGTATTACCAGTGTTGGGTAATGTTCCATGCTTTTCTTTACAATCACAAAAGTGTGAAAATTTATGTATATGTGTGGAATATGTTTCTTTTCTTTTAAAAAGATTTACAAAAGGATTGTACTGTACACCTTACTCTGTGACTTTTTAAGTCTAGTATATACTAAATATCCCCAGCCATAACCCATTATTATCATTATCCCCATTATTTGTAATGACTGTATTAGAGTCCGTAGTATGAATTATCATAATTTATTCCATTCTCCTCCTGTTGGAGATATTCTGGTTGTAGCAGTTCTCCATCTCTACAAACATTGCTGCTTATCTAACCTTAGGGGCCAATCCTTGTTTTTGAATGCAAATTCCCCAAAGTGGATTTGCCACAGGGTATTCAAATTTAGAATTTTGTTGGACATTGCCAGATTAACTTCCACAGAAGATTGTAGTCATTCCTAACCACAGGAGCATTTTATAAGTGTGCCCTTTGCCACCCTCTCCCCAGCACAGGATGTTACAAATACAGGATTTGTATTTACCCTATGGGAGAAAAAAGACATTTCCTGTTTTCATTTGATCTGTATTTCCATGGTTCCTTTATTATATGCAAGTATTTTCTTGCAATATCTTCACTTCTCATTTGGCTTAATTTTTGGCATCTTTTGCCCTATAGAAAATTTAAGGACTTTTTATGTAGTCAGTTTCATTTGTTTTCTCTTTTACAGTTTCAGGGTTCTTTTCTCTGAGTTAAAGGGGTTGTCATTACAGAGGTCACACAGATACTTCTTTTCAACTTCCTTCTGATGTTTTCAGATTTTAACTCATCCAGAATTGCTTTTGCATATGGTATGAAAAAAAAGGCATAACTTTATTTGCTTTCAGACAAATATCCTATGTGGTTCTGTTTTGGGGCTCTATTCAGTTTTACTTTTTAAATTGTCTATTACAAAGTCAATGCAGCATCATTATTTTGATTATAGTAACCGCATGTTTCACTCTGGTAAAGCATGAGCCTCCACACTCCTTGCTTTTTCAAAAGTGCCTTAGCTGTTATTCCATATGAACTTTAAAATATCTGTGTCCACTTATTCTTTACTTTAGGATGCCTTTATTTCATCTCTGTTCCTGAAGGGCATTTTCACTAGGTATAGAATTCTGGGTTGGCAATTCTTTCCTTTTAGGGTTTAAAAACATCCTAATTCCAAAAATAATAATAATAAAAATATCCTAATCCCTTAAAAAAATCCCCATTCCTGCTGTCCTCCATGTTTTCTGATAGAAATCCATGGTGACATAAATTGTCATTGCCAAGAAGGTGACAGACATTTTCTCCTGTCATTTCCATTCTGCCATTAAACTCATCCAGTGAGTTTTTATTTTACTTATTATCTTTTCACTTAAAAAATTTCCCTTTGGTTCTTCTTCATGTCTCCTATTTTTTCCCCCTTACTTTTGTGTAGTTTTCTTTCATTTCCAAAATAGTGACCCTTACTCATTGGAGCATTTTTATTATTGTTGCTTTAAAGTCTTTTTGTTTGAGAATTCCAAAATCTATCATTGTTTTCCCATGGAGGTTGAAATTTTTCCTGAATCTGTGCATGCTGAATAATTTTGGATTGTGTCCCAGACATATTGAATATTATGTTGTGAGTCTCTGGATATTGTTTCAACCCTAAGGAGACTGTTGATGGTTTTGTTTTTAGCAGGCTCTCTTTCCTCCTGAGTTTAGACCACAAGTTGTGACCAGCTTACTGTGGGTTGTGGTTCTAACATCAGTTCATTTTTCAAAATCTCTGCAGTCCTATTCAGATCTGTCCTGCACATGTGCCACTCAGTGGCCAATCTGGTGATTAGATGGTGATCTGTCCTGTAGATCCGTTCCCAAAGTTTGTGTTTTCTGTTTAAGGTAGTATGTACACATGCATACCTTGCAGGTGAGCCCATGAGTTCATAAACAAACTTCAGGGATCTCTTTCCCTGGCTCCTCGTCTCTGTGATATGGGTGTCTTCTATGTTCCTGGGGCTGTCCGTATCCAGTCCTCCAAGGAAGCTAGGGCTTTACCTCGCTTTGCTGCATAATTCCTGTACCTGCATTTGGCTAGGGGACATACAGTAGGAGGACAGATAGAGAATCAGCAACAAGGCTTTTCCCTGTCTTCTTGGGACCAAGCTCCCACACTCAGAGAGGAAGATTCTTCTGTGCCTTGCCTGTTCTTGCTGCTGCTATGGTATTGTGTGAGGGCGGGGGTGTGAGAGAAAGAAGAAAGAGAAATCCAAAAGAGAAGACAATGGCTATTGCCTTACTCTTTTATGGCATTGGGAGGCATATTTCCAAATCCTTGAGCCAGAACTAGAGGGCTTCCAGCCTGTCTGGTTGCATGAGTGTTCAATTTTGGGTTTCAGGCTGTGCTGAGCTTTGGCTAGGGGGTACTGAAGAGGGAAAAATGATAAAGTACTGCCAATTTGGTGGTACTTTTAACTGTATTGTTCTTCCCTAGTCCACCTGGTACTTTATTTTTCAGAGTTTTCAAGCTGTTTATTCTATACATTCTGTTAGGTCTTACAGGTGTAATCAGTGGGAGACACAGGGTAATGTGTGCTTGCTGACTCACCTGGAATGAGAATCTCAGTGTTTTTACTATACTTACTACTTGAACCAAACATCCTATATTCAGATAAGTGTCCTTTTTAAAAGTCCAAAGACACACAGTTTTCCATTTGCAATAACTGGTAATATTGAACCCAGGAGGAGTTTACTAAATAATGAGCTCCAGAAAACGATATGATGACTGTCAAAGATTTTCATAAATCATAGGGATGAACGTTGACTATATTTAACTGGAGAACTAAAACATGACAGGGCACCTGGGTGGCTTAGTTGGTTGACTCTCGGTTTCTGCTCAGGTCACGATCTCACAGTTTTATGAGTTCTAGCCCTGCTTCTGGCTCTGCGCTGACAGTGCAGAGCCTGCTTGGGATTCTCTCTCTCTTCCTTTCTCTCTGCCCCTCCCCTGCTCACACTGTCTTTGTCTCTCTCAAAAATTAATAAATAAATTTAAATTAAAAAAAACCCTAAAACATGACAATAGGGGAGCAAATCAATGCATAAGTGTTACGTGCTTTGATTATATAGAATTGTGCAGTTAAAAAAATAAATGGTAGGAGATGAGGGGAAAGTAAAGAGAAAGTAGCATACACTCCTTGTCACATTAGCTAAATTAACTAGGAGTAGAAAATGTCTCTTGAGGCCAACGAAACAAGTAGGAGAAAGTTAAATTTATTTAAGACTATAAAGATTAGCACCAAATTAATACTAGAGACTCAAGCTGATGGTTTGACAAGAGTGAGGGAGGAAGAAGCATCTCCTGGCTACTTGCATCATTGCTTGTAGCAGTGAGGTCATAATATCTAAAAGAAGAGGTTACCGAGGGGGTTATACAGGGTACTAATATAAAAGCAGTAACTAGAACCCACATCCTTCTTGCATACCTAAAGAAATGCAGAGAGAGATAGAGAAAGCAAGCAGAAACTGCAAGCCCACATGCCTAAAGACTTTGTGTATGTGTGTAGGTGTTTTAAATGTAAGGTTAAAAAAAATCTGCCAAAGCTGATGCCAAATATATAGACTGTATTAATATATGTAAATGGGCTTAATTAACCTAGTTAAAAAACCTTTTCAGGTGACTAACAAAGCAAGATCCAGAGATAGACCTTAAAAAAAAAAAGCTGGAAAGGCTAAAAATAAAACAAAAAACTGGAAAAGATACACCAGGCAATTTCAAATAAAGAGAGGGCAAGTGGACAGACAAGGTGCAGTTCATCTATTCTTGCTTATTCATGATACAAGATAATGCCATTTTCATATTTTTATTCTCCTGATGAACATTTGACAGTACTTACCGCTCCTTTATAGAGAAATGGTTTATTTCTTTTATTTAGAAATTTTCTTATTCTGTTTATTTTATTTACTTATTTTCTTAAACTCATTGTTTTTAAGTTTATTTATTTGGAGAGAGAGTGTGCACATACGTGTGCATGAGCACAAGTAGGGGAGGGGCAGAGAGAGAGAGGCAGAGAGAGAATCCCAAGCAGGGATGTGAACCCATGAACCATGAGATCATGACTTGAGCTGAAATCAAGAGCCGGATGCTTAACCAACTGAACCCCCCAGATGCCCTTTTTTTTTAAAAGAGACAGAGCATGAGCAAGGAGAGGGGCAGAGGGAGAGGGAGAGAGAGAATCCCAAACAGGCTCCGTGCTCACTCAGCAAGGAGCCCAATGTGGGGCTTGATCCCACAACCGTAGAATAGGACCTGAGTTGAAATTAAGAGTTGGATGCTCAACAAGCTGAGGTAGCCAGGCGCCCTTTACCTATTCTATTAAAAAAAATTTTTTTTAATGTTTATTTTTGAGAGAGACAGAGTGTGAGCAGGAATGGGCAGAGAGAGAGGGAGACACAGAATCCCAGTAGGCTCCAGGCTCTGAGCTGTCAACACAGAACCCGACGCAGGGCTCAAACTCATGAACTGTGAGATCATGACCTGAGCTGAAGTCAGACTCTTAACCAACTGAGCCACCCAGGTGTCCCATTACTTATTCTATTTTTAAGTAACTTTGGGCTTTCTATACCTACATTCATGTCACCTATAAATAATTTTATTTTTTCATGTCCAGTATTTCTCGTATTTCAATATTTGTTTTCTACTGCTTATTTCTTTTAGTTATTGCATTGATCGAAACCTCAATAATTTCAAAGGATAGTTTGAAAGGAAACACTGATGTCTTGTTTTTCATTTTAGCAGGAATGGCTTTCATTTCATTGCTTTAAGCTGATGTTTGATTTTATTTCTTAGTAACTAGGTAAGTTTGAATACTTAAATTTTGCTACAATTTCAAACTTGTGGAGAAGTTCTAAGAAAAGCCCTAAGACTCGGGGCGCCTGGGTGGCGCAGTCGGTTAAGCGTCCGACTTCAGCCAGGTCACCATCTCGCGGTCCGTGAGTTCGAGCCCCGCGTCAGGCTCTGGGCTGATGGCTCGGAGCCTGGAGCCTGTTTCCGATTCTGTGTCTCCCTCTCTCTATGCCCCTCCCCCGTTCATGCTCTGTCTCTCTCTGTCCCAAAAAAATAAATAAAAACGTTGAAAAAAAAAAAAAGCCCTAAGACTCCTTAATCTAGGGTATGTTAATAATTCACCAATTATTAACATTTTTTTTGCCTTATTAGCTTTATCATTTGCAGATGCCCAAACGTCTGATTGACCAACGGATCCATCAGCAATGCATCTATCTACATATTTTTTCTAAACCACTTGCAGGTACATTGCAGACCTCATGCCTCCTTTCCCCTAAATACTTCAGTCTTTCCTTGTAAGGGCATAATGTACACATGGGGCACTAATAAAAGTCAGGAAACGAACAGTGACACAACAGTCCATATTCAAGTTTTGCCAATGTCCCCAAAGTGTTCCTTATAAATATTTCTCCTGCCTGCTCTCTAGTTTAGCATTCACACTAGGAGTTTAAAATTCATACGTAGGTACTTAATTTTTCAGGTATTTTTAGTTGTGTATTTATATAATCCCTTGGTTTTTCTCCTTCAGTAATCGATAAACTGAAGTATGTTGATAGATTTCCTAACATTGAATTATCCTTGGACTTCTGAAATAATCCTTATCACTTATTCTCTTAACATAGTATTGGAATTCATGTGCTAATGTATTAAGATGTTTGCTTCTATGATTACATACAAAGGTGGGCTGGAGTTTGTGTGTCCATGCATGTTCACTGGCACACACTATCTTTATTAAGTTTTGTTAAGTTGTGTTGGCTTTGTAAAATAAATTGTTGAGTTTTCCATATTTGTCTGTGGATTAGCATGGGAAAGAGCTGTTCTTTGTAAAGTTAGCTCATCTGTAAAGCCTATTGCCTATTTTAAGTGCTAGATTAATAACCATTAATAGTCTTACATATTGGTCTATTCAAGTTGTCATCTCAGCAAATTTTGGCTTTTGGTTTTATTTATTTTTTTCTACTTGAAAATTGTCACTTGCTGTCTATTATAATCATTTCTAGTTCATTAAGTTCCACTTTTTATCCTTATTACATTCCTCCTCTATTTTGTTTTATTTTCTTAGTTTTGTATATTTTTAAGTTGCATATTTGACATATTCATTCTTGTTTAAATAATAAAAGCAATTATTTACCATTTTATTCTGTGTATAGGTATATTTGTAGCACACAGATTTTTTTTCATTTTTTTAATGTTTATTTATTTATTTTGAGAGAGACAGCACAAGTCGGGGAGGGGCAGAGAGAGAGACAGAGAGAGAGAGTGTGTGTGTGAGAATCCCAAACAGGCTCTCCACTGTCAGTGCAGAACCCCGCATGGGGTTTGATCTCACGAACTGTGAGATCATGACCTGAGCCAAAATCAAGAGTCGGATGCTTAACTGACTGAGCCCCTGAGGTGGCTCACAGATTTCAGTAAAGTGTTCTTCCACTTATATTCATTTTTAGAAGTTTATAATTTTAGTCTTGATTTTTATTTTGATTCTGGGGTTCTGTAAAAGAACTTTTCTTAATTAGCAGATAGTCTTTTTTGAGAGGTGGAGGTTGGGTGTCATTGTTGTGTTACTGATTTCTTGTTTTACTTAATGATAGTCAATGCAGCTTGCCAAGTTTCTTTTTGTTATTTAGTAGCTTTTAAAATCATCAGTACATTGTTACTTTTTCAAAGTTAAATATTTTACTTTTTTTTTTTTGTCTGTGTGATTTGTCACATTGTTTGACAGGTGTGTCAAAGTCATCCCCTGTTTTATGTTTTGAATTCTTGTATTTCTATGACTTTGCTTTATGTTACTTATTTATTTATTTAAAATGTTTATTTATTTTTGAGAGAGAGCATGTGTGCATGCCCACATGCACATGAGTAGGGGAGTGGAGGGGGGTGGGGAGAGAAAGAGGATCTTCACTGACAGCAGCAAGCCCAGTGTGGGGCTTGAACTCACAAACCACAAGATCATGACCTGAGCTGAAGTCAGATGCTCAACTGACTGAGCCACCCAGATGCCCGCATTGCTTTATTTATTTATTTTTACCTTGATGTTGTTTTGTGTGTATGTGTTTATGACTATGCCTTATTTATTTATTTATTTATTTATTTATTTAATGTTAAATTATTCTCAAATTGGTTTCCATACAACACCCAGTGCTCATCCCAAAAGGTGCCCTCCTCAATACCCATCACCCACCCTCCCCTCCCTCCCACCCCCCATCAACCCTCAGTTTGTTCTCGGTTTTTAAGAGTCTCTTATGCTTTGCCTCTCTCCCTCTCTAACCTCTTTTTTTTTTCTTCCCCTCCCCCATGGACTTCTGTTAAGTTTCTCAGGATTATGCCTTATTTATTGATGATACCTTCTGTCATAACATAGTATACATCTTTGTTGTGAGCTTTTGGTATTAGATTCCACTTTACTGATATTAATATCACCACTCCTGCCTTAAAAAAATTACTACAACATTAGAGACTTTTATTGTCCCTGTAATTTTTGTAGTCAACACCTTTTTGTAGTCAACACATATTTATCAGTTTCTTTGGCTTACCATTGCTTCTTATATCCTGTTACTTTCTTGGGGCTTTAATTTATTCTTTAGTCGAAGTCATCTTTAGCAATTCTTTCAGTGAAAGTTTGTGAGTGTTAATTTGTCTGAAAAAATTCTCTATTTCACTCTATCTTTTGAAAGATTGTTTATCTGGCTGTAAAATTCTAGGTTGACAGTTATTTTTCCTCAGTATTTTGAGGATGTCTTCTAGCCTCTGGTTTTGTAGAAATTCTGTTCTTATAGTCAGCTTGTAAGAAATCTTCCTTTTCTTGGGTTGCTTTTTAAGTTATCTTCTTGACTTGATGGTCTGCACTTTCAGTGACTGTGGATTTACAGCATGAATCCTGTTCTCAAGTTCAGCCTTTTGAGGATTGATCATGTCTTTCCATATGTATCCTGGACTTCCTTCTACCTTGCTAGTCTGTTTTCCTCTTGTTCAGATTGTCTGACTCTGTCTTTCTGTGATGCATTCTGAATACCTTCCTCATGTTTCTTCCATTTCATGAGCTCCTTTTAGCTGTTTATTATCAGCTTTTGAACCTAAGCCTTTGAGTTTCTGAACTCAATGACTATGTTTTTTATTTCCAAACCTTCTATTTTTCTCTTTTCTAAGTCTGCCTTTTCTTCTGTCTTAGTACTTTGTTCTTAAGGTCTTGATCCTCTCTTTTATGTCTTTAATAAATTTAAGCAAAAATGGTTTTATATGCCTTGTCCTTTGGTATTTCCCTTACCAGAAGTCCTGTGGACTACTCCTGTGTTATCTGCTCATGGGCAGGGGATGTGGTTTCTTGTATATTTTGTAATAGGGTTTTGTAGGGGGCAGAGGGGTTGAGCACATCTTCAGTGGCCTTTTGCTGTGGAAACCTCACATGATCTAAAATCAGCATTCGTTCCTTCAGAGAGGCTTTACAGAACTTCTGTTAGGCTCCAGATATCACCATCCTGGGACCAATTTCTGTTAATTTATTTGCTTGAGAGTTCCTTCCTCATGTGGTTTCCAGAAATGTATTGAGTGTTTATTCTTTGAGCTTTATGCTTTGATTTTAGTTCTGGTTTTCCCTACCTCTTGTGGACCAGAGGTCCTGACTTTCCTTCCAGCTCAGGCATTAGCTAAGCCCCTGGCCATCACATCTGTGACTCCCCACCCAGTTGCACTCAACATGAAATGTTTTGTTGCTGCCTGTTCAGTCCTTCTAGCTCTCAGAGGTGGGAAGGTCTCTGTCTCAATAGAGGCTGCCATCTTGCCTGGATTGGAAGCTAATCTCTTTTTAAAACTTGTTTTCTGTGTGCCTCTTGTGAATAGAACATAGCTGGACTTTGATTTTGAATCTAACCTGTAAATCCTTATGATCTGATAGAGGGAATTCAAGGCATTCCCATTTATTAAGATAAGTGGATTTAGTTTTATTCTTTTTGACTTAATTTATTATTACACATTGTCATTTTCTGTTTTTTTTTTTTTTCTCTTCCTTTGGCTTGCCTGGGTAAGTTGTTTTTTTTTAAAAACATATTTATTTTTTAAAACTGTAAAACGTACATAACAAAATTTAACATCTTAGGCATTTTAAAGTGTATTTTTCTGTGGCGTTAAGAACATTCCCATTGTCTACAGTTGTCACCATTCATGTCCAGAGCTTCTGCCCAGCTGAAGCTCTACATTCATGAAACACTAACTCCTCATTCTCTTCTCCCCCAGCCTCTGGCAACCACCATTCTGCTTTCTGTCTCTATGAATTTGGCTATTCCATGTGCCTCATGTAAGTGGAATAATATATTTGTCTTTTTGCTATTGGCTTATTCTACTCAACATCCACAAAGTTTATCCATGGGGTAGCATGTATCAGAATTTCCTTTCTTTTTAAGGCTGAACAATACTCTCTTGTGTGTACGTACCACATTCTACTTATCCATTCACCCTTCAGTGGACACTTGGGTTGTTTCTGTGTTTTGGCCACTGTGAATAATGCTGTGTGTGGCTGTGTAAATATCTGTTCTCAAGTTGATTTTTATTCCATTTTCCAACACTCCTCACCTCTGCCTCTCCATTCTTTGGGTGGTTCTTATTTTCATCTTGGACAATCTATTTCATTTCCTTTCTTTAAAGTTAAGTTTATTGATTTATTTTGAGAGAGAGAGCATGCAAGTGGGGAAGGGGCAGAGAGAGAGAGAGGGAGAGAGCAGTGCACAGCGCAGAGCCTGATGCGGGGCTCAAACTCAGGAACCATGAGATCATGACTTGAGCCAAAGTCACATGCTTAACCGAATGAGCCACCCAGGCACCCCCTGGACAATCTATTTCAACCTGAATTTTCTTTTTTCTTGTTAAAAAAATTTTTTTTAACATTTATTTATTTTTGAGATGAGAGAGACAGAGCATGAACAGGGGAGGGTCAGAGAGAGAGGGAGACACAGAATCTGAAACAGGCTCCAGGCTCTGAGCTGTCAGTACAGAGCCCGACACGGGGCTCGAACTCATGGACCGCGAGATCATGACCTGAGCTGAAGTCGGACACCCAACCGACTGAGCCACCCAGGCGCCCCTCAGTCTGAGTTTTCTAATAGCACACCAAATTAAGTGAGTGATATGATCACTATCTTTTCATTCAAGCCAAACCGTTTCTTCACCCTTTCCCACCTCCCAGTTCCACCAACTCCTACCCCCTGACCGGCAGCCCCTCAAGAAGAAGCCTCTGGAACCTTTCTCTGTCCCTGATTCAGTTTTAAAGGCTAGTTCAAAAGGAAATGGATTTTGAACATTATACAGCATACATACTTTGAACATGTGAGGGAGAATATTTTTTGCTTCGTATGTCAGGCTTTTACTGGGGAATTTGGAATTTGAATCTTGAAAAGGTCAAAAAGTACCATATCCTATGGTTTTATTGAAGAGTAAAGAAAATGTAATAAAGCCCTTGATGGTTTCCTAGACTACTTGGTATTGTTGCCATATTTGCTGATGAATTCAAACCATGTCTGAGGCACTTTGCCCTTCCAGAGCTGGTGTCAGGGTGACAGCAACAGGAGAGATGTTGATAGACACAGCAAAAGCTAGGATAGGGCTTCCTCTCAGCCCCCAGCACCCTACCCTTCTTTGTTCTCCACAGGCACCTGCTGCTGAGAACACTACCCGTTGAAGGGAAGACCTTCACAGTCCTTGGAGAAACCCCATGTGTCTTTCTCACTGGGGTAGTCTGTGTAATGGCTCCTGTTAGCTCTTCTGGAGGCTCTATAGGGGTTCTTACCCATGTGCCCACCTGGGGTAGCCCTGGGGCCTTTCTTTGAGAGACTAGGTGTGATTTCTTTCTTTTTTTTTTTTTGAATGTTTATTTATCTTTGAGACACACACACACACACACACACACACACACACACACACAGTGTGGGTGGGGAAGGGGCAGAGACAGAGGGAGACAGAATCTGAAACAGGCTCCAGGCTCTGAGCTGTCAGCATGGAGTGGGATGCGGGGCTCGAACTCACGAACCATGAGATCACCACTTGAGCCGAAGTAGGACACTTAACCGACTGAGCCACTCAGGCGCCCCAGCCAGGAGTGATTTCTAGTAAAGGTCTGATTTCTAGGTCCACCATCCCTGCCATGCCTAGGTTCAGGGTACCTGAATTCTGTTTCTACATTTAGGCACTTAAACTTACCTGACCTAACGTGAATAACATGTTTTGGAATTGTAGTTTCAATTTATTATCATGACCTGCTTTTATCTCCTCTACTGTTGACGAAAACGTCATATTTTACTTAATGGGTATAGCATAGTGAAGTGGACGGTGATTTAAGGAGCCTACAGGATTTGGGGATACTGGCATTTTTGGGAGAGAGGGAAGTGTCAAGTATTCAGGGCCTGGCAAATGTAAAAAAACGACTTCTTTTGTATCAGCAGCTACCAGAACCTATTACGTACTTATCTACCACATAGGCATGAGGTTGAATTGTTGTAAAATAAGTCCTTAAGATTCAAGCACATTCTTTTATGGAGAAAATGTAGAAAATTTGAAATTGATGAGAAAGTAAATTTTTAGTTGAAAAATGCTAAGGTTATCTAATTATAAGTGAAGTGTTGGCTTGTCATCCATGATGAGAAATTATAGATAATGGCTTTGATAGTGAACATGGATGGTGATTTTGAAATAGATGTTTGGAACACTCAGCAAAATTTGAAAGGACTATGATAATGACACCTACTTAACATGTTAATAAGCAACTTAGCCACAATGAGCATATACTAATCAGAATCATCTGATTAAAAAAAAAAAAGCCAGAAAGTTCTTTTCAGCTATTCACAAAGGGACACTACCTTTTTAGAAACTAATTTTTGACACAGTCTCTGAAAAAGGCAGGGGCTTCTGGGTGGCTCAGTCGGTTAAGTGTCAGACTTTGGCTCAGGTCGTGATCTCGAGGTTAGTGAGTTCTAGCCCTCCCTCGGGCTCTGTGCTGACAGCTCAGAGCCTGGAGCCTGCCTCAGACTCTGTGTCTCCCTCTCTTTCTGCCCCTACCCTGCTCACACTCTGTCTGTCTGTCTCTCTCTCAAGAATAAAATAAAATAAACATTCACAATTTTTTTTTTAATTAAAAAAAGAAAAAGGCAAAGAAAACATGGCATCTTCTTTTCACCTGCCAGTTTATTGATTGAGCATTGGTGTTCTCCATATCCACTCTCCATGTCCTTGGTTGCCTTTTGGTGTCGCTAGAAGGGGGTGAGGCTCAGTACCCACTCTTTTCTCTTAAAAGGAAATAACACCTAAGAAGTGCTAGTGGATTAATAGAGCCTTAAAGAGCACCTGGGTGGCTTAGTTGCTTGTGTGTCTAACTCTTGGTTTCAGCTCGGGTCATGATCTTGGTGGTTTTGTGAGTTCAAGCCCTGCATTGAGCTCTGTGCTGCCAGCACAGAGCCTGCTTGGGATTCTGTCTCTTTTTCCTCTCTCTCTCTCTGCCCCTCCCCCATTCGCACTGTCTCTGTCTCTCTCAAAATAAATAAATAAACTTAAGAAAAAATCGAGCCTTAAGTCTCTTGTAACTGGTGGTAAATAACTTCTCCCAAGATTGACTTTCTTTTTAAAAAAGAGGGTGTGGGGACACCTGGGTGGCTCAGTCAGTTAAGTGTCTGACTTTGGCTCAGGTCCTGATCTTGTCCTCTGTGAGTTCAAGCCTTGCACTGGGCTCTGTGCTGACAGCTCAGAGCCTGGACCCCACAGTGGATCCTGTTTCTCTCTCTCTCTCTGCCCCTCGCCTGCGCTCTCTCTCTCTCTCTCTCTCTCTCTCTCTCTCTCACTCAAAAATAAATAAACATTAAAAAAAAGAGGATGTGTAATATATATATGTATCATGGTATATATATTCCCTGATACTTTATTTTTTGCTATATAATAAATAACAACAACAACAACAAAAAAACCACACACATACACACAAAAGAAGACAGAGAGCCAGGAACCCCTTGAGCAAGGCACTGCCCACTGACTTCAAGAGTTATGCCAGTGGCTGTTACCTGTAGTCCAGATGGCACGTCTCAGGTGAGGGGGATAGAATCAGAGTTTAGGAGAAAGAGAGAGAAAATGTTTCTGCATTGGAGAAACAGCCCTGGGAGTGCATGTTCTCTAGAAAGCACATATTTGTCTCTGTATAGTTTATGATGGTGACGGTGATTATGATGATGGCGACAAAAAAGCATTAGCTATTTAATTTTGTGGAAATTTAAATTGAAATAGTGTGGAATGATACAGACTGAAATGCAAAAGCCATCATCCCTCAGCCTCTGCCTTCCCCATTCCTCAAAAAGTTAAATATTTTCCACCTTTCTGTTGTTATTTCTTTGGTGGCAGGCACCCTGTTGTCTTCCTGTCTCATATGTCACTGAAGAAAGGTCCGATTCTTATCTGGCTCATTTTCTTTTGTTGGCAACCCAGCCAGTTTCTCCTTTGTGGGAGCTTCTAAGGTCTACTCTTTGTTCTTGGTGTTCTGATATTCTGTAGTGTTTAGTGAAGAGACTTAGCCATTCAGTGTGCCCCTTCTTTAATGTTGGAAATCTTGTTCTTTGATTATCTCTGCATCTCATTTTTTTTTCCTGTTCTTCTTTTATGGAACTCCTGTTCACTGGATGTTTGACCTGGGTTGATCTCCTAGGCTCCTTAGCTTTTTCTTCCCTATTTTACATGCCTTTGTCTTTTGCTTTGTCGTCTGAAAGATTTCTTCAGCTTCGTCTTCTGGATCACCTATTGAAATTAAAAAAAATAATTACAGCCGTGGCACAGGGATGGACAATTGAAAGGATTCTGGAGACTGCAGGGTGTACTTGGGTAAGGCTTTAATGAAGGGAGAGAATACAGTGCAGCAACAGAAAGAAACACAAGCAAATATCAGAGAGGTCCAGGCCACCCGGGGCCAACTCCCGGGATCCTTTCTCTGTCACACAGGATATGCTTGGACTGAATTGTGAACTGTGATGATATTTGAGAGCGACAGTCTTATCTGAAAGTGCATCTTTTCTACCCTTCCTGGTCATGTAGCCAAAGCCAGGCTACACAGCCTGGTTCAAAATATAAAATAAAATAAAATAAAATAAATCTAGAGCAACCAAGTGCACACCAGCAATCTAAACATTTTCTATAAACGATCTGGTGAGTTGGTGCTGGTTGCCCTGGTCTGTCTGGGACCCTAGCAGAGGTTGATGTTAATTGCTGGTTGGTGCATTTCATTCTGGTTTGGCTAACTGTCTGCCCTGGTGGTTCCAAGTCTCCCTGGAGACTAGCATAGGTTGCAACAGACCGGGTGAGATTAACTCTATACTTACCCAGCAATCATAATTAAAGTTGCAACGATCTCTTTCATATTTTCAGCTGATTTTTCTCAGCATTTGTCTTCCTTTCTGATTGCGTTTCTTCTTCATTTCCTACCTGAGAGTACTAATTAGAAATAAGTTAAATACGTTTTCTTCTTATTCTTGAGTTCTGTTTGCTCTAGGGTCAGTCTTTTTATTTTCCTAAATCTGCCTGTTTTGTGTGTCTGATTTTTCTTATTGGTCTGGAGGTTCTTGGTTGTCCTTTTATAATATAAGGAATATGAAAGTCGATTAAAAGATGTGCTTGGCATGTTTTCCTCTACATTCCTCTCCTCCCATCAAATGAAGGCCCAACTTCACTCTGTCTGGACATGGGCACCTGTGGGCATTTGGGCTGTGACCCAGCTGGCTGCCTCTTCCCCTTATCTTGGGCTGCTCTGAAGAGTGTCTGCTATGAGGGATGACTTCTCTCTGTGGAAGCAGATGAGGCAGAAGGCTCATTTCTTTGGTGCAGACAGCATTCTTTTGATTTTTTCCTGCAAACACATACCAGTGTTGTACATGTTGGGGTGAGTGCCTGGGGGCCTGGGTCCTGTGGTCCATCTGTAGTTCTGCAGTCAGCCTTTGGGCACCCACTTTAGGTCTCATTTCTTCATTTTTCTCCTGTGACCTGTGGTCTGGGGGCTCATTGATACAGATTAGCTTATCTCTCTAAAGCCTTCTCTCCCGGATGCACAGATCTGAGACTCTTCCATCTGATTCCTCTTGTTAACTTGTTTTGCATTCCTTTAAATGGTTTTCTCTTTCTCTTCTTCCACCCAAAATATGTGCATTGGCGGGAGAATGCCAGCGGATCAGCTCACATAGTCTGAGACTGGATAGCAGAGCCAATGTCCTGATGGCTCTCCCTTGAGTCCTGCCCCAGTTTCCCAAGCTGCGTTCCATACCCCTCTTTCTACTACTTGGTGCCAACTTTCTGGACCTCACTCTAGTTATTGCAAGAATAATGTTTTTGATAATTTAAATTGACCCATTTTTTTTAACTTCCTGTAAATCATGTTACCCTGCAGCTCTTCCACCCATTAACTCAAGGAGTTGCTTTGGGGGAAGCGTAGGTGCTCCCTAGAACAAAGCACTCATTACTCAGCTTTGAGTCACAACACTTTCTTGAGTCTCTAGAGAGACTGTAGTCATGAAAACCATGCTTTGTTTCAAGTAAAAAGGAATCTCTGAATTCTAGGAGCCTTCCTTTATACACGGAGAACAAAACTTAAAGGCCTGAAAATTCTTTTACCCTCATGTTCCATGTTGGTAGGACAGAGGATATGATGGGAGGGAAGTTCTCATCCAACAGGAATCAGGGAAGAAGGGGAAGCAGAAAGCCCACTGGGGCTGGAAGGAAGAGTTTTCAGGATTTGGAGTTCCTGAGGAGAAGCTTCTTGGATCCCTGGGCATAGCATGATGGCACCCCATTACACATGGTAGAAGCCAGATGGGTGAGTAAGAACCTGACCACTTAAGCTGGTGGTCCCCTTACCCTTCATGCCCTCCAGCCTGGTGCAGGAGCATTAAGGTAGCACTTATGGAGAAGGGGAAGGAAATGTCTAGAGCGGGGGTTGGAAAACCTGTTCTCTACAGGGTAGTATTTTAGCCTTTGTGGACCAGATGGTCCATGTTGGAGCTACTCAACTCTGTCATTATATCATGAAAACAGCCCTAGTGAGTGGGTATAGCCATGTTCTGACAAAAATTTACTGACAGAAACACAGCAGGCCAGATTTGGCCCAAGGGTTATAGTTTTCTGATCTCTGGTGTAAACGATTAGGCTTGAGATTTCCCACAGTTTGTGTGTGGAATAAAGACTTCTGGAAGTTTCTGTGTAGATGTGAGACATGTTAAAGGGAGCCAGAAGAGAAGAGTCAGGTCTCCTCAATGGTGAGGAAAGATACTCCCCTAGATGAGTATCTAGGGTAGACTATCCATAGCTGGGGCCTGTGGAGACCATAGCCCAGTATCAAGATCTTCAGGACCACCCAAAACTGAGGTGAGGTAGGTCGGAGACAGTGAAAGGCAATGTCATGCTCCAGTGATCCTGTCACATTGCCCTGTGAGCTGCACCTCTGCAGGGGACACACGAAGGGCTGGACTGACTCTACAGAGATGGAAGGGGCAGAATGAGCTACGTTTCACAGCGGGTCATTATGTGACTCAGACTACTCTCTCCCTGCACTAGTGGGCACTTGTGTGACTCACAGAGTTCTTCACACTTGAGACGGTTACCTCCCTCCTCCTCAAACACCCTACTGCCAGCTTCCCATCTGCACTTGGACATGTTACAGATACCTCAATTTCAGGATGTCCCAACCTGAAATTTCTCATCTTCCCCTGCATACACATTTCTTCTCTTCTGTTCTTACCCATTTCTCAAACCAGTTGACCCAGTATCTTGTTGGTCACAAAGTCCTGTTGATTCTTCCTCTAACATATCTACTTCTACCTACCATATGTATCTCTTACCCAGAATATTTCTGTAGCCCCCTAACTGTCTTCTTCACTTCTACTTTGGATCCCCCCTCCCCCCACAACAGTCTGTCCTTCACACATTGGCCAGAGTTGTGTTTAAAAATGCAGATATGGGGGGGTGCCTGGGTGGCTCAGCTGGTTCAGCGTCCAACTTCAGCTCAGGTCATGGTCTCATGCTTCATGAGTTCGAGCCGCGCATCGGGCTCTGTGCTGACAGCTCAAAGCCTGGAGCCTGCTTCGGATTCTGTGTCTCCCTCCCTCTCTGCCCTGCTCATGCTCTGTCTCTCTCTGTCTCTCAAAAAAGAAATTAAAAAAATGCAAATATGGGGGTGCCTGGGTGGCTCAGTCTGTTAAGCGCCGACTTCAGCTCAGGTCATGATCTCATAGTTTGTGGGTTAAAGCCCTGCATCGGGCTCTGTGCTGACAGCTCAGAGCCTGGAGCCTGCTTTGGATCCTGTGTCTCCCTCTATCTCTGCCCCTCCCTGCTCACACTCTGTCTCTCTCTCTCAAAAATAAAATAAACATTAAAATTTGTTTTCAAAATGCAAATACGTAATGTCATACTGCGTTCCAAAATGGTGGACTAGTCAATTTGGACCAACCCGACTTCTCAGAATGAGAAAAGCTGGATATGTCAAATGTGTTAGGCCAGTGTGGTTGGCTGAAAGAAGGTCCCCAAAGATGTCCATGTCTTAATCCCTGGAACCTGTGAATGTGTGCCTTATGTGCTGAAAGGGGCTTTACAGGTGTGATTTAGTTAAGGGCCTTGAGATGAAGACCTTATCCTAGATCATTTGGGTGGGCCTGATGTAATCGCAGGGATCCTTATCAGAGGGAGAAGGAAGTCTGAGTCAGTATGAGGAGATGTGATGGAAGCAAGATGTTGGGAGTGATGTGGGAAAGGACCACAAGGTGAGGAATGCTGTTGGCCTCTAGAAGCTGGAAGAGGCAAAGAAATGGATTCTCCTCTAGAGTCTCCAGAAGGAATGAGGCCAGCTGATGCCTTGACCCCCAGCTCAGAGAGGGTAATTTTACACTTCTGATCTCCAGGACTATAAGATAATACACTTGTGTTGGCTCTTAGTCACTCAGTTTCTGGTAGTTTGTGACAACAGCAACAGGAAATGAATACAGTGGAGAAGTCTGGTGGGCGTAGGGGTAGCAGGAGAAACAGCGGGATGAAGATTGTTTACATTCTGATATGGGCCGAGGATGATGAGCCACGCATACAGCTGGGCTTTAGCCAGACAGAACACAGGCCTGTCCCAGGTAGAATGGAATGGGTGTTACTTTCCAGTTCCAAGGACCCCTTCTCGGGTGAGTGCCAATAGAATGGGTGTGGCTGTGTGTACGTGATGTTAACTGTAATCAGAACAATCTCAAGAGGTAACGTGTGTTGAGTGCTTGCTTTTTGGCCAGACACTATCCTGAGGTTTTACACATTAACTCATTTACACCTGCAGCTCTCCCATGAGCAGGGGGAGGTATCTTTTCCCATTTTGTAGATTGAAAATTGTCTGAGAAGTCCTCCTGGGAGGAAGCATTTGAGAAGGTTGGGAGGGATGTGTGCAGAGGATAGAAATGAGATGGTGGGAGAGGCTTGTCTTGTACTGTAATGGAGAGGGCCTATAGTGAGCCAGGGCCCTGGGGACTGGCTCTGGTCCATGGGCCTGTGTTATCTCCTGTGGCAAGGTCATAGTTGGCATGGATTGAGTGTGTTTGGAGATCCATATTGCTTTCCCTGTTTGACCTGGTGGACCTGGATGCCTGGGGGTGTGGGGGAGGAGTATCAGACCCCAGGTGTGGGAAACAGTAGAACCATTCTCCTTGTGGGGTGGCTTCAGCAGGCTGCTGAGCAGTGAGAGCAGTAATCACACAGGTGGCAGCCTGCTGTTCTCTGAGTATCCCCCCCCCCTTTCCTCTGCTCCTCTTGCCAGAACCCTCCCCACCCACCTCCATCTTTCAGGGAATGGGTGAATTTATAAGGGCCCTTCATCACCTGGCACAGGTGGCTGTTCAAGAAAAGTTTGTGCAATGACCAGAAGAATGACTTCTCTGAGACTTACCTTTATCATTTGTGGAAAGTGGGGCTGGAACCTGAGTTCTTTCTCCAAACCAGACTATGCCATGGACAGGCAGAAATATAGAAAGTCATCATTTTACCCATTCAGACTATCCAAGTATATAATAGTGTAACATTCTAAAATAAACAAAAGGATTGGCACAGATTTCTAGGCATTGTGGCTGGGCTGTGATTTCTGGGTTCTCAGGTAAGGGGGAAACAGTAGGAACTTGGTTGTTTAGGTTGAGCTTGAGGAGGGAGTGGGCTCCTTTCTCATGGTCCAAGCCATGGAAAAGGTCACTGCAGGTGTACTTACATCACAGATCCTGTAAATGAATTGGGATTTATTCCCTTGTGGCCCCCAGTGTTTGCTATGTACTGCCTGCCGAGGTGAACATTAAGTGCGTATGGTTGAAAATAGTCCTGCCAGCCCCTCCTGTCCTGTGTGTCAGAAGGAGACGCTGGAGCCCAAGGACAGCTTTATTCCACCAGGAGTCTCTTGAATGGACTCCCTTAATTGCCTAGAGCAAGCCTGTGGGTGCCTTTGGGGGGCAGTGGGAGAGGGGCCCGTGATGGGAATTGTTTGTGTCTCAATTGCTGCTCTGTTCCTTGTGACCCTTGACCTCGAAGCTGGTTGCTGGGAATAGAGCAGATCAGTTTGTAACCTTGCTTTGGGCTTTTATTTTTTGTTTTCTAAAAAAATTTTTTAAATGTTTATTTTTGAGCGACAGAGACAGCATGAGCAGGAGAGGGGCAGAGAGAGAGAGACATAGAATATGAAACCACGAGATCATGACCTGAGCCAAAGTCAGATGGCTAACTGACGGAGCCACCTAAGCACCCCTACCCCTGGCTTTGGGCTTTTAGAGAAAAAACCCAAACCCCAACCTGCCCCCTGAGAGTCAAAGTTAGGGTCACCTAGGGTGGTGTTGATCTAAGTCTGCTGGCCTTAGCTGTGGGAAGCCCAGTGGGAGCTCACTCTATAGGGAACCTGGGCCAGGGACCCCTCCTTCACAGGAAGACCCAAGGTGAGGGTGGGGGGTGGGCATGTGTGGGGCTGGTGCCTGCCAGGTGTGGTAATGAGGACCTATGACAGATTTCTGACATAATACAAGCTGTGTTGTAGAAAGACTAATCCTTTACATGTGTGTTCTTTATAAGTGAGGTTAGCTCTTGATGTACTGGCCTGCCCATGGTGAGGAACTGGTGGGTTATTTGCAGGAGGACAAACTTATAAGCCCAGAGGAAGGAATACGTTGTGTGCCCCCCACTGTCAGGTGTTCAGGAACAAGTGGCCAGCCCTTTGGCCATGGGATGGAGGGCTTCGGGGCCTGAGCCAGGTGTCCCAGTTTGTACCCTATGATGGCACGGCCTCTCCAGTCAGCCTGGGAGTGGCTGATGAGAGTTAACACTCACAGGCACTCCATGTAGGGAACTGACATCTAGGTGTGGGACTAGGGAGCCACCTATGTAGGCCTGAAGCCAGGGGACAGAGAACTTCAGAGGACAGAGCCTTGAATGGAAGAAGACATTGTGACAGAGACAGGAACATTGGAAAAGGTAGGGGAGCCGGAAATGTGCAGGAGTCAGCCAGGTGGGTACCCTGAAAGATCTTGCAGGAAAGGCTCAGAGTAGATGTTTATTTTTATTACTCTTGGCAAAAGTATTTCCTGACATTTTCCAGTGATGAAAATACTGAATAAACCAACGACTTAGGAAATTTGCATTTTCTCTGTGCCTTGGGAACATTGATTCTTTCCTTGGGGGAAAGCTATCACATGCGTGCAAGAGATTTGGGGGGCTGTGGTAAGGAGTGTGGGAAGAGGCAATGGTGAAGAACGAATTGTTCCGTTTGTGACCTGGGGTGTGTCTGACTTACTCAGGGCCACCCAGGTCATACTGAGCTCTGGAAGGAGGAAATGTTGGAGAAGTATGCAGGCCTCAAGAGGGCTTAGTGCACATCTTTTCTTCTCTGGTTCTGGGATGATTTGGCATGTGCCAGCTTGGCTGGAGGGGGTGATCTGAGAATAGGTGAATAACCAGATGACCAGGGTGGTACCAGATAACCACAATGGTGTTCCTTGGAATGGCGTGCTAGGTTCACATAAAGCATTACTGATCACGGTGGTGTTTGCAGTGGGATTCTGTAGGTTTCATACACTTACCAATAAATAGAATGTATTTTAAACTAGTTTCATATTTTCTTGTTAGAGCATTTCTTCTTAAAAAAATTTTTTTTAATTTAAAACTTACCATTGAGTTAGTTTTAGAAAACACAAAGACTACCAAAAGAGAAATCAAACCTTCCTGGCAACCTTGATTCCTTCTTTGGAGAGAAGCTGTCACAGCCCAGAGAACCCCTGTGGGCGTTTATAAGACAAAAGTGAAACTTGTACAGCAGCTTGTTAGAAAAAGTGGTTCGGAGAAGTGCAAGATGAGAAGTCACAGTCTTCCTCCTCTCCCCAGAGGTGTCCCCAAGGAAAGAGGCTTTCTTTCAGACCAGGGGTGAGTCAGAAGGATAGATGCTGTTTGCACTGTTCTGACTCTTCGTATTGTCACTTAACCATGTATCTTGCAGCTCTTTGCTGATACGGCTCATCTGCTTTTCCTGAAGTCGTCATGGTGCTCTATCGAATGTCTAAAACGTAATTTATTTAATAAGCTTCTATTGATCCCACACTGTCGTGATTTTCATTTCTGTTAAAACATCCTTGAGAGGAAATGCTAGCTTGTATAAGAATCTTCATAGGGTGTTTCCTAGTCAACAAGTTTCTAGGTCGAGGGGTACCTACATTTTGGATTGAGGTAGATTTTGCAAATTGCCTCCAAAACAGGCTGTACAGTTCACAAACCCAACATCAGTGAGAAAGCTCCAAAGCCTTCAGTGTTCTCTGCTCCATCATTATCTCCTCAGAGAGCCTGTGCTGACCCCACTATTTTAAGAGCAATTACTACTCTGTTATCTTGATTTTTATTTTCCTTCAAAGCACCTAATATGACCTGAAATTAAATTGGCTTATTTGTCTAACTAAAATCTAAACCCCATAAAGGTAAGGGTTTTGTTTATATACCACTGTGTGGTATATATACCACTGTTTTGTTTATATACCACTGTTGAGCCTGGCCTGCAGTAGAGCTGTGGACATTCACTATATATTTGTTAAATGAATTAATGAATGGACTTTGAGTCATTATGTTTTCAAATGTGATAGGGCTCTTTTTTTTTTCTTTTTCTTTTTCACAGAATTTCCCAGCAATTCCAGTTATTTTTACTACACAACAAATTATCCCCATAGTTAGCAGCTGAAAACAGGTATTTTATTTCGCTCATGAGTTTTTCAGTGAGGAAGTTGGACTGGCTCTGTGGGGGAGATTCTTATCTTATGTGATTGTGTCAGATGTCAGCTGGGGCTGGAATCATCTGAAGACTTGACTGGGCTGGATGTGGTTGCTCACATGCTGGCAGTTGTCTCTGGCTGGCTGCTAGAGGGGAACTGAGACATGTGCCTACTTGTGGCTTCTTCAGCCCTGTGGTCTGAGGGTGGTTGGACTTCCCAAATTATGGCTACTCCCTTCAGAGTATATGTCCCAAGAGCACTGGGTGGAAGCAGATGGCTTTTTCTAGCCTAGTCTCAGAAATCTCACCATGTGATTCCTTCTGCACACTCTTGGTTAAAGCAGCCACAAGCCTGCCTGCATTCAAGGGGAGGGACACAGCCCCCGAGTCTTGATGGAAGGTGAGGCCGGGTCACACTACAGAAAAGCATGTGGGATGGGTGATATTGTAGTGCCCATCATTAGAAAACATAAACTGTCACACCTGGTAATTATCACCTGTTTGTTTTTTTAGATCTACAATTGATTATCATTTTGTCAAGTTCCAAAACAAGTCCCAAATACTCCTGGTAGTTTGATAGGTTTGCAGTGAATTTATGGATTAATTTAAGGGGAATTAATTAATAACTTTACAGTATTGGATCTTCCTATACAAGGACATTTTTTTTAATTTTTAAAAATTAATCAATTAATTAATTTTTAAATTTACATACAATTTAGCATATAGTGCAACAATGATTTCAGGAGCAGATTCCAGTGACTCATCCCTATACGTCACCTGGTGCTCATCCCAACAAGTGTCTTCCTTAATGCCCCTTACCCATTTAACCCATCCCCCTGCCACAACCTCTCCAGCTACCCTCTGTTTGTTCTCTATATTTAAGAGCCTCTTATGTTTTGTCCCCCTCCCTGTTTTTATATTATTTTTGCTTCCCTTCCCTTATGTTCATCTGTTTTGTTTCTTAAAGTCCTCATATAAGTGAAATCATATGATACTTGTCTTTCTCTAATTTCGCTTACATTATACCCTCTAGTTCCATTTAGTAGTTGCGAATGGCAAGATTTCATTCTTTTTGATTGTTGAGTAATACTCCATTGTGTATATATGTATATATATGTATGTATATGTATATGTATATATGTATATATATGTGTATATATATATGTGTGTGTATATATATATATATATATACATATATACACACTACATCTTTTTTTTTAAATTTTTTTTTAACGTTTATTTATTTTTGAGACAGAGAGAGACAGAGCATGAGCAGGGGAGGGGTAGAGAGAGAGGGAGACACAGAATCTGAAACAGGCTCCAGGCTCTGAGCTGTCAGCACAGAGCCCGATGCGGGGCTTGAACTCACAGACCGTGAAATCATGACCTGAGCCGAAGTCGGACGCTTAACCGACTGAGCCACCCAGGCACCCCTACATCTTCTTTATACATTCATCTGTTGATGGACATTTGGGCTCTTTGCATACTTTGGCCATTGTCGATAGCGCTGCTATAAACATTGGGGTGCATGTGCCCCTTCAAAACAGCACACCTGTATCCCTTGGATAAATACCTAGTAGTGCAATTACTGAGTCATAAGGTAGTTCTATTTTTAATTTTTGAGGAACCTCCATATTGCTTTCCAGAGTGGCTGCACCAGTTTGCATTCCCACCAGCAGTGCAAAAGAGATCCTCTTTCTCCGCATCCTCGCCAACATCTGTTCTTGCTTGAGTTGTTAATTTTAGCCAATCTGACTGATGTGAGGTGGTATCTCATTGTGGTTTTAATTTGTCCTGTACAAGGACATGTTATTCCTTTCCTTTAACTTTCTTTTTTGTGCCCCATGTGAGAGCTGCCTGCTTAAGTTTAGCCTGTATCTGCTTAAGTCAATTCCCCACTGTTACTGTGAATGAGCTCTTTGCAAGCCTGTGTTTTCTGTTTTTGTTTGTTTATAGGAAGGGAAGATATTTAAAAATTTTGCAAGTTGTCAATTTGCTAAATACTCTGTTTCTAATAGTTCTTAAAGTTGGATTCCATGTGCTTTATGGGTATATCTTGTTAT
Source organism: Prionailurus bengalensis (assembly GCF_016509475.1). Lineage (NCBI taxonomy): Eukaryota > Metazoa > Chordata > Mammalia > Carnivora > Felidae > Prionailurus > Prionailurus bengalensis. Next base: position 20,694,636 of record NC_057355.1, read on the forward strand.
TTGCCAATAATACTAATTTTGTGTTATCTAAACTTGTTGATATCACAGATATATTTGGTCCTAATTTTATTACCCTGGCTGCTGCATAGTTTATCTTTGTAATGCATTTTTCCTTTTTTTTTTTTTTAATTTGGGTGTGTCTATGTGGTATTCCTTTCTGGTGCATTGGATTGTTTAGAGTCTGCTTTTAGTTTTTCCAGTGATTACTCATCTAATCCTATGTATTTGTGTGGTTCTTTTTCGTTAAAAACAATTTTTTTTATTAGAAAGAGAGTGTGAACAGGGGAGAGGGGCAGAAAGAGAGAGAATCCTAAGCAGGCTCCATGCCAGGAAGGAGCCCAGAATCAGGGCTTGAATCCCAGCCCAGGACCCTGGGATCATGACATGATCCAAAATCAAGAGTTCAACTCTCAATAGACTGAGCTACCCAAGCACCCTTAAACCTATGTATTTGTTATATATAATGTTCTACTTCTTGATTTAGCAATTCTTTTTTTGGGGGGGGGGAGGGGAGAGAGAGAGAGAGAGAGAGAGAGAGAGAGAGAGAGCGCATGAACAGGAGAGGGACGGAGAGAAAGCCAGACTCAGAATCTGAAGTAGGCTCCAGGCTCCAAGCTGTCAGCAGAGAGCCCTACATGGGGCTGGAACTCATGAACTATGAGATTATGACCTGAGCCAAAATCAGACGCTTAACCGACTGAGCCATCCAGGTACCCCTAGCAATTCTTAAATTATATCTACTGTTCACATATTATGAAAATGTAAAAAAAAAAAAACCCCACATTTTCCCTTTTATCTCCTGAGTTTTATTTCTTATATTCTTATTTTTAGGTGTTTTTTGTTGTTGTTATATTTCACCTTTACAGACCAACTGGAAATCTCTGTGTCTGCGTTTGCCAATGTGAGGCCCTATTTTAACGACTCCCCTCTAAGACAGATGAGGAAATGAATGCATTTCTACATCTTCCCCTTTCTCACTTCATACCATCCAATTCAGAAGACTGCTGCTTTTACATTGTCATGTTTAAACATTTCCCATCTGTAACCATAGGAAAGAGTTTCTTACTTTCCTCTCTGCAGGAGTCACAGCATTATTTTCATCGCTGGGGTGATGTGAGGTGTTGGGGAAAATTCTGTCTAGTCTCTGGAAGTTACTTTCAGCTGCTTCCCTTCTGCTCCCCTCGAAGTTGGTGGCTGTTAGTGAGAACCTTCAGGACTGTTTTGACTTGCTTCTCCCTTGCTTTCTGCTTCCAAGAAGGGTGGGGCTGGGGGCTGCGAGGACCTGGGGTGCGGTGCAGAGGCTTGACAGCAGCTCTGTTCTGTTGTTAGATTTTAGGGGAAAAGATAATTTTATTATTGCTTTTCACTGTGCCATCTTTCTAATGTTTTTTTCTGTAAAGAGGCATGTGACAATTCAGTACATATTGCCATAAGTGCAGTAGTCCCATCATTGTCTTTTTACTTATTTATTTGTTTTTATTTTTTAATGTTTACTTATTTTTGAGAGAGAGAGCAAGCAGGGGAAGGGCAGAGACAGAGTGGGACAGAAGATCTGAAGTGGGGTCCACGTTGATAGCAGCGAGCCCCATGTGGGGCTCAAACTAACGAACCATGACATCATCACCTGAACCAAAGTTGGACCCTCAGCCGACTCAGCCACCCATGCGCCCCCCCATCATTGTATTTTTATAGAAAAGAACCATCTAGATTTTTTAAAAAAATTAAGACTTAGATAGATAAGCACTAGTATCCTGTGGTTCATAGTGAAGTTTCACTTGATCTTAGCCAGAAGGCCGAGAAGTGATTCATAGTGAAGTTTCAGGCACAATCTCTCTTTACTTTGAATGTAGCCCCTAGGGACATCTCCTGAGAATGTGGATAATAAAGTACCTAAGTGGGATATGAGTCAGGATTCTTGTTTGCAGAAACGAGGGTCCATTTTAGCCAGTTTCAGAGAATTCCATGTAGTGAGGACCAGTGCCAAGACCAAAGCACTGGGCTTGGACAAGTGAAGACAACTCTAACCACCACTCAGCAAAGATACCCCAGCTCCCTCAGGACTGAATGCCAGCAGTGCTGTCACTGCTGCCTCCTTCCCTCCTCCACTCCTGCGCACTGTCTCACGCTGCTCACCCATTAGCAAAGCCGAGGCACGAGCCTAAGCGCTCGCTGCCAGGAGGGCTGGATGGGGTCTTTCTTCTACCTTGGGGATGTTCTCCAGACATAGGAAGGGTGTTCAGAAAATGCTGGGTGGAAACAAATTTAACAAAACAACTAGTAGGGTAGTGCTCTCTGCTGGGGGGAGGACCATGTTGGAGGCATGGTGTAGTCCTAGGGAAGGGAGTGTGCCAGGAAGGAGAAGGCATCAGGCTGGAGTTGAGGAAACTTGATCGCTCACATGTTTTCTCATATTGATTAGCTCTGTGGCTATGGGCAGGTCACTTACTCTCTTTGACTTCAAGTTCCTCATCTGTAAAAAAGGGCTTAGGAATGGCACCTGGGTGGCTCATTCGGTTAAGCATCTGACTCTTGTTTCCTGCTCAGGTTATGATCTCATGGTTTGTGAATTCACGCCCCCCACTAGGCTCTGCACAACGGTACACCATCAGTGCAGAGCCTGCTTGGGATTCTCTTTCTCGCTCCTCTCCCACTCCTTTTCTATGTCTCTAAAATAAATAAACTTAAAACAAAAAAGGGCTTAGGAAGGGTGGTGTTTCACATCCCTTCCAGCATATGTAAGACACTTAGTAAATGTTTGCTGCATAATGCATGCATGAATCAATTTGTTATCGGATGGCCTTGGAGAAAGATAAATGAGCACAAAGAGACATCATGGTTAAGTGGGTTAACTTTTGGTTACGAATTTTGTTTTAAATTAGAGTGGTTTGAAAGTTCTGGAAATTCTTCAGATTTTAGCTTTTTTTTTAAAGTTAATTTATGGCAAGAACAAGGAAGCAAAAAAGTTATCAAGAAATCTTCAATGAAAATGAATTATTAATGATTATCTTAGCATTTAGAATGTTAGAATTTTTATTTGCTTTGGTAACTGTCAGACTTCAAGATGATAACATCCAGATAAAATAATAGAATAGATCTTTTCCTAAGCAAGTTAAATTATTTATAACACTTGCTTTTGCAGTACATGGAATAAATGGTATTTATCGAGTGAGTACCCAGAGGAACTTCTCAGCCTCTTCATCATCTTTGGTAGGGTGTGTTCATTGAGTGTGAACTCTATTTTAATTATATGCCGGATCTTCCTTAATTTTGTTTTTCTTGGTTAAGATTAGGAGAAAGTGAGGGATGATTATTTCTAATTTGTTCTGTCTTCCTCTGATGAGTGTTATAAAAGTTGTCCCATCTCTAATGGACCGTGTGATTTTTACATAAAAGTTGTTAGGTATATATAGCAGGGCAAGGGTCTAGATATGTCCTCGTAGCAAATCTGGATGTGTCTGATGGTTTCATGCAGGTTAGCAGAGAGATAGTGTCTGTGAGGCTGAGAAGTGACTACAGGACTGTGTTCTCTGCTGTAGATGCCTCACAGAATCTGTTTCTCCTTTGTTGCTTCCATTTCCCTTTTCTGTTCTCTACCGCTAACTCCATGAGAGGGTCCTGCTCAGTTTGACCTAATCATTATATCCCACTATACCAGCAGTTAAAGGAATGTGCACCCAATTTCAGTCAGTGTGAAAGAGTGAATTCCAGGACCTGAATGGAAGTTTCTAGAAGAAATGCTCTTGCTTCCTTTAATATGAAGTTAGACTGGAAACTACCACAGACATTTAATCATCATAAGAGGGAAGTCTGAAGGTTTCTATGTGAACCCCCAGGATGAAGCTGATGCCACAGAGGCAGAGCAGAAGGTAGAAAAGAGTTAGTACTCTAGTGACATTGAGTTCCTGGTTCAAGCATGCCCTGAAGACACCACTCATCTTTAAATTTTTCAGTTGTGGGAGCCAGTAGTTTCTTTTTATTTTATGTGTGAATGTGTGATTAAATATTTCTAGTGTGCAGATGAGTGAAGAGGGTATTATAACAAATTCCCATCTTTTATAATGAAAAATCTAACTTTTTTCACTTGTATCAAAGTGCAGTTCTCCCCCCCTCACCCCCAGAGAACTAAAGCATAACAAACAGTGTTGGAAGTACCTTCTGCTGCTTCTGTACAGACAGCCCCCAACTTATGATGTTTGAATTACCAGGTTTCAGCTTTATGATGGTGGAAAAGTGATCTGCATTTAATAGACAGCTTACTTTGAATTTTCATCTTTTCCTGGGCTAGCCATATGTGGTATGCTTCTCTGAGAGTGGCAGGGGCCACAGCTCCCGGTCAGCTAGGTGATCATGGGGGTACACAGCTGGAGCACTACCACCAGTCTGCTCCATACAGCCATTCTGTTCTTCACTTTCAGTACAGTATTCAGTAATTACATGAGATATTTAACAGAAAATAGGCTTTGTGTTAGACAATTTTGCCCCACTGTAGGCTAATGAAAGGGTTCTGAGCACATTTAAAGTAGGCTAGACTATGTTATGATGTTTGGTAGGTTAGCTTTATTAAGTGCATTTTTGACTTAAAATATTTTCAAGTTACGATAAGTTTATTGGGACAAGCACCACTGTAAGTTGAGGGAGATACGTATTCCTATTTATTATCCTTTCTCCTTTAATGATTTTGCTAGAATATATCTTGGTGTGGCTGCTGTGGTATTTTCCCCCCCTTTTTTTCCAGCAATATAGTGTGCCCTTTCAATATAGTAGTTAATTTAATTTATTTTTTTTAATTGTTGTTAGATACCCATAATATGAAGTTTACCATTTTAACCATTTTTGGTATACAACTCTATACAACTTCCTTCCTTCTTTACCCTCCTCTCAGTCTCTACCAACCACCATTCCACTTTTTGTCTCTGAATTTGACTACTCTAGGTGCCTCATATAAGCAGAATCATACATATTTGGCCTTTTGTGACTGACATATTTCCCTTAGTGTAGTGGCCTCAAAGTTCATCCATGTTGAGCATGTGTCAGAATTTCCTTCGTTTCTAAGCCTGAATAATATTCCTTTCTATGGATGTACCACATTGTGTTTATCCATTCATCCATCGATGGCACCTGGATTGTTTCCACCTTTTGGCTGTTGAGAATAATGCTGCTGTGAACATGAGTGTACAAGTATGTTTGAGTTCCTGCTTTTACTTCTATTGTATATTTACTCACAAGTGAAATTGCTGGGTCATATGGTAATTCTGTTTTTAATTTTTTGAGTAACAGCCTAGTGTTTTCCACAGTGGCTGCACCATTTTATATCCCCACCAGCAGGACACAGGGTTTCTGAGTCTCCATGTTCTTGCCAACACTTGTTATTGACTGATTGATTGATGGCAGTCATTCTGAGGGGTATGAGGTGTTACCTCATAGTGGCTTCAGTTTGCATTTCTCTGATAGTTGGGGATGTTGACCATCTTTTTGTGTGCTTGTTGGCAATTTGTATATCTTCATTGGAGAAATACCTATTCAAGTCCTTTTCTTATTTTAAAAGTGGAATCAATATGTAATTTTAAGTATTTTATTTTTCTTTCTTTCATTTTTAATCTTTGGGAATGTCTGCATGGATTATAATTTTTGGAAGTTTTTCTTTTCTTCCCCTCTACTCAGGACTCTTATTATACACACGTTGGACCCTCTTTGCCTATCTTCTCTGTGGCTTTATTTTCAATGTTCTTGATCTCTTTTTCATTTTCTTTTATTAAGTGTTTTCCTCTTTTCCATTTTCTAATTTTATTATTATCTGTGATTGTAGAAAGGATATGTTTCTAGTTGTAGTTCTTGCATTTTTTGTATTTTCACAAAGTGACGAACACTTTGGCCATGTATTTGGTGAGATTTGCCTCTTCTCCAATATGCAATTTGTATCTGGCCCTTCTCCTTCCTTTGCCCCTATTATTTCTACTTCCAATTTTGTTTCTACTCCCAGTGGTCTTGTATTGTAAATTTGAGCCTGAAGAACCCCTGCAGTGTTATTGTTGTTCTTATACTGGCACTAGTACTTCCCAGGTATTATCTGTTGGTGATTTTGGAGTTCTCTGGCTTCCATTGTCCATGGATGTTTTATTGCTTTTCTCACACTGCCTTATACCTTACATTACTTTTATCTTAAGATGGTTCCTTTACTTTTTCAGTGTCATGGGCTAGGGCTTTCCCTTTGGTATTAGAGTTGTTAATTTTGGTACTATTTCAGGCTTTCTAGTTTGAATTTCCAACATCAAATGATCCCAAAGCTTGTCTTATCAGAAATGTCTAAAATTCCATTGCTGGCATAGATAACATGTGTCTGCAGTAAAGGCAGAAGTAACCTCATCAAGTTGTTGATTCTGTTTGTGAAACTTCAAGGTCTGGTGATGATATAGACTTATTACATATACTTTCATTGTTTTCCTAGGTTGAACATATTTTCTTCTTGGATGAGCATAGTCAATGACCCCGATTTTACACATGTTAAACAATGGTTGGGTATACTTAGGATTACCATTGGTAGCTATTTTCAGTTGTTTATTAGTAGGAGGTTTGAATTTACAGTACCCATATACAACTTTAAAAAAATCTGTATTCTGTCTCCATCAGAAGAATTTGCAATGAGTTTATAGTAAAAAGTGAGAGACAAGGTGGCCTTCAGCAAGTACCTTCATTGTGGAATAAAATGACTTGGTTCATCACGTAATAAGTTACTGTAGCATAAAACCTGTGCTGTTCCTTCTATTACAAAGACCATTCTTTATTAAACAGTATGTTTTTAGAAAAAAGAAATACTATATTAAATGTAGTTTCCATAAGGTATCTAACCTATGCCATCATAGTAACTATGGTTACATAGTTGGTAGTTACATTTATCGCAGTGTCATACTGTTTCATCTTCAATATCACAAAGTTTGAGTTTTAAGCTCTCTTCTCATTCATAGTATAATTTTTTCTTATCTCTTTGGCCATTGATGGTTGTATTGGCAACCTTCATCAAAAAGCTTTTCTTGGGGCGCGTGGGTGGTGCAGTCGGTTAAGCGTCCGACTTCAGCCAGGTCACGATCTCGCGGTCCGTGAGTTCGAGCCCCGTGTCAGGCTCTGGGCTGATGGCTCAGAGCCTGGAGCCTGTTTCCGATTCTGTGTCTCCCTCTCTCTCTGCCCCTCCCCCATTCATGCTCTGTCTCTCTCTGTCCCAAAAATAAATAAACGTTGAAAAAAAAATTTTTTTTTAAATTAAAAAAAAAAAGCTTTTCTTTTTCCATGCTCATGTTCTTGACCTGTTGTACCCCTTGGGATTGACAGCATAATGTCAAGACATATTGAAAATTACTGGATGCCTGCATTTCCTCTTTGGTTAAGCTCTGAATTTTTACTTTTTCCATAATTGCCTTATGTATCTGTGGAAATTAAACAGCTGTTCTGGAAAGTCAGCTGGAACTTTGGACAGAGAAATGTCACAGTGCATCAGTCACTCCCACCAACCTGTCCTGACTTTGGGTAGTTGATGACATACCCAAAAGATTTTGCGGTTGTAGCTTATTTTAATTGTACAGCTTAGCCATGTGAAAGGCAACCTTCTGCCCACACAATAATGCTTAGTTTTAGTCCTGTATCATTGTATAATCTTTTTGAAGACATTGTTGGGACAGTAGGTATTCAAATTTAAGTTCAAATTCAACCACCTGATACCACCAATGCAGATGTGTCACTAGGAACTAATACCTTTTATGCCTGGTTAAGTTTATACCTGCACAGGCAGTCATGGCTGCTTCTCAGCTTACACTTCTGCTTGGCAGATAGCAGATTTCTTTTGAGAGGAATTGTGTGAGGCACCTCAACATCAGGACTGTTAACATGTGAAGAAATGTTGGGGTTAGACTTAGGGAAATTCATTGCTGTGCCTCTTCTGCTCCAAAGCAGACATAACACCTTGCTCCAAGAAAGGTTTCTTCTGCTAATTTTCCTGGGGAATTAATAGTAACTATAGTGAAGGTTTTCCTTAATCTGAGCCAACCCTGGAACAGTCTTCTCCTGCTGACCAGTGGCCAGTCCTGGCTAGCATTACTTATTCAAAACAAAATGTATATTTTTTAATTTGAAAAAATGAAAAGCAATTTAAAAATTATAGTAAAATATACATAACATAAAATTTACCATCTTAGCCATTTAAGTGTATAGTTTGTAGTGTTGAGTACATTCACACTGTTGTGAAACCAACCACCAGAACTCTTCTCATCTTGCAAAACTGAAACTCCATACCCATGAAACAACAACCCATTATTCCTCCCTCCCCCAGCCCCTGGCACCCACCATTCACTTACCATGAGTTATTTTGTTCCATGTGTCAATTAATACTTAATGTGCAAATGTCCTTTCTCTAATATCTGTTTATCTGGCTTGGAGAATGTTCTAATTCTTCCTTCTGCAGTATTACTGTATTTTACAAAATTAATAGGTTCCTTAAAGGGCCATGTACCAATTTTTAATATTTAATTGTACTGAATCAAATTATTTAGAATAAAACATTTTAATAAGGCAAATACAAATTTATATAAAATATATGAAATATAAATATTTAAATGTTTTTTTTTATTTTGAGAGAGAGAGAGAGAGAGGGAGGGAGAGAGAGAATCCCAAGCAGGCTCCACACTGTTATCATGGAGCCCAACACAGGGCTCAATCCCATGAACTGCAAGACCATGACCTGAACCAAAATCAAGAGTCAGACACTTAACCAACTGAGCCACTCAGACACCCCTAAAAGTTATGTTTAACAGAAGGTGTCTTGTAAACACCTCTAATGAAGTTAACCCCCACTTATACAAAATCTGAGTAGTAATAAAAAATAAAGAACAAAGAGAGGGATGGAAATTTGAGACTATTTTGATACTGGAATCAAGACAGCCTTGTTGGTCACCTTCATTATGAAATTTAGACAGATTGCAGATTTGAAAAAAAAATTGGAGGAGGGAATTTTTGGTCTCTTTTGGTCTCTTTTCTGAGCTGTGTAATAGGTTTCTAAAGCTAAATTTTAAATTCTTTGAAAAAGTCAAATGGCATTTTATTTTCTCCACTAGATAACTCGAAAGGAAATGAAAACTATCTCCTCATCAAGTTTCCAAGACCAGGTATGTCATGTATTGGAATCAAGGCCATGACCTATGTCATTAGCAGTGTGAGCCTATGGCAGTGTGCTCTGGGAGCAGGGGTCTACTTCTGGTTCAGAGGCATGGTGGGAGTCCTCTGGTTTATACAGCTTTAACGGACATGGTCATGATTTGCTCCACCTGCACTCAGATTTTATTGTAAAACACATATGACCAAGTGTAGAGAGTGTCTTTAAAAGAATTTACTTTGGTGGGGGATGCCTGGGTGGCTCAGTCAGTTAAGCATTCGACTCCTGATTTTAGCTCGGGTTATGATCTAATGGTTCAAGAGTTTGAGCCCTACGCCAGGCTCCATGTTGACATTGCAGAGCATGCTTGGGATTCTCTCTCTCTCTCTCTCTCTCTCTCTCTCTCTCTCTCTCTGCCCACCACCGCCCTCAAAATAAATAACTGTAAAAAAAAGAAGATATTTTTGGGTCTATAGCCCAAAGAACTAAAAGCAGGAACTTTAAGAAGAGGCGTTTGTACCTGCTGTTCATAGAAGCATTAGTTACAATAGCCAAAAGGTGGAAACATCCCAGCTGTCCACTGATGGATGAATGGCTAACAAAATGTGATCTATACACACAATGGAATATTATTCAGTCTTAAAAAGGAAGGAAATCCTGACACCTGCCGCAACATGGGTGAAACCTGGAGGACATTATGCTGAGTGAAAGAAGCCAGTCACAAAAGGACAAATACTGTTATGATTCCACTTGAGGTTCCTAGAGTTGTCACATTCATAGAGACATCAAGTTGGGGATTGGGGTGTGAGGGGATTGGGGCATTAGTGTATGAGGGGTTCTAAGTTTCAGGTTTTCAAGATGAAAAAGGTTCTGTGCATGGATGGTGGTGATGGATACACAACACTGTCCGTGTCTACTTAATGCCACAGAAGTGTACACTTACAATTTTTTAAAAAAAAATTAAATTTTAAACAATTTGAAGAATTAACAGTTAAAAAAAAAGCAAGAAGTTAGGAACATTATGTGAATGAAATAAAAATATAGTGCACCCTACCAATTGAAAGCAAAGAATAAAAGATGAATTTTGCTTTCAGTATGTGTGATCATTCTGATTGTGTCTGCCCCAGTCAACAAGGTAACACCTACTTTTCTCAGTTCCTGATGGATAAAGTACTTGCTCTTTAGCTGGTCCCCGAGGCCCCTCTGGTTGGGACCTGTGGCCCACCCCTCAGACCATCCTATGCAGCTCCTGTGTGGTTTCTGTGCCCAGCCACAGTAGCTTCCCAATGACTCCCCCGCTCCCCCAAACCTTGCCCGTTCCCTCCAGTTACAGGACACTTATGCCTCTTCTTTCCTCTGTCTAGAAAACATCCAATTTGTCATTTCTAAGACTGAGGTATGTAATTCTCTGCACCTGGACTCCCAAGTTCTCATAACTCCTCTTTATGCTTCATGTCTCACCTTTTGGTTGCTTTCAGAGAGGGCTCTCCTTGACCTCTGACCCCTCCTCTTGCTATTATAAGAACCCCAGCCCCCAGCCCTGGCCTACCCAGCCCTGTTCTCCTGCATCGTCCTCTCTTCTTGCTTGGTTTATCTTCTGTTTAAACTGTTTTCACTATCTGAAATTCAATTTCACTGATTCTTTGTCTTTCCCCGTGGAGCACAGACAGCCTGAGGCAGGGGTCTAGGTAGGTGTGTCTACCCTGCCTCTAGGACCATACCTGGCCCACAGCAGGTGCTCAGCAGGGATTTACAGAACAAGCCAGTGAACAGATGAAATGAGCCTCGATTCCTGAAGACATACAGCTCTGTGTCCACTGGTTTTCAGAAGTGGGTCTAGTGGGCCTTTGCCAATTTGTGATGCCTAGTCAATGTAGGTCTGTGAATACCTGGTGGTTTATGATCATCAGGCCAGGAGTCATGTTGATGTCCAAGAACTGCTCTGGCTGTGTCATTTTGAGATGCCAGCTGGATTCTTTTTAACGGGCTTTGTTATTTAAAAAAAATATATTTTCCTTGTATCTTCAGATAGATGCTATGTCTAGTCCAGTGGTCTCTAGAATATCATTTAAGGTAACTATTCAAGGTTGTAGGACTAATTTGCTGTCTACCTTTCACTTATTTTTCAAATGTTTTTTAATTTATTTTTTAGAGAGAGTGTGAGTGGGGGAGGGGCAGAGAGAGACAGGGAGACACAGAATCTGAAGCAGGCTCCAGGCTCTGAGCTGTCAGCACAGAGCCCGAAATGGAGCTCGAACACTGGCACCGTGAGATCATAACTTGAGCTGAAGTCAGATGCTCAACCAACTGAGCCACCCAGGCACCCCTACCTTTCATTTATTTTAAAGGTTGCTTTTTTTATGTTTCTGTTTAGAGAAGACTGCTAAAAATTCCAGTGGTATCATCTCTATGAGCCCTGGTTGGCCTTGGCACTTTCTTGATCACACTATTTAGGGGAGATCCCATGTGCAGTTTGTAGGGTTACATCACTTTATAAATGCATCTTAAATGCTTAAGAACAAGATGATGGAAGAGTTGGCAATTACTTTTATGATGTCAAGTAATTATAGGTAGCAAGCAAAGTCTTAGGCCTTTCTCTCCTGACATGTTGTAGGTCTCTTGATATATTATTTTAAGATGGCCATATTACCATAAAAGTAGAAACATATCTACCTATATTGGCTTGGTTCCCCCCTTTGAGCATGATGTTTCCCCTCTCTCTTGGCTGGTGCCTAGAAACAGTTTCATTCAGCCCTGGTGAGTGAAAACAGAGTTGACAGGCTTGCATTTTAATGCTCTCCAGTGGACTCTTTGAGGTCCCTCTCTCTTTTCATCTAAAGACTGTGGTTATGGCTCCCAGAAAAGCTAGGGTGTCAGGAAGGGTGGGATGCAGGTAGCCAATGGGCCATGGGCTTCAGCTGTCAGGTGTGGCTCAGACCAAGGAGTACCCTTGAGGCCCTGGTGTATTTGCCCACACTTGCCTAGACCTTTTCTTGGGAGTCTGTGCCTCAGGGAAAAGTAAGAACAGTGGTGGCGGCAAGCATCTGTGGCATGGTGGGCTTCCCGGGAAGTACTGCTGTGGTGTGAGGGCCTGTGTCCAGCTCTAGGAGTACCATCTATAGTCTGCTGCTCAGAGTCAGCATGGAGCCCCCTCCTGCTCTGGGCAGGACTGTGGGCATTGTTCTTGGTTTTCTAGTCCTCAGGATTTCCTTTTGCCTTCCTAGGGATTTTGTAAGCCATCCAATATTATTTAGGCAAATTACATTTTCCACTTTGCTCAGCCAACCTGTATTCTGTTGCTTGCAGACAAAAGCCCAGAATAATACCAGGTGGGAGTAAGAAGTGGACATGGGGAGTCCACAGTCTGGTCAATGGGGGCAGGGCATCTGCGTCTGGGAATTCACCCAGGTTAGGGCAGAAGGCTGGGAACTTCAGCCAAGACTGAGTGACGGGTTTCTGGCAGTCTGTGGCAGGTGGAGGGGTGGCAGGTATTCAGGTTGTTACTTCTGATCTTCCAAAGCAAGAGGTGAGCCTAAAGGCACTCACTGAAGGCAACCGTGGTGGGGTGGAAGAGTAAGAGGTGCCTGAGGAAGTCAGGGACTGGGTCATTTTGGAGAACAAGGAGGGTGATCCCAGAGTCTTCAACTTTCCCTTTTCACCGTAGCCTGAGCATGAAAGATTTCCGATGATTGCACTGAGAGAAAGGGTGTGTGTGTGTGCATGCTAAAACAGAGGAGTGGGGAGATTCAGAGTGTGACCCCTCTGGTTGCTGATCACATTAGCAGGTGTGTTCACAGCCTTGCCTGGCTCTTGGTTGTGGAAGACTGTGTTGGCATGTGGAGGAAGATTTGAAAGATGATCCCCACAGTCAATCCCCGCTCAGTTGTCTTCACCAACCCAGGCAGATCTCGGTGGCTCTCACTCAAACACCTCACCTGGGAAGCCAGTTTCCTCATGCTTATATTCCACCTCCCCTTATCATATCCAGGCTTGAATCAGACCCCAGAAGGGCAGGTTAGTGTAGCCACTGTTACAGAGTCCACAAGGAGAGAGCTTACATACCAACTGAACTTGGATTTTGCTGATCTACATAGATGCAAGTTTGGCTAATGTATGCATGAGTGGATTCCAAGGGTGCTAAGCCAGGGAGAGACAGACATAATTTTAGATTACACCAAATTTATCAGTGTGGGTGTACTTCCTCCAAAAAGAGCTTAAATCCCACATTGATCTGTAATCCATTGATTCTTTATCTTTCCATGTCCTTTGTTCTCTCATGTCCTCATCTCCTTCCTTAGGCAACCTCATTTCTTCCCACTTGCTTGAAGAGTCAGTCATTATCATACTTCTGTTGTTTGCCTCTTTACCTTCCTTGCTCTTTTATTCATCAAACTCTTTTGGCAAAACCCCAACCATGTTGGGTCCAACTCTTTGCTTACTCCATGTGTAAATCTGCCCAGCCTATGTATGGCTGGTACAAAGCAGGAGACCATGTTTAGTGGTCTAAATACCCACATTCATGACCACCTCTTCTTTCCCTCATTCACATATGTGAGAGACCCTCTCCTAGACACTTCTGTGGGATGTAGCAGGGTAGGCAAAAATCCCTGTCCTCATGGAACATACATGTTAGTGGAGGATACAGATAATAAACATGAAAAATAGGTAAAATGCATAGTGATAAGTGTTAAGAAGAAGAAGAAATAAAGCCAGGAGAGAGGGGCTGAAGGGTCAGTGGGAGGGCCTCCTTGATGAGGTGATTTTTCAGTAGAGGCCTGAAGAGGTGAAGGAATGAGCTAGGCAGATACCTGGAGAAGGGCATTTCAGACAGGGGCGGAGCAAGTGCAAAGGCTCTGAGGCTAGAACCTCCTTGGTGTGTTCAAAGGACAGTATGACTACAGTGGAGTAAAGAAGAGGAAGAGCAGTAGGAAATTATTGGTGGACTAGGAATCCTGGTCATCTGGGGCCCTAAAAGTCATTGAGAGGATTTTGGCTTTTTCTCTTGGAGAAATGGGAGCTACTGGAGGTTTCTGAGAACAGGAGGAGAATGACCTGACCTAGGTTCTAACAGGATCATACTAGTGGTTCTATTATGAATACTTTGAAGGAGGGGGAGCAGGGAGACCAGTTAGGAGGCTATTGCCTTGACCCAAAGAGAGATGACTGTGTCTTGGGCTTGAGGGAAAGTAATTGGATTTTGCATATATTTTATATAAGGTGCATTGCTGGTCCTCAGTTTATGAGTTAATCTCTAAATTAGTCTTAAAAGAGGAATCAGGAAGAAACTGAAGGAGAGATAGACATTATTCAAGACGCTGAACTTGGACTAGAGTTTATGTGGTGTGCTTTGGATGCAGAAGAATCATGGCATGCTGTGTGAGGCAGTAGTCTGTGTTTGTGTATGGAAGTGTTACGTTAGGCACAAGGGCACAAGTGTTAGGTTGGGCACAAGGTGCTGATGCTGGGTGGTTAGATGGGTGGGTGTAGAGGACATTTGCTCCTTGTGGATGCTTTCTCTGTTTGGCGGCCCCCTCCTTTTTGGGACCAGTACCAATGCTAAGTACTCTTATTGGTCAAGTTGCTTTCAGTTGCACATACAGGCGTCTTCAATTCCAAATGGCCGAAGCAGAAGGAAAATGTTGTTTCAGAGTAAGAAGTCTAGACAGAAGAAGGTCTATTTGTTTACTGGGGCTGCCCTAACACAGTACCACCAACTGGGTGGCTTAACACAGATTTGTTCTCTCACAGTCCTGGGGGCTAGATGTCTGAAATCGGGGTGTCAGGAGGCCATGCTCTTTCTGAGACTCTGGGTTGAACCCTTTCTTGTGTCGTCTCCACTTCCAGTGGTGCCTGTCCTTAGTATTCCTGGATTTGCAGCTACATTGCTCCAATCTCGGCATCCATCCTCACATGGCCTTCTCCTTGTGTGTCTTCACATCATCTTCCCTTTGTGTGTGTCTGTGTCCAAATTTCCCCTTTTAGAAGGACACCAGGCATCCTGGATTAGAGCCCAACCTAATTACCTCATTTTAACTTGGTTAAATCTGCTAAGGTTCTCTTTCCAAATGAGGTCACTTTCTGAGGTCCTGGAGGTTAGGACTTCAACATATCTTTTTTTTTTTTTTTGGAGGACACAATCCAACCCATAACAGAAGATTTCCCGCTTGTTAATGTAGTGCCTGAGTGACATCATCAGGGACCCAAGTGCTTCTCATCTTTCTGCTTTGCTGTTAAGAACAGCTTGGCTTCGGGCACCTGGGTGGCTCAGTCAGTTAACTGTCTGACTTTGGCTCAGGTCACGATCTCACGGTTGGTGGGTTCGAGCCCCGCGTCGGACTCTGTGCTGACAGCTTGGAGCCTGGAGCCTGCTTCGGATTCTGTGTCTCCCTCTCTCTCTGCCCCTCCCCAGCTCATGCTTACACTCTGTCTCTGTCAAAAATAAATAAACCTAAAAAAAAAATTAAAAAAAAGGAAAAAGAACAGCTTGGCTTATCTTCAGGCTGGATGGCTGCTGTAGCTCTAGGTATTGCAATCAGAGATGACAGTGTCCAATAGGAGAGAGAGTGCTCATTTCTGTCTCTCTTCTTAATGGCAAAGAAATCTTTCCTAGGAGCCTTTTATCAGATTTCCCCTCATGTCTCAATGGTCAGACTTGAGTCACATGCTCATCCCTAAACCAATCACAGGCAAGGGGACTGGGCTAATTAGTAACCCTTCCCTGGATCTAGAGGTAGATTTACTTTGACCCTGAGTCACATGGGAAAGGGATGGACAGCCCACACAAAGCTGAGGATCTGTCCATGAGGAAGAAGGAAACATGGTTGTTGGGCAAGTTGCCCACCGGGTCTGAAACCCTGTGTTTAGGGGCTGTTTTCTGGCCAGACTATGCGTCTCTGATTCCAAATCCTCTTAGAAGTGTTATAACCGGTGCTCCAAAGCAGTGACTCCCACACTGTCAAATTTTGTTGTATAGTAAAAGTTCAAGAATATTTTGGTGTCCAACATAAGTCTGCTAACTTTGTTTTTTCAGAATGAAACTGTGATCTTCTATCATATCATTTCATTACATTAAAAAAGTTTATTTTAATAGGAGGAAGCTATAAAGGACACTTAGGTTAAAGGTTAGCTTTATTTTTAAGGATCGTTCTTTACATGTAGTAAGTTCATCTCCTGACTTTTGATAAGTAGACAGTGTACTTTCACTCATTCATTTGTTCCATCATTCCATCAGGCTACAGATAGTTACTGGTGCTTCCCCCCCGCCCCCGGGAATTGCTTTTATTTTTCTCATTTTGTCTGGGCCAGTGAAAACTTTGACTCTGGCCTTGGTGTGGTACCCATGCCTCAGAAAATTTAACTACCATTGAGGTACAGTTAAGGTTCCTTCTCCATGATGCCTTGCAACATGCTTACCATGTTTTTTTTTTTTTTTTGTATGGGAATCTCTGATGGACTAAGACTGCCAGAGATTTAACTCATCTCCTACTAAAAATAAATAAGCCCTCAGCCCTTAAAAGAATTTGGGGGATTTATTCTTACTGTCTTGGCATTTCATTGCTGAAAGAGATTAAATATCTTCCAAACTTGGACACCTAATCTGGGTCATTTATAGACATTTAAGAAGTATAATTCTTTATCCTTTACTTCTGTTGCTAAAGCATCCCTTTTATTCATGGTGAAATAAAACCCCTTAAATATTTTTAAGAGCAAGAAGGAATATAAATAAAATAGTGGAGTACAAACAAGTAATCATAATATCCTGGAAGCTCAGTTTTCCATTTTAGGTTTTGGAACTCATGAGCCACATTTATAAAGTCTAACATGTTATTGCCATGAAACCCGTTTTAGTCAGGTGAAAATCCATCCTCCTAAAGACTCTAATGCAGAAATCAGTTCCTGATATTTAGGATTATAACAAGAGGATTGGAGCCAGAGTTTAGTTGGCTCAAACATTCTCATGAAAGCACCTTTTTTTTTTTTTTAACCCAGGGGCACCTGTGCTACTGTGGACTTGGGGTTAATGTACAAAGTTGACGTTTTTGCCGGTCACATATGGTCCAATTTGGGCATAGCATACAGTTCAGCCTAATGCATCTTAAGTGCCTGAGTTATGGAGAGTCCTAGGGCCCTGGCAGAGCACAACTGAGGAGATATAAAACAGGCCCAAATGCTGTCCTGTTTCTCATTGCTTGGGCCCACTGTGATCTGCTGGTGGCTCATTGCTGAGGTAGGAGTGATGTTTTCCTTCTTTTTCCTTTCAAAGAGAACACTGAGCCTCCGTCTGCCCAAGTGAGAGGTTCTCTTTCTGTAGGGGAGAAATGCCAGCCTCTTGTTTTTTTACTGGGTGTCAGACCAGCTCATTTGAGAAGGGTGGGTTCCATGGTGAGGATGACCATAGGTGTGTGAAGATGGAGTTTCTGCCACAGTCCCTTTGGAATGGACCATCTGGACCTGGAATACAAGAGACTCAGTGGTGACCATGATGGACATATCCCCAGATTTTCTGGCTGCATAAACTGCTTAGGATTTTTGTACTATGTGGCGAAATTGATTTTTTTGCCAGGTGGACGGGGGAGGGTTGTACGTATTTCATTTAGGAAGGAATGAAGAGGTATTTCTTGTCCCTGAGTCTAGTCTGGCTATGTCCCTGGTCACTTCTCTAGCTACTGCTTCCTTCCCCACTGGTTACCAGTACATCAGCAGTCTAGAGCATCTCTTTAATGGTCCTGATGTCTGATATGTTTAAGGTCACTCCTGCTTACTGCAACCAAAATGCATAATTTTTATGATACAAGAAAAACAGGTTGGTTCAAACATTTTTGGAGAAATGACATTTGGTGTGCTGTGGATTCGGGAGCTGACAGACATGATACACCCAAAAAGAGTGGAGGCCTCTTTAGACCCGCTTAGCACTTCCTGCCTGCATAGCCTTGGGCGAGTTTCCGAGCCTCCATTTCTGCAACTGTGGAGTGGTGATAAGGAGCCTATCTGTGGGAAATCCACAGGCAGAGAGAATTAACTGAAATAGGCTGTAGGCAGTACATTGAACATGTACTCAGTGCATGTTAATCTCTGCTTGCTCCTACAGATGTCAGAGTAGTATGGAAGGGTCTGCTGTCTTTGGGTGGTAAATGTGTAACCGAGTTTCAATTGTATAGTTGAGAATCTTGGCTGTAATTTTGGTCCTTCTGCTTAATGCCTTTTATTCATTTATTTTTCCTTTGGTGAAATGCTAGTGGAATTTATGTATTTTGTAAGTATTTCAATCTGAGCATTGCTTTTAATTCTTGGGAAGACCTTAGATTCTGTAGGCTTTAAAATCTAGTAGGGTTAAATCCTATGGGCAGGCTCTCCAGTTTTGTTAAAACAACATAAATCCTTATTTGCTATTACAGCATATATGGAAAGCTTTCAAAATCAAAACTCAGGCTTAAGCATTGGTTTGGCTAACTTAATTGGTCAGCCCATTTGTCAAGGTGAGATTTTAGTTTTAGGTTAGAAGGTGATTCTGTTTGGCACATCAGTGACCAACAGGCAGTCCGTGATTGCAGCTTCTCTTAGAAGTTGCTAGAACAGCCGGTGTTGGAGCTACTAAAACAAGTGTGTGGGATGCATCAGTTTTGTGTGTCTGCCAGCAGGAAGGTATGACCATGTTTCCTGCCTACGATCCTGAATGGATGCCTAAATCATCAAGCAAATTTTTTTAGTAGTGTATCTGGGCTGTGAATACCGCAAGTTAGGAACCACTGTCTCTTTCTTGTATAACTACATTTTATCCTCGCAGAATATATTAAAGTGTACTTGAAAGTTTTCGTAAACGCAGATCACTTCTTTAGCTTTTTGTTCCGTGATGATTTCTGAATAAAATATTTTCTCTAGATTCCAGTGTAGTGAAATAAATTTAGGACTCCTCTCTGTAATATAGGATAAACATTAAAAATGGGACATTTCAGACAACCTTTTGATCCCATGGCCCTTCCTACTCCCATGTTTGACTCTCCTCAGATTGGCCTTGCTTTTTTTCTTTCAAGTTCCAGACCCTTGATCTCCCAGTCTCTCCTCAATGTGGAAGATGCTGTTACCCCACAGTGGCCTACTTTCCATGTAGTAAATGCTTCTAATGTGAAATTCTGAATTTATTTAAGTTCCATGGTTAGTTTCAAAGTTTGGAATGTCTTTGAGGAGTACTGGTGAAAAAAGTAGGCTTTTCAAATATGTTTATTAAATGAATCATTGGTAGCTAAAATTGTTTCATTTCCCCCTCTAACTCCCCATCTCAAGAAGAGCCATGCATAAAAAATTTGCAAAGGCAGGAGTGATAAAGAGCCACAGCAGGTAAGAAGAAAACTTAGAGGAATGTAAGACACAAACAAACTGGGGCAGAGGATGTGCATAGGGGCATCCACTTCTCCACCTGTGGCTGGAGACACTAAAGGAAGAATAAAGAAATGCACTTGTCTCTTTTCTTCTTTGTTCTTTCTCTAGCATTGATACCAGGCCTGTTGGGGGAGAGCCATTTTGGAGATGGGTCTTCATTTGAACTCTGAAATACTGACAGGATCTAGGGTAGAGCCCAGAGGAAAGGCTGCAGGAGGCATTTGGCCAGAGCCAGTTCTGGGCTTGTGGTCCAAACCCATCGGACAACACAGCACTTGATTATAACAATATTTTTATTGTATCCCAAAATGAAAGTCCTAGAAAATCTGACTACTTTCAGTTAGGATTTCAAATAGTTTTATAAAGCCCTAAGTATAGTGTAAAAAATAAATGACAGTAATTTTCAATAAAATAATATGTATTTTGGTGCTAAGGCATGTCTCCCACCAGGACACATAATGACCAGATACTTGGACCCCTACCTACCATCACCATGGATGTGACAGTTGCCCCTTGAGGCCAGGATGGGATACTGTGTTGGAATGGCCTTGTCATTATGGCATGATTTTCTAAGATGATGACCAGCCCTGGATAAAGGTCTGGACACACTAAAGTTCCCTCAGTTGACCTGGTAGCTGCGGTCCTGGGTAACTCAGTTGTATTAGAACAATGGAGAAACATCTTGAGTTTAAGCATGAAAGAGAGTCTTAGACTGAGATTATTATATAGACAGACATTTCACCACGTTAACATTTAAAGGTTAGCACCTCTTATGTTGAAGATGGCTGCCATTCCTGGCCTGGCCATCATTCCCCAAATGCCAGGAACAACACAGTCATATGATAGCCCAGAGTGCCCACAGGTGCCTTGAGAATTGCCATAGAGCGAGGTTCAGGGAACTGTAAGGTTGTCTGGTCCTGTTTCTTGGTGTGAGGAGACCTCTCAAGACTGAATCTGAAGCCTTGTTCTGGAGCACCTCCTCCCCACTGAGCTATATTCAGCATATCTGGATGTGGGAGATGTGAGCAGGAAAGACAGCCAGACTGAACTCTTACAACAGAGAGGGACCTAATATACCCTGGATCCTCATATATCATATGAGCTTTTCTGGTGGGGACTGAAGTCTACAGAGGCTGTGTGGTAAAGAGCTCAGGCAAAGGGCTGGAAGAGAAGGTCTGGCCTACTTTTACTCTGCCTCTATTTAGTCAGGTGACTTAAGGAAAGCTCCTTAGCCTCTCTGAGCTTCCATTTTCCTCAGATTTGGAATGGGCACAGAGCCGCCATGCTTCAGAGTTCCTGTAAGGTCTAAAATGAGGTGATGTATGTAAATGCTGTGTAAACTTTAAGGTAGGATTTCTATTAGCCCACCCGAACGTAGTCAAATCAGTGAATGTCTCTGGATGTCATTCTGTGTAAGACAGGGAATCAGTGTGTATTAATCGTGTCTTTTTATTTTCTACATTCTGATGCTTTGACGTTTGGGGACTTGCTGACCCTGGTGGGATGCCCCTCCCAGTGCTAGCTAATTCCTAGAGTTAGCAAATGACTTGCCTGCAAGTGCCTATCAAGTACAAAGTAACCAATCCAGAGTGCAAATCCCCAACCACCCTGTATATTGGGCTCTCATACTGTGGGCCACTATCTACCTATCCACCTGCTTTGTCCATCTGAGGGTCAGTTACCAGACAGCTAGGGATAGCCCCTTCACTTAGGACCCACTGAAATCCTTCGAACTAGCTATTCCTGTCTGTTTACTCTGCCTCATCTGATCCTTCCTGTGGAAACCACAACAAAGGCTCATGCCCATACTTCCCTCTCTCCCACTGCCCCCTGCCTGACCCTGGTGCTTCATCATATGGCTCTGTGGTGTGCTCTGCCTTCTGTTTCCAGGCAACTCTGAGTCAAACTTCTTCCTTGACGATAGGCACTTTGTGTCTGCATGTCTAACCACACCTGATCAAAACAAATCCTGGATGCTCTTAAAACACGGTGCCTGTTCATGCCTGTCCACAGGTTTTCAGTGAGGCATAAAGAGGAGAGTGCACAGGAGAGGGCCTGGAAGTCTGAAGACTAGTGTGATGATGGTCATGTGGCCTTTCTAAAACATGTTAGGAACAGAGCCAGGAGGAAAGGTTGGGAATCAATCTTGAGTTCATCTTGGGATTGTTAGAACAGAGGCACCAGAGACTCCTGAGGTGAACACGTGGGTCTTTCTTGGTATGTTCTCGGTAAAGATGTGGGAATCTTTGCCTCAGTGGTGATGGTTAAGGCTATGGAAGTAGACACAGTTACCCAAGAAATGCATGTATGGTGAGAGTAACTCGTGGCTGAGGACAGAACTCCAGACAACCATGGTGTTGTAAGGAAAACCGGAAGAGAAAATGGGAATAGATGGAGGAGTGGTCCAAGAAGTGGGAAGAGAACAAGAGGAAAGTGTCACAGGAGTCAGTGGAGTGCGTGGGCAGCAGTGTCTTTAGTTGTGCAGAGGTCAGAGCATTTGGGGACCAAAATGTGTCCAGTAGGTTTGGCAAGGAAAGGATCAGGGTAAATTGTCTAGAGCAGTGGGGACAGAAGCTGGATGGTGTGAGCAGGAATTAAGAGGTGGAGATGGGTGGGAAGGTAGAAGACAGGTAGGTGAGAGTGGAGGCTGACTTTAGGGAGAGGCAAGATGGGGTTTAATGGTGTTGAGTGGTTTTGTTCAGATAATTGAGAGAGAGAGAGAGAGAGAGAGAGAGAGAGAGAGAGAGAGATAATGAAACCAGTGGAGAACCAGGATCCAGAATACACATGGAGAGACTCATCTCCAGCAGAAGGGAGCTCTGCTTTCTCTTCCCCTTGGGACTCTTAAGTTGGGAATGTCATAGTTGTAGGTATGTTTATGGTGATGGGAGAAACCAAATGAAGACCCACCCTGAAACTCTAGGGGGCAGGTTATCACAAGCCTTACAGCTGCCTATTTCAGGAAATAAAACCCCATCAGGGATTGTTTTGAGAAAGAAATGAGTTAATGTTTTTGGAAGACATACTGTCTGGCACCTAGGAAGGACTTTAAAAAAATGTAGTTTCCCAAAAGTAAATTATGGTTTAAATAGGCATTTATGGGTTTGGCTTGGAATCTAACCTCAGCTGTTTATAGCATGGTTGCTTTGGAAAAATATGTTCCTAGTTCCAAATAACTGACTCATAAGCAAAATTATGGAATGCAACTTGGGGTATTGTCAGTGATAAACTGTGGTACCCTTTCTTCAATTTGAAACATATTAAGGAGAAAGAAAAATATCACCAATAATCCTAAAACTTCCTTTGAATTTTATAAACTAGAATCTCCTCTTCCTTTGCCTTCTACCCTATTATAAACTATGTGAGCTATAGCCCTTGTGTGTCTATATTACTAGGTGTGTGCTCGTGCGTGCACACACACACACACACACACACACACTACCTTTATGTGGAGTTTTGCTACTGGAAGCTCTTGGGAGCTCATGTGCTTACAGCCATTTAACTGGACATATGAGAGGCCTTTGTATTGCAGGTTGGAAAATCCTAGGGGAGACTCTAATAGATTTATTGCATGTTATGATTCCTATCCCTGGAAAAATCACAGTGGCTGGGGGTGGGGGAGCATGTAGAAAGGGTATGATTGGAAGTTTGAAGTAGAATCACCTGGGATGAAGGAGAATTTATAAGAAAAATGGAGTTTTAGGCAGATAAAACAACCACATATCACTTGAGTAACATAATATAGTGTTTTTAATGTTTATTTTTGAGAGAGGGAGAGAGAGAGAGACAGAGGGAGAGAGAGATGGACAGAGTGTGAGTGGAGGAGGGGCAGAGAGAGAGGGAGACACAGAATGTGGAGCAGGCTCCAGGTTCTGAGCTGTCAGCACAGAGCCTGACCTGGGGCTGAAACTCATGAATTGCAAGATCATGACCTGAGCTGAAGTTAGACGTTTAACCAACTGAGCCACCCAGGCACCCCATTAATATAATATAGTTTACCCAGTTATTTTTAATGGCTGCATATTACTCTATTTAATGAATATAATATATGTAACCATTTTCCTATTGGTAGAGCTTAGATCCTTAATTTTCTTTTTTTTTTTTTTTGCTATTTGAAACACAAAAATGTAATTTGCAAGTGTGGAGGTCTGTACCTAAGTGAATTACAAAACAGCTTTGGCATATAGCCTTTCATCGTGGAACTAATCCTCCTACTATCTAGCATTACAGTTCTTTGTAATGAGACTTTTGGACTTGATTTACCATCAGAGGATGGGTTTTCTGAGGAAGTATAATTTGGCTCATTTTTAGGGGCTCTGTTTTTATATCTTTATTTTTGGGTTTCTTTACCATTTGAAACTGGCTTGTTATCTTTTGAGTGGGCACAAGGCCATCATACCAGATGGCTGTGACTGTAGGCATGCTGGGCAGGAATGTGTGACTCTCACTTGGGTAATAGAGTCTAGATTTCTCCTGGGAGTGGTGAGCCAAGAGGATGAGCATCCCTTCATTCGTTTAGGAGGACATGTGGCTTCTCTTTCAAGTCCTCCTCTTCTTCTTCTTCTTCTTCTTCTTCTTCTTCTTCTTCTTCTTCTTTTGTTTTTTTGTTTTTGTTTTTTTTTTTTGGTCAGCCCTCACATTGAGACTGTAGCTTCTAGTTTCAAAGGGTGTAGAGGTGTTGTAAAAATCTTGATGTTTGGAATGGAGTCTCGAATGCTATAAAATGATAATGCTGATCACCCAATATCAAGGATATCCCTTCAGTAGGGTATCTACTCCCTGAGGGAAGCGATCATGGAGTTCTGTCTTCTTCAAGCAGAACAGCACTTGGAAGGTAGGATGAGCTCAGGAAATATTTGTTCAGTGAATGGATCTGTGGCTTCTTCAGGGCTGCTCTGTGGGCTGAGAGGTATCAGTTATGATGTGCACTTTTCATTATCATTGGGCCTAATTTGTTGTAATCCTAGTGGTGAATGTGGGAAACCGGAGAGGAAGGAGGTCTCGGTAAGTCAGGAGGACCCCCCAACAATCCACAGTATGGGGTGTTTTGCTTGAGTCCATGGGCTCGGCAATAAGCTTGAGGGGTTGGACCTTGAAATTTTACACAGAAGCTTGGGTCTTGTGTATGTGTTCATTTTTCTGAGGAGGGGATTCCATTTTTCATCAGTGTCTCCACAGCCTGTGAAAAACTGAGGTTGCAAGACTAGTGAGTCTGCAGACCCTGTCTCTTCTTGCTTCTCTGATTCTGCAGCCTGGTAAGGAAATGAGGCAGGCATTCTTGGGAATTACCTACGAGTAAAGCAGTAAATTCTGTGTTTCATATCATCCAGGACTAAATTTCAGTAAGGGAAGAAGAACAGAAGGTGGTACAAGTCTTGTGAAATAACTGGTGAAAAAAGGGAAGAGAACTAGTTGACTGGTTTATTTTTCCTAAGAATGTTTCAGACATACTTGTTTTTCTGCTTAGAAGTTGAGGAGAGGGTCATGTTTCTCAAGCTGGTCTTCCCACAGAATGTTCTTTTTAATGCAGTGTTAACTCAGATCTCATGAGCCAATTAGAACTAAGCGTCCTGAAGCCCAGAAGAGGTTGGGTTGGTGAAACAAGGTGAGCAGGTACGTACATATGGCGTTGGGAGCAGGAAGACTAATGGGCAACAAATGGGGACAGTGTGGAGAAATTAGGGGTTTTGCCTGGACCCTGAGGAATTCTATTTAGAAGCCCAGAAGAGCAGGCAGAGCCAGTAAAGGAAACCAACAGCATGTGGCTGGATCAGGGGAAACCAGGAGAATGTAGTTAAGGAGTTTGAGAGTGGAAAATATGATGAGAAGGAGCATGTGTCCTACTGGGTTGATGACATCTGAGAAGTTGAGCAAAAGAACAGAAATGCCTCCTTTGGATTCTACCACATGGAGATTGTCAGGGGCCATTGGAGGACAGGTTTTGTGGAAAATAGGTGACGAAGTCAGATGGGGTGATGGAGGAGAGAGTGGAAATGTGGGAGCACATGTGGTTCTCTGGAGGTGTTAGGCTGGCAAGGATAGAAAAATGGGGAGGCACTGGAAGGGTGTGGGTTTCACATGCTAGAACATCCAGGAGAGAGGGGGTACTTGCCAACTGGCTGTTCTCAAGTTTCTGCTCAGGAGTCAGTTAAGAAGTAGCAGACTGGGGGCTTCTGTCTTGAAACCAAAGTTTGTCAGTGGGGATTGGGGAGAATGATACGGAGGGGCTAAGATAGAAACACCATCTTCTAGAAGCTTGAGGGGAGCATTTGGATTTTGAAAGAGGGACACTTTCACTGTGATAGAATGGAATTGTGATCCTATTTTTTCCTCTTTTTATTTTTTCTTTTACCAGGTGATTGAAATGTTTGCAAGCATCTTTCAATTCAATCTACAGGAATGCTTTTTCCCTCCAAGCTTGACATTATATCATAAACATGGAATTTTAATTTTCCTTTCTGCATCCAAGCTTTAACAATTAATTCTTGTACTTCAGTATATAGCATGCACCTCTCTCCCTGACACAGCATATTAAATCTTCCAATTGGAAACATTTGGATTTAATAAATACAGGATTGATTAGCTCAGTTTTGAAATAAGTCTCAGTTAAATTGTTCTTTTTTGAGTTGCAAAAAGTTTTTCTAATCAATTACTAAAATAATGTGCACGTTAGGAGAGGAGGGATTTATTTTTGTTTCTTTACTTTCTGTTTGTGGTAAGGTTTTTGTTTCTGTTTTGTGGGTGTACATTCCTATGAATTTTAACATGTGCGTAGATTCCCGTAACCACCGCCAAAATCAGATAGAGAACAGTTCCATTACCTTAAAAAAACTCCCTTATTTCACACTACTCTTTTATAGTCACTCCCCCCCAACCCCTGCCCAACTACTAATCTGTTTTCTATCACTGTAAGAGGTTTTGTTTTTTTAAGAATGTCATGTAACTAGAATCATACAGTAGGTAACCTTTTGAGACTAGCTTCTTTTACTCAGCACGTTGCCTTTGAGATGAATCCATATTGTTGCATGTGTCCGTTGTTTATGTTTTAATTATTACCTAGTGGCATTCCACTGGGTGTATACACCAAAGTTTGTTATTTATTCACCTGTTAAAGTATATCTTAGTTTTGGACTTTTGTGTCTGGCCTCTTACCCTTAGCAAAAGGTTGTGGCATGTAACAATACTTCATTCCATTTCATAGCTGCATAACATTCCATTGTATAGATATGCCACCTTTGTGTATCCATTCATCACTTGGTGGACATTTGGATTGTTTCTACTTTGTGGCTACTGTGACTAATGTGAACAGTCATGTACAAGTTTTTGAATGAATCTATGGTTTCAGTTCTCTTGGGTATGAACCCAGGAGTGGAATTACTGGGCCATGTGCAATTCTGTTTAATATTTTGAGGAACTGTTAAACTGTTTTCCAAAGCTGCTGCATTGTTTTGTATTCCTGCCAGCAGTGTTTTGGGCTCCAGTTTCTCCACATCCTCCTCAACACTCGTATTTTTCAGTTCTTTGTTTTTATTGTTGCTATCCTAGTGGTTGTGAAGTGATATCTTGTTGGGGTTTTGATTTACTTTTCCCTAACAACTAAAAGTTTTGAAAATGTTTTTGTGTGCTTATTGGTTTTGAATATCTTCTTTGGGGAAATGTCTATTCAAATACTTTACTCATTTTTCAGTTGGGTTATTTGTCTTTTTATTACTGAGTTATAAGAATTTGCTTTATATTCTGGATACTAGATCTCCATCAGATACATACTTCACAAATTTTTCTCTAATTCTGCTGTCTTTTCACTTTCTTTTTAAAAATTTTTATTTATTTTTAGAGAGAGAGAGCATGCGAGCATGGGAGGGGTAGACAGAGTGGGGGGGGGAGAGAGAGAGAGAGAGAGAGAGAGAGAGAGAGAGAGAGAGAGAGAATCCCAAGCAGGCTCCATGCTGTCAGCGCAGAGCCTGATGCGGGGCTTGAACCCATGACCCTCGAATCATTCGTGACCTGAGCCAAAACCTAGTTGGATGCTTAACTGACTGAGCCACCCAGGCGCCCCATCACTTTCTTGATAGTATCCATTGAAGAACAAAAGTTTTTAATTTTGATGAGATCCAATTTATCTGGTTTTTCTTTGCTTGTACTTTTGGTATCACACCTAAGAAACCATTGCTTTTAATCCAAGATCATGAAGATTTCCATCTCTGCTTTATTCTAAGAGTTTTCTATTCCAGCTCTTATATTTAGATCTTGGATCCATTTTGACTTAAGTTTTGCATATGATATCAGAGAGAGGTTCAGTTTTATTCTTTTGCATGTGACTGTCCAGTTGTATCAGCGCTGTTTGTTGAAAAGACTATTTTTCCACATTGAATTTTCTTGGTACTCCTGTTGGAAATCAATTGACCATAAATATATAGGTTTAGTTTTGGACTCTTAGTCCTTTTCCATTGATCTGTATATCTGTCTTTATGCCAGAACTACACTGTTGATTACTGTAGCTTTGTAGTAAGTTTTGAAATCAGAAAATGTAAATCTGCTATTCTGGTGCCTAACATTTCCACAAAGATTGTAGGCTCCGTGTTGTCCACTTTTGCAGAAAATCTAGTTGAGGTTTTATTGAATTTGTAGATCGGTTTGGGGAATATTGCCCTTTAAACAATATTAATTCCTCTAGTCCAGGAACTTGGGATATCTTTTTGCTTATTTCAGTGTTTCAATGATGTTTTATAGTTTTCAGCATACAAGTCTTATATCTCTTTTGTTAAATTTATTTCTATTTCATTTTTTATGCTGTTGTAAATGGAATTGTTTTTTTGAACTTATTTTTGAATTGTTCATGCACATTTACAGAAATATTATCAATTTTTCATATTGATTTTGTATCTTGAAGCCTTGCTGAACTAATTAGCTCTAATAGTATTTTTTGTGGATTCCTTAGGATTCTGTATCTAGAAGATCATGTCATCTGCAAGTAGAATTTTAATTCTTCTTTTTCAATCTGGATGCCTTTTATTTCATTTTCATGCCTCATTTTCCTGGCCAGAACTGCCAATATGATGTTGACCAAAAAGAAGTAAGTGATGAGAGCAGATATCATTGTTTTGTTCTTGATGTTAAGGTGGAAAGCTTTCAGTAAGCTGTATGTTCTTGGTAGATGTTCTTTATCAGGTTGAAGATATTTCTTTTCTTTCTTTTCTTTTATGAGTGGTTTTTCTATTCCTTTCTATTTGAAGTTTGTTTTTTTTTTTCCAGTCATGGAAGGGTATTGGAGTTTAAAGTTTTTTTAAATATTTATTTATTTTTTAGAGAGAGAGAGAGAAAGGGGGGGGCAGAGAGAGAGGTAGGCACAGAATCCAAAGCAGGCTCCAGGTTCTGAGCTGTCAGCACAGAGCCTGATGTGGGGCTTGAACTCACAAACCACAAGATCATGACCTGAGCTGAAGTCAGAAGATCAACTGACTGAGCCACCCAGGCACCTCTGGGTGTTGGAGTTTTTAAATGCTTTCACTGTGTCTATTGAGATGATCATATGATTTGCTCCCCCTCTTTTTAATTGATATTTTCTTTTCTAAGTTGTATTTGAGAGAGAGAGAGAGCAGGGGAGGGGGGGAGAGAGAGACAGAGAGAGAGAGAGAGAGAGAGAGAGAGAGAGAGAGAGAGAGAGAATGAATCTTAAGCAGGCTCCGTGCTCAGTGTGGAGCCTGATGTGGGATTTGATCCCACAATCCTGGGATCATGACCTGAGCTGAAATCAAGAGTTGGACGCTCAACTGACTGAGCCACCCAGGAACCCTTAATTGATATTTTCTATTATATTGGCTGATTTTTGTATGTGGAATCAACTTTTCATTCCTGGGATAAATTCCACTTGCTCATGCAGTGCAATCTTTTTCATATGTTGCTGGATTTGGTGTGCTGATATTTTGTTAAGTGTGTTTTCAGTCTTATTCATAAGGAGTGCTATTCTGTAGTCTTCTTGTGGTATCTTTGTGGATTTTGGTATCAGAGTAATACTACTTTTACAGAGTGAGTTGGAAACTATTCCTTTTCCTTTTTTTGGAGGCTTGTCAAGGATGGATGTTAATTCCTCTTTAATGTTTAGTTGAAGTCCCCAGTGAAGACATCTGGTCCTGGGGCCTTTATCTCCCTTCTCTTCCCCTTCCCCTTCCCCTTCCCCTTCCCCTTCCCCTTCCCCTTCCCCTTCCCTTCCCTTCCCCTCCCTTCCCTTCCAAAATGTTTTAGTTATTTATTTTGAGAGGGGGAGATGGGCAGACAGAGAGGGAGAGAGAATACCAAGCAAGCTCCGTGCTGTCAGCACAGAGCCCAAAGTGGGGCCTGTGAGATCATGACTTGAGTCAAAACCAAGAGTCCTACGCTTAATCAACTGAGCTACCCAGGCACCCCTCTTCCTTCCCCCCCTTCTCCCCTTCCTCCCTCCCTCCCTTCCTTCCTTCCTTCCTTCCTTCCTTCCTTCCTTCCTTCCTTCCTTCCTTCCTTCCTTCCGAAGCTTTTTGACTACTAATTCAACCACTTGTCTATTCAAGGTTTCTATTTTTCTTGATAGGAATTTGTCTATTTCATCTATGTTGTTTAACTTGTTGGCATTCGGTTGTTTGTAGTAGTCCCTTGTAATTCTCTCATTTCTGTAATGTTGGTAGTAATATCCTCACTTTCATTCCTGATATTTGTGATTTGAGTCCTCTCTCTCCTTCCCTTTCTCTTTTTCTGTTTTTCCCTGCTCTTCTTCTCTCCCTCATCCTCTCTGTTAAGTCAGTGTAGCTAAAGGTTTGTCAGCTTTAATTTTTTTAAACTTTTATTTATTTTTGAGAGAGAGAGAGACAGAGTATGAGTGGGGGAGAGGCAGAGAGAGAGGGAGACAGAGAATCTGAAGCAGGCTCCAGGCTCTGAACTGTCAGCACAGCGCTCGGCGCTGGGCTTGAATCCATGGACTGTGAGATCATGACCTGAGCCAAAGTCGGATGCTTAACTGACTGAGCCACCCAGGCACCCCAAGGGTTTGTCAACTTTAAAACTTGGTCTTTTTAAAGAACCAACTTCTAGTTTTATTGATTTTCTCTATTTTAAAAATTTCTTGATTTTTTTTAATGTTTATTTATTTTTGACAGAGAGAGACAGAGCTTGAGCAGGGGAGGGGCAGAAAGAGAGGGAGATACAGAATCCAAAGCAGGCTCCATGCTCTGAGCTGTCAGCACAGAGCCCGACGCGGGGCTTGAACTCACAAACTGTGAGATCATGACCTGAGCCAAAGTCAGTCTCTTAACCAGCTGAACCACCCAGGCTCGCCTCTATTGTGATTTCTTATGTGACACATTGGTTATTTAGTAGTGGGCTGTTTCATATCCATGTATTTGGAATCTTACAGTTTTCCTTCCATTATTGATTTCTAATTTCTTTTCATTGTGGTCAGAGAACATACTCTATATGGCTTCAGTTGTTTCAGATTTATTGTTTTATGGCCTTGCGTATGATCTACACTGGAGAATGTTCCATGTGCTCTTCAGAATAATACATATTCTGCTGCTGTTGAGTGGAGTGTTGTATAGATGTCTGTTAGGTTCAGTTGGTTTATAGTGTTGTTCAAGTTTTGAATTTCCTTATGGATCTTTTGTCTAGATAGTCTGTCCATTTTGGAAGTGGGTTATTGAACTCTGGAACAATTATTGTTGAGTTGCCTATTTCTGCATTAATTTCTTCCTGCTTTTGTTTCAAGTATTTTGGGGTTCTGTCGTTAGGTGTGCATGTATTTATAATTGTTATATTTTCTAATTAGAGTGATATTTTTATCATTATTAAATCTTTGTCTCCAGTAATATTTTTTGTCTCAAAGTCTATTTTGTCTGATATTAGTGTAGCCATCCAGCTCTCTTTTGGTTACTGTCTGTATGGTGTATCTTTTTCCATCCTTTTCCTTTCAATCTGTATGTGTTTGAGTGTAAAGCATTTGCCTTACAGACAGCATGTAGTCAGATCATGTTATTTTTAAAAAATCCATTATGTAAATATCTTCCTTTTAAAATTTGAGTAAACACTAAATGTCAATGTTTAATCTATTGATATTTAATATAATTATCAATGAGGTAGGATTTATGTCTGCCATTTTTCTGTTTGTTTTCTGTATGTCTTAATCTTCCTCTATTCATACATTACTGCCTTCTTTTGTGTTAAATACATATATTCCAGGATACCATTTTATTCCCTTGTCTTTTCTTTGACTACATTTTTGAGTTATTGAATAGTGGTTGCCCTGGAGATTAAAATTAATGTATTAATTTATAAGAAATACTTCAGATTAAAACTTAATTACAACAGTATACAAAAACTTTGTTTATATGTATCTCCATTCCTTACCCATCATACAAATTACATTTTTAAACATTATGTTCTTGATCAACACAGATATTTAATTATTTTTTTAAACATTTATTCATTTTTGAGAGACACAGAGAGACAGAGCATGAGTAGGGTAGGGGCAGAGAGAGAAGGAGACACAAAATCCAAAGCAGGCTCCAGGCTTTGGGCTGTCAGCACAGAGCCTGATGCAGGGCTCAAACTCACAGACTACAAGATCATGACCTGAGCTGAAGTCAGATGCTTACCTGACTGAGTCACCCAGGCACCCCTTATATAAATGTCTTTTAAATCAGATGTTAGAAGAAAAGAATTTCAAACGAAAAAATACATTTATCATCTTTTGTATTTACCTTCCTGGTGCTCTTTTTTCTTTCATGTGGATTTTAGTTATCTAGTGTTCTTTCATTTCAGCCCAAAGCGTTCCTTTCAGTGTATCTTGCAGGGTAAGTTGGCTAGTGATGAATTATCTCAGTTTTAGTTTCCCTGGGAGTGTCTTAATTTCTCCTTCCTGAAGGATAATTTTTGTATATGAAATTCTCAGTTTAGAGTCTTTCTTTCAACACTTTGAATATTTCTTCCCGCTGCCTTCTTTTCTTTATTTCTTTATTAAAATTTTTTTAATGTTTATTTATTTTTGAGAGAGAGACAGAGTGTGATTAGGGGAGGGCAAAGAGAGAGGGAAACAGAATCCGCAGCAGGCCCCAGGCTCTGAGCTGTCAGCACAGAGCCTGACTCAGGGCTTGAACCCATGAAGTATGAGATCATGACCTGAACTGAAGTTGGACATTTAACCGACTAAGCCACCCAGGCACCCTCCCACTGCCTTCTGATGACAAATCAATTGTTAGTCTTATAGAGGATCCCTTGTACGTGTTGAGTTGCTTCTCTCTTGCTGCTTTCAAGAATCTTCTTGTCTTTCAATAATTTTTTTATGCTTTGTCTAGGTGTACATGTGTTTGAGTTCATCCTAATTGGGGTTTGTTGAACTTCTTTGATGCTACTTCTCATATTTAATGTTTTTCATGAAAGCTTTCACCATTAGTTATTCAAATATTCTTTTTGTTTCTTTCTGTCTTTTCCTTCTGAGGCTCCCATTATGTGTATCCTGGTACGATTGGTAGGGTCTTACAGATTGCTGAGGCTGAGGCTGTGTTGATTTTTTTTCATTCTCTTCTGTTCCTCACAGTGCATGATCCATTAATCTTTCTGTAAGTTTACTCATTCTTTCTTCTACCTGCTCAGATCTGTAATTGAACCCCTATGTAAGTGTTTTATTTTAGTTATTATACTTTTTCTAAATATAGAATTTTCATTTCATTTTAGAAACGTAATTTCTATCTCTTTATTGGGTCCTCTATTTGGTGAGACAATATTCTTGGTCTATTTCAGATACTTTATTTGAAGTCTTTTTCTAGTACGTCCAACATCTAGGCTTCCTCAGGGAGTTTCTGTTAATAGCTTTCTTTCCCCTTTGTATATGGGCCATATTTTCTTGTTTCCTTGGATGTCTCATAATCTTTTGTTGAAAATTGGACACTTTAAATAATATAATGTGGCCACTCTGGAAATTTGATTATTCCCTTTCCAAGGGTTTATTATTATTGCTATTTGTTGTTGCTTATTTAATGACTCATAAACTAATTCTGTAAAGTTTGTATTTTTTGTTATGTGTGGCTACTTAATTCTCTTCACAGTTAGCTTAGAGATCAACTAATGATCAGACAGAAATTTCTTAAATGCCTAGCATCATTTAGACTTTTGGAAGTCTTTACAGAAGGGCTGTGTGTGCATATGGGGACATATGTTCAACACTTAGCCAGTTAGTTTATAATTCCACTTTAGCCTTTGCTTTCTGCTTGCACAGAGTCTCAAGGTCAGTCCAACATGAGAGCTTAGGACTTTCTCAGGCCTTTACTGAGTATACGCACAATTCTTGGCATGTTCATAGCATTTTGCATGCTCATGGCCTTTTTTGGATATTCAGAAGTATGTGGGAGCTTTTCAAAGGCCCTGTGTATATCTCATATTTCATGGCTTTTTGGTCACCCTGTTTTTTGCCCTTTTGTTATCCATTGCTTCTAGTAGCTGTGATTGTTAATAATTGTTGTCAATTGTTTTCCACAAATATCCCCAGGAAAAAGACCTCATACTGAGCAAACTCTGAGTCACGTCAAGTAAAAAGAAGTCTTCTGAGTGAATTCTTGAAGACAACAATCATACAGTTCAAATAATGGCAGTTCTCTGGGAATGGGACCTTGAAGGAACTTCAATTGTGTTTTGTCAGGTTGCTGGTATGCATCATGATTGTGGGCTGTTGGTTTTCAAGGCTGTACCAGAAAATAGGAAGTGGCATGGGACGAGGGCAAACTCAAATGTCATAAGGCTCATTGTTCTTACTCAGATACAGCCATTTTTATTTAATAAACACTCATTAGATTGCTGAAAGCCTTTTGTTTATTTCTAGAGTTCTGAAAAAGTTGATTTTGACATTTTTTGGCCAATTTTCTCATTTCTTTTATGGCAGAGAGAATTTTCATTGGTCCTTAGTCTGCTTTTCTTTTGCTGACATCCCTGTTTTTATTAAAGTTTGAGGGTTCTTTTTATATTCTAAGTACAAATCCTGTATGAAATATGTGCTTTCCAAATATCTTATCCCACTATGTTGCTTGTCTTTTCATTCTCTCAGCAATGTTTTAGTGTTTTTAAAAAGAGATGTAAAATTTTATGAATTCCAGTTTTTCAATTTTTTTATTTTATAGATAGAGATCATGCTTTTAGTGTTTTGTCTGAGAAATCTTTGTCAGATCCAAGGTCACAAAGCTTTCTCTCTTTGTTTTTTCCCTGCAAGTTTTACAGTTTTCAGTTTTATATTTAGGTCTATGATTCATTTGAAATTAACTCTTGTGTGTAGTTTGAGATCTGGATTAAAAGTTATTTATTTTTGGGTGCTGGGTAGTTCCATCGGTTAAGCCTCCAACTTCAGCTCAGGTCATGATCTTGCAGTGTGTGGGTTCAAGCAGCGTGCCGGGCTCTATGCTAACAGTTCGGAGGAGCCTGCTTCAGATTCTGTCTCCCTCTCTCTCTGCCCCTCCCCCTCTCACACTCTGTCTCTCTCAAAAATAAATAAACATTAAAAAAATTTTTTTAAATAATAAT
The DNA here is from genome assembly GCF_016509475.1 of Prionailurus bengalensis. Lineage (NCBI taxonomy): Eukaryota > Metazoa > Chordata > Mammalia > Carnivora > Felidae > Prionailurus > Prionailurus bengalensis. The sequence goes on from NC_057355.1 coordinate 20,729,677, forward strand.
AATAAAAAAAGATCCATATGAATACCTAGTTTTCCCAGCCCCATTTGTTGAAAGGCTGTCCTTTCTTTGTGGAATTGCCTTTGTACATTTCTCAAAAGTTTTTTTTTTGTCTATATGTGTAGGGCTATTTCTGCAATGCTCTGTTGGTCTATTTGTTTATCTTGATGCCAGTACCACACTGCTTGATTAATATGCTAAAAAGAATGTGTGTGTGAGTGTGTCTGTGTGTGTGTCTGTGTGTGTTTTCTGGTAGGAAATGAGGTCTCTGTATCAGAGAAGAAACATTTTATTACTCGTAGTGCATCAGTTTCCTTAGGAGAAACATAGCGCATGCCAGTTGTTCACCTGTGGGTACAGTGGCATTGCCCGATAGCGGAGGGACTGAATTCAAATAGGATGGTTGGCATGTTTGCCCTTTTTCTCTTCTACAGAGAGAGAACAGACCCTTACTCTGCAATGTAAACAAATTCTTTCTAATAAAGGGCCATTTCCTAGGTTCATTACACTGGAATATAAGCAAATGGCTGTAGGGGAAGTAAGTCTCTTTATCTCTCCTGAGCAATACTTTCTTGCTACCTTTCAAGGCATTCAAATCACCCTTTAACTGTGTATTCCAGTGCTGCTTGTCCAGCAAGTCCAGACTTTGGAGAAATTCATGGAGAATTCTCTCTCAACATACTGTAACTTTTATATTAAACCTTGAAATCAGGTTATGTTAGTTCTCCAACTTTGATCTTATTTTTCAAAGTTGTCTTGGCCATTCTATGTCCTTTGAATTTTCATGTGAATGTTAGAATGAGTGTTTCAGTTTTACAATGAAGCATGCTGAGATTTTAATTGGAATTGCATTAAATTTATAAATCAGTATTTCTCAACCTTGACACTAGAACTCTTGACATTTTGGGCTGGATAATCCCATGTTATGGGGGCTATTTTCTGAACTGTAGGATGCTTAGCATCATCCTTGGCCTTTAACCACTAGATAGCAGAATTATTCCTTGCTCACAAGTTACAACTAATAATGCTTTTAGACATTGCAAATATCACCTGGGGAACAAAGTCATCCCTGATTAAAATATCACTAATATAGATCAATTTGGAGAGAATTGATGTTGTAACAATATTTAGTTTTATGTTCTGTGAACAAATTATACTTCTCTTTATTTAGGTCTTTAATTTTTTCAGCAGTGTTTTTTTAGTTTTTTAGTTTTCAGTGTAGAGGTCTTACACGTCTTTTGTCAGACATACCTTTCTTTATTTCATGTGTTTTTTTCATGTTTAATGCTATTGTAAATGGTATTGTTTAAAATTCAAGTTTCTGATTACTTGTTATTAGTATCTAGAAATTCATTTGCATCTTGGGTATCAATCTTGTATTCTGCAACAGTGGTAAATTCTCTTATTAGTTTTTGTAGGTTGTCACTAAGGCTTTTCAATTTTGTTTTTAATTTCAATGCTATTTGTTAGGTATAAGTTGTATGTGGATTACTCCTTTAGTTTTCCAATTGCTTTTTTTCATAGGAAACATGGGAGGTGTTCTGTATAATTGGTGAGTACAACTTAATATAGGGTCAGGTTGCCAAATGTGGAATTCCATTTTTTTTTTTTTTTGGTGAATGCTGTAGTATTTTTAAAATTGAAGTATAGTTAAAATACATTATTATATTGATTTCAGGAATATAACATAGTGATTTAATATTTATAAACTTTATAAAATAATCACAATAAGTCTAGTTACCATCTGTTACCATAACAAAGTTATTATAATATTAGTTTTTAAAAGTTTTAAAATTAATTAATTGATTATGTAATTTATTTTGGGTGGAGGGGCAGAGAGAGAGGGAGAGAGAGAATCCCAAACAGACTCCATGCTGTCAGCACAGAGCCTGATGCAGGGCTTGATCTTATGACTATGAGATCATGACCTGAGCCAAAATCAAGAGTTGGATGGATGCTTACCAACTGAACCACCCAGGCACCCTTAAATATTATTGACTATATCCCTTATTCTGTACTTTATATCCCTGTGACTTACTTATTTTATAACTGGAAGCTTGTATTTCTTAATATTTTTCACCTGTTTTGCCCATACTGTCACCTCCCTCCTTACCCTCTGGCAGCCACCAGTTTGTTCTCTGTATTTATGAGTCTGTTTTTTGTTTCTGTTTTCTTTTGTTTGTTTGTTTTTAGATTTTAAATGTAAATGAAATATTATGGTATTTGTCTTTTTGTGACTTATTTCATTTAGAATAACACCCTCTAGGTCCATCCATGTTGTTTAAAATGGCAAGATTTCATACTTTTTATGGGCAAGTAATATTCCATTGTATGTGTATGTCTGTTCATCTATCAATGGACACTTATGTTATTTTCTTATCTTGCCTATTATAAATAATGCTGTATTATTTGTATTATGTGATAATTTGATATACCTATTCAATTGACCCTTGAACAACATGGGTAACTGTGAAGGTCCACTTCTATGTGGAATTTTTTACGGTACAGTACTGCAAATACCTTTTGTCTTCCTTATGACTTTCTTAACATTTTTTTTTCCCCTAGCTTACTTTATTGTAAGAATATAGTAAATTATACATATAACATGCAACATGTGCTAATCAACTGTTAGGCTATCTGTAAGGCTTCCTGTCAACAGCAGACTATTAGTAGTTAAGTTTTTGGGGACTCAGAGTTACATGCGTGTCTTAACTGCATGGGGGTTGGTGTCCTGACTCTTGTATTGTTCAAGTGTCAACTGTATACTGTAAAATGATTATCACAATTAAATTAACACAACCTTTACCTTATATGGTTACACTTTTTTTTTGTGGTGAGAATGCTCAAGATTTACTCAGCAAATTTCAAGTGTATATACAGTATTATTAACTACAGTTACCATGTTGTACATTAGATCTCCAGAACTTATTTATTTTATAACAGAAAGTTTGTACACTTTGACCAACATCTCATTTCTCCCACATTCTAGCCCCTCATAATTACCATTCTCTGTGTTTCTATGAGCAATTAAAAAAAAACATATTCCACATAATATGAGTGATAATGGTGCAATTTTCTTTCTCTGTTTGTCTTATTTCACCTAGATTTCACTTAGTATAATGTCCCACAGGTTTATCTATATTGTTGCCATGATAGTATTTTCTTCTTTTTTATGGTTGAATAATATTGCTCTGTGTGTGTGTGTGTGTGCGCGCGCGCACGCATGTGCACGCACGCACATGCATGCACACACACATATTTTCTTTGTCAGTGGACACACAGGTTGTTTCCATATTATGTCTATTGTGATAATGCTGCAATTAACATGGGAGGACAGATACCCCTTTTGAGATACTAATTTTGTTTCCTTTGGATAAGTACCCAGCAGTGGGATTTCTGCATTGTATGGTATGAGATGATAGCTCATTGTGGTTTTGGTTTGAATTTCCCTGATGGTTAGTGATATGCAGCATGTACTTCTTGGCCATTTGTATGTCTTCTTTAGGAAAATGTCTATTCAGCCACTTGCTAATTTTTTATTAGATTATTTGTGGTGGTTTTGTTTTGTTTTTGTTTGTCTTGCTATTAAGTACGAGTTCCTTCTATAGTTTAGACACTAATCCCTTACGTGATGTTTTGCAAATGTTTTCTCCCATTCCATGGTTTGCTTTTTCATTTTGTTGTTTCTTTTTTTTTGTTTAGAAGCTTTTTAGTTTGATGTAGTTCCACTTATCTGTTTTTACTTTTCCAGGGCTTTTAGTGTCATTACTAAAAAGTCATTGCCAAGGCGAGTGTCAAGGAGTTTTTTTTCCTATGTTTCCTTCTTGAAAATTTGCAGTTTGTCTTAATATTTACATCTTTAATCCATTTCAAGTTAATTTGTGTGAGCGTTGTAAGATAAGGTGCCAGTTTCATTATTTTGCTTGTGGATATTCAGTTTTCCTAGCACCATTTATTGAAGTGACTGCCCCTTCTCCCTTGTGTGTTCCTGGCACCTTGTCCAAGGTTAGTTGACCATACGTATAGTTTGTTTTTGGGTTCTGAAGTTTGTTCTGTTTGTTTGTGTGTGTGTTTTTCTGCCTGTACCATACTGTTTTGATTACTGTAGCTTTATAACAGTTTGAAATCAGGAAGTGTTATGTCTCCAGCTTTGTTGTTTTTTGTCAGGATTATTTGGCTATTCAGGGTCTTTTGTGATTCCATACAAATTTTAGGATTGTTTTATCTGTTTTTGTGAATAACGCCATTGGGATTTTGATGTGGATTGCACTGAATTTGTAAATCACTTTGGGCAGTATGGACAATTTAACAATATTAATTCTTCTAATCCACAAACATGGGATATCCTTGAATTTATGTGTGCCCTCTTCAGTTGGCTTTCATCAATGTTAATTTTCATTGTGCAAAATTTTCACCTCCTGGTTAAATTTATATCTAAGTATTATATTGTTTTTGATGCTATTAAAAATATGATTATCGCCTTAATTTCTTTTTCCCATAATTCATTGTTAGGGTATAGAAACACAACTGATTTTTGTATGCTGATTTTGTATTCTGCAACTTTACTGAATTTGGTTATTAGTTCCAACAGCTTGTTTTTGTGGAATCTTCAAAATTTTTTTATGTAGGATCATATCATGTCCAAACAGATACTGTTACTTCTTCCTTTCTGATACGGATGCCTTTTTTGTCTTTTCATGGCTGATTACTCTGGCTAGGACTTTCAGTACTATGTTGAATAAAAGTGGTGAGAGTGGGCACCTTTTTTTGGTTCCTGTATTTGAAGAAGCAGTCACCTCCTGTAGTCTTTACTGACTGACTTTGGACTTTAGTCAGTCCATGTAGTGATTCTGATGTTTTTTCCAACCCTCTATGGGTATGCCTGCTGCATAGTTTTCTGTTTTGCTCATGGAGGGGTAGTTCTTAAGACTGTATGCTTTTTCTCAAGCCCACAAAGCCAGGGCAGGTTCTGAGAGCTGTACAGATCCCCTCATTATTCCAGGTGGAACAAGAAAGAAGTTGGCCTCTTGGGTAGTGTCCTATACAGCAGGACACTGTAGCAGCAGGACAGGGAAGCTGGGCAAAGCTCTTCCATGTTTTCACTTTCCCCATGGGAGACATCACAGTTTGAGGGGTCTCTCTTGGCACCGAGCTGTGCTGCCTGTGGGAGGGCTGATGCAGGCAAAGTGAAACTGTTTCCCTTACTGTCTTCATTGTGTCTGTTTTTGGATTTTTTTGCTTCAACGCTGTGTTGAAACTTCTCTGCTGGACTCCCACAGAGATACTTTCATTCATGGGTGGTGGTCAAAATTGATATTCTGTGGGAGATGACAGTAGAAAACTGTTTTACCATCTTGCTGGCATCACTCCACCATTGCTTCTTTTAAAGATATTAATTTTTATTCACGTGACACAATTATATTTATTGATACTCTTCAAGTTATACTTTAGCTGTTTAAGTTACCTTAAAGAGAACTTTCTTATCTAATGAGTGTGAGAGTAGGTGTATGTGAGACAAAGAGACAGATAGACAGAAAGAGGGAAGTGTATATTAGAATACCAAAGAATTTGGTGCTCCAAATAAATATACAGGCTTAGTTCTCTGATATCGTAAGGCAAATTTGTCCCTTTACTATGCACAGCTCAGAAAGCATTTCAGGCAGTATCTGGAGTACTTACTGGTGGAGAGATATTTTATTTGATAAAATAAATGTCTGCTTTTGTATCACAGTGGTGCACATATTTCTTTGGAACATAGTTAAGCAGTTCATCCCCAAACACCTTTTATCTATATATGTTGTCCTCCTATTCTGTGACCTCTCCTCTTTTTTCTCACTGTACTAGACTTTGTCAAGTGTGTTCTTTTATGTTTTTGCATTCTGATAGAATTTCCGAAGCTTTCCCCTGTATCACTAGTTTGGTTTTCCAGGGTATAAGTTCTGATCTTTACTTCCTTCAGTATGAACTCTTCTTCTGTGCTTATATTTTTAGTCTCTGTGGCATTCCTTCTTGCTTCAAGCGCATTGCTTTTCATCCTGTCCCTTCCAAGCACAGTCTGCTCTCTCCTGGGCTCCGTGCCCTTGGCTCACGGAGGCTCTGTCTGCCTGCAGTCCACCCAGGATGCAATCTTCAAAAGACGTTTCTGATCCTACACATCATTTTTACAGATATGCTCTCCCTCTTAATGTCTACAGTCTCCCCCTTTTCTCTGTTTCTATGGGAGGCACTTTGATTGGCACTTTTTTACTTATCCTTTTCAAAATATTACATGGACATTTTATTTAGAATAATTTTGTTGTGAAAAATAACAAATACAATACAAACATTGACGCAATGCACATTGGTGTAAAAAAAGTAAAGGAGAAAGCCACACACAAAATGCCACCTCCGACAAATAGCCCATCAATGTGCCATCTGGCGAACAGCATTTCAGGCATCCCTCTGTTTATGGATATAAATAGAGAATATGTGTATAAAGAGTTTTATATACATTTTACTGTAAGGATGAGCACTGAAATTTAAATTTATTTTTGTTATAATTTAACAAGAAGCTGAATATAAATATGCTTCACAGTCCAGTGGAAAATGTTATGAAAAATTTTAAGTGGTTGGAGTCATTCTTTTCAAGAACTAGAAGTTCCAAGTTTATGGTGTCTCTTGACTGCCTGTTTAAGTGCAGAGGAAATTAGCAGACACATACTTAATTTCACAGAACAGTATAGGATGGGGGTTAATACTTGGTACTCAGACAGCGTGGGTTCACATCCCAGCTCTGCCACTTGACCTTGGGCAAATCGTGGAGCCTCACTATGATTTAGTTTCCCTTGTTGGTATGATAGAACTAAGAACAGTATCATTCTCACAGGGTTTTCATGAACATTAAGTGAGTTATTATCATAATTTACAATTTATGGCACTTAGGGCAGTGTCTGGCACATTAATATCATTATTTCCCCTCTCTGATTTTTCTTTAGTTAGAGTGGTAAGTTCCTAGGGCAGGGTTAGTAGCATTTGTATTCTCTCCTTCCCACTTCCTTCAATATTTCACCTTTGTCCCATACTCAGGTACATTTGGTGCACCCCAGCAGCCCGGCATCTTAGCCTCTATTCCTTCTAAGCTCCTTTCTTTACTGAGGGCAGGCCTAACTTCCTCATTTTGGCCAGCTCATGTGTGGCCAGATTTTGTTGTCCGCTAGTTTTTTTTTTTTTTATGTTTTATTTATTTTTGAGAGAGCACAAACCAAGGAAGGGTAGAGAGAGGGGGACAGAGGAACTGAGGCAGGCTCTGTGCTGACAGCAGTGAGCCCAGTGTAGGGCTTGAACTCATGAACTCTGAGATCATGACCTGAGCCGAATTGGAAGTTCAACCAACTGAGCCACCCAGGCGCCCTTGTTTTTTGCTTTTATAGAATGGTTCATAATTACTTTGTCTGTTAAATTCTTTTTTTTTTCCCTAAAGTGATCTCTGCACCCAACATGGGGCTTGAATTCACAACCCTGAGATCAGGAGTTGCAGGCTCTACCGACTGGGCCAGCCTGGTGCCCCATCCCTTAAATTCTTGAAGATAATTCGTTCTTCACTTGAAGGAAAACCTACCTAGGAATAAGTTTCTTTCACTAAAGACAACATGGTCCAGCCAACCCCCCGAGAGACACCCTCCCTGGTGCTGCCCTCCGTGGGATCTACTTATTCTTCCTAGAGATTCATATGTTGGTCTCTTCTGTTATGATGTAAAAAAAAATTTTTAATGTTTATTTATTTATTTTGAGAGAAGGAGAGAGAGAGAGAGAGAGAGAGAGAGAGAGAGAGAGAGAGAATGAACAGGGGAGGGGCAGAGAGAGGGAGAGAGAGAGAATCCCAAGCAGGCTCTGCACTGTCAGCACAGAGCCCAATGTGGGACTTGATCCCACAAACCGTGAGATCATGACCTGAGCCGAAATCGAGAGTTGGACACTCAACCAATTGAGCCACCCAGATGCCCTTGTTATGATGAAAAATTTAATGCACCCAGAAAAGTATAGAAAAAACACATATAATGTACACTTGTGTCATAACAGCTATGTATAACAAATAACTTTTCGCCATAATTGCTTCATCGCTTTTTAAATGAAATAAGTTGCTATGTACAATTGAAACTCTTGGTACCCATCCCCTAGCGCCCCACCCCCACGGCATCCTTTTCACTCCCTTTTTGGCAGTTCGCCACCGTCTTGCAGTTGGTGTGCGTTCTTCCCACCCACACTTTTATACTTTCTATTATACACGTGTCTATAATCAACACAGAACACTGTTTGGTGTATTTTAAAATTCACATAAATGGTATTGTGTTGTCACTTGTCAGTGCTGTCTTCTATTAGTCAGTGCTGTGTTTTCTATACTTACCCATGTTGATATGTGTAGACCTTGTTGTTTACTTTAGTTGCATACGTAATGTTTCATTGCATGAATGGAAACCTCAAGAGTTTTCCACTTTTTAGTATTACAAGCGGGCAATTCAGCTACTATTCGTGTATCTGACTGTGTGTGCTTTTGTGTGACCATTTCCCTGGGAAACTGGGTTTCAAACTTGCCTGCACATTTGGAGTCCTTTGGAGAGTTCAAAAAAAATGCTCGTGTCTAGGTCGCACCCCAGGTATTGTGATTTAATTGGTCTGAGAGGTAGCCTGGGCATTAGCATTTAAAAATCTCTCCAGGAAAATTCTCACAATGTAGCAGTGTTTGAGAACCTCTGCTTTAGACACTGCTGTCCAGTATAGGAGCCACAGATCATGTGTGACTATTCCAATTTAAGTTAGTTAAGATGAACTATATTGAAAATACATTTTATCACTTGCAGCTTTCAAGTGCCTAATAGCCCCAAGTGGCTAGCGCATCGGACAGCACAGATGTAGGGCATTCCCACTGTTGCACAGAGTTCTGTGGGAGCACTGCTCTAGGGTGCATACCTAGTCAGGCACTTGGCGCCAGGGGACACCTGCGTGCTAGCTGTGGATGTGCTGCTTTTTGAAGCAGCTGTCTTTGTTTTTTACTGCTGCTACCACACACCGCTACATGTTTAGTTCTAGGAAACTGACCTACCTGCGATGTATCGTCTCCCTCTTCTCTGTGCTGTGTGGATACTTCTGTGCTTCCATTCCTTGCTGGTTCTTTTCTTTTGAATGGACCAGTTCCTTGCTGAGTGACCTGGGCCTGTGCTGGGAAGGTGAGAGGCAGAGCGCTGGGGTGGGCATGGCTTCTATTGAGTGTGGTGTCTGGATCTGCCTCGCCATCATGTGATCCCTGAGATCCCTGTCTCTGAGCTCCACTGTCTTGGGCTTTAGTCCTTCTCCACCTCCAACTCTGCACCCCCACCTGGGCCAGAGTCTTGGCTCAGGGCTGGGTTTCAAGTGATGGCTGACACACTCTGACCTCCTCCTGCTCCCTGCTCTGCTGGACTGAACTGACATCTGGGTCTCTCCCACCCCCAGCCCTGTGCTGCCACCACTCCCCACCCCATCCCCCCAAGGGCCTGATGGCATTTCGAGAAGAGGGGATACGTGTGTCCCAGTATCTCCTCATGTTTGGCAGGGATACTGCCTCACGTGCTTTGGGCCTGATCATAGCTTCGTTTCCTGACCCTGCACTTCTCTGCATTTCACTCTTCTTTCGGGTGGAGTTTGGGACTGGGAGTTGGGTACAAGTGCCCCCACCATTACCATCTTTGTTGCTCGAGTGCTGTCTCCCTCTTTGGACCAGGAGCAAGCTCAGGCTAGACTAGGGACTTCTCAGTCAGCAGGACTGGAAAGGGCTCACATGGGCCATGGCAGTGCCGTCTCAGCATTGGGTAGTGGAGGGGAGGGTGGCTTGGTTTGGTGTGAATTCTCAGCTTCTGGCAAGCTCTCTTCCAGAGTCCACACCCCTTCTGTGGTGGCCCAGAGGCCTGACTCTGATGGAGAATGAATACTCCACGGTCACCCCAGCTACTGACATCAGGGTCCTGTTCCCACTTGCCCAGTTCGAGGGGGAGCTGCACCTCCCAAAAGGTCGTCAGCTGCAGGGCTAGGGTCTCACTGTCTTTGGAGAGGGGCTGTGCTGTCTTGGGCATAGGGAAATGGTAGGGGCAGGGAGGAAGGGGACAGTACTGAGGCTGCTGGGGTCAGCATCTGGCTAGCATTTAGGAAAACCAGAAAAGAGGACACCTCCTTCCTGCCATTTTCCAGAGTTCAGCCTGGCCAGGTACTCATCAGCCAGGGTTTCCTGCCTCCTCAGTTACCTGCTGCCCTGAGTTGGACGCTTGAGTGCGGTGCTCTGGTTCTCCTCTTTTTCTCTGTCTTCTTCGCTGATATTTCAGAGGAATGTAGCTATTATCTTGCCCTGCTTTGTGAAATGGGACTCTTTCTAATTCTTTTTTTTTTTTTAACTTTCCAGTGGATGCCATGTTCTATAAGGTTTAAGTGATCTCTCCCAAATTCTGTGTCCAGCTCGGGTCCCTCACCTGAGCCTCTAGCCTTCTGCATCTGCCTGCCTCCCTGACCAATGTGATTGGCTGTCTAGTTGACATTTTACTTATTTATTTATTTTAATATAATTTGTTGTCAAATTTGCTTCCATATAACACCCAGTGCTCATCCCAACAAGTGACCTCCTCAGTGCCCATCACCCATTTTCTCTTCTCCCCCGCCTGCCCTCAGTTTGATATTTTAAACTCAGCATCTGCAGAGTGAACTCCTAGGCTCCCCATACCTGCTCCTCCCAGTGTCCCCCACCCCCCTGAGCTCACCGCAGCCTTGTCCTTCCAGACCTTCAGGTCAGAGATCTTGGAGGTATCCTTGACTTCCTTTTATCTCTCTGACCCACCCATTGGCAAACACTGTTGACTCTTTCAGGATGTATCCAGAAAGCAGCTCTTCCTCAACACTTGTCACCATGGTTCCAGCCACCACTGTTTCTTGAGGGGCTATCAGGGCAGCCTCACTGCGGGGCTCCTGCTTCCACCTTTGTCCCCCAACATGCTGTTCTCAGCATGGGATCCCCATCAAAGCATGAATAAGATCACATCCCTCCCTGCTTTGTACCTTCCAGGGGCTCCCCACTTTTCTCTGTGTCTAAGTGCCCCACAGTGGCTTCCGGGCCCTAGATGACCTACCCAGCCACCCCCTGCCCCTCTGCCTCACCTCCTTCTCACCTCCTTGCTTTCTACAGCCACACTGACCCTGGCTCTGTTCACTGGAGCCCACAAGGCACGATCCTGCCTCAGGGCCTTTACAGGAGCTGCTCCTTCTGCTGGGAATGCTTTTCTCCCAGATATCGGCATTGCTCACTGCCTCCCCTTGTTCAGATCTTTTCTCAAGAGTCACCTTCTCCATGAAGACTACCTTGACCACTCCATTTGAATATCCTTCCCCACCCCTTATCCCCACAGCATGCTCTGTTTCCCTGCCACTGCCCGTCCCTGTCTAGCACACTGGAGTATTGATTTGTTTATTGTTTTTATTCATTGTTTATTGCCCACCCCTCCTCTACAAAGGCAGGAATTCTTGTCTGCTTGTCTGCAGCACCTAGACCCATGGCTGGCACATGGTAGGTGCTCAGTAAATCGATAGCAAAGAAAGGAAGGCATATGTGAAAGAAGATTTTGTGCTGAAATAAAACCTTATGAGATTTAATCTGACACATTTAATGGGAAACATATTTAGTATTACAATATAGGCTTATTAATCAAGAATGATCCTTTTTCTCTGATTAATATACCCAGAGTTAAACCAGGTATTTTGTGTTTCTCCTTCTCGATTGCTAGTACAATATATAAAGATAGCTTGAATGACAGTAATAATACCGTCTGTAAGGCCAAGGGGTACTGGACCCGATAGCTTGGCACCCTGAGTTTTTAGCAACTTTCTACCCCTCAACACGCTCACTTACCTGCCCCACCAAAACTCTGTTCTGTGGTCACAGCTGCAGGCCACACTGTGTGTCCCTTCCCTTCACAGGGAGATGGGAGGGGAAGGGAGATGAGGAAAGTCAGACTGTCTTTTGATGAACTCCTTCTTCAAGCAGGTTGCCTTCAAGGTAAACTTTAATATTAGAATCAAATAAAAAATATATAAAACTTTTGAAATGAGAGCCCTTAGGAAAGAGGTCTTCTGGAATTTGAAACCCTCGATGGGTTTATTGATTTCAGCTTTCACCCGGGCACACACGGCCACCTTCACAGATCAGACAGCTAACTCATCCCAATTGCTTCTCTCTGTGGACGCTGTCACGAACCAAATGAGGGGCTGGAGGAGCCACTGGATAAGCGTCAGTGCTAATCAGCGGTGGCATCAGGGTAATTCTTAGCATGCAAGTGTTTTATTTTCATATGCTGCCTAAGAAGCAGGCTTGGGCCTCTCTGCTTCCTATATTTTTCATTCGTAATAGATTTAGTAAGTCACCAGTTGGCAGACAGCCAGGACGGGTTTGCTTTTGGTGGAGTGAGGAACTCACATCACTCTGTGATGTCTCCCTGTGCTCACCTGTGCACCCTTGTCCCACAGGGCATGAGTCTTCTGTGAAATTGTGGGGTGTCCTTTCTCGGCTCTGCTGCCCTTCTTGGCACCATGGACACACACATCACATTCCTCATTCACATGACCTGAGCATCAGTCACAGGGATTCAGTTTCTTAGTTGCTGTGTGCTAATTACTCCCCTTGATTGATGTTGTCTCCTATATATTTGCTGATGAGTGTAGTACTGGACACGATTTTTTTCTTCAATGTATTTTTAAATGCTTATTTATTTTATTATTTTTGAGATAGAGAGGGAGAGACAGAGTGTGAGCAGGGGAGGGGCAGAGAGAGAGGGAGACACAGAATCCAAAGCAGGCTCCAGGCTCTGAGGTGTCAGCACAGAGCCCGACACGGGGCTTGAACTCATGGACTGCGAGATCATGACCTGAACCCAAGTCGGATGCTTAACCAACTGAGCCACCCAGGTGCCCTAGTACTGGACATGATTTTAAGTATTCATCATTAAAATTCATTATAAATGTACCCCATAGTGAGTCTTATTGTTTGTATACAGGATCTCTTGTCTACTGCCGGTAGGTGTGGGCTGCTGGTCAGCACTCAGGTATGACCCGTCCTGACCAAGTTCCCTGCACTGTGTGGCTGGCTGTCTTGCCACATGGTCAGGATTTGTAGGGTGGTTGAGTGGGTTGTGTCTGGATTATTCAAGACTTCAGGAAGTCCCTTCTCAATTATGAATTCTTAGGGTTCCTTAAACGTGTCAGAACGTTTCTTTCCAAAATTCTGAAGGAAGGGGCACTTGGGTGGCTCAGTGGTTTAGTGTCTGACTCTTGGTTTCAGCTCAGGTCATGATCTCATGGTTTGTGGGATTGAGCCCCACATCAGGTACTATGGTGACAGTGCAGAGCCTGCTTGGGATTCTCTCTCTCTCTCTATTCCTCCCCACTCGTGCTTTCTCTGTCTCTCTGTCTCAAAATAAATAAGTAAACTTTAAAAAAAAATTCTGAAGGAAGCCTTTAAGGTGGGTTTTCCTGCTGACCCTGCAGTTTTACTGGGGGGCTGTTCTTTCATAGGAAATAAGGACAGCGGGGCCCTGAGGTCATGGGCAACATTGTGCTGTCACTTTAGCCTTGTAGATGCAAATGGTGAGGGAATATCTTTTGGGCAAACTGACAGGTGCCTGTGAAGATGTTGTGCCACGTGCTTGCTTGTATCCATAATTTATTTATTTATTTTTTTATTTATTTTTTTTTTTCAACGTTTATTTATTTTGGGGACAGAGAGAGACAGAGCATGAATGGGGGAGGGGCAGAGAGAGAGGGAGACACAGAATCGGAAGCAGGCTCCAGGCTCCGAGCCATCAGCCCAGAGCCCGACGCGGGGCCCGAACTCCCGGACCGCGAGATCGTGACCTGGCTGAAGTCGGACGCCTAACCGACTGCGCCACCCAGGCGCCCCCATAATTTATTTTTAATTCTCCATTTTTACTCTTTTAATGCACTTTGGCCCAAATGGCCCCATGCTTTGACGAAATCTGTCTTCAGGAAATAGGTGATTGTGAAGTCTGTGTGTGTGTGGGGGGGTGGTTCTGACCATGCAGGTATGCATTGTGTAGTTACTGATAAAAGAGTGACAGGAAATAGATTAAAATTGGGGAGTTTCACCTGCATAGAAGATGGACAGAGAGCCACAGAGACCATGCAGAGGAGAGAAGTGTGGCTCCCATGGAGGCAGGAGGGAAGGAGGGTCTGTGAGGTGCATGGCAGTGGGAGAGAGAGAATCCCAAGCAGGCTTCATGCCCAGCGTGGAGCCTATTGTGGGGTTCTATCTCCCAAACCGTGAGATCATGACCTGAGCTGAACTCAGGAGTCAGATGCTTAACTGACTGAGCCACCCTGGCACCCCTTGCCTCTTTCTTCCACTGCCATTGTAGGCCCAAGCCACTGCCATCCTCTTTTGGTGACTGCAGTGCCTCCTTGTGGCTCCCCACTCAGCTCCTTTAATATGGAGATCGGCATGTCACACACCGCCGCCTCCCCCCCTTCCCGCTCAAGATCCTGCCCCCTTTGTATGATCTGCCCCCTCTGACCTCAGGACTGTCTTCCCTGGCACTCTTGGGCTTGCTCCCCTGCTCAGCAGTCTCTCAGGCCCCCTGGTGGTCTTCCTGCTACACGAGGATGCTCCCAGCACAGCACCTTGGCTCTGGCCTGTCCCACTCCTCCTGTCCCCAGATGTTCTCATGGCTCCTTCTCTCTTGCCACCTTCTATTTTCCTCAGATTCCAGCTTCTAATAGAGAACTACCTGGACCACTCTGTTTAAAACAAGGCTTTTCCTGATAGGATCTTGAAGAGATAACTGTACTCCCATATTAATTGCATTATTCTCAACAGACAAAGACATGTGGTATACCCATACAGTGGAATACTATTCAGCCTTAAAGAGGAAGGAAATCTTGTTATATGCTACAATGTGGATGAACCTTGGGGATATTAAGTAAAAGAAACAGCCACAAAGGGACGAATGCTCTATGATTACACTTACATTTATATGAGATCCTTAGTACTGGGGAGGGAGTGGGCGGTTGTTTTGTGGGTAGAGTTTCTGTTGCACAACAGTGCATAGAGCTAACACCACTAAACTGTACCCTTAAAAACGGTTAAGATGGTAAATTTTATATTATGTGTTCTTTACCACTGTAAAAAAAAGCAGAAATAAAGAAAAAACTAGGCCTTCTCTGTCACTCCCTACCCCCCCATTTAGTACCTTTTTTTTCCCACACTGGAGTACCTGCCACTCTCTTATGCACTTAACTTACTTACTTAGGATGTCTCCTCTGGAACATAAACCACACAAAGGTGAGATTGTTATTGATTTTATTCACTGATTGTCTAAAACAAAAACAGACACTTCATAAATATGTGTCAAGTACATGAATGTGCCCTAAATGTCAGCACAGCCAGACCTCAGGGACCAGGACATGGACGTGGGGGTGCTCCCAGTGATGAGTTGTGTGCCTGTTAACCTGAGGATTTGTGTTCAGGTAGGAATGCTCCTTGCAGAATAGGGATAGATGAGGCAGGGTCTTGAGGCGGGGAGGGGCAGAGAGAAGGAGAGAGAGAATCCCAAGTGGACATGGGGATCCATCTCACGACTGTGACATCATCATGACTTGAGCCGAAATCAAGAGTCGAATGTCTAACCAACTGAGCCATTCGGGCGCCCCAGAAGGTGTGCTGCATGTTTTTAAGTTGGAGCTAATATTTACCATTTCTAGCATTTACCAATGCTGAAATGAGAATTTCCTGTTCGTCCTGCATGCCTCAAGCTGTGTGTCATGCAGTTTCCTTGTGGTATGGTGGGGTATATGCATCACAGCAGGTATAGGTCTCCCTCCTCTGTGGACAAGGTAGAGGAGACCTGGCTTTTGCAGAGGGAAGAATCCTGCATTCTGTTTGCTTCTCACTTGATGGTAATGCAGAGCAATGGTTTTCAAACTAGGTTCCAAGGAACCTTAGGGGTTTGTCATTCCTTTTCATTTTTTTTAATTAAAAAAATTTTTTTTAATTTTTTTTTTGAGACAGAGGGAGGCAGAATGCAAGTTAGGGAGGGGCAGAGAGAGAGGGACACACAGAATCTGAAACAGGCTCCAGGCTCTGAGGTGTCAGCACAGACTCCAATGTGGAGCTCGAACCCACGAACCACAAGATCATGACCTGAGCCAAAATCCAGTGCTCAACTGACTGAGCCACCCAAGCTCCCCTTGTCATTCCTTTTCAAAGACAGCACTTTAACTTTTAGTGGCTTTATGTGTTGGTGCTCAACCTAATGGCTTATTTGGCAGAGAGTTCTGTTGCATATGGCTTTAAGGTCCTTGGGGCTAGGTATTCTAACTGGGTTTGTCAGTTGGCCCCTCTACTGTTGGGTAGTTCAAAGCAGGTGGCACTGAGATTCTTTCTTTTGCCATTTTCAAAGGGCAGGGAGTGCATATCTAAAAGAAGGCAATGAATGGAAAAAAACTTTTCTTTAAGGTTCAGTACTTAAGGCTAAGACATCACACAAAAGGGGATGTTTAAAGAGGGATTTAAAAAGAAAATCTCACTGCAGATGAAAAGAGGCTGACTTTCTAAAGAACCTGACAGATTCCAGAGAAAAGAGAATCCTTGGGTGCATATTTCTGTAGCATGTATAAAATGCTGGAGCTCACCATTTATGAAGGGCAGTGGTGTAAATTGATGAGTTCATCAGTGGGGTGGGTGCATGACCAGGTACGATCATTAGAGGGACAGCAGGTGTATTAGTTTGGATGGCCAAAACAAAATACCACACATTTCTGGAGGCTGAAAGTCCAAGATCAAGGTGCCAGCAGAGTCATTCCCTGGTGACACTTGCTTCCTGGCTTTCAGATGGCCACCATCTTGCTTTGTGCTCACTTGGTAGAGACCACTCTCTCTTCCTCTTCTTATAAAGGCTTGAATCGCATTGTAGGGGCTCTACCCTCATGACCTCATCTACCCTAGTCACCTTCCAAAGGCCCCACCTCCCAATACCATGACATCACAGGCTTAGGGCTTCAACATTTGAATTTTGTGGGCAGAGCAGCAGCATTGATAATTATGAAAAGGAGAGGGAGGATACTGATTTTATCACCTGGATATGATGGTCTAGGCTTGGTTTTGTCCTCACCTAAGTGGAAAATGTTTCCATCTCTTTTTTAAAGCAGTAAGCACAGACTTATTAGATACTCCGTATGTGTTTATTCTAAAGCAGGTCATAGTATTATTTATTTTTATTTTTTATTAAAATATATTTTTAATGTTCATTTATTTTGAGAGAGAGAGAGAGAGAGAGAGCACTTCACACAAGTGAAGGGGGGAGGAGCAGAAAGAGAGAGACAGAATCCTAAGAAGACTCTGTGTTGTCAGCGCGGAGCCTGATGTGGGGCTCACGAAACTGTGAGATTGTGACCTGAGCCAAGATGAAGAGTTGGATGCTTAACCAACTGAACCACCCAGGTGCCCCGAAGGCAGATCATAGTTTTATGGGGCCTGAAGCATATACAGCTTGGAGGGCTCTTTATCACAAACAGTGCAAAACCCCAAATACAGACAAGCTGGGCCCTCTCCCAGCCTGGAGTGTAAGAGGCCCAGAAGCTTAAGCTTCTTTAGGTTCACAGTAAATCCAATTGTCTCATTTTTTTTTCCTTTTAAAATCTTGTTTATTTGTCATTTTTGCTAATCTTAGCCGTAATACTGTTCATTGTAGAAAATTTAGAAAATACAGATGGGCCCAAAAACCTGCCCTAATTTCATAACTCTCAAATAATCACTGCTCATATTTTATTATGCATAAGGTATTTTGATTCCAGGATGTGCATATTTTCACTTTTCAACACTTCCAGAGCCTGGATGGGTCTGCACAAATACACGATGTGTCAGCATGTGCCAGTGCGTGCCTTTTCTCCTGCGGCATGACTGGTTGTTGTTGGCATCTTCGATGATGCTGGCATCACTAACCTCTGTGAGCATCCACCCAGGTTGGATGTGATGGAGGACCAGAATCAGCGGTGTGCATGACTGAGTGGGAACCATGCCCCGCTGCTTACTGTCGTGTGCCTGTGGATGGAGGTAAAGTCCTGTGATGTGGCAATGAGAGCGCTTACCCTCACAGGGTTATTAGGGGATCAAATGAAACTGTCAGGCATTAGACTGTGCTTGTGCTTGGTATTTTGCTTGCACAGGTCAGTTCACAGATCTTTTGGAAGAGGTCTGTGAGGTTCCAGGCTGCAGGCCATGGCTAGGTACTTGGGAGAAGTTTGGAAACTCTTGACGCTCTGGGGAGGCTGCCCTTAGAGTCCCTATGACAAAATAAGCCCATCTCCCCACTTCTTCAGAAAGCCCACCTGACACACCTGAAAAAAAAAATTGTTTTTAAATGCAAGCTCTAGCGTGTGTTGGTGTTATAGTGGTAAATGCAAGCTCTATGCCCAATGTCAGGCTTGAACTCACAACCCTGAGATCAAGAGTCGCATGCTTTACTGACTGAGCCAGCCAAAGTGCCCCGTGAAAGTGGTTTATAAATACTGAAATATTCATCTACACATCACTTGGCGTGTCTGCATGCACATCTACCTTAGAGTCATGGTTTATTTAATAAATCTCCATTTACCCAAAGTTGTTGGGCATTTTTGTTGTTTCCTTTTTATCTACAAGGTGACTGGACCCTGTACGTCTTTGTATCAAAGTGTTCGCACAACCTCAGGACAATCTAATTAGGATAAATTGCCAGATTAGAACTGCTCCCACCTAAGGAGATCTGTTTTCAAGGTTTTTAAAGGGCAAAATGTGACTGTGCTGCTGTCCCCAAACCTTTGTCAGCCTGGGGTACTGCTGTGGGGGCAGGGTCGGCCAGGGGTGGGGCCAGATGCCAAAGCTTCCAATTCAGTAGCTGAAAGCTGTTAACACATTATTATTAGCATTTCCTGATTTGCTCATGACTGTTTTTACCTCCTTGTTGGCAAGTATTTTTTTTTTAGTATTCAAATATTTCTTCCACTCAGGTTCTTAGCCTCGCCTCAGAGAAGAAAGGCCAGAGAGTGGTCCTAACTATAAGCATATATGCACAATGCAGCATTTAGATGCCTAAACTTTGAAATATTTGCATCCGTTCATCACAGTATTCTTAAAGAATGAAAACATTGCAGAGCCAGTTATAATCTTGTTTGTATCCTTCCCCAGCCTGTCTGTCCCCTTCAAAAACCAAAGAGAGCATTGCTTTTTTATTTCATTTTTATCTGCAGAACAAACATGCAGTGCCTATACATGTGCTTAAAAAAATCACACAAGTGGGATTAGCTGCATGCATCATTCTGAAACTTTCGAGCAGCATTTTGTGTTGTTTTCTTTGTCCATCCAGGTTTTCTGGCTTCCTTTACCACCTCTTTAGAATTCCTTTGTGAGAATATGTCCTTGGTCATCTGCATTGTGCTGTAGTGATCATTCAGCTTGTGTCTCGTGTTCATGGCTATGGAGAATGTCTTCTGTGTCCCCTGTGCTGAGGTACAAACATATTGACAGAGCATATATTTAGAAGTGGAATTTCTGTGTCATGGGGAATGGGCACCTTAATGTTACTGAAATTGTCAAATTTCTCTTCCAGATTTTCAGATCAATTTGTACTCCTGGTAGAGGCCAAGAAGCGTTACGTTTTCCCACTTCCTCTGTAGATGTTGTGGGACCCGACTTTTATAGTTCTTTTAACGGAAAGAAAATAGGGCACCTGAGCGGCTCAGTCGGTTGAGAAGCAACTCTTGACTTCAGCTCAAGTCATGACCTCACGGTTTGTAGGTTCAAACCCCACATCGGGCTCTGCACTGACAGTGCACAGCCTGGTTGGGGTTCTCTCTCTCCTTCCTCTGTTCCTCCCCAACTTGCACATTTTTGTCTCTCTCAAAATAAATGAGTAAACATTTAAAAAAACAGAAAGAAAACAATGTTATAAATACAAATTTAGTCATGAAAGTGGGTATTTACTTAGAATGAGACAATAAATCACAACAAGTTACAAGTTTAAAAAAATGGTTTGAAATGTACCAAATAAATCACACGATCCAGAAAAATAACATTTGAAACAATTTAGGAATTGCATGGCACATCTCTGTAATAGTTTTCTGTATTATGAGACCACATATTCTTTGATTTGTCTATTCATATGACAGTGATTTTGTAATTTCCTTTTCTCCAGATTCTCAAAAGATATTTAGTTGTTTCTCTCTAGCATCACTGATTAAAATGATTCTGTTATTTTCATGTTTTATTACTGAAATAGTCACATAACAAAATTCACCATTCTAAAGTGTACAATTTAGTGAGTTTCAGTATATTCCAGTGTTGTGCAGTCATTACCACTAGTTCCTGAACATTGCCATGAACTCCAGAAGAACTTCCATACCTGTTAGCAGTCACCTCCGGTTTTTCACTTACTCCCAGCCACTGGTGACTACTAATATACTTATGTTTCTATGGTTTTTCCTGTTTCTAGACATTTCATATAACAGGATTCATGCAATGTGTATCTTCCGTGTCTGGCTTCTGTTACTTTGCATAATGTTTTTGAGGTCCATTCCTGTTATAGCATGAAATAGAGTTCCTTCCTTACAATGGCAAATTATTTCTGTATATCTAGAAGTAGAATTGCTGAGTTCAATGGTAATTCTGTGTTCAAAATTTTGCAGACTTTTTTTCAAAGCATCTGCACAATTTTGCATTCCCACCAGGAAGGTATGAGGGTTCCAGGTTCTCCGTAGCCTCACCAACACTTGTTATTTTCCTTTGTTTGCTTTCTGTTTGTGTGAATTGGTATCTTATAGTTTTGATTTGCATTTCTCTAATGATATTGAACATCATTTCATGTGCTTACTGTCCACCTGTCTATCTTCTTTGGAGAAATTTCTAGTCCAGTTATTTGCTCATTTTTAAATTGGGTTATTTATCTTACTGTTGAGTTGTAGCAGCTTTTTATATATTCTGGATATTAAACCCCTATCAGATATATGACTTGTAAATATTATAAATGTCTTTAATTCTGTGTGTTGTCTTTTTACTTTCTTTTTTTAAAGTCATTTTTAAGCAATCTCTACACCCAGCATGGGGCTCAGACTTACAGTCCCAAGATCCAGAATCACATGCTCTACTGACTGAGCCAGCCAGGTGCCCCTGTCTTTTAACTTTCTAAATAGTATCCTTTGATGCACAGAACTTTTAAGTTTTTTTTTTTTTTTTCAACGTTTTTATTTATTTTTGGGACAGAGAGAGACAGAGCATGAACGGGGGAGGGGCAGAGAGAGAGGGAGACACAGAATTGGAAACAGGCTCCAGGCTCTGAGCCATCAGCCCAGAGCCCGACGCAGGGCTTGAACTCACGGACCGCAAGATCGTGACCTGGCCAAAGTCGGACGCTTAACCGACTGCGCCACCCAGGCGCCCCAGAACTTTTAAGTTTTGATGAGGTCCAGTTTATTTATTTTTTCTTCGCTTCTCTGTGCTTTTGGTGTCCTATCTAAGAAACGTTGTTTAACTCAAAGTCATACAGATTTATACCTATGTTTTCTTCTAGGAGTTTTATCGTTGTAGCTCTTATATTTAGGCTTTTGATCCATTTGGAGTTAATGTTGTGTTTTTTTAAGTTTATTTTTTTTTAGTAATCTCTACACCCAACTCATGAACCCAAGATCAAGAGTCACATACTCTTCCAACTGAGCCAGTCAGGCACCCCTGGAGTTAATTTTTATGTATGGTGTAAGATAAGGGTCCAACTTCATTCCTTTGCATGTGGATATCTAGTTGGAAAGATTTTATGAGAAGATTTTCCTTTCCCCATTGAATGGTCTTGGCCCCCTTGTTGAAAACCAATTAGCCATAGATCTATGGGTTTATTTCTGGATTCTCAGTTCTATTCCATTGATCTGTTCAGCTGTCCATCTGTCAGTACTACACTCTTTTGATTACTGTAGCATCACAGTAAATTTTGAAATCAGAAAGTGTGAGTCCTTCAAGTTTGTAGTTCTTTTTCAGAATTGTTTTAGTTAGTTTGGGTCTCTAGCATTTCCATATCAATTGTAGGATTCATTTGTCAGTTTTTGGAAAATATCTAGCTAGTATTTAGATACAGATTGCATTGAAGCCATTAGCAAACACAGGCTGTCTTCCCATTTACTTAAGTCTTCTTTAACTTTATTTAACAATGTGTCATAGTTTTCAGCCTACAGGTCTTGTGGATCACTGGTTAAATTTGTTCTTGTTGCTGCTATTGTAATGGGATTGTTTTATTGATTTCATTTCAAGTTGTTCATTGTTAGTGCATGGAAATACAACTGACTTTTGTATATTGAACTTGTATTCTGTCACCTTGCTGAACTTGTTTACTAGCTTTAATAGGTTTTTTTTTTTTGGTGTTTTTGTATATTCTTTAAGGTTCTCTAGATAAGATCATGTTACATGACAATGGAGATAGTTTTACTTCTTTCAAACTGCATACATTTTATATAGTTTTATTGCTTACAACTTCTTTGCCCTGGCTAGAATCCCCAGTATGATGTTGAATAGAAGTGGACATCTCTGTCTTCTTCCTAATTGTAGGGGAAAGGTTTCATTCTTTCCTCATTAAGTGTGATGTTAGTGAAGAGGACCTGAATAGACACTTTTCCAAAGACATATAGATGGTCAACAGACATAAAAAGATGCTCAGCATCACTAATCATCAGGGAAATACAAATTAAAACTGCAATGAGATATCATGTCACACCAGTTACAGTGACTAGTATCAAAAAGACAAGATGTAACAAGTGTTGACGGGGATGTGGAGAAAAGAGAAGCCTTGTGCACTGTTGGTGGGAATGTAAATTGATGTAGCCACTATGGAAAACAATATAGAGGGCCCTCAAAAAATTAAAAATAGAAATACCATACATTCCAGTAATTCCACTACTCAGTATTTATCCAAAGAAGATGAAAAACACTAATTCAAAAAGATACATGCACCACTATGTTTGTTGCAGCATTATTTACAATAGCTGTGACATAGAAGCAACCTAAGTGCCCATCCATAGATGCATGACTGAAAAAAGATATGGTGTATATATACAATGGAATATTAGTCATAAAAAAAGAATGAAATCTTCTCATTTGTGACAACATGGATGGAGCTAGAAGGTATCATGCTAAGCGAAATAAGTCAGACAGAGAAAGACAAATATCACGTGATCTCACTTGCATAGGGAATATAAAAAAGAAAACAAATGAACAAACAAAGAAACAGAAACAGATGTAGACTTATAAATACAGAGAATAAACTGGTGGTTGCTAGAGGGGAGCAGGTAGGGGGATGGACATGACAGGTGAAGGAGATTAATAGGTACAAATTTTCATTTATAAAATCAATAAGTCATGGAGATGAAAAGTATAGCATAGGGAATTAGTCAGTAATATTATAATAACATAGTATGGTGGCAGATGGTAACTATGCTTATGGTGAGCATTGCAGAATGTATAGAATTGTGAATTCACTATGTTGTACACCTGAAACTAATAAAATATAATGTTAATTATACTTCAGTAATGAAAGAGTATGATGTTAGCTGTGAGTTTTTCAAAGATGCCCTTTATCATATTGAGGAAGTTCCTTTGTATTTCTAGTTTGTTAAGTGTTTTTTATCATGAAACGATGTTGGAATTTAGCACTTTTTCTGCATCTATTGATAATGTAGGCTTTGTGCTTTATTATGTTAATATGGTATTTTGATATGTTAGACTAACCTTATGTTTCTGGGACAAATCCCACTTGGTTATGGTGAATAACCTTTTCTATTGGATTCAATTTGCTAATATTTTGTTGAGGATTTTTGCATCTATATTCACAAGGGATATTGGTCTGAAGTTTTCTTCTGATGTCTTTGTCTGGCTTAGGTATCAGAGTTTTACTGGTTTCACAGGATGAATTAGGAAGTGTTCACTCTGCTATTTTTAGAAGAGTTTGAGAAAAATTATTGTTAGTACTTCTTTAAAGTTTCTGTAGAAGTTACCAGTCAAGCCATCTATCTGGTCCTGGGCTTTTCTTGTTGGAAGTTTTTAAATTCCTGACTGCCTTAGTCAGTTTGGGCTGCTATAACAAATACTGTAGACTGGGTGGCTTAAACAATGAACATTTATTTGTCACAGTTCTGGAGGCTAGGAAGTCGAAAATCAAGGTGCTAGCTGATTTGGTTTCTGATAAGAGCTGTCTTGCAGATGGCTGTATTCTTACTATTAATCTCATATGGCTGAGAGAGAGATAATCTCTTTCATGTCCCTTTTAATAAAGGCACTAATGTCATTCATGTGGGCTCCCCTAAGGCCCCACCTCTTCATACCATCACATTGGGATTGGGACTTCAATATATGAATTTGGAAGAGACACAAACATTCAGTTCATAGCACTGACTCATTCTCTTTATTTGTTACTAGTCTATTCATGTTTTCTATTTCTTCTTGAGTCACTTTTGATAGCTTGTGTATTTCTGGGAATTAGTCTATTTCATCTGAGTTATCTGATTTTTATCAATTTTTTATACTTTTTGTTTAGAATCTTACTAATTTTTGTTTGGTATTAATTGTGTTTGCTATTATTCTTTTGGTCAGTCTAGCTGAAGTTTGTCAATTTTGTTGATCTTTTCAAAGAATCAACTTTTGGTTTTGTTGATTTTCTCTTTTGTTTTTTTTTCCTCTCTTTCATTTTTTTCCATTATTCTCTTTTCCTTCTGTTTGATTTAGCTTTTTTTTTTTAATCTCCCTAGTTTGTTATGGTAGAAGATTAGAAGAAGAAGATTATTGATTTGAGATATTTTTTCTTTTTTAGCATAGGATTTTCTAGGTATAATTTCATTCTGAACATTAATTTCATTTAGAGGGAGGAAACTCTTATGAATGATTAAATTTTGGTATGTTGCATTTATTTTTTTATTTATCTCAAAGTACTTTCTAATTTTCCCTGCAATTTCTTTGACACATTTGTTATGTAGGAGTGTGTTGTTTATTTACACATATTTTGGATTTTTCCAAATTTCCTTCTATTATTTTTTAACTTATTGTGGTCAGAGAACATACTTTGCATGATTTGAATATTTAAAAATTTGTAGAGACTTGTTTTGTACCTTAACATATGTTCTATCATGGAGAATGTTCTATATGCATTTGAGAAGAATGTATATTCTGCTGTTTTGGGGTTGAATATTCTATAGATGATTGTTAAATCTAGTTGGTTTATAGTGCTGTTCAAATATTCTCTTTCCTTGCTGATGCTCTGTCTAGTTGTTCTATAACTGAAACTGAGATATTGAAGTCTCTAACTATTGCTGAATTGTTTATTTCTTCCTTTGATTCTGTCATTTTTTTATATATCCTAAGGTTATGTTGTTAGATATATGTATATTTATAGCTGTTATATTTTCATGATGGATTAACCTTTTTCTTATTATATCATGTTCTTCTTTGTCTCTAGTAGCAGATTTTGTCTTGAAGTCTATTTGGTCTCATACTTTAGCTGTTCTTTGGTTCCTGTTTGTATGGAATATCTACTTCTATCCTTTTGGTTTCAACCTATTTCTGTCTTTTAATCCAAAGTGAGTCTTGTAGGCAGCATATAGTTTGATCATGTTTTTAAGTCCGTTCTGCCAATCCCTGCTTTTTGGGGGAGCAGTTAATCCATTTATATAGTGTGTAATTACCAATAAGGAAGAAATTACTTCTACCATTTTGCTGTTTATTTTCTGTACATTTTATGTCTTTTTTGTTTCGCATTTCCTCAGTTATTTTCTTCTTTTGTGTTAAAATATTTTATAGGGTACCATTTTCATTCCTTTGTTGCATATTTCGCTGTATATTTTGACTTATTTACTTAGTGGTTGCTCTGGAGATTACAATTAACATTTTAAGTTGTAACAAAATAGGTATTATTCATACCTACTTAATTTCATTTGTGTACAAAAACTTTGCTCCATTCTCCTCTCTCTTACTGCTGTTATTGTCACAAATTGTATCTTTATACATTGTCCATCAGCATAGACTTATAAGCATCACTTCATGCAGATGTGTATTAAGTAAGGTAGAAAGAAGTGAGTTACAAACAGAAATCCATTTATATTGTGTTTTATACTTAGCCATGTAGCACCCTTACTCGTGTTCTATATTTCTTCTCATGGATTCGGGTTACTATTTAGTGTCCCATCACTTCTGCCTGAAGAACTCCTTTTGGCATTTCTTGTAGGGCAGCTATGGACGCTCAGTTTTTGTTTGTCTGGAAATGGCTTAGTGTCTTCTTCATTTTTGAAGGACAGGTTTTGATGGATAGAGAATTACTCCTTGCAGCTGTTCTTGTCTTCTTAATTTCAGCACTCTGAATATGTCATCCCATTGCCTGATGGTCTCCATGGTTCCGATGAGATATTAGCCTTTAGTCCTACTGAGGATAACGTACACATGATGAGTTGCTTCTCATTTGCTGCTTTCAAGATTCTGTCTTTGGTTTTTGCTAGTTTGGTTATGGTATGTTTTTAGGTGAGTGAGTTTATCTACTTGAGTTCCTTGCTGAACTCTTACTAGGTTTGTATAATCTTTGAATATTGTAAGTAGACAATCATTCTGTTAGTAAATAATAATAACATCTCTCTCTAATCCTTATTACTCTTTCTTATTGTTTCTCTCTCTTTTTTAATTCCTTGTCTTTACTAGGAATACTTCTAAATAATCAGCATTAAGTGTGCTGCTTGCATCAGAATTTGCAAAGTTCTCTTTATCAGTTGAAACAAGTTGTCTGAGAACATGGGAAACACTTGTTGTTGAATTGTTAGTAAGTTCATTAATTTTGACTTCAATTGAATTTGTTGTCATTTAAAATAACTTATTTCTACATAAACTAGAAATACTATTTTAACAGTGGGTGGTATGCTTGATAACACATAGAAAATTATCATTGCCTTTTCTTTCCCAGCAGGAAGCTATACCCCTATATTAATAGTTTCAACACTTGAAGTCATAATGCAGTCAGATTGTAGACTTTTAGCAGCCTTTCTCCGTGCCCTCCATGGCCTTCAAAGTACCTCTCCGTGTCCTTAGAGTTCCATAAAACACTTTGACAACCTGATCTAGAACATACTCCTCTCCTTTCTCATAGAGGAAGATTGGGACTCACCCATAACATATGGAAATTGTAGAGTCATAACTAGAACCAAAGTGTGTTAGAACAAGGTGCTTCCCACTAACAGGTGTGAACTGAATACTGCATCTAATTACTAGCAGGTAGTAATCAGTGAATCCTTATCATACTTTTAGTCTTCACAACAACTTTGCAGTCTGGGTATTATTTCTCCCATTTTGCAGGTGATTAAATGAAGAGTTTGAGGAATTAAGTAAGTTACATGTGGTGAATGTGGGTTTGGCGTAGGCTCTACTTGAGATTGTTTTCTCCTGCCTGAGAATTTTAGCTGCCCCTGCCCACCCAGAAACCCACAAACTAAACAAAATTCAAACCACCAGTAGAAATAAAAGTATTGTGCCAGATGGTTAGCACACTATAACAGGTTTGGCCTTGCTATTTGATTGTAAAAAAATATAAGTTTGAAATCCTGAGTTTTTGATTCTTTGGTTAACTAGTATAAGAAATGAACAGTCAGATAGCTAGTGTGGGAAACATTTTGAGTTTACTTTGTTCTTCATTTAAATCAGAGGCTACATGCATTTAAAGGGCTCTAGAAGAAAAAACCTGGGGGACCTTAGGGTTCACAGGATTGGAAATTAAAGTTCCAGGGAGCAAATTAATTGAATTTTCTTCTAGAAAGCATACATAGTCAGACTCAGCAGACCCAGACATGTTCACTGACGAGACAAGATGGACAGCACTTGACTATACTCATTTTCCTTTGTTAAACTTCTTTGGACTCCGTGGAATCTTTGAATTTTTTAGTACTGTAGAGCTATTTAGAGAAAGTGACATCATAATTTCAAGAGAATTAAAATATTTTGACGAGTATGACATGCGTTAACATTTTTTATGATGCTCTTTAGAGGAAAATCCTCAGGAAGTGTCTAAATCATCAGCTGTCTACTCTTTTGGCATGGTGTAGTTGGAAGAAATATGCCATCACAGGCTCTAATTGTGGAGCTGAGTGATGAGTCCCAGAATCTGCACATGTTTCTGGCTTCGTGGGCTGCATCAGGCAATGGCAGATCCACCTGGAGCGGTGATAGAAGTTCTCTCCCACAGAACTGCAGGCACTGATGGAGGGTTACCCTTTAGGCTGCATACAGGATATCCAGACAGATGCAAGGTTCTCTGTGTGAAATACTAATGTTCTCGTTAACTGAGTCAGAATTGATACCAATAATTGGCATGGGGCTGCATTTATAGCATAAAATTGGTTAAACCAGTTTGTAACTGTTTTTTTTTAATTTCTGTGAAATATCCACACACAAAACCAAAGAAACGGTGAAATGTAGGACAGCCCTTGAATGTGAGATTCTATTGTGTTGCTGGATGCCAATAAAAGTTGCCCTCTCTGTTGCCTGTTCATGCCCAAGGGTAAGGTCTTACTTGGAATAGCAACTCACTAATTATGCTAGATGGCTCTTAGCTCCATAAAGCATAATGTATATTGTGTTGCTTTTTGGTATTTCTAAAAAAGCTTGATTAGCATATTATCTTAAACCAAGGACTGCCTCTCAGATGCCCGTGGGGCCAGTCCAGTAACTAAGGAGGAAAGTGAGCAGGGGGCAATCAATGCTGCTTCTGCTGATAATGCTGATTCAGCACTTCTGCCAGTTTGACAGAAGCCAGAATTTTGTGCAATTTTCAATTTTTAGTTTATTGAGGTGTAATTTACATAACATAAAATCAATCATTCTAAAGTGAGCAGTTCACTCGCATTTAGGACATTCACATTGCTGGGCAAGCACCACTTCTATTTAGGCCCAAAACATTGTCATCCCTCTGAAAGGAAACTCCATATGTATTAACAGGTGTATCTTCTTTCCCTGTTCCCCAGCCCATGAAAACCACCTGTCTGCTTTCTGTTTCTGCGTACCTACTATGGATACTTCAGATAATTGGAATCATATACTATGTGGTTCTTAATTTCTCCTTTATTGTTGAATGATAGCTTTATAGGATACACAATTCCTGGTTGACAGCTCTCTCTCTCTCTCTCCCTCTCTCTCTCTCTCTCTCTCTCTCTCATAACAATTTGAAAATGTTATCCTGGGGCTCCTGGGTGGCTCAGTCGGTTAAGCATCTGACTCTTGATTTCAGCTGGGGTCGTGATCTCGTGGTTCATGAGTTGGAGCCCCACCTTGGGCTGTGCACTGACAGCACAGAGCCTGCTTTGGCTTTTCTCTCTCTCTTCCTTTCTCTGCCCCTTCCCTGCTCATGCTGTCTCCCTCAAAATGAATAAATAAACATTAAAAAATTGTTATCCCATTACCTTCTGGACTGCATAGTTTTTGATGATAAATTAGCTATTATTATTTTTTTTTTGAGGATTATTAGTATGTAAGGAGTCACTTTTCCCTTGCTCTTTTTAAGATTCTTGCTGTCCTTGGCTTTTGACAGTTTGGTTATAATGTATTTCGGTGTAGATTCCCCTGTGTTTATTTTTTGTGGCGTTCACTGAGCTTCTTGAGTGAATAGATCTATACCCTCTATCAAATTGGGACGTTTTTGGCCATTTATTCCGATGTTCCTTATGCTGCTTTATTCCCTGCCTTTCCTTCTGAGATTCCTGTTACACAATTGATTTGGTCCTCCTGATGGTATCTCGCAGATTTCTTAGGCTCTGTTCATTTTTCTTAATTCTCTTTGCTTTTCAGAGTAGATATTTTCCATTGTCTTATCTTTATATTTACTGATTCTTTCTTCTGCCTACTCAAATTGAAGCCCTCTGGTGAGTTTTAAAAATTTCAGTTAGTGTACTTTTCAGCCTCCTTTACTTGGCTGCTTTTTTAAAATTTCTATTACTGTCTTCTAATTGTTAACACATCATTCTCCTGGCTTCTTTGGCTCTTTGTCCATATTTTCTTTAAGCCTTTTGGCATATTTAGGACGGTTGATTCAAAGTTTTTATGTGGTAGGTCCAGTGTCTGTTTCCTCAGGGACAGTTTCTGTTAATTTCTGTGAATGGGCTATGCTTTCTTGTTTCTTTATGTGCTTCATAATTCTTTTTTGAAAGCTGGACATTTTGAATATTGCATAGTCGTGATTTGGGAGGTCCGGTGACTCCTTGGGGTTTGGTGCTTCTTGCTCTCAGCTCTGTTTGTTTAGTGAATATTAAAAATTTATTTTGTGAGGCCTGTTGTATATAATCTCTGCAGGTTCTGTTAAATATTTCTTTAGCTAGTGCTGCCACACAGATTTCCTTGAGTTCCAGGAGGAGAGAAGGAGAGAGAGAGAGAGAGAGAGAGAGAGAGAACATCTCTCCTAGTCTTTGCAGAATGCTGTGTGTTGGGGCCCTCCTTAACTACCTAGCCAGGCTATTTCAAACTCTTCCCTAGCCTTCGCTTGCTGGGAAGACCATCCAGAGGTGAAAGATCAGTGTCTTCTCACGTCTTTTCTGAGCATGCGACCTGCTGTGAATATACACATGGCTGTCTAACCTTCCCAGTATACAAGGGTGGTTTTGAATACCCAAATTACCCAAAGAAGCTCCCTCCCCAGCTTCTCCTTTTAGGCTTTTGGATCTCTGTTGTATGCTTCAGTGGTAATCACCTGTCCAGGATTGCTACCAATAGTTTATTTGCCTTACCGTGTTTTTAAGGAGGGCTTGCTGATCTTCTACCCTCAGAGAGTTAGTTCCATGTTAGATGAGCCCCTTGTGCCAGTTTTTCAGACAACCTCCGGACAGGTTAGAACAGACACAGTTTTTTTGTGAATCATGTCTGCTCTGCTGCTTCTGGAACAAGGGACCCGAGTCCTGCACTGGGAACATGGGTTGTATCTTTAACCGTTTGCACCATTAAGCTGGAGAGGAGGGTGTCAAAATGCACAGAACTTTCCTTCCATTTTTATGTTACCTTTCTTTTGTTTCAGTGTTCCTTTGGTTGCTGTGAACCTTTTACTGCTTTCCAGAATTCTGACAGAGTTGATTCTATTTTTGCTTGAGTTTTCAATGTTTCTGTGGAGGGATGGGACCTTGGAGGTGCCTACTGTGCATTTTTGCTGATATCCCAGGCCGGAAGCCAGAAATATTTAGTTATTGGCAACAAAGCATGTTGTGGCCTTGCAGAGTGAGGTTTAGGAGTATAGCTTTAAGGCCTTAAACAGGCTAAGTGCTCAATGAAACCCAACAAGAAATAGAACAATAGAAATTCTGACTCACAGCTTTATGGTTTCTCCCCTGCTATGACCCTTAGCTTCTTTTGTAACTTTTGGTGTAAGGATGCATTCTTTTAAAAGGATTTTTCTTTCATATTGTAAGCAATAGATACTTTGTTACATCATTTCATATTTCATTCAGTGAAGAATTTATTCACGTGAGCCATATGTGTAAGCTGTGGCAGGCCCCTGGGAAGCAATACATTTATAAATCAATGGGGCAGCATATTAGGGGAGTCTTTCTTTTCTTAATCAATTAAAAAATTATTATTTAAGTATGGTTAAGATACAGTGTTATATTAGTTTCATCAGAGTGATTCAATAATTGTATATATCACTCTGTGCTCACCACAGTGATTCTAGTCATTGTGCAATGTCATTACAATATTATTGACTGTATTCCCTACGCTGGACTTTTCATCTCTCCATGACTTATTTATTCTATAACTGCAAGTTTGTACCTCTTAATCCCCTTCACCTATTTCACCCATCCCCTTAATCCACCTACTCTCTGGAAACCACCAGTTTATTCTCTGTATTTAAAAGTCTGTTTGTTTGTTCTTTTGTAGATTTTACATATAAGTGAAATCATACAGTATTTGTCTTTCTCTGAGTTAGTGGTGTTTCTTTTAGCATGACCACTTACAAACCTAGATTTGTTTGCATGTATGGTAAGCCTTTTTCTTAGCGAAAGATAAGCAAATAAACATTGTGGGTATGTGTGTCTGATAGACAAATGATTATTTTCTGTTGGCTGTATCTGTATTTGTTACAGTATATGTTTATACTGTTAATAGCTTGTGGTTTGATACTTAAAACGCATAAAATTTTAACCTTCATGCAAGAATGCTCCCGGGCCTCCTGAGCCTGTACTGTTGGTGCTGTGATCAGAGATGTGTTCTGAAGCCAAAATAGACTCCCACAAATATAGTCAGCTAATCTTTGGAGCCCTGGGCTGCCTTCTGAACAATTTTGGTTGCTCACGTGATGATCTTGAAAGGGGTCCCCACCCCCACAGGTAATCCATGTACACAGGTAGATGTTGTGAACAGGGAGGGCCATGGGGTAGCTTTCCATTTTAACTAAACATTTGTATTACTAGGTGTGAACAACTCAAGTTCTAGTTTGTGAAGGAGCATTCTTGCTGTCAGCCTGCACTGTAGCACATTAATAGATTAAAAAAAATCTTGAAAACATTTTATCTGTTTCTTCTGAGCACTGGCATCCTGGGAGAGCCCTGGCTGTTCCCCTCCAGTTTGTGTAGTGTGTGTACCTGTCTATGCCTGCGTGTCCTGCAAGAACTCTAGGACCATCAAGTACCTAATTAGCAGTGAAGTAATCATAGCATGAATGCTTTAAAGGAGGAATCACAGATTTTATAAAAGCTGAAACTTAGGATCTAGCCAGATCTAAAATTTCCAATGAATTCATAAAACCACTTGTTTTATAATTACTTGAAAAGTAGATAATGATCAGCAATCCCAGCACATTGTTTTGTGTATATTGATAAACTTACTCTAAAGCATAGATGGAGAGGCAAAAGACCTGGGGTAGCCAATGTAACAAAGGAGAACAATCAAGTTGGAGGACCGATGCTGCCTGACTTCAGGACGTATATAAAGCCCTAGGAGTCAAGATGTTGGGGTAGAGGCAGAATAATATACTAATATATCGATGGAATAGAATAGAAGTCCAAGAAACAGACTCATGCAAATGTAGTCAGCTGATCTTTGACACTGGAACAAAGCCAGTTCAGTGGAGAAAGGATAGTGTTTTCAACAAATGGGGCTGGAACAAGTGGATATCCACTTGCAAAAACTCTTTGTGAAAATAAACTAAAAATGGATTATGGACCTAAATGTAATGTAAGATGTAAAATTATAAAATTTGTAGTAGGTCACGTAGGAGAAATCCTAAATGACTTTGGGTTTGGCTATGACCCTAAACACAACACCAAAGGCGTGATCCGTGAGAGAATTGACTTCATTAAAATAAAAAACTTCTGCTCTGCAGGAGACGCTGTCCAGAATATGAGAAGACAAGGGGTGCCTGGGTGGCTCAATTGGTTAAGTGTCCAACTTCAGCTCAGGTCATGATCTTGCAGTCTGTGAGTTCGAGCCCTGCATTGGGCTCTGTGCTGACAGCTCAGAACCTGGAGCCTGCTTCAGATTCTGTGTCTCCCCTTCTCTCTGCCCCTCCCATGTTCATGCTCTGTCTCTCTCTGTCTCTCAAAAATAAATAAACATAGGGGCGCCTGGGTGGCTTAGTCGGTTAAGCATCCGACTTCAGCTCAGGTCATGATCTCTCAGTCCGTGAGTTGAAGGCCCATGTTGGGCTCTGTGTTGACAGCTCAGAGCTGAAACCTGCTTCAGATTCTGTGTCTCCCTCTCTCTCTGCCCCTCCCCCACTCACACTCTGTCTCTCTCTGCCTCTCAAAAATAAAGAAATGTGATAAATTTTTTTTTTAAAGAACATGAGAAGACAAGCCACAGACGGAAAAATATTTGCAAAAGTCATATCTGATAAAGGACTGTTATGCAAAATATTCGAAGAACTCTTAACACTAAGAAAATGAACAACCTGATTAAAAAATGGGCAAACTGTCTGCACCGACACCTTGCCAAGGGAGACATACGGATGGCAAGTAAGAACATGAAAAATGTTCCCACATCATATGTTGTTAAGGAATTTTGCATGAAGACAACAGTGATGTGCTATTACACACCTATCAGAATGGCCCAAATCCAAAATACCAACACCATCAGAGGCTGACGAGGATGTGGAGTAGCAGGAACACTCATTCGTTGCTGGTGGGAATGCAAGATAGGAGAGCCTGTCTAGAAGACAGATTGGCAGTATCTTACAAAACCTAACGTTCTCTTACCACATGATCCAGCAGCCATGTGTCTTGGCATTACCCACATGAACCAGAAACTTTTGTCCACACAAAAACCTGTACACGAATGTTCTTGACAGCTTTACTCATAATTACCAAAACCTGGAAGCAACCAAGATGCCCTCCAGTAGGTGAATGGGTAAACAACTTAGGCACCTCCAGGCAGTGGAATATTTTTCATCAGTAGAAATAAATAAGCTATCAAGGCAAGAAAAGACTTAGAACTTTAAGTGTAGGGCGCCTGGGTGGCTCAGTCGGTGAAGCATCTGACTTTGGCTCAGGTCATGATCTTGCTGTTTGTGAGTTCGAACCCTGTGTCGGGCTCTGTGCTGACAGCTCAGAACCTGGAGCTTGCTTTGGGTTCTGTGTCTCCCTTCCCTGCTCACTCTCTGTGTCTCTGACTCTCAAAAATAAATGTTAAAAAAATTTTTAAAAATAAAAAATTTTAAGTGTGTATTACTAAATGGTAAAAGGCAACCTGAAAAGTCACATACTGTATGATTCCAAAAAAAAGCAAAACTGTAGAGACAATAAAATCATTGGCGGTTGCCAGGGATTTGGAGGGAAGGAGGGATGAATAGGTGCAGTACAGGGGGCTTTTAGCACAGGGAAACTACTCTGTATGATACCATAATTGTGGATACATGTCAGTAATTTGTTGAAACCCATGGAATGTAGAACACCAAGAGAGAACCCAAATGTGGACTGTGGTCTTTGAGTGATCCTGATGTGTTGATGCAGGTTCATGCATTGTAGCAATGTTTTATTCAGGGGGCATCAGTGATGGGGAAACCAAATGTGTGTGTGTCTGTGGGGAATATGTGGGAACTGTACTTTTTGCTTGATTTTTGTTGTGAACCCAAACTGCTGTAAATAACAAGAATCCACTAATGAAATAGAATTTAACTTAAAAAAATTTTTTAAACATTTTTATTTATTTTTGAGAGACAGAGACAGAGTGTGAGTGGAGGATGAGCAGAGAGAGAGGGAGACACACAATCTGAAACAGGCTCCAGGCTCTGAGCTATCAGCCCAGAGTCTGACACGGGGCTCCAACCCATCAACCATGAGATCATGACCTGAGCTGAAATCAGATGCTTAACCGACTGAGCCACCCACACGTCCCTGAAATAAAAATTTAAAATGCAACGTTTGGGGGTGCCTGGTTGGCTCAGTCGGTTAAGTGACTGACTCTTGATGTTGGCTCAGGTCATGATCTCACGGTTCACAGGATGGAACCTTGCCCCATGCTGGGCTCTGTGCTACTGGCATAGAGTCTGTTTGGGATTCTCTCTCACTCCTCTTCCTGCTCCTCCCCTGCTCGCTCTCTCTCTCTCTCTCTCTCTCTCTCTCAAAATAAATAAATAAACTTAAAAAAATGCAGTTCTCATCAATATTTGGGGCCAGAGGTGGAACCTGCCCATTCATCAAGTCAGAGGAGCAGTGGAGCACTCCTAACAAGGAAAGTGTCTGGGCCC
This sequence comes from Prionailurus bengalensis, assembly GCF_016509475.1. Classification (NCBI taxonomy): domain Eukaryota; kingdom Metazoa; phylum Chordata; class Mammalia; order Carnivora; family Felidae; genus Prionailurus; species Prionailurus bengalensis. Next base: position 20,765,424 of record NC_057355.1, read on the forward strand.
AACTCTGTGATTCATAAAGGAAGATTAAGGTGCTGCTTGTTTATTTATGGGCTTCTCCTTGCCATCAACCCTGTGTGTGCTGAACCAGGATATGTTAGGCCTGTAATTTAATATTTTTAATCTTTATGCCCTGTAAGTGTTTACTTTGCAATTTTCATTAGATCCTAAGGAGGTATGGTGGAATTGCAGAATGGGTTCACACTAAGCTCAGATGTGGAGGGGGCCTGTCAGTTCCTGATTTCTTTGTATAATTGGTTCTTTGTATAACTGGTCTGTTTTATGTATGAATCTCCCATCTACTTGAAAATCAGAGTATATTAACCATGTGATTTAATATTTTTAATCTTTATGCCGTATCAGTGTTTTAAAATTAATTAATTTCTGTTTAATTCAAACAGATTCTTTAGGCCCTTCCTTATCACTTGAAGTGTGGCCCATAGCTGGGAGTGTGTGCATTTTGTGGGAACCTGCCAGAAATGCAGGACCTCAGGTCCCACCCCAGATGAATCAGGACTTGCGTTTTAACCATGTCCCCAGGGGATTCCTATGCACTGTTCAGTTTTGAAAAGCACCCCAGAGGCACTGCTGGGCACCTCCCAGTTCTCAGCCTTCTGCCTCCCTGCAGGCTCCTTTCTGGGGTGGCAGCAGGTTGTAGGGAGGCTGTGGCTCTATGACCTCCTGGAGGTGAGGAGCAGGGATCCGGGTGCAGAGTTCTTCAGTGCTCTGGGATCCCAAGGCAGCAACCCTTCTCCACCTGCTTGCTGCTGTCCTGCTGTCCATGGCTCAAGTTAGGCTGGAACAGAGTGTCCTCTGGTTCCTGTGACTGGGTATAGTCTGCCCTCCCCCTTCCCCACCTGACTCAGTTCCCCCTGATTCCTCATGGAACCCCTGAGCATTTGACATGTTCCCATCATACCTTTAGGGTCACTTCATCTTGCCATTTTGGGCCCAGGCTCTTTTTTTCCCTTTTAAGCTCCCCAGCCACCACCTTAGCCACCCCCCTTCCCTCTACCATGGCTGTGGGATTTTCTGGGTCCTACTTACCCTTCTTGGGAAGTTAGAGTGGCCTGGGAAATGGAACATTTAATGCCACCTCCTGCCTTGCAGGTTTGCTTTCACATGTCCAGTCCAGGTTGATGTAGCTCTGCCCTCAAGCCCCTTCCTTCCTGGACACTCATCCCCTCTGCTGGGATATGGGAGGCTGGGAACCAATTCTTTTTCTCTAAGTCTTCCCTAACTCTCTGCACACCCTCCTCCATCCGCCAAATCCCCTTCTGTGCCTCATGTCCTCCTCTGACTGTAAATCATCAAGCCTTGCAGTCTCCCTGCCCCAGCCAAGGAGCTGGCCACTCTGAGAGGAAAGAGCACTGTGAGTAGGGGTCTCAATGTTCCCCTTAGGGCTGGACACCCAGCTACTTCTTGGTGTGTTTATGTGTTTCCCTTTTTATTGTAGTGAATGTTTTTGTGTATACATGTTGGATACTTGTCTGGTTATCTCCTTGGGATTAGTGCTTAAAAGTGAATTGTAGGTGGTGCAAATTGAGATATGTGCTGTATGTGTAAAACACCCGTCACATTTCACAGACGTGGTATACATAAAAGAATGTATGCACAACATTCTCATTAATACTTTTTTATATTTTTAACATGTTGAAATGATAATAATCTTGATGCATTGGTTTGGAGAAATATGTTATTAATTCCTTTTTATTTTTTTAATGTGGCTATTAGATTTTAAATTCTACCCAAGGCTCGGATTATGTTTCTATTGGGCAGTGCTGCCTGGAGGCAAGTGGAATGTGATCCACAGAGGAGTAATTGTCCAGGGGAGTAGAAGCAATGTTTAAAACAGGTCATACCTTTCAGCCACCTAAGGTCTACATGGTCCATTCTTCTGGATAGGTACCTTAAGAATGCCTGGAAGTAGAATTAGTGGATCATATGGTAATTCCATTTTTTATTTTTTAAGGAGCCTCCATACTGTTTTCCACAAATAAAATGAAAACACTAATTTGAAAGGATATATGCACCTGTATGTTTATTGCAGTGTTATTGGCAATAGCCAAAGTGTGGAAGAAACCCAAGTGTCTATTCATAGATGCATGGATAAAGACACACACACACACACACACACACACACACACACACACACACAGGAATATTCCTCAGCCATAAAAAGAATGAGATCTTGCCATTTGTAATGGCATGGATAGATCTAGAGGATATAATGCTAAGTGAAGTGAGTCAGTCAGAGAAAGACAAATACCATATGATTTCACTCAGATGTGGAATTTAAGAAACAAATGAACAAAAAAAGAGGCTAACAAAAACAGACTCTTAAATACAGAGAACAAACTGATGGTTGGCAGAGGGGAGGTAGGTGAGGGATGGGTGAAACAAAGGAGATTGAGTGCCCTTATCCTGATGCATACTGAGTAATGTACGGGAGTGTTGAATCACTATATTGTACAACTGAAATAAACACTATGTTGATTATGCTTAAATTAAAAAAAGGAAAAAAAAAGAAAAAATAGAATGCTCTTAAGTGCATTCACCTCCTCCCCAAGAGGTTGGTACCTGGAGGCTTGCCCAGCTCAGGGTCTGGGCATGATTCGCAGGTACCTTGGTCCAGTGAGCCAGGAGATCTCCCTAGACCACTGTTCCCCACTATGTCTGAGATGGGGCTGCAGCTCTTTGACCCCCCACATCCTGTGGTCCAGGGGCCAGAAATTGGCAGATGCTGGCCAGGCTTGGTGTTTCTCTGGTGCTAAAATTCTCTGAAACATGTCATAGGCTTTAGTGTGTATCCATACTGTGAGTTCTAAGGGCTAATAGCCAAAGCCAGAATTCTGGTGTCTTTGTCTCCTAGCAACAGATTCTCTCACAAGCCCCCCCCCCTTTTTTGAACTTTTTGTTGAAGTCTAACATACATGCAGAGAATTGTACAAATTGTTGAGTGCACAGCTCAATGTGTGTGTAGTGTGGTTTTTTAAATTTAATTTAATTAAAAAAATTCTTTTATGAAACGAGCATCTCTGTGTAAGCAGCACCCAGATCAAGACGCAGAACCTCTCCTGTGCCCCAAGAACCCATTGGGCTCCCTTCCAATTGCTCTCCTCCCCAAGGTTACTCTAATTCTGATTTTTAGCATTGCATGTCAATATTGCTTATTATTTGAACTTCATATAAGTGCAGTCATACCTTAAGTATTGTTTAGTGTCTGATTGCTGAGTGTAGTTGTGGTTCATTTGTATTCACTGCTGTGGCATGCTCTAGAGGAGGAATATGTCATGTTTATTTATCAGTTTGGCTGTTGATGTGCCTTTGGGTGGTTTCTCATTTGGGCTAGTGGGGTCAGGTCTGCCAGGTGCATTCTTGTACGTGGCCTTTGGTGAACACATGCTCCATTCGGATGGGTGTGGGTAAGCGAAGGGTTGCTGGGCACAGGGCAGGCATATATTCAACTCTAGTAGTTACTCCAGCTTTCCAGGATGTTGTCCTGGTGCCCACTCCCTCCAGCAGTGTGTGAGACTTCTGCTTGCTCCTTGCTGGCATTTCTTGGCATTTCTTGGCCCTCATTTTGGTGACCCTTGCATGGCTTCTGCCCCAGAGAGGAATGAGACACTCACCCGTCCCTTGCCTCCCCTCCCCCACCCCTGCCCCTACCCCCCACCCCCAGGTGGCATTTCTGTTCCATCTTTGCCATAAATGTCTCCACTCAGGCAGGGGGCCAAGTAACAGGGTTTGCTTGGGAGGGGCTTCAGGCATCCTGTTCCTCCTTGTGGCCCAAACTCTGGGTCCCCTTCACTGCCACGGTTTGTGCTAATTTTAGATTGGTGTGAGAAGTCAGATTATCCACTTTTGGAAATTTAAGATTGCTAGATTCTGAAGCACATTGGATTTCAGGCTATAGGCTGAATGGGCTTTTCTCAGTGAAGCTCTTTTCTCTACTTTCTCTTCATTCTGATGGTGCAGTTTCATCCTGAAATACTTTGAGGGTCACAGAATATAGCCCATGAAGGCCAGCATACAAAATTTACCCTACATGTGTCCAAATGTTGCAGCCTTCTTAGTTCATGGGTGAGCCCCAGAATAAAACAGGGGACCAAGCAATAGTGGTTGTGCCTCTGACTTCCCAGCTCTGAGGAGAGAGATTCTCTCCGCTCTCCACCCATCCTGACCACCCAGGCTAGAGACACAGGCGTGGAACCCGGACAGGACCCAGGCACTGCTCCACTGTGCAGAAGCGTTGCTGTTGGGATGCATGGATCCCTCCCACTCTTTCCATCCTCACATCACTTTGCTTGAGATTGGAAGTCCAGAGAAAGCCCCTGTGACCAGACTTGGGTCACAGGTCTGTGCCTTGACCATTGAGTGCTGTGGGGGGGATGATATACCAGCCCTCAGGACTACCAGACCCAGTATACACACAGACTGCAGCGAGCAGGGAGAGGTAAACACAGGAAGGGGCAGTAATGTGTTGCAAATGGCAAATCTAGGGAAATAAAAATAATCAAGGTGACAGAAGGAAGACAAATCCATATAGATGTCCCTACAGTTAATGGTTTAAAGTCCTCTATTAAAATAGATGTGGTCAGAGAATAAAACTCAGCTGTGAGTTTCTAAAATGTCACATGGGTAAACCAAGAAAGGTTAAAAATAGTGGGCAAAGATACACAAGACAGGTACAGATGAAAGGAAGTGATATTAAATCAAAGCAAAAGGCATCAAAAAGAATAAGTAAGGTTGTTTTACAGTCACAAAAGGTAGATTGCACAGTGGAATTGAAATTGTTCTGATCCTTTACAAAAAAATATACCCTCAAAATACATAAAATAAAAATTATTAAAAATGCAGTGAGAAATTGACAGAATTATAGTCTGTAAGTTGCTGATTTCTTTGACAGATAAGATAAAATGAGTAAAGATATGAAACGATTTAATAATATAAAGGAACAATTTAGTAGCTCTGCCCAATATTCTGTTCTTCTAGAAGAAACTACCCATTTATTTCAAATATTGATGAACCATTTAAAAAGTTGATTATATTCTGGATCTCAAGGAAAAACATCAGCTTATCCAAAACAGGAATTATATATCTATGACCACCAGGTTATAATTTAGAATTTAATAAAGAAGATAGATAAGATAGCTGGTTGTCATTTTTTAAAAGGCAAACAAATAAAAATGAATAGTAAACACAGCCACTAGGCCCATAACCTTTCAATCAAAGGGGAAATCAAAAATGAAATGTCAGACCCTTTTAAAAAAGCCCAAATAGTACACCATTTATATAAAGTTTTAAGATACACAAAACAATATCATTTTAGGGAGGCTTCATTTGCATTGTAAGTATAAAGTGCATAGAAATGACACCAAATACTGAATGAAAATTAAAAATAACAGCAATACTCTCAATCAAACTTCTGTACATGTTCTTACAGGAAAATTTATAGTTTCAGTGCTTTTATTGTTAAACAAGAAAAAAATTTTTTAATTGAACTGAACGCATAGGGGCACTTGTACCCCAATGTTTATAGCAGCATTTTGAACAATAGCCAAATTATGGGAAGAGCCTAAATGTCCATCAACTGATGAATGGATAAAGAAATTGTGGTTTATATACACAATGGAATACTATGTGGCAATGAGAAAGAATGAAATATGGCCTTTTGTAGCAACATGGATGGAGCTGGAGAGTGTTATGCTAAGTGAAATAAGTCATACAGAGAAAGACAGATACCATATGTTTTAACTCTTATGTGGATCCTGAGAAACTTAACAGAAGACCATGGGGGAGGGGAAGGAAAAAAAAGTTAGAGAGGGAGGGAGCCAAACCATAAGAGACTCTTAAAAACTGAGAATAAACTGAGGGTTGATGGGGGGTGGTGAGAGGGAGGGGAAGGTGGGTGATGGGCATTGAGGAGGGCACCTGTTGGGATGAGCACTGGTGTTGTATGGAAACCAATTTGATGATAGATTTCATATTAAAAAAAATTGAACTGAACACACCACTTGAATAGAGTAGAAAAAAACCCACAATAATCCACATCCAAGTAAAAATAGGAGGAGGGAATAAAGATAAAATTGGAGATGAAAAATTGGGAAACAGAAAAATAGTAGAATTGATGGATAAGCCTAAGAGTTCATTCTTGGAAAAGCCCAATAAGATTTTTAAAAAAATTGTGTGATAAGAATAATCTTCCAAAAGAAGAAAAACAAAGAAAATATATTGAACAAAATGAGTATGTAATGCAGAGATAAGCATTTAAATGTAATAAGTGTGTGTGTGACTCTGATATACTTGAAAACTTTATTGAAATAAATGTTCTTTGAGGAAAAGATACCATCACATTTTCTCAAGAAGAATCAAAACCCCAAATGGGCTAGTGTCCAAGGAAGAAATAGAAAAACAACATTCAAGGACATTTTTATAAAGGAACAGGAATGAAAGATGTTTCCAGCTAGCTATTAAAACGTTATTACTGGTTCAATAAAATTAAATGCAAACAGAAAGCTCAGAAAAAAGTTTGCCTGTGGTAGGAAATGTATTAAAATATTTGGACTTTATTTTTATTTTTAGTTTTTAGAGAGAGAGCATGGGTGGAGAGGGGCAAGGGGGAGAGAGAATCTTAAGCAGGCTCCAATGTGGGGATTGATCCCACGACCCTAGGGCTGACCTGAGCTGAAATCAAGGGTCAGACACTCAACCCACTGAGCCACCCAGGTGCCCCAATGTATTAAAATATTTAACGTGTTGAATCTAACAAATCAATATGAGAAAAAAGTCCAGTAGAAAATCAGTAAAAAAATAATGAATGAAAAGCATATAAATGGCCAGTCAATATAAGATGCATGATTGGAGCCCTGATAAACCTCACTAGTAATTAAATCAGTAAGATTGATGATAACATGGTGCTTTTTGGTTTTGCAGGCAGCCTGGACTTTGGAGTTTGGTACTCAGGCTCATGGCTTCCCTGGCAGTCTTTAGCATGTGATTTGGAGCATGATGCTTTAATTTCCCAAGCCTCAGTTTTCTTACCTATAAAGTGGGTATCATAGAGCGTGTGACTCTTGATCTTGTGGTCCTGAGTTGTAGCCCCATGCATTGAGCGTAGAGATTATTTAAAACAAAAACAAAAAACAAAAACCACAATAAAGTAGGCATAATAATTCCCGAGTCTTTGGATTGTTTAAAGGTTAATAAATAGGATAATTTATGCAAAACCTTTTACTATTACTATGTCTAGACCGTGATAAGCAGTTAATAAATAGTTGTTGTTATTACTTGTATGTTATGTCAATAAATAAAAAAAAAGATTTAAAGAATGGTAAAACCCATTGTTGGTGAAGATATGAAGAAACGGGCTCTTATACACTGCCCCCTTGCCCTGAACATGCTCTCAGAGATCAGGGCCAATGTCTGGCCTGTTTATTGTCACATCCCCAGCACCTGGCACAGCACCTGGCTTGTCACAGGTAGTGTTTTTTTCTGAATGAATTGCACTGAATGCTGGCAAGTATTTGAGGGCTGTTGGCAGTATGATCCCAAAGCCTTAAAAACATGCGTATTTGACTCAGCAGTTCCATTTTTGGAAATTTATCTCGAGAGAATGGCCCGTCATTAATGCAAAAGTATGCATATAACAGAAATATAAATGAGAACATAAATGTCCTCCTCAAGGGGATTAGCTAAGTCAGTGTTCTCACAGAGGATGCTGTTAGCATTTTGGGCAGCTGTGCACACAAGAGCCACACATGCCTGGGCCCATCCCCATCAGTACCAGTAACACTCCCCCGTCCTGTAACAACCCACTGACAACTGAAGGATTCTCTTTACCTATACTGTGAAATCACATATGGTCATTACATATTATTTTGTAAAAGCATATTTGTTGATGTGAAAAATGTTTATGACATATCAAAGAAGAATGAACAATTCATAAAAGTTCACAAAAGAGTATGTACAGAATGACCCCCTTTTTGGTTCATGCACATTTATGTAGATGCATGTCTCTAAGAATGTGTGTACATCAAGAAATTAATAGTGCAGTCTGGCACTCATGTGACGATGGATTGTTTTTCTTCCTGGTGTTTCCTGTATTTTCTACAGTGAACATGCCTTAAGGCTTGCTCTACAGCATACAGGAATGGTATGAAGCAGCAAAGTGCCCCAGAAAGGAGCTGATATCACACAGCACTCTTGGCCTTGAAGACACAGAGGGAGGTGATAGGACAGCAGGCTGAGATAGCTATGCTGAACCCCAGGTGGCTGGACCTGAGTGGGCTTCTGGGCTGGTTCCTGATAGAATGGGGGCTGCCTGACCTCTGGGGGAGGCTGCGAGCAGCCAAGTTCAGGGTGGGCCTGCAGAAGGACAGGCCTGAGGAAGGGCAAGAGGCAGACCATGTGAGAAGCATGCTCCCTGTGGCTTCTGGTGAAAACATCCAAGTCCTGGAATCTGGCTGGGGAATTGGAGAGTGGACAGGGGCAGAGGTAAGGGAATAGGGACACATGTCCGGCAGACCCGCCTGGATGGCTGTCGTGGCTAAGCCACGAGGACAGACATGCCTTTCCTCTTTGTAGACCCCGTGCTGACTTCCTTGGTGCCTGGGGACAGTAGGCACTCAGTAGCTGTTTAGTGAATGAAGGTTCTAATGTCATTTTCTTCTTGTGTTTTACTTCAGAGAGCCTTCTGAAAATGAGGAAGGGTTATTTAACTGCTCCCCTGCAATTCCTAACAGATGTGAATACAGACTTTTTCCTTTTAGGGGATGGTGGGGTAGTGGGAGGTGAACTTTACAGTGGTTCCTGAAACTGTAAGCATATACTATCATACACAAAATGCTTTTCAAAATATTAACCCCTTATGTAAATAGCCAGTTTCATTTTACTTTTATTTTTTAAAACATTTATTTATTTATTTTGAGGAGAGAGAGACAGCATGAGCAGGGGAGGGGCAGAGAGAGAGGGAGAGAGAATCCCAAGCAGGCTCCATGCTGTCAGTGCAGAACCCGAGACAAGGCTCTAACTCACAAACGGTGAGATTGTGACCTGAGCCGAAGTCAGGAGTCAGATGCTCAACCCACTGAGCCACCCAGGCACCCCCAGTTTCATTTTAAAACAACATTATTTTAGGATGAAAAGAATTGCAGATTTTAGCTGTAAAAATTACAGAGCCAGAGTTTTATCTGGAACAGTATAATTTGTTGTCTAAAATTTTTACGTAAGTATTATGTCTCTAGATTTCAGACAGTCATCCCTTGACATTTTATAAGTTTGTTTTCATTTACAGATCTGTCCCATTTTCCCTGAATAGGATTATTTTGTCTGCGAGTATTTCTTAATGGGCTATTATCTAATGGATGGATATTAATGTGAACAGGAGACAGATGCCCACTGTTGGTCAGGGACATCACTGAGAAGTGAAGTAGAAAACCTGTTACCATGGGTCAGTCCGGCTTTCTGTTGGATCTGGTTTTCCTGGAGCCTGGAAGACATGCCAGTAGAGGTTAGATGGTTGGCTAGGGTGGGTGGAAAGTAGGAGAAGGCATCCAGAGTGCTAATGAGTCTCTCAGGACTCCCATTCTGTTCTGTGATGGCTTCGTTCCCCTCCTCTGGGGGACAGTGTGGACCCTTCAAAGAAGCCGCCTTCTCTTCATCTTCTCTCTGTTTGAACATCTAGGGCTGCATCTTGCCTTGGAGTTCCCTCTCTTTGCCCTGGCTGTGCCTTCTGTCGGCCTTAGTGAGAGTCAGCTTTAGACCTCCTTAAAGTTAATCGTGCTCTACAGAGCCTGGAGCGGATGGGCCCTCCACCTCCTGGTCTGAGTTTGGGACTGCAGATAGTTGCCAAGGGAGCCAGGTGGAGTGTGGCACGTTTTCCAGCAGCCCTGTGACCCCAGCCCTGCATGGGAGAGCCATTGTGGGGGGCACTTTACTGCTCAGCTCAGTGGTAATAACAGCAATATATAGAGCTTGCCTGCTGTGAGCCTGGTGCTGGCCTAACATTCTTATCAGTCCCCAGCACAGTCCTTGGAAGCAGTAATTATTATCAGCATCATGCATATGAGCACTGGAAGCACAGGCCGGCCCCCAGACCACACTTGTTGCTTTCACCCCCACCCTGCCTCTCTGTCAAATGCTGCATGTGTGTTGGCATATTTTGGCATGAATCTGTGCTCTTTATGGAGGGTCAGATTCTATTCTGGTTTGTATAATTTAGGACTTACAGGATTCTCTAGGATAATAACAGGGAGATGCTTCTATAATGGGAAAACGGGTTTCCTTCCAAAGTAAAATGAGGAAAAATCAGCATGTAATGAATGGGACCAGGTGTCTACAGATATCATCCTCCTGAGAGACGACTTTGAACTCTGTGGTCAAGGAGGTTTAGGGACACCCAAGTCCACATTTGGTACCATGACGTGTAGATTGTCAGGGTGGGAATGGCCAAAAAGATTGGACCTAACTATGAAGCTGAAATGTAACCGTTTGTGTTTTGTTTGAGAAAAAGTTTGCACTTACTGAAAGACTCATCTCTGTGGACTGTTTCTGGTGCCCTGGCCCAGGAGGGTTGCCCCTGCTGGCTGGACGTAGCCTTTCTGGATGACAGAAGTGATGGCACTTGCCAGGCCAGAGTTGGCAGCATTAGGAAAGCCTGGTTTGTCGTGGTGCTCAGTCCTGTGCTTTCCAGGCAGCCTCCTGGCTACCTTTTAATGTGCCTTTTCCTGTAGGGTTGTGTTGAGTGGCCAGGCTGCTGGGAGGTTCTCCTCGTCTGGTAACCAGCTGGTTGGCTGGCATACTGGCTGATAGATTATCCCCTTGTGGAATTTTGAAGGAAGACCCAGCAGGAAGTGGTGACTGCATGGGAAGGGACAGCTTGGGGACTAGGTGACATCCCGTCCCTTCCACAAGGGGGATGTCCTGGCTAGTGGGCAGAAGCCAGGTTACAAGGAAGGAGTGGATGAATTACAGGGAGATGGAGAATACTGATGGTGGCCATGGCCTGCTGACCACACTCGGGTGGTCAAGTTTGGTGCTGACTTGTTTTCGAGGGTGGTGCCCACCAAAGGTGGTGGTCTCAGGTGTGGTGGACCTAGACCTGTAGGCTGGGCCATCTGTCTCTGGTCATGGGCAACACTTGCAGTTAGGCATTTTCCCAAAGCCCCTGGCCACTAAGGTCGCAACCATCTATGGGCTCCTGATGGGTGGGAGCCCTGGAGGACAAGGACCATGGCTGGCTTTAGCACTGGTGGCCATGCACAGCCAGCCCTTTCCATCTGAGATATATTTCAGGGATGGGAGTGGGAGCCTCAACCACATACAACCCTGGTTTTGCTGCTTGAGAACTCTGATGACCATGACACAAGGATCCAACATCGAGGGAAACAGTTATAGATGGTTTTTCTTTGCCAGCTTCCTGGAATCTTTGGTAACTTCCTTCTCTACCCACCAGTTCTGAGCTTGGTGATTTGGACTTTCCCTGAAAGTTTCAGTGAAGTGAACACTGGTCTTTATATGATGTGGGCCTTTGCTGCGATTTCTTTAACAGCTGGAGTATGCCCCTAATTAGGGCGGATGGGAGAGAAGTGAGTTTTCATGGACCGCAGCATTTTTCTTTAAGGTCCTAATGATGCCCAGGCTCCAGGTGGGTGTTTAAAGGTTGTCAGTACTGTCCAGACGCCTGGCTGGCTCAGTTGGTTAAGGGTCTGACTCTTGATTTTGGCTCAGGTCATGATCTCATGGTTCATTAATTCAAGCCCCATGTTGAGCCCCACTGACAGTACAGAGCCTGCTTGGGATTCTCTGTCTCCCTATCTCTCTGCCACTCTCCCACTCATGATCTATCTCTCGTTATCTGTCTCTGTCTCTGTGTGTGTCTCAAAAATAAATAAACATAAAAAAAAAAGGTTTTCAGTACTGTCAACCAGGAGACCCAGCCTTGACATGGGAACCCTGTGTTTGGTCCTGACCATCCTATGTGCTGCGTGGTCTTGAGCCAGGTGTAGAAGCCCTTGGACCTCAGGTTTCTCATCCATTTGTTAGATGAGGGTGTTGATGAAGGCAGTAACACCCCTCTCAAGGTCTGGGGCCCCTTTCAGAAGCGGATGGAAGCTGTGAGCCCACATCTGTGATGGGCTCACAGTTCTTAGGGCTTCTGGGAGCCTGTTGGGCCCTCCTGGTCTTGAGATTGTCATATTGTCATGAATGAATGCTGGAACACCAGCACGCACCCAGGGAGACGAGAGCTGGGGGCTCAGCTGACGCCCTGAGGTCAATCTGCTGTGAGCCTGAGGTGGGTACTTACATTTCCTGCTCTCAACTGAAGCCAACCTGTGCTTCCTTGCTGAATCAGACATAGCATCAATCAGTATAGTAGACTTTCTGACAATTATTCTGACAATTATTATTATTATTTTTAACATGTATTTTCCTGTTCACCCTGAACACAGAAGGATAGCTTTTGGTTCATAAAACCAAACCCGCAGGTGTTCATCTGCCACTCCCAGATGTGTTTTATTAGTTCATGCAGTGTTTAAAAATGTTTAATTACTTCCTAATACTTAGAACTTGGGAGACTTCACAGTAAAATATGGATTTTGAGTTCTTTTGCAAAATTGGAAGATCTGGCCCCACTGGGTGTGAATTCTCTCAGGGCAGCTGCCTTCCCGTGAGGGAAGCTTTCTGGCAGCCACGGGCCCCCTTTGTGGCCTTGTCTTTGGCCTCGTCTTTGTCCCTCCTAGCGAGGGCTTGGGAACCTCATGTCTGAGAGGGGATGCCTTCTGCAGTGCTGTGTACTTCTTGTCCGTGTGCCCTCTACTTTGTACACACAGCCATTATTTCAGTGCCCTTCTTTAGCAGGTGGTGGGGAGCACGGAGTAGGACATGCTGAGCAGCACAGGATTACAGCGGCTTTAGCATTTCACCTAAAGGAATGCTTCCCAGTCTGATGATGCTGGCTTTTTTTTTTTAAAAAAATTAAGTTCATTTATTTATTTTGAGAGAGACAGAACAAGCGGGGGGGGGCTGAATGAGAGGGAGACAGAATCCTGATGTGGGCCTTGAACTCAGGAACCGTGAGATCATGACCTGAGCCAAAATCAAGAGTTGGATGCTTAACTGACTGAGCCACCCAGGCACCCCAGTGTTGGCTTTGTTAATTTGCTTGAAGTAGTACGGATTTTCCAGGGAAAGAGATGCTGACATTCAGCTGCAGAAGAGTGCAGACCGCCTTCAACAGATATTTGTAATGTGTTTTTAAAAATTTATATATTTTGAGAGAGAGAAAGAGAGCAAGTGGGGGAGGGGCAGAGAGCAAGGGAGACAGAATGCCAAGCTGATAGCACAGAGCCTGGCGCGGGGCTTGAACTCATGTACTGTGAGATCATGACCTGAGCTGAAACAAAGAGTTGGACACTTAACTGACTGAGCCACCCAGGTGTCCCAAGAAAAAAGGGGATTCTTATGTGTGTATATGTGTATGAGTGTAGTGTGTACTTGTATGTGGATATATGGATGTATTTGTATATAACGTGTATACGTGTATATATGTGTGCCTGTGTATATGTGTATATACAGGTGTGTATTTATATGTGTATAAATGTATACATGTATATGTGTATATATGTGTGTATTTATATATGTATATGTGTACATATGAATGCATGTATATGTGTGTATGTGTATTTGTGTATATGTATTTGCATGTATATATGGGTGTGTGTATACATATATATGTATGTATGTGTATATGTATATGTGTGTGTTTGGGCATGTATATATGTGTGTATATATTTATGCATGCATGTGTGTATGTATGCATGTGTATTTGTGTGTGTATTGGGGCACATATATATGTGTATATCTATGTGTGTGTGTACTCTGAAGCCAGAGATTCCTTGTTGAAAGCGGTCATCATTTGTGACATTTTCAAGGTGGGTTTGGATATTCAACAGCTGCCCTTCAGAGGCTGTTCTCCTCTTACATCCTCTGCTGAATTGTCACCGCTGACCCTGGAAGAATTAGATAACAGAGTATGGCTTTAGCCATTGAGCTGTCTCCAGAGATGGAGACAAGGTAATGCAGCTGGTGCCATCAGAAGAGCGTTGTTCTATAAAATGTAAATACCAGGGTCACTTATGATCCCTGTTTTGCAGTTCTTGGGGAAAAGATAGAGCACAATTAAAGCGGCTGCTCCACTCGGCTCTGGCTGCTACCCCCCTTCTGAGGTTCTTCTTTTGTTATGGGGTGCTCCTTGGCCCTGTGCTTCCCTGTGCCCCATTTCTCCTGCTCACAGAACATGCTCACCATTCCCACCCTGCAGGGCTCCCGTCTTGTGCTGCCCTTTGTGCTGTATCGACTCTATTCCTGCTTAGAAGTGGCCTCTCTAGGGCTTCTCAACCTCAGCAATCAATTGCTGGAATTGCCCCCAACCAGACAGAATACTGTGCCCATGGCCTGGGCCCTCTGGTTCCTACCTTGCTGCCTGGAGCAGTGCCTCTGAATCTCTGCATATACAAGTGTGTGTACAGCTGGGTAGTAGCTCTTTTCTCAGAAGAAGGCATTGGGTGGAAACACTGTGTGCAGTCCCTCTGGGACAGCCTGCCGTCTTGCTCTGTTGTATCTTTGCTGACCCTGGGGACCCTTGGCCACTTTTCTGCTATGCAGGTTATGCTGGGTGGGCAACCAGGCACTGACCAGCAGAGGTCTGGTCCTTCCTTTCTTACTAGTAAACCATCAGTCCTTCTAGCTGTTTCTTCGAAGCTCCTGCTTCTGTGTTCCCCATGTCTCCAGGCTCTGTGCCCCTTGCCTTTCTGTCTGCCTTCCCCAGTGCTCACCCTCTCCCCAGCCTGTGCCTTCACTTCACTGTCTGCCTCTGCTCCCTCTGTCCTTCTTGTTTCCCTTGCAAGATATATCATTCTGTCACTGCTGTTTTCCAAAGCCACTCTCATTCGTGGTTGGTGGTTTCCCTTCCTTTTGCAGAAGACTGGCTCCTCAGCAGTGCTGTCAAGAAGGCTCTGCCCCCAGAGCCTTTGCCTTCTTTGTTCAGCACAACCTTCTGGTCCCTTCCACTTGTTCCCAGCACGGCTCAGACCCTGGAATCCAAGTAGCACACACTTGATCCTTCTGGCTGCCCCTGTAGCTGCAGAGGCCCCTGGGCTGTCAGGAGAAATGCCTGGTGGAGATTTTCACATCAGTGTGTGCCCTCTGTGTACGATGCTCCACCCAACAGTTGGGAAATAATCTGTTGATAGCAGAGCCTTTTCTTCCCCTGAAAGGCTCAAAATAGTTTGCTTTCGTGAAATGTGAACATGGAGTTGATCTGGATGAGGGTGTGGGCCTGGGCTCATGCCCTCTCCCCTTGGCAACACCCCCACCTGGGAAGACCCTGATCCCCCTTCTAGATCCTTCTGGGCTCTGTGTAGCACCCGTTGAGATCCACTGCACTGGGCTGAGCTCTGCCAGGCAAATTCCGGAAAATGCAGAGTAATTCCACAATCCTCCCCTTGGCTTACTTTCAAGAGGCAGTCACTGGGGGCCAAAGAACAGCAGCCAGTATTTTATAACATTATAAGATCACACCCAACAGTGGTGGCTAATGTAAAACAAGATATGATGTTTGTCAAATAACTGTGTGAGCTAGAATGATTTTTAATGGTGACTTGGTACCAAGAAATGAACACTAACTAGCAATCAAGCAATGAATTAATCTAACAAGAGGGTCAAAGGAAGGGATTTTTCAGCATCAGTAACTTTGTCTGCTAATGCTCATCATTTGATTGTGGCTTCCAGCAGCTTCTGGAAGGATGGAGAAGGATTTTGAGGTGCATCCAGGCTTCCACGTGGCCTGTTAGCAGTGTCAACCATGGCTGAGGGGAGGGGGCTGTTGCCCTGGTAACAAGTATTTGATACCCCTGGATTGACCTGCAGGAGGAGGGAGGGAGTATGTGAGAGGGTGGCAGTGAGTTGACATGAAGTTTGCAAAGTTGCTAGTGGGGAGGTGTCCGGAGATGAAGCCTGAGAACACGCTTATCTGTTCACAGGTGACATGCACCCTGGGAAAAGGGCATACAGACCCAGATGGGCAGTGCCCACGGTGAATTCACTGCACCGGAAAGCAGCCAACATGACAATTGTGGTGGTCCCCTGGCAACCCTCAACTCCCACCCACTGGGCCTTGCCCTGTTCTTCCAGAGTTCATGGGCATGTTGTAATTTTCTGTGGTATGTTTGTGGAGGTTCATTTAATTCAGCATCCGTTCTTTGATCTTGTCTTAGGCTCTTTTTAGTGATTTAAATAAATCCATTCTATGGTTTTTAAAGCTGTGTTGAACATACATAATATTAAATCCCTGCTGCTTGCAGGAAATCTGTGGTTTTAGCTCTTACTTGTGAGTACCTATGAACATTGATTTTGGAAAAGGAGAGCAAAGTGCATCCATGGTGGTAAAGGGAGGTATGTGTTGAAGGCAGCCATTGGGGCTGGAAGGGAGACCCCTTTTTCAATTTTTAAAACATTTTAATTGTGTGTGTTAAATACACATAACATAAAATTTACATCTTAACCATTTTTAGTATATAGTCCAGTACATTCATGCTGTTGTGCAACCAACCATCTCCACTCTCCATCTCCAGAATTCTTTTCATTTTTCCCAAACTGAAACTCTGTCCCCATTAAACATTAACTCTGCGTTCTCCCCACCCCCAGCTCCTGGCAACCACCATTCTGCTTTCTGTCTCTAAGAATCTGACGACTCTCAGAACCTTCTATAAGTGGAAGCATATAGTATTTGCCACTTTGTGACTGTCTGATTTCACTTAGCATGATGTCCTCAAGGTTTGTGCATGTTGTAGCAGGTGTCGGAATTTCTGGAAGGGAGACAGCTGCAATGGGGTGGGAGGTGGACATCTTGGACACTCTTCCCTCACCCACCTCAAGGGCCAGCCTCATCCCTGAGAATGAGGGGGAAAACTATCTCCCAATATTTGGCCATGAAGGATTTCTCAAATGGCCTTTGTGCTGGTTCTATGAAAGGTATTACATTAAACTAGAAGAACTTTAAAAAAAATGGTATTTATACTTTTTCTCCATAGCTTAACAGTTGCTGTAGCCACCCTCCCCCCAAACTAGGGTTATGTAAGAAGCTCTTTACACATTCAAGAGCTTCAAAAACATATTTACTCATCATAAAATTATTTTAAAAATGATGTATTTATGGGCTAATGATTAGGATTGTATTTTAACATAATATTCAGAAGCTTAATAAAAATGAGTCCAGGGGCGCCTGGGTGGCTCAGTCGGTTAAGCATCTGACTCGAGTTCAGCTCAGATCATGATCTCATGGTTTGTAAGATTGAGCCCACGTTGGGCTCTGTGCTGACAGCATGGATACTACGTAGGATTCTCTTTCTCCCTCTTTCTCTCTGCCCCTCCCCTGCTCATGCTTTCTCTCTCTCTTTCAAAATAAATAAATAAACTTTAAAAAATTTAAAAAAAAAGAATCCAAAAAATAATTGAGGAAAAAATTTCAGACATGATTGAGCTTTACTAATTAGTTTAGCCAAATCTTCAGATGTCCATTTGGGTTATTTATCCATGTTCCTTTTTATTAATTACTCACTTTTGAGTATGATTGGTGGTCCAGCACTGCAGATTAGATCCCACCTCAAGGACCACCTTGTAAAATGAATATTTGCTAGATTGGAATTTCTCAGTTAAGTTCAATATATACTTAGAAATATTTATGACTTCATAACTTTGTAAATCTCCACTAGTTAATCAGTATTGTGTGTATGTATTTGGGGGGGGGGAGAGCACAGGTGCTCTCTGTGCTAAGAAGCACTGTTTTGTGTTCTTTGGGGGCAATAAAAGCAATGCAGTGGTGGTCTCTGCTTTCATACAGCTTGCATTCCGTTCAGCACATGCCATCTGTACTCAAGAGAAGGAGCAGTGAATAGTCCGCTCTGATGCAGGATCTCTAGGCGGTGGTTCAGTCAGCATCTGGATGCAGGTGAATGTTTTGGAGGCAGGAACAATCAGAAGAGGCTTCAGGAAGGAGGAGAGACAGACCTATGGATGGTAGATAGATGGGGTTTGTCCAATGGAGAGTGGAGAAGGGCAGTGGGATGTGGGTGGGCAGAAACAGACTTAGTGTATTTTTTTTAGAGAGAGAGAGTCAGAAATAGAGCAGGATGGAGGAACTGAGGGAGAGAGAGAGAGAATCCTAAGCAGGCTCCATCCATGGAGCCTGACGTGGAGCCTGACATGGGGCCTGACATGGAGCTTGGCATGGAGGCGGACATAGGGCTGGATCCCATGACTGTGGGATCATGACCCGAGCCCAAATCAAGAAGTCAGATGCTCAACTGACTGAGCCACCCAGGCTCCCAGGCAGAGTGTATTTGATGGCTGATGAGTCACACTGAAGAATGGGCAGTCTGGAAGTAGAGCAGGGCTGGACAGTTCCTTCTGTGCCCAGCTGTAGGTGGTCATAATCTGGGCTACCGATGTTCAACCTCAAACCTTAAGGGTAACGTGTGTGGTCCTATAAGGAGTGATGTCATGATACCAGGACACAGGTCATTTCACTGTGTTGTTCCCACATTTAATCACTCTGACACAGCCTCAGGAAGTGTCTGTAACTGGGACAGACCAACCACAAAGGCATCACAGCCTTCAAAAGCATCCTTGTTAACCTGCATGTCACACTGTGCTCCCATTGAATGCTCAGGTGTTTTTTTTTTTTTTTCCTTAGCATTTTAGTGGAGGCGCTTCCCTGCAAATGGGATCATATTTTATTCTGGACATTTAGTCTCCATGGTGAGTGATGTTCTGCCTTTGTCCATCCTTGTTTAGTGGGAGATGAACAGACTACAGGTCTGGCAGTTACTGTTTTGGCAACTGCTGGGATTTGAACTTTGGCTGGGACACTGGTTGGGCACATCTCCAAAAAGTGGCTTCTCCACTTGTCTGTCATTCATGTCAGAAGCCTAAGAGGCATTCTTGATTCCTCTTTTTCCTTCACGCTTACTCCTCACCTCTGCTGTAGGACACAACCAAGTTTGCTTCCCTCTCCCCATCCTGGGGCTCCTTCTCTGGGCTGAGCCCCTGCTTCTCACCTAGGGGCTCATCTGTGACTCACTTGTGGGCCCTGCATCTGTGGCTCACCTGGGAGCTCTGCATCTGTGGCTCCCCTGGGAACCACTACATCTTCCTTGCTAGTCCCTTCACTGTCTTCCCTGCCTGTCCACTGACCGCTTCTGTCCACCATCCAGACTAATCACTACAAAAATACAAATCAGGCCCCATCATCCCCCCATTTAGATTCTCTCAGTGCTTTCTCTCCCTTCCTCACCACCCTTTTTCTTTCCACCTGGGTGGATCTGGCCCTCCTATGTCTTTCCCCGATTCATGTTGTTTTTCCTGATCCTCAAACCAGACTTTTCCCTCCCCCAGGAGTCATTGCCCTCTCCACCTACAGCTCCAGAACCTCACATAGCTGGTGGGGTGCCCCCGGCCCTGCCCTGTTCCTTCTCAAAGCTCCCCTTCCTGCACACTCAGCCTAAAGGAGCCCTCAGCATCTGCTCCCTGTGTTCCATTTGTCTGTTTCCTCCTGTATCCTGTAGTAGCTGTTTCTCCTAGTTTCTTGGCGACCACACGGCATCTATCTTGTTTATGGCTGACTCTCCAGCACATAGAACAATGCCTGGCACTTAGTAAATGTATGTTGGATAAATGAATGAACTTAATTAATCAGTATTGGGAGGAGCAAGGCCTGGCCTAACCTAGCTTCAGTGATCCAAGATCCCATGGAACAAACAAAGGAAATGTCTACTTCCATGGGAACCTACTGCCTCTGAAAATTGTTAGGTATGTCACTGATGTCTCTAAAAGAAGAAGCTTGGTGGGTATTAATATTAATTAGGTGTCAGTATTAAGCAATTAGTTTCTCATTTAAACTGGTAAAATTTTTCTTTTAAATGTAAAGAATTTTGAAAATCATTTAGATATGACTGTCACCCTAAAGAATTCATGATTTACATCAAATATCTTTATTTACTTATTTGTTTTGGTTTGCTGATTATAGGTATAAAAGACCACAAAGTTCAGGAATCACAGAATTGCAGGGTAAAGATGCATTTAAAGAACACCCAGCATTGCCCAGCTCTGGTGAAAACTTAGTAAATGTCAGATGGTCTTTTCATTGCTGCTATAATTATGATGGCATATGGTATTAGAAGGTGTTTTGGTTCATTTTAAATAACCTCTCTGCAGAAGGCTTCCTTCAGTGGTATTCATGGGTTCTTGGTCTCCTGGAGCCAGAGATGGGGAGCTCACCACATCACATGCTCCATAAATAGGAAGAAACAAATAATTCTGCACACCAATTCTACTTCTCCAGTTCTTCCTGCAGAATTAGGAAACGTCCTTATTCCCCTTCCCATAGTGATGTCTTCCAAGTGGGAGACCACATCTGCACCCTGTTCCCTACAAAGCTTTTTGTTCTACTCATACATTCAAAGGCTTGTCACCCAGCTTTCATCTGGTGGTTGCTGGGCATTTTGTCCTTCTGGACCAGCTGGGGGGACAGGAGGTGGACCATTTCCACTGCGATCTAGGCAACTCCTGACCACATAGCCCACTGCCTTAGGTCACAGTGATGGTCACCTAAGACCGCATGCTTTCTTCCTTTTTCCCCTGTGGTCTACTACTCATGGCATTTTATGAAGCGTGGCACCAAAATGCAAAACATTTGTAGCATCTGTTTACTTTGAAAGTTAACATTCTAGTCTAGGGAGATAATCTGATCTTAGTTTGGTGTCCTACTACTTTTTTTTTAATGTTTATTTATTTATTTTGAGAGGCAGAAGGAGACAAACAGTGAGCAGGGGAAGGTCAGAGAGAGACAGGGAGACAGAGTATCCCAAGAAGACTCAGTGCTGTCAGTGCAGAGCCCAACCTGGGGCTTGAGCTCATGAACTGTGAGATCATGACCTGAGTCAAAATCAGGAGTCATACACTCAACCGACTGATGTCCTGTGTCCTACTTCTGAGGACACAGGCTCAATGTTGTAATCCTCATGATGTTAAACAAGTACCCATCATTCATCCAGGTCTGGCCGGTGCTCTGTGCCCTGGACCCCGCCTGTGTCTCTCAAGGCCATGCAGAGGGTGGCTGTGCCAGCCCCAGTGTGTTAACATCTTGCTGAAATAAAGGTCCTCATCTGCTTAGCATTCCTCTAATATGCCAATCTCTTAACCTTATTAAAAGAGAAAACGAGATGAATTTGCCTGGCACTTCCTTCCTGAGTACTCACGAGCCTGCTGCTCAGATAATCCACTCCCCCCACCTCCCGCCCGACGATCTGGCCCATGATTGACATTGGGCTTATTGGTGTGCAGCTTCCTTGATTTGCTTTTCTTTTCATCTCTGCTGCTTCCCATTATGTTTGAAAATTAATATTAAAAAATCCACCCAGTGCACAACAGAGTTAAAACCAAATAGTGTTGAGAAGCTGGTAATGAAAACAGCCACCCCTGCTTCACCCTTGTGCACATGCACCCCCGGCCTCAGCCCCAGGACAGCCACTTCCAAGTGTCTTAGCTAGACTTGTTTTGATTCCTTTCTTGGTGAAAAGATGTCATTATTGGGGTACCTGGGTGGCTCAGTCGGTTAAGCATCCAACTTCAGCTCAGGTCATGATCTCATGGTTCATGAACTCAAGCCCCACATTGGGCTCTCTGCTGTCAGCACAGAGCCAGCTTTGGATCCTCTGTCCCCCCTCTCTCTACCCCTCCCTGGCTCGAGCTCTCTCTCTCTCTCTCTCAAAAATAAGTAAATATTAAAAAAGGAGAAAAAATGACATTATTTATTAATTTTGTTTTACTTTGGTAAAAATACCCATCAAATAAAATTTACCATCTTAACCATTTCTATGAGTACAGTTCAGTGGTTTTAAGTACCTTCACACCGTTGGGCAGCTATCATCAGGACCACTCATTTCCAGGACTTTCTCATCTTGCAGAACTGACACTCTGCACCCACTTAGCACTAACTCCTCATTCTCCCTCTGACCCACCCCCGCTCCAGCCCCTGGGAACCACCATTCTACTGTCGGTCTCTGTGAATTTTACAATTATAGGAACTTCATTTCAGTAGAAGCAGACAGTATTAATCCTTTGGTGACTTGCTCCTTTCACTCGGCATAAGGTCCCCGAGGTTCATCTGTGCTGTAGCAGGTGTCAGAATTTCCTTCCTTCTTAACATGGAATAATATTCCGTTGTGTGGAGAGCCTACATGTTGGTTATCCATTCATCAGCTGATGGACACATGGGTTGTTCTACATTTCAGCTTTTTTGAACAATGCTGCTGTGACCTTGGGTGTACAAATATCTGTCTGAGTCCCTGCTTTCAATTCTCTTGGGTGTATTACACCCAGAAGTGGAATTGTTGGATCACCTATGGTAATCATTCCTTAAGTTTTATAACTGACCTTATCTTGTGCTCAGACTCATATTCTGCCAGGTCGCAGGAGAAAAAAATGGAAAACTTGTCAGTTGATGATATCTTGGTATTTTGGTTACGTCTGTCTGTCTGTCTATCTATCTATCTGTCTGTCTATCTATATATATTTTCTTGAGGTTTATTTACAAACCATACTATTCACTCATTGTAAGTATACAATTTTATGATTTTTAGTAAATTATGTAGTTGTGGAACCAGCACCACAACCCACTTTTAGAACACTCCCATCCCCTAAGCAGCTCCCTCCAGCCTGGTGAAGGTCAGTCCCTGCACCCAGCTCTCCTCGAAGCCCTGGGTCTTTGGACCTTACGTGGGACTAGTCTTCAGGATCCTCCTGGGCTGTGTGTGTGTGTGTGTGTGTGGTTTTGTGGCTTCATGAGACAAGTGTAGGGATCTAGGGCCTGATGAAACATCCCTATTTTCTACACATGCCCTGGTATCATCCTGTACCTTCCTGAAACCTGGTAGCTTTGACCCCACATAGCCTTCCAAGTTCTTCAGGGGGATCCACCTGTACCTCCTCACCTCCTCCTCCCTGCATCTGCCAGTTTGGTCACCCTTTTGTGTCCATGTCTAGGTTTCTAAAAATGCATTGGACCCTCTTACCCATGGTCACACCTCCCCATCCCTTTGTCCTTGTGGATCTGTACCTGTGAGCTTTCAAGGGAGAAGAGAGATGGAGAAGGTTATCACTTTTTTTCACATTTTGAATATTTATTTATTCTGAGAGAGAGGACGGGGGGAGAGAGAGAGTGAGTGAGAGAGAGAGAGAAAGAAAGAACAAGTTGGGGAGGAGCAGGGAGAGAAGAAGAGAGAATCCCAACAAGGATCCATGCTCAGCACAGAGCCTGATGCAGGGCTGGATCTCACAACCATGAGATCATGACCTGAGCCAAAATCAAGAGTTGGGAGCTTAACCCAACTGAGCCACCCAGGTGCACCTCAAGTTTCACTTTTAGCCAGAATTTCCTAGTTTTCATTGTTTTCCAAAACTATCAAGATGATCAGAAACTGTATATTAGAATTCTGTTACTGTTTTATTGTAAAGTGTTGTAGTTAATTGGAATTTCTTTTTTCCCAGGGTAAGCTGCAGGCACTATTTGCCCAAAGCTTGCCTGCAGTGGGGACACCAAGAGGTCATGCTCCAGAGAGGATTGCTTTGCTAAAGAGATAGTGATAGAATTCTTTAAGTTTATTTATTTTGAGAGAGATAGAGACAGACAGACAGACAGACAGATGGGGAGGGACAGAGAGGGAGCGAGAATCCCAAGCAGGCTCTGCACTAGCAGAGCCTGATGATGTGGGACTCAAACCCACAAACCGTGAGATTTTGACCTGAACTGAAATCACAAGTCAGACACTTAACTGACTGAGCCACCTGGGTGCCCCGATAATGATGGAATTCTTAATGGTTCCAAGCACTTGCTACTGAGTTCACCATCACTTGCCCTCTCGAACTATCTAATTGTATTATTAAAAAACACCAAATGAAAAATGGCATGGGAATTTCTTAAAACATTAAGCAGAATTATAATATGATCTAGTAATTTCAATTCTGAGTATGCATCCACAAGAATTGAAAGCAGAGACTCATAGAGATCTTAATTTGCGTGCCCACATTCACAGCAGCCAAAAGGAGGAAGCAACCCAAATGCCCATCAACAAATGAATGGATAAGCAAAATGTGGCATATACAAACAATGGAATATTATTCAGCCTTGAAAAGGAAAGGAATTCTGACATGTTACAACATGAGAACACTATGCTAACTGAAATCAGCAAAAGGAAAAATGCTGTATGGTTCCACTTCTATGAGGTACCTAGGACAGTCAAGTTTATAGATATAGAGAGTAGAATGCTGGTTGCCAGGGTGGGTGCTGATGGAAGGAGGGGAGGGGAGTTGTCTGATGGGTATGGATTTTCAGTTTTGCAAGATGAAAAAGGTTCTGGAGATTGGTTGTACAACAGTATGTATGTGCTTAATGTTATTGAACCATGTACTAAAAAATGGTGACGATGGTAGGTTTTATATTATATGTATTTTATCACAACTTAAAAAGTGTACCAAATGAATGATTAGCTCCTTTGGGGGTAAGATATTGGGATACTTTTGGATCATTAAACAATTTGAGAACTAACTTGTATTTTCTGACTTATTGAAATTGGCATACGCCTTGGTTTAGAACACAGTCTTAACTATTATATTTGGCTGACAAACTTCCGTGATAGTAGGAGTTAAATAAACTTGGCATTTATAAAATAAGGGGAAATAAAGGATAGTCAGCAGGGTGCTCTGTGACAATACATTTATCACAAAGATCACCGAGAACAAGGCAATAAATTTACAAAATAGGGTAGTGTCAGGCATGTCCAACACCCATGAAAATAGGTAAAAATAGATTTCTTGCAATCAGCCTAGTGTTGTCAGGATAGTTATTGTCTTGAGAAAATCCCATTTGTAGAAAATAAATGCTCTGTAGCGAGGCACATACAAAAGTTGTAACTTGACAAGTTTTCCATTAAATGAAAACTAGAAAGAGATCAGAAAATAACTGAAAAGCTGGCTGGCTTTTTTTTCATGTCAATTTAGAGCTCATAGAAGACTGACTTCTAAGTTTTATTCACCACCAACTGCGTATTAATTGGAAAAGAGGGACGGTGACCTGGATTGGTGGTGTCAGCCAGTCTTTAGTTTTTCTGTATCTCAATTGTTAGCTTAGAAGAATCCTAATAATCTTTTTGTGATTGCTAAATTTCTCAAATATGTTATGACTTGAGCCTAGTTCAACATGAAATTTAAGAATTGCAACTGACCCATGGATTGTTTCATCTTTTTGGAATTAAACTTTTAGTCTGAAAATGTCTTTAGGTGTTTATACTTAAGATTAGAAAGTAGATCACTTTACAGCCTTTAATGAAGTATGGGCATATTAGCATGGCTGTAGGTAATGGCATTTATACTAACAGAGGGAACTGACTTACCCAGTCAAGTAATGAATTATGACTAATGCTGATGGAAGAGTCACTACATACAGGTCGGATTCCCCAGCACAGAGCATGAGCTGGGGGCTAGTGGGTTTCCTGGTCCAAGGGCTTTGATGCATGGGGGACTCATTGGAGAAAGCTGTCACCATGGAACACCTGGCTTTGCTACCTCCTGGCCTTGCCCAAGTCTGCATTCCAGTCTCTTAGGGGTTAGGAATGATAACTCCTTTCTCTTCATGATATTCCTCACATAACCTAGTGGATGATTTCTAGTTTGATTAAAATAGTGTACATAAAAAACTTCAAGATATGAGGCTCTCTTACAGTAACAGTGAAAGATAATTTATAAAGCTCATGGAATTGTCCCATCTCCCTTCACCTGCTAGATCAGAGTACCTGGCCTCAGGGAAAACGATGAGACCCACTGTCCTCCCCCGAAGAATGTCATACTAACAATTGTATAGGGATTCCACCCCACCAGAGCCCATGAACTGGGTTTCCTGTTCCTTTCCACCCCAACTTTCTAGTCTGTTCTGAGACTATATTCTTAGAAAATGACTAGGTTGGTCAGAAGGACGAGGGCTGGTACTTTTGGATGGGAAAACATGGAGAGATTGACTGAGTCCCATGGTAGTGCAGGAGGGGAAATCATAGTTTCTTGAGAGCCCCGTTGATTGACAATATCAAAGAGAAAGGGAGTGGGTGTAGAATCATCCCAGCTATGGATGGCAGCTGGTTGGAGAGAACGCTGCCTCATTCTGGGCAGTTCCTGTAGTTTTGGGACTGGCCCCACTAGCTCTGCACCTGAGAAAATGTGAGAATAAGTATCAGACACCTTTGGAAATCCACATAGTTCATCTATTAGCAGACTCAGGGTCTGGATCAGTCTTCTTCATTTGAGGAAGAGCAACCTGAGGAAAAGCACTATTGGGTCTCCAAGAAAGAAAGTATTACTGCTTAAAAGAAAGGGTATGTTTTCCTGAACAATTGGAGGAGAGATATTCCTCTGAAAGTGAACAAGAGTGTGACCCAGAAAAAAAAATTGCATTAAACAGTTTGTTACTCTGAGTAGAGAATTTCCCCTTTTTATGTATAGGTAAAATGTATTTCTGGCTTTGGTTGTTTAAACATAATGGTACTGGGGGCACCTGGGTGGCTCATTGGTTGAGCGTCCGACTTCGGCTCAGGTCATGATCTCACAGTCTGTAGGTTCGAGCCCCGCATCGGGCTCTGTGCTGACAGCTCAGAGCCTGGAGCCTGCTTCCGATTCTGTGTCTCCCTCTCTCTCTCTGGCCCTCCCCTGCTCATGTTCTGTCTCTCTCTGTCGCAAAAATAAATAAAAACATTAAAAAAATAAAAAAAAAACATAATGGTACTGGGGGAAGTTGGACAGACTCGGCATCCAGAGGAGGAATGACCATGACTTTGGCTCATCTCAAGTGCGCCACTCCTTGTAAGTGGGACACATATGAGGTTGGGAAGGGGAGATCAGGTGGGCTCCTGATTGCTTTCCTTCTCCACGGTGCCCAAGACTCCCCACTCCTGGCTCAGGCCTGGGCTTTGGGGCTGAGACCCAACACCTTCTTCTGCAGGTTACAGGTGACAGGTTATGACCTGGCTGCAACATCATTACCCAGAGTTTGGGGTTGTATATAGGAGTTTCTGCAGTGAGGCACATGGCAGTCAAACTGGACCCTGACAGCAGGTGTCAGCACTAGCAGGACGGGTACAAGTCAAGGCTGTGGACTCACTCTGATCTCTGCTGAGCCTCTGCCTTGAGTACCCACTGCTTCCCACTGTGTGATGTCTGCCAGTGACCAGGGAATGGTTTGTGCCCTTGCTGACCTCAGGGCCATGAGCAGGTCCTATAGCTCAGGGCTCTGTTCATTCTTAGATTTTCATTTCTAAACTTTTAGGATCAAAACTGATATTCAGTATAATTTAAAAATAAAGAAATAATTTTCTTAGTGTACTCATGCCTGCTCTCTACCAATTAATGAGGGGCAGGAACATCTTGATGGATGTGTGAGAGAGCTGGAGTCTGGTTGGCCACCTGGACATCCTCTGCTAGGAATTGTCCTGCTTTTGACATCGCCTTGTCCTTGGGAATCATGCTCCTCCTGCCATTTACTGAGTTCTTGGGATAGGCAGGTCTTGGAGCAGCTCCTGCATGCCAGGGATGTTACAAAACTGTTTCAAGAGCAGAGTGATTCGTCCTTGGTCTGTGGTCTCTTACTCTCCTTACCTAAGAAAATATTGTTTGCTCATTTTCTTTGATGACCTAGCACTGAGGGATTCTTCATCAGATCGATCCTTACTCCTTCATCAAACTTACCTCTTAGTGTACCTATTTGGCCTTTCTATGTTTACCAAGTAAATCTGCTTACTGTACATGAGTTACTTATTCCTGTTTCCTGCCTTTACACACACCCTCTCTTTGCTAAATCTTATTCCTCAAATTCTGACTTCCTCCAGGAAGTCTTCCGTGATTGCCCACAGGAGCTTCTAAGCTCCCCTTCGCCATTATATGTTCTGTATATTTTATCAGCTTGTAAACTAATGGATTACTGCGGATCCATACATAACAAATATGTGGATTTGTATATGTGATTTGCAGAGATTTTGTACGTGAGATTGTCTCTCCACTGAGGCTGTGAACACTTAGAGAGCTGGCACTGAATAATCTCTGTTTATACTCTGCCCATCCCTTCTCAGTGCCTAGTACTACACTCAGAAAGAGCTTGTGAAATTCTATCACTGACTGACTTCAAGACTTGGGACAGGTTTAGTTTCAATTACAGAGGAAAATTGGCCTTGGAACCATCCTTTTGGTAACAGTAACTCTCTCTGCCTCTTCTACCTGCTTGTCCTAGATTGCTATTGTCATTCTTCCCTCTTCTCTGGCACCTTTCTGAGAAACCTCACTGCTTCCTCCATGCAGTCAGATTAGTGCATATTTCTCTTGGCATCTCCCAGTAGAAGAACATATAAGATCCTGGCCCAAATTAAAACAAAACAGCTATGGTGTTGGTTCAAGACTTGCTAATATACTAATAGAAGTGATCAGTGACACACATTAGATTCTAATATACAAAAACAAGATATTACAGTTTTATGAAGAAGGGGAAATTGGCCATGTGGCAAAATGTTAAGTTAGATCTTCACCTAATATCATATACCAAAATAAGTTTTCAGTAGATTGGTTCAATGTAAAAAGTAAAAACATAAATGCAGTGTTAGGAAATATGTGTGACCATTTAACTGATCCCCAGATAATGATGACAGTAGTAATAAGAATGGCAGCTGTGTCTGTTATCACGGGCTGTGTGACAAAACACCCCAGAACTTCCCAACACCAACTTATTTTGCTGAGGAGTTGTGTTGGAAATTTAGGTTGGGTATGGCCGGTGGTTTTTTTAGCTGGGCTCATATACGAGTCTGCAGTTGATGGCCTCACACATCTGTAGTGGCCAGCTATTATGCACAGAGTGCAACAAGGAAAGTAGGTACAAAAGGCTCCAGCAGACTGGGCTTCTTCAAATGGTGGCAGCACGGCTCCAAGAGTAAGTAGCAAGCAGGTGCCTTTCAGATTTCTGCATTGCGTTTGCCTCTGCTCTCTTGGTCAAATTAAGTCACACAATCAAGTACAGTCAGGACATGAAAAAGGATTCCATCCTTTCATGGGAAGAGTGGCAACATACTCGACTATTTTTTGCAATCTGCCATAGACACTATTTGAAGTACTTTACATATATCTTGCATTAGTTATCTCCTGCTGCATAACAAATCACCCTTAAACTTAGCAGCTTAAAATAGCAAAGGCTCTTACTTCACAGTTTCCATGAGCTAGGAATCTGGGCATAGCCTGTGTGGGTCCCCTGGTCAGGGTCTTGCAAGGCTGAAGTAAAGGTGTCAGTAGGGGAGGACTGTATTCTAAGCTCACTCCATGGCTGTGGACAGGTCCCTAGTCCTTGCTGGCCCCCTGAGGGGGATACATGTGGACACCAGGAGACGGGGTTATTGGGGGCCAGCTGGGAGGCTGTCTGCCAATTACTAATCTTATGTAGTAAATACACTCAATTATCCTTCATTTTCAAATGAGGAAATCGAGGCAAAGAGAGGATCACCTGGTTAGCAAGTGGGGAAGCTGGGGTTGGATCCCAGGCTGAAGGACCTTGACACTCTATTTGCAGTGGAAGGTATAATAAGGGGAAAGAAAGACTGATACAATTGACCACAAATCCATTAGTGTCCCTTGTGTGTCAAACACCATCACCAGAATTGGCAAGTCAGGACATAACGCTGTCTGCCTGCCAATCCATCCCTATTATACTAAAAGCAGTCATAAATCAATAGGAAAACATTAACATCACATGGAAAAAGTCTGCCACAGACTCTCACTGGCAAGTCACTGAAGAAATATGAAAGGCAAATAAACAGAGTTGCTGAACCTCAGAACTAACCAGAGACATGCAAATTAAAATAATTTTCTCTCTCTTTCTCTCTCTCTCTCTTTTTGGTCCACCAAACTGGTCTTTTAAATATTAATTCTCAGTGTGGGTGATTATATATGAGGATAGATAGATTCTCTCACTCCCCACTGGAGGAAATGTCAGTCGGTGTAACCTTGCAGAAAACAAATGTTTATGTCCTTTGACTCAATCATCTTATCATGAAGGGTTTATACTAAAATTAGAGATAAATTTATGTGTGAAGGTATTCACTAGGGCTTTGCTTATCTCAGTTGGAAATTGGAAGCCTCCTGCATCTCAAGTGATAGCAGGATGGTTACATCATGCCATTCTTAGATTATATGATCATTAAAACCCTATTTTCAAAGAATATTCAGTGCCCTATTGAAATCCTCCTCTCATGTTAAACGGACACAGCAAGATCCTTGCTGTACAGTAGAATTCTAATTCTGTACAATATGTGTGCAGGGTAAAAAATCCCAAATGGAAACAGGTCACAATATGAATAGTGGTTATCACCAGGTGGTCATGCATATTATTTCTTTTATTCTTTTCTGTTTTCTTCACTTCCTTCCTCAGTCTTATATTAACTGTCATAACTGGACACAAAAGCAGCCTGAAGCATCCAGACCAGCCTGAAGCATCCATGGGCCAGCAGGCATGTCCCCCACCCTGTATTCCCTGGGGACAAAGCTGGCCAGTCCTGTCCCTGGGCATCCTCAGCAGTGGGCTGTGACGAGGGGTAGTCTATAGATCTCTACAAAGATTCTGCTCAGCAGTAATGATTTTCTGTATTTCCTGTATTTTAAAATCAGGGCCAAAAGCCGTGGGTAACATTTCAGTTAGGTAAGTGTGTGTTTTTCATCCCTTCCCCCAAAAGATGAGGTTGGTAAATCAGCTTGTTGAACCATACCTTCTCCTGGCCTATGAGGACATGGTTATGAAATTGTGTTGAGACTCACCAGAATCTCTGCCTTTTGGGGAAGCTGTTCAGTTTTCTCTCCTTGTACCAGTGTGTCTAGTGATGGCTGGTGACTGTGGCTGTCTTCTCAGGGATAGCTTGCTATATCATTTAAAAGTTGGTATCCTATTGTCATAAAAGGCCATTTGTGGTCAGTATCTCCATGTGAGTTTTAGAAGGGACAGGAAACAGAGAGGCATTTCCTTTTATGTTGTCTCATTATTTGTGTCTTACTCCTCTAGTTTAATTTCCTCTCGGCCCTTCTCTGCTTTTCCATTCATTTCTGTCCACCTTTCCTGCACCTCCTGCTACCCCTCCAGCCTGGCCAGACCTCTGGGTTCATTTCCTTCTCTACCCTTTCACCTGACCCTGCTTCCACTGGGCTATAACTGCCCTTTCCTTTCCATACATCCCCTGCCTCCAGTGCTTTAGGGGTTTGCTTTTGGGTATTGTTAGAGACACCAGTTAAATATATTCCTTTAAATCGAAGTATATAGTCTGTGTCTTAAAGATATGAGGCAGAAAAATATTGAACAAAATAAGACATGTGGAGATGGACAGCATTCTTTTGAGAATATCACTGAAGTGTGGAGGGATCCGGTAACACCATTCCCTGAGCAACAGTGGGGTTTCTTTCCTTTCCTCTTGGAAATCTCTCTGGAATCAGAGGCAGGTAGGAGTGCTAGATGGTGCAATGTAAGCATCTCTGATAAGCCCGATACTACCTACAAACATGAAACAGGTGACACGTAATGGCCACCTGTGTTTCGGGGCCATGGTCTCCTTATTAGTCCAACAGTTACTTGAGCCCGAGTCCTCAGAGTGTGGCAGGTAAACCTCTTTTTGGTATTTCTGAGGCTTCTGGTGGGTAAGGTCCTTGGGTTACCTTCTCTGATGACTTCTTGCTCAAAATCTCTCCTCCCTGGGATTCCCATTATCAGTCCTCTGTACTGCCTGTATGGAGATGGGAGCTGAGCAGGGTGGGTGGGTGTATGGATTCCTGAGCTTCTGATTTTGCTGCGAAAAGCAAACAACCTGGGTTGTGTGTGGGGGTGCCTGGGTGGCTCAGTCTGTTAAGCATCCAACTGGCTTAGGTCATGATCTCACTGTTCATGGGTTCAAGCCCTGTGTCAAGCTCAGGCTCAGAATCTGGAGCCTGCTTCGGATTCTGTATCTCCCTCCCTGGCGTGTGCTTGCGTTCTCTCTCAAAAATAAATAAATAAACTTAAAAAAAAAAGCCAGCAACCAGGTAAACCACTCATTGTTTATGCCTTGGTGTGAATGAAGCATGCATTATACATTTCTAGTTTGGGTTTGGGGAATTAATGGAGAGTTGTCCCTATAGGAAAATCTACAAGGTGAAGCTAGAAAATATGCATTTTATTTATTTATTAAGAAAAAATTTTTTTAACACTTATTTATTTTTGAGACAGAGAGAGAGCATGAACAGGGGAGGGTCAGAGAAAGAGGGAGACACAGAATCTGAAACAGGCTCCAGGCTCTGAGCTGTCAGCACAGAGCCTGACGCGGGGCTCGAACCCACGGACTGAGAGATCATGACCTGAGCCGAAGTTGGACGCTTAACCGACTGAGCCACCCAGGCGCCCCTAGAAAATATGCATTTTAAAGGAGCCAAGGTAACAATATAGAAAACAGGAATTTTATATTTGAACTCTTCCTTTCAGGAAGCATTTTTTGAAATTCTTAACGGAAGACTAAACTTCATGATTGTCTTTTTGAGCACTGCCTCTGAGCCATCCTTGCTGGTGAGCAGGACTCCTGGGGAGCAGGGCCTCATCTACACACTGGGATGGGCAGTGGGTGGCCCCTTCAGGGAACCCTGCAGAGTCTGGGTGGGGAGGGTTCTTTGCCAGTCAGCAGTCTCTGTTCTTCACAGATGGTAAGGACCCTCCCACCATGGGCAGGGGGACTGCTGGGTTGTTTCTAAACCTTCCTTTCTATTCATTCATGCTCTGAGTCATCCACAGCTGTCCTGGCCCCTTCTTTGCCTCTTTGTTTGGACATGCCTGGCTTTTTACCAGTCCCCCCCCCTTCCCTTGGTCCTCTATGATCCCTGCATCAGCTTCCTGTGATTGAGGTCTCCTATTGACCCTCCCTGAGTCTGCGTGCTATGTTTGCAGGAGGCTCAGCTATGAATAAATAGAGCCAGCTGCTGGCCTGGTGCTGTAGACTTTTGGAGGAAGGGGCACAAGGGGTCAGGGGGAATGTGGAGAAATCCCATGTCCCTAACAGGGCAAAGAGTTTGGAGGGGTATGGGGGGACCTGCGGCCTCCATATCATGTGCACTTCAGTCCGGCATCTGCGAGACCCTTGGGCTCTTTCCAGGTCCCGTGGAGATTGGGGCAGGGCCACTGGGGGCTCAATGGGAATGGCCGGGGGGAGTGGGCATTTGGGCATGTGCTGACAGTTTCTCTTATTTATTTGGAGCTGTTAATACTCCTTATTAGTACAAATGATTTCACCGTAATTGGAAATATATTTAAAAGACAAAGAATCATCTTCCTTATTTGTAATACTCTAGGAAATGCATGGCTAATTAAAACCATAAAGTGATCTAGGGTCTTTGAGGATGGCAAAAATAATAAATAAAAGTCTTGAGTCTTAAGTCAGCATATTGTTTTGGTTAGTGGTTTGAAGTGTAACTGTTGATATTATAAGATCCATTTTCTTCTTTATTATTAAAATTTTTATCACCTGTTATGTTAACTGTGCATAGTCTTCTCTGCTTTCGGGTGGTACTTGAGCATGGCTGATGGCAGTGCTGATTTATTCTGCTGAATTTCTTTCCTACAGAAGACATAAAGGGTAATTATTCATATTCGGCACATTATGAATGTAGAGAATGATAGTTATTTGTGTTTACATTTCATCTGCCAAGCTCCTTCCTCTTTCTCTTCTCCCTTGTTCAGTTGGTAATGAAGTCCTTCATCTTCCTGATGAATGTTCCACCTTCCCTGGGCGTCCCCATCATAGCACCACTGCTGGATCCTGACTCTGGCTGCCCACCCCCTACCCCAGCCCTGACTCAGATGTCTGTGAACACTGCCCTCCCTCATTCCATCCCAGACTTCATGTCTTTCTCCTCTTCAGTCTGACCCCTCTGCTTCTCTCAGGTTGGTTTCCTAGATAAAGGGAAAAGCCAAGTTGGCAATTACAGTTTTAATGGCCGGTGCTCTTTTTCTTCTGGTTCATTCTGCAGCTGAACAGTTTCATCCATGAACAGTGTTCCCCCCCCCCCCCCCCCCCGCCCCATGAAGGAGAGCTGTATTCTAGTTTCCATCAAGTCTTGTTCAATTTAGTGATTTTTTGTAAAGATTTAAAAAAGTGTTTTTTTTTGTTTTTGTTTTTTTCAGTGAGAGAGAGAATGAAGGGAAGGGGCAGAGGGAGAGACATCAAATCCAAAGCAGGCTTCAGGCTCTGAACTGTCAGCCTAGAACTAGAACTGTCAGCCTACAACTCAAAAACCACAAGACCATGACCTGAGCTGAAGCCAGATACTTAACTGACTGAGCCACCCAGGTGCCCCTAATCTAGTAATGTTTAAAATTGAAGACTAACTGGACAAGATTAGGGGGCAGTGCAGGAAGGGGGGCAGCCTGTGTCCTTGCCAGCCTCTCCTTTAGTGGCCAGGATGGAGAATGTGGACTGCTGGGGGCCTTGAGGGCCACTGGGGTGGGGAAGAGCATCAAGAGAACTGTGCTCTTGGAGGTAAGTGTCCCTGGACCATCTTCTCTGGAAAACTCAGCTTGTATTTGTGTAGTTTATATTTTCAAAGTTGTTTTCACATTACTTTTTCCAAAGCTGATTTCGAATAAGGCAAGATACCTGGAAAATAGGATGGAAAAAAGCTAGAATAAATTTGATTCACCTGGTTGAGCAGTCTCCTTTTCATCTTTACTGATGTCATGCAGCGTTTATCATGTGGGAGAGTTTACAAAAGATTGCATGTGAACTATTTCATTACTGATTAAAAAAAACACTCCGCAGTCTTTGTTCATCCTGATTTGTTCTTCAAACGAACATCATCATTGTTGATTGAGTATCACACGTACAATTACATAGGTTGATGTGAACACTCAGTGCCAGGATAATGGAGGATGGAGTCATTAAATGCATTTAGGATACAGTACAGAGTGGATTTTGTGACCTGGGCTCAATTGCACATAGCAGGCCGTCAGACCTGTCCAGCTTGGTGCCCGTGTACCCATCCTGAAGTTCCAGAAGTAGGAAAAATCCATCTTGGGAAGATGTCTACAAGGGCTGAATGATCAACAGGTGCCAGCCATAGGGAATCTTGAACAACCACTGTATGTCTTTGTTTCAATCCACAAAACCCCACTATCCAAAAGGATGTTGTTCCCTCCCTTTGTGCTGTTTCAGAGAGAGCTTATGTCTGGACAGAGAAACAATCCACCTGCAGGCCAGTGTTTTTGTTTTTGGTTTTGTTTTTGTTTTAAGCACACCTGATAGCTTTAATTAGAAAGGAGAAGGATCTCATTAAGTTTATTACATTAAAAACCTAAGTAACTAGATGTTGCATAGGACTTATTTATTTTTAAGTAAACTAAAAAAAGTATTCAAGAACCTTCATGCTTTTTGGATGGGATATGAAGCATTATCTCAGACAGACATACAGGGGGTAGGGAGCAAGGGGCCTCAGCTTGGTAAAGACTGTGAAGGGATGTGCTGTGTAAAACTCCCCCTTACTCTGCATTTGGTGAGTTTTAATCTAGGCAGGGAACCTGCTAGGTTACATGGCAGATGGGGTATGCAAGGAATTAAAGTTGCTATATATGCTGACCTGGAAAAGGGAGATTATCCTGGATCATCTGGATGAACCCATGGTCCTTACAAGTGGAAGAGAAATGCAGAAGGAGGAGGGTTAGAAAGAGGCATAGCTGTGGAAGAATGGCACATGAGTGGCCTCCAGAAGCTGGAAAAAGCAAGTAAATAGATTTACCCCTAGAGCCTCCAGAAAGGAACATAGCTCTACTGACACCTTGATTTTAGTCTAGTAA
This sequence comes from Prionailurus bengalensis, assembly GCF_016509475.1. Lineage (NCBI taxonomy): Eukaryota > Metazoa > Chordata > Mammalia > Carnivora > Felidae > Prionailurus > Prionailurus bengalensis. The sequence continues at coordinate 20,801,404 of NC_057355.1, forward strand.
GACCTGTGCTGTACTTCTACAGAACTTTAAGATGACAGATTTGTGTTGTGTCAAGCTGCTAACTATGTGGTAATTTGTTACGACAGCCATAGAGAACAAATACAGAAGCAGAACAACATGAACTCTAAAGAAAAAGCCAATCCTACCCCATTCCCCACCCCATGGTGCTACTTGGGATCCAGGCTCCCTTTCCTCTCTGCTTGCCATCTTCAGCATGTCGACTCTGCCCCATGTTTCTTGTCTCAGGGTTAAAATGGGAATACTGCCTCTCCAGGTAACATGTTTATCTTCCAAGCAAGTATTGGAAACATAAAGGGGTAGCACCTGTCTCAGGAAAGACAAAGTCTTCCAAGAACCCCCAAGGAGACTTCCACATACATCTCATTAGGCAGAATTGTGTCACATGGCCACTCCTCAGTGAAAGCAGTCTGGGAAAGCAGTGTTAGTTGGGTACATTGGCACCCCTGCAGATGGGTTCTTTTGTGAAGATGGAAGATATTGACATTGATACACAATTCTGTCTTTTGTAGTCTTTGTCCAAAGTCTGATATATCCATGCTTCAACCTTACTGGTACCTACAATTTCTCCCTCTTCTAGAGTCAGGGTCTCAGAGTGGTCAGTGGGCAACCACAACCACATGAGTTCCCATTTTAGAGACTGTTGGCTTTCCAGCTGTATTTACCTAAAGGGTTGTGCCCATTATATCTTGTATTCAAAGCTGGTTATCCAGCCTTCATTGTGCAAGAAACACCCATCAGAATTGTGATCATCACATTATTTTCAGCATAATCATTGCCCCAGTCTGTTTTGATGGCTAACATATGCATAGTTAATCCTGCTACTTGATTATTCCTAACTCACTCATTCCCAAGGCATAGCCTTTTCCCTGGATTTCTGGTGTTTGCTTTTAAAGGGAGAGAGGGAGTGGAAAAAAGGAAATTATTGGCAAAGAATCCATTGTTTTAGGAAGGTGACTCTCCTAAGGCGAATGCAGGGGGGTCTATCAATCAGTTTTCTAGTGCTGACCAGAAAATTCCATGTTGACTGTTAAAACTTACCTTCCAGAGTGGCAGAAGGAGGGATTGAAACTGCAGTCAGGTTAGGTGTTAAATCTGGGTTTGTTGATGTGGAGCCCTTAACATAAGAGACTCTATTTTGGGCGTGTGTGTGTGTGTGTGTGTGTGTGTGTGTTTTAAAAAACAAGTCTCTCCTTTTGATTGGACTTTCAGTTTAACTGAAATATGTGATCAGAATTCAAGGCTTCAGTGCCACTTCCAGCTACCACTCTGCGGTCCTCACAGCCATTGTTGGTCCTCATGGTGGCGTTCATAGGTCATGATGTTTTTGCTTAATCTTTGTGATATTCATGGGTTATAACCTTCTGTTCACAGTTTTTATGTTGGCCGTTTTCTTTGTTCCTTTTCTGATGTTCGAGTCTTAGGGAGATCATTTGTTTTGTGGTTAGCAGCTAAGAACACACATTCAAAGCTGTTGAGAGAATACAGTGCATCAGGGAGATTATTATGATTTTATAAGCAAGACAATTCCCCATGTTTGGAGTACATTTCAGAGCTATGGTTCCCAAGACCCAAACCAACCATAAAAGAAGTCAGAGAAAGACCCTGCTGAAGGAGTCACCTTTCTTTTTTTCAACGGTTTTTTTTTATTTTTTATTTTTGGGACAGAGAGAGACAGAGCATGAACAGGGGAGGGGCAGAGAGAGAGGGAGACACAGAATTGGAAACAGACTCCAGGCTCCGAGCCATCAGCTCAGAGCCTGACGCGGGGCTCAAACTCACGGACCGCGAGATCGTGACCTGGCTGAAGTCGGACGCTTAACTGACTGCGCCACCCAGGCGCCCCGAAGGAGTCACCTTTCTAAGCCAAGTGGCCTGCTCAGTGATTTTATATGATTGAGTTTCAACTTCCCCAGGTGCAGCAGCTGGTGTTGGTCACAGCACAGGCAACTCTCTGCTCAGATAGAAGATAATCAGGGGTGTCCTATTATCAAGGACAACTTGGCCAGAGGATATAAGGATCTCTGTTGGGCAGCTGTTGTCTTAGCAACAGATTCCACAGTATCTACAAGAGTTAAGGAGAGGTTTCTGATCACATTCTTATGTATCTTTACTCCTAACTGGGAGAGAATAATCCTTGTCAAAGGAAGTGAATCTTGAGTTGTGAATGCCTCTTGGTAATTCCTTTCTAGCTCACTGACATAAATCCAGGGAGTCAACCAATGAGGTCCAACAGTTAGGGGCACAGATAGGTAATCTAGGAATCATTTCCTGGTTATACACCAGCCATCTAGGTTTTCATGGGCCCAAGGAGAATAGTAAGAACTGTAGACAAAGATCAATTCTGTCAGGGCACAGGCCACTTTCATTAAGGTGGCACTGTTAACAGATAGGACTTTTTGATGACAAGTCCAGCTATCTGAAAGACAAAGCTTAACCCTAACTTTGCCCCTCACCTCCTGCCTACTGCCCCAGCAGTGGCCTGGGAGATAGGGATGTTGGCATTATTTTCCCAGACCAGTGCCAGAGTAAAGGAAAGAAAGGGAAGAAGAGAGGGTCTCATGTTTAAGGTCTTGATCTGGCATCTTGGGAGGAAGCAGTCCACCTCAATGTTGACTACTTCTCTTCCTTGACAATTTGATTTGGACTGCTTCCATCATCTGTATGGGATTAGATGTCAGGTGAAGCCTTCTTTAGTTATGAGATGCATATTCAACGTTCAAGTCCCTGACAGTTGGCTCCCATCTGGGTAGTAAGAAGGACCTGGTATAGTCCCTTCCAAGGAGATTCAAGGGAAGTCTGTTTTTACTGATACCAAATTTGAAGGGTAGGAGGAAACTGGAAATATTAGTTTGGAGGGTCATAGCCAGATTTCTGAGCAAACTAGAAGAATTCAGGATTCAGTCCAATTTATAGGTATATAAAAGAGATATAAAGACAATCAATTGGATTAGAATCTAATATAGACAAAGCTCTAAATATAATTTCTTCTCTCTACAGTTATCTCAACTTTATATAGTACAATGCATTAAACTTTGCCTGATTATTTATATAAGTCTAGCAAGAAAGGTGATTGACCATATAAGCTCTTTTAAAGAATGCTTTGCTTTGTAAGCAAGTTACCAAGCCAATTTTTACATCTCTCTCAAACATGACAATCCAGTCAAAGCCTTTGTATTATGGCCCGTATTTCTAATTGTGTCCTGTTACCAGCAGAACAGATTCTCACTGAACTTATGTAAATAACTATTTTTCCATGAAAAGAATACTCAAGAGTTTCTGAATTTTGGAGGGATCAAGTAGGAAGAAAAAGTACACATCTCATCTTTGTTCACAAAGGTATATCGTACCAAATTTTTAATAGCTTAAGAGAAAAGAGAAAAAGATTTCTTAAAATTGAAAAAAAGCAAAACATTAGTGATGTTTTATTATTTTTTTAATTAAAAAAAGTTTTTTTTAATGTTTATTTTTTTGAGAGTGAGAGACACAGAGTGCAAGCAGAGGAGAGGCAGAATCTGAAACAGGCTCCAGGCTCTGAGCTGTCAGCACAGATCCCGACGTGGGGCTCGAACTCACAAACCGTGAGGTCATGACCTGAGCTGAAGTCAGATGCTTAACTGACTGAGCCACCCAGGCACCCCTAGTGATGTTTTAAATAAGAGTTATAAATATAATCATCCTTCCCAAAGTTCATGTATTCCTGTTACTGATTCTTATTATGCTTGAGTCCAATTTTCCTTCTAGTACCAGAAATTCTTACCCAGTTGAGTTGTATGAACTGAAAGTTATCAGAAACCTACATCCTAGAGTACTTGTCAGATTCTCTTCCATGAATTTCTCTGAAGATGAAACACACTGGCAGGAAGCTTTGTAATAGCATCTGAGTAAAGCAATAACTGTCTGTAAATGACAAGAGACGTGAAATGGCATTGTTAAAGGCCTGATTAGAGTTCATTACAGTGCAATTGACAATGAAATTTGGTTATTTCTATGACATAACAAATTTTAAGATAATAACTGGAATTTTGACTGATAACATTAAACCAGGACATATTGGATTTCCAGGAATTTCACATAATTTTCTGGAACACTTATATAGCCACACAACATAAAGAAGGCTTAATATTACTTTTTACTTGATAATGCTTCCTATGTAATTTAACATAGCAAATAAGCCTATTAGTTTAACATTCCCTTTTTATAAGGAGAGACAACAAATCCTTTGAGATGTCCCAGGGTCCCTCTGAAACACCTTAAAGTCAATTCAAGGTCAAAAGACTTCTTTTAGAATTTGATTTGGGGGAAGTTTGTCAAAAATATCAAAAGGTTTGGGGAGGAGCCAAGATGGCAGAACAGCATGAAAGTTTTTTGTGTGTCTCATGTCCATTAAATACAGCCAGACCAACACTAAACCAATCCTGCACACCTAGAAAACTGATCTGAGGATTAACACAACAATCTTCACAACCTGAACCACAGAATTCAGCAGGAATTCACCCCAAGAGAAAGAGCAGGAAGAAACGACAGCGAGGGACTTAACCAACACAGATACAAGCAAGATGTCTGAACCAGAATTTGGAAACACGATAATAAGAATACTAGCTAGAGTCGAAAATAGATTAGAATCCCTTTCTGCGGAGATAAAAGAAGTAAAAGCTAGTCAGGATGAAATAAAAAAATGCTATAACTGAGCTGCAATCTTGAATGGATGCCGTGACGGCAAGGATGGATGAGGCAGAACAGAGAATCAGCAATATAGAGTACAAATTATGGAGAATAATGAAGCAGAAAAAAAGAGGGAGATTAAGGCAAAAGAGCATGATTTAAGAGTTAGAGAAATCAGTGACTCTTCAAAAAGGAACTACATCAGAATCATAGGGGTCCCAGAAGAAGAAGAGAGAGAAATATGGGTAGAAGGGTTATGTGAGCAAATCATAGCAGAAAACTTTCCTAACCTGGGGAAAGACACAGACATCAAAATCCAGGGAGCACAGAGGACCCCCATTAGATTCAACAAAAACCAACCGCCGACAAGGCGTATCATAGTCAAGTTCACAAATTACTCAAGCAAGGGGAGAATCATGAAAGCAGCAAGGGAAAAAAAGTCCTTAACCTACAAGGGAAGACAGATCAGGTTTGCAGCAGACCTGTCCACAGAAACTTGGCAGGCCAGAAAGGAGTGGCAGGATATATTCAATGTGCTGAATCAGAAAAATATGCAGCCAAGACTTCTTTATCCAGCAAGGCTGTCATTCAAAATAGAAGGAGAGGTAAAAAGCTTCCCAGACAAGCAAAAATTAAAGGAGTTCGTGACCAGTAAACCAGCCCTACAAGAAATTTTAAGGGGGACTCTTTGAGGGGAGAAAAGATGAAAATACATACATACATACATACATACATACATACATACATACCAAAAGCAACAAAGGCTAGAAAGGACCAGAGAACACCACCAGAAACCAACTCTACAAGCAACATAATGGCAATAAGTTCATATCTTTCAGTACTCACTCCAAGTGTCAGTGGACTAAATGCTCCAATCAAAAGACATAGGGTAACAAGAATGGATAAGAAAACAAGATCCATCTATATGCTGTTTACAAGAGACCCATTTTAGATCTAAAGACACCTGCAGATTGCAAGTAAGGGGATGGAGACCCATCTATCATGCTAATGGTCGCCAATAGAAAGCTGGAGTAGCCATAGTTATATCAGACAAACTAGGTTTTAAAATAAAGACTGTAACAAGAGATGAAGAAGGGCATTATATCATAATTAAGGGGTCTATCCACCAAGAAGACCTAAAAATTGTAAACATATATGCTCCAAATGTGGAGGAACCCAAATATTTAAAGCACTTAATCACAATCATAAAGAACCTCATCAATAATAATACCCCACTTACAACCATGAAAAGATCATCTAATTAGAAAATCAACAAGAAACAATGGCTTAGAATGACACACTGGACCAGATGGACTTAACAGATATATTCAGAGCATTTCATCCTAAAGCAGCAGAATATACATTCTTCTCCACTGCACATGGAATGTTCTCCAGAACAGACAACATACTGGGACACAAATCAGCCTCAATAAGTACAAAAAGATCGAGATCATACCGTGCATATTTTCAGACCACAATGCTATGAAACTTGAAATCAACCACAAGAAAAAAATTGGAAAGGTAACAAATACTTGGAGACTAAAGAACATCCTACTAAGAATGAGTGGGCTAACCAAGAAGTTAAAGAGGAAATTAAAAAGTACATGGAAGCCAATGAAAATGATAACACCACAAACCAAAACCTCTGTGACACAGCAAAGGTCATCATAAGAGAAAAGCATATAGCAATCCAGGCCTTCCTAAAGAAGGAAGAGAGATCTCAGATACACAACCTAACCTTACTCCTTACAGCTCTGAAAAAGAACAGCAAATAAAACCCAAAACCAGCAGAAGACTGGAAATAATCAAGACTAGAGCATAAATTAATGATATCGAAACCAAAAAAAAACCAGTAGAACAGATCAATGAAACCAGAAGCTGGTTCTTTGAAAGAATTAACAAAATTGATAAACCACTAGCCAGCTTGATCAAAAAGAAAAAAGAAAGGGCCCAAACAAATAAAATCAAGAATGAAAGAGAAGAGATCACAACCAACACAGCAGAAATGAAAAAATAATAAGAGAATATTATGAGCAATTATACACCAATAAAATGGACAATCTGGAAGAAATGGATAAATTCCTAGAAACATATACACTACAAAACTGAAACAGGAAGAAATAGAAAATTTGAACAGACCCATAAACAGTAAAGAAATTGAATTAGTAATAAAAAATCTCCCCAAAAAACAAGAGTCCAGGGACAGATGGCTTTCCAGGGGAATTCTACCAAACATTTAAGAAAGAGTTAGCACCTATTCTCTTGAAGCTGTTCCAAAAAAATAGAAATGGAAGGAAAACTTCCAAACTCTTTCTATGAGGCCAGAATTACCTTGATTCCAAAACCAGACAGAGACCCCACTAAAAAAGAGAACTATAGAACTATTTCCCTGATGAACATGGATGCGGAAATCCTCAACAAGGTATTAGCCAACTGGATCCAAAATACATTAAAAAAATTATTCACCATGACCAAGTGGGATTTATACCTGGGATGAAGGGCTGGTTCAATATCCACCAAACAGTTAATGTGATTCATCATATCTATAAAAGAAAGGACAAGAACCATATGATCCTCTCAATAGATGGAGAGAAAGTCTTTGACAAAATACAGCATCCTTTCTTGATAAAAATCCTCAAGAAAGTAGGGATAGAAAGATCATACCTCAAGATCATAAAAGCCATATAGGAAAGACCCAACACTAATATCATCCTCAATGGAGAAAAACTGAGAGCTTTCCCTCTAAGGTCAGGAACAAGACAGGGATGTCCATTCTCACCACTGTTACTCAACATAGTATTGGAAGTCTTAGTCTCAGCAATCAGACAACACAAAGAAATAAAATCAGACAAAGAAATAAAAGGCATCCAAATTGGCCAGAAGGAGGTCAAACTTTCACTCTTTGTAGATGACATGATACTCTATATGGAAAACCCAAGATTCCACCAAAAAACTGCAAGAACTGATTCATGAATTCAGCAAAGTTGCATGATATAAAATCAATGCACAGAAATCTGTTGCATTCCTATACACCAACAATGAAGCAACAGAGGAATCAAGGAATCGATCCCATTTACAACTGCACCAAAACCCATATAATATCTAGGAATAAATCTAACCAAAGAGGTGAAAAATTGATACACTGAAAACTATAGAAAGCTTATGAAAGAAATTGAAGAAGATGCAAAAAATGGAAGAAGATTCCATGCTTCTGGATAGGAAGAACAAATATTGTTAAAATGTTGATACTTTCCAAAGCAATCTACATATTCAATGCAATCCCTATCAAAATAATACCAGCATTCTTCACAGAGCTTGAACAAACTATCCTAAAATTTGTATGGAACCAGAAAAGACCCCGAATAGCCAAAGCAATCTTGAAAAAGAAAATCAAAGCAGCAGGCATCACAATCCCAGACTTCAAGCTGTACTACAAAGCTGTAATCATCAAGACAGTATGGTACTGGCACAAGAACAGACTTAGACTAATGGAATGGAATAGAGAACCCAGAAAATAGACCCACAAATGTATGGCCAGCTAATCTTTGACAAAGCAGGAAAGAATATCCAATGGAATAAAGATAGTCTCTTCAGCGAGTGGTTCTGGGAAAACTGGACTGCAACATACAGAAGAATGAACCTGGACCGCTTCTTACACGATACACAAAAATAAACTCAAAATGGATGAAAGACCTAAATGTAAGACAGGAAGCCATCAAAATCCTTGAGGAGAAAGCAGGCAAAAACCTCTTTGATCTTGGCTGCAGCAACTTCTTATTCAACACGTCTCCGGAGGCAAGGGAAACAAAAGCAAAACTGAACTACTGGGTCCTCATGAAAATGAAAAGCTTCTGCACAGCAAAGGAAACAATCAGCAAAACTAAAAGGCAGCTGACAGGATGGGAGAAGATATTTGCAAATGACATATCAGATAAAGGGTTAGTATCCAAAATCTATAAAGAACTTATCAAACTCAACACCCAAAAAACAAATTATCCAGTGAAGAAATAGGCAAAAGACATGAACAAACACTTCTCCAAAGACATCCAGATGACCAACTGACACATGAAAAAATGCTTAACATCACTCATCATCAGGGAAATACAAATCAAAACCACAATGAGATACCACCTTAACATCTGTCAGAATGGCTAACATTAACAACTCAGGCAACAACAGATGTTGGAGAGGATGCGGAGAAAGAGGATCTCTTTTTCATTGTTGGTGGGAATGCAAGCAAGTGCAGCCACTCTGGAAAACAGGATCAAGGTTCCTCAAAAAATTAAAACTAGAACTACCCTACGACCTGGCAATTGCACTACTAGGTATTTATCCAAGGGATACAGGTGTGCTGTTTTGGAGGGACATATGCACCCCCATGTTTATAGCAGGACTATCAACAATAGCCAAAGTATGGAAACAGCCCAAATGTCCATTGATGGATGAATGGATAAAGAAGTGGTATGTATATACAATGGAGTATTACTTGGCAATCAAAAAGAATGAAATCTTGCCATTTGCAGCTACGTGGATGGAACTAGAGGGTATTATGCTAAGTCAAATTAGTCAGAGAAAGACAAATATCATATGACTTCACTCATATGAGGACTTTTAAGAAAAAAATGATAAAATGATAAAAGGTAAAATGAGAATCTTTGTTTTTCTAAGCGGATTACATTAAAGTTAAAAACCTTTTGTTTACAATTTGGGTTTTTTTTCAATTTTTTAATGTTTGTTATTTATTTGTGAGAGAGAGAGCACGTGCAGTGGGGGAGGTCAGAGAGAGGGAAACACAGAATCCAAAGGGGGCTCCAGGCTCTGAGCTGTCAGCACAGAGCCTGATGTGGGCCCCGAACCCACGAACCGTGAGATCATGAACTGAGCAGAAGTCCGACGCTTAAACAATTGAGCCTCCCAGGCACCCCTGTTTACAATTTCTTATTAATAGCAGACCAATAATCTGAAAAACCTTTGTCCTTTTAACAGAGAGAAAAACTAAAGTCTAATTTTATACCTGTGTACTTTTTATATTAAAACTCATTTAAAAAAATCATTTTAGGGGCGCCTGGGTGGCGCAGTTGGTTAAGCGACCGACTTCAGCCAGGTCACGATCTCGCGGTCCGTGAGTTCGAGCCCCGCGTCAGGCTCTGGGCTGATGGCTCGGAGCCTGGAGCCTGTTTCCGATTCTGTGTCTCCCTCTCTCTCTGCCCCTCCCCTGTTCATGCTCTGTCTCTCTCTGTCCCAAAAATAAATAAACATTGAAAAAAAAAATTAAAAAAAAAATCATTTTAATCTTAGCCAGATTCCTTTTCCACAGACCTCTTATAACTTTCTTTTTTACATTCAGATTTTGGCCTATATTTTTCCTCTTTAAATAACCAGTCTTACTTTAGGACAAAGTTACTTTCTTTTCCCTTAACAAAAATATACTTCCATTCTCCATACCTTCTTTTACCCAAACACACAGTCTCCTTTTTTTTTTTTTTTTGGGAATATGGAGATGTTTCCCTTATTCTAGTTGCTTTAACCATATATATTAGAAATCTTAACCCTTAGGAATCTTAACAAAGAAGTTGACTTAGTTGTGAACTGTCAGTTGGCAAACTTAACATTTTTCTTAAGTGATTTCTTGGAAGTTCTCAGTGTGGCATAAAACATGTTTACTGAGAGATCCAAACATCTTTAGTTTCACTGTAATATAAAAACAAAAGTAGGTAAACTTAGACTTGGTTAGCAATGAATGTTTCAGTATTTTATCTTAATTTGGAAATGATGTGGATATTCAGTGATTTTTAAAATTTATTTAACATACTTTGACAAAACTCTAAAGTTTCGGGTTACCAAAAAGATTTTGGAAACTTATTTTTTAGTACACATACCATAAAACATCATTTTTGCAAAAAAGTTCACCTAAAAGCTTATCTCATATCTGTTCTAAGTCATTTGCTCCCAACAATTATGTTTAGATTACCACAAAGACTTCATGAGACATTAGGCAAGATTAGCCATCATTTGTCTTGTTAATGAATTTTGTAAGTGATAAAACATGAAATGATTTGATTGGCAAACTTAGGGAGAATAAAAAGTATATTTAATATTGATAACTCTAAAGATACATCTGTTTTAATTAAAACAACAATCTTACATTAGCTTTAATACTATCTTTCCAAATCATGTGAACCTGAAAAGCATTTGGGTTCATTTCTATTATATTTCTGAGATTTAGGGATATGTAATTTATAAATGTTCATTTTAAGCCAATTAAATAGAGCTCTTTACAAATTAATTTTAGCAATGCCATCTGGCAGTAGGAAATGTCACACATCTTCAACAGACATGCATAAACGTATAAACAGAGACCTTATAGGTATTGTTTTAAATTTTCTAGCCATGAGACAGGTTTGATAACACAAAATTCACTAGTACATAAAAGAACAGTGGGATGCAGATTGTTTTTCTGGCAAATGGAATAAGTTAAAGTTACCTGCTCAGATGGCTAATGTGTTTTCTACTAATACTTGTGGAGAAGACATTTAAGATTTGTCATTAATCTCCCTTTCAAATGACCATTCCCCCTTTTGTTCTACTCCTGGTAAGAATTACCTCTCTGAGGCTGGCATTTTTAGGATTTTCATCTTGAAAGGCACAGGGAAAAGAATGCAAGTTTCTCCAAGAACGTTGGTTTCCTAAGACCAATAACTTACAAACCTTTTGAGATAAATAGGGGAGATTTTAGAATTGTTAAAAATAATAGGTGAACTCTGAATTGGTAAGATAAGGACAGTGGCTTTTAATTTTTCAAAGAATTGGGTCATAGCCTAGATGTTAAAGAACTGACATATGTACCCACCTATGTTGGAATTACATTTTTTTGTTTGTTTTCCCTTGGCTGTTTAAGGGAATTGGGTAGCAGTGTATCAGAAAATCCCTCAGAGTCTTGTCAGTTCTAGAGGAGTGCATAGGCCGCTTCTTTGAAGGTGGATATGGGGGTATCTGTAACGTCATTAACTTGGTGGACTTTGTTGCCGGTCATGTATAGGCAGTTCAGAAAGAGAATAACTAGAATGAGTATTTGAATAAAGGAAGATTAGAGAAACAGTAAGAATTACATCATTCCTACAGTTTTTGTCTTAGGGACCTCTTGTGTCTTTTTGATTTTTTTATCAGATTTTTGTAACAAAACTTTCAGTGAAGCTCTTTTTGGAATTTTGAAGCCTTTGTTTTTCAGTGCACTTCTGAAATAGTCTTATCTAATTGGTACATTCCTCATAATGGCTATTGTAATTCCAGGTTGTAATTCCCCTGAGGGCTGGCCACAGTTTGGTAGGATCCTAGCCACAAATGGAGTTTAACCCACATCCAGTGGCCATATCTAGCGGCACATGGGATGCAACTCACATTTCTGTCTGACCGTATTTTGCGGCCCCCAAACTGATAGTTACCAAGCCAGATTCTTCAGGACACAAAACAAGCTTAGTAAGATTTTGCCATCTTTGTTAGCTATCTGCAGCTTCCAGGACTATAGTTTTTAGGCATAAAACAAGCAGGTGTGCTGGAAGGTGAGGGGCTCAACTCTTTGGATTTAAAGGATTCCATTTCTTTTTTAAGTTATCTTTTAAAGTTTATTTATTTATTTTGAGAGAAAGAGAGAGAGAGAGAGAGAGAGAGAGAGAGAGAGAGAGAGAGGAAGGGAGAACGAGCTGGGGGAAGGGGCAAAGTGAGAGAGTGATGCACAGAGCCGGATGCAGGGCTCAAGCCCACGAACTTGATCATGACCTGAACTGAAATCAAGAGTCAGACGTTTAATCGACCGAGCCACCCATGCACCCCTAAAGGATCCCATTTCTTTTAGCTACTAGGCTGTCAGGTTTTCAGAACTGCACTAACATCTAAGAGGGATGTGCCATGGGGTTTGGGAATTGTGGGAGGTTTTACAGTGTACCTTGTTGGCACAGAAGTTTTCTTGAGGTTGGTGTCAATCTAACCCATTCTGCGACCAACTTATTTTATCAACCGGAGTCTTCAGGTGGTGAGCTCAAATAACATTTAAATGCTTGACCCATGCCCACTAATGTTTATAGCCTTTTTTTTTTAACTTTTGAGATTCCAATTAGCACTGGCCTTTATCTAAAATAAAGTTTTATTCACTCAAGGCTTTGCACTGGACCCAGTACAGCTTAAATTGGAATAGCCTGATCCCAGACCCAGTCCGATTCTGGACCCAGTCTCATTTTCAAGTCAGACCCAGCCTGACTCTAGCCAGTGTCTACCAAAGTTCCCTATGGGGAATCTGGGGATTCAGGAAAGGATTGGGGTTTTCCACTCAAAATAGGGAACTGTGCGAAGCCAATTAGATCTGCAGCTCAATGCAAAGACAGCAGAGCTCAGAATTGAAAGGAACTTACCTACAGCCCATGGAAATGGCAAGAAAATGAAATGATAGGATTCATGGGGTGCCACAGCTGTACTTCTCATCTCCAAATGCCACCGGAAGTTCACTTTGAATTCTATCCCTGCCACCAAATCTGTTAAACAACAGAATTCAAGTGAGTAAATTTGAAGATCGAATTGGCTTTCTTAAACAATCCATCTAGCAAATAAAAAGAGCTCCATTGAGTTGCAGAAAAGGAAAGATTTTTAAAGGTAGACAGGAAGTGGAAAAAAGGAAATTATTAGCACAGAAGCCATTGTTTTAGCACAGGTTGCCCTCCCAAGGGGAATGGTAGGGGCCTCTCAGTAAATTTCTTAATGCTGACCAGGAAATTCTATGTTGACTGGTTAAAAGTTACATACTTGGGGGTGGGGAGGTGTTGAAACTGTGATTAGGTTAGGTAGTAAGTCTTGGTTTGTTGACATGGAGCCTTAACAGAAGTGACTGCATTTGGGGCCTGTAGTTTTCTTCTTAACACCACCCACCTAGCTTCTCCTTCCTGTCCTCCAAGTCTTTGCTCTTCTGCTAGCTTCTTGTGGAGGCTTACCCTGACCACCTGTTAATACTGCCCTCCCCATGCCACAGGTGTTCTGACCCCTCTTACCTTTTTCCCTTTTACCCTTGTTTCCTGTAGCACCTGTTACCTTCTAACATACCTTAGAGTTTATTACATTTTTCACTTTGCCTCTTCTTGCTCAGACGTAAGCTCTGTATAGGAAGGGATTTTTGTAATTTTCATTCATGTGTTCCAAGTACTTGGAATGCTGCTGGTTGGCTCTCAATAAATATGAATGAATGAATGATCTCACACCAGTGAGATCTTTCCATAGACATGCAAGAAGGCTTTACTCTGGGCAAAACGTGGAGCACCGTATGCCTAGAGGAGCTGAGGATGCTTCCCAGGGCAATGGTGGGCTGGGTCTCTGAGGATGAATGTACATCATTTCTGAGCAGAAGTCCTGAGAGCCAGCTCCTGGCTCACCCTATCTTGCCCTTTGCCTCATGATCCACCACGTTGCAGGAGTGGCTACTCCATCAGCCTGTTCTGGTGGGTGGATAGTGTGACCTGAGCCACAGCAGACCCCCATGGACTAATTAGATGGATGGGAAATAAAATGTTATTATTATAAAGTGCTAATATTTTGGGGTCATTTGTGACTGAGTCACAGAAGCAACTGTGAGACAGTAGAGGTTCTAAAACAAGGAACATGGATCTTAGGGTGGATCTGAGAGGATGGGGCTGGTGCAGGCTTTGTTGCATTTGAGAGGCTGTTGGGTGTCCAGATGCAGATGTTGGGTGAGCACATGGTGTCATTGTCAAGCTCAGCAATGAGGCCTGGTCTGGAGGAGACTTGGAGCCATTGATGTGGAACCGGGCAAAGAGTCATCAGAATGCATGAACTCACCTGCTCACATGACAAGGAAAGAATCCCAAAGAATCCATCATATGAAAATGCCAGAAGAGAAACCAAGGAGGAATCATTGGAGGTGTTGGTGGAGAGTCAGGAAGCAACTAAGATAATTTGAGGGAATTCTGTGAAATGATATATGTGAATACCTGCATGGTGCCTAGTAGTAATAGTAAATCTTCAATAAATAGAACTACACAAACATAGGATTTATGCATATGTGTAAATAAATGCATATCCATCATTATTTTTTTAATGCTTATTTATTTTTGAGAGACCACAAGATGGGAGGAGTGGAGAGAGAGGGGGACAGAGGATCCAAAGCATGCTCTATACTGACAGTAGCCAGCCTGATGCAGGGCTCGAACTCATGAACTGTGAGATCATGACCTGAGCTGAAGTGAGACGCTCAACCGACTGAGCCACCCAAGCACCCCATATCCAGCATTATTTACAATGTATAGTCACACCCATCTGCACATACAACTGTCCTTTGGTGGATAAGGTAAGATCCAGGACAGCAGTGGGCTCATAGCTGTAGAACATGTTGGCAACATCAAATCCTACAGATTTCTGAGACTGTGTTACCTGACAAAGGACTGGTTGAGATGGGGGTTTGACTGCTTGCCATTCGAAAGCCAATACTCAAGAGACAAACATTGGTGGGAAAGGAAAGCTTTATTTAGGAAACTGGCAGCCTGGGAAGATGGAATATTAATACCCCAAAGACCATACTCCCCCTTCCAGGCTATGCAGGAGGTTTTCAAAGGAAAAGATGCAGGAAATAAATGTTGAGGGGACTACGTGCCAGAGAAGCTGGTCTTCAGCAGTTAATCATTCATCCTTGCAAGGCTTACAGATTCCTCCGCTAGGCCAATTATCAAGGCTCCCAGGTGTCTCTCAGTAAAGGATACCCCTGCAGCACCACAAGCTGCATCTTGGTAAGGCAGTCCATACTCCTCCCCCTGCAAGAATCAGGGCTCCCATGTGACTCTTAATGAAGACACCATGGTCAGTGGCAGCTCTTCTCAAGTGCAATAAGGACTTATCTTCCAGAAAGTATGGTCCTTTATTCCTCAAGACCAGCAATCTGCAGGATCTCAAGGAAAGTAGGTTAATTCTGCTATAAACTATGGAGTTTAGATCAGCAAGCAAGGAGTGCATAAGCTTGAAACAAGTTAGCCCTTAAAGGAGTGGGTTGGGGGCACCTGGGTGGCTCAGTCAGTTGAGCATCTGGCTTCGGCTCAGGTCATAATCTCATGGTTCTTGTGTTCAGACCCCGCATCCAGTTACTGCTGTCAGCATGGAGCCCACTTCAGATCCTCTGTCCCCCTCAATTTCCCCGCCCCCACACTGCTTGCACTCTCTCTCTCTCCCAAAAATAAATAAACATTAAAAAAAAAGGAGTGGGTTGGAGTGCACTGACAAATGGGCTATTGGACTGGGCAACTGGGGGGATGGTTATGAGTCACTTTAGTATATAAGATACCACCATCCATCCATGGAACTCTTTCCATCTTCCCAAACTGAAACTGTGTATACATTAAACACTAATTCTTCAGTCCCCCACCCTGCAGCACCTAGCAACTACCATTCTGTCTGTGGCTATGAATTTGACTGCTCTGGGGAATCTCATATAGGTGGAATCCTACAGTATTTGTCTTTTTTATGACCAACTTATTTACTTAGAAAATGACCTCAAGGTTCATCTGTGTTGTAGCAGGTGTCAGGATTTCCTTCCATTTTAAGGCTGATTCCTCTGTAGTATAGACCACATTTTGTTTTCCATTCATTTGTCCAATGGACACTTGGATCACTTCCACCTTTTGGCTGTTATGAATAATGCTGCTATGAAGACTGGTCTAATTTAGTTCAAGTCTGTGCTTTCAGTTCTTTTGGGTACATACCTAGGAATGGAATTTCTAGGTTTAGGGTAATTTTATAGTTATTTTTTTGAGTACCAAAGGGAGGCTTTGTTTTTAGGAAGAGGAGACAAACTGTTTGCTGATGGTGGAAGGAATAGGTGGAGAGACTGAAGGAACAACCTGCAGAGCTGAGCCTGAATGGAGGGGGCATGGGAAGAGAGAAGGGAGAACAGTGATAGTGGTTCTGAGGCAGAGGCAGGTGGAGGGGAGGTGGCAGGGGAGAACTGCTTATCATCCAGGGCTGGCATAACCCCCTAGTGAGAGGCCTGGCAGCAGGTCTGGCTGAACCTTATGGTTGGGAAATGGGGACTCACAAAATGGCAGCTGAGCTAAAGTTGAAAACTAGATACTTAGGGCAACATCAGTGTCACTGTTTTTCTCCAGCAAGACGTGGAAACTTGAGAGTGAACTTTTTCTACATGTTAATGTTGGAAATGAGGGGAGGTTGTTTAATTTTACAAATGTGGTGTTAACTCAAGGTTACTGCTGAAAATTTTTATAATTAATGCATACGGTTCCATTATAGGCAGAATAAAAAATGTTTTCTCTACATATAGTGTTTTATGCAAAATGACATGTGTATTAGCTGGTGCTAGGCATTAAAAAAAGAAAGGGAAATTAGATCACTGCTGTAATAATTATTTGACTCCTTTGGCGGGGGGATTTGTTCAGAAATCACTTTTAAAATAGTGTTTTATGAGTCCATTAACAGGAAGTTCAAAAACAGGTAAAATTCATCAACAGTGATGGAAATTCTAATAGGTTGCCTATAGAGGTGGGGATTCACTGGAAGAGGTACAGGAGAACTTTTTGGGATGGTGGAAATGTCCCATATCTTGACTGGGATGTTAGATAAGGTGTATGCATTTGTTAAAACTCATAGAACTGCACATTACAGCCTATGAATTTCACTGTGTGTACATTTTACCACAAATAAAATAAATGTGGCATACAATAATCTTGTAGACTTATGGTACATTCTAGGGATTGACACACATCCACAGAAATGAGAATAATGATGTTTAAAAACTGTATAGTCACAAAACCTAAACTGTCTGCAAGGTAAAAATTGTCTGGAAATCCTCCTGACTTTGAGGTTAGTAACCTATGGCATCAAACAGGGCCTTGGAAACTAATTTCTGAGGTGAAATGGGAAAGGGTGTTTTATGTAAATATATAAAAATCAACGTACTTATGTGGTTATCCCATGTGCAATAATAAAAAGCACACATATATGGCATTATATGGTATTATGGACTGAATTGTGTGAAAAATGTGGCACTAAATAGACTGTTAAAAGTATATTTGTTTAAGGTATGAGAACTGAAACAAGAGACAGTTGCCTTGTTTGACTTCAGCTGGAAACCTCACCTGGGAACGTGTGCCTCAAATCATTTGCCATCCTGCACATGGGTATGTCTGTGAATGGCTGCAAAAGCACCAGGAGCATTCATTCTGGGGTATGCATACGTTTTCATGAGTGGATGAATTTGCAGATGTAGAAGCTGTGAATAACGAGGATGGTCTGTATGTATACAAACCCAGGGAGACACACATGTCTGTATTTCTGTGTTTCTCTCTCCTTCACTCAAGCTAACCCTGAGTTTGTATTGGTATCTCCAGCTCTAACCCAGCACCACTGGGTTCAGTCAAGGGTTCAATCCCCCCGCCCCCACCACCTTGCTTATTGTAACTTCTTTCTCTGGCTTCATTAAATCCTTTTTAATCTAGTAAAATTCCCATTTTATTTATTTATTTATTTATTTATTTATTCATTTATTCATTTAATCTATTTTGAGAGAGAGAGAGAGACAGAGAGTGGGGGAGAGAGAGAGAGAGAAAGAGGAAGAGAAAGAACCTCAAGCACGCTCCGCACTCTCAGCACAGAGCCCAAAGTGGTGCTCAATCTAAGGAACCCAGAGATCATGACCTGAGGCAAACCAAGAGTCAGATGCTTAACCGACTGAGCCACTCAGGCACCCCTCACCCATTTTATTTATTTATTTTTATTTTGATGGTAATGACTCATTGAAGAGGTCATTTGTCCTGTAGAATTGTCCCACATTCTGGGTGTGTCCTATGGCTTCCTCATGGTGCTGTCTGACCTGTTTCTCTATCTCCTGGCATGCATTTCAATCCTCTGATTCCACTTTCCCTTACCAGGGAAATTGCCTCTCTGATCCTGGTAAAAGTGGCCATTGGTGGAGACCTTGTGCCAGGGAATATGTGAGGCACTGCTCCTTAATTATATTTGTAACTCTCCACTGCCGTTGGCAGGGACTGTGGGTTACCATCTTCTTTTAAAGATGAAAACACCAAACTCAGCTTGTGATGTGCAAATCTATGCAGCTGCCCAGGGCTAGAGCCAGGATTTGGATCCAGGTCTGTTGTGTTCAGTCAAGGCTGTGCTTGGTCCCAGGACTGGGGAACTTGGCTCTCCAGGACGGGGCGCAGGCAACTGTATTTTTAGTTTGCTGGCTAGGTGATTCTTTGGCTTTTAAAATTTGTATTGAATTCTTTGGACTCTTACTCCTTGTTCCTACTTAAGTAACAACACATTTTCCTACATGTTGAGGCCAGATCTAAGAGGAAGCCTAATGTTGTGGTCACTGGCTTTTAGGATTGATGTTCAGGCCTGGATGGGAGTGTGAGTTCTGCCATTCAGGAAGACACTGCTTTTTTTTTTCCTACTATAAAGAAACAGCATTTTCAGGGGAACTGTCTTACTTGAAAACATTCTAGGAATTCAATTCTTTGCTGCAAATACCAATGCGATTTGCATTTACTTTGGAAATTCAAGCACATTTTATCCAACCTACAAGCACTAATGAAGAGCTGATGAACCACAGAGACGCTGGTTCAAATAAATGATTACAATTGGCAAGAGAAGTATAAACATGACCCTGATGAATTATAATCAAGAGTGAGTAGAAGGAGTGAGTTTATTAATTATCCAAACTCTAAATCTAGTTTCAGAATTGTGAATAATAATAGAAATTAGAGCTGGAATATTATATGAAGTGTTCAGTCACTTTGAAAACCGGCCACTTGAAACAGAAAACTGTTTTTAGGTTCATCCTGTGGCATTTATTTATTTATTTTTGTACTTAGAACTGGATACTGATCTCTTCTTAGAATCCAAATAATCAGCTTAAGTTAGTAATTAAACATTTACTTAATTTCATATTTTATAGTTAGTTGCAAAAACATGACAATGGAGATGCTGGGAAGTTGCAGGATAAGCCAGGGATGTCTTCCTGGGCTTCAGTTTTGGATAATTAGTGAAGTAGAATGTAAAAGACAAGTTAAAATTACAGTAAGGTTTTAGTAACATTTTGTTTGTCTGGCCCCAGCTCCTGTCAGTTCGCTTTCTTTGGGCCTTATGAGTCCTTGGAAAGGAGGTTTGTAGTCATCAGGGAAAACAAAGTAAATTGAACTGAAATTTTGTCTAAAGATTAGGTGTGTACGAGGGCACCTGGGTGGCTCAGTTGGCTAAGCGTCTGTATTCAGCTCAAGTCATGATCTGGCAGTTCATGGGTTTGAGCCCCTCGTTGGGCTCTGTGCTGACAGCTGAGAGCCTGGAGCCTGCTTCAGATTCTGTGTGTGTATGTGTGTGTGTGTCTTTCTGCCCTTCCCCCACTCATGCTCTGTCTCTCAGTCTCTCAAAAGTAAATAAATGTTAAAAAAAATTTAAAAAAAAGATTAGATACATACCAAAATAGTATGTTTTAAAATATAACACTGTTGGAAATTCCATAATGTTACAGATATATTTGAAAAATATTTTCTACTGAGTAATTAATATTTAAACTGGTGGATAAGCTATGCATTAGTTCATTTTAATGATTGAACACTGAATTCATCCATTCTCTTGAATTTTGCTTGAAGCTTCTGGATTCATTTAATTTAAGAGTCTACTAAAATTGTAAAATCAAACTCATCTGTATTCAAAATTTTCTCTAGACTGGACAACCGAAATTAAATTCAGAAGTAAATCATCTTCATAGGCAGTATCGTGACTTTGGGTGCCCTTTATAGTGCCAATTTCCAGCTTTAATGTCCTTTTGGCTGAATCTGTAATAAATATTTTAAATGTGAACTTATAAGATAAATCTCTGATAACAACACCACTTTTGTCTGTTAATTTAGGAATTTTGGGGGGGGAATAAAAGTTCTCTTAAAGTTTAAAAACTATTGACCCTAAGTTCATGTTCCCTGTAGGCTGTATTACAGGCATTTCCTCAGGAATAAAGTCCATGGCTCTTTGCACATGTAGGTGCACTTAGATAAAATCTATGGAATATTGCTGACATATAAAAGATAATTTGAGTATGTTGTAAAAGAATCAAATGAGTACATTTTCTCTCCAGGTGAATGTCAGGTGTTTTACAATGTAATTCCTATGCATGAACAGAAAGTGACAAATGGCAAAATATGTGACGTCTGAATGCCTACTGGACCGAGTGGTGGGAATTTCACATGCTCTCACCCTGTGAGTGACATGGATTGGATCCATGGGCACACGGGTTCTTCCTAGCCCAGATTCCCTATCTAGCTTTGTTGCCATTGGCCTCTCTAGTATATTGGTTGCCTAGTCAAGAGCAAAGGGTTTTATCGTTCTCCCAGTAGGTACATATACTGTACTCTGCTGTAATGTTGGCTATAATTAGGCTGACCAACTAGAACTGAGGAGGTGCCCAGGATGTAGGACTTCCAGTTCTAAAATCCAGGAAGTGCCAGGCAAACTGGGACATGACATTTTTGTAGTGACATTTACATTTTTGTATTTTCTTTTGGCAACATTATTTTGAAAGAAGCTGAGGGCTCTTATTTTTATGTCTGCTTTTCCTTTTTTCCCACAAGGCAGCTTGACCAGAAGCAAAGGACAGCTTTTAAAATTACACCACAAAGAATGCTTTGAAGACTTGGGTCGTGTTTATCATCCAATAAGAGAGAGATAATATCAATGAATGTTAAAAGTTAAATAAGCAGTAATGAAAACTTTGTCCCAAGCACCATCCAGGATGCATTATCTTGGTAAAATATTTCCTCATTCCTGGAGGGTATCAGGGCATGTACCCAAATCTGGGTCTGGTTCCATCTGCAAGTTGTTGAAGAGCCAGGGGCTTTCCTCCTCTGAAATTGGCATTATTTCTTTCTCTTTGCAGACTGGAAAGTCCATTTCCACCTTGGAACAATTTGAGAAGCTACAGATCTCTGAGCTCATGGTTTTGCAGGCTTATTAACACAAATGCTAATGGGATTATGGCTCCTTGCTTAATTAGATTCCATACACTCTTTTTTAAAAGGTTGTTTTCAGAGATCTTTTCTTCCCTGAAGAAGGAAGAAATCTTTGATTTTTAAGTTACTTTTATTTTTTAAATTACAGTACAGTAAAATTGCCTTTTTGGCTGTACAGTTCTGTGAATTTTAACACATGTACATCTTATATGCTTCAGAATACAGAATAGTTCTGTCACCCCAGAAAACTCCCTCAAGCTGGCCCTGTATAGACAAACCCACCCCCTACCCCTGACTGCTGGCAACCACTGATCTGCTTTCTATCACTATAATTTTGTCTGTTACATATAGTCATGTAAATGGAGTCATATAGCAGGTAACCTTTTCAGACTGGATTCTTTTGCTCGGCATAATTAATGCTTTAGACATCTATCCAAATTGTTATTGCATAAATACTTCTTTTCTTTTCATTACTGAGTGGCATTCCATTATATGAATGTACCACTGTTTGTCCACTCATTTATTGAAGGACATTTGGGTTATTTCCAG
This sequence comes from Prionailurus bengalensis, assembly GCF_016509475.1. Taxonomy (NCBI): domain Eukaryota; kingdom Metazoa; phylum Chordata; class Mammalia; order Carnivora; family Felidae; genus Prionailurus; species Prionailurus bengalensis. The sequence goes on from NC_057355.1 coordinate 20,823,642, forward strand.
GCTTTTGGGCAACTATGAATGGAATTGCCATATCCTGTAGTGTATACATTTTTCTGTGAATATGTTCCTATTTATCTAGGCTGCGTACTTAGGAGTGAGATTGCTGATAAGTATATATTACAACAAACAAATAAACAAGCAAAATGCAAATTCCAAACAAAGGCAAACTCCTCAGAAAGGAAAATGGGGGGAAACACTACAAGGAAACTCCTGTTTGTCAAGTAAGGCACAGTAAGTGGGAGAATACTGGAGAGTGTCTGGAAGAGGGAGAAAATGGGAAGAAAACAACCAAGCCATTCCAGCCCCTTGACACAGGCCACAACAAAATGGCCACAGGAAACAAGCCTCACTGAAATGAGAGCAGTTTCTCAACCTTGCTCACATCCGAGATTCCTTGGGAGCCACAAGCTCCCATTTGAGAAACGTGGTGTTGGACTCACATAACGGTTGGCTTATGTCTGCTGTGCTCTCTTGCTGATTCTTTTACCAGAATTCTACTTTGGAATATCCATTGGCACACAAGCCTTTTTCACAGTGTGAGACATCCTTTCTCAAACCTCAGCTTGACAATCATGGGATGAGCTGTAACATTTCCTTCCTGTGGAACTAGGGTCACTTATGCTTTAGGTTGAACCCATCAGAGCAAGACTTTTTTCTCTTTAGCTCTTTGGCAATATATGGATATATCTTGTGTTCATTTGGGCATTCTGTGATTTGTAGCACACTAGCCTTTCAGGGACACCAGATCTTATATTCCACTGTATAGCTGTGGATTAGCATGAGACACAGGTGAAGGAATGTTGATGAAAGGCAAGAATGTGCTTTTAATCCCACAAGTAATCATAAAACTTTTTACACGAATCTTGTTTTGGAAGACCAAGGAAACAATATACAGTGGGGCCCTCTGCACCAGAGAAACACATCTTTTTGTTGTTATTATTGTTAATGTTTATTTATTTTTGAGAGAGAGAGACAGAGAGAGACAGAGACAGAGCGAGAGCAGGGGAGCGGCAGAGAGACAGAGGGAGACACAGAATCTGAAGCAGGCTCCAGGCTCCGAGCTGTCAGCTCAGAGCCTGATGTGGGGCTCAAACTCACGAGCGGTGAGATCATGACCTGAGCCGAAGTCAAACACTTAACTGACAGAGCCACCCAGGTGCCCCAGGGAAACACATCTTTTTTAAAGCCTTCATGAAGGGGTGCCTGGGTGGCTCAGTCAGTTAAGCATCTGACTCTGGATTTCAACTCAGGTCACAATCTTTCAGGTTGTGAGATTAAGCCCCACATTGGACTCTGCCCTGAAAGCATGGAGTCTGCTTGGGATTCTCTCTTTCTCCCTCCCTCTCTCTCAAAATAAATAATCATTAAAAAAAAAAAAGCCTTCCTGAATACCAGACCTATCACAGATCACCAGTCTCCTCCAAAGCAGAAATAATGAAGTCCATGGACCTTCACTCGTGGATTGCTGAATTCTGTGATCAGGGAAGCCCAAATGATTGCTTTGAAAGATTGCAGGGAATTCTTGAATGCCTGAAAATCAGGACATATGCTAAAATGGCATGCTAGCTGGAACTACAGCAATCATACAATCATTAGCTCATTCAGCACATTTTGTTGGTCATCTATTTCTAGGTTCAGATGTACAAAGCTTATAGGCTCTAGGAGAGACAGAGTAAACAGACAAACACATAAATCTGCAATGGAAAGCCTGGCCATAGTAAGTCTATGATGACAAATACAGTAGGATGTGGGGCTAGAGTGATAGGTTGATGGTTCTCAATCAATCATTAGGTAAATGGATTGCCTTTGGATTCTTCTTTTTTTTTTTAACATTTTATTTTTATTTTTGAGACAGAGAGAGACAGAGCATGAATGGGGGAGGGTCAGAGAGAGAGGGAGACACAGAATCTGAAACAGGCCCCGGGCTCTGAGCTGTCAGCACAGAGCCCGACGCGGGGCTCGAACTCACAGACTGTGAGATCGTAACCCGAGCTGAAGTCGGACGCTCAACCGACTGAGCCACCCAGGCGCCCTGCCTTTGGATTCTTTATGAAAAGGTGAGGGTGGTACAGTTTAGGTAAGAAGGATATAAAGGCCTTAGGATCAAAAGGTAGCTATAGCTTCTTCTGTGTCAAGGTCCCCAGATTTGCTTATTAAGAACTTCCTTTGGTGTCTTTGAGGTCTCCCCATGAGAAGCAGACACTGGAAGACAAGGGCTCTGGGGCAGGCTTCCCTCCTGGGAATCTCCACCAGCCACCCATGGACTGTGGGGCCAGCCTTTGAGACCTGTGATTGGGGGATTTCCTCTTGAATTCATCAAGAGCCAAAGTGGGAGAAAAGGAACTTTCTTGGAATTATTTTTATCTTGATTCAAAAGAATGCATTTTTAACTAGCTATGTTATGTGATGGGAAGTAAGATTTATACTATTAGATAAATTGGCCTTTCTTTTGTGGATATGTGAATTAATATCAGCAGCCTTAAGAAAAAAAAATGTAAACAGGGAGCCTGGGTAGCTTAGTTGGTTAAGCATCCAACTTTGGCTCAGGTCATGGTCTTATAGTTTGTGGGTTTAAGCCCTGTGTTGGGGTCTGTGCTGACAGCTCAGAGCCTGGAGCCTGCTTCAGATTCTGTGTCTCCCTCTCTCTCATCCCCCTCCCCTGCTTGTGCTCTCTCTCTCTCTCTCAAAAATGAATAAACATTAAAAAATTAAAAAGGGGCGCTTTTAATTTTTAAAAATTAAAATTTTTTTTTTAAATTTTATTTTAAAATTTTAATGGTGGCTGGGTGGCTCAGTCGGTTAAGCGTCCGACTTTGGCTCAGGTCATGATCTCGCGGTCGGTGAGTTCGAGCCCTGCGTCAGGCTCTGGGCTGATGGCTCAGAGCCTGGAGCCTGCTTCCGATTCTGTGTCTCCCTCTCTCTCTGCCTCTCCCCCGTTCATGCTCTGTCTCTCTCTCTGTCTCAAAAATAAATAAACATTAAAAAAATTAAAAAAAAAAACAAAAAAGAAAAAATGTAGGTAAATTGCCATTGGAAGTTTAGGATTTCTAACAGCCAAGGAGATTTCTGACCATTAGTTCAACAAAGAAAGATGCATCAGAAAGGGAAAGAAAATCACATTTGTAATTCTTTCAAGGCAGGCACAGCTTTTAATTTTGTGACTAGATTCTGGTTACTCACTGTGATGAAAATGCATCCCAAAGGCTCAGTTCACTGGGGTAGGTTGGAACCTACCCTATTGGGCTATAAACCCACCCAAATGATGTGAGGGAAGGGTACTGTCCCAGATACTGGAACTGGGAGTGGTTCTGACAGTTCCAGTGCACAGTGTCAGAACCCTGAGGAGGGAGCATCCCAGAAGGCCCATGTGGGCACCTCAGGTTCTGAGAGGACCAGCATGGGGAGCTGTGGGTGTGGCTGAGCTTTGTTTATGCCGGGAATTCAGTCATAAATAGGACATGATCTCCATTCTTATGGAACTTCAGTCAGTGCTGAAGGATAGATGTTCCCACACCATGATAGAGGCCTGCCTGGGAGTACAATGAATGGGTGGAGACCAGGTGAATATGCTTGGGTTACCCTGGGAGGGTGGGGGTGGGACAGGGATGATGCAGGAGGCAGGAGGTCAGTGCTAGACCAGCAGTCGAGTTGGCCTGATTTCAGGCCTACAGGGATAGCAGGGGCTTGTCCCATCAGTGTGGATCCCAGAGTCTGAGGCTGCAGCTTGGGGTAGAGGGAAGGGCTGAAAGCAAGGCCAGGATGGAGCAGGGCCCACCACACCCCTGTAGGTGTGAGCTGCTATGTTGCTTCTAGCCCATCTACAGAGGTGCCATCCTGTGTGTGACCCCCATAGTCTTGGTCATTAGCTGTCCCTGGAGGCCTCCTGTGTGTACTGAGGACTCAAGAGTCCTGGCTCCAGTGGATTTTACAGTTGGGGCTGGACTGAGATGGTCAGACTGGAGACACCTCATAAAGGTTTGAGGGAGATAATGTAACATAATGCATATGCAAAGACAATAACACTAGAGCAGTTCTTCGGGGCGGATTGTCTGGAGGAGGTGAGGTTTGAACGGAGACCAGAGCAGTGAAGACCATTCTAGGCAGGACAGATAAACCAAAATGCAAACCAAAAACATACAGGGAGTCCTGAATGATTGGTGTGCTCATAGGACAGAGGACTGGTATGGCGGGGCTAAATGCATGGGGGGAGCAGTGGAGAGAGCCAAAGCCTAGGGCTGGAGGCAGGTTTTATTTTAATTGCAAAGCATTCCAATTGAGGTTATAAACAGGAACATACCGGAGTTACCTTGAGCTTACAGAAGTCTTTAATTTAGAATTAGAGTTGATGCGTTGAGAAAACATGTCACTAATTTCATATTTAACACGATACACTTTGCCTCCTCATTTGAAGGTAAGTGCGTTTTGCAATGATATGGCATATTATGGCCAGAGAGCCATTTTAGAGCAACAAAGGATGAAATCTTCTGCAATTTGTCATGGCTTTTCTAACTATCAAAATAGCCTGTTCACATTGAAAGAAAATGCAAATGTGTTGGCATTCCATTATTTTCAGACTTCCTAATCATAGCGGTCTTGTGTTCATTTCATTAATTTGAAGAATAGAAAATGAGGATTTTTAGACCTGGAGTAAGAGGAAAATGGATTGATCTCGTTGCTTCCACCTCCCACCCCTTGTCCTCATAAAAATGGTATTAAAAAAATTTTTTTTGTAGGAAAATAGGCTTATAAGATTTATTTTACTTTTTAATTTATTTACTGATTTTTCCCAGGCTATGCTCTCTATGTTCTGTGTCTAGAGATGCCAGGGATTATAAGATTACAATCAGGCTAATGAGTTTACCACTGCTTGGGTTTAAAAATAACTGTAACAAAAATGGTTATATATATTATATAAATTTGGGGAGAGGCTTCCACAAGATAAATTTTACTTTGTGGGTTCCATTTTTGTTAAAAGCATGCCTGTAAGATCTCTCTGGGGGCAAGTTCTAAAATGATAGTCAGGACTAAAATGATATTGTCAGGAGAGTGATTCCAAGTATTGTCTAGCAGTTGTAAAAGATTCAGGATGACACATAGGTGGACCCCTCCCCGCCCCTGTAGACCTGTTTCATAAACATTTAGATTCATAAAAAAGATAAGTAACGTGGAATTCTTTAAGTATGGACCACTAGTTCCATCACAATAAAACCATACCTGCAGGGGCCTGGAGTTGCACAGCAGGAAGGTAAGTACAACTGACCTATGAACAATACTTAGGTTGGGGAACCAATCCCCTGTGCAGTTGAAAATCCGTGTATAACTTCTGAAACTTAACTACTTAACAGAAACTGAACTACTTTTAGCCTACTGTTGACTGGAAGCCTTACTGATAACAGAAATAGTTGATGAACACATTCTGTATTGTATATGTATTGTATGCTGCATTGTTACAATAAACTAAGCTGGAGAAAAGAAAATTGTATTGAAAAAATAAGGAAAAGAAAATAGATTTGCAGTACTGTACCGTAGTTATTGAAAAATGTCTGCATGTGCATGGACCCGTGCAGTTCAAACTTGCGCTCTTCAAAGGTCAACTGTATGTGGTGGTCCAGAACACAGGTACTAAAGCTGGATGGCCTAGGTTCACGCCCTAGCTCCTCTATTGCCACCAGTGTGGCCTTGCATGAGGTTCCTGGGCACTTGACCTGTTTTTCTTCTTTAGAATATCAGATCTTAACAGTACCTCCCTCTTCAGGTCTTTGTGAGCATTAAACAAGTGGAGTGTGCAAACATAGATGCACGTAAAGTGTGAAGAACCGTTTTGGCACATAGAATGCATCAGTAACCCTTAACTATAATTTACGCTTCTGGAATGGAGTGTATTGTGGGCCAGCAGCAGAAGCCAGTTTTGGCTAACAAGCAAAAAGGAGACTAGCAGAAGGTTGTTGGGGAGGCGGGAGCTCACAGAGCAGGGTCAGTCAGTAAGAGGAAGAATGGGACAACCCTGATGCTGTCTAGCTCAGTTTCATCAGATACTGCCCATTTTGTTTTCTTATGCTCTTTTGTCAGTTCATCCAATACTCAGAGTGGGTCCTTGGCCATTTTGAGGGAGGTGGTTGTCTCTAGGAAAATTAAAGCTAAATTAGATCAGGCCTTGTGCAGGGTGATCCTTCTCTCCTTCCTTCCTCCTTCACTGCCTTCCTTCTTCTTCTCTCCCTCTCTTCCTCCCTTTTCCATCAACCCATTCATTCAGCTATCCAGCCATCTACCCACCCATAATAGTCTGAGTTCCTGCTGTGTGCCAGGTCCCATGCTAAGAGATGGAGATATAGTTTGGATAGGACACACAAGGCCTTTGCCTGGTGAGCTTACATTCTGGAGCAGGGGGACAGGCAATAAATAAGTAAATCATTTCATATAGATACATGTGTTGAAAAAGAAATAAAACTGCAATGCAATAGACAGGGTCAGGTCTCTGCTATGGATGGGGAACTCAGGGAAGGCCTTTCTCTAAGCAGGTGACATTTGAACTGACACTTCTGTGATGGATAGAGCCAGTCATGGGAAGAGCCTTCTATCTCAATGCAGAGAGGCAGTCATTGTCTCTAACTTACCCTCTGAAAGAGAAAAAACTTCCTGCCTCTTCCTACTTTGTATGTTGCTGAAATCATATGCAAATTTAGTTGCACATTACTATTGGTTTTGCCTCATCATCTCTTGGATCTAGGGACATCAAGGGCCTTGTTGCCTGGCCTTGACCTTTGTCTCCTCCCACCTTAGCCTGGGGTGACACATCCATATCTGCAAATTTCCATGGGCTCCTTGCCAACTCCTGAGCAGGCTTGGGGCTTGGGTAGAGTGGTCAGCAGAAGTTTGCACTTTCTATTTCCCAGTCCTTTCCCTCAGAGTTGATTTCTCCTTAGAGACAGTGTGTCCATGATGGTTGGGGTCTGTAACAACGGCTTCTGGGCATCAGAGAAGGTATAGGTTAAGTAGAATTGGAAAGTCTGTCCAGCTTCTCCTGTGCAGGTAAGGGTTCATGGCCTTACATCAGGCATGGATGACTAAAGCAGTCCAGCTGGTTAGGGTGGACTTGTCATTTTGACTTCTTTAATTGGAGCTCCTTCCTTCACCTGTCACCTCCAATCATGGAGGTGTCCTCACTCTAGCTATAGGATTGGGTATTGCTTCATCCAGTTGCATTCTAAAGCTGATTACCTGGTTACTTCTCTGAGAGTCCTGAGAAATACAGTTTCAGATCATTGCCATCTGTAGGTTTCAACCACAAACTTACTTGTTCCTCCCACCAGATCTTGTCAGAATCAGGACAGAGGTGAGGAAGGACTGAAACCAACAAAGAAGGTGACATTTTTAATGGGTTATATGTGACAGAGTATGCACATAAATATAAAATCCCAGCTTTAACATAGGATACCCAAATCCAGCAAAGTAAATATTAACAGTGCCGGCATAAGATAGAGAAGACCTATCATTTTGGCAGTTAATGTGAAAACAGATCTGGGTGTCTCCGTTGAGAGCAAGTTTAGTGTGAGCCAATGTGATAAGCTACCTGACAAATCCTAGAGTCTTTCAATAATCCTGGTACATCTCTGTGCAGTGAAAGTTGTTGCTTATAATTCTGATGACCCATGACTATATTTAAACCTTTTTATTTGGCAAGCATTAGGGATGACTGATAGCTCTATTTTTGTATTTCACGGATTCTAAATGTGATGCTGTTTCTTGACATTTTCATTATACTTTTATATCAGCTGGTGAGTGTAAGCTCAGGAAACTCCCACTTTATAAAATCTGTCAATTCTGGATGCTATTTATAATAAAAATAGTGACACATTTGGAAATCTGGGTGGGCATGTACTAAGAACATTGGTCATTTTAAATTCTGTTTTCTAATAATGTATTTCAACAATTCAGAAATTTTTATTTTCTTTTGGTAAAATAGCTAAAGAAAAATTGGAAAAATGAAGCTTTAAAAAATGAAAGTATATTTTTTGAGTGTATGAGAGTCTAGCTGTCCAAAAGCTTGGTGTGAAAGAACTGATAAGGAATTTATAAGGCTAGCCACAGGGGCTCTTCTTGATTTAGTTGTGGAAAGCAGACTTCTAGTGATTCCACGAATGTTCCATACCAGGTTTTTGATCTGACTGTTATTTTACTCTACTGACTCTTCAATATGTCTGTTGTCTCATTTGATATACCATTTAAAAATTAATTCTTATAATAAGTAGGTTGGCTATAGGTCACAATATTTAATCTTAATAAATAGCCAGGGAGTATTCTGTTTATATTATGATCAATTTCTTTATCTCTGTGTCAGTTTTGCACTTTTAAAGTAAAAAGGACTGGGGCACCTGGGTGGCTCAGTCAGTTAAGCGTCCGACTTCAGCTCAGGTCATGATCTCACAGTCAGTGAGTTCGAGCCCCACGTCGGGCTCTGTGCTGACAGCTCAGAGCCTGGAGCCTGTTTCAGATTCTGTGTCTCCCTCTCTCTCTGCCCCTCCCTGGCTCATGCTCTGTCTCTCTATGTCTCAAAAATAAATACAAACATTAAAAAAAAATTTTTAAAGTAAAAAGGACTTAGAGAAGGTCCTAATTCCAATGACTATGTAATGACCTCTAGTTTGGCATTCTCAACACATATTCTGTTAGTTCTGATTAAAAGTGCAGATTCCTGGGTGTGTAGACAGAATAATGCCTCTGCCTCCAAGATGTCCATGTCCTAATCCCCCGAACCTGTAAATGTGTTACTTTATATGGCAAAAAGGACTTTGTTGATGTGATTAATTTAAGAATTTTGAAGTGGGAGATTATCCTAGATTATCTGGGAGGGTCCAATGTCATCATAGGGGCCTTCAGAAGGGAAAGAGAGGGACAAGGGGGTCAGAGAAGGAGGTGTGAGGATGGGAGGAGAGCTCAAGAGTGATGCTGGACCACAGGCCAGGGAATTCAGGAAGTCTCTAGAAGCTGGTAGAGATAAGAGAACAGATTCTTCCCCTTGGAACCAGAAGGAATGCAGCTCTACCAATCTATTTTGGACTTCAAACCTCCATAATTGGAAGACAGTACGTTTATGTGTTTTAAGCCACTAAATTTATAGTAATTGGTTACATCAGCCGTAGACCTTCCCAAGTTGAATGGTCTGGGAGTTGAGACTGAGGTGATTTGCCCTTCTGTCCTCCCCCCCCCACCCCCATACACACTGCAGGATTCTTATGAATTGTGGATCAGGGGAAGTTATTTACTCATATTAATTTGAAAGTAGCTGCAGGGTAATGATTTAGGCCTTGGAAGCTTTGAAAATAGAACCATCAGAACAACAATATTACACATAATGTTTATAAAGACCCATAGATTACAACAAAAATGTCTAGTTTGCTTTAAATCTAAGCAAATAAATCACCTATAAACATGTAACCTAGGGTTAAAGAACAAAAAGAAAGTACTACTAAGGTATAAGAGTCCACTCTGACATCTTCTTGGAAACCCACATGCCTACATGTTTCTTTGGCCTTCCCTCATCATTTACTCAAATACACAATGATAAGTCAAAGCCTTCATGTTTAATCCTGATGGCACAATTCTCTTCTGCTTCTTTATATAATGCATACATACATATATGTACTGTGTGTGTGTGTGTTTATATACATATACATATATATATATGGAAATTTTTCTGAATCCCAATGGTTAAACAAATCAACAATAAGCATTAAATAGGAAAAAGTAGGCCTATATTCAAGGGAAAGAGAACCTGACTGATACTAGATTTTAATCCTCAAAAGTTAGTGCTAGAAGATAATGCAGCAGCATTTATGTTTCATAAAGAATAAGGTTGTTAAGTAAGATTTTGTAGGCTTTCTATATGCAAGATTTCTAAGCTCATTCATGTAAATGGGCAAATAATAGTTATCTTCAGAAATACAATGGATTTAGTGTCTGCATCCCATTTCTGAAAGAAAAAAAATTCTTAAAGTGCATAAGCCAAATGAAAGAATTTATGAATAAAGATAAGGCAAGAAATGAGAAGCATTGGTGTAAATGATTCAGCAGTGAGCCATTGAACCCATAAAATATAAAGTAGGAGTAGTTGATCTAATGTGGTTGCTTCAGTAAAATCTGGGAGGTAGAGTGGAGTAGAAAATCTTGCCTTCTTGCATAGAGCCTGTAGGTATATATTCCATTGATATATAAATGTTAGATATGTAATTTTAAATAGATATTAAAATTTAAATAGAAAAGCTATGTATAAATTCCAAATGACCAGAAAAAGAAAATAGCAAATAGAAAAGTTGACCAAAATAAAAAAAGATGGAAAATTAGAAAAACAAAAGATCAGAAAATACAATAAACAAGCATAAACATAAGAGCAGGAAAAAAAATCAGATATGTCAGCTATCACAATAAATATAAGTTGCTTAAATTCCTCTATTAAGAGACAGTGCTTTGGACTGAGACCAAAAGCAACAATCAGATGGATGCTATTGAGCAAAAAATGTGTTGAATGAAAAGACCCAAGGCATATACAAGGAGATACCTGGCAAGGGACAAAAAAAGAAAAGAGAGAGAGAGAGAGTAGGGCTATCAACAATATAAGATCAAATAGAATGTAATACAAAAAATAATTAAACAGTAAAGAGGCTTTAGAACTATTAGTAAAGTGTAATCATCATCAAAGATGTTTGGGAATACATTGTCTGATGGGTTTTGATGACAGAAATAAAATGTACTAAGTCAGTAGAATTGGTAGAACATGACCTTGTTGATAAGAGCAAGATACTGATAGACACAGACATGATAAAGACTTATTTTTGTGGCTACCAGTGAGTGAGGAACTGGGAGGGATGTGGCAGGAATTTTTTCAGAACACTGCTTTCAGAAAGACTTGAGTTATAAGTAAAAGGACATGTATTGAAACTGTGAGCTTGAGAATACCTGGGGGTGGGGGACTGCCTGACATTTAGGCTTCATGGTCATGACCAGAATAAAGAAACTGAGAGTTCACAGAACCACTGTCCTTCTTCTTCTTCCTGCTATCAGTGTTCTCATGTTGGGCTACAAGTGGTGCAGGCAGCCTGTAGCCTCTGTTTCATTCCCTTTACCTGAGAGCATAGAGCCTGTCCAGAAAGGGTAGTAGGGGGCCAACAGTGACATTAATCTCATCTTTTTTCATAACAGACAGATTCTTGAGACAGTCTAAGTGTCTATTATAGGAGGATTGGTGTCCACAGATGTCCACAATACCTTTTTAAATGAAAAACTGTACTGTGAGCCTAGCCTTTATAAAAAAAATCAAATGAACTTAATAGAAAAAAAAGCTAGATATAAATACACTCAAATATTGCCATTGGTTTATCTCTGCATGCAGTAGTGTAGGTAATTTTTACTTTCTTCTCTATAATTTTTCATATTCTCTAAATTTGGCAACTTGAGTATACATTATTTATCTAGTCAGGAAAAGCTATTTCCATCTTGAAAAAAAGGTACTCTACCTTATCTTTCTCCGAATTCCCACTATAATTTCCTATGCCAACATTTCCTCTAAGGGTGCAGTGAAAGATTGCTTATACAAGATGTTAAATATGTATTTTGAATGAAAAAGAGATTCCAAGGTCACATTTGGGGAAGGCCTAGTTATTCAAGGTTGAAATGTTTTCTTTCTGTACTATGTATTAGAAATTGCAGAGTGTTTGTTATTCTGATGTGCACTGTCACTCTTCATGAAAGGGATATACTACTGTATCATGTTTTCAGACCTCATTGACTATGGAACCTTTTTTTGATATGTGTCCCTTGAGAAACTAGTACTCTGTTGGAAACACTCCAAGACACACTCATTTATCCCAAAATTATTCATTTGGTCATGTATCTCAGATTCCATGCAGGCACTCCTTGGCCTTCAAGATCTGGCATTATTGACTGGGACCTGCCTGGTTGTTCTGTTCAGGATGTCCCAGGCAGTCCCCATGCTTTCTTCTAATTCCCACAGATTATGTGCTCCATTCTCTGGAATCTCCATGCTCAGGGACTACTTCAGCACTGCCCTGTCTTATTCAAATTTGACAGTCAAAAAACTTTTGTGAGTTTTGTCAGCTTCCCTCTACCCTGGTCTACCCATACAAAGGCATTTTTTTCTGAAGCATTAAAAAAAGATTCCTGATGATTTTGTAGGGGAGGTGGTAGAGGGTAGCAGATTTCCCTTGCACAGTTGAGTGCCAACAACTTTCAACATGTATAGGTATCAAGAATTCTTTGGTCTTAACAGCCAAAAAGGATCTTTCTCTGTTATTCTTCTCTCATTTAATGTACAGATGCTGGCCATTCTCTTCCAAACTCCTGGAGTTTATCTTGTTGTCCCTTCTTTTCAAATCCAAGAATTAAACATTTCTTTTCCTGCTATAATTCAAGGGCTTTTTACTTAGCCCTGGCAGCCTCTCTGAAACTGTCTCAGGGTTGTTAAAACTTACCAAGAGGCAGGAGAGGAGATAATATGTCTGTGGGGCTCTTACGTAGGTGAGAGGTCACTTGCTCAGTGCCATTGAGCTGGCATGTCTTCTTGTGTTTCTCATGTGTTTTTCAGGGCTCCCCCATGCCATCTTCAGCATCTGGAATGATGTTGGCTGCTGTCCAGTACTTAGAGCCCATTGCTCATGAAATAATAATTGAAGAAATTAACTGATCTTAATCCTTTTGGTGCTTTGTGGGCAGAAATGCCAGATTTACTTCTCCCCACAGTACCATGAAAAATAGGGCAATTTGGGAGCTTTGGTACAATTTAGGAGAGTTTCAACTCTTAAACTAAAAAAAATTAAATGTAAAACGATCAGCTGTTTTTTCACAGGTATGATAGATGTTGGCGTTATTCAGGTGGCTTGAGCATTTCAAATTTTATGTTAGTAAAAAGAAATATATTCATGTTTACCTCTTTTTAAAATTAATTCTTATGTCATCTAACAAAATAAGGACATAGTTTAAAAAGTCAAATAGCAAATAGGAATACTTAGTAATTCTCTGCCCTAATTTGTCCAGAGACAATTACTTTTGATTCTTAGTTTTTTTCCGAGCATTTACAACATTTCTATAGTAAGATCCTGTTTTCTTTGATTAATCAGTTTTAGACACCATTTTATACTTCTTATTATGGTAACCAGTATTTAGCTTTTTAACCTCACTGTCCCTTCTGCTTTCCTTATCTTACTCCCCATAGTGGGTGTATAAGTTAAGTCAGTATTTGGGTTTAAATTACTGCATATGTAAATATTATTTATTCCAGAGCCATGTAGTGAATTATGAATTATTGACTAACTTACCTTTTTTCCCCTCAAGTTGATACTTTCCTTCCTTTTTCATTTGCTTTATCATTCAGTACCTCCCCTTGCTGTAGCTTCTCATGCAATTTTATACAGTCAGTTCCAGCAAGTAATCTTCCTGTTCCCTTTTTCTTCTTGGATACCTCATTTGCTTATCTTGGGTTGATTGCTTTCCGGGCCTGCTGTACAGCTGTCATCTTGGAATATGCTGTTATTTTTGGAATTCTCTTTACCCATTTTATGGATCTCAAGTCTTCTTCATTCTGGCCTTGCTCCCTTGTTTTGGTGGAGTACATCCTATATTAATTTCATCTAAAAAGATGCCGCATGGTTTCAACATACCTTCTCTTAGCTCACTCTGCTGTAATGTGAGCTAGTGCTGGTCAGTCCCTACACCACAGACCTTTTGTTTTTTTTCTTTTCAGGGAATAGGCCTGCAGAATTCGGCTAGGAGGAATTTATGGATCTGTTTTCAATTGGCCTTCCCAATTCTTTTTCCTTGTTTTAGCTCCTCCTTCCCAATTGTTATATAAATGGCAAAGATGCTCTCACTCTCTTTTGTGTATTGGCCCCTAGGTGGTTTATTTCCTCACTACATATTGAAACCTATTAACTTAAAAGCCTGCTGGTGCTTGGGCACCTGGGTGGCTCAGTCAGTTAAGCCTCCGACTCTTGGTTTCAGTTTATGTTATAATTTCATGGTTCATGTGATTGAGTCCTATGTTGGGCTCTGCACTGACAGCACAGAGCCTGCTTGGGATTTTCTCCTTCCCTCTCTCTCTGTCCTTCCCCTGCTTGCTCATGCTCTCTGTCTCTCTCAAAATAAATACACTTAAAAAAAAAGCTTGCTGGTGCCAAACTTGAAGTTTTAACACATCCAATCATTTTAAAGAATAGCATGAGTAAACAGATCTTTTAAAGATTTTTATTTTATTAAATTTTTTTTTTAGCATTTAGAGCCTCCTTGCTTTCCATAATCTGAAAGACCTCCTTCAGCATCTGGTGGCTGTTGATAAGATCCAACCTTGTAGTTAAAGGCCCCATGCTGCTGCTGCCCCTTAAGCTGTCTGACCCAGAGGCTTTTCACTGTGCTGCTGAGTGACATCGCCTAGATGTATGCGCCCCTCTCTGATGTCCCTCTACCTCTACTCTAGGAGTTCCCTTGCCCTCCTTCCCTCTGGATGGTGGCCAGCTGGCCTTAGGCCCCTGGACAGAGTCATGTTATAAGGCATTTCCATTCTTATGAAACCAGGCATCACCTGATAAAGCGCATTGTGGATTACTGCCTTTTTTGGCCTTTTTCCTTGATCAGCTCCTCAAATCTACATTAACTCAGCTCTGACTCCAGGGATGTCCAGAGAGGCCCGTGCCTGAAACTTCTGGGAATTCTGAGAATTCCCAACTGGTTGTACACCTGGTTCTGTTTTCTGCTGCTTTGGAATTCATCTTTCTCAATTCTGCCAAATCAGTGCCATCTGTCTATCTTTTTCCTAGCTTCCAAAGTTTGTTTGCCATCAATATTTGTTTATCCCTTCCATCAGTCTTTATTCCTTCGTGTTTACCTGGGCTTCTCTCTGGGTCAGTGTCCTTTAGCTTTTCTTACTCCAGCTTTGCTGGTGACAAATCCTGCTCTGATTGTCTGAAACAGTCTTTATTTCACATTTGTTTTTTGAAGGTTGTTTTCTTGGTTATAGAATTGTAGGTTTGTAGTTATTTCCTTTCAGGAAATTATAGGTGGTCTCCATGACTTTGCTTAGAAATTGACTTTCAGTTTTTTTGTTACTTCTTTAAAGGTAATGTGTGTGTGTCCAATTCACCCCTTTGCTGGAATTATTGAATAATTTGTGGTTTGTTATTTTATTTGTTTTGGAAAATTCTCAGCCATATGTCTTCCACACTCTTCTGGGGTGTTTTGTTTTTTTGTTTGTTTGTTTTTGTTTTTTTTTCTCTCTGGGACTCAAATTACACATGTCAGGTCTTTTCATTATGTCTTACATTGCTCTAATATTATTTTTTACTTTTTTCTCTTTATCTTTTAGTTTGGGTACTTGTTTTAATTGGCCTGTCTTGTAGTTACTAGTCCTGCTTTCTTCTGTATCTAATCTGATATTAAACCCATCCACTGAATTATAAATTTTGGGTATTTCTTTTTTTAGTCCTACACTTTTTCTCTTTGATTTTTAAAGCTTTTAATTATCAAGTGAAATTCTTCCTTTCATTTGTTTCGTCCATCTTTTGTTTTCTTGGACATAATGATTCTGAAGGTGCCCAGCTAACTTCATTATCTGGATTGTTTGACAGCCATCCCCTTATGGCAGGTGGGGACTGATGTGTCAGAAGTAGTGTGTAGTCCAGGTGAGCTGCAGTCTTGTTTTGGTAAGTCCTGGCCTTGTGGGGTTTTCAAATGGTACTCTTTTGTATTCTTCATAGACCCTCCCTCTGGGGTTTCTGAATTACAATCTTTATCTTCACTCTGCTTTTCAGTGGCTTTTTGTTAAAGATTTATGTGCTTTACCCTCAGAATTTGGAAAATATCCCAAGGGGTAAGCCAAACCTGTGCTTGCATCCCAAGTCTCTGTGTAAAGCCAAGCCAGGGTTCTCTGGCTTCTGCTTCTGCCACAAATTGGCCAATGCCTCTAGGGTAAGGAAGTTGCAGAGGTTAGCTTCACTCTAGGAGGAAAGTTTTCTTCTCAGTGCAACTGCTCTGAATTTCATTGCTCTCAGCTTCTTTCAAAGAGTTAGTTTCCAGATTTTATCTTATTTTTCCAGTTGTTCTTGATGGGAACATTGATGTGCTGTTAACTACTCCAGCCTACTTAGAAGTAGAAGACCTTAATGACTGTGAACTGCC
Organism: Prionailurus bengalensis; assembly: GCF_016509475.1. NCBI lineage: Eukaryota > Metazoa > Chordata > Mammalia > Carnivora > Felidae > Prionailurus > Prionailurus bengalensis. The sequence continues at coordinate 20,839,821 of NC_057355.1, forward strand.
TTTAAGAAGCATAAGTCAGGCTTCCCTTATGCATAAATAATTGCATCCCTCTAACTGCTCTGACTTATTCAGTAGGACCTTTATGTAGGTAAGACATAGCAATATAAATTTTAAGTAATGGTGCCTGGAACACTGTGTCAGGGAGGATTCTGCATGGTGTCCCCTCTGCACTTGGCCAGGAGTGGTGCTGTGATGGAGGAGTTTTGTCTCCTTGGGTTGTGGGAGGAGGTTGCCCCCTGTTTGCCTTTCCTGTTGAAGGATTCCACTCAGTACTTGACAGACATTTGGACAGAGCTCTTAAAGAAAACGAAAGCACATTAAGTTAAATGCTGCTTTTACACTGGAGAGAGCTGGTGAGCAGGAAGTGTTTGATAAAAGCTCAGGTTTTTAGAGTGCTGTTATTAATGTTTTGATAAAATACTGTGCTCCCTGTGCATTTTTTGTTTGTGTCGTGCATAACTTAAACTTTGCAGTAGACTTCATGATAGCATGTCTTTAAAATGTGTTTGCTGTAAATTCTGAATAAATGATCCCAATCATTATTCTAAAATGTTCTAAATTGCTTCTATTCTTACAGTTGTTAGTATGCCACATATTATTCCATTCTGATTTTTTGCTGAGCAAAACATAATTGCTTTTGTGGAATATAGCTCTATTGATGGTGTAATCAGATATTAAAAATAGTATTGCAGAGTTTTGCAGAAAATACAATTAAAGAAGCAGTGAATGTGTGTGTCTTTCCACTCCTGTTCATAACTATTCTTTTCGGACTAGAGCCATTAGAGAAAATCAAATCTTGATTTGAGATTATTTATATGGAAAATAGCCATGAATTATATTTGTAATATAATACATATTTTAACCATAAGAAAGTTTCTTTTTGTATTCAGATTATTGCACATGGGACTGGGGACTTAAAACAGTCTTTCCTAAGCATGAAATTTCTTCTGTAGTATGTCTTTGCTGTTCAGGAGTGTTGACTCTTTCATGGAATTGGTTAGGCTTCTCAGTGTTGACTTTGAAACTTACTAGATCTGTTTCCTTCAACAGATTATTTCACATCTTGGAGACTTGGTTTCTTTGTCTGTAAGAAGGGAGACAGTGAGCCCCTCCTGAGTTGATGCATAATGAGGTACTCATTGTGATAGTCCTTGGTGAGAGTTGTTCCTTGGGTTCTACTCTTTGAAGCTAACCAAATGCTCTCCATCTCTCCACCTTTCCATGTTTCCCTGAACCACCATTTTAGGCATCCAGGCAAAGGTTTAAAAGCTGTAAGGATGCCTGGGTGGCTCAGTCAGTTGAGCGTCCAACTGTTTATTTCACTTCAGGTCATGATCCCAGGATCATGGGATTGAGCCCTATGCCAGGCTCCTTGCTGAGTGTGGAGCCTGCTTAAAGTTCTTTCTCTCTCTCTCTCTCTCTCTCTCTCTCTCTCTCTGCCCCTTCCCTGCTCTCACTCTTTCTCTCTCTCTAAAATACATACATACATACATATATACATACATATATAAGTGATGATATTTTCATACAGTGGAATATCATTCAGCCATTAAGGTGATATAAATGAATACTTACAGGATGTGATGTCATGATCATGATACATTATATGGTAATGATTATTCACAAGACTATGAGCCATTTTTTAAAAAATCTAGTTAAGTAGAATACAATAGGGTCCAATCTATAACAGAAGTTATGGAAGTGGTGAGAAATAAATTGTTTCCTTTTCTTCCTTTAGCTTGTAGGGCTTTCCAGAAAGCCCCATATATTTTTATATGTTGAACTTGCATTACCTTTGTTATAAAATACAGAGTAAAAGTAAGAACACCGCTGCTTAGGCTGTGCTGCCTCATTGTGGCTACAGAAGTGGACAGGTGTGCAGGTGAGGGGGATGGGTAGTCTTGGGAGGCTGAGTGTCTGCACACCAAGAGCCTTCAGGAACATCACTTATGCCCAGGCCCTTTGCTCAGTTTGGGGACTGCCCACATGAAAAAGGTATGTCCTCTGCCCCCAGGACTTGTTGCATGCCAGGAAAATGGGTACATGGATGGGGTGTGGGCCCTGGTGCCCTGGTACCATGGTTCCGTAGCTTTCTCCTGGGGGACTGCACATTCTGGTGCAGGAAGGGGGAGGCCCAAGCAATTCATTGTGGTGGAGGGACCTGGATGAAGCAGCACAGATAGGCAGGAACTCTCTGAGCCTAAAGATTTGGGACTTAACCCAAAGGCAGAAGAAGGGAAGAGTCTCAGAAGAGGAGAGGGCATGGTCATATGTGAATGGGCATGTGATTCTGCAGAATGGAGAATAGGTTCGAGATGCAGTCAGAAGTGGGGGCAGGGAGATGTGTTGTAGAGCTGTTACTATAGTTCTGGTGGTGAGGTGACAGCCAGGTAGCCAGTATGGGTGGAGGGTAGAGGCATGGGCAGAAGAGGTGTATCAAGTATGAGTTGGACAGTGTGATGTACCTGCTTTGGATAGGATGTGAGCATGAGGGGGGTGTCAGGGAGGGAAGCGGCATAACTTCAGATTTCTGAAAGGCCTCAGACCAAGGTAGGAAATGTCCTGGCTGGGGTGGAGGTGTGATGGCATGGTTGGCACTATTGAGTCAGACCTGCTGATAAGGCATCCAGCAGGTTTCCATAGGCTTGGGGATGTGCACAGGGGCCTGGAAGGCAGAGAGGCTGGGGGAAGAGGTTGGAGACACTCAATGAAGGATGCAGCAGCAGTGAGAATAAGCTGTCCCAAGACAGATCACCTATAGAGGGAAGGAGAAGGGTTGAGGAGATGGGCAGGGGATGTTTCAGGGAGGGGTGGCTGCAGGGACCAGTGGCAAGGAAAGGGGAACAGGACTGGAAAATAGCAGTGGTCCTGACCCCTGCTACCCAGCCCTTGGGGAGGCCACTACATCTATCCAGGGCCATTAGGGGGAGATCCCCTGCATGCTGCCAGCATGACACAGTTGTGCAGGTTCCCCAGCCTCTGTTTGGGGGTCCTAGAAGTATCTAAGCCTGTGGGTAGATATAGACCATGAGTGAAGGGTGGGGGCCGAAGTGTCCCAGCATGAGTCCCTTCAATTGGACGGTCATCAGCAGGCATGGTCCTCACTCCCATGGGATGGTCAGCAGTATAGAAGTGCTCCTATGTCCTCTCATAGAAATCAAGTCCCCCTACCCCCTTCCCCTGTTATCCCAACCCTCTGCCTCCTCTGGGCACCTCACTAAGTTCCAGAAAGAAGACTTACTCCGCACCCAAGTCTCTGTGTATGGCTTGGACAGCTGAAGAGGACCAGGGTTGGTGCAAGGACATAGGGATGCCTGGGGTGGGGGGTAGCACCTGTCCTCCCTGGACTGCAAAGAAATCCTCCAAGGGGCAACTGTGAATGTACAGGAATTCAGGGGACCCTGCAGGATCCAGTCTATAGGCTCAAGGGATTCTGAGAAGGGAGTGTGACTTGGGACAAGTTTAACTCAGAAGACACAGGGTTTAGGAGCATAGCCTCTGGCCCTGAGAATAGGCTGCCTCTAGGAAAACCCAGGCAAAGGCACCTTTAAGGAAAAGTCCTAGATTTTGGAGTTTGCATGAAGTGTGTGGTTTCTAACATTAGTACAGTGGGCCTTTATTCATAATCATTTGGAGATGAAGGAGCAATTTGTCTACCAGGCAGGTTCACTTCCTGTTGTAATTCCAGTGGATTTAAAAGTTGATGCGGGTCTGTGAATTTGCTTACATAATTATACTCTGATAGCTTTTCATTATACTTGATGTGATTTTAATGGAATTAATGTTCTGTATCAACAAATACATTGTTTTTATTGTGCAAAGAGGAGACTTTTAAAAGGAGAGAACCAAAATGATTTGCACGTGGTTTCTATAGTATTCTTTTCCAAACTGGGCAGTATACCTGCCCACTTCATATTTTCTTTCCTGTGTTGGTTGAGGGAAGTAGAAGGGCAGGAGGCTTTTACACACGTTTGGGTACTAGTTGGAATTCATCTTTGAGACTTGCATTTATGTCTTCAGTTCTTACTGTTCTTAAATTCTTCCTATTCTCCATCAAAGAATAGCAGCCATATGGAATTGCCTATGGCCACCTGCCTATGGCATCTTACCTGGCAGACCAGGCCTCCCCACACACACCTTGGATCCCTACCACCTTCTGGACCCTCATCACAGTGCTTGTGATTCTGGTTTCTTGTCTTCTTAGTAAGGCCATAAGTCTTCAGAGACCCTCAACATTTGTTCTGAAGTAAGGGGCCCTCAGTGCAAGTTGGAATTTGGCCCCATCCTCCTCTCCCACCTGTGGAAGGGAGCATTAGAGGGAATTATGTCCCTCTTACCTGGGTATACCCATCCCCTTAGAAGGTAGAATCGGCTGTTGTTAGCTTGTGTTTCAGTAAAGTATTTTTTCTATTATTTATAAAACATGGGAACCTAAAAAGTACAAGGAGGAAGCCAAAGTCCCACTCTACAGAGATGATCATGGCTGTCTTTGGGATCTAGTGCTGATTTCTTTACGTATTTTGTGTGTTTGCATTTGTATTTATTTACTTAATGCAAGGGAAATTATCCTCCCTCCATACAATTTCGTAGCCTGCTCTTTCTTTTCTTCTTTTTCTTTCATGTGGTGTGAACATTTCCACACAGCACTAAATATTCTTCTACAACATGATTTAGTGTCAGCAATTGGAAAAGACCTAATAAATATAAGCAGTTCTCTGTTGCTAAACACCCAGGTCATTTCCCATTTTCAAAATTATAAAGAACACTTTGATTAATACCTGGAATTCTTAGAAGTGGAATTACAGGTTCCAGTGGTATGCATAGTTTAAAATATTCATGATATAATGCGTGCACAGATCAAAGGTTAGTATTTCAGAAAGTTACACATTTAATAGCAAGTGTTTCTTCCCTTCCTCTCTCTTCCAGTTTCCCATTGTCAAGTTCCTTGTGAATACTTCCAGAGAGAAATGTTTATGTATGTACTAGCATCCATCCATTTCTCTGTTTATACAAATGGGATGATTCTATGCACACTGGGCTATATCTTGTTTGTCAATTATTTATGCTTGAGATTTTCCGCAGTAGCATAAACAGATCTACCTCAAATTTCATAATGCATATATTCACGCTCTATGTAAATATCAAAGTTTATTTAACTAGCCCTTTATTGTTACCCACTTGTTACAGGTTTTTGCTGTAAACATCCTTGTGTAAGTGACTTGCCATACCTCTGGTACTGTATCCATAGGCTGTGTTCCCAGTAGTGAAATCATTCAATATAAGTATATGCATTTCCTATTTTGAGAGATTTATGAAATTGCCATGAAATAAGACTACATCATTTTATACCAACACCAATAATATTAAAGAGGAACTTCTTTTTCCTCTGTTCTTGCCACCACTGGGTTTTATCATACTTCACCAAAAAGTTGGCAGCCTGATAAAAAGTATTTGTCGTATTATTTTGGCTTGCTTTTAAAAAATTAGAGTAGGTTTAAGCATCCCTTTATATGTTTATCCTCCATTAAAAATGTGAACATATTTGGCCATATTTTCTATTGAGTGGTTCCCCTTTTGTAATGTTCATTTATTTAGAGAGAGAGAGAGAGAGAGAGAGCACACATGCATGCATGCCAGCAGGGGAGGGGCAGAGAGAGAGAGAGGAAGAGAGAGAATCCCAAGCAGGCTCCATGCTGTCAGCTCAGAGCCCAATTCAGGGCTTGAGAACCATGATCTGAGCTGAAATCAAGAGGCAGTGCTTAACCAACTTAGCCACCCAGGTGTTCCCTTTCTTATTAATTTATATGAACTCTATAAATTAAGGCAATCAACCTTTTGTCTGTTGTATGTATTTTAAGTATTTTTCCCATTTGGAACTGGTCTTCCATTTTATGTTCTTTTTAAACCACAAACATTCATCAGCTCTTACCATGATAAGGCTGCATGAAGAAGCACCCCAAAACTCAGTGGTTGGCAGTATCCAGTCTTTGTTTTCTGCTCTGGTTTGCAGGTCATTGGGGTGGCCCCAATGTGTGCTATATGTCCATTCTGTGGCCCAGGCTGCATTTGATGTTGGGTGGCAGGCAACATGAGATGCCCCGGAAGTCCTGGGAGTGATGGCCACCTCCACCCTGTGTGGCCAAGCAAGTTCCATGGCCAAGCCCAGCATTGGGAGAGGATGAGTACTGTATGCACTCTCTTGGGAGGCTTCCATGTTACCCGTAAGAAGCATGGACTTATGCTTCTAATATGGCGAGGCCCTGGGATTGAGAGCAAAGATCCAGTCTACTATTACATATGGATTCTTTTAATATAAACATTTGAAATTTACTAATCTTTTCTGTGAGGACTCTTGATTCTGTGTCATGCCCAAAACACTGAATTCCTTTCAAGATTGTTTTTAAAAATGCTTCCATGTTCTTCTAGGTCTTTCAGGTTTTAATTTATGATTTACTCTTTGATTACTCTGGAATTTATTTTGGTATAAAGAGTAAGGTAGAAAATAAGTTTTATTTCTTTCCAAGTGACTAACCCATTGTTCCAATGCTTTTTATTGAATAGATTTCCTTTTTCCCTTTATAGTATTTTAATTAGAATTTCATGGACTTTGTGCAATCTTTGGTCTTTCTATTTTAAAAAATGATTTTTGGGGGGGGGGGCGGTGCCTGAGCCTGGGTGGCTCAGTCGGTTAAGCATTTGACTCTTGATTGTGGCTCAGATCATGATCTCAAGGTTCATGAGTTCATGTCCCATGTAGGACTCTGCATTGACAGTGCAGAGCCTGCTTGGGATTCTTTCTTTCCTTCCCTGTCTGCCCCTTCCCCTTCATATTCTGTCTCTCTCTTTCATAATAAATAAACTTTAAAAAAATTTAAAAATGATTTTTTGTATCAAATATGAGGACTTTTATATTCGCAGTAGATATTTAAGATTTTGATATTGTTCTTCCTCATTTCATATTAGTCTTTGTGTTCTAAGTCATTCTGCCTTTTTCCTTGCTGTTATAAATGGAATATTTAATTTCATTCTCTCTTCTAATCAGTCTTTGCATGCATATAGGAAAGCTATTTTTTCTGTAGTTCATGAGCTTATATCCTGACACTGTAATGTGGGCGAATGCTTTAATTTTCTCATCAGTGCAGTGGGGCACAAAAATCACACATGCCTTTTAGGGTTGTCAGGACACAAAGAATTAAAGTATAAAGCCTTAGTAAGTGTATGTCATACAGTCAGTGTTCACTAAATATAAGCAATGTCATAATTTTTAAATATATTAATTTTCTAGCCATATGATTTACTGAATTCTTCTGATTGGCCTCTTATTCTTTTTGATCAGTTTGCTTCAGTGTTCTAGATGGAGAAGCGTGTCATTTTCAAGTGGTAATAATTATGCCCCCTCTTTCCATATTTATAACTTTTTGTTTGTTTGTTTTGTTTTATTAGCTGGTTGTATTAGTTTTCTATTGCTATAGAACAAATTACCACAAGCACAGTGGCTTAAAACAGCACAGGTTTAGTGAGTCTGGAGTTTCCATAGGCCCAGAGTCTGGAATATTTGGGTTTCTGTTCAGGGTCTGAAGGCTGAAATCAAAGTAAGACCAGATGCATTTTCATCCAGAGGCTTGATGAGGGAAAGATCTATTTGCACAGTCCTCAGGTTATTGTGTGGCTGTATGACTGAGTTCCTATTTTCTTGCCAAGTGTGAGCTGGAAAAGATCCAGCTGTTAAGAGCTGCTCTCAAGACACAGCAGCTTACTTCTTCAGGCAGCAGCAGAATCTCCCTCGTGTTTCAAATCTTTGATTTCACGAAGGGCCCAGACTCACAGGGTTTGCCTGATGAGGTCAGGCCCACCCAGGAGAATCTTCCTTTTGATTAACTCAAAGCCAAACTTATTTTGGACGTAAGTGTGCAGAAAAATCCTTTCACCTATGTCAAATACTGTAACCTAACCACAGGACTGAAATTCAACATATTCACAATCCACCCCACACACTCAAAAATAGGGGATTCTATAGGAGGTGTACACCAGAATTTAGGGATCTTGGGGACCTCCTCATAATTCTGCACACCATGCTGGTATTTTCATATTAATTTTAAATATAGGTGGCAATTGTGGGCATTTTTATTTTGTCCTATTAAACTAAGGTGTGTTTTTTTTTTTTTTTTTTTCAGAAAAAAACAGTGATTGAATTTTATCAAATGCCATTTATACCTCTTTGGAATGATAATTTTCAGTTTTGTCATATTAATATGATTAATTTTACTACTGTGTTTCCTCTTACTGAACTATCTTTTCATTCCTGGCATGAACCCCTCGCCTTGTTCTTTATTCTTCTAACTGTATTGCTGACTTCTGTTTTACAACATTTTATTTAAAAATCGTATACCTCTATTTATAAGTAAAATTTGTCTGTTTGTATTCTTGTGATGTTTTACAAGTTTGTAACTATTATGCTGACCTTTGTAAAAAGAATTTGGAAAATTACCTTGTTTTTTCCCTCTGCTCAGAAAAAAATTAAATAGTGTTGGAAATCTCTATACTTTAAAGCTTTTGAAGAATTTGCCTACGGCTGTTTGACCACTTTCCCAATTTCTTGGTGTTTGTAGGTACATTGGTGTTTTGATTTTGGGGGGACTTAATTGTAGTAATTTATATTTTCCTAGAATTGTGATCATCTATGACATCCTAGGTGCTATTGATTGAATGTTTATGTCCCCCTAAAATTCACATGTCAAATCCTTATCCCCAGTGTGATGGTATCTGGAGGTGGAGTCATTGAGAGGTGATTATGTCACAAGAGTGGAATCCTCATGAATGGGATTATTGCCCTTATAAGAGAAACTCCAGAGAGCTCCCTTGTCCCTTCTACCATGTGAGGCCATATGAGAAGATGGCTATCTATAATCCAGAAAGTGAGCCCTCACCAGACGTTGAATCCACTGGCACTCTGACACTGGACAAAGGACACGATCCTGGAGGCATTGCAGGTCTCTGGGGTCCACTACCCCACCCTCAAACAAACAGCACACAATGAATCAAGGCCAGAGGGGCAGGTGGCTGGAGTCTGAGAGGCAGGGAGCAGGGTCAGAGCAGTATGTGGCTGGAGCAGGCATGTACCCTGAGCATGAATCTGCACTCTAAGGTGAGGTGGAGTGGGGAGGGCTCAGACAATTTCCATGCTGAGCCATGAGTTGAGCCCCTTGGAGATTAGTGTTTCTAGATGCTGGATGCTTCTCGGTTACTGGCCGAAGCGTACCTCTCTTGGGGAAAATTTCTCCATTTTGGGTCCACAGAACGTCACTGATTAAGAGCAAGCAATGTGTTGACAACAAAAGACTTCCAAGCCTGCAAGCATCAAAGAAGGCAAACTGCAATAAGTGAGAGTCAACAGAAACAACAAGTGACAGACAGATGCCTTCTTTCACTATACATCTTGGACTCTAGACATCTGCATATGAAATATTTAAAGCAGTTATGGGCAGAATCATACAGATGAGCATGCAGCCAGAAACTATCTGAAGCAAATAGTCATATTTGGGGAAAGATAAAAGCAGAACTTGTAAATACATAAAATATAAACGTTAACATTCTCTAAAGAAATGCAAATGTTCAACAGCTGATGAAACGTCCTTCAGGGAAAATTGGTCATCTGGAAGGCAAACTTAAGGAACTTATTCAGAACAAAATACTGAATGACATGGGTATGGACTATGTGAAGGGAGAACTAGGAGATTTGGAGGATGGAATGTGCATGTGGCTGTTGGAGTCCCTGACAGAGAGACTGTAGGAGAGGTAGTATTTGAAGATATATTGGCTATATAGCTTCCATAACTAATGAAAAATATAAAGTCAGTTTCAGGGGCACCTGGGTGGCTCACTTAGTTGAGCGTCTCTTGATTTCAGCTCTGATCATGATCCCAGGGTCATGGAATCGAGTCCCGTGTTGGGCTCTGCACTAAGCATGGATCCTGCTTAAAATTCTCTCTCTCCCTGTGTCCCTCCCTGGCTCATGCTCTCTGTCTAAAATAACAATAATTAAAAAAAAACATAGTTTCAGAAGCACAGTACATCCCAAAAAGCATAAATAAAAAGAAATCTGCACCTACACATATGCAAAAATCTCAGAACACTAAAGGCAGAAAGACAGTCTTAAAAATCTTCAAAGAGTAAGGACAGCTTCACATTTCAAGGAACAACAGTTAAAAGGACTGCTAGCTTCCTGATGGCAACAGTGGAGGCTGGGGTCACCTGAGTGGCTTGGTTGGTTAAGTGTCCAACTCTTTATTTCAGCTCAGGTCATGATCTCATGGTTTGTGAGTTTGAGCCCTGCATTGGGCTGTGTGTAGACAGTGCAGAGCCTGCTTGGGATTCTTGCTCTCTCCCTCTCTCTCTCTCTCTCTCTGTTTCTCTCCTGCTTGTGCACTCTCTCTCTCTCTCTCAAAATAAATAAATAAATTTAAAAGAAAAAAAACTGTGGAGGCCAGATGACGGTGCAATAGTATCTTCAGACTGTTGAGAGAAGAAACTGTCAACTTAGAACCGTATACCCAGTCAAACTACTTTCCAAGCATGAAGGTGAAGTAAGACATTTCCAGATAAAAAAAAAAACTGGAGTTTACCACCAAAAGGTCTGCACTAAAGGAACTTCTGAGTCAAGGGTTCATACCTTGTGGGATTGCAGTCTAGGGAAGCCTGGGGACCCCATCTCAGATTAAGGTTTTTAAATGTGTACAATGAAATAGGATTACAAAGGAAACCAATTATTTTGAAGTTTTTTTAAATCAAAATATTTTAGGGGGACCTGGGTGGCTCAGTCTGTAAGTGTCTAACTCTTTGATTTCAGCTTAGGTCACGATCTCACAGTTTGTGGTTCGAACCCTGCATTGAGCTCTGTGCTGACAGCACAGAGCCTGTTTGGACTATTTTAAAAAATGTGTTGTAATAATACATTTGCTACTTTATTAACTCATTAAATAACAAAATCCAGTTGCAGGTGTAGTAACTACCCTAATTTCAGAGTAAAGAGCCCTGGTGAAAGGCTGCATCTCACAAGGCATAGCCAGGACAAATGAGTTTGGTACCAACCAGTATATGAAGTAATTTGCATCAAAGAAACATTCACTGCAGAACAGACTATGTTGCATTTCACTTGGATTTCCTTTTGACTCCTGGGTTATTTAGAATATCTTAAAACTTTTAACTTTTTTTCTTTTTTTCTTTCATGGGGCTATCTTTCTAATCATTTATAGTTTTGCTACTATACAGTGAAAGAATGAAAGCTATAGAATTCTTTTCTATTATGGAGGAAGTAGGCTGAGAAGGAGAGTGGCTTTCCTTGTTGACATTTTGAGTTTGATGTATTGATGCAGGCTCCAGTGGGAAGTGGTGTGGAGAAAGTCAGAACCACAGGTGAGCGTGATGGTTAGGAGAGAGAATGGTGGGTTGGGAATTGTTCTGAAGGAAGGAGGAAGAAGCCATGGATATGGGGTGGATATGAAGATGTATGTTTCCCAGAAGGGAGTTGAGATGGACATCGAAGGCTGAGGGTTTGCATGCTGGAGTGAGCCATGCCATGTGGCCCTAGGGAGACTCAGACACACAAAACCACTCAGAAAAGAAAATGTAAGTAGAATAAAGTAGGAGGTTCAGCCACTCCATGAATCAGAAGACTTTTGCATAGCACAGGTCTGACGTCTGAAAAGCTTTGAGAGATGGGGTCAGTAGACTTTTTTCATTCGGGGCAACTCAGAATATTATTTGCTCCATTTTTTTACAACAACAGTTCTTTTTCTAACGCTATGAACCCTGGCTTCTTAGTGGTAAATTGATACCACTGTAGCTATTAGGCACACCTGCCATATGTTTTCGTGAAAGAATTTAATTGACTTTCAAGTCTGCATTCTAGAAGGACTTGCTTCCCTACCTAAAATGTTGCATTACCATTTGCCTTTGAACCAGGAATGAAGCTCCAAAGAAAATTCTTGATTTGGGGCAATGAAAGAGGACAGGATTTAAAGAGCTAATTTATTCCAGGCCTCTGTGTTCAGGCAGTAATACCAATCAAACAGGAAGACCTTTGGCTCTAAAGATGCCATTACTTCCTGGCAGTCTATTATCCCCTTTCATCACCCTCAACAGCAGGAAATTCTGTCTCATTTTTAATATTATCTCTTGCCTCTATTTAGGCTGGGTGGGAAGTGGAGAAAAAAGTGGGTTGGTGTCCTTTTAACAACTTGCAGGTGCTTGAAAAGTTAAGTTCCCCTCTCTCTGAACAGTATCATGCCTTTCCCTTTTTTTTTTTTTTTGGTCTTTTCTTTCACAGCCACTTAATCATATGTTACTCTTCTCTGACCCTCTTAAATTTCTTCATATTCTGTGTAAACTGTGGACTTTGAATAACAATATTGGCAAATTAAATGGGACAAAGGTTTCACGAGCTGCAGTAATTTCACGGCTAACTAGCTCCATGACCCCGTTCCTCACCAGAGTGGAAAAAAATAAACCTGAGGAATTACTGAGCTGGCGGAACATGCAACATAATTCTCACCAGTAGCTGGAATTGAGCAAAAAAATAGTTCAAACTCAGACCTGATCATTTCTGGGCAGAGGTACACTCCATTCTTCTCTGTTGCCAAGTGGACCAGGAGGCATCCTCAGGGAGGAGGCACTGTGGCACCTAGGCTTTGAAGACTCTCCTCCAAGCCATTCTCCATTCTCCTGTGCCTCCCTCCCTTGTTAGAGCGGGTACCGATGCTTCTAGGTCAGAGGAGCAGGGAAATCAGCTTCTGGTGGGGGGAGACACGGGGAAAGGGTGGGCATTTGGAAACAAGAATCCAATATTGCACTCTGATTGTATTAGTGTATTAATAAGCTTGAGCTGCCATAACAAAGTACCATAGATTGGGCAGATTAACCAACAGTTAAGTTAACCTCACATTCTGGAGGCTAGAAGTCTGAGATCAGGGTTGAGTTCTGGTGAGGACCCCCTTCCTGTCTTGCAGACTGTCAAAACCTCACTGTGGGGGAGCTTGGGTGTCTCAGTCGGTTGAGTATCCGACTCTTGCTTTTGGCCTAGGTCATGATCTCATGGTTTGTGAGTTCAAGCCCTGCCTTGGGCTCTGTGCTGATGGCATGGAGCCTGTCTGGGATTCTGTCTCCCTGTCTCTCTCTACCCCTCCCCTGCTCGCTTTCTACCTCTCTCTCTCAAAAATAAACATTAAAAAAAAAACTTCACTGTGTCCTCACATGGCCTTTCCATGGTGTGTGCATATGGGGAGAGAGAGAGAGGGAGAGAGATCCTTCTCGTCCTGTACAACCACCATCCCATCATGAGGGCCCTACCCTTACAACCTAATCTAACCCTAATTCCCTGCTAAAAGTCCTACCTCCAAATACCATCACATTAGGGGTTAGGACTTCATGTGGATTTGGGGAAGACACAAACATTTAGTCCATAGTAAGTAGTTTTCTATGTTGTGTAGCAAACTTCCACAAACTTTATAGCTTAACACAACACCATTTAGTTTCTTAGGTCAGGAGTCTGGACATGGCTTAGCTGAGTCAACTGGTCAGGGTCTTACAAGGCTGCAGTCAAGGTGTTGCCAAGGTAGCATCATTTTAAGAGGTGCTAGGTAGGAGTGTAAATTATATTGATAATTACCATAATTTATCATTGATTATCATATTGATAATCAAGGCTACAGGTCATCAGGGATCATCTCAGGATTTCCATGCCCCACTGAGTCTGATGATTTTTTTTCCTTTGTATAGGGGAATTGAATCCACCCTCAATTACAGTTATTAATGATTCTTAGAAATGTAGTTTTCCCCAGTAAAGCAAATTGTCCATATTTATTGGAAATAAAATTATTTGAGGGAATTCTTAGAATGATAACTTTATGATGGAAGTAAGGAAAGTCAAGAATTCATACTGTGGCCTTAGTTAAGTGATATTCACTTCCTTTGTGTTTATAAATGCCTGCTCTTTGGAGATTTGTGGGTTTCCAATAATATTTCTGTTACGAGTCACTTGGTCACTATAGACATTTGATACTTTAAAAACTTCAGCTTAGGAGAGATCAAAGAGTTCTGTCTGAGCTTATTAAACATGCCTTGAGAGATCTGGTCATAGTTTAGGGATTTAGTGGGGCCCCATGTACTCATGAATTCAGAGGCCCTTCCTGAGTGAGGAGGCATTGGGCCATGTCTTAAAGAATAGGTAAAATTTTATATGGTGGAAGTGAGAAGTAGAAGGCAGAGTATAAAAGGACATTTTCTGGGAGGCATGCTTTCCCATCCTCTATCCAGGTTTTGTCTGGATGAGGCTGGTGTTGGTGTGAAGGGAAAACGGAGGACACTCTTTGGAAGTCACATCCTAAGGAGATGGCAGGGTCAGAGCCAGCTGGGCCAAACCACCTCCAGGATTTGGGTTTTAGTGACCAGGAGGAGGGATGCCACAGTGTCAGGAGAGATGACAAGAGGGAGACTGTGTTGGATACAGATGGGAAAGAGAGAGGTCATAGGCATTGTGGAAGAAGAACAAGGGACTGGGCTCAACAAGACACAGGAGAACAGTAGTCAAGGGTTTCTGTACAGGTTGCAGCTGGGGGGCATCATGAAGAGAGATTTGGGAGATGGGAAGATGTTTGTAAATAATATTGTCAATATTGACTTATTTGCAGGATGCATGCATTGAAGAAAAAAAATATATATGACATGCTTGGGAGCGGAGTGCCCTGTTGAGCTCTCTCTGATTCATGTGTGTGTGTGTGTGTGTGTGTGTGTGTGTGTGTGTGTGTGTGTGTGAGAGAGAGAGAATAAAGTTCACAAGTCTTTCCTATGAAAGACCAGATGTGTTCCTATGAAAGACCAGATGTCCAGATGTGTTTGGAAACCCACCTGAGGCTGGTGCAGGGTGTGAGAGAGACTGTTGGGTCTAAGACTTGGCCTCACCCACTGAAGAAGTGTTTGCCAAGGGGACCTTGGGGGTCTATTCAGCCAGATACTCTCTTCTGGGGACTGATTCAGTCCTTTTGGAATTCCAGGGGGAAATGCACCAAAGCCCTCCATCCCAGGGCCCAACTGCCTGGTCCATACCCACAGCAGAAAGTTGGGGTGATTTATCTTTACAAAAGACCTTGTAAGAAAATCCCTTACTTGTAGTGGGGCCTCCCAGCATATTTCCCTGTCAAAGGGGGAGCTGCAGCCCTCTCCTCTTTATTGTGTGTGGTTGGTTGTTGGCCTGTCTCTGGAATTTGCATCTGAGCGACCAGAAGGAGGGGTGCCATTGTGGGAGGTAGAGAGGATAAGAGGGAGACTGGGTTGAGGAGGTAGAAATTTCAGGTGCATTTTTGGACATGTTGAGGTGGAGAGTGACACCATGAGCAGTGCTCGGCAGGCAGTGTGATTCCGCAGTCAGGGACCGACCTGCAGGAGGTGTTGGTGGATAGTGTTAGAGGATCCCCAATGACAGATGGCTCAGGCAGAGCCGGAGCCTGAGTAGAGGTCTTGGGAAGTGGGAAGGGGAGGGAGATGTGGAAGGACAGCATGGAGCAGAGGATGGCAGCCAGAGAAGGGAGAGTGTCAGGGGAGTGACACAGAGCCTGGAGGACAGTGTGCCACCCATAGGTAGATGTGGTCAACCTCCTGTCTTCAAGCCGAGATCGCTGTACTTGTGTGTTGCACTCAGGGACCCCTTAGGTGACCTTGGGAAGTGTGTCTGCCAGTGGCAAGGGCTGAAGCCACACTGTAGTGGGGAGAGAGCGGCTGTGTCTCTCTGATCTGTCTGCCCTGCCTGGACCCAAGGAGACTGGGAATTTCAGGATCAGCATCCAGCGTCTGCCTCAGGGAATGTGGGCTTGGAGCAGCCTGAGGGAAAGGTTGGCCAGGAGCTGAGGGGTGGTTCTCCTGAGAACAGAAGACAGGAGGGTGTTCCTGTGGTTAGGGCTACCCAGAGGGGAGGGGCCAACAGAGGGGAGTGGCTGCCAGAAGATGTTCTGGAGGAGACAGCTCTGTGGGACCTGGGGCAGCAAAGCCTGGGGTGCTGGCCTGGGAAAGAAGCGAGCAGCTCAGAGTCAGCATGTGGAAAGCCGGGACCTCATCTGGTGGCACCCCTTCCTGGTGAGGTGGGAAGCTGGCTGGGGACCAAGCGAGTCAAAGGGTAGAGGGGGGCCTGGTAGGTCTGCTGTACCCAGCACCCATGCACAGAAGGCATGCGCTCAGGTGACATGTAAGGGGGGTGGCTCTGCCTTTTCCCAAAGTAGTGTTTTCAGTCCTCTCTGTGATTTTTAAGTCACAGGGCTAAATGACTCACAGGACCAGAGGGGAATAAGTGCCCGATGGAGACACTTTCAGAAAGCACATTTGTTCTTGGGCCTGTCCATAAAGAACATAAGTGACCTGTCAGGACCTCCTGGTGGTCTCAGAGGCCCGTGTGCTGCAGGCTCTGAACGTCTGGATGGACCACACGCCTCATGGTCACCCAGCTCATGTATGTGGGCCATATTCTAGAAGTCATCCTTCTTTGGGTTGATCAGCTAATACTGTGTTTTGATCATCTGTTAACGGATTCCAAAGAGTCTTACCTTCCTGCACTGTCTGTCCTTCCAGGTGCTGCTGTCAGGACTCATTGGCGTCGTCTCCTGGAAGAGGCCTCTCTCCCTCGTGGTAAGTCCGCACGCAGTCTCCATGCCCTCCCCGTGGAGATGTGAATGCTTTAAGGGCAATGGCAAAGAATTCTGGCTCTGTGCAGAAAACAGGATGCAGACCTTCATGAAACTGGCACTTGTCAATGCAGATGGGCACGTAGTTAACAGCCACCGTGCATCTTCCCTCCGTACATCTGAGGGTAGCCCTCAGGTGTCTGTCTGAGATGCTCATGTGCCATCTTCGCGATGGTTCTCTTTGGGTGCCCTCCTCCAAGGACGTGCCGGGAACAAAGACATTGTAAGAAGTGTAGATGCAAGCGTTTTCTCTAGGTGTATGAACACGTTCGTGCATATACATATGCATGCGTATGACCACAAAGGCAGCACATATTTTATCAGAGTTCAAGACATGTTGGCTGTTTGTATGTTTTGGAGACTGAAACTTGGGAGTGTAAGAGGAGACATTTATTTGAGTAGACGAGTGCAGGGGTACCACTTGAACCCTTTCTCTCATTGCTATGTCACTGTGTTGGGGAGGAGGGGCAGGCCTCACGGGGGATGGAAAGGAAATGATGGTTTTTCTCTCTGAAAAGTACCCCAAGCAAATTCATGTCTATTGATTTGTATGCGTGTTTTTCTCAGTGTATGCATTAATATATTTATGCGTCCGTGTCAGGACCAGACGAAGAGGTTTTCTAGGTTTTGATGGATAATGAAAAAACATGGTGTGGCCTCTTTGTCTTTTGTAGTAATCAATTATTTAAAATCCCTTCTTTAAGTGATTAGATTTGGAGATAATGACATGTACTAAATATTAATGGAAATAGAAAAAACCCACAAGTCTGCCTGTTGTAAACACCTCCTCCTCATGAGAGTTACCAGGGCGTCCTGAAGAGGCATGGGGAAGAGAAGGAGTGGCATTAATTCAGTGAGCCTCTTCTCCTATGACCCATCGAGAAATTTTCTTTGCAAAAAAAGGTGTTATTTTTTTATGTAAAAAGTTTAAAACATGCATAAAAGTAAGAGAGGCTAGTATAATAAATCCCCATGTAGCCCCCATCTGTCTTCCATAAAGATCAACACTGGCCTGTCTTGTTTCATCCAAGCCCCTTGCTGGAGTATTTTAAATTTTTTTTTCAATGTTTATTTATTTTTGGGACAGAGAGAGACAGAGCATGAACGGGGGAGGGGCAGAGAGAGAGGGAGACACAGAATCGGAAACAGGCTCCAGGCTCTGAGCCATCAGCCCAGAGCCTGACGCGGGGCTCAAACTCCCGGACCGCGAGATCGTGACCTGGCTGAAGTCGGACGCTTAACCGACTGCGCCACCCAGGCGCCCCATTGCTGGAGTATTTTAAAGCTAATGCCAGCTAATGTATCAACAAGCTGACTCTTATGCAGAGGGAAATGGTGGTGGACACACCAGCTGTGGGGCCTGATGTCCTTTGGCTGTGCTTTTGGGTGTCCTTTAGGGACATGGAGGGACAGCTTGCTCCGTTCCTCGTCACCTGTCCTCACAGTGCAGGCAGAGGAAGGCCTCTGACACTGGATGCCAAACAAGAAGAAGCCACAAATCCTTTGGGTGGGTGTATGGGCAAAAAGACAAGAGGAATGGCACCCATCACTCAGCCACCCTTCACGCCTGCCCCCACACCTGGCCCCAGGATGGAGTTTCTCATGAGGTTGCGCATTTTATTCTGAAGGATGCTGTGCAGTTTATAGCTGACAAGAAGTCAGGACTCCTTATGGATGTGGCTCAGGTGTGTCCTGGGGAAGCCAGAGCAGTAGGGTGGGGTGTTAGGGACTCACCCTAGGAAGCAGGATAAAACACCAGACTGGGATACCACAGCAGAACTTTCAAAATGCCTGTCCACTAATCCCTGTCCGTTGGTGTAGAACCAGCTGCTCTCTGGGCAATGGTCAGCGTTTCCTCCCATTGATTTATTTCTGCCCAAGGCCCAGATAGAAGAGAAGGGGTTCCCCTAGTTTGACTGACCACTTTCCTTACTTAGGTTTGTAAGGGGGGGGCTTAGGATAACACTAGGTGCTATAATAAATCCCAGACTTTCAGTGGCTTAACATGACACAACTTTGCTTCTCAAGTGGGCATTCCAGGCAGTGGCCATTCCTCATCACGGGTGATCCAGAGACCCTGGTTGCTTTCATGTGGGGCTCTACAATTTCCTAGGCCTATGGAGTCAGCTGCATTTCAGTGGAAGAGAAAATAGTGGAGGAGGCTCTGAAGATGACCTTCATTACCCAACACAGAGCCTGTCACATGGCCCTGTCTGGCTGGGAAGGAAGCTGGAAAATTAGTTCCTTCCCAGTCAGGCACTTCCCAGAGGCAGCTCCATACTATGAAGAGGAGGGCAGTGATTTTGGTAGACGGTTGGTTGTCTCTACCATAAGAACGTTCTTCTACTTGTGTTTACCAGGACAATCTAGTCTTGATTCATTAGTAAATCTCATTCTCTAGACTCAGCTAGAATGGCTTGAAGTCTTGATTTAAATAATTCTTTTATCCCAAGCTCCTGCTTCTGTCTTGTACCCTAATCATAGTGTTTCCTTCCTTCTGGGGGTATAAAGCTAAAGAAGCTACCATGAGTATTCTGGTTCATTTCCAGGGGATACATCACCCTCTGCCCCCACTAACAACCTCTCTGAAAGAGGCTGTCTCCCATGGGGTGGTTGGAAGAGGCAGTGCTGGGCCCTACTGCTCCAGGGCCTGCGTAGCCAATGCCTGACACCTTGCAGGGGTTGCTGGGTGAGGACAGCAATGCGTGGGCCGTGCTGATGGCGGGATTTTGGTTCTGTCATTGGTTTGCTGGCAATATCTTTTCCTGTGAAGGGCTGGTGCATGTGTGCCAAACCTAATCTCTGCTGCATCTCCTTTCTTTTTCAATACGATCTTACATGACAGAATGGGATGAAGAAGGGTTTACTTCTTGCCCGGAGTGACTGATATGCTGGAGGGAAGCCTCAGTTAGGAAAAGGGAAGGGAGTGAGGCAGCAGGCTGTCTGAGAGCAAGGGGCAGGAGACTGTCCCTTCCAGGCTGGTGAATGTGATGCCAGAGAGAGGAGGATGAAAATTTCTGCCTGGTATTTTATAAGAGCTTTTCATATGCCGAAAACTAGTGATAGCTATCTCAGTAGAGAATATGTATTTTTGCATTACTGTGGTTCTTTTTTCTTTTTTTATTGAAGCATAATTAACATACAGCCTTTTTTTAAAGTTTGTTTATTTTGACAGATAGTAAGAGAGAGCATGTGTGCGTGCAAGCAGGGTGGGGCAGAGAAATAGAGGGAGAGAATCCCAAGCAGGCTCTGCAGTGCCAGCATGGAGGCTGATGTGTGGCTTGAACTCATGAATCTGTGAGATCGTGAGCTGAGCTGACTGAAATCAAGAGTCAGATGCTTAACTGACTGAGCCACCCAGGCACCCCAATGTACAGTGTTAATACTAGTTTCAAATGTACAATATAATGATTCAACAATTCTTTATGTTACTCAATGATCATCATGATAAATGTACTCTGAACCCCCTTCACCAATTTCACCTATCCCCCCCCCAACTTCCCTTCTGCAACCACCCGTTCTCTGTTTTTAAGAGTCTTGTTTTTTGTCTCTTTTTTTTCTGTGTTCATTTGTTTCTTAAATTCCATGCATGAGTGAAATCATATGATATTTGTCTTTCTCAGTCTGACTCATTTCACTTAGCATTATATGCTTTAAGTCCATCCGTATTATTGCAAATGGCAAGATCTCATCCTTTTTTTATGGCTGAGTAATAGTTCTTTGTGTGTGTGTATACCACTTTTTCTTTCTTTGTTCATCTTTTGATGGACATTTGGGTTGCTTCCATATCTTGGCTATTGTAAATAATACTGCAAAACACATAGAGATGCATATGTTTTTCTAATTCAGTCTTTTCATTTTCTTTGAGTAAATACCCAGTAGTGGAATTACTGGATCATATGTATTTCTATTTTTAATTTTTTAAGGAACATCCATACTGTTTTCCACAGTGGCTGCACCAATTTACATTCCTACCAGCAGTGCACAAGAATTCCTTTTTCTACACATCCTCACCAACACTTGTTTTCACCTCTTTTTTAGTCTAGTCATTCTGACAGGTGTAGGGTGATATCTCATTGTGGTTTTGATTTGCATTTCCCTGATGGTTACTGATGTTGAGAATCTTTTAATGTGGCAGTTGGCCATCTATATATCTTCTTTTGAAAAATTCTATTCAGGTCCTTTGCCCATTTTTCAATCAAATTTTTTTTTGGCATTGTATATATAAGTTCTTTATATTTTGTTAATATTAACCCCTTACCAGATATACCATTTTTAAATATCTTCTCCCATTCAGTAGGCTGCCTTGTCATTTTGTTGATGATTTCCTTCACTCTGCAAAGGTTTTCATTTTGATGTAGTCCCAATAGTTTAATTTTGCTTTTATTTCTGTTGCCTGAGGACACATATGTAGAAAAATGTTTCTGTGGCTGATGTCAAAGATATTACTACCTAAGATTTCTTTTAGGAGTTTTATGGTTTCAGTTCTCACATTTAGGTCTTTAATCCATTTTGAGTTTATTTTTCTGTATGGGTAAGAAAGTGGTATAGTTTCATTCTTTTGTATGTAGCTGTTCAGTTTTCCTAGCATTATTTGTTGAAGAGACTATCTTTTCCCCATTTATGTTCTTGCCTCCGTTGTCATAGGTTAATTGACCATATAATCATAGGTTCATTTCTGGGCTCTGTATTCTGTTCTATTGATCTGTGTGTCTGTTTTTATGTCAGTACCATACTTTTAGTTTTGATTACTACAGCCTTTGTAGTATATCTTGAAATCTGGGATTGTGATACCTCAGCTTTCTTCTTCATTCTCAGGATTGCTTTGGCTAGTAGGGGTCTTTTGTGGTTCTATACCAATTCTAGGATTATTTGTTCTGGTTCTGTGAAATTGTTGTTGGTATTCTGGTAGGGATTGCATTAAATCTATAGATTGCTTTGGGTAATATGGACATTTTGACAATATTGGTTTTTCCAATCCATAAGCAGGGAATATCTTTCCATTCGTTTGTGTCATCTTCAATTTCTTTCATCAGTGTTTTTTAGTTTTCAGAGTACCATTCTTTCACCTCCTTGGTTACATTAATTCCTAGGTATTTTATTTTATTTTTTTTTTTGGTGCAGTTGTAAATGGGATTGTTTTCTTAATTTCTCTTTCTGCTACTTAGTTATTGGTGTATAGAAATACAACAGATTTCTGTATATTGATTTTGTATTCTGTGACTTTGCTGAATTCAGTTTTTAGTTTTAGTAGTTTTTTGATGGAGTCTTTAGAGTTATCTATATATAGTATCATGTCATCTGCAAATAGTGAGATTTTTATTTCTTCCTTACTAATTTAGATGTCATTTATTTCTTTTTCTTGTCTGATCATTGCAGCTAGGACTTCTAGTACTATGCTGAATGAAAATGGTGACAGTAGACATCCTTGTCTTGTTTCCAATCTTAGAAGGAAAGCTTTCAGTTTTTCACCATTGAGTATGATGTTAGCTATGGGTTTTTCATGTAAGGCCTTTATTACGTTGAGGTATGTTCCCTCTAAACCTACTGTATTGAGAGTTTTTAACATGAATGAGTGTTGTACTTTGTCAAGTACTTTTTCTGCATCTATTGAGGTGCCCATATGATTTTTATCCTTTCCCTTACTAATGTGATGTATCGTATCAATTGATTTGTGAATATTGATTTTTGCATTCCTGGAATAAATATCACTTTATCATGATGAATAATTTTTAAATGTATTGTTGGCTTCAGTTTGCTAATATTTTGTTGAGGATTTTGCATTTTTGTTCATCAGTGGTCTTGGCCTGTAGTTTTCTTGCTTTCTTGCTTTCTTGCTTTCTTGCTTTCTTTTTGTAGTCTCCTTGTCTGGTTTTGGTATCAGGTAATGCTGGCCTTGTAGAATGAATTTGGAGGCTTTTCTTCCTTTTCTATTTTTTATAATAGTTTGAGGAGTGTCTCCTATGATTGAGATAATCGTCTTTCTTACATTAAACTATGAAAGGTTCTACATTATGCTAGATTGCAATTAGGAATCAGATTATATAGCTCTGATTTAAGTAATTTTTGAAAGATTCAGTGAAATATCTTGTGATTGCTTATATATCAGTAATGGAACTAGCTTCACACCTAATCACAGGCAGTATATATATTTTTTTTAATTTTTGAGTGAAGTAGTACTGAGATGGCCATTAGATTAATTGTGTCAACTAATACTGTTGGGAGAGTAATAAGCATGAGGCTAAAAACATTTTTTTAGAATTCATTTTTATAAATAAAAAATTCCATTTATTTTGTTCAATTTTTTTTAAAGCAAAGTAAATCTATTTTTAAAAGCACTGATTTGTAGGACGATGAGTATCACATGGATCCATTGATGTATTTAGTGCTGTTTGAATTTTGTATTATAGTTTTTGAGGAGTCTAGCTTTTTGATAGTGGTTTACTTTTGTGAAATTTTATCAACCAAGATGGGAATGTGTATCAGTGAAGGTTTAATTAAAGAAATAGAACTTCTAGGAGCCAACACCTAGCATCTCTATGAGTCATACTCTTCTAATCACTTCTTTGGCCCCACTGTCCATTACAGTAACCACACTCACCTGGTCTTTGGTGATAAAGTGCTGCCACTTGGTCCCTGCCACCCTAGAATCCAATAATCCTTATTGCATTTAGGGAACCCAGTTTGATGGTACTGACATTGACACTCGGATTTCTGACTTACAGAGAAGAGTCACCACAAAGTTCTTCAAGGATGCTGGAGTTCCTCTCACAGATTTCTTATAGTTGTGGTGAAAGATGTATTCTCTGGATCTTCTGGGGTGGGTGAGCAAGTCTTATAGGATCAATGCACTCTTATCATTCCAGTCTCCCTAAGCCTTTAGATCTCTTCCTCTTGTGGTATACTATGGAAGTCTGGCTTTTCAGCTTCATTTAGTGTAGCCCACCTTTGGATTCATATGTCAGCTAACCAAACAAACTGAGCTTTTCTTAACTGCCACAGCTAAACATTGAATGCCAGAATCTCTGCTTAGCTGGTAGCAATAAATCTGGCCTGATTCTACTGTATATTTCTTCTATCTTGATCCTCCACCATTAAGAGTAAGTCCTAACATTGTCCCTAGCTGTGAGACAGTTTCCAGACTGCTGCACAGGTAGGGGAAACTTGGGCAGAACCTGGTACACTTGCTGAGTTAAGGAGAAGAAGGTGAAGGTCTAGGGATCCCAAGATGGCTAGAGTTCACAGAACAAAGTACCACAGAGGAGAGACTTCCATAGACAGAGAGTTTTGTAGGTCTGCAGAGGATCTCCAATGAGTATTTAGCTGACATTCATCAGCTCTTGCATGGGAAGAAACTACCTGAGGCTAGGAAAGAATCATCTGAGCAGATTAGAGGGAACAGAGCAGGCATAAAAGCAGGTTTTTCCTACCAGGCAGCCTGGAATACCTCATGATTCACTGGGGCAGTGAGTAGAATACTCAGAAGAATCTTGCCTCGGTATGGGGATTAATTAGCTCCAGAGTACATGTTGCTTCAGTCCTTTCTGACAAATCTTAAAAGAAAGATCCAAAATAATCAAACCATTTCCAAGTAATTTAACTGTGTCCCAGAACAAAGTTCAAGAATGTTCAGTACAAAACATCCAGCACCAACAAGATAATAATCACAATGTCTGGCATCCAATCAAAGATTACTACACATGCCAAGAAACAGGAAAATACAACCTGAAATGAGGAGAAAAATAAACCAATTTAAACTGATAAAAAAAAACTTACCCACATGTTAAAAATAGCAGACCAGGACATTAAAACAGTTATTGTAACTGTATTCCAGATGTTCAAAAAGTAGAGACAGGAAGGTATAAAAAATACCCATTTGAACTTGGAGTGATCAAAATTACAAGGTAAGAGAGAAAAGATTCCCTGGATGAGATTAATGGCAGATTCAATAAGAGAGAAGAAGAGTTTAGTGAACTCAAGACATTGCAATAGAAATTATACAAATGTAGAACATGGAAAAAAAAGAATTTGTGGAAAATGAAAGGAGCATTAGTGAGCTATATGGGACAATTTTAAGAAGCCTAATATATGTGAAATGGGTGTCCCTAAAGGAGTGGGGATGGACATAAAAAATATTCAAAAATAAGAGAGTAGATCTTAAAAGTTCTTATCATAAGAAAAAATATTTTGTGACAAGGTGTGGTGATGAATGTTAACTAGACTTACTGTGGTGATCGTTTCATAACATACATATATCAAATCAGTATGTTGTATGTCTGAAACTAATATAATGTTATATGTCAGTTGTATCTCACTTTAAAAAAAGAAATAATAGCCATGTTTTTTTCCCCAAATTGGATAAAAACTATAAACTCACAGATCTAAGAAGCTCAATGTACACATAGAGCAGGAAATATGAAGAAAAACATATCAGCATATTGTGGGATTTTTAACATATGTAGAAGAAAATTTGTGAAAAAAAGAGTATAAAGGTGAGGAGGTGGTATACAGTGTAAGACTCCTAAAAGATATGTGCAGAAGTATGTCACTTGAAGGCAAACTGCTATAAGCTAAAATGTATACTATAAACTCTAAAGCAACCACTGAAATAAAAAAAATGAAGAGTTGGCTAATCCACCAAACATGGAAATAAAATGGAGTCATGCAAAATATCTAATTATCCCAAAGAAACCAGAAAAAAAAAAAGAAAAAAGAATAGAGAATAGATGAGACAGAAATAAAACAAATAGCAAGATTTTATTACCCATTTGAATTTCTTTGAATTGCTTGTTCATTTGTTTTTTCTATTGTCTGTAAGACTGTTTGCTTGGTATTCAGAATTTCTTCACACAGTAATTCTTTTCTGCTTTAAGTGGCTAATATTTTATTCTGGCCTGTGGTTTGTCTTTGTCTTTTTAGTTTTAATGAAGTGTCTTTTAAAAATATATAGAATTTTTAGCTTTTTATCTCCCAAACTCTGTTGTTTTTGTTTTCTTATGCGGTGTTTATGCTTGCTTACTTTCAAAGATCTCTCTTGCCCCACAATTCTGAAATTATTTTCCTGTGTATTTCTAAAACACTTATAGTTTCACTTTTTTATGTTTAAGTAATAGATCCCAAACTTACTTTTATATATAGTACGAAGTAAAGCTCTAACTTTATCTTTTCCAAATGGATAATCATTCCTCCAGCAGCAATTGTTGAATGTTCAATATTTCTCCTCACATGTGAAGTGTCATCCTCCTCCCACTGCTGTGGACATGGGTCTGTTAATGAATCTCTGTTCTGTTTCATGAGTCTGTTGGCCCATTTTTTTTAAGTTTATTTTGAGGGAGAGAGAGAAAGAGAGAGCAGAGGAGGGACAGAGAGCGAGGGAGAGAGAGAGAGAGAGAGAGAGAGAGAGAGAGAGAGAGAGAGAGAGAGAGAGGCGGGGAGAATCCCAACAGGCTACTTGCTGTCAGTGCAGAGCCTGACACTGGGCTTGAGCTCATGAACCATGAGATCATGACCCGAGCCAAAATTAGGAGTCGGATGCTTAACCGACTGAGTCACCCAGGCACCCGTGTTTAAGCCAAATACAATAATGTTTTAATTAGTCTAGCTTTATATTAAGTCACTCTTTTATTTTTTCATAATTTTCTTTGCTACTTCTGTGTGTTTTCTCCAGTAAATTTTTGAATCAGTTTGTCAGGTTTTACACTGATAATGGTTTGATTTTGGTTGTGATTACCTTGATTTTACATATTAGCTTCTGGACAAATAATATCTATATAATTGAGAGATGGGAATAGATTTTATGTGATAATTTCTGAAAGTTATTGTGTGTTCATCTTCTGTCTGGCTGTAATACCCCATAGTGAGCTGTTGTTCTGTATCTCATTAGTTGTCTGTTGGATATTTCAAGAGAAATTTTCTCAGGAAATGTCTTCCATTAAGTTTTTGATTATATCTCTTCTCATATTTCTCTGCCTTCTTGAATTTATCCCACTTGGAGTAGGCAGGAGGATATCCTATCTGCTAAATTGATACCAAATAATTCTTAACATTTTTAATATTTTCCTCTTTTTTCTTACTTTTTGGGATATTTCTTCTGTTTGATTTTCTGGATCACTAATTTGGGCCCCAGCCATCTCTGTTCTACCGTTTGACTCTTCTGCTGAATGTTTCATTTTGATGTTGCATTATTTTCAGAGAACTCTCTTGTTATCTAATTGCTTCTTTTTCATAGCAATATGCTCACAGTTCATGAAGCATTCGTTGTACGGGTACAGTCTCCTTCAGGGAAATTAATTAGAATTTTATTTATCAGGTTTCCTCGCTCCCCTGTATTCTCACCTCCCCCCATAGGTCAGTTGGTCTCTTTACTCATCTAGGGTTTTAGGAAATTTGTTTTCCTCATATGTCAGCCCCTCCTTGGTTATCTTGCTCCTATTTACAGAAGCAGGACTGTGTTGATGAGGGGAGGTTGTTGGTGTGGTTGGTCGCTTGAGGTCTTGTGTTTTCGTTTCTGGGCAGCATGTAGCAGGACCTGCCCTGGGATGGGAAGGCTGTCTTTGGGATCTGTGAAAGTAGAGGCCCACATCGACTGGCAGGATCTACTTTAGGCCTCCTGGGAGAGGCGCCAGCTCAGGAAGGAGCACTAGAGCTTATTTTCCACCAGGCAGAGCTGCCTTTCCAATCTCCCTCTCCAACCTCAGTGTCCATGGTGAAATTTCAGAGGTTCCTCAAGCCATGCTTGTCTGGGGCTGATGATGATGACGACGATGATGATGACAACGGTAATTACTAATATTTATCAATCATTCTCCGTGTTCCAGACACTCTTCTAAAGACCATTCTATGAAGTGAGTACAACAAAGTTTAGTCGTGCCCAGCTCATCAGTGGCAGAGCTCAGGTTTAAACCTGGGTAATATGTTTCAGAGCCCATGCTCTTAACCTCTAGGCCAGCCTTCATCCTGCCTGCACATCAGAACCACCTGAGGCACTTAAAAAGAAAAATACTAGTTTAGACACAGGGCATCATTTCCATTAACTTCTTTACTAACAAGCATGGATGTAAAACATACTATGTACCAGACCCTTTTCAAATATTCTTACCACTTGATTCTTACGATACCCTGGTGGGGCACCTCCATTACCATCCCACCCAAAGGACAAAGGACAAAAGGAGACACAGGACAAAAGGAGGGGTCAGTAAACAGTGGGCTGGGTACCAGATCAGGACGATGGGTCCCTGTGGGCTCTGCTCCTAATCATTGCTGCCTTACTTGAGATCTTTAAATTTAGCAACAACAACAACAAAAAAAACCCTCTTTCTTTAGCTTACTGAGGCATAAATTCAGCTTCCTTAGCATGTCAGGCTAAGACTTACTGCAGCACAACATCAGACTAAATAAAATGCTTTTATGTCCAATTCATTATTTCATGATTCCCTTTTCATTAGAAGCTGCCAGATAGAGGAAGGTTTTGTTGTTGTTGTTTCTTTCATATTTTCTTTTCTCAAAAAAAGGCAGCTTCCATAGTTTTTCATTCATTCCAGCAGGTGTTTGGATGGTTCTTACACTGCAGGGGGCATTCCAGCCCTGATGAGCCCAAGTGTGTGGCACCAAGAGCTGTGATTAGCTCCCCCATTATGCTGGGCACTGGCCAGAACATCTCCAGCCCTTTGGAGCTTCACTCATTAGAACTGTCCCAGGAGTGGTACCAATAGGTGTTGAATAATCACTCCCAGGTTTAGAGAAACCAGCCCCATATATTTATACCTAAGTATAAATGACTGGTTTTATACTGTCAGTTTTATTGGAAACCTATACACAAATGATGAAAAAAGATAGCTTTCACCACCCTTCCATCCAGCTTGGATTCTGTTATTTTTGTTTTATCTCAGCTGCCATATTTAATGAAATGTGCAAATGCCAAGGAATTGGAAGTGTATGATGAATGAACTTCAACCTGGATTAGGGTGTTTTTTTCTCTCTTCTCATTGCTATGGCGATCATTTTCTAATATAAGAAATCTTAAAATCTTATGTAGCATCTCATGTGGCATATATATATTCACTTCTTTTTAAAAGTATCTTTGAATTTTTGTACTAACAGAAATGTTTCCTGCTGTGCCTATCAGAAATTCAGTTTTAATTTTACTACAGAGTCACATGTTTGGCCATATTTTGTGGAAAAAAATGTATGAATCACTTTAACCTTTAATATGAGTTATAGAAAGCCTGTAGGGCTTTCTTTCAAGCCCATGAATTGAGCTCAAATATAACTTTAATACGCGATTTAAAAATATAGGTGAGCTAAAAGGTTAATATATTTAATGTAAATGTATTTGGAGTCATTATTTATTCAGAAAATTCGTTATAAATCCACTTTGGGGGTTTCTTACAGTTGAGATCATGACCTCTCTTTGAGAGAATGTATTTTGCTTGATTACATTAAAGATGAAGCCCTCCTTCATTCCTTAAGTGCTGAAGAGGAGAAGGAAGAAAGATATGCACATATTTGTACAGGTTCTTGAAACAATGCAGACTCTTACTCTGCTAATAAAGCAGCTTAAGTATCTAAAACCCTCTATCTTGTTTATGAAAATAGACTAATACACTTGTCCTTAAATTTACTAACAGTATTAAATTTCATTTGGGAAAGATAGTCTCACTAGAAAACCAAGACAGAAACAGACTAATTAAAGTACAGCATAAGACAATAACTCAAGGCCAAGTGAAATTAAAAATGGTCAATGGTAAAATACCCATTTTTATTAAAACATGACAGCTTTATTTTTATATTTGCTTGAGTCATTTATTTCTCAATGAAAATTCTTTTATTTTGATCCATCAGGTACATTTTTAATAGAAAATGTAATAAAACTTTTTACAAGAGACAATGAGCT
This sequence comes from Prionailurus bengalensis, assembly GCF_016509475.1. NCBI lineage: Eukaryota > Metazoa > Chordata > Mammalia > Carnivora > Felidae > Prionailurus > Prionailurus bengalensis. Next base: position 20,869,437 of record NC_057355.1, read on the forward strand.
TGGATAAGAAAATTACAAACAAGGTAGACAAAGACATCTATCTAGTAAGGTAGTCATATGCCTAAAAGCATAATGAATTAAATGTATTATTTTGAACTGTACCTGGAAAGAACTATAATAAGCCTTCCCCTGGTTGTTGTTTCTGAATTGCTGTTGAGAATCTTTTTAGAGAGCAGTAATTATTTCCATAGACCAGTCTGGGGAATTTTGCTTTCTCCCACCGAGGGCAGAGAGTGATGAGTGATGAGGTCCATAGGAATAGGACCGAAGACAAGCAGGCAGTGGTCTTTGGGAGCTAAGGAGCCTTATGGAGCATACATACCTCTGTGCTACAGATGTCCAAGTATGTGCCTCTGCATGGAGTCCTGGGCTCTTTCTCTCTCTGTATCTGTCTGTCTATGGGTTGAGTGGTTTGCTTGTAATTCATGTCCATTGGTTAATGTGCTGGGAGATGAAATGCATGTAGCTGAACCTCCAGACCTTGATACGTTTCTTGATTTTGGTAAGCCCAGTATGTAGTATCCCCAGTTGTGGGCATCACCAAAATTTACGATGTTTCCAGAAGAGCAGAGTTTGCCCCGCTGCTGGTTACTGAGGCTTGGTTATATGTTTCCTGGTATGCTTCAGTAGATGACCTTCACATGTATAACCCTGGGTTGACTCTGACTTATAGCCAATTCTTTATTCTGTGTGTTCTGTACACATAAAGACATGGTCAATAAGCAGTAATGCTCAGAATTATCATGTAATGAGGCTCAGAGTCTGTGGTACCACAGTAGTCCTCCAGATAACAAAATGCACTTGTGCAAGGCACTGATCTGCAAGATAAGTTGGAAACCAGCATAAGATATGGTCTTGCCTTCAAAAGTTTGGATTCTAGGTGAGGAAATTATATGATTTGGGAAAATTTAAATAGCAATAAATATATTAAAACAGTTAATATAAGATAATAGGAAACAGTTGCAAGTTAGAAGTTAACAAATCAAGAAATGTACATAATTTTTATTTAGAAAGATGAAAGGAGATGATGCCTTGCTGGTGCTTTTTGTGTATCAGCTCATAACAGCCCTACAAGACAAGTGTTCACTATTACATGTGAAGAACACATTTCTTCCAAAAGCAATATATAACTGGCCAAGGTCACAGGGATGGTAATTGCCAAAGTTTGGATAGAGAAACCTAGGTCCATCTGCTTCTTAAAGGGTCTGCTCTTTTCATTAGGCCTTGCTGCTTCCATGAGGTTTGGAGTGGGGAAAGACTGATTCAGACTCCATCTTACAGGAAGAATGGGATTCAGTCTATATATTGGATGGCTGGAATTTGGGCAAGTGGATTGCACAGTGCAATCCTTACCAGCCATCAGAACAACATCAACAAAATCCAAGAAGCAAGAAAAGCACAGGGCCAAGGGTCCAGGAGAAATTCAACTGCAGAAACTTTGGGAAGAAAGGGATGACAATGGTTGAGCCACCAGCTGGTTCTTGAATCTTCTTTCTAGCTTTCAAAGCTGTCCTCAGCCTGTGTTTGAACACTTCCGGCAATAAGACATAGGTGACTGCCCTATACCTGCCAATCTGTGGAGTTGTTTCTTAGAAGTGCTTCCTGGTGATACTTTACTAACTGGCTCCTGACCTCACAGGGCCATATGGACTCATTTTACTGCAGCACTGACCTAATCCCCCAGTGCTTATGGTATGGACATAAAGGTATGGTAAAGAGAGAGTCAGCTGTCAGGGCAAGAGGAGTTCTGTCTCCTGATCTGAGTGGTTTAAGCAGGATGTTCTGGTGGGTCATAGCTGACCAGGGAGGAGGTGAGGGGTGATCCCTCAACTGAGTAGCAGTGGCACGGGCAGTGACATACTTAATGTGTGTTTTGCTGTGCTGGCAATTTAATTCACTGTATTAATGATGAGTCTTGCAGATTTCATAGCCTTTGTTTATAGACATTCATCAAAAGTGTCTATAGTTAAAGGAAGTGGGGGATCTCCTGTACAGTCTGTTTTTGACAAGAATTGTCAGATGTCCACCTTAGAAATTCTTGCTGCCTCTAAAATGCCTCTCTTTCCTAATGCACTTCCTTTGCCCTGGGGTCTTCATGGTCTCCTAATAGAAAAAAGTCATTAAGGAAAAAAAGTCTAATATGCTGAGGTAGCTCTAATATAAGAAAAGTAATAAATGAAGTGTCACTAGATTCAAACTGCATATTCTTTCAGAAAGAAGGCAATTACTGTTATAAAGATATAGCATTAGAAAAATTATTGCAGCTGAGAAGTATGTGGTATGTCTATCTGTGGCACAGTTAATTTTAAAAGTATTACCAAGCATACAAATCATAAGACTGAAATGCTGAACCATATTAATTGAAAGTGAATTTAATATGCAATTCGAGGAACTGTCTCTACTTATCCAGCTTTAAAAAAATTGTAACTTATAGGCTATTAGTTATCAGATTTTCTTTCAAATGTCCAACCTCTTTTAATGAAGAATATTACTCACGGACCTTATCTTTGATTCCTGAATAATTTTTTGCTGTACAATAAGTAATGGTAATATTGGAACATCCATATTTTACCCTGATTTTTATGTGTATTGGGTCAAATTTCTGTAGGTTCCAATTTTTATTAAAATACAAAAATTCTGGTTAAGAATGAAAAGGAAACTCCAAGGTTTCAAATTTGATCGTTCTGCTATTCACTTTGCGTGGTTCAGCTATTGATAAAAAAATTGATTGAAATTTATTTAAAATAGCACTATACATATATAGGCAGTGTTATCTAATGACTAGCAGAAGTGTCTAAAATCAGTCACACTGATTATTTGCAGGTTGACTTTAGGAAGAAGAAAGAAATTCTTTCTTATATGTGTGGTATTACTAAAAACAGGTCTTGATGCAATTTTCCCCCCACCCTATGTGAGTATTGGATATATATCCTAGAAAACCTGGAAGATGCAGGGACATAACTGAGGAAACACCTGCAGGGTTCTGCCCCCCCTGCCCCCACCCCCACCCACAGCCACTGTTAGCCTCACCTAGTCTTTTCCTCCCGCTATTTGCTCTATGATCCATATTAGTATCTTGCAGCTCTGTTTTTGCCAATTTGTCACTTCTGTCACTGTTTGCTCTCTTTGGATTTTTTGTTCTTAAGGATATTAGTGTTCATTATTTGTGGATTATGTCATCTGCTAATATAAAGTGGTCTTGCACAATTGAATGTTTTATTGCCTTTGAATTCTGCTTTGTCAAAAATTAGAGCATCACCCTCATTTCTCTTTTGTTCAGATTTGCCTATCTTTGCCTAGCATTTTTATTTTATTTCTCTGTGATATTTTATTTCAGTGTGTCTCTTAATACATATCAATTTGCTTAAACCTATTTATTTTAACTATTTATTGTTAAATCTCCTCTGTATGTGTGAATTATTTCAAGTTGTTCTTTCAGCTTTCTGCTTTTACATGGTTTTCATTGGTACTTGTGATTTGTATTGTTTTTTTTCCTAAAAGCATTCCATTCAGTGTGCTTTACACTATACAAATGTTTATTTTTATTTTATTTTATTTTTTTAAATATGAAATTTATTGTCAAATTGGTTTCCATTCAAACATTTAAAAGGTAAGCAGCTAGCTTCTTATTCTGCTGGCAGTTACATTTTATAATATAGTTCATCTTTTCAGTTTTAAATTGTGAAGTATTTATTAATAAAACAAAATATATGATACATACAATGGAATACATGTAAACTATGAAGCATAACCTTGAAGCAAACAATGGATACCCCCCACCAGTCAACATAAGAAATGTAAAGTAGCCACACTGGGACCTGCATTATGGGCCCCTCCCCATCTCATCTCCTGCTTCTGTGCAGAGCAGGGGTTTGACGTGCATCATTCATTTACCACATGGGTACATCTCCCTAAATAATACAGTATTTTTATTTGTTTTTGAGCTTTATATAAACAGAATGGTTTTCTATTCTTCTATGACTGGCTTTTTTTTCATTTCATCATAATATTTGTGGATTCATCCATTTTGTGTGCGTAGCTCATCCATTTTATTGCTGGTATAGTATTTCATTATATGAAGATAGCACAACATATTTGTCTATTCTCCTTTAGTGGACACATGGGCCATTTATATAACTTTTTTGCCACTATGAACTAAGCTACTATGAATATTTTAATACCCATCTCTTCATATACATGAGAGCTTTTCCAGTATATGCACCTAGATGTGGAATTGCTGGATCATGGGGAAAGCTTATCTTCACTTTCATGGAATAATGTCAAATCGTTTTTCCAAGGCCAATGTAGACACCTAGCAGTGTCCCACATTTTTTCTAGAACTTCATAGGGTTTGACTTGAAAAGTTTGCCAATCTGGTACATGTTATGTAGTATTTCATGGCCTCAGTTTGCATTTATTTTATTCCTGATGAAGTTGGCCAACTTTTATGTCTTTATTGGCCAATGTGTTTCCTCTTCTGTATTAGGTGAGTTCGTGCTTTACTCATACTTTACTGGTGAATACAGATGTAAAAATTCTCAACAAAATCTAGCAAACCAAATTCAATAGCACATTAAAAGGATCATACACTATGAGCAAGTGAGATTTATCCCTGGGATACAAGGTGGTTCAACATAAAAAGATCAATAAATGTGATATACCACATTAACAGAATACAAGATAAATATCATATGATCATCCCAATAGATGCAGAAAAAACATTTGAGAAAATCAGTGTCTTTTCATGACAAAACCTCTCAGCCAATTTGGTATAGAAGACTGTATCTCAATAATAAACACCTTATATGACAAGCCCACAATTAACATCATACTCAATAGTAAAAGGTTGAAAGCTTTTCCTCTACAAACAGGAACAAGGCAAGAGTACCCACTCTCACCACTTCTCACCACTTGTGTTAGAGCAATTACATAAGAAAAAGAAGTAAAGGGCAACCAAATCAAAAAGGAAGAAGTAAAACTGTATCTGTTTGTAGATGATGTTCATATATAGAAAGTTCAAATGACTCCACCAAAATACTGTTAGAACTAATAAGTGAATCCAGTAAAGTTTCAGGATACAAAATCAACATATGAAAGTCAGTTGTGTTTGTATACACTAATGATGACCTATTTGAAAAAGAAATAAAGACAATCTCATTTACGGTAACAACAAATAATAACATATTTAGTAGTATATTTAAGGAGGTGAAAGATATGTACACTTTGAACTATAAGATATTGATGAAAAATTGAAGTGGAAAGATATCCCATGTTCATTAGAAGAATAGATATCATTAAAATGGCCATACTACCCAAAGCCATCTATAGATTCATTGAAATCCCTATGAAATTCCAATGGCTTGTTTTACAGATAGAAAAAGCAATCCTAAAACTTGTATGGAACCACAAAAGACCCTGAATAACCAAAGTAATCCTGAGAAAGAACAAAGCTGGAGGCCTTATACTTCCTGATTTCAAACTATATTACAAAACTATAGTAATCATAAAAGTATGGTATTATCATAAAAATAGACACATAGACCAATTGAACAGAATTAAGAGCCTGGAAATAACCCATGAATAAATGGGCAACTAATATCTGACAGAAGAACCAAAAATATTCAATAAGGAAAGGACAGTCTCTTTAATAAATGGTTTGGAAGAACTGGATATTTACATGATTGGACCTTTATCTTATACCTCTCAGAAAATTAACTCAAAATGTCAACACCAAAAAACAAACAATCTGATTTAAAAATGGGCAGAGGACCTGAGCACATATTTCTTCAAAGAAGACATATGAATGCCCAACAGACACTTGAAAACATGCTTAACATCACTAATCATCAGGGAAATGCAAATTAAAACTACAATGAGATATCACTTTACACCTGTCAGAATGGCTAGAATCAAACAGACAAGAGATAATAAGTGTTGGTAAGGATGTGGAGAAAAAGGAAGTCTCATGCATTGCTGGTGGGAATGCAAATTGGTGTGACTACTGTGGAAAACAGTATGGAGGTTTCTCAAAAAATTAAAAATAGGATTACTATATGATCCAATAATTTCACTGTTGTGTATTTACCTAGAGAAAATGAGAAGACTAACTCAAAAAGATATATACATCCTATGTTTATTGAGGCATTATTTATAATAGGCAAGATATGGAAGCAGCAGTGTATACACACACACACACACACACACACACACAGGAATATTACTTGCCATAAAAATGAATGATCTTGCCATTTGCAACAACATGGATGGACCTAGAGGGTATTATGCTAAGTGAAATAAGTCAGACTGAGAAAGACAGTAACTTATAATTTCAATTGTATGTGGAATTTAAGAAACAAAACAAAGGAACAAATAAAGAAAAAAGGAGACAAACAAAAAACCAGACTCTTAAATACAGATAAAAACTGGTCATTGCCAGAGGGGAGGGTATGGGTGTATGGGTGAAATAAAGAGTACACTTATCTTTTTTTATAATTTAATTTAATTTTTTTAATTTAAAATTTTTAATTTTTTTTGAGAGAGAGAGAGTGCAAGTGGAGGAGGGGCAGAGAGAGAGGGAGATATAGAATCTGAAGCAGGCGCCAGGCTCTGACCTGTCAGCACAGAGCCTGATGCAGGGTTCAAACACATGAACCATGAGATCATGACCCTCATCAGCCAAAGTCGGACTCTTAACCAACTAAGCCACCCTGGCACACCTAATTTTCTTAATTTAAATTCTAGTTAGTTAACATACAGTGTAGTATTGGTTTCAGAAGTAGAACCCAGTAATTTATCACTTCCATATAATGCCCAGTGTTCATCATAAAAAGTGCCCTCCTTAATGCCTATCACACATTTAGCCCATTCCCCCCCACCCTCTTCAGCAACCTTCAGTTTGTTCTCTATATTTAAGAGTCTCTTATGGTTTTCTTCCTTCTCTGTTTTTATTTATCTTTCCTTCCCTTCCCCTATGTTCATCTGTTTTGTTTCTTAAATTCCACATTTGAGTAAAATCATGATATTTGTCTTCCTCTGACTGATTTATGTCACTTAGCGTAACACACTCTAGCTCCATCCACGTTGTTGCAAATGCCAAGATTCTTTATCCATTCATCAGCCAGTGGACATTTGGGCTCTTTCCATAATTCGGCTATTGTTGATGTACTGCTATAAACATTGGGGTACATGTGCCCCTTCGAATCAGGATTTTTTTAACCTTTGGATAAATACCTAGTAGTACAATTGCTGTGTTGTAGGGTACTTCTATTTCTAATTTTTGAGGAACCTCCATATTGTTCTACAGAGTGGAGGCACCAGTTTGCATTCCTATTAACAGCGCAAAAGTGTTCCCCTTTCTCTGCATCCTCACTAACATCTGTTGTTTCCTGAGTTGTTCATTTTAGCCACTCTGACAGGTGTGAGGTGGTATCTCATTGTGGTTTTGATTTGTATTCTCTGATGATGAGTGATGTTGAGCATCTTTTTATGTGTCTGTTAGCCATCTGGATGTCTTCTTTGGAAAAGTATCTATTCATGTCCTCTGCCCAGTTTTTCTCTGGGTTATTTGCTTTTTGGGTGTTGAGTTTGGTAAGTTCTTTATAGATTTTGGATACTAATCCTTTGCCCGGTATGTCAATTGCAAGTATCTTTTCCCATTCCATTGGAAGTTGTGATATATATATATATATATATATATATATATATATATATATACACATACACACACATACACACACAATGGAATATTACCTGGCAATCAAAGAAGAGTACACTTATCTTGATGAGCACTGAGTAATGTATAGAATTGTTGAATCATTATATTGTACACCTGAAACTAATATAACACTGTATGCTAACTATACTTCAATAAAAAAAGAAAAAAATTAACTCAAAATGGATTAAAGTGTAAATAAGACCTGAAACTTTAAAACTCCTAGAATAGTTAGGAAGAAAGATTATTGGTCTTGGCAATGAGTTTTTGGATATGACACCAAAATCACAAGAAAAAAAAAAAGAAACCAGTGACAACATCCAACTAAAAAGCTTATGCACAGTTTTGAAAAAATTAAAAATGAAAAGATGACCTACAGAATGGGGGAAAACATTAGCAAGCCATATATCTTATACAGAGTTAATATTCAAAATATAGAAGCAACCCATATCAAAGCCAATAATATAATTAAAAACAGGCAAAGTACCTGAACACATAATTTTCAAAGAAGATACACAAATGGCTAACAGGGACATGAAAATGTTTTCAACATCACTAATCAGGCAAATGCAAACCAAAACCATAATGAGATACCACCTCATACCTGTTAGAATGGCTATTAGCAAAAAGACAAGAGATAAATATTGGTAAGGATGTGGAGAAATGGGGACCATTGTGCACTATCAGTGGGGATGTAAATTGTTGTAGCCACTATAGAAAACAATATGAAAGTTCCTCAAAAAGTTAAAAATGGGACCACCATATGATCCAAAAGTACCACTTCTGGGTATATATCCAAAGGAAATAAAATCACTCTCTTGAAGAGATTTTTCTGTATTCCCAGTTTCATTGCAGCATTATTCACAATAACCAAGACATGGAAACAATCTAAGTGTCTGTGAATGGGTGATAGCATAGAGATAGTGTGTGTGTGCATGTGTATGTGTGTGTGTGTGTCTGTGTGTGTGTGCGCGCGTGTTTGGAACATTATGCAGCCATAAAAAGAAGGAAATCCTGCATGTGTGACAACATGGCTGAATCTTGAGGGCATTGTGGTAAGTGAAATAACTCATACAGAGAGAGACAAACACTGCATGATCTCACTTATGTGTGGAATCTACAAAAGCCAAACTCACAGAAACAATAGGTTGATAGTTGCCAAGGGCTGGGATGTGGGGTAAATGCAGAGATGTTGGTTAAAGAGTATGAACTTCACGAACTTCCAGTTATGAGATGAATATGTTTTGGGGAATTCATGTATAGCATTATTACCATAGTCAGCAATACTGTATTGCATATTTGAAAGTTGTTAAGAGAGTGGATCTTAAATGTTCTCAACACACACTACAAAAAAAGTAATTATGTGGGATGATGGATGTGTTAACTAACATTGTGGCAATCATTTTGAAGTACATTCATGCATCAAATCATCATGTTGTATACCTTAAACTTACACAGTCTTATGTCAATTATATCTCAAGGTTGGAGGGGAAAAAAAACCTTTTCCTACCTTTAAGGTCGTATAAGTATTCTTTTTTTTTCTTAAAAATCTGAAGTTTTACTTTTCACATGTAAGCATTTATTCCACTTGCAATTGAATGTTGTGTATGCTCTGAGGTAGGAGTTCTCTTTTCTTTGTCTTTTTAAGGTGGATAACTGATTGTATCAGCATCATAGCTTATTCTTTACCCAGGGATCTGTAATGCCCATTTTGTCATAAATGTTTCCATATCTGTGTGTGTGTGTGTGTGTGTGTGTGTGTGTGTGCGCGCCTCTGGGAAGTCAATGCTATTCCTTTGGTTCATTTTGTTTGTTCCTGTGTTATAACATTCCTTTAAGAAGGAAAGATCCTCTATCTTCTTTTCTCCAGGAGTATATTGACTGTTGTTGGCCCTTGTTCTTCCATGGAGATTTTAGAATCAGCTCATGAAGTTTCCTGAAAATCTTTGTTGGGATATTTATTGGAATTTTATTGTATCTGTGTATTATCTTGGGAGAATTGACATCTTTACATATTGAATGGTCCTGACCATAAAATACTATATCCTTCCATTTGTTTAGGCCTTTTACAAAGTATTTTGAACTGGGTTTTGTGATTTTCTCTGTAGAGGACTTTGATATCTTTTTTTTTATGTTTATTTTTTGAGAGAGAGAGACAGAGTATGTTGGGAGAGGGGCAGAGAGAGAGAGAATGAGACACAGAATCCAAAGCAGGCTCCAGGCTTTGAGCTGTCAGTAAGAGCCCAATGCAGGCTTGAACTCATGTACTGTGACCTCATAACCTGAGCTGAAGTCAGATGCTTAACGGAGTGAACCACCCAGGCGCCCCTGATACTTTGATGGACTTATCCTTGATACCTTACTTTAATGTCTATGTAAATGATATCGTTTAAAAAAATGCATTTCACCTTTTAACTTCTGGACTACTTTTTGATTTTGTGAAAGTGTCCTCAATCCTACATGTACCAAATTACCAAAATCAAAGATACAATCTTCTCCTCCTCACATAGAACAGTTTGCATTTGTTTTAAGTATAAAGTTCATTGCATTTCCAAGAAAAGTAAATACCTGGGTGACCATCACCATTGTGGAACTAGAGAACATTTCATCATAGAGAAATTATACCCAAAAAGAAGTTGTATTTTAAAATCTTCTCCTTTTGGAAAACGCATGTTAGCATTTTTTATTTTGTGCATATAAAACACCCTTCACATTTTCATTTTAAATTTAGACCTCAGGTTATAAATCTTTCTCTTTGTGGGACCCCCTTTATTTAACGTAGTGGTTTCACTCCCATGTTAGATGTCCAGTGACTGACTTAAGTACTACTGTATTCTGAATTTTCATTCATCTCTTTGGATTAGGTACATGAGGATATATGTTCCCCAGGCCATGTATAAACCAAAGTAGCCATCTGTTATTTTAACACAAGAGCAGTTGGGTTAGATTCAGTATTCTTGAGTAATCATTTTTTCTGGCACTAGTAATTTGAAGGAAAGTTCTGAAACCAATGTAAGTTTCATTCTGTAGTGAGAACATAATTATTTGTTTGGGATTCTTTTCTGGAATTTTATGTTATTGGTCATTTTAATTTACTCTAAGTGAGAGATTTTTCTCTATTTTTATCTCTTTCTTTTTTGGCATCCTCATGAGTGCTTCTCAACGTTTTTTTTTATCAGCAGTTGTTTTGGAACTACTTTTTAAAAAAGCAGTTAGAATGCTTAAAAACTCAAATTATTGTCTAGAACCAAAATTTATTAAAGAGAAAAAGAGGCTGTCTTAGGGGTTGCCTGGAGCTCTGCGTACTCAGTATTCTTTAGGGTCTAGCAGGGAATAGACGACATACTCAGTTTGGTAATGTAGAGTTTAATGAGAGACTATTTACAAAGGCTGGGGAGAGCTAAGGGAAGCCAGCAGGGGATGCTGAGAGCTGTGTAGCTGTGTAGGCCTGAAGGGCAGAGGGAAGAAGTGGCACCAGAGCCTGGAAAGAGCAAATTCATTGGAGAGTACCATCTGGGAAGAGATGTGGCCTTTGGTAGAAGAATGCAGGCTCTTATACAATGGTCCTGCAGAGAGGGAACAAATACCCCAACCTTTCTCCCCTTCTCACTATAGTTTCCCCCCAGTGCCTCACATATCTGAATTCCTAGGAGAACAGGAGAGCCCAGTTCATGTGGCCCATCAAGGTCAGCCTACAGGTTGCAGTAGAAGGTGCACAGTGGATTTGGAGACAAGTAGAAAATCTAGCAAAATTTGGAAAAACATTTAAATGCTACTATATGGCAAATATTTTTTTAACAATTTTTATTTTATTGTTATTTTTGCAGTGTCTATAGCCTGCTCTTTACTGTTTCCAATGCAGAGTTTAATTTGGCATTTCTCTTTTTATGTTTTTTTTTTATTGTTTTTGTTGTTCACCTTCTTCTTGTCTTGGTGTATTTCCTTCTGGTCACCAGCTATTCCTATCTCTTCCTTTTTTGTCAATGCAGCCTGTTCGTGTTTCATAGAAGTAATGACTTTTTATTGTTGGGAAACTTACAGACAGTTTCTAAGAATTTCTTTGGCTTTATTAAAATATTTATTTAAAAATTAGTCCTTTTGCCCCTGGTGTCTTGGAAAATGCCCTCATTCTTTTCTGATAGGAAGGCCTTATTTAAGTTCTATATTTGTGTGCATATACATATGCGTGTCTGTTTATACATTCTCGAAAGGAAGGTGATCTTTTCTTCAAGGGATAGCAGTATTACGTGGTAAAGAGCACAGATTTCATTTCTTAGTCACTGTATGACTTTTCAGCAAGTTTCTGAACCTCTATGTTTCAGTCTCCCCACTGATACTATTGGAATACTAGGATTTTCTGTCTTGGTTGAATGACTCCATCTCCATGCAGGCTCAGCTCACTCAAGTGTACAAATGGGGAAAATGATAGAACCTGCCTCATGGTGAGCTCAGGGCACACAGTAACCAGTACGTATGTGGTGGCCATTGGTATTTAGATTGCAAGGTTTGTGGGAATGACCAGTTAAGTACTGCATTTGGGTGCTGGTTATGGAGGTGGTACTCGTTACGGAGGCTTCCCTGTGGGAAGCACAGCTGGCATTCACTTGCTTACTTACATACATACCTACCCCCCCAGATACTTTCATACATATACACAATACACACATTCCCATATGTTCTTATATATACATGCATGTACAGTAGATAGTTACATATACTGTGTGTGTATATATACACACACATGTACATATATATTCATATCTCTATATATGTACATATGTATATATGTACACATATGTATATATGTATATGAATATATATATATATATATATATATATATATATCTCCATGCATGCATAAATACATACAAACATAAACAGTCTGTCCAGGCAGGACCCTTCAGGAGCTCCTTTCATAATTTTTCAGGTATTTGGAGCTCATGTCCAATGCACCTGTGTTCTTCTCTTTTGTAGACTAGTTCTTTTTCGTAGGCAGTCCTTAGTCCCATCTTTTTTTCTGAAGAATGTACTAACAAATGCACCAATTTGAAGGAGACTAAATAGAGAATCTTTTTCAATTCTCAGGAGAGAACATATTGCCATTTTTATATAATGAGGGGAATAAATTATATATTTTTAATACATTTTTTAAGATGCTGCTGCGTGGTATTCTGTAAAATGCTACTGAAAAATCAGATTTTCCTTCCTATAGAAGCAAAATGGGCATTTTAGTCCAGATTTCAGATGCCATAGTGAATACATGCTAATTTAAATGTCATTCTCATGCAAATTCTAAGTCGTTTTACACAGAGCAAAACCTGTATGCATTTCATCTAATAGAAATAAGAGATAGAATGTAAATGTTTATCTATCTTGACTAATGGAATCTAAAAAGCTGTCAAATGACAAGGGATGGATAATATCATAGGATAATAAGCAAATGAACTGAATGGTTCAGGAAGAAAAAAATCTAGGAAATATTCAAAGTCAAGTTAATATGAAAAAAGGAATAAAATAATCTGACAAATGAGATAATAGCAGTTAGGAGAAAAAGTACTGGCTTGGCTGGCGGACGGTGACAGGCGGTCGGCTTGTCAGAATGAGCGGCAGCCGGGGTGTGGAGGATGAATGCGCCAAAGGACAGGCTCATAAACGGCAAAATGATGAGTGAGTTAGTAAATCTGTCAGATGATGAATGAGCTGACAGTACACATTGGACGGATGACGGAGGAGAGGCCATGTGAAAAAGGCAGTCAGCAGAGACATTAAGGGAAGGAGGAAGGCTGCATTCCTAAAACCAAAAAACTTTCACATTTAATATCATAAGCAGGAAAAAAAGTGGTGCAATTAATCACAGTACCTGATCTGTTTTGACGACTGTTAAAAACATAACAAAACTTCCATTGAAGACACTAAAACTCTATATAATGTGCTCATGGCTATTAATAATTATTTGCATTATATACCTGTCACTTGCTAGTTGTTACCCTATCCATTCCTGGGGATTTTCATCTGTGAAATGGAATAATAATAATTATAGTACCTTTCATCCTTTCATATGCAGACATTTGAGGGTTCATTTCATATGAAATACTTAGAACAGTACCTTGAGCATAATAAATAATGAAGAAACTATTGTTAATTGCCATTGATATTATTAATCATATTATTATTACTACTATTAATTTTTTATTTTTGTTTTCTTCTTGGAGTGTAAATTTCCATCTTACACATCCTTGGTGCCTAATTTAGCATATGGATCTCCCTAAAGACTCCCACATCAGTCGAATAAATAAAATACTGATGAGTTCCCTTATCTCTTATTAATAAATATTGCAAAATTTTTTTGAGAAGGAGAGGCTTCTAGGTTTTTTTTTTTCAGAGTTTAGTTTTCAAACTGTATAAACACCAGAGATAAATTTAAACTCCTGTTTGTAATTAATCGAAGTAAATGCATAAATCCACAAAAAGAATAATTTAAGAAGACTAGAAGGAAAGTGATGAAATTGAAACCCAAGGAATAATAAAGGCAGTCAAAAAAAAAACCCAAAATTCTTTGAAAAGAGTTATAAGTACACAAATCTCTTATTATAGTTTAAGATAAAAACAGAGAAGAAACATGAATAGAGAACCAAGAAAGGAACATAGCAATGTAAAGAAGAGATTTTAGACTTTATAATTAGAAACATTATGCACATATATTTGAAAATTTTAAACTAAATGGCTGGTCTTCAGAAATAATATCAAGAGCCACAATTAATGTGAGAAGAGTAAAAAACCCAAGCAGAGCAATAGCCATTAAAGAACTTGAATGAATTTGTTCAACTGATGGACACCTTGATGGACACCAGGCTTTGATGGTTATACAGGTGAATTTTAGCAAACTTTTAAGAAGCAGTGGTAGAAAAAATGAGGGGAAATTACTCAGTTTATTTTATTAATCTGTTTTAAAACAATAGCAAAACTTAGACAAGGAAAGTAGAGGAAAAGAAAATTATAAGCCAGTTTCACTAATGAGCATAAGTAAAAGAGAAAACATCGCAAATCAATTCTAGGAATTTATATTGAAATGTGGTATAACTTACACAGCTTATTTTAGGGAAGAACGAGTGGATTAACTTTTAAAATCCACCAACTTACATAATTTAAAAATTAAATATGACAACCATATTATTTTTCTCAGTAAAAGTTGCAAAAGTGTTTAATCAAAATCTTAATGTAAAAACAGAAAACTAGGATAGACTCCTTTAATCCAATAAAGCATATATCTACCTATATGCTATATAACTCATAGAATATACCATATTAAATTTTTTAAATGTTTGAAATTAGATTGGGAGCAATACAGGAAGCTTAGTGTCATCACTGTTACTCAGTTTTGTCCTGGGAATTCTAGCCAATGCAATTAGATAAGAAAAGAATAAATCATAAGTATAGGAATAAGAATGGAAAAAACATAATTATCTTTACAGACTGTTTGATTATCTACATAGAAAATCTATAAACTATTAGAACCAATAAGAAGATTGATTCAAATTACAAAAATAAATAGCATTTATATATAATAGCATAAACCAATATGAAAATTGTAATTCAATAATTTAATTAAAAGCCATGATTAAATTTAATGAATGATACAGAAGACTGTTCTTGAGGGACACAGAATTCCTGATTTAAATGAGGAAAGGGCTTATTGTAGACAGGGAAGTTTGGTGTCCTAAAGATGACAGACCTTCTAAAATCAACCCATAAATTAAGTGCAATTCTTATCAAAATCTCAGATTTTTTTTGTATGAAATTAAATAAACTGATCCCATAATTTATACAGAACAGTAAAGGTCCAAAAATAGCCAAGTCAATTTTGAAGTAGATCTAACAAGTGGGACTCACTCTACCAGATATTTTTTTTATAAAACCATAATAATTAAAATTGTGTGGTACTGGTATAGGGATAATTGAATAGATCAGTGGAACACAATAATAAACCCAGAAACAGACCTGTGAATATTGGAATTTGATTTATCAAAGAAATGATGCTATTTAAATTGACTGGACAAGGGTGGACAACTGTTCAATGAAAGCTGTCTGTACCACTGGACATCCACGTGAAAAAAGATGGGGAATGGTAGGAGACCTTGCCTTGTACAAGGTCTGAAAATAAATTCCCTATGGATTAGAGACTTAAATTTGAAAAGCAAATCAAGACAAAAGCATAAAGAAAAGATAGTCCATGAAGGAAAATATTAAAACTAAAAAGTTGTGTGCATCAGAAAAATACCATAAATGTAAAAGGTGAGCCAATGGTTGGGTGAAGATGCGTTCCAAATGTGTGATCAAGCAAGGGTTAGTGTACAGAATGTTATGAAGAGCCACAGAATAGTAAGAGGCAAAGAACTCACTAGGAAAATGGGTGAAGAATCTGGTATAGGGGTGCTAACAGTGAGGTCACTTTCTTCTGCCTCTTTTTTCCCTGCCTCCACTACCTCCATTTCTCAGTGGCTGAAGTTGTTTTTTTTTTTAATGAAATTTATTGTCAAATTGGTTTCCATACAACATCTAGTGCTCATCCCAACAGGTGCCCTCCTCAATACCCCTCACCCACCCTCCCTTCCCTCCCATCCCCCATCAACCCTCAGTTTATTCTGTTTTTAAGAGTCTCTTATGCTTTGGCTCCCTCCTTCTCTAACCATTTTTTTCCTTCCCCTCCCCTATGGTCTTCTGGTAAGTTTCTCAGGATCCACAGAGGAGTGAAAACATATGGAATCTGTCCTTCTCTGTATGACTTATTTCACTTAGCATAACACTCTCCAGTTCCATCCATGTTGTTACAAAAGGCCATATTTCATTCTTTCTCATTGCCATGTAGTATTCCATTGTGTATATAAACCACGATTTCTTTATCCATCCGTCAGTTGATGGACATTTAGGCTCTTTCCATAATTTAGCTATTGTTGAGAGTGCAGTTTTAATGATTTGATGTTAATTTTTCTGGTTGTTACATCCATTGTTAATTTTTCTGGTTGTTACATCCATGTCACCAAATAATATGACTGTATTACCATTGCTTGACTTACCTCTTGCTCATTTATCCTTGGTTTTTATTTGCCAGATGATAGACTATCTTCTAATGTAGCTGTATGCTGTCTTTACTCTCACTGTTGGTGACATCCATAACATGAATACTATCCTTAAATCTCAACTTATTAATCCATCAACCACAGACACTACATGTTCACACCTAATCTTGTAAAATGAGTAAGTTAGCTTGGTGTCTTAATTTGAAAATTTGTGTAAAATAGTAAATAATTTATCGCTTGGTTGGTAGTGTTTGTATCCCCAAACATAAGGAGGTATTAAACAGAGATGTCTCTGGTCAGGAGTAAGATGCTTTTGAGCATCTTCATAAAATGGAAACAGTTCATAGTAATTTATTCTAGGTTGGTATGCTATTTCCTCTGTGCCTTGCTGTGAATTAATTGTGTCATCAATGTAAGTTTTTCATACTATAGGAAGCTAAAAACACTGCCTTCTTCCTGTATCTGGCAGCTTGGGATGTTTCTAATTTGTGTTATCTTTTGTATTGTTAGTTTACATTCCGGTTTGCCAGCATGCATGTAAATAAGTCCCATGCACAAAATGTGAAAAGCCAAAATTCATGTATTCATGATTGATGCCGATTTGTATGCAATATAAGCTTGTATACTTCCCTGATTAAACTGTTCTGTGTATTTCAATGGATGTGTTAATCTGGGTTTCACAGTCCGGCTTGCATTTTGTCTTTGCAATTGTGTGGACATAAAAGTGAGTTGACTTCATTTACTATGGGGATGCATGTTAGGAATTTGGGTTTTGTGTACCCTGTGGGAAGGAGCACACCCTCTGGCATTTCCTGGTGGAAGCAGGTTTTGCAGCGCAGAGGAAGTGACGCTGACCAAATGTGAAAGCCTGATACATGTTCAGGAGGGTCTGGGAAAGCAGACGGTGCGGTCGGGGTAGCAGCCCCAGCCAGTAGGCCTGGCTCCAGGGTGGGGAACATCAGCTGTGCATGTGACAAAATGGGAAGAACTTTGAGCAGCCAGATCTGCTGTGAATTGTCCCATCACATGGGCCCAACATAAGCTCTCAAATTATGTCTAAGATGCTGAATGATCTTGTTAGCTAATGTTAAAATATTTGATCAGGGGGTGCCTGGGTGGCTCAGTCAGTTAAACATCCAACTTCAGCTCAGGTCATGATCCCATGGTTTGTGAGTTTGAGCCCCACATTGGGCTCTATGCTGACAGCTCAGAGCCTGGAGCCTGCTTCAAATTCTGTGTCTTATTCTCTCTCTGCCCCTCCCCCACTTGTACTCTGTCTCTCTCTGTCTCTCAAAAATAAATAAATGTAAAAAAATTTTAACAAAAATAAATAAATATCTGATTGGAAATAGATATTAGTTCACAATTATATGGAAAGAAAAAAATTGACTACTTTCATTTACACCATTTAAATTCCAGGAGGCATTTTTTTCTAGCTCATCCTTATTTTATTTTATATATGTTTTTAATGTTTATTTATTTTTGAGAGAGAGAGGGAGAGAGAGAGTCAGAGCATGGGAGGGGGAGGGGCAGAGAGAGAGGGAGACACAGAATCTGAAGCAGGCTCCAGGCTCTGACCTGCCAGCACAGAGTCTGACACAGGGCTCGAACTTATGAACCATGAGATCACCACCTGAGCTGAAGTTGGATGCTTAACCGACTGAGCCACCCAGGCGCCCCCGCTCTTCCTTAGTTTTATATGTAATTGTATTATTTTCCCTCCCCGGTTGTACTCCGTATCACCAAGAAGTGGGTTTATGTTTCAGGTGAGACAAGATAGGCATGCAGGGGTTTGCCTGTGTTATTCATTCACCCAACCAGTGTTTTCACATGGAGGCGCCTCTGAGTGAGACTCAGATGTTAAGGATGTTAAGGACAAATGAGGGTTTGGAGCTAGTGGTCTGCTGGGAGAGTTAGAAAACAAGAACACCAACAGGGAAATAATCCAGGTGTCAAGAGGCCTCTGAGGCAGCCAAGTGGAGCATCATTACTCCAAGAATGCCCAGGGGCAGAAGCAAAAAAGCCCTGAGATGACAACAGCTGGTTGTGTTTTTTAAAAAATTGCGAAAGGTGCCTCTGTGAACTTTGGTGTTTTCTGGCTGCTCTCTGCCCTGAGCTGTTCCAGGTGACAATTAGAATTTCATGTCACCGCCACCCCCGACCTATCCTTCCTCCCGGCCTCCAGATCTTGGCTCAGTTCTCTGGTTCTTGTATTCCTTTGTCAATACTACATCTTTCTGATGTTCTGGGTTTCACACCTGGTTTTCTATTACTCTGACTCCCAGTGCTAATTCTCATATTTCTGTTCCTGGCCTGTAACCTAGACTTCATCTACTGATTGGCAGGCAGTTACCTTCTGGCAGATGTGTGTCACTACCCCAGCCCGTAGGTTCCAAGATGAGTTAAGTCCCAGCATCAAGCAGCTTACAGTCTGTGAGGAAGGATCAGACAGACAGACAGACAGACAGACAGACAAGTGTAATTCTAATCGGAAGTCATAAATTGCATCAAAATGGGTTTCCATGCAGGAGAGTATAAAAATAACCCTAGTTTGAAACTTCACCGGGGTCTTTATGGATGTCCTCAACTAACTGTTCTTATAGAGTGCCATGAAAATTTCTTTATCCACTTGAAAATATCCTCTTAACAGTTGCAGAACTGATGTGTTTCCAGTGATGTCTCTGAATTTGCCATGTGGTTATAAGAACTAGGATGGCTGGGGTGTGAGGGGCTGTTGCTCTTTTGCAACATAAATTTATTAGGTAGGCTTGTCAAAATGTATTCTTTGCTCAGACCTGGGGTGATGGGTTTAGACTGAGGTTCCTACACTTGCAGTTAATAGCTTCCAAAATGTCACTGTGTCATAACTGGGGCCCCTTGTGGCCCAGCCTTAGGGTGGCTCCTGCAGGAACCTTGATGAAAACTATAGAATTAGATCATAACTATGAATCTCCTTAAAGTGGCAGCCATCACATAAAGAGTATCATAAAAATCCAGTTTGGGTCTCTTTCCCAAAATTTTATGCTAATTGTAAGCGGCTGACATCGTTTCTTTCATCTGACCTCTACACCTACTAGCTGACCACTTCATGGCTCTTTGTCTCTTTTCCTTATACCTGTCCTCACCCCATGCCACACTCTCCAGGCCAGAGGGCATGGTGTCACCTCATTCTCCCTCCTTCTGAAAGCAGGTCTGGGTCCCCAGGGAGTTACATATCTTCTCTCACTCTGACTGCTTTTTTTCTGTGAAATCCTCAAGGAAAATTTTCTTTTTTCTTTTCTTTTCTTTTCTTTTCTTTTCTTTTCTTTTCTTTTCTTTTTCTCTTCTTTTCTCTCTTCTTTCTTTCTTTCTTTCTTTCTTTCTTTCTTTCTTTCTTTCTTTTTCCCCTCCTTCTGTCTCTCTCTCTCTCTCTTTCTCCCTTTCATGAGCAGGGGAAGGGCAGAGAGGGGTGGGGGGAGATAGAATCTTAAGCAGGCAGGCTCCACACCCGGCATGGAGCCCAACACAGGGCTCAGTCTCACACCCCTGTGGTCATGACCTGAGCCAAAATCAAAGATCAGACGCGTAACTGACTGAGCCACCCAGGTGCTCTATGGAGAAAAAAATTTCAAATGAAATTTAATATTTGCATCTGAGCTGCAAAAGTTGGATCAGGAAGCAGAACCTGAAATCAGATTTAACGTGGAAGGAAAACCATAATGCAGGAGGCTGCTTTTCCCACACTAAAGCTGTCTTTGTTTCTCAAGGTGGCCATAACAAATTACCACAAACTTGGTGACTGAAATAACTGAAATTTATTCTCTCGCAGTTGTGGAGGCCAGAAGTCCAAGAGCAGAAATGGGTCCTTCAGGAGACTCTGAGTGAGGATCCTTCCTTGCCTCTCCCCCAGCTTCTGGTAGTTGTGTGAATTCTTCTTATGTGGATTCTGCCATTTTCTATTGGGGCTGGATTTTTATCAAGATTGTATGATGTCACAGGTCATGTTACAGAAGCCTGTTCACTGAGCTACTCTTGTGGCCACAAGGATTCTTTCAAATCCTCTGTCAAGCGTGTCACACCCATATTGGAAACTTTCCAAGGAGTCTCCAATTCCTCAGAATAAAAGCCAGAGCTCCCCATATCTGTGACCACCTTCCTCTCTCACTCCGGTGCCCGTCTTCTGGACTTCCCTTGCTCATTCAGCTCTGGCCACACCCTTCCTCACTGTTTCCCGAGTCTAGAACATTCTGACCCTAGATAGCTGCAGTGCTTCAGGTATTTGCACAGATGTCAATATTCAATGTGGCCAGTCCCATTCAAAATTGCTGCCCTACCTTCTTGCCCCCTCCCCTGTTTCAGGTCCCCCCCCCCCTTTACCACCTTTTAACACCCTATATGATTTATTTAATTCCTTGTCTCCTCCCTCCATGAAGTTTACTGATCAGTTTTATTCACGGTTGTAGCTCCATACTGACAGTAGTGGCTGGCACGGTGAAGACACACCACAGTGCTTTTGAACTGAATCAGTGAAGTCAGAATTCAGAAATTTAAAGTTGATTTTTTTGGAACCCAAGTACAAGATAGGCTGTTTATCCCCTGTAAATTTCTTTGCACTCATTTAGAGCCTATGAACCTCCCAGACCCCGATTCAGCAATATAATGATATTCTCCATTTGTCTCCAGTTGAGTTCTCTGTAAATTTGTTAAACCAGACTCCCCATGCCTCCCATTGAACACTGGTGACGGCGAACAGGAAAGTTGGTCCCCAGGTAGAATTCTTTTGTTAAGTCTCTGTACTGCAAGAGAGAATACAAAATGCAGCTGACCTGTACCACCCACATACACTGTGTCTGCACCACCTTGGCCCAAACAGTGAAGTCTAGGCTGTTCTTATGAACTCCTCATGAGCCCCTCTAGGTGCTGACCAACTTCACGTGAAAGCCTTGTTCTAGTTATCCCTTGCCTTTTTTTTTTTTCAGTCACCATGATACTTGTCCATCTTCTGGCACTCTCCTTTCTCTATGATTTTTCAGGTGAAGACTACTCTGTTGTAGCAGGGATGTTTTCTGTTTCTGATTCAGTTTAAGATGAAGCCCTTAGTCTCTCTGTGTTTCCTTGTATGTGTGTAAAATAAAGTGATGTCCTCACATAGGAAAAAAAATTGATAAAGATCTAAATTTTGAAAAAATATTTATATATTTTTTTGGAGAGCACAAGCGGGGGGTGGTGGGCAGAGAGAGGGGTACAGAAGATTCAAAGCCAACTCTGCGCCAACAGGCTGACATCAGCGAACCCCATGCAGGGTTCGAACTCTCGAGTCGCGAGATCATGACCTGAGCTGAAGTCGGATGCTCAACCGACTGAGCCACCCAGGTGCCCCAGATCTAAATTTCAAAATTAAGAACCCATAAAAAAGATGAGAAATGATTCTTTCTTTAGAATTCTGAGAACAAAGGAAGGTCTGGTCCAGGTCATATTTAAATGGGGCATCTCAAGAGCATTTCAGATGGTTGTGTGTGTGAAGCCATTCTGAGATGCATCCAGACTTTTCTGTGGACTGTAAATAATTAGAGATCAGATTGTAAGCAAATCAGAAGCTATAGTTTTAATTCTTGGCCTATGACTTAAAATTTTGAGTTATGCCCAAATACGCTGGAAAAGACTAGATTTCATCAGAACTTGCCTTTAAGATGTGACTGGTCCCTTTTGGAGTCTGACCTTAGCTTTCATTTGTGACCAAGAATCCTTAACATGAAAACCACCAAATTGGAACATTCTTATGAAATTTACATCATCTTTTAAGGAAAAACAAACCCTACTAAATAATAATGGCAACATAAATCTCGGTTTACACAGAAGACGATAGGCTTTCACTGAATATAATAGGAAAGTGAAATGGTGAATTTGGAAGTCAGCTGGAAAGGACTGTTTGAAGCTGAAGAAAACTGCCTTTTGTGGAACTGTCCTGTAAAATAACAAAGACTTTTCTCAATGCAAATATTTGACTTTAATGGGATTAATTCATGGAGAAAATGGAAACCAAAGACCCCACCCACTGACTTCTGTCCTTCTATCTGTGTGCTCTGTGAGGCACCTAGGAGAGAAAGACATCTGGCTTAGGCAGCAGACCCCAGTCTGGACTTTGGCTCCACGCACCTTCCTAATTCCTCACGGGGCCCAGCAGGTGACGTTCTGAGACCCTGTCACTTGGAGTGTCTCATCAGGAATTGGTGACCATTCTCTGTCTTCTGCCAACTTCTTTCCTGGTCTTTGGACTGGTTTTGTTTTCCGCTTTGGGCTTCTTCCCTCCCTTTGCTGGCTGTTCTTTTCCCTCTCGATTTCTATGTGCCTGGGCCCCCCAAAGCTCTCCTCTTGGTATTCCTCATGTGGGATAGCTTCTGCTAAAGAACACAAACCCTGGAGCTTACCTGTCCAAATTCGATCCTAGGCTTGGCTGCTTATGAGCTGGGTAACCATGGAAACTGAGTTACTTTCTCTGTGCCTCCATTTCCCCATTTGAGAATTAAAATGGTTAATAAGGTGCTTGGATCAATGTCTGGCAAGTAATCAGTGTCAATTATCACTGTTAATTTGCCTTACTAGGGAATGTGTTTTATAGGCCATGATCTCAACTGAAGGATTTGGACAGGAGGTGGACATACTAACCACGCATGCCTGGGCATATGTGTGACTGAGGCCTCAAGTCCTTGGTATCTTCTTGGATCGCAAAGAACTCTCCACGCTGGAGTTGTTTTTAGGTTACCCTAAAGCAGAGCCCAAGCAAGGGAGCAGGCCTGAGGAGCTGGGAGAGTGAATGGATGGGAGGAAGGATCTCTATCAGGATGCAGGAGCAAGGTTGTCACTGTGGGCAGTTGGGACTGGATTGCCCAGGATGACCCCAGAACTGACACCACTGAGTGTTATGCCTGGGAGCATTGACTCTCCTGTATTTGAGGAGGACACATGTGCTTCCATGGTTGAGGGGGGTCCTGTTGCAGAAAGCAGAGACACACTGTGGTGACCTGAGATGGGCTGCTGTCACTCTGGGCAACCCTGTCTACCCTACCCCAAATGCAGTTCTTTCCCAACCTCATGTTCTTCTCTCAGATTCTAGAATATTATATATTTTTAAATACAATATATAGTATTATGTTAAAAAATCATAACTTGGTGCTTTTAAAAAGTGCCTTCTTCCTCAGGAATACATCTTCTGAATAAAACTGGACAATTCCCTTTTTTGTGTCTTAAATGAATACAAAGCAAATAACATGTATCCCTTCATTTATACGGCATTTGTTTTAGGTTGTATCTAAAAGTTGATTTTGTCCTAAACTTCACTTTCTATTTTGAATAGGTAATATATTTGTATAGTTTAGAATTTGTCAACATAACAAAGTCTAAGTTGAGCATTCCTATTTCCATCCTATTCTAGCCACCTTTCTCTTATCTCTCCTATGCCCAGTTATTTCATTCCTTGTGGAAACCTGCCTGTGTTCCTGTATGAGTCAGGGTTCTCTGGAAAAACCATCCAGTGTGTGTGTGTGTGTGTGTGTGTGTGTGTGTGTGCACATATGCATATGTGTGTGTGTGTGTGTGTGTGTGTGTGTGTAGAAAGAGGGAGGGAGAGAGATTTATTTTTAAGAAGTTGGCTTATGCAGGAGCGCCTGGGTGGCTCAGTAGGTTGAGCATCCAACTTTGGCTCAGGTCATGATCTCATGGTTCATGGGTTCAAGCCCTGCATCAGGTTCTGTGCTGACAGTTTGGAGCCTGGAGACTGTTTCAGATTCTGTGTCTCCCTCTTTCTCTGCCCCTCCCCTGCTTGCACTCTGTGTCTGTCTTTCTCTCAAAGATGAATAAACATTAAGAAAAAATTAAAAGAAAAAAGAAGTTGGTTTATGCAATTATAGGGGCTGGCAAGTCTGAAATCTGTAAGACAAGCCAGCAGTCTAGCGATTCAGCTAAATGATGATGTTGCAGTCTTGAGACCAAATCAGTTAGGGCAACAGGCTGGAAACTGAGTCAGGGTTTCCATGTTACAATCTTAAGAAGATTTCTTTCCACTTCAACAAACCTCTGTCTTTGTGTGGAAGGCCTTCAACTGATTGGATGGGGCCGAACCACATTAGCTTTACTCAAAGACTGCTGATTTAAATGTTAACCACATCAGGGCTCCTGGGTGGCTCAGTCTGTTAAGTGTCCAACTTTGGTTCAGGTCATGATCTCGTGGTTAGTGAGTTCGAGCCCCATGTTGGGTTTTGTGCTGACAGCTCCAAGCCTGGAGCCTGTTTCGGATTCTGTGTCTCCCCCACCCACCCCTTCCCCCGGCTTGTGCTCTGTCTCTGTCTCTCTCTGTCACTCCCTCTCTCTCTCAAAAATGAACAAACATTAAAAAATTTTTTTAAATGTTAATCACATCTAAATAATACCTTCATAGCACCAGTTAGACTGGTGTTTGGCCAAACAATGGGGAACCATAGCCTAACCAAGCTGACACATAAAATTAATCATCACAATTCCCTTGATGAAAATATAAGCAAGTAGAAACATAGATTCCCACTTTCTCTTCTTTCTGACACAAAAAGAAGCATACTCTATACTCATTTGCTGTTCCCATTTAGCATTACATTTAGATTAATGTTACATTTAGATCTTTCTAAATCTGGGCCAAATAGCTTCCCCATTCCTTTTTTACCAGCTCCAAATAGTGTTCTTTGCAGCTATAAAATTTTGTAAATGTGACTGTTGTAAATTTAAAATGTAAATGTGACTACATAAAAGCACAAAGCTTTTGCATGGCAAAATAATTAATGAGTTAAAAAAGCAATTGGAAAAATGTCTGTTCAGGTCCTCTGCCCATTTTTAAAACAGATTGTTTGCTTTTTGGTGTTGAGTTGTATAAATCTTATATATTTTGGATATTAACCTGTCATCAGGTATGTCATTTGCAAATGACTTCTGCCATTGGGTAGGTTGTCCTTTTGTTTTGTTGATGGTTTCCTTTGCTGAGCAGAAACTTTTTTTTTTTTTGATGTAGTCTCAATAGTTTGTTTTTGAGTTTGTTTTTCTTGCCTCAGAAGAAATATCTAGAAAAATGTTCTTATGGTCAACATCAGAGAAGTTACTGACTATGCTCACTTCGATGGATATTTATGGTTTCAAGCCTCCCAGTTAGGTCTGTAATCCATTTTGAGTTTTTTTTTTTTTTTAATATTTTTTTAACGTTTATTTATTTTTGAGACAGAGAGAGACAGAGCATGAACGGGGAGGGTCAGAGAGAGAGGGAGACACAGAATCGGAAACAGGCTCCAGGCTCTGAGCTGTCAGCCCAGAGCCTGACGCGGGGCTCGAACTCACGGACCGCGAGATCATGACCTGAGCCGAAGTCGGACGCTTAACCGACTGAACCACCGAGGCGCCCCAGTTTTGAGTTTATTTTTGTGTGTGGTGTGAGAAAGCAGTCTGGTTTCATTCTTTTGCATGTAGCTGTCTAGTTTTCCCAACATCATTTATTTAAAAAACTATGTTTTTCCCATATGCAAATTTTTGCCTCCTTTGTCAAAGATTCATTGACTATATAATCGTGCATTTATTTCTGGGCTCTCTATTCTCTATTCTCTGTTGATCTGTGTGTCTCTTTTTGTGCCAGCACCATACTGTTTTGATTACTACAGCTTTGCAATATAACTTGAAGTTCAGAATTGTCATACCTCGAGCTCTGTTCTTCTTTCTCAGGAATCCTTTGGCTAGAGGGGTCTTTTGTGGTTCAATACAAATTTTAGGATTATTTGTTCTAGTTCTGTGACAAATGCTGTTGGTATTTTGATAGGGATTGCATAAATCTGTAGATTGCTTTGGGCACTATTGATATTTTAACAATATTTGTTCTTCCAATCCAAGAACATGGAATAAATTTCCGTTTTTTGTGTCATCTCCCATTTCTTTCAATAATGTTTTATAGTTTTCAGAGTATAGGTCTTTTACTTATTTAATCAAGTTTATTCTTAGATACATAGTTGGCCAACAGACACATGAAAAGATGCTCAACATCACTAACCATCAGGAAAATCCAAATCAAAACCACAATGAATATCACCTCACACCTCTTAGAATGGCTGAAATCAAGAAGACAAGAAATAACAAATGTTGGTGAGGATGTAGAGAAAAAGGGATGCTCGTGTACTGTTGGTGGGAATGTAAACTCGTACAGCCACTGTGTAAAACAGTATGGAGATTTCTCAAAAAATTAAAAATATAAATACCACATGATTCAACAGTGTCACTCTTGGGTATTTACCCAAAGTGAACAAAGCATAATGTATCAACTTGTCAAATCACTAAGTTGTACGCATGAAACTAATATAATATTGCATGTCAACTATATTAAAAATAAATAAATTAAAATTAAAAAGCAACTACATTCAAAAGCAAAATATCAAGCTGGGAGAAAAATATTTCCAACTTCAATCACAAACAGTTCCCACTTTGTGGAAGTTGATAAGATAAAGACCAGACATATCCAAGAGAAAAATGGACATGGAGAGAGAGTTCATAGAAAAAGAGAATCAAATGGACTTAACCTTATGAAAATACTGTGACTGTCACTGGTGGTAACAGAAAATCTAATTAAAACAACATGGAGATACATGTTTCACCTTTCAGATTGGACAGAAACCCACAATTTGGATGACAGAATCTTCTGATGAGGTTGTGGGGAAATTGGTCCTCTCCTCCTTTGCCAAGAGGAGTGTACAATGGTACGGCCCCCAGAAGGATTACTTGGCTGTATTAAACCAACTAGAGGTGAATTAACTGTGTCAGGAATCCCAGCAAATCCCAGGGATTTGATCCTGTGGGTAGACTTGCACATCCCTGAAGTGATGCCTCAGGGCAACATTGTCTGTGATGCAGAAGACTGAAAACAACCAGGAGTCCATCCACAGGGGAGCAGGTTGATAAACTATGGCACATGCACAATGAAAAACCTGCAGTGTGAAGCATTTCTACAGAACTGAAAGCTTGCATTGGGGCCTTAAAAATAGTATATAAAAGATACGAGGCATACTTAACAATCTGTTTCTCTCACTGTCCTACACAAATGCATATTCAGTCCTGCCAGGTTTTCCTTCAAAAGCTATCTGCCATCCATTCTCTAATCTTGGTCTTTATAGCCACCTCTTTTGTTCCGGTTACCATCTCCTGTCACCAATCCCCTAATTTATGCAGCAGCCAGAATCAAGGAACCTTCTGCTCTACACAAGGGCCCTGGCCAAGAGGTGAAGGCTGGAATCTGCTACAACACCTAGAGGGAGTGGGGCAGCTTTTTCTACTTAGAAAACACCCCTATGGGCTCGGGGGTCTGATCAGTATGCTTCCTTAAAGATACACATAGGAACCAGTCAGTGGCTCTTCTAAAACTCTCCAGTGGCCTCTTATCACATGTAGGAAAAAAAAAATCAAACTTTTCCCCTTGGCCTGAAGTGCTCTGCCCAAGCTGCTGACTGTATCCAATGATGCCCTGTGCACCAGCCCCTCTGGCCTCCTGACAGTTTCTAGAACACCCCAGCTTTTTCTTTATGTTTGGAATATTCTTCTCCTGGCTCCTTTCGTGTAGGCTCTGGGCCAACACGTCACCATCTACTCCACAGAAAGCCCCCAGGACTCCCAGCATGTCACCTGCTTAATTTCTTCCCAAACACTTATCACAAGATGCCGTGTCTTTGCTTCCTGCCTCTCTGCCTCCTGACCGTGACCTCTAAGAGGGCAGGCGTAGGGTCTGTGTAGTGCCTGGTGCATGTCAGCTTGCACTGCATATTGTGGAAGTGAGAACTCCTGCTCATTCTCTGGTTCTTTCGGGGTCACTTCTGAGAAGCCTTCACTGAGCCCTCCAGCCTCATTCAGCCTTCCTTCA
Organism: Prionailurus bengalensis; assembly: GCF_016509475.1. Lineage (NCBI taxonomy): Eukaryota > Metazoa > Chordata > Mammalia > Carnivora > Felidae > Prionailurus > Prionailurus bengalensis. Next base: position 20,898,112 of record NC_057355.1, read on the forward strand.
CCAGCAGATGCACCCATGTTCGACTCGGTGCAGCACCCATAAGCCTGGTATGATTCCTCATACCCCAGTACCTCTCAGCTGGACAGGAGGCCCACATCTTCAGTGCCTGCTCTGTGTATATTTGATGGATGAATAACTGGCCGAACGTTGAAAAGATGAATGGACAAGGGAACAAACGTACAAATGAATGAACAAAGGAATACAGCAAAAAATGAATGAGCACGGTGAATGTGGTAGAAAAAGTGCTAGGCTGGAAATGAGGAATTCTAGATTTTAGTTGCAGCCCCACAGCTAGGGAGGTGTGCTTGAGCGAGATATGTCTACCACCTGGGCCTCGAAAGGCACCTTGACCTCTCCTTGGGAGTGTTTCTCACAACTGTACTTGAAAACCAGATGTGCGGGCGCTTGACTGTCTGCTTCACGGGAACGGCAGCCCCAGGTGCAGAAGCTGGTTCTGGCTAGTTCATTGCTGTGTACCTGCACCACACCAGCACGGTGCCTGGCAGGTTTGAGTAATGAATAAATGAAGCATTAAATTGGAAAGGAAAAAATAGAGTGGAAACAAAACTCAGGGGCATGTAGAGAAATAGGAGTAGACAGTCCATGGCTCTGACACCGTGGAAATCTTGGAATGGGGCTGATGATTCTTGCAGGGGTTTTAGACTTTTCTATCACCCGATCCCTCACACATGTGATTTCCTCAGCCATACTGCCAGATCGTCATTGTTACTTTTATATTTCTATTTTTTAAATCAAATTAGCAACATTCTAGTCAACAAACATGGGGTGGGAAACAGTAGAAGCTTCCCAGGGTAATAACTAGTTTTCTGTTAAAAAGAAGAATTTTAGAACTGTCAGAAATTGTAAAGATGTCTGTGTGTGGTGTTGCCTTCACAGTCCCAGTTATGCTTAGCTTTATTGGAATGACTCTTGTCCCAGTTGGTTTTGGGTGAACTGATCTGACTCCGCTTTCCCAGTGAGGATGCAAACACATTTAACCAGAAAACATAGTGTTCTTCTAAGTATCTCTCCCCATCACTGGCCTTCTGACCACCCCTGCCTGGCTCCAGATCCATCCTGCTCACTATCGAAGATCTAGTTATTTGCTACCCTGCTCAGTGGCCTCCTGTGCCCCACTCCACACCCTGTCTGTAGAGGAAAATGCCAAATTTATTAGCAAACAGACACCTGACCAGACACCTGACAGTCTCCTGTGATGTTTTGTCTCAAGGTTCCATGCATTGTACATGCTAACGTCCTCCTGAAATGCTTTCTTAGAGCCAGTGCAGCTGGAAAACTCCTGTTTATCCCACAGAACCCACCTGAAGCCTCATTCCTGACCCTCCAGGATGACTTCATGGAGTATTTCTCCATGCTACCGCAAAATCTGGTGTATGAACTGAATTGGATGCAGCATGAGTCTACCTTAATTTGGGGCAAGGTTGAAGAATTATGGATATTTTACCGTCTTTTTCTGGCCACCATGATTGCATCTGACTGACAGACTTCATAATAATTTCATCTTGCAATAACTTTGAAACAACCCTTAAGAAAAACTGTTAAACACCAGTACTTAAAGAGAATCTTAAATCTCCTACCCTAATACAAATTCTAATTCAGACCTAGACCAAGCTAGAAAACCAGGATGTAATAACATGAAATAAAAAAGAATCTCTTATGGCAAAAATACTCATCGTCTGGCTATATCTAAAGGTAAGGGATGTCCATGGTCAATGACATTGGGGAGCACTGAGCAGACATTGTGCATCACCTTTTCTGTCACGTCCCACTTTGGGAGGAATACCAGGACCATGTTTTACATAGCCACTTTATTAAACGGTAACATTTTCGTATGTTAATGAATGACTTTGTAGTGATGAGATTACATGCCTTACAGTGACAGTTCTTTATATTTGAAAATCTTCCTAATTAGGCATCTTTCTCTGCAAGTCAAAAGATGTAATTTATCTTGAAGTTATGCATAAATTGGAGCACTGCTGGGTGCTGCTGCTGTTGTCATTAAAACATTATTTGGTAAATTAAATCTGTATTTAGTTCAGATCTAATGATTGAAATATTATTATGACATATGGTAGAGGAAGGGCCAAGCATGTTACAGTGTACAAATCCCCTTTATGCCTTCACTTCAGAGATTGCCCCACATCACAAAGCCACAGGCAGACCTGTCCCAGCACAGCACCTATCCTTGGAGGGGCTCCTGTCACTCCCAGTCTGTCCCCATTAAGTCCTGTTTACTTTTTTCATCTCCACTTCCTTAGGCATTAGAAACCATTCTTATTTTTCCTTCTGGTTTTCCCTTTACTTTTCCCCTTTGCCCTCACCAGGCTCAGAATATCAATGGAGTAATTCAGAAATGCAGCACTGGTCACAGATTTATGCAGGTGCTGGACTCACGTTAGAGCCGGTGAATCAGGAATTGGCCCAGTCCTGCTGAGATTGGCAGTATTCTTGAGGACACAGAAGGCTGTGTTCCTGCAGTCCCAAATGTGGAGGACAGGGCCAGACACGGGGTCCGAGGCGCAGTGAGAGCTAAAAATTTGAAACTGAGTGGGGGAGCACTGTTTGCTGGGAATCAGTAATTCATTTTATGATGTATGTTTTAAGCATTTATGATGCCTCACACAGTTATTTGGGAAGGGGCATTTAAAAAAACTTATTTGACAATTATAGACAAGGGTATAACATTTTTTCTTAAAAGTAGTTTACTCCTGTTGCTCTGCATAAGTGTTGAACAGGTATTAAAGGATGTCATCAGTTGGAGCATTTGGGACAAATGCTCAATAGGGAGCTGGGCTATGAGTCAGCCAGGTCTCATGGATGGCTAATGAGACAGAGGAATATCTTCCTGCCGAAGCTACACGAAGAAACAGTCCCTATTTGTGCTCTTTGTCCTGACTGGGAGCCAGGTGGCCATGTCCCTGGTCAGTTTCTGCCAGCCAAGTTTCTTGGCCTTGTTTCTCGTTCTAAGCACCATCCCACCTCATAACCCCCTCCTCTGCACTCTTTAGATCCACAGGGGCTGTGACAGTCAGGCTTCTGTCTCTCTGAACAGTTCCATGCCATTGGCTTTGGTGTCTCTTTGTCACAGCCAGCAGTGCTGGCCCCATCCCTGTGGGATTCAAGCTGCACTGAGGGTAGTAAGGGCCACAAACATGGCAGCAACAGTGTCACCGGTTCTGCAATACCTCCCCTGTTCAAGCACCTGGCAAGATGCTTTACTTTTGTATATGTAACACGTTAGTGTGTCCTTCAGAGAGGTGGGTATTAACATCCTCACTTGACAGATAAGGAAAATGACCCTCAAAGGCATTGAATGATTTACTACAGGTCAACACAACCATTAAGTACCACAACATATTATTGGAAGTGCAGGGTGGGCTGCCTGGGTCAGAATCCCAGCTCTACCATTGACTTAGGATCTAAGGACAATTACTCTCTGTGCCTCAGTTTCTCATCTATAACATGGGATAGCATTAGGGTTTACTCATGGGGTGTTTGCGAAAATTGAATGACAACTCACAACAAACAGTTCTGGGAAAACTGCATATCCATATGCAACAGAATGAATTTATACCAAATACAGAACTTAATTTAAAATCATTGAAGACCTAAATGTAAGACCTAAAACAATGTAAAACTCTTAGAAGAAAGCATAAGACAAAGGCTTTACCACATTGGGTGTAACAATGATTTCTTAGATATAACACATGTAACAAAAGAAAAATAGACAAATTGGACTCCAAGAAAATTTTAAAATTTTGTACATCAAAGATACTACCCACACAGTGAAAAGGCAACAGGATGGAAGAAAATATTTGCAAATAATATATCTGAGAATGGATTAATAGAAAGAATATATAGAGAACTCTTACAACTCAACAACAACAACAAAACAAGCAATCTGATTCAAAAATAGGCAAAATAGTTGAATAGATATTTCTTCAAAGAAGATATGCAAATGGCCAATAAGCACATGAAAAGATGCTGAATATCATTAATCATTTGGGAAAGCAAATCAAAACTGCAGTGAGATACTACCTCAGACCCATGAGGATGGCTACTATAAAAAAAAAACAAAAAACAAAAAACACCAGAAAACAGTAAGGGTTTGTTCAGGACGTGGAGACATTGGAACCCTTGTACACTGTTGGTGGGAATGTAAAATGGTGCAACTCTTACAGAAAACAGTACAGAGGCTCTGCAACAAAATTAAACATAGAATTACCATAGGACCTGACAATCTCACTTCTGGGTATATACACAAAAGAATTGAAAGTGGTGTCTGAAAGAGGTATTTATACACCTGTGTTCACAGCAGCATTATTCAAAAAAGCTAAAACATGGAAGCAATCCAAACGTCTGTCTATGGATGAATGGGGAAGCAAAATCTGGTCTATACATACAATGGAATACTATTCAGCCCTAAAAAGGAAGGAAAATCTGACACTTGCTACAACATGGATGAACCTGAAGAACATTATGCTGAGTAAAATAAACTGGTCACAAAATGTCAAATACCATATGATTCCACTTACGTAAGGTACCTAGAGTAGTCAAAAACATAAAGATAGAAAGCAAAATGATGGTTTCTAGGGACTGGGGGAGGCAAAATGGAGAGTTCGTGTTAACAGGTACAGAATTCAGTTTTAGAAGATTTAAAAAGAGTTATGGGGATGGATGGTAGAGATGGTTGCACAACAATGTGAATGTATTTATACCACTTAACTGTACACTTAAAAATGGCCAAGGCAGTAAATTTTAGAAGAAAAACACAGAATGGCAGTGCATGTAAAGAGTGCAACCAAGGCCCTCAATGATATAAACTATTACTGGCCTCTGATTTTAAATTACTCTCCCTTTGGGTCGATCTCAAAATCTGCATGTTCAGCCACAGGTAGTGTAATGCTATCTGTCCTCTTTAGCTGCATGCTGTACATAGATATTTATTTCTCTTCAGTTTCTGCCTTACGCCCCAGAATTACAAGCACAATACAGTCTCATTGTGACCAGCCAAACAGGAGAGGAATGTCTATAGAAGGAGGGAGGCACACCCCCTTGCTCTGACCCACTCTCCCTTGCTAACCTAAGTTGGATGTTTGTGAGTCTCCACCCACACCATTCTGCTCCTTCCTACACACAGATATACACAGAGGGTTTTCTGTTCCTTGATTTTATTTGAATAGGAAATGGACTTACATGATACACAGTCTCCATCAGCTTTATACTTTTCACTTAGCATTTGCACATTCCTTCAGGTCAATAAATCAGACCTAGCCAATTTGCTTTCACCAGCTACTCAATACCCTCTTGGAAGGCTGCAGGAAATTTGTAATCTAAAATTAATTTTGCTTGCCTCACATAATTTAAAACACCTAACAACAGGGTAACTGAAAGCTAATAGCCCTTTAAACAAAAAACCTCAGACCTGAGAATTCTGGCCATTTTGCCCTGGGATCTGCGGAGGAGATCTCTAGGATGCCCAACCAGTTTCTGGGGGCAGAGTTGGGGTGAGAAATGTTTAGATGTGTGTAGTGCATAGACGGGAGGACCTGAGCATTGCTGGAGGGGGTGGCATTAGGGTGGCGTGACCCAGACCTTTTCCTTGCAGGCTCTGGCATCTGGCAGACCTGGATTTGAATAATGCTCCACTCGGGACTGGCTGTGGAACCTGGGAGAGCTGCATATAACATCTCTGTGAAAACGGGGCTGGTACAGGCTTGACCTGAGGCCCGAGGAGATGGTGTAGCTGTGTCTATGAGAACAGTACTCCTCAAAGTGCAGGCAGATTCCGGTTGCTATTAACATTGGATTGTTTGCTTTTCATTTTATTTTTAATATTTTAATGTTTTTATTATTTATTTTTATTTTAAAGAGAAGGAGAGAGAGAGAGAGCATGTGCACAAGCATGAGTAGGGGAGGCACAGAGGGCGAGAGAATCCTAAGCAGGTTCTGCACCGACAATGCAGAGCCTGACACAGGACTTGATCTCACGAACCTTGAGATCATGACCTGAGCCAAAATCAAGAGTTGGGTGTTTAACTGACTGAACCACCCAGCTGCCCCTTACTTTTCATTTCAAAACAATGTTTTCGTTGTCCACTTGAAAATCATTTGGTGCAGGTTGTCTATAAAGCAGATACTATGCATCCAATTATCATTGGTTGTAAAGTCAAGTTTAGAAAAATGTGGCAATAGGATTTACATTGTACCAGCAAGGAATATTTTTATGAGACCTGAGGAAGTTGTTTTGCCTCTAAAGCCAGGGCCACCAGCAAAGGTTGGGGTTATGTCTCTGAAGAGACACAATGGGGAGACATCTCTCCAGTCATGTGGGCTATCTGTCTGGAAGTGATGCCTGGGTGTGTGACCTCTGGCCAGATGCATGACCTGTGGCCCTGTCGAGTAAGAGGAGCGCACGTTTCTATAGTCGTCCGCCACATTATCTTTGGAATGTCTGATGCCTTCCTGAAATGAGAGCTGTGAAGCCCATAAATGGCCAGTTAAGTTCACTTTTACTGAGTTGAATCACAGTTTGCTTCTAAGCATTGTGGTAACACTCTTCTAATATCCTGTCTTGGTCTCCATTTTAGTTGGGCAGCTATTAGAGAGTATAAACCTGTGATACATATTTTACTGGGTAAGTTCACTGTGTAAGCTATGGTTTGACAAAGACAGTGCACTCCTTTATAATGGGAAGATGTATTTGTCTCACTAGTTTGTTAAAGAGCATCTTTAATGGAATTTCAATTACGCTGTAGCCTCCAGACAAACCCACCTAACTCAGAACTAGAAAGAAAAAAAATACTTCATAGAAAGGCTGTTCCAGTTATCCATATTGCTGCATGAGAAACCACCTTGAAACTTAGCAGCATTAAACAACCATCCTTTTATTATGTTCATGATTTGGGGAGTGAGGAATTTAGGCAGGGCACAGTGGAACTGTCTTACCAATGACTAGAACCTTACTGTGGCTGGGATGTCTGTACTGGGGCCATATGTCTAGGGACTAGGTTCTGGCTATCAGCCAGCTTGCCTGGTTCTTTTTCATGCCCTGTCTGCTGGAACTGGAATATCTAAAAGGCTCCTTCACTCACATGAATGTGCGGTGCCTGGGCTGGGATGGCTGGAGCATCAGGGGCTAGCCTGACACCCTGTCTTTTCATGATGTCTCCATGTGGCTTTTTGGGCTTTTTTAGAGCATGGTGATCTTATGGTAATTGTACTGATTACATGGTGGCTGGCTTTTCCCAGGGTAAGCATTCTAGGAGACTCAGTTGGAAACTGCCAGGCTTCTTTGACTCAGGCTCCTGTGTCCCAGAGTGTTGCTTTTGTCACATTTCTTGATCAAGGAAGTCACCAAGTCTGGCCCATATGCAAGCAGACCAGAATTATACTCTACTTTTCAGTGGAAGAAGAAGCCATCTAAATTTCAACATTGAAGCACTTTATTATTTTTTAAAATTTTAGTTATTTACTTTTGAGAGACAGAGAGAGAGCATGATCAGGGGAGGAGCAGAGAGAGGAGAGAAAGAAAGAGAGAGAGAGAGAATCCCAAGCAGGCTCCACACTGTCAGCACAGAGCCTGATGCAGGGCTCGAAGTCATGAACCATGAGACCATGACCTGAGCTGAAATCAGGAGTTGGGTTCTTAACTGACTAAGCCACCCAGGCACCAAAACATTGAAACATTTTAATAAATTAAGTTGAGATTCAACTTAAAGTCCTATTTTAATATCTAATATTTTATTCAAACGCTTAACCATAATAGCAGAAACTATATGATCAGAGGATTCCTCTGATGGTGAAAACATGCCTCTTAGAATTGATTGATGTGAGAAAGGAAACTGCTATAAAATTCTTATCTTCTTGAAAAACTCAGCTATGCATTCAAGATCAAGCATTGTGTCTGCAGTGGGCAGTACACATCTCTGAGCTTGTTAGTAGGGTCATTAAGCTTCCGGTTGAAGGCCTGTGGGCCTCCCATGAGTCATGTGCAAGCCCCTTGAAGTGTGACAATGACAGCATCTCCCCAGGGCCTTCTTCCCTTGTTTTCTGGGTTATCATATCCCAGGGAAGTTGTGGGAACATCTGTGTAAGCTTTTGTGACAGGCTGTTTTGGTTTGCTGGGTAGGGCTCCCGTAGCAAAGTCCCACAAGGCTTAGCAGAAATTTAGTGTCTCATAGCTCCAGAGGCCAGAAGCCCACATCAGGATGTCAGCAGGGTTGATGTCTTCTGAGGGCCCTGAGGGAAAATGTGTTCCAGGCCTCTCTCCTAACTGCTGGTGGTTTCCTGACCGTCTTTGGCATTCCTCAGTTTGCAGACACCACCGCGATGTCTGCTTGCGTGTTCACATGACATTGTCCCTGTGTCTCCGTGTTTCCAAATTGCCCCTTTTCATAAGAACAGCATTTCTACTGGGTTAGGGCCCACCCTACTTTAGTGTCCCTCATCTTAGTTCACAACATGTGCCAAGACCCTACTTCCAAACAAGGTCACATTCTGAGGGACTGAGGGTTAGGATGTCAACAAGAATTTCAGGGGGATGCAATTCAACCTGTAACATAAGACAACCTCGAAAACTAATCATTTTGATTATATGTCCTTGGGAATAAGAGAAAACAGTTGAAGCTTTGGGGAAAATGTTATCACTAAAAAGTAATAGAAGTCAGTAATAGACATCACTGCTAGGAATGGGGCATATGTGCCTGTTGGCTGCACCTGTGCCTTGGCCCTGCCCCCACCCCCCCAACACTGGTGCCCTGAATGTCCACGTGGTGTCAGCACAGAAAGTGAGGTGTTCTTTCTTTTCTTTCAATTTATTACCGCAGTATAATTGACATACAATGTTAGTTTCAGGTATACAACATACTGATTTGATAATTATATATATTAGTGCTCTGGACCACAGTGAGTGTGGTCACCATATGTCACCATACAACATTATTACAATATTATTGACTATGTTCCCTGGGCTGTACTTTTCATCCCTACCACTTACTTATTTTATAATTGGAAGGTTGTACCTCTTAGTGCCCTTCACCTATTTCACACATTCCCCATCCCCCTGTGTTCTGGAAAACATAGATTATTCTCTGTGTCTTGGAGTGTACTTCTGTTTTCCTTTCTTTGTTTGTTTTGAAAATTTTTAATGTTTATTTTTGAGAGAGAGAGAGAGAGAGAGAGAGAGAGAGAGAGAGAGAGAGTGAATGGGGGGAGGCAGAGAAAGAAGGAGGCACAGAATCCAAAGCAGGCTCCAGGCTCTGAGCTGTCAGCACAGAGCCCGACGTGAGGCTCAAACTCACAAACTGTGAGATCATGACCTGAGTCAAAGTCGGACACTTAACCAACTAAGCCACCCAGGCGCCCCTGGTTTTGTTGTTGTTGTTGTTGTTAGATTCCACGTAGGACCTAAAGGGTATTATGCTGAGTGAAATAAGTCAGACAGAGAAAGGCAAACACCATAGGACTTCTCTCATATGTGGAGTGAGATGTCCTTTAAGGAGGCAGTTCACCCTGACAGGCCCCCTGCATATCTCATCAGGCTGACTGCGTATTGGGGTCATTTTTGAGAGGGGCATTTTTGGAACTTCTTCCCCATTTCCAGCAGTGAAACCTACCTCCCCGTGTGCACTATTAGAATGCATTTTGCGAAGACTCATGCTTAAAATCCAAGTATTAAGTGTTTAGAAAAATGTGGCACACTTAGTTTCCTGAAGATGGAAGGTGAGGGCAGTATTATTGTGTGCATTTCGGCTGCTGGCAGTCTCGCTTCTTGTCACCGCTATTTATTTATCACAACATTCATAGGCGGAAAGGGAAAGTGAGAGACCACCTAACACTGTCCTCCCTTAAGGAAAAACTCTCTCAAAGCTCTTCAGCCAAATGAGAATTTATTCCTTGTTTTTTTTCCTACTTAAAAATATTCAATATTGACTTCCATTAGAAGCTACCCATAAATAACCAGTATAAATAATTGAGTGTCAGTGATCTAGAGGTTACCACAGATTTTGCACTTTAAATTCAGCATTTACATGTAAAATTATGGCTATAGAATTACATCAGAGTTCTGATTTCATGTTTCATTCTCTGAATTTTTATGCCACCTTCCTTTTACCATTTCCTGTTAACTTTCAGTAATTTCTTCAAGGATGGTGTGAGAAATCTGAAAGCTTTCTATGACCTCTTACATTTGCCGGTAGTAGTACAAATTTTATTAGGCACTTTTTTTTTTTCAGTCAGAAGTTTTGCCCTCATGAGAAGTGCACTTCATCTCATTGTATATCTAAGTTATTGACATATATGATTGATGCTTTCATGATCAGATATGAATGGTATATATTTATGTTTATAGTAGATAGTTCCAAAATGCAATTTAGGTTTTTATATTAACTTAATCATTACAGAAGAACAGAGATGACAGTGTTGGAGAAGTTCTTCAAGAACATTTGATTGTGGTTTTGGGGGTTGAACAGAGCCTCTAGTCTTAGACTTTCCCCAGGGAAAAGACCTCAGTGGCACAGGTAAATGAATGCCACTGGTGTGATGCCTGGGGAAGCCAGATTCTTGGGTGGGCCCCTACCTACCTCCTGAAGATCCTGAACTGTCAGCCATGGGGGCCTCAAAGTTTTAGTGCTTTTGTTTTCTTTGCTTGTGTAGAGTTGCTTGTGAGGGAGGGTGGAGCTTATAAAGCTTGTCTGGCTTGTCTGGTGGATCAGCTTACATTCTTGCCACATTAGCAGTCATGCAATTGCTCAATGTAGGTACCCCAGGGTTTCTATTAAGTGTGCTCGCTTCATGGGACATCCTGAAATGTCACAAGGGAACCCTCTGACTACGGCAGTTGTATGCAAGGAGATGAGACTCTCCCTTTTTAAAAAAAATTTTTTTTAAGTTTATTTATTTTGAGAGAGAGAGACAGAGAGCACAAGCAGGCTCCACACTGTCAGTGCAGAGTCCAATGTGGGGCTCGAACTCACAAACTGTGAGATCATGACCTGAGCCGAAATCAAGAGTCAGCGGCTTAATTGACAGAGCCACCCAGAAGCCCCGAGACTCTCCCTTGTTAAGCTGCATTTGGAGAGTCTGCTTCTAGAAATGTGAATGAAATGGCGTAGAAGACCCTCATTATTGAGCCCTGGCACCAGTGACACCTGTGCTTCCTAGTGACTCTTGACAGGCACCCAGGCAGCTTTCCTGACTCAAATCCCAGGCTCCTGCTACATTGTGCTGTGGCCTTCATGACAAGGCAGCATGAGGGACAATGCCAGCCCATCTGGCTGTCTTCAGACATCTCTCTCCTGTGTATCCATGTGATTTTCTTGGCTCCCGGAGTCCCTGTTTTCTGGCACATAGTGGGGGCTGCTACCTGCTGCTAATTGAAAAGCCCTCTCTGGCCCTTCTGAAAATCATGCTCTAAGATTGTTTGTGTCTACATCAAACAAGCAAGAGTTAAACCCCCCCTTTCAACAGTCTAAAACAGTCTAAACCACATGTAAATTAATTTGATTCGGGGATGGACTCCAGGGCCAATAGCTCACTGGCGGGCCCTGTGTGTTGTGAGGACACAGTCCCTGAGCCCAGCCCTTGGGGATTCTGCAGCAACCAGCTTCTGTTTGTTTGCAAAAGCAACCTGCAGTGAAGTGGATGTGGCTGACTGAGATCTCAGATCTTTGCGCTGCATGATTGCTGTTTGGATTTTTTAGAATAAACTTCATCTTTTAGAACAGGCTTAGATTTACAGAAAAATTGCAAAGGTTGTATAAAGAATTCCCATAGTTTTCCATTAGTAACATCTGACATTAGTAGCACACATTTTTTTATGATTAATGAGCCAATATTACCGTATTATTATGAAAGCCCACAGTTTATTCAGATTTCCTTCCTTTTTATATAATGTCTTTTTTCTTCTCCAGGATCCCATTCAGGACACCATATAACATTGTCATTGTGTCTCCTTAGATGCCTCTTGGCTCTGACAGCTTCTCAGTCTTGCCTGGTTTTTAATGGTCTTGACAGTTTTGAGGTGTACAGGTCAGGTATTTTGTAGGATGACCTTCCATTGGGATTTGTCTGATGTTTTTTCTCATGATTAGACTGGGGTTATGGGTTTTGGAGAGGAAGCCCGCAGAGGGAGAATACCATGCTCAGTGCATCCTCTCAAGGGCACATTCTGTCAACGTGACTCATCATTGTTGGTGTTGACCTTGATCACCTGGCTGAGGGAATGATTGTCAGGTTTCTCCACCATAAAGTGATCCATTTTTGTACTGTCTTTTTGGAAGGACATCAGAATGCATAGCCCACATTGGAGGAGGGGGTAGTTTTATTCCTCTTCTTTGAGGGCAGGCTGTCTACATACATTATTTGGAATTCTTCCACAGAGATTTGTCTTTTTTCTCCCATGTATTTATTTATTTGATTTTTTACTTGTATCAGTGTGAACTCAGAGATTTTATTTTATGCTTTGAGATATAGACCAACGGTAGTTTATTCTGTTCCTAAAACTGTTCCATTGGTACACACACTATATGTATATGTGTGTGTGTATGCATGTGTACATATTCTGTGTGTATGTATATTCTTACTTCCTGGCACTACAAAAATGCTCCAGGCTTATCTTACATATTTCTTGCCCAAGTCCTAGAATCAACTATTTCTCCAAGGAGACCTTGTTCCTTTTATTGGAGGATGGTCTTAGAAACCAAAATTAGGGTGTAAAGTGTGCTCACTGCTCCTGAGAGTCTTTGTGTCTAGGTCCTCTCAGCCAACAAAACCCAAAATATACATACATATACTAACACCTGTGTATATTAATACTATAAATATTTCTGTATGTGAAGGAATACTCTTCTGTTTCTCTCCACTCCACTCTCAATATTTCACTTCTGGTCACGAAATGTGTGTGGGGTTTTCCCATACCAACCAATTCTCTGGCAGTCCAGGCACCACTGGGTATCCTATACTTCAGTTCAATTCTAACATTATCGAGGTTAGTGCAGACCTTACAGGGTAAGGACTCAGTCCCACAAGACTGCCCCACGCACAGCTCACCCCACTTCAGGTGCCAATTGCAAGTAATGAGTCTTAAGGTTACCCACAACTTATGCCTGATTGGGCTACAAACCAGGGCTTCTGTGACCCCCTCCTCAGGTTTGGTAATTTGCTAGAATGCCCTACAAAACTCTGGAAAATAGTTTTACCTATTATTTTACTAGTTTAATATAAAAAGATATAACTCAGGAACTCTCTTCCATCTGATGCATAGGGCAAGATGATGCATGGGGCAAGGTGATAAGGGCACTCTGTGTCCTCTCCAGGCACACCACCCTCCCAGCGCTTCTGTATATCCATCAACCTGGAAGCCCTCTAAACCCTTTTGGTTAAGAATTTTTATGAAGGCTTCATTACTTAAATATGACTGATTAAATCATTGGCTATTGGTGATTAATTAGACCTCCAGGCCCCTCTCCATTCCCTAGAGGTCATGGGGTGGGGCTGAAAGTTCCAACCCTTTAATCACAAGGTCTCTTGCCCTGGCAGCCAGCCCCTATACTTAGGGGCTTTCCAAAAATTACCTCATTGACAACAACTCAGGTGTGTTGCAAGAGGATTGGTATGAATAGTAAAAAATGCCACATTCACCCTTATGTTCTACAGCTATTTCAGGAACTGGGGACAGAAACCAAATGTTACATCAAAAGATGCTCCTGTCACTCTAATCACTTAGGAAATTACAAGGGTCCTAGGCGCTCTGTGCCAGGAACTGGATGTAGATATAATATATATTACTATATTATAATATGTAACCATTGGTGTCTATGTTAAACTAAATGTGAGAGCATAGTGATGTCTCCAACTTTAATCCAGTACCAGTGGATCCTTCTGTTACTGGATAAGTGTCCATTGCCCAGTGTGCAGTGAACTTAACACAGACACAGGCTTTTGCAGAGAAAATTGTTTTTATTGCAGGGTGCCAAGCAAGGAGACAGAAGGGCATTTCTCGTATCCTCCTCCCAGAGGAAATGGGAGCTGAATATTTATGGGACTTTACTGGGAAGGGTGGTTCTTAAGGTGGTTGCAGTGATTGGAAGTTGGAAAAAAGTGAGGTAAGGGGTAAGGGATCACTGCTTCTCTGCAGGCGCCATCCAGTGACATACTTGTACATATGTCATATGTACACAAAAATTGGCAGCATTGGCATGATGAATATGGGGGAGGGAGGTAGATGTTAGGGGTGTCATCACAGAACTTACTTTCTTTCACTTTTGGTCCCTTTTGCACGACTGCAAGAATTCTTCCCAGTTTGCTCCTGTCTTAGCTGGTCTTATTGGTGGTTGGTCCGCTTTTGCAAAACAGATTTATAAATAAGTCAGGTTAGCAGAGTTTTCTTAGGGTACACCAGTCATACATTTGTTAACTTAATATGATGGTTTCACTTCTAGTCTCCCCTATGCCCCCACTCCAGCAGTGAGAAGCTTGCCACTCGCTATCTACCATTTATTTACTTATTTGTTTACTTCCACTATACTTGCCTAGTGGTATCAGAACTGTTAACCAGTACCCCCATGAAAAACAGTTCTGTCAGCTAGAGTTCAATGCTGACATACAGTTTCTTTTGCCTTTAGTTTTACAGACTCTAGTCATTTCCAGAGTTAATTGGGCTAGTCCCCTTCCCCCCACCCCTTTCAGTGAGATTGTTTCATGTTTTTGTAAAACAGATTGTTTTGCTACATTCTGCGTTCCGTCTTTGAATCTTCCAGCTTCCTAAAGACTACTTCTTAAATTGCAAACATAACTTAAAAAAAAAAAAGAAGAAGAAGAAGAAGAAAAACTTAAGCCTGACTGGCTCAGTTGATAGAGTGTGTAGCTCTTGATCTCAGGGTTGTGGGTTTGAGCCCCACAGAGGGTGTAGAGATTACTTAAAAAAATCTAAAATTGCATACATTGTACTGTACGATTCCATGGACTCTGACAAGTGTGTATAATTGTGTCTGTAATTATAGTATCATAAGAATAGTTTCACTACCCTAAAAAACTCCCTATGCTTCACGTATTCAATCCTCTCTGCTCCTTCTAACTCCTGACAATTGCTCATTTTTTCACTGTTGCTATAGTTTTGCCTTTTCCAGAATGTCATGTAATTTGAACCATACAGTGTCTTAGTATTTTCAAGCCGCTATAACAAAATATCACAGACCGGGTAGTTTAATTTATTTCTCACAGGCCAGAAGTCTGAGATCTTGGTGTGGGGATAGTCTAGTGGAGGCTCTTTAGGTCACAGACTTCTTATATTCTCACCTGGCCAAAATGCCAGGGATCTGTCTAGAGCCTCTTTCACTGAGATACCAATCCCATTCATAAGGGCTCCACTTTCATGATGTAAGCACCTCCCAGAGGCCCCACCTACGGATACCATCACTTTTAGGGGTTAGGATTTCAACATAGGAATTTGCAGGGAAACAAACATTCAGACCTTAGTGTATAGTAAGTAACTTTTTCAAACTGGCTTCTTTCATTTAGCAGTATGCATCTAAGATTCACTCATATTCTTTTTTGTGGTTCGAGTGTTCATTTATTTTGTTGCCAAATAATATTCCATTGTGTAGAGGTACCATAGATTCTTTATCCATTCACCTATTGGAAGATATCTTGGTTGCTGCCAGTTTGGGGCAATTATGAATAAAGCTGCTATCAACATTCATGTGAAGATATTTTCAAATAAGTGGGGTATGTATCTAGGAGTGTGATTGCTGATCATATGGTAAGACTATGTCTAGGCTTGTGAGAAGCTTCAAAACTGCTCTCCCAAGTGGCCATACCATTTTGCATTCCCACCAGTAATGGATGAGAGGAAGCTTCTGTTGGTCTGCATCTTCAGTAGAAATTCATATTGTCAGTTTTTGGATTTTAACCATTGTTATAGGTGGGTGGTGCTATCTTATTGTTATTTTAATTTGCAATTCCCTAATGACAAACGATGTTAAGCATTATTTCAAATGATTATCTGCTGTCTCTGCATCTTCTTTGGTGATGTATTTGTTCAGATATTTGCCCATTTTAAAACTTGGGGTAGTTTTTTGTTTTCTCATTGTTACATTGTAAATTTCTTTATACATTTTGGACATGAGCCTTTTGTGAGACATGTGTTTTGTAAATATTTTTCTTTCAGTCTGTGGCTTGCCTTTTCCTTCTCTTAACAGTGTCTTTTGCAGAGCAGAATCTTTTAATTTTACTAAAGTTCAACTTAGCATTTTTTTATGAAGATCATGCTTTTGGATGTTCTATCTAAAAACTCATCCTCAAAACCAGGATTTCCTTGATATTGTCCTATGTATTCTTAAAGGAATCTTGTAGTTTTGCATTTCTCATTTAGGTCTATAATCCATTTTGATTTAATTTTTGTGTAAGGTGTAAATTCTGTGTCTAGGTTCTTTGTTCTGCATATGGATGTCCAGCTTTTCCAACACCATTTACTAAAAAAATTTTTTTCTATTGAATTGATTTTGCTTGTTTTAAAAAATCAGTTGACCATATTTGTGTGGGTCTATTTCTGGGTTCTCAGTTACATTAAATTCATTTATTTGTCTGTTCTCTTGCCAATGCCAATGCCATGTGACTTGATTATAGTATCTTTACTGTAAGTCTGTAACTTGGGCAGTGTGAGTCCTCCAACTTCTTTCTTTTATCCTCCTCAGTATTATGTTGGCTATTCTAGGTCTTTTGCCTCAAAATAAACTTTAGTATCAGTTTGTCAATATCTAAAAAAAATAGTTTTCTGGGATTTTAATCGAGATTGCATTGAATTTATATATATATAGTTGGAAAGAATTGACATCTTAATATTGTCTTAAGAGTCTGTGAACACAAAATATCTTTGTAGAGCATCTTTGAACTTCCTTCATCAGAGTTTTCTAGTTTTCTGCTTTTAGTTCATATACATCTTTTGTTAGATTTATACTGAAGTGTTTCATTTTTGGTTCTATAGTAAATGATAGTTTTTAAATTTTCAAATTCTAGTTGTTCATTGTTGGTACATAGGAAAGCAGATGATTTGTATATTAACATTGCATCCTGCAACCTTGCTATATTCACTTATTAGTTCAGGAACTTTTTTGTTAATTCTTTGGGATTTTCTGCAGAGATAATCACATTGTCTAGGAAGAAAGACCTTCCTTCCTAATCTTTGTTTTGCATTATTGCACTAGCCTGTGTATAATGTTGAATAGGGTGGTGAAAGAAGACATCCTAGCTGTGTTTATTCTTAGGAGGAGAGTGTCTAGTCTTCTCACTAGACTCATCACTCTCATGATGTTAGCTGTAGATTTTTTGTAGATGCTATTTATCAAGTTCAGGTAGTTTATCTCTGTTCCTAGTTTGTACAGAATTTTTTTTAATGAGTAGGTGTTAAATTTTGTCAAATGCATTTTCTGCATCAATTGATATGATGATATGACTTTTCATCATTAGTCTATTGATGTGAAACATTACATTGATGTTCAAATATTGTACCAGCATCCTATACCTGAAATAAATACCCCTAGTTAAAATATAAAATTCTTTTTATACATTGTTGAATTCAATTTGCTAATATTGTGTTGAGAATTTTTGCACTGAGGTTCATAAGAGATGGGAGAGTGACCTTTTTCTTTCTTTACTGTTTATATGATGTTGTCATTAGGATAATGGTGGTCTCTAGAATTCTCAGAGAATCTGAAAGGAAGTGTTTTCTCTGCTTCTGTTTTGTAGAAGTGATTATGGAAAATTGATATAATTTCTTTCTTAAATGTTTGGTGGGATTCACCAGTGCAGTCATCTGAGTCTGGTGCTTTTTTTTTTCTTTCTTTTTTTTTTTTTTTTGGTAAGATTATTGATTCAATTTCTTTAGTAGATACAGGCCTACTCAGATTGGTGTATATCTTCTTGTGTGAGTTTTGGTAATTTGTGTTTTTAAAGTAGTTGGTCAATTTCATCTATGTTGTCAAATTTGTAAGTATACACTTATTCATAGTGTTCCTTTAATTATTGTTTTAATGTTCTTGGGATCAATAATGATGACCCTAATTTTCTGATATTAGTAATTTTTGTCTTCCCTCTTTTTTTCAGTCAGCCTATTTTCTCTATTGTTTTCCTGTTTCAATTTTATTGATTTATACCCTAATTTTTATTATTTCTTTTCTTCTGTGTGCTTTAGGCTTAAATTGCTCTTTTCTACAGTTTCTTTTTTTAATTTTTTTTAACATTTATTTATTATTGAGAGACAGAGAGACACAGAGCATGAGCAGGGGAGGAGCCAAGAGATGGAGAGACACAGAATCTGAAGCAGGCTTCAGGCTCTGAGCTGTCAGCACAGAGCCCAACATGGGGCTTGAACTCACAAACCGTGAGATCATGACCTGAGCCGGAGTCAGACACTCAACCAACTAAGCCACGCAGGCACCCCTCTTTTCTCCAGTTTCTTAAGGTGCAAGCTTAGAGTATTGATTTTAGATCTTACTTCTTTTTGTGATGTAGTCACTTAATACTATAAATTACCCTTAAACACTGCTTTAACTGCACATGACAAATTTTGGTATGTTGTATTTTCATTTTTGTTTGTTTCAAAATACACTTTCATTTCAATTGAGACTTTTTACTGTAGATGACATAGAATGTCTTCTTAGTTTCAGGTATACACCATACTGATTCAATAGTTCTGAACATTACAAAATGCTCACCATGGAAAGTGTAGTTACCATCTGTCACCATATAATGTTATTACAATATTATTGACTATGTTCCCTATGCTGTTTATCCCTGTGACTTGTTTATTTTATACCTGGAAGTTTGTAGCTCTTAATCCCCTTCACTTGTTTCACTTATCCCTCCATCCCCCTCTCTTCTGGCAACTACCAGTCTGTTCTCTGTATTTATGAGTCGGTTTCTATTGTTTTATTTGTTCATTTTTTTTAGGTTCTACATGTAAGTGAAACCATGTGGTATTTGTCTTTTTCTGTCTGATGTATTTCACTAAGCATAATACCCTCTAGATTCTTCCATGTTGTTACAAATGACAGGATTTGAGACTTCTTTAAACCATATAATATTTAGAATTATGTTTTTAAATATCTATATATTTGATACATTTTCAGATTTTTATTGTTATTGATTTCTAGTTCAATTCCATTGTGATCTGGGAACAGACTTTATATGATTTCTCTACTTAATTAAATTTGTC
Source organism: Prionailurus bengalensis (assembly GCF_016509475.1). Taxonomy (NCBI): domain Eukaryota; kingdom Metazoa; phylum Chordata; class Mammalia; order Carnivora; family Felidae; genus Prionailurus; species Prionailurus bengalensis. The sequence goes on from NC_057355.1 coordinate 20,917,346, forward strand.
AAGGTGTGTCCTTTTTTAAAAAATTTTTTAAAGTTTTTATTTATTTTTGACAGAGAAAGAGAGAGCTAGCGTGAGCTGGGGAGGGGCAGAGAGAGAGGGAGGCACAGAATCTGAAGCAGGCTCCAGTCTCCGAGCTGTCAGCACAGAGCCCAATGTGGGGCTCAAACTCACGAATCATGAGATCATGACCTGGGCTGAAGTCGGATGCTTAACACACTGAGCCACCCAGGCGCCTCATCAAGGTGTGTTCTTTAGCCAAGAGTGTGGTTTTCTTGATGAATATTCTGTGTGAGCTTAAAAAGAATGTGTATTTTGCTGTCATTGGGTGAAGTAGTCTATAGAGGTCAATTAGATCAATTGATTGTTAGTGCTGTTCAGTTCAACTGTATCCTTACTGATTTTCTGCTGGCTTGATTTATCAATTACTAAAAGAAAGTGTTGATGTCTTCAACTACAGTAGTGGGTTTGTCTATTTTTCCTCTCAGTTCTTTAGTTTTGCCTCATATATTGTGACACTGTGTTGTTAGGTGAAGACACATTAAAGATGGCAAAGTCTTCTTAGAGAATCCACCTTTAGTTCATTATGTAATGCCCCTCCTTTTCCCTGATAATCTTCCTTGTTCCAAAGACTTTTTTGTTAGAAATTGTTATTGACACTCTAGCTTCCTTTTTAATTACCATAGCATGATATAACTTTCTCCATCCTTTTTCTTTTAACCTATCTTTTAACCTTTCTTGTAACCTAAGTCTTTACATTTAAAGTGAGTTTCTTCTAAGGGTGGATGGGAGGGCAGGGGAGAGGGAAAAAGGGTGATGGGTATTGAGGAGGGCACATGTTGGAATGAGCACTGGGTGTTGTATGTAAGCCAATTTGACAATAAATTATATTAATAAAAAAATAAAGTGAGTTTCTTATAGACAGCATATAGTTGACTCTTTTTTATTCACTCTGATGGTCTTTATCTTTTAATTGGGGCATTTGAGTCATTCACATTTAAAGTGATTACTGATATAATTGGATTAATATAGTTAAATACATATCTGACACGAGACATATCTAGCACATTGGTAGATTTTTCTAGTTTTGTTTGCTCTTTTTTTTTTTCTTATCTTTTCATGCATTCTCTGGTTTCAGTTGAGTATGTTTTTATGGTTCTATTTTATCTCCTCTTTTAGCACATCGTTTATACTTCTTTTACAGTTTTGTTGTGATGATTGTCCTAGGGTTTTCAATATATATTTTTAACTAATCTATACCTACCTCCAAATAACACTGTACTGATTCACATGTAGTACAAGTATCTTGTAAGAGTGTTCCCAATTTCTCCCTCCTGTCCTTTAGGACATTGCTGTTAGCCATTGCATTTATGCATGTACTATAATCACCCAACAGATTGTTACTATTATTTAAGCATTTACCTTTTTTATCAATGAAAAATAAAAGTATTTTACCTCCTTTATTCCTTCTTTAGTGTTCGTCTGTTCTTTATGTAAATTTGAGTTTCTGACCTATTTCATTTTCATTCTCCCCAAAGAACTTCTATAAACGTTTTTTAGGGCAGGTCTGCAGGTTAAATTTTCTCCATTTTTGTTTCTCAGAGAAAGTCTTTATTTCTTCTTCAATTATGAAGGATAATTTTGTTGGTTGTAGAATTCTAGGATGGTGTTTTGGATTTGGCTTTTTGGTTTTTTTTTACCACTTAATTCTTTTTAATGTTTGTTTGTTTTAATGTTTGCGTTATTTTTGGGAGAGACACAGAATGCGAGTGGGGGAGGGGAAGAGAGAGAGGGAGACACAGAATCAGAAGCAGGCTGCAGGGTATGAGCTATCAGCACAGAACCTGATGAGGGGCTCGAACTCACAAACTCAACTGATGCTCGACTGAGCCACCCAGGTGCCCCCCACCCCTTCTTTTTTAAACCACTGTAAATATTCATTCTGTTTATGCTTGATGTCTTGATGGGAAAGCACTGTAATTCTTATCTTTGTTCCTCATTAAGTATGGTGTTATTTTTTTCTCTGACTTCTTTCAAATTTTTCTCTTAGTTTGTGGTTTTCTGGAGTTTCACTATGATATGCCTAAATATAGATTTTTTTTTTTTCATACTTACCCTGCTTTAGTGTTCTCTGAGCTTTATTTGTGGTTTGGGGTCTGTCGTTAAATTTGAAAGTTCTCAGTCATTATTACTTTAGGCAATTTTGATGTTTCTATCTCTCTTCTCCTTTTGGTATTCTGCATTTATTATACCCTTTGAAATTGTCCCATCGTTGTTGGATTTTCTGTTTTCTGTTTTGTTGTTGTTGTTTGTTGTTTGGGGTGGGGAGGCCTGGATATCTCTGTTTAGATAATTAAAGAGAACTTTGTTGCTCCTTATGAATTCCTTGTTTGTAGATACACGTGAATTAGTGCAGGAATATTCATGTTGTTGTTGTTTTGTTTTTTCACTTCAGTTTGGGTCATTTCTATTGACCTGTCTTCAAGCTCACTAATTTTTTCCTCAGCTGGGTCCAGACTACTAACAAGTCCATCAAAGGCCTTCTCCATTCCTATTGCAGTGTTCTTGGTTTCTAGTACTTTCTTTGATTCCTTCTCAGAGTTTCCATCTCTCTGCTTACATTACCCATCCGTTCTTGCATGTTGTCCAATTTTTCCACCAGAGCCCCTTAGTATATTAATCATAGTTATTTTAAATAGCTCATGTAATAATTCCAAAATATCTTCCATTTCTGGGTCTAGTTCTGTTATTTTCACTGTGTCTTCAGACTGTGTTTTTCCTTACCTTTTAAACATGCTGTGTAATTTTTTGTTGGAAGCTCAGCATATCATATTGGATAATAAAAACTGAAGTGAATTGCCCTTAAGTGTGAAGTTTTTTTCTTTGTATGGCTGGGACTTGGGCCCTGTTAATGTTTGCTCTTCCTGGAGGTCCCAGAGGCCTCACATTCACTTATTTTCCTTTGTTTGTCTCATCTGCTTTCTTTAGACTTTCCTAAAAGCTGCTCTTCGTGTCTTGCAGCTCTTTTAGCTGTAATCTGCTGCCATTATACTGGGGCCCTGTTCATATGGTAGGAAGTTTTATGTGTGAGGAAACCATTCAATAATTGCAGTGTCCTAGGAGGCCAGTGTCCTGTATTGTGTCCTTCCTAAGTGTTTCTTAGACTTTTAATCATTCTTTAGGTGAAAGCTAGAGGGACACAGAGTCAGGAAATGCCCTTTCCACAAGTGGAACAAGACTTGGTAAGGGATTTTTACCCGCAAAAGTAGGCCTTTCTTGTAGAGAAGCTTTTGTTCACATCCCACTATTATTACTCTCCCTCCCCCTGCCACTGCCATCAAGCAATCTTTCTAGGCTCTTTACCATGAGAATCTGGTGGTGTTCTTAAAGGTAAAACACACTAAAATATGAGGGCTCCCAGAGACTGTGGCCCCATGCTCAGGCTAGTTCATACTCAGTTTCCAGCAGTTTGTCATACTTGACATAGTAAGTGTTCCTACCCCTTTGTGGCTCCAGCAGCTTCTCCAGGTGAGCAGACCTCCTCTGTGACTCTCTAGTTCCAACTTTACCTTCAGATTTCTAGGTTGCAGTTTGTTCTGAAAACTTTGTTCCCCAAGGAGCCTGAGAAAAGTTGTTGATCTTCATTTTGTTATGTGTTTTTTTCTAGTTGTGAGGATGGGAGTGATGACTTTCAGGCTTTTTCCATGTCAGAGCTGAAATTGGATATCTCTGTTTAGATAATTAAAGAGAACTTTGTTGCTCCTTATGAATTCCTTGTTTGTAGATACACGTGAATTAGTGCAGGAATATTCATGTTTGGCTGTCAAATGGATGGCAGTAATTAGTTTGGATAGTTGGGGATTCAGAGAGTTTTTCCATAATTGGCAATCTTAATAGTTCAATCGATCTAAACGTCCTCATGTTATCGCAGAGGCTCAGAAACTCAGGCTGTCTGAGCTTCTTGTTCAAAATAACTAGTTAGTCTTTATTTATTTTTTTTAACGTTTCTTTATTTTTGAGACAGAGAGAGACAGAGCATGAACAGGGGAGGGGCAGAGAGAGAGGGAGACACAGAACCGGAAGCAGGCTCCAGGCTCTGAGCCATCAGCCCAGAGCCCGACACGGGGCTCGAACTCACGGACTCTTAGATTGTGACCTGAGCTGAAGTCGGACGCTTAACCGACTAAGCCACCCAGGCGCCCCAACTAGTTAGTCTTTAAATTACTGGTCTGGCTCAGGCTTTCTCTGACTCTCTTTTACTAGTCTGTAATGAAAAAAACCTGCAACTTAATGGAACTTATAAGACCTGTGTAATATAATAAATACATGCATTTGTTCTTTGTTTCTGATTCCTGGCACTAAGTGCCTAAGACCTTTTCAATCTCCTGAGTGACAAGAGTAGCTGTATCCTGCTGGGATGACTCTTGGCCCAGAGCCTAGTTTCAGGAGTGGAAGGTCTCCAGAAAGACCAAATTTTTATTAGAGGATTGAAACTTTCAGCAACCCTGCCATCCTCCTGGGACAGCAGAAGGGTTAGGGAGGTTAGGTTTGATCACCAGCGACCAATGATTGAATCAAGTGTGACTTCATTAGAAACCCCTAAATAATGAGGTTTGGAAAGCTTCTAGGTTGGTGGACACATTGAAGTTCTGGGAAGGTGGTATGCCTGGAGAAGGCATGGACACTCCCCCCAAACTTTGCCCTATGTATTTCTTCCATTTAGCTGTTCTGAGTTTCATCCTTTATAATAAAGCGGTAAACATAACTAAAGTGTCTTCCTGGTTCTGTGAGCCATCCTAAAAAATTATTGAATCTGTAGAGGGGATTTGGGGAACCTCTGATTTGTAGCCAGCTGGCCAGAAGTGCAGGTGGTCCCAGGACTTGTGACTAGCTTCTGAAGTGGCGGCAGTGGTATGGGACTGAGACCTTAATCTGTAGGGCCTGTATTGTGGCTAGTTAGTGTCAGAATTGACTTGAACACCCTGTTGGTGTCTGAGAATTGCAGAAAACCTCACACCACCTCATGGTTCCATTCATATTGAAATGAAAGAACAGGTAGGCTGCTCTTACTGTATTCTAATGCCTCCGGTATCCATGGAAGCAATGCCATGCTTTCTGACACCTCCTCGCAGAGCTACTGCTTGGCTTGAGAATATAACACAGATGTGGAAAGGAGGTATTCTTACTTTCCATAGCTTTTTTTTTAATTGAATAGGTACGTTAGGTGGCATACAGTTAAATTTTAGGATTTAGCTTTATGTGTGGTTTTTAGCAAGTTGGCTTCTCTTTGGTAACAGCTTTATAGAGGAAAAGGCTGTGTGATGGTAGATGTTCCTGGCAAACAAGAGCATTCCACATGCAGACAGTGGTTTCCACCAACTCTTTACCACTTTGCCTCCATTTTACTAAGCCAATTGATAGGAAAACAAGCTTGTGTGTGGTTGAGAATTTGCCATCAACGTACGAACAACTGTCTGGAAACAAGGAACACTTATACCTCAAATCAGGAGTTGTTTGTTAACTTTGAGGGCCAAGTTTGGGTGGGCCTTCAGTAAACCCAGACAGCACTCTTTTTCAAAGGAAGCCAGCTGCGAAGTGAATTCACACGGTTTCAGTATGGCTTTGCACCTACCAGTGAAGAAGGCACACCCAAGGCATCATCATTAGAAGTCTGTCTGGTTTGGTCACTGGTTTATTCCTTTGACCTCAGCCCCACTTATTTTCTGTGGATCTGTGCTGAAAATTCTCTCCATCCCACATATGTCTTTTCTGGGCTCCTGTGTAGCTTTTCTGGACTTTCCTTCAGTAACACTTTCTGTCTTTTTTGAGTGGGTTGGCCTCTAAAGCAGTAAGACAAATATTGTCGGAGTCTGTAGCATTTCTCATTGCTTTATGGTCAAACCCCATGTTTTCTGGGTTAGTACAGAGGCATTACTGGAATTACACAATACTGAATTTTCCTCTGGCATATCTAATACGCTTGAGTGTTTTAACAAACCAGCGGTTATGATCATTTTAATGGGAGATTCGTGTTCCATTTTGCATACGTGATGAATTTAAATTTGATTGAGTCTTTGAATGTAAGTCCCTAGAGTACACAGATCTAGTTCCTTAATGCTTTGAGGTCTGTCCCTGCCTATTTTTATTAAAATATTTCCTCATTTTAAATTATTGTATTTACTAGAGTATTTTAAAAGGAGCAGTATTTTGCCTGTGGCTTTATAATTAACCTAATCTGATTACTGTGTGTGTGTGTGTGTGTGTGTGTGTGTGTGTGTGTATGTGTGTTTTAATGGGACAGTAGGCATACTATGTCAGCGAGGTTTTAGGAACAGTAGGCTTAGCATAGCATCTGTGGTCCCACACATTATATATTATTTATGGCAATAGCCTATGTAGTTTTATGGACTAGTTACTTAGAATAACTTCATTGCACATACCTGGGATTTGAGTTTTGCAATATTGAGCTATACATTCAGGCACCAGTTTGGTTCTATTCTAAAAAACAAGGCTTTTTTTTTGCATAATTATCAAACTGAAACAGCTTAATTCTTTATTTCTTTTTCAAAGGTTCTTTTGCAAAACCAATTTGATTTTGTGTTTAACAAAATATTTTTTTATTTTTTTTTTCAATATATGAAATTTATTGTCAAATTGGTTTCTGTTTGGTTCCCAGTGCTCATCCCAAAAGGTGCCCTCCTCAATACCCATCACCCACCCTCCCCTCCCTCCCACCCCCCATCAACCCTCAGTTTGTTCTCAGTTTTTAAGAGTCTCTTATGCTTTGGCTCTCTCCCACTCTAACCTCTTTTTTTTTTTCAAAATACTTTAAAAATTTGGCAGAGTTATATATTTATTTGTTTTATATTTAGGTAAATATAAAAAAACAACTAGGCTTTGTTCAGTTTTGCTACACAACTGATCCTTTGTTATATCATTAATTTGCCTTATGACTTAGGTTTATGTGTCCTCTTTTCAAAATGTAGGAACTGAGGTTTCCCAAACATAGGGAGATTTTAAAATCTGGCTACATGACAAGGAGCTTGGGTCTGAACCGGTATCTTTCCATCTCTCATCTTTATTTTTCTTTTAACTGTGGGTAATTTCAAATATATACAAAGGTAAAGAATGCAGTATATTGGGCTTCAAGCACCTGTCAATCAGCTGTAACACCCTTGGCCATTCTTGTTTCACTATACCATTTGTCCCACTTAGTTTTTTTTTTATGTTTGTTTGTTTGTTTGTTTTAATGTTTATATTATTTTTGAGAGAGAGACAGAATTCGAGTGGGGAGGGGCAGAGAGAGAGGGAGACACAGAATCTGAAGCAGGCTCCAGGCTCTGAGCTGTCAGCACAGAGCCTGATGCAGGGCTCAAACCCACGAACCCTGAGATCATGACCTGAGCCAAAGTCGGTCGCTTAACCCACTGAGCCACCCAGGCGCTCCTCCCCTGGATTATTAAAGCAAGTCTGAGACATCTTATCATTTCATTTCAAAATCCTGAGTATGCTATCTGTAAAGGAAAAGGATTCCTTTTACAAAATGATAAAGTCACAAAGCCATTACCACACCTAATGAATACCAGTAAATTTGTTTTATCATAAAATATCCCATGTTCAGATTTCTCAAACTATATCTATCTGTGTCTCTTAAGTCTATTTCTCTTTTGTTTGTTTTGTTTTGTTTTTTCTGGACCTGATGAGGGGCTGCTAGAGCCCACACAACCCTTGTTACCCTTTGGACATATACCACTAGAGAGATAGAGTGAAATTACTTATTTTAAGGTTACCTTAAAACTACTCTCTGTGGTTGAGCCACCAACCTAGATACTAATATGTCATTTTGCTTTTGATTTTAGGGATTTATTTTTCAAGTTTTGATTTAATTTTGTGTCATGATCATATAGAACATTTACTGTTACAAAGTCAGATCTATACAAGAAAGGATTTTTGGAGGCTTCTGGTTGTCATCCTGTCCCCTTTATCCTGTTTCTATTTCTGTCTTCCTCCTGTCCCCACCACCTCACCTCCACCCCCATAGCAACCAGTCTTATGGGTTTTTGCTTTATACTTTCATCTAAAAATTATAAATCTATGTGTGTACTCTATACATACTGCATGCACATTTGCATACTAGACACACCGTCTTTGCTCTTGGTTTGTAACTTAATGATCTATCCTGGGGACGAGTCTATAGCATTATATAGAGATGTTTCTCCTGCTTTTTACAGCTGCACATGTGAGGAGTATTAATCCTTGTCTATGATACAAGTCACACACTCTGCCCTAATTTATCATTGCCTTTTTTATTTACTTCCGGTGGGTTTTTTTAATATGTAAAGATTCTAATTTTTACATACATAAGTTTCCTATTCTTTTTCCTTATTGCTTTGGATTTTGAGTAATTGGAAGTATTTCTCAAATTATAGGTTATAGAGGAACTCCCTATTTTCTTCTAATACTTAAATGGAATCTCTCTCCATCTTCTCTCTCTCTTTACTTTTCCACTTACACTTCTGATCAATTTAGAATAATCCTGATATAATTTGCATGAAACAAATCTATCTTTTCCCTTTTCCACATGACTATCTGGTTCTATCAATACCACTTATTTGAAAGTCCATTTTCCCCCCAGTGGTTTTAAACAACACTGTTTTCATATTCTAGAGTCCCATAGACAAATATGTCTATTTCTGGATATTTCAGTTCTATTCCACTGGTCAATTTGTACACCAATACTATGCTGTTTTGATAATAAAAGCTTTATAATATACTTTAATATCTGGTAGGTTAGCCTTCTTTGTTGTTACTCGTTTCTAAGATTTCTTAGTGATTCTTGCTTCGGTTTTCTTCCAAATGAACTGCATAATCAATTTACCTGGCTTTTAGGAAACAGTGATGGGATGTTTTTATTGATATGGTATTAAATTTATAGATTACCTTTGGGAAGAATGGTATCTCTAATGTTGACTCATGTCTAAGAACATCGTGCATCATTTCATTTATTTAAACCACTTTTTTCTTTTTTGAGTGTTTTGCAGTTTTCTTTATGTAGGCTTCAGATTTCTTGTCACGTTGAAAGTAATGGTACTTATTTATCTGTTTTATTATTGTAAATGTGGTCTTTTTCTCTATTACATTTTCTATTTGCTGTGAATGAACACTGTTTTGTATACTAAGTTTTCTTTTTGTGTTTGGGTGTACTAGTTTTGCATGGATTCTTTTGTTTTACAAATATATAATCACATGCTCTGCAAATAAAGATATTTTTACCTCTTCTTTCACAAACTTTATGGGTCCAGTTTATTTTTCTTGTCCAACTGATGGGTGAATCACTTGAACTCAGTGTTTAAAAGTAGTTCACATTGTGGGTACCCTTTTCTTGTTACACACTTTAGCAGAAAAGCCTCTAATTATCTGTTGGCTTTTGCGGTGATATATAAGTTGTATATGTATATATTTTCTATTATGTTGTGTTGTGACTTTATTATCTCCCTTAATTCCTGTTTTTTTGAGTGCTTTTCATATGAACGGATGCTGAGTTGTTTACATATCTTTGCTGTATCCTAGAGATGATCATATGATTTTTCTCCTTAGCTCTATTAATATGAGGAATGTATTTCCTAATGTTAAATCACTCTTGCATTTCTGGAATGAAATGCATTTGGATTAATCTTTGTCTTCCTGAATCTGCAGCCTTCCTTGATTGTATCTGCAGCTAGACAAGATCTTAGTCTGGTTTGTATCTTCAATGTCTAAAAATGCTGTGTGTGTGTGTGTGTGTGTGTGTGTGTGTGTGTGTGTGTTTATCTAAGGAATGTTGGATGGATTTTTTCCTTTTATAATAATGATTATATGTGTGTGTAAATATATATATATATATATGTATATATATATATATATATATATATATATATATTTTAGAGAGAGAGAGAGTGGCATAGAGGGGCAGAGGGAGAGGAAGAGAGAATTTTAAGAATTTTAAGCCTCCACGCTTAGCTTAGCCCTAATGTGGGGCTCGATCCCATGACCCTGGAATCATGACCAAACTCAAGAGTCAGATGCTTAACTGACTAAGTCACCTAGGCACTCCAGTAATGATTATATTTTTAAAAACAAAAACAATGCATATTTTTACTAAAATAAGCAACATAGAAAAGTAACAACAGCAGAAGCAATAAATTAACGGAATTACACCATCCAGAAATGATCTATTTTTTAAAATTTTTTTAATGTTTGTTTATTTTCAAGACAGAGAGAGACAGAGTGTGAGCAGGGGAGGGGCAGAGAGAGAGGGAGGCACAGAATACGAAGCAGGCTCCAGGCTCTGAACTGTCAGCACAGAGCCTGACGTGGGGCTTGCAACTCACAAACCCATGAGATCATGACCTGAGCCAGAGTCAGACACTTAACCAACTGAGCCACTCAGTTGCCCCAATCTATTTTTTCATATAGGTGGCCATAAACTCAGAAGTCTCTAAATGGGTATAATGATAAAAGAAGAGAGTACAAGGGAATAACACTGTGTGTGTTTTAAACAATCCTTTTTATTTGAAATTAACAGAAGAAGCACTGAGGTGAAATTAAAGTTAATTCTAAACTTCAGATTGGTGTTCCTTTATGGTAAGACACATTCGTTTCTAGAGTTAATGGAAAAAAATACCTCCCAGCTGCCATTCAGATCCCCTTCATTGTAATTAATCACATATCACTTTCCTCCTCCACGAAATTACTGTGGCGATCTCACGCTTTCCCCCATGCCAGTACTGTGATTTTCACTCTTGTCTACTATATTCTTCACTGTTTTCAAATTATTTATTAGATGTGCAATGGTGAGGGTTTAATTCTCACTTTGTAATTGGTTTCCTGAGTTCTGTCCCTAGTGTCCTGTAAGAGCACTGTCTCCGTTTATCACCTTGAGTGCTTCTGGTGTTGGATTTAAATTCTTATTCGGATCTTAGGTTCCATGAAGCACTTGTGGGGAGCTTCTGTTTCTTGGTTTATGTTTTCTTCCTCGTTGTCAAGCTCTGTTTTCACAGCCCTTCTGCCTCTGTTTGTTTACTTGCTTGCTGTAGCAGTGGATGTTTGTGCACGCACCTGCCAACACTCTGTCTCACTCATGTGCAGTGCCACTGGCTTTGTCCTTGTGTTCCTTGGCTCCCATCTGTGTGACTCCTCTCCTATAGCCCTTACCCGGCTTATTATCCCCTGTCAGGGACAGATGTTATCTGTCAGCCTTTTTTTCTAGCCTCCAGGAGAGGATGGGGATAGCCATGCAGGCTGAGCACTGCCCTTGCAAAGGCCCTGGGGTCTTGCTTTTCCTTTGGAAACCCCACAAAATGACCCCTTGGTGGAGCCCTGGTGGGTCTCACTCCTGTGAGTACTGGCTCATCCCTTCAATCTTGGCCCTTTCTTCCTCTGTTGAGCCATGAGATACACTGTATGGGCTTCTATTCCAAAGGGATTTTAAAACAAAATTTCCTAGAGCCAGCTACCCCCAACTCTGCTCACATTGTTACCAGACAGAGAACTGATTCTGAACTCGGTTCGACCGCTCCCTCTGAGAGACAAGGATGTTGGGAAAGGAAAGGTTGCTTTATTCAGGGAGGCCGGCAACCTGGGAAGATGGTGGATTAACGTCTCAAAGACCATCTTCCTCATATGGGGGAAGCTGCAGGTTTTTAAAGGTGAAGGCATGAGAGAACAGAGGGTTGAGGAGCTGTAGGCAGGAGAAACAGGTGCCCTGGCAGTTAGTCCTCTGTCGACACAACCCTGAGCAGATTTGCTGGCATCGGTGGCAGCTGTTTTCAAATGTAGTCAGGGCCTTATCTTCTGGAAAGTGTGGTCCTTCGCCCCTCAAGGCCAGTGGTCTGCAAATCTCCAGGAAAGCAACTTAGTTCTGCTACAGATCGAGGGACTTAGGTCAGCCAGAAAGAGTGCATAAGTTTGAAGCAAGTTCACCCTTCAGACCAGCTGGAGTGCTGTTACAAGGTCACTTCAGACTTGCAGGTATTACTGGGAACTCTCAGGACTCTATTTACCTTCTGTGCTCACAGTGACTTTCGAAGGGGAGGGTGGGTAAGGAATCATATGCTGTTGGAACCTCCTCTTTCTTCACTTATTTCTGTACCCAGTGTCCCTCTCCAGTTCAGATATTGTGCCTTTCTCTTCCTTTTTCTTTTTCTTTTTTTTTTATTGTGCTGGTGAATTTCTTAAAATGTTTGTCCTGTGTTTTTCATGAAGAGCCGGAAGAGGGCCCTGTGGTCTTGCCTCATACGGGTACTTAGGTGAGTTCCCAGGCCCTGTTTCCTTCCCATGTTCTGTTACATACTGAAGCCAGTGTGGACACTTTTTGAGGGACACTGAGTGCTGGGAGTTCTGATTGGCTCAGCATGTATCACTGTCTTAATATTTCCAATTGTGTTTTGGGATAGGCATTACTATTAAACGTGTTTATAGACAAGGAAACTGAAGCACAGAGAAGTCAAGCAACATTGACTTGATTTGAACCCAGAGAACCCTGATGTAGAACCTGAAGTGTTTTGTGCGATGTTGCCTCTGGGTGAAAACACATGAAGGAATCTCGTGGAAGCCAGTTACTGACACAGTGATGTCCCCCAACGTGCGAGCAGGCGTTGGTATCATAAGAACTGAAAATGTTTTTTAAGGAAACTACCCTGGGAGCTGTCAGTATTACCACTCTCAGATTAATGACTTCTGAGTGTATTTCTTCTGTCATAATTCAGTCATTCTACAAATAGCTTTCTGTTAGGTGCCAGGAACTGCCTAGGGTGCTTTATGAATATGAATCTTTCACCCTTCCCCCTTCGCACTGACCTGCAGGAGGCTCTGATTTTTGTGTTACTGATGGAGAAGGTGGAGGTCAGAGTGAAATGAGGGGATTCCCCAGGTCACCTGGCTAGTGAGGGGTGTAGTAGCTGGATTCAAGTCCAGGTTCACGTGGTCGCTGAAGTGAAGCTCTTTGAATGATGCTCCCCTGCCGGGGGTTAGGTCATCGAACTTTTGTCAGTGAGTTTTGAAGAGCTCTCTGCTTTGCCTGTGACCAATCTTTACCATCTTTTTTTTTTTAAGAGAGTGAGAGAGAGAGCATGCGCATGCACAAATAGGAGTGGGGGACAGAGGGGAAGAGAGAGAGAATCTCAAGCAGGCTCTGTGCTCAGCATGGAGCCCAATGTGGGGTTCGATCCCACAATCCTGGCATCATGACTTGAGCTGAAATCAATAGTTGGATGCCCAGTGAACTGCGCCACCCAGGGGCCCCTAATTTTTACCATGTTTAACGACAGTGTCAAAGAGAGTCCTCACCCTTTTAAACAAGCCTCAGAAGGGAAATTGTTGGGGCAGCAGTGTATGAAAGAAGTGATCTGTAGGCAGGAATCTTGGGGGAAGATATTGACTTAATTTTCAACTGTGTCCCAGAAAAAAATAATAATAGAAGTATATGAAAACATTATTACTTATTAGTTAACATTTAATCCAACATATTGTTTTCTCTTCTAAAGTAAAAAATAGAAGTAAAATCTTCTTCATAGGTATCTTAGCTTGGGCTACCATAACAAAATACCATAGACTGGTAGCTTAAAACCTGAAATCTATTATCTCTAAGCCCTGATTGGGTTCTGATGAGATTCTGCATCCTGACTTGTAGATGGCTACCTTCTTGCTGTGTCCCTACATGCCTATTCCTTGGTGTACACATGGGGAAAAAGAGTGATCTGTCTTTTTTCCTATAAAGGCTACCAGTCGTATCAGATTAGAACCCTGCCCTTGTGGCTCATCAAACCTTAATGATCTCCTTAAAAGCCTCCCTCCAGAAGCAGTCACATTAGGGGTTAGAACTTCAGCATATGAGTTTAGGGAGGACATGATTCAGTCTATAGCAATAGATACAATAGAGAAGATGTTTTCATTTCTCTCTTTTATTTTTTTTTTGCTGTATTTATATTTTATCCAATTTTTCAGCTGGATTATAAACACCAGTGGGAAGGATGTGTCTCTAAATGTCTGATTTACAAACCACCCAGCATATTGTTCTTTTTTAAATTTTTTCGTTAAGTTTATTTATATACTTTGAGACAGAGAGAGAGAGAGAGAGAGAGAGCATGTGCACTAGTGGGGGAGGGGTAGAGAGAAGGAGAGACAGAATCCCAACAGGCTCCATACCATCAGCACAGAGCTGGATGAGGGGCTCGAACTCACAAACCATGAGATCATGACCTGAGCTGAGATCAAGAGTCGGATACTTAACTGACTGCACCACCCAGGCGCCTCTGTTCTTAATTTCTTCCCGTCAGGTGATAATTATCATAGAAGGTAATGAGGGTGATCAGTGTTTGAGTAAAACTTTGAATATTTTATATGGTAGTTGAAAAATAACATTCAATCAACTTTTAAAAGGTGTGTCCATCCAGAAGAGGCTGTAAAGCAACTAAAGTATTTATTTGTGATTACAGTCCCAGAGACACAAATTCTAGTGACATGGAAAGTTTGCTCCAAATTTGCTAGCAGGAAGGGTAGATTTGCAAAGGCAAAACCCAGGTTACATAACTTGTTTTGAAAGAGTTAAGATTGGTGTTGGCAGAGTTTAAACTAACAGGTGGTACATTATCTCTAGTTCGGTCCAAAGTAGAAGGATGTGTTCCAAGAAGTGGTGGAGTTGCAGCTGATTCAAGGGAAAAGTTCATGGTGTTCCGGAAACTGAAACAAGAGAGGTACATGGGGTCTACTTCCCCAATCTCTTTTCAACTCTATTTTGAGTGACTCTCTTCACAATGCTTATTTTATCTTGAAATTCCTTCCACAGGTGGCTGTGCATATTTTCATTCTACCAGATCAGGTAGACATCCTGTATGTTTTATATAAGAGAAAGGATAGGGTGCTCTGTATGGTTTTAGTGGAGAGATACATTTGGAATTTAATGCTCTCATTTAGTTACAGAAAACTAGAGAGAACCGCTGCTTTAAAGAGTTGGGTTCTTGGCAGATGAACTTACAAAAGAATATTGCCAGGTTTTTTTTTTCCCTGTGGGTCGTAGGTGCCTTGATGTAACTAGCTCTTAGGGGAAAAAAATATATGAGGCAAGTATAAAATGTGGCTCAGTGTGATTAGAAAGGAAAGTCTATCTTTTTAGAAATGTGTTGAACTCTGAAAGTTTTAATTAAAACTCAGACATTGTCACATGATATTCTAAACTTGTACTTAGCTTTTCCCTTGAAAAGAGATACCTCTTTCTTCTCTGTAAATGTAACTATCCTGGTGTCTTAAATCTTCCAGCTATATAGGATCACCATGTCCCTTAAGATTCAAGTGAACCTGTTCACACCCCAGTGTCCTGCATTTGGGAAACCCAGCATGCTCTGTCCCTCTCCTCCTTCCCCAAGGATGGCTATACCTGGCCGTGGAGATTTGCCCGGTCACCCTGACTACAGTTTCCTGCCTCTGCTGAATGTTCAGGCTCCCCTGAACACTGGGTCTCCCATGACCAGCCTGTACCTATTCCACATGCTTCAGGCTGGGCACTGCTCCCCATCTCAAAGGACCTAATACAGATGACAGCAACCCATGGGGTACCAGCCATACTGCCTGGCAGTTCTGGAACACTTCCTGCATTCCTGTTGTGAATCCAGTGGTCATCTTTGACTCATCTATTTTTCCATGTGCTTTCTAGAGCAGTAGAGTCTCACCAGTCTCCCCTATATCACGGGCTGCCCCCTCTCAGCCTCTCTGGTGCCTCTTTCTCCTGGAAGGAGAAAAGGGAGAGCCAAGTGCATGCTCTCTTGCTATGGTGGCTTCAGCTAGACCCATGGCCTGAAATACTAGCTCTAGTTCAACTTCTTTCTTGGACTCCCGCAGACTCATGTGTCCCACTGCCCAGTCACCATCTTTATATGGATGTCTGGTAGGCATCCCAAATGGAATACATCCAAAGCAGAAGTCTTCATTTCCCGCTCAAGTCTGTTCCTCTTAGCCCTTTTCCACACAAGTAACTGATACTTCCATTTACCCTGTTGCCCAGACCAAGCATTTAGCAGTCTTCCTTGACTGCTTTCTCTTTCCCTGAAGGTCCATCAGCAAGACCCATTAGCTCTCCCTCCATGATATACCCAGAATCTGACTCCTTCTCACTACCTCCGCCATGATTTCCCTAGTCAAAGCCACTATAACCCCTTGCTGCACTAATGCAGCCTCAGTACTATCTACCTAA
The DNA here is from genome assembly GCF_016509475.1 of Prionailurus bengalensis. Classification (NCBI taxonomy): domain Eukaryota; kingdom Metazoa; phylum Chordata; class Mammalia; order Carnivora; family Felidae; genus Prionailurus; species Prionailurus bengalensis. The sequence goes on from NC_057355.1 coordinate 20,933,568, forward strand.
TTTCATTCTGGCCTCTAAGTCTGTGAGCCACACAGGTGCCTTGGCGGTCATTTAAAAACTTAAGTCACATGACGTCACTCCCTAGTTCAAAATCCTCATGGATGCTAGTCTCACCCAGAATATTAATCTGAACTCCTCATCATTCCCTGCAAGGCCCTGTATGATTTGCCCCTTGCCCACCTCCTGGACCCTCCCCTTCTGCACCAGCCACCTTCACCTTCCTGCTTTTCCTTGGGCACCCACATGCCTGCCTTTCTTAGGGTCCATGTGCATTCTGTTCTTTCCCCTGCCATGCTGTTTCATGAGATCTTACTCTGGCTTTCTCCTTCGCTTCTGTCAGGCTACTACCCAAGTGACAGCTCTACACAAAGGCCATCCCTGACCACACTACCTAAAATACTGTCCTTGCCCCATATAATTTTTATGCAACAAATTCTGGTTCTCACTCTCCTTTGCTTCCTTCTTCCAAAATGAGTACAGTTGATGAGTGGAAATGGAGAGGAGAATTAGGAATGGAGGGACTCTGTTTTCTAGTGTTGAACACTAGATAAAACCATTGATTTTCTTAAACAAGGAACCAATTCCTTGAGATTAGCTTCCCTAATACCCGAGGACAGCTGAAATTATAAAGCTAAATTTTAAAAGCTAAAATATTAAAAATTTAGATTTTTTTTCCTTCTGGCTACATAACAAATGGAAAGAAATATTGTTATATTGGTATTCCTACTGTGCTATCCAGATAATACACAGTTCTAGAATGCTTGTCAGATATTGTGGGTCCTGTATCTCAGGGTTAGCAGGGATTTTCATATTTATGGCAGTGAATTTTAAATATTTAAAAAATTTACATACAGTAAAATTCACTTCTTTTTGACATGCAGTTCCATGAGTTTTAACATACATACAGATCAGTATAACCACCTTCATCACAACCCCCCCCCAAATATTCTCTTATATTGCCCCTTCGTAGTCAAACTTTGACCCTACTATTAATCCTTGGAAACAAATGATGTGTTCTCCATCCATCCCTAAGGTTTTTCTGCTTCCAGGATATCATCTAAGTGCACTCATGCAATATGTGCCCTAAGAGACTGGCTTCATTTACATTTGAGGCTCATCCGTGCCTTTATATATATAAATAATTTTGTTTCTTTATTATTAGGCACTATTCATTCATATCGATGTAATGCAGCTTCTTTATCCCTTAACCCATTAGAACACCACATTATTTCTACTTTTTGGTGATAGTGAACAAAGCTTCCATAAACATTTGTTTATAGGTTTCTATATGGACATATATTTTTGTTTTCAATAAAAATAGGTGGAGTCAGGATGGCTGGGTCATATGCAGAGGGACCCTCAACTTTGTAAGACATAGCCACACTGTTTTATCAGGGTGGCGGTACCATTTTCATTTCCTCGAGCTTGTATGACAGTCTGGTTGCTGTGCATTGTCACCAACCTAGTTTGTTTCCTTTGCTCTGCCATTTAATAGGTGTGCACAAGTAGTATGTTACTGTGGTTTTCATTTGCATTTCCCAACAACCAATGGTGTCCAGTGTCTTTCCATATGCTTATTTGCCCTCCGTGTATCTTTTCACATAGGAATATCTGTCAGCTCTTTTTCCATTTTTATAGGAGGTGTTTGTTTGGAGATTCTTTACATATTCAAGATGTTGTTTGTCAGCCATATGATTTGAAAGTGTTTCCTCCAAATCTGTGGCTTCTCTTTCATTTTCTTAACAGTGTCTTCCCCCAAGTAAAAGCTTTTCATCAATTATTTCTCTTCCAGTTAATCAATATATTTTTCTTTTAGGGATCATGCATTTGGTGTTATAGCTAAGGATCTCTGCCTAAGCCAAGGTTCTGATGATTTCCTTCTATGTTTTCTTCTAGGACTTTTTTTTAGTTTGGTACATTACCTTTAAGTCTACCATACATTTTGAGTTAGTTTTTGTATATGATGTGAGGTGTACCTTGAAGTTTATACCTTTTGGCATCCAGGTACCAAATTGTCCCAGCACCGCTTTTGGAAAAGACTACCCCTCCTCCACTAAATTGCCATTGAACCTTTTTCAGAGTACATTTGGCCACATTTGTTTGAAAAGATGTTCTGGGCTCTCTGTTCTGCTCCGGTGATCTGTGTATCTACCCTTTGCCAGTCCCATACTATATCAATTACTGTAGCTTTATGGTAAGACTTTAGATCATGTACTGTGAGCTCTACAACACTGTTCTTTTTCAAAAGCTGTTTGAGTTTTCTCCTGCTTCCAAGAGGCACCTTTTATCAGTGATCTGACTATAAAATGTAGGGTTTTGCATTCCCCCACTCTCATGTACTTCCCATTACTGCATTTGCCTCAGAGCAGAGTGTGAGAGGAAAGAACCTGGTTGGGGGGGTCAGTGTGGCCACCCTCCTCCCACCCCAGCCCACCTCCCACCACCCCAGCACCAGCTCCTGTCACTGTAGCTTCCACTGCAGGCTCTCCTCAGGAGGGCCAGGAAAATCCAAATAACTCAGTCTAATAGTTGCCCCTCCTTGTCCATTTCCAGAGGACTCTGAACAAATAGAATGAGTTTTTTCTTGGAACTTTTATGTCTGTATGAACGTCTAAGAATCTAAGCCAGAGGATACTGGTGGGAGAAAACAAAACTAAAAACAAACAAAAAGTAGGGAATCCATCATCATATGATTCTTTGAGGTTCAGTTTTCTTACTCAGTCTACCTACTCTTATTAACTTTTCAGACTCTTAAGATCATTGTTTTGTACACTCTTCCCAGGGTTTTGAGTTGTAAACAGTTGGCGAGAGAGGGTGGAATGTGCTTGTCCCATCTTAACTGGAACCAAAAACTCTGACCAAGAAATCTAGTAAGAAATGTATCTTTGTATTTTATAAGTCATTCGTTCATTCATTCATTCATTCATTCATTAGTCATTATTCATTCATTCAACAGCTATTATCACCTTCTAACTACTCGCACTATTCTGAGCATGTAAGATATATCAGTGAACAGATCATACAGAGAGCTGATATCTTAATGATGGTGTTGAGTAATAAAATTAAAAGAAGAATGTTGTATGTTTGAAAGTGATATGTTCTAGGGAAAAAGGAACAGGTGGAATATAGTACAGATATACTATACTCTCTGAGAGATATACTATACTCTGAGAGAGTATACTCTGAGAGAGTGATTAGGGGAGAGGTTGCTATTTTAAATGTGGTGGTGACAGCAGGACTCATTGAGCAGGCTATACTTGGACCAAGTGAAGGAATGAGGAAGTAAAAGAATTAGCCATGTGGATATCTGAGACAGAAGGAATAGTCAGTGCAAAGGCCTTGAGTGGGAGTGACGGGTTCTAAAAACATCCAGGAGGCCATTGTGGTGAGAGGCAAGTGAGCATGGGAGGAAGTAGAAGATGAGGCCATAGGGGAAAGGAGCAGAAAAGAAAATGTAGCTCCTTTTAGGTAACCTGAAGGACTTTGACTTTGTGTAAAACAGGGAGCCACTGGAGAATGTTAAGCAGGTAGTGACATGGTCTGATTTAACTTTTCAAAGGATCATCTGACTGCTGAGTAGAGATGAAATGCAGGGGAGCCATGCATGGAGGAAAACCAGTGAGGAGGCCATAATGGTGTGATGGCTAATTTATGTGTCAACTTGGCTGGGCCAAAGGTATCCAGATGTTTGGTCAAACATTTTTCTGAATGTTTCTGTGAAAGATTTTTGGATTAGAGTAACATTTAAATTGATGGACTTTGACTAAAGCAAATTCCCCTCCATAATGTGGTGGGACTCATCCAATCAGTTGATGGCCTTAATAGAACAAAGATTGACCTCCCTTGAGCAGTAAAGAGTTCTGTCAGCAGACTGCCTTTGGACTTGAACTACAACTCTTTCTCAGGTCTCCAGCCTGCTGGCCTGTATGACTTTGGACTTGCCAAGCCTCAATGATCATGTGATCCTGTTCTTCAAGGCAGTATCCCCCTGCTCCCCTCCTCTCTCTCTCTCCCCCCCACCCCCACCCTGTGTGTGTTTGTGTGTGTGTGTGTGTGTGTACACACAAATGTCTCTCTCTGTGTACACACACACACACACACACACACTTCCTGTTGGTTCAGTTTCTCTGGATAACTGATTAATACAAATAGTAACCCAGATAAGAGATGGTGGTAGCTTGAATCACATGGGGGGTAGCAGTGGGGCTAATGAGAAATGATTTCATTTAGGGTAATCTGCATAACTTCCTGAAAGTTTGGACATGGGATTCAGAAAAAGAGAAAGGTTAAAGATGATTCAGAGGTTTTGTACAATTTCAACAGAATGACAAATGTGAGAATGCTAGAAATCAGGGTGATACTTAATTTAAAAAGCAAACTCCTTTAGGTACCTGGGTGGCTCAGTTGGTTAAGCGTCCAACTTCAGCTTAGGTCATGATCTCACAGTTTGTGGGTTTGAGCCCCACATGGGGGGGGGGTGATCTACCTTAGCCCCCACTATGAGTGCAGAGCCTGCTTGGGATTCTGTCTCTCTCTGCCCCTCCCCTACCTGTGCTCTCCCTCTCTCTCTCTCCCTGTCTCTCTCTCCAAATAAATAAATAAACTTAAAAAAAGAAAACAAAACTCCTTAGAACATATACTGGAAAAGGAGATCCTTTTTTTAAGTTTTATTTATTTATTTTGAGAAAGAGAGAGAGAGAGAATGAGCAGGAGAGGGTCAGAGAGAGGAAGAGAGAAGAATCCGAAATAGGCTCCACATCATCAGCACGGAACTTGACACAGGGCTCAATCTTATAAACTGTGAGATAACGACCTGAGCTGAAATCAAGAGTTGGAAGCTTAACTGACTGAGCCACCAGGTGCCCTGAAAAGGAGATCCTTTTAAAAAATATTTGCAAAACTGTAAAATACCTAGTCCTAGAATTAACAAGAAATATTAATAACCTATAGGAAAATAAAAACTCTGGAACTCTATAGAAAATCATAAAACATATTTTTTAAAACATAAATAATAGATAAATACTCAATGTATTCAATACTATGAAGATGTCAGTGTTCACTGAGATGACATATAGATGTAATGAATCCCATTTAAAGTAACAACTGCATTGGAATAGGTGTTGGTTTCCTAGGGCTGCTGTAACAAAGTACCGCAAATTGGGTGGCTTAACACTACAGCATTCATTAGTAGAGAATTGGCTAAATAAGAATTTACCGGCTGGTATGCTTTGGAACACTGATGTCCCATAAATGAACCTGTTATAGGTGTTTTCGGGTGGCTTGGTGGATTCCCATATCTCAGATTCCTTGAAGGGTACCCCAAAAGAAGCTGATTCTGAAAGTACATGCCATGGTCTCTGCAGGGAACAACCGAGCACTCCCTCTACCATCACGATACTCTGAAACTGTGCTGCTCATGGAGGGCTCAGGGCCCATGGAGCTGATGAAGGAGTTTGTATTCCAGCTGTCCCAAGATTGTGGGTGGTTGGGGTTTCAGAAAGCCAAGTTTCTGGAGGGTGTAGCTATAGTTGGTGGCATCAAAATTCTGTCTTCATCTGTATCAGATACTTCTGGTTGTCTGAGCTAATGTGTCCTTTCAGTGCTGTCTCTACTAACCACAGGGCAAATAATCCCACAGGGCAAGCAGATTCTGCAAATTACAGTACCATGATCCTGTGGAAATATGAATAATTCTGAACAGATTTGAAATCCATTTGCATTATTAAAAGACATTTCACTATTACATTTATCAAGAAAAGCAAAAACAAAAGCAGTTTTCTATTCTGTAAGTATAATTTCATTTGTAAAGGAGTGTGGCTGGAAACACTGTTTTTAAAATTTTATCATCTACCTGTATGTATCTCACAAATAAGACTATCAAGGGGCGCCTGGGTGGCTCAGTTGGTTAAGCGCCCGACTTCGGCTCAGGTCATAATCTCACGGTTTGTGAATTCGAGCCCTGCATCAGACTCTGTGCTGACAGCTCGGAGCCTGGAGCCTGCTTCCGATTCTGTGTCTCCTTCTCTCTCTGCCCCTCCCCCACTTGTGTTCTGTCTCTCTGTATCAAAAATAAATAAATGTAAAAAAAAAATTTTATAAAAACAAACAAATAAGACTATCAAAAATTTAAAGAACTCGTTATTTTAAAAGCCTTCTCAGAGACTTCTGCTGCCCACCATGGTGAGGTAACTGGAATTGAATTCATCCTCCCACTACGAACAGTTATAACACTGGACAAAATAAATGAGGAGATTGTTTTCTGATATTAGATAATAAGTGGTACAAAACTACAATCCTTCAGAAAGGAGAAATTCATAAGTGAGTTCTATAGTCATCCTAGTTTTCTGCCTTAAGGCACTTTCCACGCTACAATGGAAGGAAATGGAGCCTAAGCAGAGCACAGTTGTCTCACTGAGGTTGGGGGACTGAGACCAGAGTATTGAGCTGCTAAAGTAAAAGGAGTTTGTAGGGAAGCATATTGGAGAGAAGAGAGCTGTACATAGAAGGAGCTCCCGAAGTCTTCATAAGAGTCCCCAGTTATTTAGCCAAATAATTTAGCTGTACATATGCAGGGTGAGATTCTGCAGGGCCTGACAGAGAAGAACTGCTAGAGGGCAATGAGCTGAACAGATTCCAGAAGTTGCACAATAAGGCAAGGAGTTCCAACCATGAGCAGACATCACTGAACAGCCTGAGCACTGAGCTCACAGCCCAGAAAGATCATGGCTTCAGAGTAGATCTACCTTAGCTCTAGAGTAAGGATTACTCTAGACCGTGGTTTGGCAATCTATGGTTCATAGGCCAAATATAGTATGTTTGCCTGTTGTTCAACCCATGAGCTAAGAATTATTTTTACATTTTTAAAGTGTTATATTTTTTAAAATAATAATGAAGAAAAATATTCAACAGAGAAAATACATGACCCACAACATGTAAAATATTTACTGTAGAGGAAAAGTTTGACAATCCCTGCTCTAGACCCATCATAATAAATCTTAAAAAGACGCTCAAAAGGATTGAGCTTATCCACCACTAAATCAACTACTTGCTAGAATTAAATTCACTCTCTGAAGGAAGAAACTAAAATCCAGATTCTAACAGTATCATATCCACAATTTCCAGCATACAATCAAAACTTACTAGATAAGGGGCACCTGGGTGGCTCAGTCGGTTGAGTGTCCGACTTCGCTCAGGTCACGATCTCACGGTCCGTGAGTTCGAGCCCCGCCTCAGGCTCTGTGCTGACAGCTCAGAGCCTGGAGCCTGCTTCAGATTCTGTGTCTCCCTCTCTCTCTGGCCCTCCCCCCGTTCATGCTCTGTCTCTCTCTGTTTCAAAAATAAATAAATGTTAAAAAAAATTAAAAAAAAAACTTACTAGATGAATTCATTAGAGAACAAATTTCAAACAACCAAAATGACCTGAGACATTGACAAAAGACAATTGGAAAGCTTTTACTGGCCAAAATTGGGACAATTGTGTTCATCAAAAGGAATAAAATTGCAGAGGAGTGAAACATATTAAATGTATTTTGATCTATGAGTTCATAATAATCTTTACAAAAAGTGGATTTCTACTCCTAGATGATGCTAGAGAACCAATTTATTCTCTTGAAGACTAAATAAAGAGAAAGATTTAATCACAGTAGATAAATAGTTCCATCTCCATATGAAAGAATTCAGACTAATAAATGAGGAAGAAATAATATAATTAGAGTATCATTACTTTGCAACCTCCAGTATATTAATGAATCTGGGCATTGGCAGCCAAATTTGACAAGATTTCTTCTGATTGAATACAGTATGACCTGTCATCTTACCAAAGAGAAAGAACCTGAGTCCAGTCAGGCCTCTAAATCCTGTCGCTTATTTTTTGTTGTTGTTGTTATTGCTTATTTATAAGAAATTCATCTGAGAAATACACATTTTGAACTGCACCAAAAGTAGACAATCAGTGAATCCATACAGGAGACTACAGATGAAATGCCTGAGGTCCTTCAACAGATAAAGTATAAGGAAGAGGGAAGGATTGAGAGTAAAAGAGACAAAAAGTCATAACAATTTTTAAAATGAACAGATGAAACTTCAGTGTCTTGGGATGCACATTTAGTGTTGAAACAATAAAAGAATGCAGCAGCAGAATGCACATGGTTCCTAGAACATTTATAAAAATTGGCCATATGCAGGGCGATAAAGCAAGCTTCACCAAATGTCAAAGGTTTGAAACAGAAGAGAGTGTGGTCTCTGAGAACAGTATAATTGAGCTAGAACTACATAACCAAAATCTAACTACAAAATCTGTGTATATGGGGCACCTGGGTGACTCAGTTGGGTGTCCAACTTTGGCTTAGGTCATGATCTTGCAGTTCGTGGGTTTGAGCCCTGTGTTGGGCTCTGTGCTGACAGCTTGGAGCCTGGAATCTGCTTCAGATTCGGTGTCTCCCTGTCTGTCTGTCCCTCCCCATCATACTCTATCTCTCTCTTTATCAAAAATAAATAAACATTAAAAAAAGGAAAGCTGCGTATGCTTGGAAATTAAGTACTATACTTCTAAATAGCCTATGGATCAAAGAAGAAATAATAATCAATATTAGAAAATATTTTGAACTGAATGATCATATCAAAACTAATGAGATACAAGTAATGCTGTGTTTAGAGGGAATTTATAGCCTTGGAAGTATATATGAGAGAAGAAACAAAGCTGAAAATTAATGACATATTCCTCTCAAGAATTGAGGAAAAGAACTTAAAATTAAATGGAAATTTAATAAGGAAGAAATAATAAAGAGTAAAGATAAGTACAGAAAGTAACCAAATAAAATTTCAACATACAATAAAAAGGATGAATAAAGGCCAAAGAAGGTTTGTTGCTAACTTGTAAAATTGATAAATCCATGGCAAGACTGTTGAAGAAACCAAACCAAAGGGATAAATTACTAATATCAGAAATGAAAAGGAAATATCACTTAAGATCCTGCAGACATTACAAAGACAATGAAAGATATTGTCAACAAATTCATGACAATGCATTTGAAAATTTACATAAGATGAGGAATGCATAGAAAAACACAAGCTACCAGGGCGCCTGGGTGGCGCAGTCGGTTAAGCGTCCGACTTCAGCCAGGTCACGATCTCGCGGTCCGTGAGTTCAAGCCCCGCATCGGGCTCTGGGCTGATGGCTCAGAGCCTGGAGCCTGCTTCTGATTCTGTGTCTCCCTCTCTCTCTGCCCCTCCCCTGCTCATGCTCTGTCTCTCTCTGTCCCAAAAAATAAATAAACATTGAAAAAAAAATTTAAAAAAAAAAAAAAAAGAAAAAAGAAAAACACAAGCTACCAAAACTGACACAAGAAGAAATAAAAAATTTGAATTAACGGTTAAAGAAATTGAATTCATAATTAAATACCTTCCCCATAATTAAATACCTCAGGCCTAAAGGACTTCACTGACAAATTCTACTAAACCCTTAAGGATGAAATTGTGTACATTGTACATGAATTCTTCCAGAGAATAGAAAAAGAGGGATTATTTTCCATTGTTTTTATTTTATTTTATTTTATTTTATTTTATTTTATTTTATTTTAGTCTTATTATTTACTTTTTTTGAGAGAGAAAGAGAGGGGAGGCAAAGGAAGGGGTGGAGAGAGAGGGAGTGAGAGAACATAAGCAGGGTCAGCATGGAGCCCAACATGGGATTCGAACTCACCACGAGATCATGACTTGGGCTGAAATCAAGAGTCTGATGCTTAACCAGCTGAGCCACCCCACATGCCCCTCCCATTGCATTTATGACGGCAGCATAACTTTAGTACCAAAGCTAACAAGGGCCTTATGATAAAGGGAAATTATAGGGCCATATCTATCTTGAATATAGATCCAAAATTCCTTTAAAATTTTTAATAAACGTGACTCTAAAATGAAGGGGAAAAATCAAAGGAAATATGTATAGACATAAAATTGGCGGTGTTTTCTGGAAGAAGTCAAAAGACACCAATGGAAGTATCAAGACTGGAATTCAGGTGATACTGGAGATCTTACCTTCTCATTTAGTCTTTCTCTTCACAGTTTGAATTTTCTAACCATGCTATTCATATTTTTGCTTCAAAACATCAGAAGGGGTTTTCTTGGTGGCAAAGGAGTTTTTCTTTGCAGTTCCCATTGCTAAAATAATAATTGGTATAAAATAAAAAAATAAAGGTAATTTCATTTAACAAAATTCATGAAAAGCATTGCTAATCTTTAGGGACTTCCTTGAAGTACGGAGAGGTCTTGATGCATCAAATAAACATTAGTTGGCACTCAGTATTTTCTATTTGCTAAGGCTGAAAACTTTTACTTGTGTCCTTAAGGTATTCTTCAACAAAAATTTCAGGTCATCAGAGTGCTCTGTTCCCTATACTGTCTGCTCTTCTGTAATTTTATTCTAATTCATAGTAGATTGACAGGCTATTAGCATATGGGCAAAGTTTTAAAATTTTTATACTGTTTTATGTCTGAGTCTGTGGCTCCGGATGTTGCCCTTGACTCCATGGTTATCAATTAAATTATAGCTCCCTGGAGTTCTCCAGGAAAGCAGGACTTTTGAAGCCCTGGTATCTTTGTCCAACTTTGTGTAGTTAAGCTATAAACCGATGTCCATTTTCTCTGTGCTTTTTCACTTTTGATGTTTGCTCAGTTTGTGGCATGTTTTCATTGTTCATCCTCACTACAAATATCTGATGTAATACAGCATTTTCTGGAGGCTCCTTTTCTAGTAAAATCCCATGAGGAGAATGAAAGACAAATATGTTTTTTGGAAAATTAAAGAAAGTCATTTTAAGAAATGTATATGATTACCAAGACCCACAAAAACGATTTCATTTATCATGATTACCTTTTCATCTATCTTTTCATCATAGGATGTGAAATGTAAGGTCCCCATTTACTGACTTTTTTTTAAGTAGGGTGATGCTGGCTCAGAGAAGTGCAGAGACTCCAGTGTTTTAACGGGCCTGTGCAGCTCACTTACACTGACGGCAGATAAGAATTAATTCTACTGGAACTTGATAAAGTTTAAGTCCATCAGCAGCCACACTACTTTATATTAGATTTTCAAATGAATGAAAAATTAATGAAGAGCTCTCACAATAGCTTAATAATGGGCATATTTATAACCTTATCCTGCTTGCCAAAAATAATTATATCCCATTTTTTTCCTGCCAACCACTTTAACGCCTTTCACAGAAAATGGGAAAAGGGAGTTGCTGCAAGTAGGGTGTTTCCTACAAGAAAGAAGAAAGGTTTTGGAATCTTTGAGCAACTTGTAAGTCTTTTCAAGTCTGGAACACTCTGTTTTGGAATGTTTCCTATATTTATGTTTATTTGTTTACATATCATTTATCCTTCAAGTCAATTACACATCATTTGTTTCCAAATTCTGTAATTATGAAAGTCTGGCACCACGATAGAAGTTGCTTCTTATGGTGCATCAGTTGTCTGCTGAGGATCCTGGATGTGTTTTAGGAGCTGAGGCTGAGCTCAGTGACCCCAGCTGACCTGATTCTGGGTTACCCCAGGGAGGAGCACACCAGTCTGACCAGACTTGGTGGGGAGAGAGGGAGAAGGGGGGACTTGCTTCTACTTAGACCCATCTTGTCCCCACTCCACCCTAAGCTTCTGAGGGATTTCCTAACCCACCCAGCCCTCTTCCCAGGAGCTGCACAGTCTTGTCCACCCCTTGGAATATGAGCCTTTGGCACCTGATATTTCCTTCTCAGTTCTGGGGGGGAAGCCACTGAAAAGGAGACAAAAGGATCCATTTTTTAACATTATATGTTTTAGTATTATCGCTGCACCTTTAGTTCATAGCTGGGTGCATTTATTTCCCTTTTTAGATTTGTATTATACACTCTGAACAAGTTATGCTTGTTTCTTTTTTTTTTTTTTGGCCAGTGCCATCAAATTTACAGAAATGTGTAATGTATGATCAAAACAGTTTTTATTTTGACTCTAGAGTCTTAGAGAGTTTTTTTCAGGTGGATCTTGGGCATTCTTAAATTAAGAAAATATGTCTAAGTGAACATAGCTTTAAAATGAGAGTTGAATTAATAAAGTTAGAATTAATTAAAAAAATGAACTACCCTTTTTAGAAAAAAAATGTTAAGTAATCATAAAAGTAAAAAGTGAGAATGGGCAGAACAGAGGCAGGGATCACTGGACAGAGCACAGAGAGGAGATGACTTTTATGCTTTGTATGTAAATTCCTTTTAAGAAAGTTATGATTTCTTAGCACGGTGATCGAGTCAGGGAAATTAGAGAATATGAATCATGATATCACTTAGAAAAATGATTATATACAACCTGGAACAAACAATATATATCTGCATTTTGTTTTCTAAGTATAATTACATACATTAGGGACACAAATTTTGAAGTATAATTTTAATAAAACCAGATTACTGTTGCAAAAAAAAACCCAGAAGGAGCTCTAGCTTTAGACCCATTCGTTGGCCCATTTGTTGCTATAGAAGAAACAGTGTATCCTTCATATTTGAGAGATATATATTCTTCTCATGACATTTCCTTATTCAAAACCTCTTGCATTGAGTACAGATTACACCATTACAGTCATCAAAGAAATAATGCAGTTGTTAATTAAAAAACAACTTCCTCCAATTTTATTGAGATATAATTGACCTATAACATTGTGTTATTCCCAGGTGTACAGCGTGATGATTTGATGTATGTATATTATCACAAGACGATTACCACAGTTTAGTTAACATCCATCACCTCACACCATAAAAAATATTTTTTTCTTATGATGAGAACTTTTAAGATTTACTCTCTTAGCAAATTGCAAATATATATCACCGTATTGTTAACTAGAGTCACCATGCTGTACGTTACATCCCTGGGACTTCTCTTATAATTGGAAGTTTGTACCTTTTGACCACCTTTACCCATTTTGCCCACCTCTGATAACCATCAATATGTTCTCCATATGTATGAATTTGTACTTTTTAGATTCCACATATATTTGTGGGGGTTTTTTTAGATTCTACAAAGAGTTGTCTTTTTCTGACTTACTTAGCATAATACTCTAGGGGTCTGTCCATGTTGTTCCAAATGGCAGAGTTTCCTCCTTTTTTATACCTGAATAATATTCCAGTATATATACATATGTATATTACATATACATTCATACATATGCAATTTCTTTATCCATTCATTCCTCAGTGGGCACTTAGGTTCACTTATCTTGGCTATTTAGAATATATAAATATTCTATATTTATTTAGATATTAAGAAAATATATTTAGAAAATATAAATATATAAACTGCAGTGAGTGCAGGAGGGCAGATATCTTTTCAAGATAGTGGCTTTGTTTCCTTTGGATATATGTCTCTTCTTACATTTTTTAAACTCAGGTGATTTCTGGTTCTGTACCTCTTCCTGCACAGTGGACCTCCCCATCAGCCTTTGTTTCTCCCGCCTGGAGATGCTGTGGCTGCTAGCTGTTCCACTGCTGCCTAAGTTGCTCTGGGTGGACTGCAGGGGGCCCCTCTCCTCTCTCAGGGCTATGGCCCTTGGTGGTCCAATTCTTTACCCTTGTACTCAGCACCTTCCAAGGACACCGGGTGAGAGAGGGTTGCAGGCTTCTGCCACTTCAGGGGGACCTCACCCCCCTGACCTCTTCCCAGTCTTGGGGAATGCAGCTCTCCATGGGGCCATGCAACTTTTCCCTGTGCTGTCCCAGCAGCCCTTGCTCCCTATTGTCCTTGTGAGACTCCAGTTCAGCACTCTGAGGATTTGACATTTCAGGCAAGGTAGAGGCTGGACTGTTCTTGGTTTTCCAGTGCTTTGGGAATATCTAAATCTGAGGATCTTCATGTACTGGCCTTGTCATCTTGTCCCTCTTCTTTCCCTTCTGGTAGTTTGGTTCTCAGTGCCTGGGAGGCCAGTGCACCACCCCCTCCAACGTGGCGGGGATCATGCATTCCTCCACTTCTAGTGGAGGAGCTTCTAGGTTCCAGAGCTGCAGGAAGGCTGGTTGCAGCATTGCTAAGGACTTCCTCTCCCACAGATGAGAAATCATCCCTCAGCCAACTGTGACCTGTGCCCCAAGAACAGGAAGGTCCTGCCACTTTTGTTGTTTTCTGAGTAATTGTAAATAAGACACATTCAGTCTCCTTGGGGGAAAAAAGCATGATGTTTTACATCAATCACTTCATTGTAACTCTTCAAAAACTCACATTATATAATTATATATAAAAAGTGTATATATATTATATATTAAAAAGTCACATATAATTATAATTAAAATAAATATATTATTTTAATATAATTTTGTACTAATGGAACTTTTATTACTGAGATCTGGCCCTTATCTTTTATATGTGCTTGTTCAGTTTCCCGGGTAATAAATAACAGTGACTGGATCTGCGTCTAGGAAATGTTCTGTGAAAGTCTCCGTATTTGTCAACCAAACCTTTAAGGTACTGCGAACTTGGTCTACATATCAGAAGAGGCACATGTTCTTCTCATTTCCTCACCAAGGGTGCTGAGGGCAGATTCCTTCCCCACCACTGACCTGTATAGCTGCAGCAGGACAGGTGCAGTTACGTGCCTGGGCTTCCGTCCCACCCCCCCACCCCCACCACCTCAGTGTACTTGTAGTTTACTAGCAGGGTGGGGGTGTGGCTGAAGGCAGAGTTGGTTCATTCTTGGCGCTAGCCTCTAAATGTTAGGCCTTGCTCCTACATTCCACATGCGTTGAACTTCCAGAACCCTGGCGATAACGTGTTTCCAGGATTTGCCAGTCCTGCTTTGCCCTTCCTGATTCCACCTGTTTCTTCATTCCTGGTCTTCCATCCTCGCTTCCTAGGCTCTGAGCTCTGGTTTCCTTGGGTGGACTGTCCCACCAGAGGGCTCTCATTCTGATGTGATTCAGTATGTCCTCTTTGGCTCTGGGCACCTGGCCTATAGGTTAGAGGCTTTTGCTGCCGGCCTTAGGCTGCAGGACTCCCTGGTGACCACATGAGGGGGGTGAGGAGTGGAGGTCAGGCTACAAGGAACAGTAGGATCATAGGCCCAGCATCTCTTTGCTGTTTTGCAGTTGCTGCAAGGCCCCCTGTGAGGACAAGATGAGTGTATTGATTTGGATATAGCAGCTAGCGCACAGTAGGCTAAAGAGTTCTGCTCCTCAGGATATCTGGACTTAAATCAGGGTGTCCCACAGTCAGTGTGTCTCCATCGGCAGAGTTTGAAATGTGCTGCTCAGTGCCACCTGCTTTTATGCTCCCTGTGTGTGACAAAAGCCGTGCTCCAGGGAGAGAGCAACGCCAAGGACAGAGAGATGGATTTCTATCACAACCCAAACCTACGTACCTAGTACATATGCCCACCTCTGTGTTCTGTCCTCCACAATAATGTTTGCCCCCCAGGAAGATTTTAATCCAGACAAGATGTCATGATAAGCAATGGCTGTCATGCTGTGAATCATACAGATCCATCCTGCTGGTGTGTTTCTGTGACAGCATCATTGACACAGGGTCTGTCAAACAGATTCTGTGTGCATTGCTGCAGAAGAGAGAGGGTCATCACTGTATTTTAATACTAAGTAGTATTGAGAAGCAGGAAGCTTTGCTTTTTATCTTGTTTTCCATGGCAAATTTATTTGACCTGCATCGGCATTTTTTAGAATCACATGTTCTAGAAAATACCTAAGACTAGAAAAGAAGTGAGAAATGAAAGAAGCATTATCCTCCCCTGCTCTGTTCCTTTTTAAACCAAGATATGCAGTGGTGAACCTCTGTATTTTCCAATCCCAAAATATATCTACCCATTATATTATTGTACATTTTTGTGTTTTGTGACCTAATCCTATTAAAATTCATATATGAAATTATGGAACCAAAGCCTGTGATGGTTGGTATTCATATATTGGTGAAATAACTTGTTAAGGTCCTGAAAGTATTGGCAAAAATTACAATCAGGCCTCAGCTAGGTATCCTTTGAGTGATACAGGTGAATTTTATTGAAGGTGGGAAAATGGGATATAAAATATAGCACCCAAGGCAGTGTCTGGTAGTAGAAAATCAGAAAAACATGAGATGGGAGCTTAGATTGTGTCCCACTGTTTAGGTGGTAGACAGTTTCTAAGCTCTCACGGGGCTTCACTCTGTGTAGTTTTAAAATTTTTTTTTTTTTTCCAACGTTTATTTTATTTTTGGGACAGAGAGAGACAGAGCATGAACGGGGGAGGGGCAGAGAGAGAGGGAGACACAGAATTGGAAACAGGCTCCAGGCTCCGAGCCATCAGCCCAGAGCCTGACGCGGGGCTCGAACTCACAGACCGCGAGATCGTGACCTGGCTGAAGTCGGACGCTTAACCGACTGCGCCACCCAGGCGCCCCCACTCTGTGTAGTTTTAAAAAGATACCAATAACATTTCCTTTTGTTCTTTTAGCTTGACATTTTAAATGGACATTGAACTACTTGGTATTAAGTGAGGGTCTGGAGAAGGGTGAGGCTGCATCTCCATCTGCCATCTCAGCCTCCCTCTTTGCAACTCCCAGAGTGCTGACTGCTGGTCTGAACCATCCTCAGGCTGAAGCACGAGACGTCCCTTCCATAGAAATCCACTGTCCAAGGGGAGAAACAGTCACAGGTTCAGAGAGGTAGGGGACCCCCCAGTGAGGCCTGCACTGGTAGATAAGCTCCTCCTAAGGATAGAGAGCATCAGTCATTTTAGGATCTTTTACGTGGTCGCTCTTAAACGGGATTTTATTGAGCACCTTCTGTGTGCCAGGAAATGTTCTGGATGCTGACGATATAGGGTTGAAAAAAATAGACAAAATTCCCATTCTCATGAAGCTTTATTTTAGGTAGGGGAGATGGAAAAACATAGATAAATCCTATGTCACATGCAGGTGTTAGAGTGAAAAAGGAAAACCAGGAAGCAGATAGGGAGTGTGAGGACTGGGGAGCTATTTAATAGAGTGATGAGAGGTGCTCTCCTGTTGCTGGAGACCTAAGGAAGTGAGGGGGGGGGGTGGGGAGAACTTTCCAGACAGAGGGACTAGCCAGTGTAGAGGCCTCCACATGTGGGCATGCTTGGCACACTCCAGGAACAGCAAGGAGAGGTGTGGCTGGAGGGGAGTGTGTGAAGGGAAAGTTAGAGGCACACCAAGGGCTACCTTGTGTGGAGACTGGTGGATGATTTAAAGGACTTTGCCTTTTTACTCCAAGTAAGGCTAGGACCACTGTAATGGTGAGGAGAGGAGGGGCTTTTAAGAGGGTCCCTCTGGTATCTTTGTCTTGGCAGGGCAGGGCAGAATCCACAAAAGCAATGAAGAAGGAATGAGATTAATTCATGTTGCATTTAGATGTGGTGCCTTAATTCTCCCTGCTGTGTTGTATTGCATTGTGTGTATGTCCCATATTTTATTTATGTATTTTATTGTGGATGGACAGTTGGATTATTTCAATTTGGTGACTATTGCAAATAATGCTGCTATGAACACTGACTTACATATCATTTTGTGCACCACTTAGGAGTGAAATTCTGGGTGCATGGATTCAATTTTAGTAGATAATGCCAAATAATTTTCTAAAGTGGTTGTTCCATTTACACTATCTCCATTATCACCAATACTTGGTATTGCCACTTATTTTCCTTTGAGCCATATGGTGGGTGAGTCATGGTAACTCACTATAGTTTTATTCTGCATCTCCTTGATTATTAATTATGCTGAATGCCTTTTCACATGTTTATTTGACATTTGGATCCCCTCGTTTGTGAAGTACCTACAAAAGCTCTTGCCCATTTTCCATTGTGTTGTATGTACTTATTTGTTTTTTGTTTTTTTTTTTTAATTTTTTTTTTCAACGTTTATTTATTTTTGGGACAGAGCGAGACAGAGCATGAACGGGGGAGGGGCAGAGAGAGAGGGAGACACAGAATCAGAAACAGGCTCCAGGCTCTGAGCCATCAGCCCAGAGCCCGACGCGGGGCTCGAACTCACGGACCGCGAGATCGTGACCTGGCTGAAGTCAGATGCTTAACCAACTGCGCCACCCAGGTGCCCCTGTACTTATTTGTTTTAAAGAGCTCTTTATATATGCTGGAGATAAGCCCTTTGTTCATTTATTTGTAATTTGTCAGCTGTGTCTATATACACACATATATAGATTATCTTCTTGCATTCAGGGGCTTGCCTTTTCATCTCACAATGATCTTTTTGGTGTCTTGATTGAAATAAAGATTTCCTACCTCAAGGTTAAAAAGATTTTTGTCTTGTGTTATCTTTAAATAGTTTTATTACTTTTCCTTTTGCATTGGAAAGTATAATTTACTGAGAGTTGATTTGATTTTTTTTATAATCAAAAAATATAGTTTCATTTTTCCATATGAATATCCAGTTGATCTAGGTCCATTTATTCAAAAGACAGCCCTTTTCCTCACTGCTATGAAATATCATCTTTGTGATGTGGAAGTGTTCTTATATCCATGGGTCACCTCCTGGATTCTCTGATCTTTTGGTCTATTTGTCCATACCATACATTGTCTTAAGTAACTGAAACTTTATAAGTAAATCTGGGTATCCAATAAAGTAAGCACTTTTTTTGTTCAGTGTTGTTTGGTTATTCATGTCCTTTGCATTCTTGTATAAATTTTGTAGTCAGCTTGTCAAATTCTACAAAGAAACTCTGCTAGAATTTTTGATGGGTTATAGTGAATCTGTAAATCAATATAAAGACAGTGACATCTTTACCATAGTGTGTTTTCCATCCTATGAGCATTTATTTAGATCATCTTTAATTTCTCTCAATATTTTGTTTTATAATTTTCTGAGTAGAGACATTACATAGCTTTCAAGAGCTATAAATCCTGTCTTTTATTTATTTATTTATTTATTTATTTATTTATTTATTTATTTATTTAATTTTGGCGATGTTATGCGTAGTGTTATCTATTGCTATGCCACAAGCCACCTCAAAATATCACGGCTTAGATATCTATAGTTTATTATCCCTGATGGTTCTATGGGTATTACGTCTGCTTGTCTTGCCTGGAGTCCCTCCTGTGATGGTGTTCAAATTATGGCTGGAAGATGCCCGATGGTCCCCACTTATATGTATTTGGAACTTTGATGCCACTGAAGTTGGGCCTCTCCTGTCATCATTCAGTAATCTAGGTGGGGCATCTGTCCATGACAAAGAGAGCTCTGTGAACGGGAGTGTCCCAAGAGGTCAAAAGCAGAAGATACAGGCCTCTTCAGTCCTGGGCTCCAAAATCCACATGATGTAACTTCTGCCACACTCTGTTGTTCAGGGCAAGCCATGAAGTCAGTCCACACATGAAGGGTTGAAACGATTTTCCCCACCTCTTGATGGGAGAAGCAGCCACTCACATTACAGTACAAAAGCACATGTGGGATCCATCTCTGGGAAAATGTATCACATATGGCATATATTTTTTATTCCATTTTGTTTGCCATTGAAAAATGGAAATGAAACTGATTGATGCTTATTGACCTTATACCCAACTACTTTGATAACTTACTAGTTCTAATGGCTGATCTGTACATTCTTTTCAATTTTCTACATATAGAATCATGTCATTGGAAAAAGAAAAGACAATTTTGTTTCTTTCCAATCTTCATAATTAAAAAAAATTTTTTTTAGCATTTATTCATTTTTGAAAGGCAGAGAGAGACAGAGAGTGAATGGGGAAGGGGCAGAGAGAGAGGGAGACACAGAAACAGAAGCAGGCTCCAGGCTTCAAGCTGTCAGCACGGAGCTGGACACAGGGCTTGAACTCACAGACTGCCAGATCATGACCTGAGCCGAGTCGGCTGCTTAATGAACTGAACCACCCAGGCACCCCAATCTTCATAATTTTTATTCCTTATCTCAGAGGGAACATTTTCAACATTTCACAATAAAAAGCGATGTTTAGTGCATATTGTTTGTAGTGATCAGTTAAGTTCCCTTCTATTTCAATATTGTTAAGTTTCTTATTTTGTTAGTATTAAAAAAAGTTTTTTAATGTTTATTTATTTTTGAGACAGAGAAACAGAGCATGAGCAGGGGAGGGTGAGGGGTAAAGAGAGGGAGACACAGAATCTGAAGCAGGCTCTGGGCTCTGAGTTGTCAGGACAGAGCCCCATGCAGGGCTCGAACTCACAAACTATGAGATCATGACCTGAGCTGAAGTCATTCACTTAACCAACTGAGCCACCAAGTTACCCCTGTTTTTTTTTAAGATCATGAGTAGATACTGAATTTTCTCCTATGACTTTTCTTTCTTTTTTGAGATGACCATAGGAAAGTTCTTTATTCTGTAATATAGTGAATCACGAATCACCTTGATTGATTTTTGAATGTTCGCTTTCCTAGATTGAACTCTGCTTTCTCATGCTGAATCTCTTGATTTTGTCAATGTTTTGTTCAGGGCTTTTGATTATGTGTTTGTGAGGGAGACTGGCCTTTTATCCACACTTTTCAAAATGTCCTTGTCAGTGTCTTGTATACGTTTTATTTGGTTATGTTTTTCTAGGACTTTGCCCATTTCATCTGTTTTCAAATGTATTGGCAAACATTGTAATTAATATTCTGTTATCCTTCTAATATATATAGGGACGTCCCTTGCTGTTGTTCATACCTGTGTGAGAGCACAAGAAAGCTGTTTCTGGGAGTGTTGAAAGAAGTTGGAACCAATTGCTGCTGTCAGGGCAGAGGTATTGCTAGGACCTTACTGGCAGGAAGAACAAGCAAACAGGAAGAAGTCCTACACCTTACCCCACTTTTCAGGCTACTCCATTGCCCCCTGTTAGAAGACTGCAACATGAAACCACCTAACAGAAGAAAAACATAGCTTACAGAGATCCAACCCCAGTATTAGAGAGCAGTGGAGGGGCGCCTGGGTGGCTCAGTTGGTTGAGCGTCCAACTTCAGCTTAGGTCATGATCCCACGGTTCGTGAGTTCTGGCCCCGCATCGGGCTCTGTGCTGACAGCTCAGAGCCTAGAGCCTGCTTCAGATTCTGTGTCTCTCTCTCTCTCTCTGCCCCTCCCCAACATGCGCTCTGTCTCTCTCTGCCTCTCAAAAATAAACAAAACTAATAAAAAATTTTAAAAAAATAGAGAGCAGTGGACTTGGAACTGAGAGATCATAGCTTAATAAACAGCACACTCTCACACTAAAATATTTTCAGTACCCTCTTGACCTCACCCCACCTGGAGAAGACTCTTAGAGTCATTTTTCTTTCTGTTCCATCTCCCCACTCTTCTCCTTTTTCCTGGGGTATTCAGAGATTGTTTGGGTCCGGGTTCTTACCAAAATCTTCCTTCTTCTATTTCAAGAATCCTTATGGGCAACTGTAGTACAATTTACATTCACATTATCATTGTCCATTAAGATTTTAAAATAAGTATTACAAGATTTGTTCTCACTATTGCTTACTAAACTCTGTCTTCACCTCCCATGGGTGCTTGTTTGATTTGGTTCTTTGGCAAGACTATACTGGAGTGTTCTCAGAGAGGACACCTGAGACCACTGCTTCCCACTGTGCACCTCCCATAATCTGCTCCTTGGTACTCACATAATAATATATTTCCTGGGCTGAGAATTTTTGGATTACAAGTGAAAAATGTGATGTTAAACTGATTGTTTCTAGAAACAACTTACTTGTTTTCTCTGGAAGCTGATAGGATTGTTATTGAAATTTTAGCAGGATGGATCTAAATTCTGCCTTTTCAGAACCCTATCAAATCCAAAGCCTTGAGTTGTGTTTCCTTTGATATAGTTTCTTTGCTCATTCTCTGTCATATGTTTTGTTTTCTCCCCCAACTTCTGTGATTTACGTATTATGCCTTCTATTTCTGCCCTTCATATCTTGATATTTCACTTATTATTTTTATTTCATTAACTTTTGTCGTGTATCTTTCATTTGAGC
Organism: Prionailurus bengalensis; assembly: GCF_016509475.1. Lineage (NCBI taxonomy): Eukaryota > Metazoa > Chordata > Mammalia > Carnivora > Felidae > Prionailurus > Prionailurus bengalensis. The sequence continues at coordinate 20,955,505 of NC_057355.1, forward strand.
CTTCTAAAATAGTAATTTGGCTTTCAGCAGGGACCATTCTCTTTTACAGTACCTCTACTAGAATTTTACATTTAAAAATCAAGAATTACTCTGTTCCAGAAGTATCTTATTGTGCTCTAATAATATCTCCTTGTGTGTCCTCATTATGTTTTTGATAGTCTTATTCTGTTTCTTCTATTGGCTGCGCTCCATAGTAGCCATCTGTTCTGGAATTTGGCTGTCTCCTTCCTTAAAACCACTGTACTTAGGTGTATGTATGAGTTTACTTTGCCTGATCATTTTTCTTGGAGTTTCCCCAGTGCTGGTTTGGGCTCAGCAGGTGGCCATGACAGGATCTCCTTAAGGCCATGGTAAATAGGAAGAGATGGAAGCAGATAGCGGAAGTATTTTCCCTCTGTGGGGAAGGAGTAACTGGGCCTGGCAAACTACATTGTCTTGCTTTAGATATGGCAGGGGGAAGGGGGAGGAAAGGGATAGTGTCTGTTTTCAGAATCAAATAGGGTTAGCTTATCTTCAGGCCCACCTTGCAACCTTTTTTTTTTTTTTTTTTGTAAACATTTATTGTTGAGAGACAGAGAAAGAGCGTGAGCAGGGGAGAGACAGAGAGAGAGGGAGACACAGAATCTGAAGCAGGCTCCAGGCTCTGAGCTGCCAGCACAGAGCCTGATGGGGGGCCCAAACCCACGAACAACGAGATCATGACCTGAGCCAAAGTCATATCCTTAACCCACTGAGCCACCCAGGTACCCTGCAACTTGTCTTTCAATAGGACAGTGGAGTGACACCTCAGGCAGGCCTTACAGGCTCCCTCTCTGCTCAGAAGACCCCCTGGATCATTCCACTGTGGCTTGGAATGGCAGTTTCTCACTCTGAGCTCTTCCAGAAGATGCAGCCTTTCTCCATACTGCCTGACCTTTGGCCTATAGAGTTTTACTGATTTGGGCTTCCTGTGCTGAGCATGCACCTCTACCGTAGGCCAGCCATGGGGTGCAACTGTGAGTCAGCCGGTGGGCACATGCTACGCATCATCAGTAGCCACAGGATATAGGAGAACATGTGGCTAGCTGGCCAGCCTGGGGCTGTCAGAGCTCAACTGTACCCTGGTCATCATATTAGGAACACTTCTAGGCAGGAAACAGAGCTAGACTTGGGGGTGCTGCATGAGTCACTTGGGGGTGCTGCAAGGACACACTGGAACTCCTGAAAACCTCCAGAGCCTCAGGTTATACCTTCCTGTCTTCTCTTTCCAAGAAAACTGGGGACCAAGTTTGTAGCATAGAGTGAGGTCTTAGGGGTCAGGGACCAGCTATAGGCCAAGTGGCAGTGAACGAAAGACTCAGTCCCCTGCAGGATGGGCTGGAGAAGCTAAAATTCCAAGCCCATCAGGTGGATAGAGAAATGATGACTTTGCTGGAAAGTAAGAGCTGTGGGGAGTTTGCAGTATCCCCTTGTTCTAGTGTATGGCCGGAGTAAACTCCTCAGTAGGTACTCACAGGGAACCACTGGCTGAGGATGGGAATCACTCAGGCTAGGGTGAAGTTCCTGAAAATGAGGATGTATCTTCAGTACTTCCAAGCAAATTCTGCCTTTCCAACTTACAGACTGTAAATATCTGGGCAAACCAAAGATCCTCCCTGTTCCCAGATAACATCTAAATGTCTTTTTGCACAGAGAGGGAGGCTGACAGCCAACTTGTGGGCTTGTACCACTACCTTCAGCAGTGCTTCAAGCTGATGTTCAAATGTCTATAGATCTCAGAGCTAGGTGGAGGGGTTGGCACATGGCTAGTGACTGGGAGCCTTGGTTTCACTAGGCGAAATCTGAACAACCAACTGATATATTCCCTTTGTTGGGATTCTTTCATCCACAGAAATCAGTTGGGATGCTTTGGGCTACAAGTGATATAAAGCCCAACTCACAAAAGCTTCAATGCCAAAGGAAGTAAATTATCTCAAATAACAAGTTCAGAGGTGGGCTGCTCCAGAGTTAGTTGGTTCAGCAGCCTAGAGAAGTCATCCGGGATTCAGATTCTTTCCAGCTCTTCATTCTGCCAGTTTCAATATTTTGATGTGTTGGCTTAGCTCTACTCATGGTCACAAGATGATTGCCACTGCTTGAGGCATTACACACAGATGTAAAATGTGTAGAAGAGGATTTTTTTTTCCTGTGAACCTCTTTTTGAGAGCAAGTAGACATTTCTCAGACTCCCCCCCACCCCCCCACCCCCACCCCCCACACACACACTACCAAAATATTCCTCACATCTCACTGGCCAGAACTGGGCCACATGTCAACTCTTAAACCAGTCACTTGTTATTTTGGTTGTATAATTTATTTATAAATTTAAAAAATACTGCCCTTGAATAAGATTAATCAAGTGAACATGGGAATGGATGTTGATATTAAGTGGCAATAAGTTGGGCTAAATTTCTGTAATTTGCACCTAATAATCACACCTGGACACAAAGGATTAGCCATAAGCATAACAGATATATCCACATTAATCATTGTGTGAAATTTCTCAATATACAGTTTTTAAAGGTCCAAAGTAATAACCACACTGAATTAGGTAATTTGCTTAGAGGTGCATGTGAAAGGAAAAGAAAACATGCATGAGTAGTATGAACCACTTGGATAATTACAAACAACTGAACAGCTCAAGAAAATTTCATAAGCACATTTTTAATGACTGATTGGATCCTAGGAAGCAGTTAATTAGCTAACATTTGCTTTTCCCATGCCACCTCTCTCAAACCTGTGGGATTAATAAAATCTGAATTAAAAAAAAAACAAACACCTCTTGTTTCTCGTGAAAGAAAGATGCCCTGCTTTATCCAGCCAGATGAAGGGATGTTGTTGCCAGCTTCAGGAGGCAGGGATCCTTCAGGAAACCGAGCTCCTTGGCCTCTTGTGCATTTAGGGCTGGCTTTCCCACGGTGGCTTCCTGGTTGCTGGATGCAGCACTGAGGCCAAGCCAGCTGGGCGGGCACACAAGTAGGCAGCAGGTTCCCCTCTGCGATTTCTTCCTTCCCTGATGCATGTGATTCTCACCCGATGTGCAGGGCTTTCTCTCTTCCTTGAATCACTTTCTCACGCACAGCACTGGTACGTTTGCTGTCCAACATGTTGGTATTTATAAGGTTGCTACTTTCCCCTGGTGTTACAGGGTGTGTTCTGTTTTACCTATTCTGTTTCTTCCTTCTCCAGGCTTTGTGCCTCCTTTTGTCCAATTGAGGTCAAACTTGTTTATTCCCTGGAATGCCATTCTTTCTTATTTTCTCTGTTTAAGGCTTCTGAAAGCTCCACAGAGCTGCCAAAACATCTCATGCACATGCAAGGAAAGCACTTAGAGGATCCGGGACTGAAGTTTCCTTTAGTATTGAGCTTCTGAGGGTATCTTCTGAGAGAACTAGGGACGAGTTGGTCAAATTCTCTTCTTAGCAGGGTCGTCACATATGCCCTATATGATTTACAAGTTTTCATGGAATTAGAGTAGCAATTGGTCTTTTAATGCTCTAAGACAAGTGGATAGAAGTGAGAGTTTTAGTTGAGCATAGGTTTTACTTATTTGAATGGTTTTCATACTAAGAAAGGCAATGATCATCATACCTTTTTGTCCAGGTGAGAGAGAGAAAGTCCAGGTAAGAGAAAGTGTTGCCCATGTACAAAGGACAGAGCATCTGACTTTCTTATTCCCTCCAGGGAGAAAGATACTTTACATCAATTCTTAATTTCTGAAAATATTTTTTGGGGGAAGTATCACACTTACTGGACTATATGAACTGAAAAAAACTATTGTTGCTGTTCTTCTCCTTCTTCTTCTTTTACAGTTAAGATTGTCTTTTTTCTACCAGATGGGCAGCTTCCAGAAGGTACACATGGAAATCTGGTCAGCCAAATTAGTGAGTGGACTGAACCCCATGGTCAATGAGGTGACATGTCTCACCTGAATCACTCTCACATTTCTAGATTTTTTTTCTCTAAATTTTATTAAGTTTCACGATCTTTGTATAGTTCTTGTATATAATCTCATTGTTCCCGGTTGTCGTATTTAAGAAACTGTAGGAGCTAAATTCAATTCAGTATAGTGTAGTAAAGATATGACATCAGGGTAAGGGAGACTATGTCAAAGTTTGGGCTAGATCAATAAGCAAGTTATATATGTCTTCCTTATTAATCCACTGCATGTGTCTGAAAGGCTATTTTGGGGGTGGGGGTGGGTGTTGCCTTATTTTTTATTGTAGATCTTGTCTTCAGTGTTGTATATGGAAATGAAAAATGAGCCTGTGAAGCAAGGGAGAAGAACTTAAAATCACATACCATAAAATACTTATACTTTTGTAGATGTTAACTTATTTTGCATTTTTTTGTGAATATCCTGCATTGAGTTATACATACTGCACTATGATTAACTCAGAGGCAATTTTCACAGTATAGGTTGATATGTTTTGATATGGTAGATCTCTTTGAAAGAACAGGTACTTGTTCTTGCTTGTGAGTGGGAAGATACAGTTTTGAAACCACTGGATCACAATGCATGCACAATTGACTTTATTACCTATTTTTGATTTTGCCCTTCTCTCAAAAATATTTGAGGGCCAAGGCTATTTATGCAGCCCCCAAAGCCTACCTTTGTCTGATGTCTCTGGTACAGGAAGCCAGGAAGCAGCAGGAACAACCAAAGCCCCCATTTCCTCAAGATATTTTGCTGCTGTTAAAGATTCATTCAACATTAGAGTGGTTTTTAAATGGAGACCTCCACTTGTCCTAGAAGTCACAGAATTGTGTCACTTAAAGAAAAAGAGAGCCAAGTTAGGAAATTTATTGTCTTATGAGCAGATGCTCTGGGAAACTCAGGATGCTCCAGTATATGGACATCTAATAAATGAGGAACCAGGTATTTCTTTACATGTTACTTTCAGGATGGGCTTTCTATTTTCCTTCCAATATGTGTGTATGATTTATGATTTAGAATTCTTTCATATATGAATCATATTTTATAGCTGAAAGTTTGCCTAACTCAGCCCTGCCTTTCTGCAGGTGAAGAGGCTGAGAACTAACCAGTGAGAAGTCTTCCAGGACCCAGAGGAAAGAAATTGGTGGCAGAGGAAGGATGAAATTGTGTTCCATAAACCATATAGCATAAGGATGTTCATTAATCACCTAAAATATAAACAAAAATCTTTGTGACAGTGGAGAAATCATTATTTCAACAGTAGACTCCCCTCCACTTTAGTTTAACTTTTTAATTAAAAAAAATCTTGGGGTGCCTGGGTGGCGCAGTCGGTTAAGCGTCCGACTTCAGGCAGGTCACGATCTCGCGGTCCGTGAGTTCGAGCCCCGCGTCAGGCTCTGGGCTGATGGCTCGGAGCCTGGAGCCTGTTTCCGATTCTGTGTCTCCCTCTCTCTCTGCCCCTCCCCCGTTCATGCTCTGGCTCTCTCTGTCCCAAAAATAAATAAAAAACGTTGAAAAAAAAATTAAAAAAAAATCTTTCTGTTGGGGCACCTGGGTGGCTCAGTTGGGGCGCCTGGGTGCTGGGGCGCCTGGGTGGTTAAGTGTCCAACTTTGGCTCAGGTCATGATCTCATGGTTTGTGTGTAAGCCCCATGTCAGGCACTGTGCTGACAGCTCAGAGCTTGGAACCTGCTTTGGTTTCTGTGTCTCCCTCTCTGCCCCTCCCTGCTCACGCTCTCTCTCTCTCTCTCTCTCTTTCAAAAATAAACATTAAAAATTTTTTTTTTAATTCTTTCTGTTGCTATTGATCCAGAAAGTCTGGGTGCCCTAACTGCATCTACTTGATGGTTCTCATTACTGTTTTCTTAGTCTTCTTTTCTGATTTCATCTCATTACACTTCAGAAGGAACATCTTATTAAAGATTCTTCAGCTTGACCTTCTTCAGGTTCTTTTTAAAACAGGTTTATAAAGACATAATTAACATATCATAAAATTCACTTGTTTAAAGTATACAATGTCTTATTAGCATACTTCAGAGTTATGCAGCCATCATTATCTAATTTTACCACATTTAATCACCCCAAAAAGAAATCATATACCCTTTAGCAGTCACTCCCCATACCCCACCTTCCCCACAATAAAACTGTGTTCCACAGAAGCTGTAGCGTGTTGCGGTCCCACCAGCAACATATGAGGTTTCTCTGCATCCTTGCCAAACTTGATATTATCTGGCTTTTTGTTTAAAGCTATTCTGGTGAATGTGAAGTAGTATATATGGTTTTGATTTTGCATTTCCCTAATGACCAATTGTGATGAACATCTTTTCATGTGATTAACCATTCTTACATCCTTGGAGACATGTCTACTTAAATCCCTTGCCCAGTTTTACAATTGGATTTGTGTCTTATTGAGTTGCAAGAGTTGTTTATATGTTCTGTATATATGTCCCTTATCAGATACATGATTGTTTGCAAATAATTTCCCCCAGACTGCATAGATTGCCTTTTCACTTTCTTGAGTCTCCTTGAACACACACAAATTTTTAATGTTTATGAAATCCAACTTCTCAACCTTCTTGTTTATCACCTGGGATTTTAGTGTCTTATCTAAGAAATCATTGACAAATGCAAGATCATGAAAATTTGCTCCAATGTTTCATTCGAAGAGTTTTTGAATTTTAATTCTTACATTTGGGTCTATGATCCCCTTTGAGTTAATTTTGTATGTGGTGTAAGGTCAGGGTCCAGTTCATTCGTTTGAATGAGGATATCCATTATCCCAACACCATTTGTTGTTATCCTGCTGAATTATCTTGGTTCCTTTTTTGAAAATCTGTTAACCATAGATGCATGGATTTGTTTTTGCACTCTCACTTCTACTGTACTGCTCTGTATGTGTATCAGTTTACTAGAGTTGCCATAACAAAATACACAGACTGGGCGGCTTAAACAACAGAAATTTCCTCACAATCTGGAGGCTAGAAATCCAAGACCAAAGTATTAGCAATAGTGTAGTTTCCCCTGAGCCTCTCTTCTTGACTTGCAGACAGCTGCCTTTCCACTGTGCCCTCAAATGGCCTTCTTTCTGTGTGCACATATCCCTGGTGTTTCCTCCAAGGATGAAGAAGGATGATGTCCTTATGAGGGCATTAGTCTTATTGGATTAGCAACCCACCCTAATGGCCTCATTTTAACTTAATCCATTTAAAGACCTTATTTCCAAAATCAGTCACATTCTGAGGTAGAAGGAATTGGGACTTAAACTTATGAATTTGAGGAGGAGGAAGACACAATTCAGCCCATAACAATATGTCTTATGTTTGTGCCAGTACCTCACAGCTTTGATTACAATAGTGTTGTTCTGACATTATTGTGGAAGTATGAGGAAGTGGGACTCCTTCAACTTTGTAATTTTTAAAGAGTGTTTTGGCTATTCTGGGTCCCTGGAATATCCTTATGAATTTTAGGATCAGCATGTCAATTTCTATTTAAAAAAATGCAGCTGCGATTTTGATAGGTAGTGTCTTCAATCTTTTATATATATATATATGTATATATATATATATACATATTACATATATAATATGTATTATATATACATATTATATATAATATATATTATATATGTATACACATTTGGTTTGCTACTATTTTGATAAGGATTTTTGCATCTCTATTTGTAAGAAATGTTGGTTTGTAGTTTTCTAATAATGTCTTTGGCTGGTTTTGGTATCAAGACAGTACTGGACTCAGAATGAGCTGGGAATCAGTTCTTCATTTTCTGGAAAAGTTTGTAAAGAGTCTTAATTCTTTTGTAAAGAATTTTGGTAGAATTCACCAATGAAACCATCTGGACCTGGATTTTCTTTATGGGAAGTTTTTAAACTAAGTCAATCTTTGTTTCTTTATATTTTCTATTTCTTCTTGAAATGTGTGTTTCTAGGAACTTTTCCATTTCACCAAATTTACCTCATTTGTTCGTATACAGTTGTTTATTGCTCATAGCATCCCCTTATAAACTTTTTTTTCCTTTTTAAGGTTGGTAGTGATATACCCCCCTTCATTCCTGATTTTTTTGAATTTTATTTATTTTGAGAGAGAGAGCATGCAAGTGGGGCAGAGAGAGAGAGAGAGAGAGAGAGAGAGAGAGAGAGAGAGAATCCCAAGCAGGCTCCGCACTTTCAGCACACAGCCCGACATGGGGCTCAATCTCACAAACTGTGAGTTCATGACCTGAACCAAAATAAAGAGTCAGATGCTTAACCTACTGAGACACCCAGGTACCCACATTCCTCATTTTTTTTAATCAATGTGGGTGTTCTTTCTTGGTCAGTGTAGCTGTCAATTTTATTACTTCTTCAAATTCTTGGATCATCGTTGATGAGTTTTCTTATTTCACCTGTGCCAGGTTTGCACTTATTTCTTTCCTCTGCAGATCATGCTTTTGGGAGTTGCTGGTAAGGTATTAGGCTGGAACAAGTGGTGAGAGGCCCAGAAGTTTCTGGCACAGCTGACTTTGCTTTTATAAGCCATTGTGAATCAAAGAATACACTGTTTACATGTCTCCTGAGGCACCATGAAGCAACCTCTAGGAGCCCAGGCTTAAAAGGGAGCAAAACTGCTCAAGGCCTCATAGCATTTGACCTGCCTGTAAGGCTTCTACTGTGGGCAATTAGTCAGCAGCCTGGGGCAGGTTTTTGGAGAACTAGCCTCAGAAAGAAGACAGCTGCAGGCTCTCAGAAGGGAGACATGGGTTTCTGATGGCTGAATATCCACAAGTAAATGATCCTGGGTCTTCCCAGGCCTTGGAAAGGGGCAAGCCTTCTCCTTATCAGGTACCTAAGTTCTCATTTTCATCTCAGGGAGGAAGCAGCCCTGTACTAACTCTCTTCTCTGCAGACTTTGAAGAACCCATGGTCTTTGTGTACTCTCCAGCCTTGAAAGCATGCCTGCTTCAGTTAATTTAACTCAAAGGAGGGAACCAGGAAGAAGAGGGAATGAGAAACAGAGGACCTGTGCAAAATTATCATTTCTCCAGGATTCCTACAGCCACCTCTAAAGTACCTCGGAATATTATTTCTGGTTTTCTGTTTATAATTGTTGTCTCCTTCAGGACCACCAGTTATGCATAGGTGGGATCTTTCTTGTCTGCCTTCATTATTTCTGTATTTCGTTCCAATTCCCTTCTTTTATTCTTAACCCATTTCAATTTGCTCAGTTTTCTCAAAACTTACCTGTCTTATCCCTCTCTGGGTATTAGTTTTGTCCATTCTCCTTCTTGGTTCCCTTGCCCTGTGAGTTACCTCTGTTACAGGCTAAAGTGAAATCTAGAAGAAAAGAATGAGGCTTCTGTCATCTTGAACAGTGTGGCCTGTAGGGAAATGCTTTGGGTTAAATAGAACACAGCTACTCTAGAATAGCAAATGTTTTCAAATATGTTCTAAGTCATCTGAAACTTCTTTCTGCAGAGGTAAATCACCAGATTAGCTCACATGTACATTCCATATGGAAAAACAGTCTTTCCTGATTTTTACTTTGGCCTTATTGCCAGCAATTAAAATCATAAGTGCATTCCTCAACCACAGAATATGCCAAGAAACAATAAAAATATCAAATTATATTCAGATAACATCTGATTACATTCAGTAACCTTACAGGTAATATTAACTTTGTCTAGGCCCCTCCTTTTGAAACAAAGTCTCATTCCCTAATACCCTCTTTTCTCCTGCTTCATTGGGTTTGGATATTGCTTGGCCAGAATTTTTTCAGTTCCAAGTGAGGAGAACCAACTGGAAGCAGATAAAGTGAAAGGACAGCTGACTTGCTTTAGTAAGTAGTTATCCCTAGTTTGACCTTGAACTCAGGATCCAGGAGTTGGCAGCATTAGGATTTCTCCATCTCTTAGATCTCCTTTGAGCTGGCTTCACCATGAAGCAGGTTATGCCCAAGCAAAGGCAAAGGAGGCTAGGCTTCCATCACTGCTTAGCTTGTTAGCTCAGGGAAAGAGAACCTATGTGAGCCTCTGAAAGGATGCTGAATAGACTTCCGAACCAGTCTCTGTGGCTGCCCTGAATCATGTGCACTCAGGAAAAAAAGGTAGAGCCTTACTAAGGTCTCCTAGAGATGGGAAGGAGTTCCTAAAGCGAAAAGATGCAGAACAAGTGGCAAAAACAAGCAAACAAAAAATTTTTGGCCACCACTGAGAGACCTTGTATATTTACAATTTTATAACTTAACAGACCTTAATGATTTTCATAAGTAAAAGCCTCCAGGTAACTGGAAGGTTTGTATTTCTTGAAAAGAGTCTGAGAAGGTGCTTCTGGGCCAAATGGCTGCAATGCTTGGAAAGAGCTATCTCATCAAACTGCACCTCTCCACTCCCACCCCCCACCCCCGCCTCTTCCACCAGTCAAGGAAAGCTCTCTTGCCACTTAAAAGTATCCTTTCAAGAGAGATAAAGTGTTTTCATGTAGTCCTGCTGTGTGACTTAACCCGTATGGATCTTTGTTATGAATGGACACAAGGGATTTTATTACAACCATTAAAATATCTGGAATCGTTTTCCTCCTGTCTACTCACCAAAATAGTATCTGCCTCCCCCGCTCCAACTCCTTTGCTCACATACTGCATACGGTCCCACTTTCTTTCACTGGAAAAGGCAGTGAAGCTGCTCATATATGATGGCTGCATGCTTTTATCATTGCTTTTCTCCCCCAAAAGCCCTTACCTGCTTTTTGCACTAGGTTCCTGGCAGAAAAATTTAAATCTTTGTCTGTTTCTGCAAGAAATACCAGGGAGTGAAGAGGAGAACCTAGTAAATAAAGATGATTAGAGATTGCTGGCAGTCATTTGCTACCAAGGAGATGAAATAAAGCAATTAATTACTCAGACATCTAAAGAGCAAGTGATAGTAGGCATTTCTTTGTTCAATGCATTTGAAATCTCAGCTAGCTTAATTTTTGCCTCAAAGAATTTTTACTTTTTTGTCTAGTAATAAAAATATTAAGATCATTACCATAAACCATTTGAAAATGTTCTTCTTTTTAAACCACTTGTCTTTATTACTTCACTGGCTGAACAAAAAGTCATAAATGTCGTATTCAAGTCACACTGAATTTGCTGAAAATTTGAATGTGTATAACTGCTACGGCATGGTGTCACCATGAAGTCAAAATCATTCAGAATGTATTTCTCATTTATCTCCCAAGCAACACAATCAACATTAATTTCATTTTTAAAATAATTTTAATAGCACTTTAGTATGTTTTTTCCATACTTTTTTCTGATTTTTGTATGTACTTGTGTTTCACTGCAGTAAACATCTTTCTATATACAGCTTTGTAAAGTCCTCAGACACTTTCCTTAACATACACCCTCTGGAAAGAAGCAATCTATTATCAACTACCCTGTCCCACCTTATGCGAGGTACTTGGCAAACCTCTCATCAGTTCCCTAATGCCTGGATTATTATAGTAGTCCCCCCCCTTATCTGTGGTTTCACTTCCCACTGTTTCAATTACTCTTGGTCAACTGTGGTCTGCAAGCAGATGATCCTCTTTCTGACATAATCTCAGGTCAATACCCTAATGCTACATCACAATGCCTGCGTTATCCCCCTCACTTCATCTTATCACGTAGGCATTTTATCATCCCATATCAGAAGGGTGACATTTTGAGGGAGACTACATTTACATAACTTTAATTACAGTATATTGTTGTAATCGCGCTATTTTATTATTATTATTATTTTCAATCTCCTACTGTGACTAATTTATCAACTTTGTCATAGGTATATATATGTATGTATAGGAGAAAACATAGTATATATAAGATTCAGTACTATCTGCAGTTTTAGGCATCCTTTGAGGGTCTTGGAATGTGTTCCGCGTGGATCAGGGGAGACTACAGTAATCTCATTTCACGGATTTGGAAACAGAAAGGAGTGTCAGTAGCTGCCTTGATATTACACAGGTTCCTAATCTAGGTCCATATGGCTCCATAACTTTGCTTTTTTAAGGACACTATGTTTATGTTCTGTCTGCTTTAACATATGGTTAAGAGGAGTCTCTGAAGGTGCACTGTCTTAATTCAGAACCGCCACTTACTTGCTATAGGACAGTTAATATTTTCTCTGTGCCTGTTTCTTCCTTTGTGAGAAGAGAAACATAATAAACACACAGGCCTCACAGGGTTGTTGTAGTGACTGAAGTAATATATGTACACCACTTAGAATAGTCTGACCCTTTACAATAATCATTAGCTGTTGTTTGTATGTATTATTATTAGTGTTTGTGTCATTATCATCACAAGTTTTTCCTCAAACATCCATGGCTTCCCATGTCAATCTAAAATGGAGTGTGGGTCTGGGTGACTTCTCCATGTGACGCCTAAACTTCATTCTAGTATTATTAGATGTCTGTATTTTCTCATGTGCATTCTCCTGGACACAGTGTAGGGAGGTGTTTCAACTGAAATCTTTTCTGACTTTGAGTATGACAATCTGCTGAGTACAGATGCTGCTGAAGGACACTGCAGATTTACAATGAAAATGCAGCCTAATTGTTGACAGTGGCTTTCATCTCATTTTGCATTTCTCTGTTATCTGTTGGTTGCTGATTCTTCCTCCCTTCTTTCTCTCTTTCATCTTTTTTTGTTTTTAATTCACGTTACAGCTGATTCTATTGGAGGGGACTTTTGCAGAATTTTTTATTGCAGGAGGTTTAACATGAAGCCCAAATTTGTAAGGAAAATGGAGATGAATTTTCTCATTGTAAAAAAAAAAATGAGTGCCTTGATGATATATTTATTTTTCTTAGTAGGCTTCTGTCATTAAGACAGATGCTTGAGGATATATTGTTAGATCTTGCGTGGAACAGAGTTATTACTCATAGCTCACTAGATTTTAGCATACTTGCATCACAACATGGAGTATCATTTTACATTTAGTATTGCAGTTCCGATGCCATTATCAGATTGCATTTTCATATTGAATTACAAACAAAAATTTTATGTTACTAACACTTAATGAAATTTTAATAAGGTTGTGTTTTGATGCTATTATTCAAATAATGTGTTTTGAATTGCTTTCCTTTGAATATATTTGCATTAAAGAGGAAGTCAGTTTGATTTGGTTCTTTGAAGAGTTTTCCCACTTTCTGGGCGCTGCTTTCAATAAGATAAAGCAGGAAATTCAGTTTCTTCTCTGCAAGTCAGTAAATAGCAAAGGAACACATTTGCTAAGATCTGTAGAAATAATGGCAGCAGACTGCAGATGGTTTGAGCTAATGAAATGACTCATGTTGGCTATTAGGGTTGCACATGATACCCCTGGGTTCTCTTTTCTTTGAGCCCTAAGGCTAATATATAAAAAATTAAGAAATTTAAGAGATTCGCATTATTGCAGTTCTTGATCAGTGATGCCCAAAATTAACTGAGAATCTCTTGAGAGAGCACGTTTCTGTTTGTAGCATTCTTACTCATTTCTGCTAAAATTGTGGTTGTGGGCCCAACGCAATTTACGTGAGCAAGTGCTTTCCAAGAGAAATAAGCAAGAACACTTGATTGTAACGTGCTTTATGTGCTGGTTTGTCCTGGTTGTCTAGCAGGGGAAGTTTAATGCATAATTATAACTACTGCAATAGCAAAAACATGGTTAAGAGTCCTGTTTACAAGGCAAGCCTGTCTTTATCAAACATTCGTTTTTAATAAACTCTTCAGGGCATTAGAGAAAAGTAACTGGTGGTAAATGTTTAGGCCGGTTTGAACCTGCACCGAGGGGCGGGGGTGGCAAAGGCAAAGCAAATTAAGAGTCATCTGGGTCTTTTATTTTTTCAACGTCGCTGTATGTAGAGAGAAATGCTTTTACTTCACTTTCACACTCTTACCTTCCTCCTCCCCTTACTTTTCTCCCACATTCGTTCTTTGAGTTCCCTCCATCTGAAAATACTCGCGATTTTAAAACTCGTAATACTTCTGCAGTATTTGCCGGAGTCCGTGTGGTCCTAAAACGAGCCGCACACTTGCTTAGGAGTTTTGGTTCCTGTCCTCTATTTGGGGGGCTTGGTAAGGACAACACTTTTAATTACAACAAAAGCCACTGCTGTGACTCAAGGTGAAGCACAGACACCACCCGCTTCCTTCGGCCGACGCGCAGCGGCAAGGCAAACGCCCCTGACGCAACGCGCAGCCCTTGTGACGCAACACGCAGTCTCCGCCGACGCAAGCGCAGTCTCCGTGATGCAACGCGCCCACCCCCCCCCCCGGCCCCGCCCAAGGTCGCCCAGACGTGCCGTACGCCGACCCACAATTCCTGCTGCGTGCTGCTGTCCCGCCGCCGCCTCTGCCGCCGCCCGTTACGGCTCCCGCCGCTGGGGACATGTTGCAGAAACCGAGGAACCGGGGCCGCCCTAACACCCAGGCCGAGAGGGAGAGGGACTGGGCCCGCGGCGCCGCGGAGGAGGCCCCGAGCACCTCCCGCGGGGCGGGAGGCTCCCAGGAGGCCCGGGGCACGTCGTCGCAGGGCGGCCGCCGGGCCGAGGCCTCTCCCGAGGTGGGGCCCAGGTCCCAGCAGCAGCTGGAGCTGAAGGTGGCCGAGCTAGTGCAGTTCTTGCTGATTAAGGACCAGAAGAAGATCCCGATCAAGCGCACTGACATAGTGAAGCACGTTATCGGGGACTACAAGGACATCTTCCCTGATCTCCTTAAACTGGCTGCCGAGCGCCTCGAGTATGTCTTCGGGTACAAGCTGGTGGAACTGGAACCCAAAAGCAATACGTACATCCTGATCAACACTCTGGAACCGGTGGAGGAGGATGCTGAGGTGAGAGGCGATCAGGGCACGCCCACCACCGGCCTCCTGATGATTGTTTTAGGTCTCATCTTTATGAAGGGCAATACCATCAAGGAAACGGAGGTCTGGGACTTCCTGCGTCGCTTGGGGGTGTACCCCACAAAGAAGCATTTAGTTTTTGGGGACCCAAAGAAACTTATTACCGAAGAATTTGTGCGACAGCGTTACCTGGAGTACCGGCGGATACCCCACACTGATCCTGTAGACTATGAATTCCAGTGGGGTCCCCGAACCAACCTGGAAACCAGCAAGATGAAAGTTCTTAAGTTTGTGGCCAAGGTCCATAATCAAGATCCCAAGGACTGGCCAGCACAGTACTGTGAGGCTTTGGCAGATGAGGAGGCCAGGGCCAGACCTGAGACAGGTGGCCCCACTCCCTCCTCTTGAAGTCTGAGAGAGATTTGAGCTCCAGAGGAGGTGTCAAAGGCACTGGGTGATGGGGTAGGGGGGTGGGAGGGAGCATATTTCTGTAACACTCAAATGTGTGTGGCTTTAGGATGTGTTTGCAAACTTCTGTTCTCTTTTAATATTGTAAGTTATTTGGTTCCAGCTTTTCACTTATAAAAATATTAGGAGAGGATTTTTTTGTTTTAACTTGTGTTATTGTCTGTGTATTTTGGCATAAAAATTTTGCTAGCTTTATGCAAGTAATTGGAAAACATTGCACCATGATCTGGAACAGGTGTTTAAGAAAGAACACATTGGTCAATTGCTTTGGCGCCAAGAAAGTAAAAGCAAAGTGACTACTATCTGGTGTCTTAACTACCCAGTTTGTAAGTTAAAATAAAAGCCTTTATAAATTAAAAATAAAAATGTAATTGCTTATACTTTTTTTTACCTTAAGACAGCTATTATATATTTATATATTTTCTATGTATATAAGCATTACGCATCATCTAAGCAGTGTGCATATTGTATTTTCTCCGAATAACAATTTTTTATATTCATAATTCTTACCTCTGTGGCCAACCATTTAGTTCCATTTAGGTTTTTTTTTCCTGCTATAGTTGTAATAAATACAGTATCTTTGAAGCAGTTAAGCACTGTGCATTTTTCAATCGTGATTCATAAGATTAATTTCTTGACTCAAAACCAGCATATTAAAAACAGGTTTTTTCTTGCTACAGATTATTAAGGTAAAAGCGTTTTGTAGAAGTTGCTTTACTTTTGTGTGTGTATGTGCATATTGCATCACAATCTAAAATACATTTCCTACTGGATATAAAAAAGTTGATAAAACTGTTAGTGATTAACCATACTTGGGAATCTGACTACCTGGGTTTAGATACTGGTTTCACATAACTAGCTATATGAGCATGTTACTTATATACAGATGTTTTCTCACCTGTAAAACAAGCTCACGATGCCCATGTTATGTGTGGTAATGTGGTAATTTGATATTGGAAGTGTATGTCAAGTTCTTGGCACAATGCCCGGTGTGGAGGATTTTAGTTGTTAACTTTGTTCCTTAATTTTTTAAATTTGTTTTTTGTTGCTTATTTATTTATTTTGAGAGAGAGCAGGGGTGAGGCAGAGAGAGAGAGAGAGAGAATATCCCAATTAGTCTCTGCACTGTCAGCGCAGAGCCTGACCAGGGCAGGGCTCGAACTCATGAACCTTGAGATCATGACCTGACCCGAAACCGAGAGTCAGAGGCTTAACCTGACTGAGCCACCCAGGCACCCTAATATTTTAATCTTCTTGGTTTGGAGCAGTTAAATTTTTTTTTCAGGTTTTCTTTCATTATCTTCTAAATCATAGGATAGGAGTTACTGGTTCAAAAGTTACGACAATATTCTTCTAGCCTGATTCTATTGTGTGGTTTCATGGGAAAACATAACTCATGGTATATTGTGAGTATAGCCCACATAAAGTAAAACAGGACAGTTAGACCTAAGATCTCCCCTGGGCTTGAGAGCTAATTTTTTAGTGGAAAGGATATGGGTTTTGAGGTTGTCTGACAAATGGAATTTGAATTCTGGCTCATACTATGTCAGCATGGTGACTTGGGGTCAATTTTAAGTTTTCTGAATCTCAATTTATCTGTAAGATCAGAAAAACAGTAACTATATTATAGTTTGTTATATGTATTAAATGAATATGAAGAAAAGAGCTCAGTCTCCTCTCATTCCTCCATAGCTTCTGGCAAAATGTTGTTTATATTCAGAGATTCAACAAATAATTATTCAGTGAGTGAGTAAATTTAATTGTTTGGGGGGAAGGTACTACAAATTAACCCCAAAATGAGATAAGTACTTCAGTTCAAAAAAATGTGGATTTAATCAACACTGGACTGCCATCTAGAAGCGTCTATGGTGGGTTTGTAGTGGTATGACAGAATGTGATAGGCTAATTGTTTTTTTGGTTTTTTTTTTTCATTCTGTTAAATTGGAATTTGCATTTATTTCATCAGTTAGAATATAATTGGTACTTGAAGGCATTTCTCCTTGGTTTGCATTTTATTTCAGTGTATAAATTACCTCGCGACTAAGCATCCTGCTTACTGGTCCCTCACCTCACTGACTGCTTTCCCCTCTGGAGTGTTTTAACACTGGCATTTTCCTCCGTATGTGAAAATTATCATTACCCAGCACCCACTGTCGGTTATGTCTGAGGCAGATATCTTCTCCCAACACTTTTCTATAGAGATGTTAGCCATTTACCTTTAATGAGTTACCGTTTTGTTTCAGATTTTATTTTTTAAAGTTTTTGTTTATTTATTTATTTTAAGCAATCTCTACAGCCAACATGGGGCTCAAACTCTCGATCATGGGATCAAGAGTTGAATGCTTCCAACTGAGTCAGCCAGACACCCCCATTGTAAAATATAAAACATTACAGACCAGATCAAGCCCTTAGAGGTTCTACCCTTCCTGGAGGTGTCTAAAGTTTGTGGGTATCATTCCATTGTATGATTTAACACTTTTACCATGTATGTGTATATACATGAACAATATATAGTAGTATTTTGTAAGCTTTGATGACTTATATATGGGGTATCATACTGTACCCTTTTGCAACTTGGTGTTACAACTTACCCTGTTTTTGACATTTAGCTACAAAGATCTGATTTATTCATTTCAGTTGTTCTTTCATGTGGAAAAAAAGTAACTGTTTACTCATTTCCTAATGGTTAGACCAGTTCTTTCCAATTTTTTGCTATTTGCCTGCAGTATATCGTGCTTCCTCATACATGTGAGTTTCTCTAGCCAGAAATAAATTGAGCAATCATGGGGCATTGCCAAATTGCTCTTGAACTTGTATTAAGTTACATTCCACTAACATTTTATAGTTCTTTTTCACTGACCCACCCTCCTACTTCATATGAAAATTTGTCCCTTCCAGCTGTATAGTGGGTATGTAGTGATAGTTTATTGTACTATTAACTTGCACCTCTTGTTTACTAGTGACGTTAAGTATCTTTTGTTTGGGGTTTTTTTTGCCATATTATTTTGTTTTTTTATCTGTTAGACCTGTTTTTTAAAGATTTGTAAGATTTCTTTATATGTTCTGTGTATATTACTCCATTGTCATATCGTGCAAATAGCATGTCACGTTTCATTTTTTCTTTTGTCATGCAGATGATTTCATTTTAATGTGTCGAAATCATCAATGTAGTGCTTTAAAAAAAAGTCTCCCTAATCCTGATAAGTGTTAAAATTAATAAGTTAAAATTAATAAGTGTTAAAAATTTTGACTTACATACACATTTTTTTTTTAAGTTTATTTATTTTGAGCAAGAGATAGAGTGCACGCACTGAGTCAGGAAGGGGCAGAGAGGAGAGAGAATCATAAGCAGGCTCTGTGGTGTCAGTGCAGAGCCCTTTGTAGGGCTTGATTTCATGAACTGTGAGATCCTGACTTGGGCTGAAATCAGGAGTCAGAGGCTCAACAGAGTCACCCAGTCACCTCACATTTATGTTTTTAATCTTTTTTGGTATCATGATTTAAGGTATGGATATAGTTTTCATATTTTTTCCTATACAGATTGCCTAGCATCAATTTCTCATAGTTTATCCTTTCCACACTGATTTATAACATGTTCTCTTATTATAAAGCCATAACTCATATAAATAAATTTATGTCTAGGACCAAATTGATTTATTTGCTATCTCTTTGCCAATGCCATGCTATTATAATTCTATAGCATCATAACAAGGGTTTTTTTTCTCCTTTTCCACTTCTTATACCTTTTATTTTAGTCTTTTTTGCACTGGCTAGAACTGCAATATGTTTTTTAAAAAAAAATTTTTAATGTTTTTATTTTATTTTAGAGAGACAGTGCAAGTCGGGGGAGGGGCAGAGAGAGGGAGACACACAATCTGAAGCAGGCTCCAGGCTCTGAGCTGTAAGCACAAAGCCCGAAGCAGGGCTTGAACTTCAAGTCAGTGAGATCAACCTGAGCGGAAGGAAGTTGGATGTTTAACCAATTGAGCCACCCAGATGCCCCATGGAACTGCAATATGTTTTTGAAATGAAGTGGCAACGTAGACTTTAAGAATGTTCCTGATTCCTTGTTCCTGATTTTAAAGGGAATCATATTTAAAGTTGTACATTAACTAGGTTTGCTTTTAATTTTTTCCCCAACAAATATCTTTAATTGTGTTTTTATATTCCCCCTTTCTAGCTTGCCTAAAGATGTTTAAAAAACTTATGCATAGCTTTTTAAATTTGTATCATGCTCTTTATTAATCTGCTAATGTGATTAAATTTTTATTTTTACTCTGTAAGTTCAGTATACTTTTTGATACAGTTTAGTGTAACAACACTGATAGGTTTTTCTGATATCTGAGCATCCTGCAAATCTTCTTGTGAGTGATACATATAAAAGATAGTTTTTTTATTTGCTAAAAATTTCTAAATTTTATGTCTTTGGTCGTAAGGGGAATTAGCCTGTAATTTTCCTATATTTTATTGTCATTATTGGCTTTGAGATTACACTTATTTATTTTAATTTTTTAATGCCCATACTTACAGAAAAGTTGCAAGTACAGTGCAAGGAATTCCACCCCCCCCCCAACTATTTGAATGCATTAGTTATCATGTTTCTTTAGTCTCTTTCAATTTGCAAACAGTTCCTTAATCCTTCCTTGACTTCCATGATCTTGACATTTGAGGACTACAGGCCGTTATTTTGTGGAACATCTGCAGTTAGGGTTTGTCTGCTATGCTTTGTGATCAGATTCAAGTTATGCATCTTTGGCAGGAATACCACAGAAGTGATGGCAGTGTTTTTCCTTTAGGATCCTATCAGTGGCACAAAATATTAATTTGTCCTATTATAGTCTTGATCACTTTGGTTGAAGAGATTTTGTTTTTTGGGGTTTTTGTTTCTGTTTTGTTTGTTGTTTTTTCATCATTCCTCTCTACTGTGAAATTGTTTTGTTTCTCTCTATAATAAATCAGTAAGTTGTGTGGAGATACTTTGAGACTTTGTAAAATTGTATTCCTCACCAAATTTTCAGTTTATTCGTTGTCTATGTTTATCTGTATCTGTGTAGACTCATGGGTGATAATCTTGTACTATCATTATTTGATACATAAATCATCCCTGATTTGGCCAGTAATAACCTTTTTCAGCTGGCTTATGTGTCTTCAGCCCACCCCCATCATTCTGAGACTTCCTAACTTTCTGGATCTGTCCACTATCTACTGAAAACTGTGGGATTCCATTAATAATATCATTTCCACTCTAACACCACAGTGTTTATTCTAGCTTTTCCCCTCTCTGTCTTTGTATTTATCTTCTCCAACAATGAGCAACTTAGATCCCGTTATTCTCATAATGCTTATTTGATCAATCCCCCTATACATAACAAGTCTCCTGTTGTGGCTGCCCTACCCTCCCACATGGGGATGCCCTTTGCCCCCCAGTGCTGAGCTGACATCCTGCAGGAACTACCCTTCTGGGCATGCACCCTCCTCACAATGTTTGAGCTCTGGCTCCCTCCTGGGGCTTTTGCCTTTCTCCTCCCATATATGTATCTTGCTCTGTTACGCTTCATGGCTTTAGCACTGAATTGCCCAGGAAATAGGAAATATTATTCTGTTCTCATAAATGAGTTGGGCTGCTTTTCTTTTGCCATATTATATAAGGATTTCATGTTTTTTAAGGTTTTGAAGAAATCCACCTGTAAAATTCTCTGGGCCTGGTGTTTTTGCTGGATAGATTTTTAACTACTGCTTTTATTTCATTAATAGGATGTTCAAGTTTTCTCTTCAAATTACTTCTGGTCACTTGTATTTTCTAGAAAGTGTTTTCATCAGTCTTCTGATGTATTAATATAGAGTTGTTCTTAGTATTTTCCTTTCATTTAAAAATAATTTTATTACATCTTCACTTAATATCCATTTTTGCATTCTCATAATTATTTTTGCTTTCACTCTTCTTTTCTACCTCCCCCCCCCCCCCCCCCCCCCCGCCAAAGCTAGTTTTGCCAGGAGTTTTGGCTATCTGGGGTCCATTGAGATTTCATATGAATTCTAGTAAGGGTTTTTTATGTTGATTTATTTTTGAGAGAGAGAGAGAGAGAATGGGTGCGTGAGCATGAGTGTGGGAGAGGCAGAGAGAAAGGTAGAGAATCCCAAGCAGGCTCCACACTGTGAGTGCGGAGCCCGACATGGGGGCTTGAACTCAGAAACCGTGAGATCATGACCTGAGCCGAAACCAAGGGTCAGATGCTTAACAAACTGAGCCACTCAGGTGCCCCAATTTTAGTGTTTTTGAAAGAACATAAATTCTTGGTTTATGTCAGCACATGGCTTTACTTTTAGCATGTAAATAAAACATTTTCATTTATTCCATAACTATATAGAGAATTGTCAAGTGTTCTAAGGATCCTATTATTATGAATATGTGATGAGAAAACTAGGATTTTTAATTATTTCCTTTCCATTTAGTGACCAGAACATGTATTGAATTGGCCATCTTGTGGCTCCATTGTAGTTTATCCAGCCTCGGGATACTCCAGAGTTCCTGAATGTCAAAATCATGTTCTCTGGTTATAAATTGACAAGTCCTAAGGGTAGTCAGGGGGAATACAGTGGGCTTCCATACACATTTGTTTTCTTTGTTCTGATTTATATGGGAGGAAGCAGATTTGAAAAAGTTTAAGTGTTATACCATATGAAGAAATGACATAGAAACTTCTGTAGAGTTACTGTAATGACACAGCTGATATCTAAAGATGAATTGGAAGTGAAATTTAAAGGAAAAAGATGGTCTTTTAGGGTAACAGAACAGCACAGTGACTTCATTGGCAAATCATTTTTCATGGTAGTTACTTCATTTTGTACATTTGTGAGCTTTTCTTGTTTTCTCACTGGGAAATAGCAAGCTTACACAAGTACCCTATAAAACTTAAAAATGCATTTTCCTTATTTGGCAAATTAGATTCTCATTTTAGCCATTTTTTTTAAAGTAACAAATGTGTCATTGTTTCTTGCCCTTATATAGGAGATGTTATAGTTAAAGTAATCAGCCATGTTATGGGCTTTGTGGAGGTAGCACTGATTCCTAATTACTGGGCTGTAATTCTTAAGAGAAATTACTGAGTTTATGACAACTGTAGTCATCATTTGTTGGATTTTTCCCCATGTGCTGCCCTGCATTTGCATTTAGCACATTACATACTCAGACCCACTTACCTATCTCGTTTACTAATACGTGATGCATTTTGTTTCATAAGTTATGCTTTAAAGGACTAATTAGCTCTTATAGTTTCAAAAAAATGTTCATTGTTAGATCAATAATCTGCCTGAATACTCAGATCCCTGTTAACAACTTAATTTTTCTGTCTTGGTCTCAGATATTCAAAATTGTTTTCCTATTCTAGGGCCAAAGTTCATGGAATCAAAGTGGAATTTTAAATTATTCTGCCACAAAGTATCCATAGCTCTGTGGTCACGAAAATGTGTGTTCATTGCTTGCTTGAGATTGGACTGAAAGTTTTGAAAATCTAAGTAGAAGAGTTTTATATGGACTAGAATTATATCTTGATATCCATGTTTAAAAACTAATTTGGTTCTGTACTAATGCTTGGAATTGGGTCTAGGAGAGCCACTGCAGCAGTACTGATCTTTGAACATGTAAAGGTAAAGACGAAGAACCTTTCCCGGGTCAAAGACATTCCCTAAAAAATTCCAGATTGTGGGCAGAGTCTGGGTGATTTAATTGGATCTTGACTAGAGAGGAGAATGTGCATCTATCCATTTTGGCATCCACACCACTTTTTACAGCTTCTGGCCCCTGGTGGAGGCTCAAAATATGCTGAATCAGTTAATGAATGAATGGTCCATTAGTCCTTACTTGCGTAGTCATATTAATAACAGCTGACATTTAGTAATCTTGTTCTCTGCTTGGCATTTATGCAATAAGTGTTTGATGAACTGTCAAGCTGATCCTCAGTGACATTGTTTTCTCCTCCTTACTTCTTGCAGATACTTGTTTTCATTTTGATCATTGTGCAGGAGCTGCTTATGTATTTCCTCACCATAACCTTTCTTGTACTTATTCGGTAAATATTTTTCAACACCTCCTGTGTATCAGTCACTGAGAATGCAGTTGTGGGCAGGATACACGCAGTCTCTGCTTCTGTAAATCCAGCCTCATCTACAGGGATCAATGAAGGCTTCTCAGAAGAGGTCAATATCATATGATGGCTGAGGGATGAGTAAGAATCAAGTGAAGGAATCAAAAGGGTAAAGCAGCATGTTTTGGGAAAAGAAAATAACATGAACAGAAACTTAAAGAATTCCTGGAATTAAAAGACCCTCACTATGGCTAGATGGTAGAGAATGTGGCAGGGACAGCTGGAGACAGGCTGAGGAAATAGGCAAAGGCCAGGTCAGCCATTTATAAGGTTTGTCAAGTTTTGGAAATCCAAGCCAAGGAGTTTTATTAAGGCAAGGAGATGCTACTGAAGAGTTTTAAGCAGAGGAGTGATGTCATTCATTCATTCATTCATTCACTTATCCAACAAATATATATTAAATGCCTAGCTGGGCTCTTGGGCTAACCAGTAAATAAAATACATCCCTGCTCTTGATAATCCATTTATATTTTAGTAAGATAATGCCAGTCCCAGACTCAAGGAAGTCAAGACTGGAGGCAGGAAGAACAAAGAAAAGTCATCCATGGAGAAGATGGTGATCATTGAAATTATAGAGTGGCACCAGTAGGGGTGGAGAGAAATTTCTTACGTAGATTTAGTAGGACTTGCTGCTTTATTAGATGTGGTCAGAGTAAGGGAGGGTGAGTGGAAAATGTCTCATGGCTCTAATGTGGGAAATTAAGGAGGATGGTGATGCTAGCAGTTGAACAGCATTTCAGGAAGATCTTCCTGGGTTTGATTTTCTATGCTAAGTGAGTATGAGGAGCCTCTGAGGTACACAGGTAGAATGTTGAACAGACAATTATGTATATAATTGTACAATAGGTCTGGGAGGGAGACAAAAATAAGAACCATACATCATGTTCTTAGATAAAGTAACAGAGGGGATTTACAGTATAAGAACAATATATGGATGTTGTGGTTATTGGGGATGTTCACAAATAAGTTATTTCCTTTCAGGGCATTTGGTAGGACTGTATTTCTCCATCCCATTGGATGTTGAGTGTGGCCATGTGGCTTTTTTGGCCACTGAAATGTGAACAGATCTTGCATGTGACACCTCCAGGCAAGAACTTTAAGTTCTATAGCTGAAATGATTGTAGGAACATCACTGAACTGAAGCCTTCACTGACTTGAGTGCCTGGGTGAATTTGGGGCAAAACCCACTTGACCTGTTTTGGCCATATAATGCGAGCAAAAAACACACTTCTGTTGTGTTAGGCCACTGAGATTTTAGAGTTATTTTTAACCTATCCTATCCTGATTGATCCAGAAATCGATCCAGAAATCCCACCCTGATACAGAGGAGATTGGAAAATGACCATACACGTTATATAATGGAAAAGTATTTGATAAAAGTGACTTTTGTGGCAACTTGAAGAAGCAGGCCATGCACCTAATGAACATATAACTCTAAAATTAAAGAAGAGAACCCTGGAATGAACATATACCTCTAAAATTAGAGAACAGAACCCTGGAAGTGTGAACGTTGGTGCCTGTGACTGCATCTAGAAAAACTGTCAGGAAAGAGATGAAATTGGAAAACACTTGGTTGGTATGTATTCAGTGATAAATAGAATAGAGAGAATCCAGAAGTGTATAGATATGCAAGTGCTTCTGAATCCCCAACCAATAAAAAATAAAAATGAGAGACAACGGCGAATTAAATCACATTCTTGAGGCAAAGATCAAATACATGGTATAGTTGTCCTTCCCATTGTCAAAATATGGGAATGTATTAAAGTGGTTTAGGATAAAGGCTTAACTATGAGTTGGATGTCCAATATTTTAAAAAGAACAAGATGAGAGAAAATAATTTAAATGTGGTCTGTCCACCAAAAGCATAAAGACCAGAAGTACACAAGTAGAGAGAGAAAGAGGAACATGATGGGAGTGTATATATATACATACACATACATATATATATATGTGTGTGTGTATCAAATAATATTTCATATATTTTGATATAAATATCAAAAATATATATAGCAATACATTATACACACACACACATACACACACACACACACATATGCATGCAAATCTAAAATGTATGCCTAATGCCTAGAAAAGAAGTATACAGGTATGGCTGTTGGCACATGGCACCAAATAAAATCAAATTGTATTTAGAGATTTGACCTGTCAAAGAAACCCTAGCCTGAATTTGCAAAAGTTGATGACTGTTTGAGGCTTAAAATAACCCTTAGATCCCCACCTTTTGTGAGCCAATGCCTATAGTCCATGTGGCCCAGAAGGGTACTGGAAAAGATAGAACCCCAGAGTGGAGTCAAGGTATACAGTTTCAAAATAAATGTCATTACTTTATTTACATAAAAATGATTAAAATCTTATTTTTTTCACCATGGCCAGGTGGGATTTATTCCTAAAATGCAAGGATGATTAAACACATGAAAAGCAGTGTAATATGCCACATTAACAGAATGATTTGAAGAAAACCAAAGCTTGGGGACGCCTGGGTAGCTCAGTCAGTTAAGCGTCCAACTTTGGCTCAGGTCATGATCTCGCATTTTGTGAATTTGAATCCTGCGTCGGGCTCTGTGCTGACAGCTCAGAGCCTGCAGCCTGCTTCAGATTCTGTGTCTCCCTCTCTCTCTCTGGCCCTCCCTCACACTCTGTCTCTCTCTGTCTCAAAAATAAACATTAAAAAATGTGAAAAAAGTTAAACAAAAAACAAAGATTGATCATCTTAGTTGATAGAGAAAAAACATTTGAAAATTCAACAACCTTTCACTATAAAAACACTTAAAAAACTAGAAATAGAAGAAAACCTTTTTAGCATAATAAAGCCAGTATAAAAAAAAAAACACCCACAGGTGACCTCACACTTAATGGTGAAACACTGAAAGCTTGCCAAGATCAGTAATAAGACAAGGATAACCACATTCACCACTATGATTGAGCACAGTATTGGAAATTCTAGCCAGTTAGGCAAGAAAATGAAATAAAATATATTCACACTGAGAAGGAATAAGTAAAATCATCTCTGTTACAGACGTAGATGTATCTTATATGTAGAATTGTAAAGGTTCCACTAAAAAACTCTTTGAATAAATGAATTCAGCACAGTTGCAGGATGCAAAATCAAAGTGCAACAATTGGTTGCAATTTTATACAACAGTTAACAATCTAAAAGGAGAGTTAGAATAACAATTTCATTTACAATAACACACAAAAAAGTACTTTAACCAAGTGCATGGAAGACTGCAGACTAAAGATGATAAATTTATTGTTGAAAGAAATTAAGGGATACATAAATACATGGAAAGACATCCCATGTTCATGGATTAGAAGACTAAATATTTTGAGATGTCAGTGGTGCCAGAAGTAATCTGTGGATCCTATGTCACCCATATCAAAATCCCAACATGTTTTTCAGAAATAGAAAAACTCATCCTAATATTCATATGGAATCTTAAGCAATCCCCCCAATAACCAAAACATCCTTAAAAAGAGCAAAGGTGGAGGATTCACCCTTCTTGATTTCAAAGCTTTTGAAGCAATGTTAATCAAAACTGCATGGTACTGGCATTAATGACAGACATGTAGACCGATGGAATAGAATACAAAGCCAAGAAATAAACCCTCACATATATGGTCAAATGATTTTGGACAAGGGTGCCAACCATTCAATGGGAAAAAGACAGCCTTTGCAACAAATGGTGCCAGAAAACTGTATATCCACATGGAAAAGAATGAAGTTGGATCCTTACCTTACACTGTATATAAAAAATAGCTTACAGTGGATTAGAGACCCAAACACAAGCACTAATAATATATAACTCTTAGAATAAAACATAGAAATCTTTATGACATTGGATTTGGCAATGATTTTTTGGATATGGCAAGTAACAAGGCAAAAATAAATAAATGGGACTTTATCAAAATTTAAAACTTTTGTGCATCAAAGGAGAATCAACAGAGTGAAAAAGCCCTCAGAATGAGAGAAAATTTTTGAAAATCACATATATGATAGAGGATTAATATCTAAAATGTATAAAATTAGTATTCAGAATATATAAAGAACTCTCACAACTCAATAACCCCACATAAATCACCCCAAGTAACCCAGTTGCAACAATGGACAAAGGACCTGAATGTATACCTCCAAAGACTTCCAAAGAAGATATGCAAATGACAAGCACCTGAAAAGATGCTCAGTATCACTAATCAATTAGGAAGATGTAAACCAAACCACATAAGATACCATTTCACATCTATTTGAATGACTTTTATTAAAAAAACAGAAAATACAAGTGTTGATGAGAATGTGGGGGAAAAGCATAACCTTTGCACATTGTGCATTGGAATGTAAAATGGTTGTAGCCATTCTGGAAAACAGTATGGTGTTCTCTCAAAAAATTAAACATATAAATACCATATATGATCTAGCACTTCCACATCTGGGTATATATCCAAAAGAACTGAAAGCAGTCACTTGAACAGATATTTGTACACCTATATTTATAGTAGCATCATTTACAATAGCCAAAAGTGGAAGTAACCCAATTGTCCTATGGCAGATGAAAAGGTAAAGGAAATGTGGTATATGCATAGAATACAATGTTGCTCAGCCTTAAAAATAGAAGGAGGGGTGCCTGGGTGGCTCAGTTGGTTGAGTGACCGATTGCAGCTCATCATGATCTCACCATTTGTGAGCTCGAGCCCTGCATCAGGCTCTCTGCCGTCAGCGTGAAACCTGCTTCAGATCTTGTCTCCCTCTCTCTCTGCCCCTCCCCTACTCATGGGCAGGTGCTCTGCTCTCTCTCTTTCAAAAATAAATAAACATTAAAAACAAAAAAGGAAATTCTGACATGTGCTACCATGTGGATGAAACTTGAAGACGTTATGCTAAGTGAAATAAGCAAACACAAAAGAAAAAATTCTGTATGATCCCACTTATATGAGATCCCTAGAGTGGTCACATTCATAAAGATAGAATGCAAAACAATGGTTGCCAGGTTCTGAGAGGAAGAGTGAATGAGGAGTTATTGTTTAACGAGTATGGAGTTTCAGTCTGGGAAGATGAAAAAGATCTGGAGATGGACGGTGGTGATGGCTGCACAATGATATGAACTTAATGCCACTGAACTGTATGCCAAAAAATCATTAAAATGGTACATTTCATGTTATGTACACTTAATCACAATAAAATAAATAATTAAAGCATGGTAAATTTTTTTGGTATGTGTTTTACTGTCATTTTTTAAAAGAGTAAACATGAAAAAAAATCTGTTTTTTGTTTTTGTTTTTTTTTTTTTACTTCCTAGCATCATCTATATAGTTGAGCACTTCCTGTGTCTCAAAATAGCCTCTTTTCTTGGCTTCTGTGTAGATTGCTGTCCCAATGTTTTCAATAATAATTTTTGAGCTCAATTTTGAAACTTTTCAGTTCAGTTTATCTATAAATGATTTGAATGATATTATGGTACTGTTGTGACATCTAGTATAGAAAATTAATGCTGACCCATTCTGTGAAGTTAAACCTTCTCAGGGGATGCTGTAAGAATCCATAGCTACTAGAATCATTGCAGAAATATTATTAACATGAACTTGAAATATTTCCTAAATTAACAAAACATCCTCTTTTTTTTCTATCCTGTATGTGTATTTTAAAGGAAAAATAGGGGTGCCTGGATGGCTCAGTCGGTTCGGCGACCGACTTCGGCTCAGGTCATGATCTCATGACTTGTGAGTTCAAGCCCCGTGTCGGGCTCTGTGCTGACAGGTTAGAGCCTGGAGCCTGCTTCAGATTCTGTGTCTTCCTCTCTCCTCTCCTCCTCCCACCTTGTGTTCTATCAAAAATAAATAAACATTAAAAAAAATTTTTTAAGGAAAAATAAATTTTGCTACATTTGGTGGAAATACACTACATTTATGGGTAATGAATGCCAATAATGATTTTTTTCTATATTTAATTTAGCCAAAACTTTTTAGGTACTAATAAAATATTAAGACTTTTTCACTTTTATATATTGCTGGTAGGGATGAAAAATGGTACCACTTCTGTGTTGAAGAATTTGGCAGTGTCTAGCAAAATTAAATATTTATCTTTTGATGCAACAATCCTACTTCTAAGAATATATCCCAAAGTCATACTGCAATCATTTAAAAGACGTATGAATATGGCTCTTTATTGCAACACTATAGTAAAAAATAAAAGACCAAAACAACTCAAATGTCCATCAATAGGAACCTGGTTGAATAAACTGTGGTATATCTGAGCAATGAAGTACTGAACAACTATAAGAAGGAGTAAGTATTTCTATGTATGCCTATTAAGTGTTCTTCACTGTACTGGGTCAAAAAAAAAGTAGATAGAGAAAATATTTATAGTATGCTATTATTTATTTACCTTTACTAAAAACCAAATAATGGAAGGATTAAATTTAAAAATAAATGGTTACCTATAGAAGAAAGGAGGGGGAACATAATGGAGATGATAGAATAAAAACTAGACTTTTTTGAGACTTCTTTTATGGATATGACTTCGGAATCCTTTTATACAATTCCAAACAAAGCTAAACTTAAAAAAAATCCCTAACAATAAAAAATGAAACCAATGAATCTGGGTTCCCAGTCAGTAGCATAACCACACATAAAGGAACCATGGTGACTCTATCACACCATAATTTGACTATTTTTTCTTGATACAATCTACTCTAAGGATAGAAAGAAAAATCTTAAACTGTTTTCAATAATCATGTTTTTGGTGCTAGTATTAGCATTGTTATTTTTAGACTGTTGTGTGGATGTCACGAGATTAAATCAGATGGATAATTGTAATGAGAAATAAGCTTTTTGTCATGGCTGAAAGGAAATAGAGATATCAGATTGATAGAATTAAGAAAAAACCCCGTAGTTTTGAATTTGAATCAGAGGCATTAGTATGATCTTATAATATATTGTATCTAACAACTGAAAATATTTAAAACTATGACCAAGTGGCAAGGACACTTCTGGCATGAAGAGTGTGGTGTCTAAATACCATTCTCAATGAAAGGAACCAAGACCTACTGTAGAAATTGCTGATTCCAGGTCTGGGGCAGGGGATATGTATGATGATTCTGGAACATCTTGTCATAGCTTTCTTGAAAGCAGGAAAACTTTCAAAGTCTACTAGAATTGTGTCAACTTGAATTGACTCTATCTTGTTAATGACTCCAGTGAATGAAATGTATCAAATTTGTTTGTTTTGGGCTCATAACAAATCAAACACACACAACACCCCTAAACAAACAGTACCTTTGGAGGATGCCAAGGACCGAACTAATTTTTTTTAATAAACATATATCAAAGATTATATTTGACTCGTTATTTAAGAGGGAACCAGTAAAACTAACAACTAGTTCCAAGGAGAATTCAAGCTATGTGCACACATAGGCCATCAGCAATGCTGAAATAAATTTACAAATAGATGTGAAAGTGGTCAGCACCCATGGGATGGCGATCATTGCATTCTACCAGACTAAATTCATTTATATTTATATTATCAAAAATAATTTACATTACTAGTCTTATTCTGTAATTTAGAGTTGTAAAATAGCTTAAAGACAATGAAAGGCACAAATAACTCAAAAGAGTGTACTAGACGGGATATCCAGTATTTTTTTCCCATTTCAAAGTCTTTAACAAGTTTTCATGACACTCTCTCCCCTCTTGATCATATTAATATTAAAGATTATTCTTGATTACAAGAAAAATTTTGTTTAAAGTTTTGTTTCATTAGAGTTAGCCTGATTATTTACATAGGTGCAGCAAGAATATTAACTAACCATTATAGGCCCAAGTTTATTTAGTAAATATAGCACCATATCAACTAATTATTTTGAAATCTGGAAAATAAAGAATTGAACATGCATCCTGGTTTTCCTATGTGAACTGTACTCTAGAGTGACAAAACAATTGATGAGGAAAAGTATTCTATATACTGATCCCTGGGAATAAAGAAAGAAGAAATGATGGCATTATAGATAGCGTTTTGGAAACACTAACAATTTAATGATCTAAGCAATCATTAAGAATGGCTGCCAACATCATAGAGAGACACATTATTTGCCTTCTATTAGTCTGAATGTTATCAAATCTCTGTGTGTAACCACCAAATTACAAGATATCCAGAGGATATGGAAATTTTAACTAATAGGAGGAGACAATCAGCAAAGTTAGGCTGTAGAAAACTCTATGGGACAAATAAACTGGTTTCTTCAATAACTTTCTTGGAAGAAAAAAATACAATGGAGGGGAAAACCCATAAATTAAAAAAAAATATCTTAAGATTTAGAACAATTAGTTTCACTATATGGAACTCCTTTGTATCCTGTGTAAACTGATTCAAAATAAGATAATTAAGGAAACTTGAACTGTGAACATTTGATATTAATGAATGATTAATTTTTCTAGAGGTGATGACATTATTTTGGTTATGTTTTCAAAACCAATCTTATTTTAGAAATATTCGCTGCCATATTTAAGGATGAAATCATACAGTGTCTGATATTTACTGCAAAGTAATCTAGAGTGAAGAGGGTATAAATGAAATGCAACAGACCATTTGGTTAGTTGTTGAGTCTGGGTGATAGGCATGTGGGACTTGATTAAACTGTCTTCTCTGGTTTTGCATCAGTGGGAAGTTTTCCACAAAGAAGTTAAAATAAATAAATTTAAAGGCCTTCTAATAAACAAACTCCTTCCATTGGTTTTCTTTAGTAATTTCTAACTTGTTATTTTCAAGACTGTATAAAACTATTTTGTAGTTTTATAGTATTTTCAAGTTTAGCCTCTAAGATATTTTACAATGTAATTCAAATTAAAAAATACTGCCCTTTAAAAAATATAACTGTTATTCATACAGTTTTTTGATCAACTGAAAGCTTGTTTAAAGCCAAATCACTTTTCCTTCAAACTTCTCCAAGTGAATAATCAATTTTTTGTTTGGTTTGTTTCCAGATAACCTTTTTCATGCTGCTCTCTGCAGTGTGCGTAATGCTGAATTTGGCTGGTTCAATTCTCTCCTGTCAGAATGCTCAGCTAGTCAACTCCCTAGAAGGCTGTCAGTTGGTGAGTAATGAAATGCAAACCTTTTGATAAAGGTCATAGGCTTTGATTTTACCTGAAAGTAATTTTAAAGATAAATTTTGTTATATCCTTGGATTTATTGTGATATTTTATAATTGTGTAAGGAATTTAAGTTGACTCATTTCTAAAAACTACCTTAAATTAAAAGCTGTCCTCCTTGTAAATCAGTTATGAATAGGATATTTTTAAGGATCACAGTGTAATGCTGTTTTAGAACAAGTGTTTTTAGTAATGATTATATTTTGGCATTTGTTGCATTGATTTTTATCTCCACTGAATTTTTAAAAAATCAATTTTACAAGTCAATCTTAAGTGCTAAGATACATGTAAGCTTGATAATGGGTGCTAGTTCACAGTTTTTTCAATTAAAAAAGTGGATTATCTTTTAGGAATAGATCTAGGAAACTTGTAGACAGTGTGCTGTGTACATTGTAGGGGATCAATAGATGGTTTGTTAGCTAGAACCTTCATTTCGTATCATGAGTTAGCTCCTGGTACGGTAATATGTGCTTCTGGGTGGGGCAGAAATCGAAGTGTATCCAGTCACATTCAGTAAGGGTATAGTTTGACTCCCTATGTGACCATGGCTGCTGGATGCGAACCATGGAGACAACACAGGGCTACCTTTTAGAGCCATTCTCCTCCACAGCTGCCTGTGTACGTGCTGGGCCCATGGTGATTATTTCTGGGAGGTCAGGGGCTATACTGAATTACCTAAAGCTTTTCTGTAGCAAGGCCGTGCTTACTTTTCCTGTGGCCATGCTGTTTGTGTTCGAAGGAACAGCTGTTGCGAAGTGCTGCTCTCTACAGTTCTTAGCAGCAAAGCTAGAAGGACTAGTGTAAGTTGGCACAGTTTCGATACAGAGGCACCTACTGAGTTCCCAAAACTGTGAGAGCTTCATCTTGCTATTTTCTGTTCGGTATGGCCTAGACCACCTTGATCAGATTTCACCCCAATATGATGTACAGAGTATCCCTTGGTGTGATGCAGTATTGCTTGTGACTAAGAAATGATAAAACCTGGAGTGCCTCCACCATCAGAAAGGGTCACTTGCCAGCTTGCATCCATAACTGGGTCAGCCTCTTTATTCCTAAATACAGGGTGCTGTGAATATGATAACATCTGGCAACTGAGAAGAGACTGCCCATTTTTCCTCTGATCCCCATATTTCAATGCAAGGCCTTTTGTTTGGGAGACGGTGTTTGGGGTGATGAGACGTGCATGGAAGTCTATATCAAGCAGAAGGCCCACACCTAGTGTCCCATCTCAAAAGGCTGACTCCTGTGGGTCTTAATCCCAGACCCCATTTTCCTACATCACAAGCAGCATGAAAGGATAGAACAGGTAGATTTGGTTTCCTTTATTCCTTTCTGTCTTCAGTACCCCCCTGAATAAATTTAATGGACATCATGTACACTCATGCACTTTCACATACATCTTGGTTATATAGCACTGTGGAATCATCAATATTTATCTGACTTTAGAGCTTAATCCTAAGCATCGCTCTGCCCTGGCTCATACATGGCAGGTAATTCCTGAATGAAATCAGTGTACCTGCTTACTGAAATGCAGTGTGTATAGTGGAGAGAGTAGTGGATTTGGAATCAGCAAACCAGGATCAAAGTCATGGCTTCATAACTGACTACTTATATGACTTAGGACAAATCACTTTCCCTGTATCAGCTTTACTTCTCTTTCCTGTTATGTGTGGGTATTACCTGCCCTGAGCTTTTCACGAGATATTTAATAAAATAGAATGTATAAAACACATAAAAGTATACTTCTTATTAAAAATGTATAATTATAATATATAACTACTATATATAAAATATATAATTATAATATATAATTACTATAGAAAATTAATAATAACTATAGAAAACTTAGAAAAACAAAATACACTTGTCACCCTACAATCCAGTCTTTCCAGTCTTTTCTGTGCATATGTGTGTATGTGTATGTATTGTGCATATGTACTTGTATACATATGTGTGTGTATTTAATGTACATTTAAATGTGCTGTACTCTTCGTGGAGCTTCGTGATTTGGTTTTTTATTGATTGTGAACATTATTTCATGCTTTAAATTTTTCCTACAACTTTGCTTGTAGTGGCTGCTCGGTATGAATGAATATAGCATTATTTATTTAACCAGTCTCTCTCTGCTTTTCTCATGTATGAAGGTTGCCATTATCTTTAAAGCTTTTGTTACATATTGACCTACTGCCTTCTAAAAGAGTTTACCAATTTGTAATCCCAATTTATGAGAATGCTTTTCTTCCCACACCCTTCCCAGCCCTGAAAATTGTTACTTTTTAAAATTTATGCTAATTTGAAATGACATCATTGCTTTAATTTGAATTCCTTTAATAAGATTGACCTTTATTTATAATTGTATATATGTAAGTTTATATATGTACATGCATATATGCAATTATATATGTGTGTATACACACCATTTATATTTCTTGTTCAGTGAGTCGACCGTGACCTTTACCCATTTTTAGAAGTATTTATATTAGTGATTTGTAAGAACTCTTTATATATGTAATTGTATAATTCATTTATTTTATAACCGTACATACATATATATATGTGTGCATGTACATATATGTAATTTTATATGTATATAATTTATATTTCCTCTATGAATTGACTGGGGCCTTTACCCATTTTTAGATTTAACTATCTTATTGATTTTTAAGAGAGTCTTACATTTTGAGTCCTACAGCTTGTATTGGTCAAATGTATTTCCTGGATTGTTAGTTGCCTTTTATGTTTAGTGTATTTAAATCTATGAATGTTTTCCTTTGTGATCTTATCTTGGAACCAATAAAAAGACATTCTTCCCAATATCATGTACCACCCCCACCCTTTTTAAATATAGTTAACTCTTTTATATTCTGGAATTTGTTTAATGAATTTAGCTATTTTCCCCAAATGAGTAGCTAACTTTCCTAAAATGATTCCCTGAGTAATCTAATAATTTCCTGATTATTTGAAATGCCACCTAAATTCTAAGAGTCCTTTGGTGGCAAGCTACAAAAACTGACAAAGCCATAGGCTACTTATTGCAAAGACGATAGAGCCTATAACCAAGAGAATTAAAGATTAGCCTTGGGAACTGGCTGGTTCCAGGAAAGCTTCTGTGGATGCAGAAGCCTGTCCCAGACCGGCTACAGACACCCTGAACTCACCGGGGTTTTGTTCTGCACAAGTGAACAATTCCAGTGCTTTATAATCTCTGTCCCATTTACTCTAAAGTCAGAACCCAGAGAGAGAAAGCATTTGATAGGCATTTCTGTCAAGACAGAAATCTATGAAACTGTTCCACTAAACTGAATCCAAGGCAATTTAAGAGGTAATTCCCAAAAATGAATTTAGGTGCTATTAGGAAGGGTAGGGAGTAGGAGGAGGCAAGAAATGTATGGTAGGTGGTCAAAAAACAGCCAATATCTATTCTACCAGCATTATCATATATATGTACACATACACGTAGATACTAGTGTCTATTTGCGTATGATTGAATTTTTCATTCTCATCTCCTCCTATGTCCATTTATTTATATTCCAAACAATATTACTTTAATTGCACACACACACACACACACACACACACACACACACACACAAGAACTTGTAGGGCAAGCCTTCCAGACTTTAACCTGCTTCTTAAAAAATATTCTTACCTATTCTTAAAAGTTTAGTCTTCCAGATGAGTTTAAATTTTTTTTGGTCAAGACTCAAAAGGAATATATTTAAGAGTTGAATTGGAATCACATTAAAATCATAGATTGTCTTGGGGTAGAATTGACATGTTAACATACCATGTTTTCCCATTCAGGAACATTGTGTGTGTTTTGGTTTATCCAAATTGTTTTAAAAATCCTCTACTGCAGTTTTTGTTTTCCTTTAGGATATCTAGTGTATTTCCATATCTGTATGTATGTTTGTCTTTTTCCTCTGCATAATTAAAAATTAACTCATTTTCTCTGCATATATATAATAAAATAAAATATAAATATAGAATATAAATATATATATTTATATATTCTAAATTTCTTTTCTATTCCAAACTCCCACCTCCTTCCAGAAAGTTTTGGTAGCCAGACATTTTGTATGCTTATTTTGTATATTATCATTTTTACACACATGCAAAGTCTATTCTATAAATCATTATTCACACTGCTTTTGTCAGCCAGCCATGTAACTTGGCAACACATTGTATAACAGCACTTGGAGATCTTCCCAGCTGTTAAATAGAGAGCAGCAGAGAATTCCACTGGATAGATGGATGCAGGATGACTTATTCGACCACCACTTAATGAAGGACAGGTTAGGGGTGTTTCTAATGTTTTGCTAAAACAAACATGGCAGAGATCACCCTTTGTGCACATTCCTTACTCAACAAATAGAAAGTGGTTATTATCGCTGCTGTGGGGACCAGACTAGAGTAAAGGGTACCGTGGCCAACCAGAGAGGGATATGCAAGTAGATCTCGAGAAGAAATTACTAAGAGTGTCCTTTCAGACAAAGTATAAGAACTCACTTTAAATTTAGAATGTTATTCCTACTTTAACCTCCAAAGATGGGACACTGGACTCTTGCCAACAGTATATGACTGTGCCCGATTATCCAGATGCATGCAAACTTCTGTGTGTCATCAGAGATTTTTTAGTCTTTGCCAATCTGACAAAAATGTAAGATCTTAATCTGTAATTTGGATCTCTTTAATTAAAAGCAAAGTTGAGCATCTTTTACGTTTGTTTAGAAGTTATTTCTTTAGGGGCACCTGGGTGGCTCAGTTAAGTGTCCACTCTTGATTTTGACTCAGGTCATGATCTCACAGTTGGTGAGATGAAGCCCCATATTGGGCTCTGTGCTGACAGTGTGGAGCCTGCTTGGGATTCTCTCCCTCTCTCTCTGCTCCTCTCCTGCTCTCTCTCTCTCAAATAAATAGACTTTTTTAAAAAGTTATTTCTTTATTTGCTAACTGCAGCTCATTTTTATTGTCTATTCTACTGTCATGTTGTTGCTGTTCACAATTGATTTGTAAGTGCACTTTCTATATTAAGGAAACTGCCCATTTTTATATGTGTTGCAGGTATATATTTTTCATAGTTTTTTTATTCACTTCTTGACTTTTTTTGGTATTCTTGTGTGGAAATTTCATACACTCAAATTTCTTTTATTCGTTTATATATTTTTACCCTTAATGACTTCTGGTTTATATGTTTTGCCTAGAAAAGCTCCAAAACTATAAAATTATAAACAGTTTTTCAATTTTCCTTCCAGAATTTTAGGGTTTCGTTTTTTAAATATTTATATGTTTCATTAATCTTAGATTTATTTTGCTATAAATATCATTATAAAATATTATTTAAAAATAATATCATTAAAAAAACACATGTGGACCTTCCATATTTCCTTAAAATTTTAGTGCTAGATATTTTAAATACCTTGTTGCTCTGGTGGGTGCATTTTTAAAATTTATTGTTTCATATTAAAAGAAGACCCTAGTGGTGTATAAGACTTTTAGTGATTTTTTTTTTTTTTTTTAATTTTTATTTTTTAATTTTTATTTTTTTTCTGAAATTTATTGACAAATTGGTTTCCATACAACACCCAGTGCTCATCCCAAAAGGTGCCCTCCTCAATACCCATCACCCACCCTCTCCTCCCTCCCACCCCCCATCAACCCTCAGTTTGTTCTCAGTTTTTAACAGTCTCTTATGCTTTGGCTCGCTCCCATTCTAACCTCTTTTTTTTTTTTTTTTTCCTTCCCCTCCCCCATGGGTTCCTGTTAAGTTTCTCAGGATCCACATAAGAGTGAGACCATATGGTATCTGTCTTTCTCTGTATGGCTTATTTCACTTAGCATCACACTCTCCAGTTCCATCCACGTTGCTACAAAAGGCCATATTTCATTTTTTCTCATTGCCATGTAATATTCCATTGTGTATATAAACCACAATTTCTTTATCCATTCATCAGTTGATGGACATTTAGGCTCTTTCCATAATTTGGCTATTGTTGAGAGTGCTGCTATGAACATTGGGGTACAAGTGGCCCTATGCATCAGTGCTCCTGTATCCCTTGGATAAATTCCTAGCAGTGCTATTGCTGGGTCATAGGGTA
This sequence comes from Prionailurus bengalensis, assembly GCF_016509475.1. NCBI lineage: Eukaryota > Metazoa > Chordata > Mammalia > Carnivora > Felidae > Prionailurus > Prionailurus bengalensis. Next base: position 20,994,153 of record NC_057355.1, read on the forward strand.
GGTCTATTTTTAATTTTCTGAGGAACCTCCACACTGCTTTCCAGAGCGGCTGCACCAATTTGCATTCCCACCAACAGTGCAAGAGGGTTCCCGTTTCTCCACATCCTCTCCAGCATCTATAGTCTCCTGATTTGTTCATTTTGGCCACTCTGACTGGCGTGAGGTGATACCTGAGTGTGGTTTTGATTTGTATTTCCCTGATAAGGAGCGACGCTGAACATCTTTTCATGTGCCTGTTGGCCATCCGGATGTCTTCTTTAGAGAAGTGTCTATTCATGTTTTCTGCCCATTTCTTCACTGGATTATTTGTTTTTTGGGTGTGGAGTTTGGTGAGCTCTTTATAGATTTTGGATACTAGCCCTTTGTCCGATATGTCATTTGCGAATATCTTTTCCCATTCCGTTGGTTGCCTTTTAGTTTTATTGGTTGTTTCCTTTGCTGTGCAGAAGCTTTTTATCTTCATAAGGTCCCAGTAATTCACTTTTGCTTTTAATTCCCTTGCCTTTGGGGATGTGTCGAGTAAGAGATTGCTACGGCTGAGGTCAGAGAGGTCTTTTCCTGCTTTCTCCTCTAAGGTTTTGATGGTTTCCTGTCTCACATTTAGGTCCTTTATCCATTTTGAGTTTATTTTTGTGAATGGTGTGAGAAAGTGGTCTAGTTTCAACCTTCTGCATGTTGCTGTCCAGTTCTCCCAGCACCATTTGTTAAAGAGGCTGTCTTTTTTCCATTGGATGTTCTTTCCTGCTTTGTCAAAGATGAGTTGGCCATACGTTTGTGGGTCTAGTTCTGGGGTTTCTATTCTATTCCATTGGTCTATGTGTCTGTTTTGGTGCCAATACCATGCTGTCTTGATGATGACAGCTTTGTAGTAGAGGCTAAAGTCTGGGATTGTGATGCCTCCTGCTTTGGTCTTCTTCTTCAAAATTCCTTTGGCTATTCGGGGCCTTTTGTGGTTCCATATGAATTTTAGGATTGCTTGTTCTAGTTTCGAGAAGAATGCTGGTGCAATTTTGATTGGGATTGCATTGAATGTGTAGATAGCTTTGGGTAGTATTGACATTTTGACAATATTTATTTTTCCAATCCATGAGCAGGGAATGTCTTTCCATTTCTTTAAATCTTCTTCAATTTCCTTCAGAAGCTTTCTATAGTTTTCAGCATACAGATCCTTTACATCTTTGGTTAGATTTATTCCTAGGTATTTTATGCTTCTTGGTGCAATTGTGAATGGGATCCGTTTCTTTATTTGTCTTTCTGTTGCTTCATTGTTAGTGTATAAGAATGCAACTGATTTCTGTACATTGATTTTGTATCCTGCAACTTTGCTGAATTCCTGTATCAGTTCTAGCAGACTTTTGGTGGAGTCTAACGGATTTTCCATGTATAATATCATGTCATCTGCAAAAAGCGAAAGCTTGACTTCATCTTTGCCAATTTTGATGCCTTTGATTTCCTTTTGTTGTCTGATTGCTGATGCTAGAACTTCCAGCACTATGTTAAACAGCAGCGGTGAGAGTGGGCATCCTTGTCGTGTTCCTGATCTCAGGGAAAAAGCTTTCAGTTTTTCCCCGTTGAGGATGATGTTAGCTGTGGGCTTTTCATAAATGGCTTTTATGATCTTTAAGTATGTTCCTTCTATCCCGACTTTCTCAAGGGTTTTTATTAAGAAAGGGTGCTGGATTTTGTCGAAGGCCTTTTCTGCATCGATTGACAGGATCATATGGTTTTTCTCTCTTTTTTTGTTAATGTGATGTATCACGTTGATTGATTTGCGAATGTTGAACCAGCCCTGCATCCCAGGAATGAATCCCACTTGATCATGGTGAATAATTCTTTTTATATGCCGTTGAATTCGATTTGCTAGTATCTTATTGAGAATTTTTGCATCCATATTCATCAGGGATATTGGCCTGTAGTTCTCTTTTTTTACTGGGTCTCTGTCTGGTTTAGGAATCAAAGTAATACTGGCTTCATAGAATGAGTCTGGAAGTTTTCCTTCCCTTTCTATTTCTTGGAATAGCTTGAGAAGGATAGGTATTATCTCTGCTTTAAACGTCTGGTAGAACTCCCCTGGGAAGCCATCTGGTCCTGGACTCTTATTTGTTGGGAGATTTTTGATAACCGATTCAATTTCTTCGCTGGTTATGGGTCTGTTCAAGCTTTCTATTTCCTCCTGATTGAGTTTTGGAAGCGTGTGGGTGTTCAGGAATTCGTCCATTTCTTCCAGGTTGTCCAATTTGTTGGCATATAAGTTTTCATAGTATTCCCTGATAATTGTTTGTATCTCTGAGGGATTGGTTGTAATAATTCCATTTTCATTCATGATTTTATCTATTTGGGTCATCTCCCTTTTCTTTTTGAGAAGCCTGGCTAGAGGTTTGTCAATTTTGTTTATTTTTTCAAAAAACCAACTCTTGGTTTCGTTGATCTGCTCTACAGTTTTTTTAGTTTCTATATTGTTTATTTCTGCTCTGATCTTTATTATTTCTCTTCTTCTGCTGGGCTTAGGCTGCCTTTGCTGTTCTGCTTCTAGTTCCTTTAGGTGTGCTGTTAGATTTTGTATTTGGGATTTTTCTTGTTTCTTGAGATAGGCCTGGATTGCAATGTATTTTCCTCTCAGGACTGCCTTTGCTGCGTCCCAAAGCGTTTGGATTGTTGTATTTTCATTTTCGTTTGTTTCCATATATTTTTTAATTTCTTCTCTAATTGCCTGGTTGACCCACTCATTCGTTAGTAGGGTGTTCTTTAACCTCCATGCTTTTGGAGGTTTTCCAGACTTTTTCCTGTGGTTGATTTCAAGCTTCATGGCATTGTGGTCTGAAAGTAAGCATGGTATAATTTCAATTCTTGTAAACTTATGAAGGGCTGTTTTGTGACCCAGTATATGATCTATCTTGGAGAATGTTCCATGTGCACTCGAGAAGAAAGTATATTCTGTTGCTTTGGGATGCAGAGTTCTAAATATATCTGTCAAGTCCATCTGATCCAATGTCTCATTCAGGGCCCTTGTTTCTTTATTGACCGTGTGTCTAGATGATCTATCCATTTCTGTAAGTGGGGTGTTAAAGTCCCCTGCAATTACCACATTCTTATCAATAAGGTTGCTTATGTTTATGAGTAATTGTTTTATATATTTGGGGGCTCCGGTATTCGGTGCATAGACATTGATAATTGTTAGCTCTTCCTGATGGATAGACCCTGTAACTATTATATAATGTCCTTCTTCATCTCTTGTTACAGCCTTTAATTTAAAGTCTAGTTTGTCTGATATAAGTATGGCTACTCCAGCTCTCTTTTGGCTTCCAGTCGCATGATAAATAGTTCTCCATCCCCTCACTCTCAATCTAAAGGTGTCCTCAGGTCTAAAATGAGTCTCTTGTAGACAGCAAATAGATGGGTCTTGTTTTTTTATCCATTCTGATACCCTATGTCTTTTGGTTGGCGCATTTAATCCATTTACATTCAGTGTTATTATAGAAAGATACGGGTTTAGAGTCATTGTGATGTCTGTATGTTTTATGCTTATAGTGATGTCTCTGGGACTTTGTCTCACAGGGTCCCCCTTAGGATCTCTTGTAGGGCTGGTTTAGTGGTGACAAATTCCTTCAGTTTTTGTTTGTTTGGGAAGACCTTTATCTCTCCTTCTATTCTAAATGACAGACTTGCTGGATAAAGGATTCTTGGCTGCATATTTTTTCTGTCTAGCACCCTGAAAATCTCTTGCCAATTCTTTCTGGCCTGCCAAGTTTCAAAAGAGAGATCAGTCACGAGTCTTATAGGTCTCCCTTTATATGTGAGGGCACGTTTACCCCTTGCTGCTTTCAGAATTTTCTCTTTATCCTTGTATTTTGCCAGTTTCACTATGATATGTCGTGCAGAAGATCGATTCAAGTTACGTCTGAAGGGAGTTCTCTGTGCCTCTTGGATTTCAATGCCTTTTTCCTTCCCCAGTTCAGGGAAGTTCTCAGCTATGATTTCTTCAAGTACCCCTTCAGCACCTTTCCCTCTCTCTTCCTCCTCTGGGATACCAATTATGCGTATATTATTTCTTTTTAGTGTATCACTTAATTCTCTAATTTTCCCCTCATACTCCTGGATTTTTTTATCTCTCTTTTTCTCAGCTTCCTCTTTTTCCATAACTTTATCTTCTAGTTCACCTATTCTCTCCTCTGCCTCTTCAAGCCGAGCTGTGGTGGTTTCCATTTTGTTATGCATTTCGTTTAAAGCGTTTTTCAGCTCCTCGTGACTGTTCCTTAGTCCCTTGATCTCTGTAGCAAGAGATTCTCTGCTGTCCTGTATACTGTTTTCAAGCCCAGCGATTAATTTTATGACTATTATTCTAAATTCACTTTCTGTTATATTATTTAAATCCTTTTTGATCAGCTCATTAGCTGTTGTTATTTCCTGGAGATTCTTCTGAGGGGAGTTCTTCCGCTTGGTCATTTTGGATAGTCCCTTGCGTGGTGAGGACCTGCAGGGCACTTCCCCTGTGCTGTGGTGTATACCTGGAGTTGGTGGGCGGGGCCGCAGTCAGACCTGATGTCTGCCCCCAGCCCACCGCTGGGGCCACAGTCAGACTGGTGTGTGCCTTCTCTTCCCCTCTCCTAGGGGCGGGATTCACTGTGGGGTGGTGTGGCTCGTCTGGGATACTTGCACCCTGCCAGGCTTGTGATGCTGGGGATCTGGCGTATTAGCTGGGGTGGGTAGGCAAGGTGCTCAGGGGCCGGAGGGGCAGGCTTAGCTCGCTTCTCCTTAGGTGATCCACTTCAGGAGGGGCCCTGTGGCAGCGGGAGGGAGTCAGATCCGCTGCCGGAGGTTTGGCTCCGCAGAAGCGCAGAGTTGGGTGTTTGCGCGGAGCGAGCAAGTTCCCTGGCAGGAACCGGTTCCCTTTGGGATTTCGGCTGGGGGATGGGCGGGGGAAATGGCGCTGGCGAGCGCCTTTGTTCCCCACCAAACTGAGCTCTGTTGTCAGGGGGCTCAGCAGCTCTCCCTCCCTTTGTCCTCCAGCCTTCCCGCTTTCCGAGCAGAGCTGTTAATTTCTGACCTCCCAGACGCTAAGTCGCGCTTGCTGTCGGAACACAGTCCGCCCGGCCCCTCCGCTTTTGCAAGCCCGACTCGGGGGCTCTGCTTGGCCGGCGAGCCGCCCCTCCGCCCCGGCTCCCTCCCGCCAGTCCGTGGAGCGCGCACCGCCTCGCCGCCCTTCCTACCCTCTTCCGTGGGCCTCTCGTCTGCGTTTGGCTCCGGCGACTCTGTTCTGCTAATCCTCTGGCGGTTTTCTGGGTTATTTAGGCAGGTGTAGACGGAATCTAAGTGATCAGCAGGACGTGCGGTGAGCCCAGCGTCCTCCTAAGCCGCCATCTTGCCTTTAGTGATTTTTTTATTATTTACATTTAATGGTATGTGACACTGAATGTGCAATTGAGTCTTTGATCCATAGTTTGTCAGAAGAAATAATTATAATATTGTCTCTGCTTTCCAGCGTTTTACTTGTTTTTTTGTCCTGTCTACTTATTTTGTTTAAAATTATCAATATAACATTAGATATTAATGGTGATTCATCATTTACTTTTTGTTCCTGAATATAATGATTCACTGTCAAACATGGTACTGAGCTACAGTTTCAGATAGCTTTTTTGTAATGTTAAGGTGATAAAATTCTATTCATATTTTACTGAGAGTCTTTTAAAAATAAAATGGAGGTTAAATTTTATAAAGTTCTTTTGACATCTGTTAAGATTATGTATTTTTTATTTTGATCCATTGGCGTGGTAGATTACATTAATACTCTCAAGATTAAGCTACATGGAACATAATTGGAATGAAATCCCCATAGTCTTTTAAAATATTATTGGATTCTGTCTGCTGATATTTTATTTATGATTTTTCATTTGTATTCATAAATGTAATTAGTTTGTAGTTTTCATTGGTCTCCTACCCTTCCATATTTTGTTTCCTGATTATAAGTAATTTTTCATAAAAATTAGTTGAATAAATGAAATCTAAGGAATTTTCTGTTCCTTGATGAATATTGATACTCAAATGTATAATTCTCTGGGTCCAGCACTGTTTCATAAAATAATTATTTAAATGTAATTTTCTATTCCACCTTTTTTTCTATTTTTTTCTAAGCTTTTGACAGTGTCTGTATTATTAACATTTTTTCATTATGTTGGCCTTTCCACATGTATTAATATGAAGTAATGCAGCAAATTGTCTCAAAAATATCTCTTGTAACATTATGTTCTTATTCCTTTTATGTGTATTCATTCTGCTTTAAATTTTCTATTTTTCTTCCTTTCATGTTATATTTTTCCAGAAATGTATCTATTTTATTTATTTGATGATTCAAACTACCACAGAAATGAATTTGAAAAATTTCAAAACTACAGAAGTATAAAAAGTCCTCTTTAATACCTCTTTAATGCCCTCCATAAGGGCATGTACCCTTATGGAAGTTACTATATGTAAAATCGAGAAATAGCCTCAGATCCAGTCCTTCTTTTTGACTCCTGCATTAGGTTCAATGGATGCAAGTTGTACCAGGCCCTAACCTACAAGGCACTTAAATGGTCTCTAACTTCTGATGTCATAAATAATCCTGGAGTTCATTGTCTTATAAATAACTCTGTGGACAAGTCTGTATGTATTTAGGTAGGGCATTTCCTAAAAGTTGGATTGATGGCCCAAAAGGTAAATGTATTAAAATTTTTGACTGCCACGATCTCGCGGTCCGTGAGTTCGAGCCCCGCGTCGGGCTCTGGGCTGATGGCTCAGAGCCTGGAGCCTGTTTCCGATTCTGTGTCTCCCTCTCTCTCTGCCCCTCCCCCGGTCATGCTCTGTCTCTCTCTGTCCCAAAAATAAATAAACGTTGAAAAAAAAAATTAAAAAAAAAATTTTTTGTTTTGACTGGTAATGCCTTCCAGAAGGGGTTACATTCATACACACTTCCATCTGCAGTCTGTGGGAATGAGTGTGCCCCACTCCTGTGCCAAAGTTACATACTACCAATGTTGAAAACGTTTGCCAATCTGAAGGATGAAGAAAGAAATCTCCTTATTTTAATTTGCATACCCTGGTCATTAGGGAGGTTGAGCTTTTTTTTTTTTTTTTTTTTTTTTTTTTTCAGAAGCAGAATTGAATGTACATTGGGAAAGATTCTCTCTTGTTTTCAGGTCTTTCATGCCTTGAGGAAAGTCTTACACCTTTGTCAAGTGCTTAAACATTTTGTATTAACTTTATTCCTAGTTTGTTTGCAGTTTTTGATGCTAATGTCAAGGGTATTTTTCATCATTTTTTAAATAAATGATTATTGCTGTAATATAGGAAAGCTATTGATTTTTTTAAATTAAAACTTTCATTTTGAGATAATAATGGATTTGTGAAAAGTTGCAAGAAATTATGCAGACAAATCTTGTAGATTTTCCCAGTTTCCTGCATTGGTAACATCTTACAGGGTTACTGACATTGATATAGTCAAGATGCAGAACATTTCTACCACTATGAAGTTCCCTCATGTTGCTTTTTTATAGATATACTCACTTCCCTTCTACCCCTTCTCCCTCCTTAACCCTTGGCAGCCACTAGTCCACTAGAATACTCCATTTCTTTCTTTCTTTATTTTAGAGAGAGAGTGCATGAGTGAGGTAGAGGGTGGGAGAGAGAGAGAGAGAGAGAGAGAGAGAGAGAGAGAGAGAATCTCAAGTAAGCTCCATTCTCAGCACAGAGCCCAACTTGGGGCGTGATCCTATGACCCTGGGATCATGATCTGAGCCGAAATCAAGAGTCAGTCACTTAAATGACTGAGCCACCCAGGTGCCCCTCTGTTTTGTTTTGTTTTTTTAATTTTCAAAATGTTATGTAAGTAGAATCATACAATATTCAACCTTTAGAATTGGCTTTTTTTATTCAGCATAATCCTCTGGAGATTCACTCAGGTTCCTGCACAGCCTAATAGTTTTTTCCAGTTTACTCCATAGAGCAGTATTCCACTACATGGATATGCCATCGTTTGTTTGACATTTACCTGTGGAAGGACATCTGGACTAATTCCACTCTATTACAAATAAAGCTGCTATGAACATTCATGTAAAGTTTTTTGCGTGAACATAATTTTTCATTTCTCTGAGATAGATACCCAGGAATTGCTGGGTTGTGTATGGCAGGAGCATGCTGCTTCTTCTTCTTCTTCTTTTTTTTTTTTTTTGAGACACTGCCAAGCTGTTTTCCAGATTGCCAATATCATTTTACATTCCCACCAGCAGCGTACAAGAAGAGATCTAGTTTCTCTGCATCCTTGCTAGCATTGGTGTTGTCATTTTTTTTTTTAACTTGAACCATTCTCATGGTATGGAGTGATGTTTCATGGTGCTTTTAATTTGTATTTCCCTGATGAATAATGATGATAAACAGCTCTTCCTGTGTTTCACTACCATCTGTATATCCTCTTTGGTGTAGCATCTGGTCATATTTCATATCTTCTCCCCAATTTTTTTAATACTATTGAGTTTTGAGAATTCTTTGTATTCTAGATCTAGTCATTTGTCAAAGATGTGCTTTGTGAGTTGTTTATCCCTATTTCATCCTCTTAATAGGGTCTTTGACAGAGCAAAAGTTTTTGATTTTGATGAAGTCTGATTTATCTATTTTTGCTTTTATGGAGCATGCTTTGGGTGTCAAGTGTAAGAATTCTTGACTTACCCCTAGATCTTACTAATTTTCTCATAAGCAGGGGCAGGAACTGCATTTCCCCAGTAGGCCTCTAATTATACCTGCCTGTCTGGGAAGAGTGGGGGTGCCTCACGACTGCTCCCCAGATGGCTTATACTGACAGGGGGTGGGAGAGGGCCTCATTATTACTGTGGGGTAGAAGCCCAAGCTCTCTGTGTTGTTTCCCTCAACACTGTGGGTGGAGGGGAGCTTAGCCTTCATCTCCAAATATGGGATATATGAGGCAAAAAGAAAACCCAGGAAACTCATCGCTGTTCCCTTCCCTGGGTCCTGAGGTCCCTAACCAGTCTATGCTTTTCAGAGTGTTTTAATATACATTTTATATATAACATAGGGGTTTTGGGTTGTGTTTACAGAAATAAGAAAAGGTATATCTCTTATTTTCCAGAAGTGGAAATTCTATTGATTTTTCTTTTATAGAACTTTTTTATTCACTCTAATAGTTTTTACAATATATCTTTTTCATTTCCAGGTGGACTACCATATTTCTGTGAAAATAAGGGAAGGGTGTTGTCCATTTATTATGAATATTTATGTCCATATATTTTTTCTTGGCTTTTCACATTGATTGACATGGGTTTAAGTTGGCATTCAGTACCCTGCAACATAATATGCTTTTAGTCTAACCACTGAGCATCATAGACACAGGGTAGGAGACATGGCAGAAAGAAGGGAGAGAGCATCTTCATACCATTAGGAGGTCCAACAGCTTAACTTGTTCATTAGCTACAAAGCTGTTTACTGCTCTCACAGAAGAGGTTCAAGTATGCACAGGCTACTTGACTCAGAAGCCACAGCCTCTTTCCAGCAATTGATTTTTTGTTTGTTTGTTTTGTCTAACATTTATTCATTTTTGACAGCCAGAGACAGAGCATAAGAGCAGGAGGGACAGAGAGAGGGAGACACAGAATCCAAAGCAGGCTCCAGGCTCTGAGCTGTCAACGCAGAACCCAATGCAGGACTTGAACCCACAAACCATGAGATCCTGACCTAAGCCAAAGTCAGAAGCTTAACTGACTGAGCCACCCAGGTACCCCTCCAGCAGTTGTTTTTAATCACACGTTTGTAGTCACAGAGCCTCAAGGCCTGCCTGCCAGAGTTCTCCTGATCAGGTGTCTCCCGAAGGGCAAATGAGGCAGACAGAGCATTTCCACATTGGTCTGTGGTGTCCAAGAAAGCAGTGACACCGGAAGTCAGAACTTTCAGGTCACTTTTCCCCAAGTTAGTCTGGATCAGCCCAAACCCTATGTCACCTCCTACTCATGATGAGGATTTACAAGGGAAAAAGTTTGACTAATAAGAGACCTTTTTTATACCATGTTTTATTCCTGACTTTCACAGGTTTGAAAGTGAAAAGGGTTGACCTGAGAGGTCACCCTTTAGTGTAATGTTTGCTGTCAGCTTATGAGAAAGGTGCCCTTGATAACTTAACGGCACTTCTGTCTAGCCTGGCTGGCTAAGATTTTTTTTTTAATCAAGAATGCATGTAAATTTTATCACCATCTTTCAACATCTGTGAAGCTGATCATACGACTTTCCTCTTTTAGCTTATTAATGTAGTGATTTGAATTAATAGGTTTTCTAATGCTGAACCAGCTTCCCATTATGGAAATAGGCCTTCCTTGGTCCAGGTGCTTTTAAGGCATACATATTATTCTGCATTCAAATTGCTAATATTTTATTTAAGAGCTGTATGCCTAAATTCATACATGGGATTGACTTACAGTTTACCTTCGGTCATAGACTTGTCCAGTTTTTGTATTGGAATTAAGTATTGGATTGGAATGCTATACTTGGAGGCATTTGGTTCGATCTGTGTTCTGAAATGGTTTAAATAACCAAGGAATTATTCAAGTTTGTTACATCTTGGGGAGTTGATTTGGCTGCTTTTAAATTTTTTAATAGGGTCATTGTGTTATTTACATTTTCTTGGTAATTTTTGTTAATACATATCTTTCTAAAATTGTGTATTTCATCTGTTTTCTGATGTATTCTTATAAAACTATGGGTAATGTTCTTTTATAATTAAAACAGAACTGTTTAGCAAATCTATAGACATAGAAAGTAGAATGATAGTTGCCTAGGGCTGGGGCCTTAAAGGAAAGTAGGGAGTTTGGGCAGAGTTTAAGTTTATTTTTGGAGAGATAAAAATGTCCTAGAATGGATGTGGCTGCACAACTCTGTCAAGATATTAAACACCAATGAATTGTAAACTTTTCTTGAATTGTATGTGATTTGTCCCTCAATAAGGCTGTTATAATTCTAAAAGTCTTTTGGTTGATATGTTTTCTCTGATTTCTTTTTTTAATAATGTTTATTTATTGAGAGAGAGAGAGAGAATGAGCAGGGGAGGAGCAGAGAGAGAGAGATAGATTCCTAAGTAGGCTCCATGTTCAGTGCAGAGCCCAATGTGGGGCTCGATCTCACCACCTTGAGATTATGACCTGAGCCAAAATCAAGAGTCAGACACTTAACTGACTGAGCCACCCAGGGAATCCTATTTTCTCTGATTTCTAATGCCAAATTATATTTCCTCTCCCTTGATTTAAAGCTTTTTTTTTTAATGCTTATTTATCTATTTTGAGAGCATGCATGTGCACACCCCAGCATGGGACAGAGAGAGAATTCCAAGCAGGCTCCAGTCCACACTTCCAGCACAGAGCCTGAAATGGGGATCAAAACCACAAACTGTAAGATCATGACCTGAGACAAAACCAATAGTCAAAGCTTAACCAACTGAGCCATCCAGTTGCCCCAAGTTTATCTTTTTTTTTTTTAGTTGTTTTTCCTCAAAGACCCAGCTGCTAGTTTTGTTAATCAAGATGTGTTGTTTTGTTGACTGTGCTTTTTTTTAAGTATTAGCATTTTTTTTTTTTGAGAGAGAGAGAGAGAGAGAGAGCAAGACGGAGGGAGAAAGAGAATCCCAGGCACACTCCACACTCAGTACAGAGCCTGATGTGGGCTCTATCCCATGATGCTGGGATCATGACATTAGCCAAAATCATGACTTGGACTCTCAGTTGACTGAGCCACCAGGTGCCCCTACCATCTTTATTTTGATAACCCCCTTCTGCTTTCCCAAGGAATATTATGTTTATTTTCTACCTTTTATACTTAAGTGCCAGGGGTACTACTGATAACCCAGTGCTCTCACTGAGTTTCACTGAATTACAGTGAAATTGTAATTTCATTTTTGCTTTGCTATTTAAGCATTACTTAAATTTATGTTCTTAAGTTCTAGGTAGCTAGAGTTTCTTTCTTTCTTTTTTCTTTTTTTTTTTGCTGGTTTTTTTTTTTTACTGTTGATTTCCAATACTATTGCATGAGAACATGTGTTTTCTGAACATATATATGTATGTATGTATTTTCTCAGTGTGTAGGATTCAAAATTCATTCACACATTTTTGTGTGGAGAGCCTCTTAAGATATAAATTCAATCACGTGCTTTCCATCACACATAGGATGCTGTGCAGAGAGCCCTCCTTGTGGCCTGTGAGCTCTTTGATGTGACCCCTCCTGCTTCCTATTCCTTTGGAGCCCTCCTGCCCCACTCCTCCTCCATGGAGCCTCTTGTGATGCCAACCCCCCAGCTTCCCACTCTTCCCCTAGGTCTCCCGCATTTCTCCATACTCCTACAGCCTCCTGTGGTGGTCCTTAACATCCCCTCACCCTCCCTTACAGCTTACCCTGATACTACCCCCCCTCACTATATTTCCCCCCAAACTTCCCATGCTGTCCCTAGGCTTCCCCCACTCCTCACCCCAGCTTTCCCAGGGTGCCCTTTGGTCCCCCCACTGCACCCCGGGCCAGCAGAGGGAGTCCTGGGCTCTTGCTCACCTGGGCTGCTCTTAGTGCTGCACTATCTGCATGGGCTGTTCTTCCTCCAAAGTGGCCAGTGGGAGGTTCCTTTTCATGCTCTAGATTCCAGAATAAGCGGTATATCCCCTGAAGGGCCTTCCTGGACCACCCTATCCCAGAGGTTCCCCACCTGTGTTATTCTTTCCCTAGGGCATTCTGTTTTCCTCTAGAGACTGGCCTTCCCCCCCGCCCCCCTCCCCATCATTTCCTACTTGGCAAAGCAACAGAGGGGAAACAGCCACATCTGTGTTGTGCCTTGTCCTACATCCAGGGCCTGGTGCCGTGCCTGGCCCAAAGCGCCTGTGAGTGAGTCAATCAGTGAATGTCTCCCTGCTGCTATTTTCCTAAGAGCCCGGGAGGAAGATAAAAAATCATTTTGGGATTTTAAGTAAACATGCTGTTTTAGGTTAATTACAAGAAAAAGCATTGTTGGTTTCAAAAGCCTTTTAAAATGCCTCATCACGTTTTGTTTCATTGGAGGCTGCTCATACAATGAAATATTACAGAATCAAACATTTGCTCAAAGATCTTTTTCTAGGCCTTTTTTTTTTTTGGTTCATTCTGCAAAAGTTTTGGATTTAGTTTCACACTTTTCTTGCTCTTTTTAAAAATGTATTTTTGGGGCCTCTGGGTGGCTCAGTCAGTTAAGCATTTGACTTCGGCTCAGGTCATGACCTCACAGTTCACGAGTTCAAGCCCGGTGTCTGTCTCCGTGCTGTCAGCTCAGAGCCTGGAGCCTGCTTCACATTCTGTGTCTCCTTCTCTCTCTGCCCCTCCCCCTCTCCCGCTCTGTTTCTCTCTCTCTCTCTCAAAAATAAACATTTAAAAAAATAAATAAAAATGTATTTTTCATTGAAGTATAGTTGACACACAATGTTGCATTAGTTTCAAGTGTAAAACAGTGATTGACAGCCCTGTGTGTTAGTTCTTACATTGCTTTTAAATGAAAGCATAACATGGGGCGCCTGGGTGGCGCAGTCGGTTAAGCGTCCGACTTCAGCCAGGTCACGATCTCGCGGTCCGTGAGTTCGAGCCCCGCGTCAGGCTCTGGGCTGATGGCTCAGAGCCTGGAGCCTGTTTCCGAGTCTGTGTCTCCCTCTCTCTCTGCCCCTCCCCCGTTCATGCTCTGTCTCTCTCTGTCCCAAAAATAAATAAACTTGGGAAAAAAAAATAAATAAATGAAAGCATAACAGAATGCTCTTCGAATGCAGATCAGTACAACATAATGCATTATGTGTGTTGGTATTTCGTCTTAAATGAGAAGACACTGTTTGCCTTTTTTAATATGAAATAAAACATTAATAGATTCTTGTTATAAAAGATGTTGGGGCGCCTGGGTGGCGCAGTCGGTTAAGCGTCCGACTTCAGCCAGGTCACGATCTCGCGGTCCGTGAGTTCGAGCCCCGCGTCAGGCTCTGGGCTGATGGCTCAGAGCCTGGAGCCTGTTTCCGAGTCTGTGTCTCCCTCTCTCTCTGCCCCTCCCCCGTTCATGCTCTGTCTCTCTCTGTCCCAAAAATAAATAAATGTTGAAAAAAAAAATTTTTTTTAAATAAAAAATAAAAGATGCAAGCAATACATAAATTAGAATAAAAATGAAAGTTCCTCCCTCACTCTCTGCCTCCCACTCCCTGCCACACTGGGTAATTACTTTATGAGGCATCTAACTCTCTTTTTGTGCATTCATATTTATGTGCATCTGTGTGTACATGTACGTGCACAAACATACAGTTTTTTTCACATAGTTTTTTTTTAACGTTTATTTATTTTTGAGACAGAGAGAGACAGAGAGAGACAGAGCATGAACGGGGGAGGGTCAGAGAGAGAGGGAGACACAGAATCTGAAACAGGCTCCAGGCTCTGAGCGGTCAGCACAGAGCCCGACGCGGGGCTCGAACTCACAGACCGCCAGATCATGACCTGAGCCGAAGTCGGCCGCCCAACCGACTGAGCCACCCAGGCGCCCCTCACAGAGTTTTTAAAAATAAACTTACATACTTAAAAATTATTTTAATGTTTATTTATTTTTGAGAGAGGGAGACAGAGTGTGAGCAAGGGAGGGGCAGAGAGAGAGGGAGACACAGAATCCAAAGCAGGCTCAAGGCCCTGAGCTGTCAGCACAGAGCCTGAAACGGGACTCAAACTCAGGAACCGTGAGATCATGACCTGAGCCAAAGTCAGACACTTAACTGACTGAACCACCTGAGAGCCCCTAAACTTACATACTTTTGCCTCATTTCCCTCCTTGGTAATATTTAGACATTTTCCCTGCTCAATGATATTATTTCAGACATTTGTGTGGAAGTACATAATTGACCCTTGAACATCATGGGTTCATTTATACAAGGGTTTTATTCAATAGATACAGTACAGTACTGTAACTGTACTCTTCCTCATGATTTTCTTAATAACATTTTCTTTTCTCTAGCTTACTTTAGTATAAGAATACAATATATAATTCATATAACATACAAAATATGTGTTAATCAATGGTTTCTATTATTAGTAAGGCTTCTGGCCAACAGCAGGCTACTGGTAAAGTTTTGGCAAACTGAAAAGTTTCATGTGAATTTTGGACCATGAAGGGTGGGTGTTGGCACCCCAACCCCCCTGTTGGTCAAGGGCCAACAGTATAAAGGGAGTTCCTCATTCTTTTAAAGGCAGCTGTGTGCACTTCCCATAATGCACCATATTTACCTGTGCTGAGAGGCAGTTAATTCATGCCCACTGTTTTGCTATCACAGACATGACCAGAGTAAACATGCATTTTTCTCCTTGTTTTTGATAAATTTAAATATAGTCAGGTACTAACTTTATTAAGAAGAAAATAGGAGTGTTAGTTGGCTCAGTCGGTTAAATGTCGGACTTCAGCTCAGCTCATGAATTCAAGCCCTGTGTTGGGCTCTGTGCTGACAGCTCAGAGCCCAGAGCCTACTTCGAATCCTGTATCTCTGGCTTCTCTGCCCCTCCTCTGCTTGTGCGTGCTCTCTCTCTCTCTCTCTCTCTCTCAAAAATAAACATTAAAAATTGTTTTAAAAAAGAAAACAAACGTAATCTCCATCACTGTAGTACAGAGTGGATTAAAATATTTTTCCTACTTAGAATTGCCACAGGATGGGGCGCCTGGGTGGTGCAGTCGGTTAAGCATCCGACTTCAGCCAGGTCACGATCTCCCGGTCCGGGAGTTCGAGCCCCGCGTCAGGCTCTGGGCTGATGGCTCAGAGCCTGGGGCCAGTTTCTGATTCTGTGTCTCCCTCTCTCTCTGACCCTCCCCCGTTCATGCTCTGTCCCTCTCTGTCCCAAAAATAAATAAACGTTGAAAAAAAAATTAAAAAAAAAAAAAAGAATTGCCACAGGAACTAGACATTTAAGTGGAAAATTTCATAAAAGATCTATATTTAACTCATTTTAATAGATGTTTAGATATAATCCTAAAATGTGCTCTTTGTTATTTTTATACAAAACAAGTACTGATTGCTATGTGATGATAGCAATGGAGGTGATCACTGAGTTTCTTGAGCACTTGTTATGTTCAAGGCACTGCTCTGAGCACATTATGTATGTTTCATTCACTTATTCCTGATAACTAGGAATAGGGGACAGGTACTATTTTATCTCCACTTTACAGGTAGGGATATTGAGACCTTGGGAGTTAGGTCATAGAGGTAGCCGGTGCTGGCTTCAGTCATCCTATGCCCATAACCACTGGCAAATCATTACATTTCTGTTTTACATAACATTTTTGCTTTAGACTGATACTAACAGCTAAAAAAGGAGGAGAGGATGAGAAGCACCAGAAAGTGGAGGTAAAGCTTATGTCTTATTTATTTTTGGTCAAGTAAATCATTGACTACATGGGAAATACTTTCCTATATAGACAAGAATTTCAAGGAACCTAAGGCATAGTTTATATGTCACAAGAAAGAGAAGTGAAAACTGCACAGTTTTATAAGAACTGTGAGCTCTCCTCCAGCCACATCAAGCATGTAACTAGGAGAAGTATCTTTCCCTGTAAGTAAACAGTAACATGAGTTATGTTGCGCTTATCCATGATCACACCACTGTTTTTCTGACCCTAGGTCCTTTTTAATTAGATCCATCACACTGCAGGGACAGTGGGATATATTCTTGTCAGCTGGAAAGCCTGGCTATCCCTGATCCTGCTGTGCGTGTTATCTGCACACTAATTGGACATCTCTCATCTCTGCCCTGTTATGTACCTGTAACGCCAAGAACAAAATAAAAGGTGGCCTCAGGAGATATGACACCTGGGCAAGTGTTTTGATAGGAAGCAGATCTCTACCTTCTTCTTTCTTGTTTGTTTGCATTTCTGTTTGGAGAGCTTGATTTCAGCCTCTCCCCTGTGAATGCCTCCCAGGTATGATGAATGATTTCTGGTAGGTGAAGCCAGAGTACATCCTCTGTTCCTAAAAGTAACGAGCAAAGAATATTTCATAGAACCCAGGAGAACAGGTGATAAAAGAAAAAGCATTTGATAATGAAGGAAGAAGTCATGATATACTTGGGAATTATAATTTCCATCTTATCCTTATTTCCAAGCCCACCTAAGAGATGTGGAAGGGATTATGATTTTGTTAAGAGACTGTTTCCTGCATTTGTGTGCAGAAAGGATGTGCTGGAGTAGGCTTGTATTGACTTGGGAGAATGGCTTATTAAATTACCATATTTAGTGATCTGGTTATAGCCATTATTAAAAATTATATTACATAAATTACAATTAATTGCTTTCTATTAAAAACAAAGATAATATATAGGTATATTCAAAATTCACCATTTTTTTTAATAAATACACTTTTCTGCATTCATGATCTTAAGGTTATTTACATCTATTATATCCTTATGCTAGAAATACTGTAGAATTATATTAATAAGGTTCTCCAGAGAAACAGAACCAGTAGGAAATATGCAGCTGACCCTCAAACAATACAGGTTTGAACTGCTTGGGTCTACTTATATGTAGATTTTTTTTTCATACAGTACAGTACTGTAAATGTATTTTCTCTTCCTTAAAACTTTCATAGTAACATTTTCTTTTCTCTGTCTTACTTTATTACAAGAAATAATAAAATTAGCAAGAACTGAGGGGCTCGTGGGTGGCTCAGTCGGTTAAGCATCCAACTTCAGCTCAGGTCATGATCTCACAGTTTGTGAGTTTGAGCCCCGCATTGGGCTTTGTGCTGACAGCCCAGAGCCTGGAGCCTGCTTCAGATTCTGTGTCTCCCTCTCTCTCTGCCCCTCGTGCTCTCTCTCTCTCTTTCTCAAAGATAAACGTTAAAAAAATTAACAAGAACTTAGACTGATATTCTTTCTGTATCTGATAAACTATAAATAATTATGACTTTAAAACTATAATAGAAAAAGTTAAAACACATGGATGTTTAATATTAAAAATAAGAGTTCTAAGAAAGAGAATTCAGTGTCTTGAATATAATACATATGACATACAAAATATGTGTTAATTGACTACTCATGTCACTGGTAAGGCTTTTACTCAACAGTAGGCTATTAGTAGTAAAGCTTTTGGGGAGTCAGAAGTTACATGCAGATTTCCAACTGTGCAGGGGGCTGGCACCTGTAACCCCTGCGTTGTTCAAGGGTCAACACATATATACCTGCATATGTAAACATAGATTCATTCAGTCATATGTGAAATTTATTATATACGAAGAGGTCTGTTATGAAGAATTGGCTCACATGATTGTGGAGGCTGAGAGGTCCCATGATCTGCTCTCTGTAAGCCGGAGACCCAGGAAAGCCAATGGCATAATTCAGTCTGAGTCCAAAATCCTGAGAAGCAGGGGAGCCTACAATGTAAATCCCAGGTGAAGGGCCAGAGAAGGTGAGGTGAGATGTATCAGCTCAAAAATGAGGTAGGAAAACAGGGAGTGAATTCCTCCTTATTCCACCTTCTGTTCCATTCAGGCCTTCAGTGGATTGGATCATGCCTATACACTTTGGGGAGAGCAGTCTACTGAGTCACCGATTCAAATGCTACTCTTATCCAGAAATACCCTACAGACACACCCAGAAACAATGTTTAATCTGGGCACCTGGAGTTGACGTGTGAAATTCATCATCACATGTGGGCTTCTCCTGATTCTCCTCACAACACTTTCACCGATGTCCTGCTGGTAGCTTAAAACTGGCCATGGTGGGAGTAGATACATTTTTTAATCGTGTTGCTTTTACTAAGACATTGGATTCTCTTTCTTACAACTCTTATTTAGAATGTTAAACATCCATGTGTTTAAACTTTTTCTATTATAGTTTTAAAGTCATAATTATTTATAGTTTATCAGATACAGAAAGAATATCAGTCTATCTCAGTTCTTGCTAACTTTTTAGCACTTCAGTGTTAATTTGACTAAGATGCATCTTGGAAATCAGCAAAGACTAAAAATCAGGGGTTTATTTATTATCTTGCTCATTGTCCATGTCAGGTATAGATTTTCTTCTCCCCCTCCGCCTCCTCCCCCTCCTCCTCCTTCCTCTCCTTCTTTTTTTGGAAAGGCCAAGTAGTAAATATTTCAGACTGCAGGACAGGTGGTGTCTACTGCAACCATTCAACTCTAACATTGAGCACAAAATCAGTCACAGACTATAATTCAATGAATGGGCATGGCTGTGTTTTGATAAAACTTTATTAAACCAGGCAATGGACTGGATTTGGCCCATGGATGACAGTTTGCCAACTCTGGGTATAGATTTAAGAAAGTAGTGGAAAAATATTAATAATGCAGATTAAACATTTAAGTGTGTTGTGTCTATAGGCATTACACTGAATATAGCACAAAAAGTTGAGGGCATACTCTTCCACTATCCAAAAGTAATATGATTCAGCAAAGAAGTTTCTCATTTCAGGTAAATTTCCAAAAGTCTTTTTTATTTCACTTTTACCATTTTGGTTAACGTATACAAAAAAAAAATTACCCATCAAGCATTTATTCATAAACTGATTTATTTGAATAATAAAAATGGATAATGAATTTTATAAGAAACAGCAAGTCAAAAAGTTGCTACAGATAAGAGGGCCATATCATAATGATTAAAATGTCTACATAACAGGAAGATATGGCAATTGTAAACATATATGTTTCAAATAAGAGAACACTAAAATATATGAAGCAAAAACTGATAGAGTCACCTGGGTGGCTCAGTTGAGGGGTGGCTCAGTTGAGTGAGCATCCGACTCTGGAGTTCAGCTCAGGTCATGATCCCAGGGTCATAGGATTGAGCACCGAGCACCGTGTCAGGCTCCGTGCTGAGCATGGAGCCTGCTTGGGATTCTCTCTTTCTCCTTTTCTTTCTCTTTCTCCCTTCCCCGCCTCTCTCCCCTGCTTGTGCTCTGTCTCTAAAACAAGCAAACAAATGAAATATCTGACACAATGAAGGGAGAAACAGTTGATTCCACAGTAATAGTTGGAAGCTTCAATACTACCATTTCAGTGATGGATAGGACAACTGGACAGAAGATCAAAAAGAAAGTAGAAGATTTGAACACACTATAGACCTGACAAACATTTATAGCACACTCCACCTAACAACAATGTACTCTATATTCTATTCATTTGCACATGGAATATTTTCCAGGATAGACCATATGTTAGACCATAGAGTTCACTGACTACAGTGAAATAGTCAAGAAATAGCAAGTCAAATTGAAGTTATGGTTGTATAAATCATAGTTATGTATGTAGAATATACTTATGTATGGTATATAGATTTTTGTATTTTTATTATTATAAATTGCTTGTTACAAATCCTTTGTGCTATTAAAATTTATAATTAGTTCATATATGTATACAGTTTTGTTCAGAAGAACACATTGTTAAACATTTATTAGCACATCTCTGTACTGGAGTTTTCTCCTTTGATTCATTTTCTTCTTGCTCCTTTCATTAATACATAATTTCTTCTTTACCTGAACAACTTTTTTTTTCTTTTCCCCACCTTGCTTACTACATTCCATTCCAACCTGGATGTTTTATTTACCCTTTTGTTCAGATTTACTTTGTTCCAAATTCTGGCACTGAAAAGAGAAAGAAAAGAAAGAGGAAAGAAGGGAGGGAAGGAGGAAAAAAAATAGTTAATGAATTAATGATGAAAATAAAGCACATCTTGTCTTCCATGTATAAATACCAAAGTGTACTACACCTTACTCAGACATTATCTCTGGAGTCAGGACAAAAGTATTAGGCAAGAACTTCATCATCCACTATTCCTAGGATGTTATATCATAGACTTGTTTTGTATTTGATGCTACTTGACAATGAGTGTTATCACAGTGGTTCTGCCTTTCTTTGTATATGCATCTGCCTCTATGTTGTTATTGCTCATGTATTTTAGGGCACTTGGTAAAATCATCTAGACCCTTTATTTAAGCTCTTTAGTTATTCTCTCAGCTCTTAACTGTTAGTGGCTAACTTAAGGAAGCAGCGATGTAGTTAATTCAATACAATATGTCAGTCCCAAATTTACTTACTTTGGACAACAAATCGGTTTTACAGTTTATAATTGAGTGTGGCATCCACTGTAGGAATTTTTAATTCAAAAAGTATCATGCAGTTATTCATATTTTCATTCCATTCTTGAACCCAATCATCTCATAAGTTGTTACAAAGCAGTTTTTCAGGGATAAGAAAAGAAATGAAATGTTTTGGTTTAAAGTGTGGCTAAATCTGGTTGTTAAGGACTTTAAAATGCATCCAGACATTTAAAGAAGAGTTAGTACCTATTCTTCTCAAACTGTTCCAAAAAATAGAAATAGAAGGAATGCTTCCCAACTTATTCTGTGAAGCCAGAATTACCTTGATTCTAAAACCAGACAAAGACCACTTTGGTGTTCTATACAACAAAGGAGAATTACAGGAAAATATCCCTGATGAACCTGGAAGCAAAAATTCTCATCAAGATACTAGCAAATCGAATCCAACAGGACATGAAAAGAATTATTAACCATGGTCAAGTGGGATTTATTCCTGGGCTGCAGGGCTGGCTCAGTATTCACAAATCAGTCAATGGGATACACCACATTAATAAAAGAAAGGATAAGAACCATATGATCATTTCAATAGATACAGAAAAACATTTGACAAAATACAGCATCCTTTCGTAATAAAAATGCTCAAAAAAGTAAGAATAGAAGGAACATACCTGAACATCATAAAGGCCATATATGAAAGGCCCCCAGCTAATATCACCCTCAATGGGGAAAAACTGAGAGCTTTCCTCCTAAGGTCAGCAATACCACAGGGATGTCCACTCTCATCACTGTTATTCAACATAGTACTAGAAGTCCCAGCCTCAGCAATCAGACAAAAAGAAAGAAAGAAAGAAAGAAAGAAAGAAAGAAAGAAAGAAAGAAAGAAAGAAAGAAAGAAAGAAAGAAAGAAAGAGAAAGGAAGGAAGAAAGGAAGGAAGAAAGAAAGAAAGAAAGAAAGAAAGAAAAGGCATACAGATTGGCAAAGAAGTCAAATTTTTACTCTTCACGGATGACACGATAACTCTATATTGAAAACCTGAAGATTCCACCAAAGGAAAAAAAACCTGCTAGAACTGACACATGAATTCAGCAAAGTCTCAGGATATAATATCAATGTACAGAAACAGTTATATTTCTATACACCAATAATGAAGCAGCAGAAAGAGAAATCAAGAATTTTATTCCATTTATAATTGCATCAAAAACCATAAGATACCTAGGAATAAACCCAACCAAAAAGGTAAAAGATCTGTATACTGAAAACTATAGAAAGCTTATGAAAGAAATTGAAGAAAACATAAGTGGAAAAACATTCCATGCTCATGGATTCGAAGAACAAGTATTGTTAAAATGTGTATACTACCCAAAGCAATCTACATATTCATTACAATCCCTATCAAAATAATACCAGCATTCTTCACAGAGCTAGAACAAACAATCCTAGAATTTTCTTGGAACCAGAAAAGACCCTGAATAACCAAAGTATTGTTGAAAAAGAAAACCAAAGCTGGAGGCATCCACAATCCTGGATTTCAAGATGTATTACAAAGGTGTATTCATCAAGACAGTATGGTACTGGTACAAAAACAGACATATAGATCAATGGAACAGATTAGAGAATCCAGAAATGGACCCACAAATGTATGGCCAACTAATCTTTGAAAAAGTAGGAAAGAATATCCAATGGAAAAAAGAGTCTCTTCAGCAAATGTTGCTGGGAAAACTGGATAGTGACATGCAGAAGAATGAACCTGGACCACTTTCTTACACCATATACAAAAATAAACTCAAAATAGTTGAAAGACCTAAATGTGAGATAGGAAACCAGGAGAAAACAGGCAGCAACCTCTTTGACCTGGGCTGCAGAAACTTCTTACTAGACATGTCTCCAGAGGCAAGGGAAATAAAAACAAAAATGAACTATTGGGATCTCATCAATATAAAAAGCTTCTGCACAGAGAAGGAAACAACCAGCAAAACTAAAAGGCAACTGATGGAATGGGAAAAGATATTTGCAAATGACATATAAGATAAAGGGTTTGTATCTAATCTATAAAGAACTCATCAAACTCAACACCCAAAAAACAAATAATCCAGTGAAGAAATGGGCAAAAGACATGAATAGACACTTCTCCAAAGAAGACATCCAGATGGCCAACTGACACATGGAAAAATGCTCAACATCACTCATCATCAGGGAAATACAAATCAAAACCACAATGAGATACCACCTCACACCTGTCAGAAGGGCTAACATTAACAACTCAGGCAACAACAGATGTTGGCAAGGATGTAGAGAAAGAGGATCTCTTTTGCATTGTTGGTGGGAATACAAGCTGGTGCAGCCACTCTGGAAAACAGTATGGAGGTTCCTCAAAAACTAAAAACAGAACTACCCTACGACCCAGCAATTGCACTACTAGGCATTTATCCACGGGATACAGGTGTGGTGATTCGAAGGGACACATGCACCCCGATGTTTATAGCAGCACTATCAACAATAGCCAAAGTATGGAAAGAGCCCAATGTCCATCAATGCATGAATGGATTGAATGGATAAAGAAGATGTGGCGCATATATATATATATATATATATATATATATATATATGATACTTGGTGATCAAAAACAATGAAATCTTGCCATTGGCAACAACATAGATGGAACTAGAGAATATTATGCTAAGTAAAACAAGTCAGAGAAAGACAAATGTAATATGATTTCATTCATATGTGGAATTTAAGAAACACAACAGGTGAACATAGGGGAAGGAAAGGAAAAATAAGATAAAAACAGAGGTAAACCATAAGTGACTCTTAAATACAGAGAACAAACTGAGAGTTGCTAGAGGGGAGGTAGGTGGGGGGATGGGCTAAATCAGTGATGGGCATTAAGGAGGGCACTTGTTGGCATGAGC
This sequence comes from Prionailurus bengalensis, assembly GCF_016509475.1. NCBI lineage: Eukaryota > Metazoa > Chordata > Mammalia > Carnivora > Felidae > Prionailurus > Prionailurus bengalensis. The sequence goes on from NC_057355.1 coordinate 21,018,155, forward strand.
ACTGGGTGTTTTATGCTGGTGATGAATCACTGGGTTCTATTTCTGAAACCAATAGTACACTGTATGTGAACTAACTTAAATTTAAATAAATAAATTTTAAAAAATGCATTCAGACTTAGAGCAAAATAATACATGCTAGTGTGGAGAAAGAAGCAAATTACAAATCAACTTCCTCTTTTTTCTTTTTCTAAATTAATACTTTTCATATAAACAAGTAAATTGGAAATTGGAGGAGAATGAACACAGATATAGAGCAAGAGTGAAATTTAGAAATTATTTATGGTTAATCCTCTCATTTTAGAAATGAGCAAGGTGAATAGTTCTATATATATTGATCAGATAACTTATGTAAAATTAGAATAACTATAAATCCCCCTGTTTTTACTCCCTATAGATACTGGATCTGAAAAATCTCAAGAACCCTGTGAAAATAGGTACAAAGACTTGTTTTGTATTTAATGCTACTCTACAATGAGCATCTATAGAATTGTCACCTACAAATGCTTTGTTTCTAGAATGGAAACAGAGGAGGGTTAGGATTGTTAATATATAATTTAAATTTTTTCCATTGAAATTTTTACTAAGAAATTTGTAGATTCACATGAAGTTGTTAAAAATAACAGAAATCAACTGTATTCCTTTTCCAGTTTGCCCCAATGGCAACAATATCACAACCATAGTATTGACATTGATACAGTCAATTCATCTTATTCACATTTCCCCATTTTTGCTTGTATTCATTTTTCTGTCTGTATGGGTGTTATAGAGTATGTGTATGAAGTTTCATGCAATTTTGTCACCTGTGGACGTTCATATATCCACACCACGGTCGAGATACTGAACCACATATTTCAATACCACAATACAAGTATTCCTCATACTAGTCTTTTTATAATGATACCCACATCCTTTCCACCTCATCCTAGGAACCACTAATCTGTCCACCATTTTGAAAATAATGTCACTTCCAAAATGTTACATAAATGAAATAATACAGTATGTAACTATGTGGAATTGGCTTTTTTCATTCAGCACAATTCCATGGAGATTCATCTAAGTTGTTGTGTATATCAGTAGTCTGTTTCTTTTAATTGTTGTGTAGTATTCCATAGTACATATATATGACTATTGAACCATTTATCTGTTGAAGGACATCTGGGCCAACTCCAGTTTTTGGCAATTATGAATAGGATGCAATGAACTTTCATGTACTGGTTTTTGTGTTATCATAAATTTTCATTTCTCAGGCATGAATATCTGAGAATGCAATTGCTGTATCATATAATAATTATCTGTTCAGTTTTATAAGAAACTACCAAACTGTTTTCAGTATGGCTGTATCATTTTACATTTCTATCAAAAATGTATGAGTGATCCAGTTTCTCCATATCTTCATCAGCACTTAGTGTTGTCAATATTTTTTTTGTTTTTAAGCATGTAGTGATATGATTGTGGTCTTATTTTTCATTTCCTTGGTGGCTAATAATGTTGAACATCTTTTTATGTGCTTCACTGACATCTCTGTATATGGTTTAGTGAAATAAATGTTCACATGTCTTGTCCATTTTCTAAGTTACTTATTATTTTTATTAAAATTTGTATTTTACCATTGAATTTTGAGAGTTCCTCACATAATCTAGAAATGTCTTATGTCAAATATATGGCTTGCAAATATTTTCTCCAAGTCCATAATTTGACTCTTCAAACTCTTCTGAGAACAAAAGGTTTTAATTTTAATAAGGCCCAATTTGTTAATTTTTTCCTTTCCTAAATGATGATTTTGGTGTCAAGACTAAGAACTAGTCTGAAAATTTTTCTCTGATGTCTTTCCTAAAGGATTTTTAGTGTTGCATTTTAAATTTAAGTCCCAATTGAATCATTTTTTGTGTAGGGTATGATGTTTAGGTCAAGGTTCATTATTTTGCCTGTGATTACCTGATTGCTCCAAACCATTTATTGAAAAGTCTATCCTTCCTCCACCAAATTGCTTTTGCACCTATGTGAAAATACCGGTTGAGAATATTTGTCTGGGTTTATTTCTCTGTTTTCTGTTCTGTTTCATTGATCTATGTGAAACTGGGAGCACTGTCTGCCAATACTACATTGTCTTGGTAGAGTGATTCTTCCTCCTTTATTCTTTTTTCCAAGATTGTTTTAGCTATTGTACAGGCGTGACTTACATGTAAATTTTAGAATGTGCTATCTCTGTCTTCAGAAAGTATTGCTGAGATTTTAATAGGAATTATATTAATTTTATATAGCAGTTTGGAGAGAATTGACATCTTCCTGTGTTGAATCTTCCAATCCATGAATATGGTATATCTCTCCGTTTATTTACATCTTTTTAATTTTTTCAACAGCATTTCATAATTTTTACCATACAGATCCTCTACATATTTCTTAAATGTATATTTAAATATTTTGTTCTCTTTGGATTGATGGTAAATGACATTTGTTTTTAATTTTAGTTCTCTGTGTTTATTGTTACTATATGGAAATGTGAATGATTTTTATGTGTTGATTTTGTATTCTGTGACCTTGCTGAATTCATTTTTTAGTTCTAGGAATTTTTTTGATAGATTTCCTGGGATTTGCTTCCAATATGTGTGCATTTTATTTTTCTTTCTTTCCTGTTTGTAATGACTAGAATTTCTAGTATTATGTTGTATAAATGTGGTGAGAATGGACATGTTTGCTTTGTTTGTAATCTTAAAGGGAAAGCATCCAACATTCCACCATTAATGTAACGTTAGCTACAGGATTTTTTTATACACTGTGTGTGTGTGTGTGTGTGTGTGTGTGTGTGTGTGTACATGTTTCAGAATGAGATCATTTCCTTCTATTCCTAACTTGCTGAGAGATTTTTAAATGAATAAATTTTGTCAAGTGTCTTTTGTTATTAATATGATCACATTATTTTCTCTTATTTGGTTTACCAATGTGGTGGATTATATGGATTGATTTCTAATGGTAACAAGTTATATATATCTAGAATAAATATTTCTTGGGCATGGTGTACAATCATTCTCATACATTTTTTGGACTTAGTCTGTTAGGGTTTTGTTGAGTATATTTTGCATCTAAGTTCATGAGAGATGTTGTGTTTTGTTTTGTTTTGTTTTGTTTTTTTAATTGTCTTTATCTGGTTTTGGTATCAGGGTAATAATGGCCTCATAAAATGAATTACAAAGTTTTCCCTTCTCTTTTCTGGAAGAGATTGTGTAGAATTGGTGTTAATTTTTCTTGAAGTGTTTGATAGAATTTTTTAATGAGTCCATCTAGACCTAGAGGTTTCTTTTTGGAAGGTTTAAAATTATGAATTTAACTCCCTTAATAGTTATAAAACTATTAAAATTATCTATTTCATATTGGTTGAGTTGTGGTAGTTTGTGTTTTCAAAGGAGTTGATTCATTTCATTTAAATAGTGAAATTTATATATGTAGAGTTCATATTACTCTATTATCATTATTGTAATGTCTTCAGAGTATAGCGATATCTCCATTTTCATTTCTGATATTGTCATATGTATGTGCCTTTAATTTTTTTCCTTGTTAGAGATTTTTCAGTTTTCTTGCTCTTGTCAAAGAACTAGTTCATCAAACTAAAAATGGTGGTATTAAAGATAATTATTTGTCAATTTTTGTATTTTTTCATATTTGTGATTAATTTCGGCTTTGAGTCATTTTTTAAGTCATGAATATAAAGTTTATAATATTCTTTTATAAATATTTTATAATTTTTTGTATATTTTTATATCTTGTGTTCCTCTGTATGCAAGATTTTATCATATCATTGCTAATTTCTGCATCTTTCTTTTTTTCTTCTTCATTGTGTTTAAGTGTTAATAATTAAATGGTATATTAATCTGCTTATAAAGGCAAGAGTCTTTTTTCTCCTTTTTTTTTCATTATGGTAAAATACACATAACATAAAATTTACCATTTTAGCCAGTTTTAATTATATAATTCAGTGGCATTAAGTGCATTCACATTGCTGTGTAACCATCACCACTAGCCATTTCCAGAACTTTTTCATCCTCCTGAACTGAAACTCTGTGCCCATTAAATAGTAACTTCCTGTTCCCTCCTCCCCGCAGCCTCTGGCAGCCACAATTTTTTCTGTCTCTGTAATTTTGTCTACTCTAGGTACCTCATATTAAATCATACAATATTTCTCTTTTTGTTTCTGGCTTATTTCACTTAGAATAATATTTTCAAGGTTGCTTTTTTTTTCTTTTAACTGGTAAGTTTAGCCTATTTATGAGAGTTTGGGTGTAATTCCTATTGACTTATATGTGATGTGTTTAAATTTTCACAATATGCCTCAGAACTGCAGAAATGCAATCCTCGTTTTCTGTAATGCACCTTGACTTGGCATGTGTCCACTGATTTGGGAAAAATAAATTTGATTCTTATCACTTCCCGGTGATTTAGTCTCTATCAGTTTAAAACAGTCTCTCCTCCAAAATTAACTCTATCTCTTTTCAGAAGGTATTTAGCCCTTCAGCACTTCTTCCCTCTTCATCTTCTTCTTTTCTGTCCCTGGTGTTAATCTGGGTTTGGGAGACGCAGATTTAGCATCACAGCAGTGGGGCTGGGCAACATGTCACCTGTTCTGTCTGTCCTCCGAGCCCTTTCTGGCCTGCGCGGATGATGACCTATGGCCCACCCAGCTGGATGGTCTGTCCTGGCATCTTCTAGGGATGTTTGAGGCCCTTAGCACGGTCTCCATGCAAGACCTACCTGCTTGGGATTTTCCTGTCTCTCCTTAGGACCGCCTAGGGCACAAAGGAATTCTGGGACCCCCTCACGTCCTACATGTCCCTTATGAATGTAGATATGAGGGCAACATCTCAGACCCTTTCACCCTAAATATGTGACTTCTTTACTTTTACTTCCTTGCAGCTGTCCCAGGTTAGCTCCAAACAAAAGACACTGACCCACAGATGCACACCAACATGTTTAGGGTTTCTGCAGGCTCGTAACCCTTCTCCCTTATTCTCAGCCTGATGTCGGAGGCATGAGCGTTCTGGGCCTCTAAGAAGGGACCCTGGGTGGGGGCGCCCAGGTGGCGCTATCGGTTAAGCGTCTGACTTCAGCCAGGTCACGATCTCGCGGTCCGGGAGTTCGAGCCCCGCGTCAGGCTCTGGGCTGATGGCTCGGAGCCTGGAGCCTGTTTCCGATTCTGTGTCTCCCTCTCTCTCTGCCCCTCCCCCGTTCAAGCTCTGTCTCTCTCTGTCCCAAAAATAAATAAACGTTGGAAAAAAAAATTTTTTTTAAAAAAGAAGGGACCCTGGGTGAATTCTGACCTTCCAGTTCTTTTCCTGGCTGGTCAAGGCATTGCTGTCTTTCTTTTTGGAAACTCTACCCTTAGGCCACATCCTTGGTCATCTTTCCTCTAGCCAGTCCTCCACACTGCTGCTCCCCGAAACTCCTCCTTCTCTTGGGATCCAGCACAAGACTGTGACAGGAGCTCAGGACACATTTGCTGAGTGCTGGTCTGAGCAGGATCTTCACAGGAAACCTCACATCCTGTGTGTGACAATCCAATTCACTTAGCCAAAATAATCAAATTAATAGTTTCTTGATTCAATCTGTTACTGTTTTTAAAAAGTCGTCTATAATTTTTATGAACCAGTTTTTTTCTATCACTGGGGTTTCTCAGGACCCTAGGTTGAGACCCTCAATGGCACATTTTGGAGGAGGCCCTTAATTTTGTGACAATCTCATTCTTTCCAAAGCCTGTTAGAATTTTTTCTTGAGGCTCCTAGCTGCATTTATTACCACCACTCCAGTCTCAGAATTGAAAGCATCCAGTAACCAAGCCAACACCAATTATGTAGCCACAGCCCTCAGAAGGGCCCCACAGTAACCAGGGCAACCCTGATTTAGCTTCATCGTGATGAATAATAAATTACGAGAGGACAGGCCATAGGCTGGGGCTGTTGGAAATGCCTGGCTTTAAAGATGAAGGGAAAGTTGGCAGAAAGTACACAGCGCCTCACAAGGTCTTGTGGGCCTGAGCTCCTTCATAATTTACCCTATTGCCAAGGGGCGTAGCTTTTATTCTACTAATCAGGGGTCAAGAAGAGTCATGGTGTTGTGGCCTCTCTTGGCTTCACAAGAAATTTAGCATTTGACTGCTCTTTGTGGTTTGTCCTGATGACACAGAATCTTTCCCCATGTAGCAATGTAATTCTGTTTTAACTCATCTTCATGTGAGTGTGCCATTATCCTGGCTAAAGCTGCAATTTGAAAGTTGATTCCAAACCCCAAAGTTTTCTAGCAAAGAACACATTCTCGGCAAAATAAAAACTGATATGTTTAAAGTAGGCCAACAGTGCAGTTCCATACAAATATTTATCTGCCCTGTGTACATTCCTTTACTCTTTAATTCATTGGGTCAGTACAGTTTTACAGAGGCAGAGCCGTGTATCTGGACAGACAGGTCCTGTCTCTGTGCCCTCCATGCGTGCAGCTCTCCTTCTAAGATGAGGAGTGAATGACAAACAAAGGAGACCATTTCCAACAACTGGAAGCACTACAAGGAAAGAGGCAGGGAAGGGGCACCTGAGTGGCTCAGTCAGTTAAGCATCAGACTTCGGCTCAGGTCATGATCTCACAGTTTGTGAGTTTGAGCCCTGCATTGGCTCTGTGCTGACAGCTCAGAGCCTGGCACCTGCTTCAGAGTCTGTGTCTTCCTTTCTCTCTGCCTATCCCCTGTTTGTGCTCTTTCTCTCTCTCTCTCAAAAAGAAATAAACATCAAAAAAAATTTTTTAAGAGAAAGAAGCAGGGAAGTGTTAGAAGGAAGCCCTGTGCTTCTCTGAGCATGTTACTTGTGACCTGGGGCCTGAGCAACTGAGGAGCAGAGAGGAGGATTTCAGGAGTGGGCGCAGCATGGAGGAGGCCTTGAGGCTAACTGGATGAGTTTGAAGAACAGGAAGGAGGCCATGCAACTGGAGCCCTGTAGGTGGAGAGAGGCACAGGGACTGAGGCTCCCAGAACTTACACCTTAGCCCTTGCTCTATGTCCTTCTGTGTGTCCCATGTACTCAGGCCCTAAGACTTCTATCCACTGAGATCACTGGTGGTTTGTGACTTCTTGGCTGGGGGACTTTGTGACCTTTTCACTCTGTCTTTCCAGTGTCCTGCCACCTGCTAGGTGATGCTTCCTCATCCCTGTATGGAGATATGTGTAAGCTGTGGGTGGGACTGTTTCATTGCCCTGACTCCTACAGTTCATGGAAATGTGAGAAGAACTTGAAGGTGAACCATTGTCTGTCCCAACAATGTGGACTCCAATAGAACATCTAGCACTCTTTAGGAGACCCCCAAATGTCAACATGTGTAGGTGTTTCCTCTTGGGCATGGCCCCCTCTGGTTCTCTGAGCATACAGTGGGGCTACCTGTGTTTGAGGACAAAGCAGGAAGGGAGCTCGGAATGGGCAGCTTCAGACTTGACTTAATCCTTTTTGGGACTTTTCCAGCCTCCCAGCCCTCTGTCAGCTGTGGCTTCTCTGGAGGAGGGTCTTCATTCTCCTGAGATGTCCAGGGTATGGAGGGATGAGGCCACCTTGCAGGGGCTGGAGATGGAGCTGGAGGTCTGGGTGCTCCAGGACCAGCTTCTCAGGTGACTTTTCTGTCCCCTCCGCCTCCTGGCCCATGGGTCTAGCGTTGTATTTATCAGGCCTTTAATATCTGCTTGAAGCGTGGTCTCTACAGGGAAAAAATAGTAATTAAAACCAGCTCATTCGCAAGGTAGCTGACTCATGGACTGCTGAGGAAGAAGCCAGATACAGACTCAATCCAGCCTGCAGCCTTGCCTTGAGGAAGCAGCTCCCACCAAAGACCTAGTGAGCCTGAAAATGGAAACTTTTCAAGAAAAGCTAGAAATTTTATGTGAAGTTCCTCAGTTTTACTCTCAATATTTTTTATGTGAAGTTCCCCAGTTTTTCTCTCAAACACTAGGTGAGTTCCCCCAAGAATAAAAGAAAGTTAAAAAAAAATCACTGTCCAGTGCCCTGAGGGTGACTAGTCCACAGCCTTGCCTACATTCTTCCTCTCTTGGTTCTTCCACAATAATGTTGGAAGATTTTTTTTTTTACCTCATCAGTACCCAGGATTCCATCTCACTGCTTCAAAGACTGAAGAGGTGGACACAGAATAAAATAAGCATCAGGCAAAAGTTTATTAGAGTATAAGATCATAAAGGAAGAATAGTTTGAAAAGTCTCTTTACAGAGAGGGGACATTCGAAAATGAATGCCCATGACTATAGGCAAGGAACTTTATTTTATAGGGTTTTGGTTGGCCCCTTCCCTTCCCCGCCTTGTTTCTTCTCAGGTCCTACCCTTATTTTTGTGTAGGTAACTCTAAATGCCTGGTCATGCCTTTTTGATTCCCTCCTTTCCATTGGATAAGGGGTGGTCTATGGCCATACAGTTCCTTGTGGGTCATAAGTTTTATGGTCTAACTATTTTTAGTCAGGTTTTTGTCAATTTCCTAAGGGACACCTGAGGAGGAGTAGGTGGTGTCTGTTACATTTCTTAAGAGGAACTTTATGCCTGAGGGAGTTTGCTAATGGTTGGATGCTCCCAGCATTGTTTTAAAATATGTTTTCCCCACTCAGGGACCTCAGGTCCTAACCTTTCCCTCTCTGCCTATTTTATCCTATATTTCCCTATCATAATGCCCTCTCCCCTTGCTGGATATGCTCACACCACTGAAATTGATGAGCAGATCGTCATTTGTTAAGGGCCAATTAGGGGTCTAGTTCTGTAGTAGTAGCAGTTTTGGTTTTACCTAGAAACATACCACAACACTGTGAGCAGTGCATTTTTGTGTATGACTCTAAAAGTTGTGAGAATATCACATCCTATTAGGTGAGAGACCAGAAGGAATTTAAAACTAATAAAAATGCTCTTCTTTACTGGTTAATATTTATGTTATGTTCTAGGAATGAACAGACACTAATTGGCAGGCATTTGCGTCTCTAAATCCTGATTCCAAGTGGGAAGAGCAGGAAGGAGTTGTCAGCCCTGAACTTGCTCCGCTAATGCAAGGGGTATGGAGGGTAAAGGAGGCCCCAGCTGCCCCTGAGCATGAGTTGCTGAGATGTGAATGGATGTTCTTTTTTTCTTATTTGTTTAGTTATTTATTTTGAGAGAGAGAGCATGCCAGCATGGGGAAAGGCAGAGAGAGAGAGAGAGAGAGAGAGAGAGAGAGAGAGAGAGAATCCCAAGCAGGCTCCATGCTGTTAGTGCAGAGCCCATCCCGAGCCTCTATCCCACCAACCGTGAGATCATGACCTGAGCCGAAATCCAGAGTCAGATGCTTAACCAACTGAGCCACCCAGCCACCCCTGAATGGATGCTCTTTTAAAAAGAACGACCAAGAGGGACTACACGCCCTAGATTAGTAAAACTCTGAGAAGTCATGCATAGAGGGAGCCCCCTTTAATTCTTTAACACACTATCCTGCAAGTTAATTTGACCACAGAACCTCATTTAGCTTCTTTCCAATTTTTCTGTTATTCCAAACACGGCTGCTGCAAATACTTGTTTGGGCCTTTCTGGAAGAAAAGCATTAAATGCTTCTCATTTTCCTGTTAACCAGCACCATTGTTCCAGCCTTTTCTCCCTTTCTGCCAGCCACATGGAGCTCTGCTTTGATTACAGTGCTAACTAATGAAATTTCAGTCTGGACTGAAAATGCAAGTCTATGTATGTAATTAACCAAAGGCGTCTCAGAAGGAGATGAAGGCATGGCCCCTCCCCTGCGGGTCCAGAAGAGAAATCTCTGTGTTCAACTAGTTCCACGCTTCTCCAGTGATGAGAACATCTCAGGAAGAGCGGTCTCGTTTTTATGTGCATAGGGAGGCTGGTGTGAAATATTCATAGCTTTCCAACTTACGCTGTCCTTAAAAGTATCGTTTGAACAAACAGGTCTTGTAAAAATTCCCAAGACTGTGGAAATCGTTGCCATGTCCTGTGAAGATAACCTTCAAAGAGGGCTGGGAGTCTGGGTTAGTGTTCTCATTTGACCACTGCTGTCTGGCAGGAATGTTGCAAATGGCACCTTCAAATTTCCACACTCCCAAGATTCTCTCTCTTATCAGGATGGCAAACACATGATGAAAATTTTGAATAGGCAGAGTAAAACTACACAAAGACAAATAAAAATAAAATAGCTGATGACAAGGAGGTATTTTTTTTTCTCCTAGAAGATCAGGGAAAGTTATAAGTCTTAATTCCATGATTTTATATATATATATATATATATATATATATATATATGTATATGTATATGTATATATATACACACACACAACACACACACACACACACATATAGTTATACATATATATGGCATATATATAGTATATAGTTATATATATATATATATATATATATATATATATATATAGTTTTTTAACAAAGAAAGCAGAAACTTTCTTTTTAAATTTTTTTTTAATGTTTCTTGAGAGAGAGAGAGAGACAGAGAAAGAGCACAAGTGGGGGAGGAGCAGAGAGAGAGGGAGATGCAGAATTGGAAGCAGTCTCCAGGCTCTGAGCTGTTTGCACAGAGCCCGACACAGGGTTCAAACTCACAGACCGTGGGCTCATGACCTGAGATGAAGTCCGATGCTTAATCCACTGAGCCACCTGGGCGCCCCTAGTTTATATTGTTAAAAAACAAAGTCTACTGAGTGCATATGAAGATCTAATTGGTGTTATTACATGATTCTTGAATCAGGCCGCACCCCTTCTGGCAAGTAGAGGGAGCCCTGAGGAGTTGTGCAAAACTTGGGAAGTTTTCCAAAGGAAGGAGGGTGAGGCAAAGAGTCAATAGGAAAAGAAGAGAAAGGACTGTTCCAGGTGTGGTCACTTTCTCCTTCTTAGGGGGAACAGCAGGGGGTCCTCTCCTGCAGATGACCTCATCTTCCTTTGGGGGATGGAGAGGGCCCCGTGACAGATGAGCTCCTTGGTACTGACCAGAAAATTGCTGACTGACTGGGTAAAACTACATTTCTTCAACTGCAGTTAGGTTAGATAGTAAGCCCTGGTTTACTGACTTGGGGCTTTAACCTAAGTAATGCCATTTGGGGCTTGTGGTTTTCTTTTTTAACAACATAAGCTGCAACAAAAGTCCTATCTTGTGGAATTAGACAACTTTGTCCTTAATTGTTTTGTATTCACATACACATGTGCACACACATATGGAAACAAGAAAACAAAAACTAGGGGCACCTGAGTGGCTCAGTCAGTTGAGCGACCAACTTTGGCTCAGGTCATGATCTCAGGGTTCATGAGTTCAAGCCCGGCGTCAGGCTCTGTGCTGACAGCTCAGAGCCTGGAGTTTCGGATTCTGTGTCTCCCTCTCTCTCTGCTCCTCCCCCCTCACACTCTGTCTCTCTCAAAAATAAATAAAATGTTAAAAAACAAACCACCTAGATTCTCATCAGCTTTGGGGTTTTAAAAGAATACTTTCTATACTGTCCCTTTGATGCTTGTTCCAAAGCACAATTAAAGAATGTTACAGCTCTTTGCTTTCATCAGCATCATGAGTGCACTTCCTGTACCACCTGTCTGTGTTGTAATGTACTTTCATTATACGAAAAGTGGAATTTGAAAACAGTGACCCGTGGTAACTGCCAAGCTTCTTTGATGGTGTAAAATGTCATAACGAAAGGTGTAGGGACTAAAAAAACTCTGTCAGTGTAAAGATGGAGATTTAAATTCTAATGAGTTTGGAGAGATAAACCTAATGGAACGTTCATGGTGCTAGATTAACCTGGTCAAGCCCCAGCTATGGGGCTCACCAGCAGGCCCAGGCGCCCTGGGGGTGATCTCTGGGGGTAGTTTAGGGCAGGAGGAATATTGCCCTGGAGTGTGAGATGTAGATGCTGGGTGGTTGGGGGTGTGCTCCACTGTGGCTGGTTTGCATATGAAAGGCAGATTAGATTCACAGACAAGTTGTTTACTATTTTGGTATTAACTAGCCCTGGGAACAGCAGTCCCTCCAGGATCTACAAGGCCCCAGGATGTCAGAGCATCAGATAGTGCAAAACATAAACAAACATAATTAATACAGAACCTCTTTGAAGCTTCTAAAATCTGACTTCATTAACCCAATCGACACTTTGCGTCCATCTTTTTTGTATACTAACTCTTCACGCATGCATTTATGTCAGCCGGTCCTGCCAGACCCCAGCACTGGGGTGGAGAAGGCAGTGCTTATCCTAGTATGATAGGGAAAGGATGGGATCAAATAGGCGGAGAGGGAAAGGCCTAGGACCTGAGGTCCCTAGGTGGGGGAAACACATATTTTGGAACAATGCTGAGAGTGTCTGACCACAGCAAAACCCCCTCAGGTGTAAGGTTCCTCTTAAGATTGTAACAGACACCACCTACTCCCCCTCAGGTTCCCCTCAGGAATTTGACCAAAGACCTGACTAAAAATACGTAGACCATAAAACAGATGACCCACAAGGAACAGTATGGCCATAGACCACCCCTCATACAACGGAAAGGAGGCAATCAGGAACGGACAACCCAGCACCTAGAGTTATCTAGCCAATAAGGGTAGGAGTTGAGAAGGGACAAGGGGGAAGAGTCTAATAAACTTTTACCTGCTGCTTGTTTTGTGTCCAACTCCTCATTCTTCAAAGCAGCAAGACAATGAACCCCAGGTATTGAGGTTAAAAAATCCTGCAACACTGGGGCAGTTTACACTCTGACGGAGTGTCAGTGGGCAGTGTGCACAGTGCCCTGAGAGACACTCGCACACGGGGTGCAGGGGAACTCGAGCCTTAGGGTACTGGGTCCCACTGGGCAAGCAGAGGCGGCTTCCAGAGTGGGGATGCTTTTGCCAAGTCTTAGAAAATACAATCCTGTCTTTGTATTCTTCGCCTTGGGTGACGGCAACAGTGTGAGGTGGGAAACAGAATGTGTGGGAGGAACCAGAATCAAAATGCAACTTTCTAACTGGTTCCCATCATCACTTGAAGGTGTCCCCCTGACATATTGCAAGTGTCCAGCTCCGTGACTTTGCATAAACCCATGGAAGCAGCACCAGGTGCAGAGATAGCATGGCCAAAATCCCCAGGAGGCCCCATCTTACCTTCTCCTAGGGGCTCACCCTCCGCAAGAGCAGCCCTATCTTAACGTCTGCCAGCTTTCCTAACTTTCAACGTTTTATAAATAGTATCCTACGTCAGAATATTGTTTCCTGCATTTTTCATTCTATGTGTCCGTTGAAGTCCATCTCATTGCAAGTAGCTCTGGTTTCTCACTGTGTGGACATACCACAGTTCATTTTCCCATCCTTCTCTTGATAGACATCAGGGTATTTCCAGAGATGCTGTGGAGGAGGGTGCTGCTGTGAATATTCCAACATGCATCTTATGATGAACATCCCATCCCCATGCCTTTCTGCTGGTCATGCCTACAAGTGCGGTCTCTGGGTCCTGGGGTACACATGTGTTTGACTTTGGCAGATGGTGACGAACAAGTTTTCCAGAGTGGTTTGCGCTGTCTTCACTTCCACCAGGAGTGTACATGCATCCATTTGCTGAGGAATCTCACGTCTATTGTGTGCTGGTGCCTCCCCCAAACCCGGGCTGTAACTTGGGGCAGAAACACCGGGGGCAGAATCACTTCTCCCAGCTGCCGGGCAGAGAGGCAAGGAGAGCACTTGGGAGCCTCATTATGTGCCAACATTCCTTAGCCATTTCAGAGTAGACTATCCATGTTTAAGGAATAGGCTAATTCTCCCTTAGCTGAGCACCAATGTTTTATCCTTATGTATTTCAGTTGGAAACAGGTTTTTATTTTTTGTAGCCACTATCTACTATGGCATGTGGGTTTCACCCATGTGCTAGTTTTCATCATCTGGCACTAAGTGCCGAGAGCAGTGTGTTAAGTAGGAATCTGAGGCTGTGTCTGGGCTCCATGGGGAGCAAGCATGAAAGCTGTTTTTACCACCAGCCAAAGGGGGAAAGGATGGGATGTGTGTCTTGTGTTCACCATCCCTTCTGAGGAGGACGCACCAAGTAAGTCCCAGCTCTCAAGAATTCTAACAACAGTGTTTTAGGAAGAAAAAAAACAGGTAGAGTTAAAAAATCATCATAAAGCAAATTAAAGTGAGTGCTATCATTAAGAAATGAGCTGCCATGGGGTGCCTAGGTGGCTCAGTCGGTTGGGTGTCCGACTTTGGCTCAGGTCATAATCTCATGGTTCATGAGTTCAAGCTCCTCATTGGGCTCTGTGCTGACAGGTCAGAGCCTGGAGCCTGCTTCAGATTCTGTGTCTCCCTCTCTCTCTGCCTGTCCCCTGCTCTCAGTCTGTCTCTCTCTCTCTCAAAAATAAATAAACATTAAAAAAAAATGAGCTGCCAAATCTGGGAGAAGAGAAGACAAAGGTTTTAGACATACTGTGGAGATCAGGAAAGTTTACACAAAGGAGGGCAGCTGAGCTGGGCCTTGAGGGATGTGTTTCCTGGAGGGAGTTGGTTCAAGGGGGCAGTCCAGGGAAGAAACACTAGTAATAAGGGGCAGAATGAGAATGAAAATGTCTCAGCTATGGGGTGCCTGGGTGGCTCAGTCAGTTAAGTGTCTGACTTGGGCTCAGGTCACGATCTCGCAGTCAGTGAGTTCAAGCCCCATGTCGGGCTCTGTGCTGACAGCTCAGAGCTTAGAGCCTTCTTTGGATTCTGTCTCCCTCTCTCTCTGTCCCTCCCCTGCTCATGCTCTGTTTTGTCTCTCAAAAATTAATAAACGTTAAAAGTTTTTTTTAATAATAAAAAAAAAGAAAATGTCTCAGCTTGTCCTGGGAACGTAAGCAATTTGGTGTGTCTGAAACACAGGGAAAGTGGAGAAAGGATGATGTGTACTTAGAGCACAAGTTCTGGATTCAGTCCTCCTCCGTTGCTGACCAGTTCTGTGACCTCAGGCAAGCCACTCTCTGGCCCCATTTTCCTCATTTGTAAAGATAGTAGAGATACAAAGTTCTTAACACAGTTCCTGGCTCACACAGATTTCAGTAACTGTCACATCATAGACACCAATTATTCATCACAACACAGTGGTTTTGTGTCCATGTATAGTTAAATGTAAATATGCATGTGTATATATCAACATATATGACAGCTGGAAAATTTCACTTCAAAATATTTATGTTTATTTTAGTGCTGAACAAAAGTCATTTTTTTCAATCCTTTTTGTCTTATTTTACCTATTATTATTATTATTTTGGAGACAGAGCACAAGCAGGGGAGGGGGGCAGAGGGAGAGAAAGAGAGAATCTTAAGTAGGCTCCATGCTCAACACAGAGCCCAGTGTGGGGCATGATCCCACAACCCTAGGATCCCCCAACCCTGAGCCAAAATCAAGAAGAGTCAGACACTCAACCGACTAAGCTACCCATGTGCCCCTGTATTCTCCCTTTTGTTTTTTTTTCTTTTTATTTCTTTTAAAATTTTTTAATGTCTATTTATCTTTGAGAGAGACAGAGTGCAAGTGAGGGAGGGGCAGAGAGAGAGGGAGACACAACCCGAAGCAGGCTCCAGGCTCGGAGCTGTCAGCATAGAGCCCAATGCAGGGCTCGAATCCATGAACTGTGAGATCATGACCTGAGCTGATGTCAGATGCTTAACCGACTGAGCCACCCAGGTGCCCCTCCCTTTTCTTTTTAATACTTTTTTTTAATGTTTATTTTTTAGAGAGAGAGAGCATGAACCAGAAGGGACAGAGAGAGGGAGACAGAATCTGAAGCAGGCTCCAGGCTCTGAGCTGTCAGCACAGAACCCAACACAGGGCTCGAACTCACGAACTGCGAGATCATGACCTGAGGTGAAGTTGGACACTTAACTGACTGAGCACCCATGTGCCCCTATATTTACCCTTTTAAACCCTGTAGGAACATAGGAAATTTCACTTTATATTTCTTAAGAATGTAGAAATTTCTAACTTTGTCATATTTTTAGATTATTTGAAAAATGTATTTGAAAAGGTTTTCTAAGGGTAAATCCATCTTTATAATGTATCACGGTAACTGAATTGGTTTAAGAATTAACTTTGCAGGGTGCCTGGTGGCTCAGTCAGTTAAGCATCTGACTTTGGCTCAGGTCATGATCTCACGGTTCATGGGTTCAAGCCCTGCATCAGGCTCTCTGCTGACAGCTCGAAGCCTGGAGCCTGCTTCGGATTCTGTGTCTCCCTCTCTCTCTGCTCCTCCCTTGCTCATGCTCTGTCTCTCTCTCAAAAATAAATAAACTTAAAAAAAATCAACTTCGCTAATGAAAAGGGTGTTCCCATTTCAAAGTCTTAAGGTGAGGTAGAATCAGTGTATCCTATATGTATATACCTATTTACTTGACATTCTTTGCATTTTTCTTTCAAAATATTCAAGATTCAGGCTGTGAGTTTTTTAAAATCCCAAACATTTCCCAAGAAATAAAAAGTGGTGGGAAATCTATAACTAATTATTAATAGTTTTTGTCATTACTTATTGCTCTCTTGGCGAAAATGTTCTAAAATAAATTGTTTGATTACATGGTTACATTTTAAAAGGATCGTTTTCTCTTTAAGAAAAAAATATCAGCCAAGGCCCACCTATGTGAAACCCAAATCACAAGAAAGCAGAAGCCATCCACATCTGGAATGTGGTCAGGGGGCTGTAGAGGGGGACACAGTTCTATATGCTGTGGCATCTCTTCTAGGCCATTAGATGTTGACTTGGCTTATGGTCTCAGAAAGTTAGTTAGTTAGTTAGTTAGTTATTATGGTCTCAGAGAGTTATTTATTTATTTATTTATTTATTTATTATTTTTTGTCTGAGACCTTATAAGCTGATGGGAATTGAAGATACTGGCTTTTTAAACTCCCACACAAGCCATGGTCTGCAGGTTGGACTTGGGTTCCTTCCTGGCTTCTCTGCGTGGGTCAGTTGTGTAGTAACTTTCTCATGAAGCTGTTGTCCTTGCTCCTGCTTGGCCAGCAGGCTGGTTCTGCAGAAGCTATTACATCTCTCTTCCCCAGGGTAGGTGACCAGCGGAGGCAGAGTCATGGATATACCAGAACTACTGCTGAGATGTGGTACACCTTAAATTTACACAAGGTTAGATGTTGGAGGTATTTCAATTTTAAGAAATACAGCTGAGACTTAGGTGTTTCTGTATTTTCTTTTAATGTTTATATTGGGAGGTGGGGGCAGAAAGAGAGGGAGACAGAGAATCCGAAGCAGGCTGTGCTATGACAGTGCTGAGCCCGATGCGGGGCTTGAACCCATGATTGGTGAGATCATGAACTGAGCTGAAGTAGAATGCTTAACGGACTGAGCCACCCCGGTGCCCCTATTTCTGTATTTTCAAAGTCAGAATAACAGGTTACAAGCCATGATTGTAAGGACAGGCTACCCTAACCCATCTCAATCCCATCCCTGCCTAGGAACAACTTACTAAGCCCCTGAAGGAGAACCAGGTCAGGAGGGGTAGCATGTGGGGCTGTGTCACTGGCTTGGCAGGGAAGCTGGAGTGATCGTGATGGGCTGGCTGGATCCCTAAGCCTGGCAGGAACCCTCTGCCTCTCACAGGAGCAGACACTCCAGTCCCTACTGCCTCCGGAGCAAGGAAGAGCCTAAAAGGCCAGGAAAGGGTGCCAGCTGCAGGGGCTCCTGTGGCAAATAGATTCAGATGCTTGGGAAGGATGGGGGTAGTCCTGCTGTCACCAGCCCAGAGAGTCCCGCTAATGCTGAACTCCCAGCAACGTCACATTTGGGAGGGAGACCGTGATGGAGAAGGTAGAGTTCATTGGTCTTAAACTTTCTGTGTTCATGGCACTCTTGTGAATATTAAACATTATGGCAGAACATTGAAGCTAAGTCAGTAATTATCACAATGTGATGGTTATTGTTTCTTTTTTTCAAACACCTTTATTCTGATATAATTCATATATCACACTAGTTACTCATTTAAAGTGTACAATTCAGTAGTTTCTAGTGTATCCACCAATATGTGTAACCATTACCACAATTTTAGAACATTTTCATTACCTCAAAAAGAAACCCCATATCCTAAGCATCATCCCCCTATGTCCTTATTCCCACCTCCACCCCCAGCCCCAAACAACCACTAATCTACTTTCTGTCTATTGATTTTACTGTGCTGGACATTTCATATGAATGGAATCCTATACTGTGTGGCCTTTTGTGTCTGACTTCTTTCACTCAGCATAATGTTCTCAGGATTTGTCAGGTTGTAGCATCATTACTGGAGTTTCTAGGGTCTTGTCAGTGTCATTCAGTGTCCTGAGTGTCCACCAGTATGAGAGTTACCTAGTCCTACATCAATAGGGCCTGTGTTTTAGGAGCCCTCCACTGTCAACAGCAGGGTGGCCACAGGACAACAGAGGGGTCACTCAGAATAAGCAGGACTGGGATTGGCTGAGCCGAGTTATTGAGTTTGGCAGATTTGACAGATTAATGAGAATGTCTGCAAAACTGATGTAATGCTAAAAGTATTCAAAAGTAGTGGTGAATTTTTGCAAACCTATTCTCCAATTAAAGTAATAAAATGAAAACACTAACAACTAACAATATTTGCACTTTGCACTTTTACCCCAAGAGTGCGAAGCTCAGAGAACTTCTGTGACTTGTCCTGGGTCATTCTTTAGCAGACAGGACCCTGAATGGATCTGACTCTGTCCCTCATGCTTTGCTTTTCTCTGTGGCTCAGCAGGCTCGTCACCCTCAAGGACGGTCTGCCCAGTGAGCGTCCCCAGGGTCCGTGGGCTGCCCCCAAGGTTCAGCCTTCCCCACTGCGTTCCTTTTAGGAGTGTCTGAAGGTCACATATCTGTCTCGTTTGTGCTTCTTAAAAGAATCCAGGGGCATCCTTCTCTGTTGTCTAAGCCCTTTGTACTCCCAGACAGGCTGATGGACCATAAATAAGGGGTGGGGGGGGGCAGGCTGGCTGTTAAATGCTCCAAAGAGATTCATGAAAAATTACTGCAGCTTCATTTGCAAAGCTCTGCTGTGTTGTTCCCAGTGACCCGAACACTGTGGGGGCACTCCTGAAATAAATCTGTCAGCCTTCTGCACACCCAAGATGTTGAGGTCAGAGAACTGATCGGGAGGTTTCCAGAATTTTTCTTACAATTAATCACAAACTCAGTGAAACAACTGATGGAAAAGATTTATTTTGATGTCTATTCCCCGGGGTCACTGAAGGGTTATTTGATGTGATAATCTCTGCTTCCCAGCCAAGCCAGGCCTCTCCCTTCCTTCCCCCACCCCAACCCCGAGGAAGCAGTCTTGCCATTTACATGAGCTCCTTCAGTCTTCGTACCAAGGTAGAGGCATGATCATGTGAAATAATTCCTTGCATGTTTTTGAGATGTGAGAAACCAGACTATATCAGAACTCTGGACACTTTGTCCAGTTGATCAAAGTGGAAGGACACATCAGAGCCAAAGGCCATGCTCCCAGATCCCAAGGTTGTGAATCCCCAGTGGTGCCTGTTAGCCAGTGGTCATGACATGATGTGAACTTGCCAGACTGTAATTTGACTCTCGTGTATTAATATAGTTACATGGGTAGAAGAAAAGGAAAACAAGCATTTGATTCATTTCTTATAGTTTCTTTTTATGAGTTGATTAGACTCTAAACCAGATGCGACTTTCTGGAGGACCATTTGGCCCACTTTCTTTTGGGCAACATGTCTCCCTGTTATGTGCATTTCTGGTGCCCAGCACCTACTCAGCCATGAGGCAGGCCTGTGAACCAAGCTGCTCCAACTGGAGTTCTTCTCCAGAACTTGGGATCTTTAGAAAAGTCACCAATAAGTGAGGTAAATGAGGGACCTTATCCCAGCTGTGCATCCAAAGAAGATGGCACATGTTTTAGGCCACTTAGATGTCCTTAGCTGCCGCCTTGTAAGATTCCTTCTATGGTTCATAGTCTGTTCATGTTTTTGCAAACCTGGCTGTTCCATTCTGTTTTGTTTTTCACATTGCCAATTTTATCAATTGATGTTTGCATAGAAAATCATCTATTTTTTCTAGATTTTCAAATTTGTTGGTGCAAAGTTATTCCTAGCATTTTCTTGTCCTTTTTAATCCTCTCTGCATTTGTATTTATGTTCCCTTTCTCATTCCTAAAGCTATTAGGGATATTAAGTCTTTGCTCATCTCCTGAAAACATATCTAGGAGCTCTAGACCCATAACCTAGAAGGTTAGCAAACTTGGTGGACATTGTGTGTATTGTGATTGCTTTGTACTCCAGGCCTGGCTGGCCAGAGCCTTTGTTCTTATCTTTTATTTTGAGACTTTTCTAGCTTTCTGAGATTCTTGGTTTGCCGTTAAAAGGACTCTGCACCCCATGTTTGTGCAACCATCCTTTTACATTTTCCTGAGTTTTTATTGTTTTAATTTCGATTCTTAGTCAAATATATTTTATTCTTATGTTTTGAGACAATTATAGATGAATAGCTTACTATGCCAGCACTATTATTAAGCAAACTGTCTTTTTCCTACTGAATTGAAATGCCATGTTTTTCATTTACTAATTTCCTATAGATTATCAGTCTGATTTCTGAAATTTTTCTATCCCATTGAACTCTTTATTTATTTTTAAGCCATGACTTTAGTGTTTTGATTACAACATTAATATCTGTTAAGACATCCACTGCTCTCCCATTATCTCTTTTGGTTTTCAAAAATTTTTTGGATAATTCTTACATGTTTGTTATTTTATAAATCTTTAAAATGATTTTGTCTGGGTGCCTGGGTTAAGCATCTGACTCTTGACTTTGCCTCAGGTCATGATCTCATGGCTGTGAGATGGAGCCCCACTCTGAGCTCCATGCTGAGTGTGGATTTTATAAAGATTTATAAAGATTTTATAAATCTTTAAAATGATTTTGTCTGGGTGCCTTGGTTAAGAGTCTGACTCTTGACTTTGCCTCAGGTCATGATCTCATGGCTGTGAGATGGAGCCCCACTCTGAGCTCCATGCTGAGTGTGGAGGCTGATTGGGATTTTCTCTCCCTCTCTCTCTGCCTCTTCCCCACTCATGCTTGCTCTCTCTCTCTCTCCCTCTCTTTCTCTCAAAATAAATGAATAAACATCAAAAAATTATTTTGTCCAGTTCTATCCACTCCATTGGGATTCTGATTGGAATGCCAGCACAAGTGTGCATTCCTTGGGAAGGATCGGCAGTTTGTAGGATATTACATCTTTCCATTTAGGAATAGGCTGTGCACCTTCATTGATTCAGGCAGTAGGTGTCAGTCAGGACACATAGTGAAGAAGCCAACTCAAGCTAGTTTTCACCTAGAAGGGACCCAAAGAGTTCACAGAGTCTCCAGGACAGCCAGAAACCAAGTTTGGAGGCTATAAGGCCAGGAAAGGAAAGATGCTTCAAATTATACTCAGGAACTGCTTTGAGGAAGACCCCATCGTCACGGGGCCAGTAGTGTGACCCTGCTGACCCTAGGCTTTGGATACTGTCTCCAGAACCTCACTTCCTGCCTCCTCTGGAAACTGGCTGTGTCTGCTGCCCCCTATTTCAGAATGGAGTCCGTGTAGTACATACCTGTGTCCCAAGCTCCCACCTAAGTCCTGTGCAGGAGTGTCTCGTAGTGGAGCCCTCCTTTAAGGGCTCCCTCCCAATTAGGTAGGCCTGGAAAGCATTTCTGGAGAAGGTAGACCGACTCATAAGGTGAGTATTCCCCAAAGTGAGGAGGAAGGCTTAATGGCATTGGGCGGCCAGGTAGAATGACCCATATCTGTTATACCTGAGTTATTGCTACATAATAAGATTTTATATATAGCTTACCATTGGTCATTTTATTTTCATATTTAACTTATTTTATGTTATTGTATTTTTAGGTATTTTGTATTTGTTACCATTAACTGAGTACAATACATTTGTCATTTTTATTTTTTAATTTTTTTAAAGTTTTCTTTATTTTTTTTAGTAATCTCTTCACCCAGCATGGGGCTCAAACTCATGGCTCCAAGATCAAGAGTCGCATGCTCCTCTGACTGAGCCAGCCAGTCCCCCTGCCATTTTTATTTTTATTTGGTTATTACTAGTATCATATTTTTAATAATCAGTATAACAAATAATCTTAATTCCAGTTTTTTTTAGTATATTCTCTTAGGTTATTTTAGATAATCAATCATATAATTTGGAAAGAAAGACAATTCTGTCTTTTCCAATATTTACACAACTTACAATATTTTCTTATTGCATTAGCTAAAACGTAGGAATTATCTTTCCATTAAAGGTCACAAGCAACTCAGCTTGAAATACCATTTTGGACTTCCCAGTATCTTTTATGGTTATTGGACTTTGGGTTTACTGCATCTTTTGGATTCAGTACAGTAGTTTATATTTTGCTATGAAATTATCCAGGTTCTCTAGATTTTTGGATTTATGGCCTTAGACCTGCCTCCATTCTCTAAATCTCCAACATTCTATATTTAAAGCTCCTTTCTCATTTCTAATCATGTTTGCTTTGGCTTTTGTTTTGTTTTCTTTTGTTTAGTCCTACCTGGGGTTTGTCTATTCAAGAATTATCTTTAGGCTTTATTATCCTAATATCTTTATTCCTATCCTCTATTCCATTACTCTCGCTTTTTATGTTAAATTCTTTTTTGCTATTTTCTGTAAACTTGGTTTTGTTCTTTTCCTGATTTAAGTTTTACATTTTATTTTCAAGCAGGCCATTCATTTTTAACCTTTTTCCTTGAGAATATAAAACATATTTAAGAAAGTCTGCAAAACAAAAATATAAAGCTCAGCAGTTTATCATGAGGCAAATATGCATGTGACCTCCACTAAAATCTACAAATAAAGCATCTCCAGAAACCCAAGGCCCTCCTTATGCGCTCCCAATTCACTGCCTCTCTGTTCCCAGTGAGGATAGTCACTAGGATATTACAATTAGGATATTACATTAGATTGGGTAGAAATCTTTAATATAAATGGATAATGCCAAACTGTATTCCAAAGTTGTTGTCCCAGTTCACAACCCCATCAGCAATGTATAAGAGTTCCTGTTGCTTCACATCCTTATCATCATTTGGTATTGTCTATTGTAATTATTTTTCAATTTTAGCCACTCTGGTAAGAGTGTAACCAACATCATATTGTAATTTTGATTTCTATTTTTCAGATTACTGTTGTGGTGGGGCTCCTTATCACATTTCACATTGGGTTGTCTTTTCCTTAATGTTTAAGTGAGGGGTTTTTTGTTTGTTTTGGATATAAGTTTTCTGTACTTGCATGTAATGCAAAATCTTCTATTTTACTCTCATTTGGGTATTATTTTATGAAAAGTTTTTCATTTCAAATACATTTGTCATTTGTTTATGATTAATACATTTTGAATCATGCTTAAGAAGTGTTTTCCTACTCCAAGGACATGAAGGTATTCTTATCATCCTCTCACAGTTTTATTGCTTTGACTTTCATATGTTCATATATAGTCCATGATAAAAATGCCTCCATGAGCAATTATGAACATTCCTGAAATAAATGAATTAATAAAAAGTCTCAGTAAAAAAATAGAAGATCTAAAGAGCCAAATGAAAATTTTAGAACTCAAAAATGAATGAAATAAAAAGCTCCACAGCTGGGCTCAATGTCAGAATGAAGGGGAATGAGAAAAGAATCAGTGAACAGAAAAATGGAACAGTAGGTAGAAAGTACCCAAACTGAACACCAGAGAGAAAATTGACTAGAAACAAAAATGAAGAGAGACTCAGTGGTTTATGGTCTAACATTCATGTCACTGAAGTTACTGAAAGAAAGGATTAAAAAAGCAAGGCTGGGGCACCTGAGTGGCTCAGTTAAGCGTGGTCTCTTGATTTCAAGTCAGGTCATGATCTCACAGTTCATGAGTTTGAGTCCTGCATTAGACTTCACGCTGCCAGCTTGAGTCTCTCCCTCTTTCTCTGACCCTCCCCCACCCATGCTTGCGCTCTCTCTCTCTCCCCCCCCAAAAAAATAAATTAATAAACTTTTTTTAAAAAGTAAGGCTGAAAAATACTTGAAGAAATAATGGCTGACAATGCCCCAAATTTGGCAAAAGGCATTAATCTAAAAATTCAAGAAGCTGAGCAAATCCAAACAGGATGCTCCCAAAGAAATCTGCACCAAGACACACCATAGTCAAACTTAAGAAAACTAAAGACAAAGAAAAATCTTGAAGTAAGCCATTAAAATAATGATAATTTACCCATAGGGGAAAAAAAACAATTAGGAAGAAAAGATTCTCTGTTTTCTAAAACCATTATAATAGTAAGTGTCCTGTTTATAGTTTATAATTCCTTATTTCCTCCTTAGAATTCTTTACTTATATAAATGCTTTATTTCCTGTCTCTATTCTTGCCGTAGGGTATTTACATGGTTGCCATAATTTACTGTTTCATCTTACTCACAGTGTAAGTTTCCTTTGCTATTATGGGAATATTTCTAAACATGTGGAAGTTAAACAGCACACTTCTAAATAATCCATGAATCAAAAAGAAGCCTCAAAGGGAATCCAAATATATTTAGAAAGGAATGAAAATAAAGCATGACATATCAAAATATGTGGGATGCAGCTAAAGTAATACTAGGGAAATTTGTAGCACTAGTTGCTTTCATAAGAAACAAGGAAAGGTCTCAAATCAATAACCTAACTTCCTACCTCAAGATACTAGAGAAGAAAGAAAATCAACCCAGAGCAAGAAGGAAACAAAGAAGATAAGAGCACAAATCAGTAAAATCACAAACAAGAAAATAATTGAGAAAACCAATGAAACAAGGAGCTGATACTTTGACAAGATCAACACAATTGACAAAGCTCCCCTAAGAAAAAAAAGATAAAGGACACAAATTACCATGTCTGGAATGAATTCGGAACATAACTTCAGACTCTGCAGACATCAAAAGATAATAAGGGAATAATATGAACATTTTTACACAAATAAATTTAACAACATAGATTAAATGGATCAACTTCTTAAAGAACACAAAACTACCATAACTCACACAATATTAAACAGTTTCAATTACACTATAACTATTAAGGAAATTAAACTTTTAATTTAAAAACTCCCCAAAACAAAATCTCTAGGCCCAGATAGTTTTCACTGGATAAGTCTACCAAATATTTAAAGGAATTAACACCATTTTCACATACTCTTTCCCAGAAAATAGAATAGGAGTGAATACTTCCAAGTTGATTTTATGAATCCAGTATTATGATCTACCACAACCAGAGAGAGAATACAGTAAAAGAACACTAGAGACCAATATCCCTAATTAAGATAGATGCAAAGATCCTTAACAAAATATTAGGAAGTAGAATTCAGCATGTATAAATAAAATTACATATCATCTCCAAGAGGGGTTTATTCCAGGGATGCAAGGCTGGTTCAATATTCCAAAGTCAATCAATGTAATCTATGATATTAATAGATGAAAGAAGAAAATCACATGGCCAGATCAACTGATACAGAAAAAGCACTAACAAAATTGAATATCCTTCCATGATAAATAAATCCTTAGAAAAATGGACTTAAAGGAGAACTTCCTGAACCTGAAAAAGAGCATCTACAAAAACCCTACAGTGAACACGATACTTAATGGGAAAAGACTGAAAACTTTCCCCCTAAGATCAGAAACAAAGCAAGCATGCCTGTCCTCACCACTATCGTTCAATGTAGTATATATAGTGCTAGAAGTTCTAGTTAATGCAACAAGGTAAGAAAAGCAAATTAAAGCATACAAATCAGAAAGGAAGAAATAAAACTAACCTTATTTGTAGATGACATGAGTGTATACATAGAAAATCCCAAGGAATCTCCAGAAATAATCCCTTAGAACTAATCAGTGAGTTCAGCAAGCTCACAGGATACAAGATAAACATACAGAATTCAATTGTATTTCTCTATATTAACAATAAGTGTATGGGCACCGAAAGTGAAAACACAGTCCTATTTATAATCACTCAGAAAGTGCGCAGGGGTAAATCTAACAAAATATGTACAGGACATGTACACTGAAAAACTACATAATGATGATGAAGTAAATCAAAGAATTCTAAGTAAGTGGAGAGACATACTGTCCTCATGAATTGGAAGAATCAGCATAGCAATGTTATAAATTCTCCTCAAATTGATATGCAAACATAATGCAATTCCTATCAAAACCCCAGCAAGTTTTTTTTTGTAGACGTAGACAATTTTATACTAAAATGTATACAGAAAGGCAAAGAAACAATTTTGAAAAAGAACGAAAGGGGAGGCATCAATTTTATTTCAAGACTTATAGCCACAGTAGTCAAGGAAGAGAGATAAGTAGATAAATGGAACACAACAGAGAACCCAGAAACATGCCCAACTGATTTTTGACAAAGGTCAAAAGCAATGGAGAAAAGATAGCCTTTTCAACAGATGGTGTTGGAACAATTAGATATCTATGGGTAAAAATAACAACTTCATCCTAAGTGCCATAGTAAAAAGTAGACAAGGTCTAACCATTCTTCGAAGTGGCTGTGCCAATTTACACACCCACTAGACCTGCCTGAGGGTCCCCAGTGCTCCACATCCTGGCATATTCTTGGGAGTTTCAGTCTTTGTAATTTTAGACAGGAAAGTACTAAAGGAACTTACTTCCCCCAAAATGAGATTGTAAGCCAAGACACAAGAGAAGAGGGGATCTAACAAGGGAAAGAGAATTTGAGGTGATAAAAGAAAAATGTCCCAGCATGTACATGACTAGTGTAGACAGACCACTTATAGATTGACGAGTCCAGATTAAAGCAGGACAGAGAGGCTCCATGGAACTGTCTCTAAGAAGAAAATAAAGCTGACAGAACATCTGATGAGTAGGATTATACTCAGGGTATATTTTCAGTTCTCTTGGGGAGATTGGGGGTGAATTAGAGACAAGCACATAGGACACTAAACAAGCAATAAAACAAAAACAGTTAAGACTTTAGAATAAAAGACAAAGATCATATATAGTACATGGTTTATTTGACTATGTGGTTTGCACATATTTTCTCACGGTCGATAGTTTGTCTTTCATTCTTGTAACGGGTCATTTGTAGCACAAAAGTCAATTTTTGCTCATTATATTTTTAGTGTTACTCCAAGAACTCTTTGCCTAGCCTTAGATCCTAAAGATTTTCTCCAGTGTTTTTTTTCTAAAGATCGTATAAGTGTTTTTTTTTACATTTAAATTAAATTAAAATTAAAATACATTAAAATTAAATTAAACCCCAGCCACAGCACAACAGAGTTGGTCACAGTAAATTGCTGGGATGTGCATTTACTCATGTGGGTGATGATTGGTCTTGGGCATTACCTGAGGCACTAGGTACTTACTGTAGCTTAAATAGATTTTCCCTGATTATAGAATCTTAATTCTTCAGTTGGAAAAAATCATTGTGTGCTCTGTAGCAAGTGCTGGGCTGTGGCTTTGAATTCAGAGCAGGCATACTTTAACAAGTATCTAGCGTGAGACACCATTTCAAATTTATTATGCAGACTTGGCGGTGGGTGCCTTGAGAATCTTGTTTCAGGCCTTTCTGTTCCATTGAAGGAGACTTACCGAGACCTGTCTGCTCCCTGCAAATTATCTCCTCCTTCCTCTTCCAGCGTTAGGTTGTTTTATCCCCACAGAGTGCGATGTGATAAGCTATTTACATGAGTGTAGCTAGTGGACCATTCGATGTGCTGCCTCTTTCCAGGGATCTTTTCATGCCAAACAGGCTGCACCTCATGTTGTTCAGCCAGGGCAGCAGGCAGCAATGGAGAGATTGGGAGAGAGAGCCGTTCCCAGCCAGCACTGTTGTTAAGTTCTGCGTGCATCTGTGAATAAGACAGACCCAGATCCTTCGCTTACACTCTGATGGGCGGAACAGCAGATAAACAGAATGAGTCCATCTCAGGGCATGTGAGAAGGTGGTAAATGCTATGGTCAGGGGAGACACAGGAGAGTGAGGGGGATCCAGGGTGGGGCGGAGGGAGGAAGGGAATAGGGAAAGGCAAAAGTGGGACATCAGGGGGAATAGAGTGGATCTCTGGGGAAAGAGTTTCTACAGTTTAAGTGCCTGACATTAAGCTTTTGATTGTCAAGGTATTCATTTCAAAGACCTCCATCTCAAATAAACACATTGCCCAGAGTTACAAGCCACACAACAAATAAGGAGCCAGGCTGCCCCAGCCATGAAGTTTCCCTCCCCGCTGGGCAACCCAGATAACTGACCTCTTGAGTTATCCTGCTTTTCCCTTCCCATGCCCTAATTCCTGCTCTTAGGGTTTAAACTCACCAATAAAGAACAAACCTGTGAAGCCCTAAACACCCCACCCTGGACCACAGTAAAGGTGGAGCCCCAGGCCCCCTCTACCTTCACCCCCTATCATGACATCACTACATGGCCCTGGGTATGCTGTGTCCCCTCCAGGAACTGCAGCCAATAAGCTTTGTTTTGTCAAAGTTCCCTGACAGTTGTTGCTGAGGAGTGTTTTGCAATCATTTCAAGAACCACGGGGCTGGTCTAGCCACAAGTGTCTGTGGGGAGCTCATCACAGGTAGCGTGGGCCCAGGTGAGTGCCTCCAGGCATTCCTGATCAATAGCATCACTATCAATAGGCTGAGACCACCACAAAACAGTTCCCATTGCAAGAGCAATGAATGACTTCTCAGTCCTTCTTCATTTCATGGCATCTCTAGTTGGAGGAGAACCTGTCTGAGGGGTCTGTTAGGGAACAAAGTCCCCACAGCCTCAGCCCAGCCCTGGCCAGCCAGCAGGAAGGGGCCTTGCCCAAAGCACACATCTGGTGTGTGGGATTGAGGGGCCCAATCCCAGCTGTCCCTGAGTTCTGTGTGTTCTGTAGGTTAGCAGGACAGGCTGCCTCATACAAAGGGGGGACTTGTACTGAACGACCTGGCCCTGACACCTCCTGTGCACCTCCACTGTGGAATGTTGTTATGGGTGATAGTGTTGTTAAGGCTCCCTCAGCTGGACTCCATGCTCAGGGTGGACTTCAACTCTGGAGACTGGAGATATCACTAAAAGCATTAAAAGCAAAAGCAACCTTCCCGGCCCCCGGCCCGTAGGTGAGGTGGCAGAGGCTCTTGGCAGTGGTTGGTGCAGGTATGGCTCTCCTCCTGCTGGCCTCCACCCTCAGTTCTCCTCCTCCAGTCTGTCAGTCATCATTTTAGATCAAATTAAAAGAGCAGAAATTGAAGCATAAAGTAGGTAAAGGATAAATTAACTTGAGGTTTAAAAGATGAAAATTTGGCCCTGGACAATACCCTTGACTTATGGCTGTCCCTTTTTATTTCACTTCTCTGGAAGTCTGTGTTAGTGAGCAGTTGGGTGTGTAGGTGACAGCAGCTAGGCGTGGAGGACTCAGCCAGCAATGGGAACAAGTCAGTGAAGGTGGGTGCCTAGGGCTGTGAGTTGCAGAAGGCAGTGACTTCTCATTTCTGCAGGCTGGCGATGCCCGGTCCACTTCAGGCTGCAGGGGGGTGGGGGGGCAGGCGTGCTCTGAGGGTTTCCCCCTGGGCTCCAAGCTTTCAAAACACTTGAATTGCATTTTTTCCTTCCCTGGTTTTTAATTTTCCAAGACATGTTTATTTACACAGCATTTATTGAAATGCCACACCTTACACATTGTGAATCCTGTGACTGTAACATGTGATGGTTGCCCTCGGGGAGCACACAGGACATAAATAACTACAGCTAGATAAAGTAAGTCTCCAGCAGATCTGGGGGTGGAGTGCGCTGCCCAGAGAAGAAGCAAGCAGCTCCGGAGAGGGAAAACCAGACAAGGCCTCAAGGATGACATGGGAGTTGGGTCTTGACAGATGAGTAGGAGTTTGATAGGCCATGACATTATAGTCAGGAAATTGCTGACCCTGGGAGCAGAACATGCCAAGACACAGAGCTATGATAACATGTCTCCATACATAACTCAATAGGAGTAGCATTCTGTTCATTTCCTTTTGTTTTTAGTGTTTATTTTTAATTTATTTTTGAGAGAGAGAGAGCAGGAGAGAGGCAGAGAGAGAAAGAGTGACAGAATCCCAAGCAGGCTCCGCAATGTCAGCACACAGCCCGATGCAGGGCTCGAACTCACAAACCATGAGATCATAACCTGAGCCAAAATCAAGAGGAGTCGGACACTCAACTGACTGAGCCACCCAGGAGCCCTTCTGTTCATTTACTTTAATCTCTTTCTGTGACTCCTCTGTAACTGTCTGTTACTATCGCTTAGGTTTCTTCAAGCTTATTTTTTTCTTTTTCATTAATTGCTTTGAAAATCGGGATTTGAAGTTATTCCTCCTGGTGTGTGTGTGTGTGTGTGTGTGTGTGTGTGTTTCCATGGCTTTTGTCAAGATAAATCATTTGGCTTTATTACTTAAAACTGAACCAGGGTGCTCTGAACTGAGGCATTTTCACGTGATCTTAATTGTGTAGCTCAAGTGTACCCGCCAGGGCAGAATGCCGTTTTAATTGTGAGATCTGTCTGTGTTCCTCTGTCTAGATTAAGTTTGACAGTGTCGGGGTGTGTGTCTGCTGTGAAATGCAGCACCAGTCATCCGGCTGCAGCAACCTTGGGGAGACGCTGAAGCTGAATCCGCTGCAGGAGGACTGCAACGCCGTGAGGCTGACGTTGAAGGTGATGGCCAAGGGCACTGCTTATTCATGCATTCCATCCCATGCATTTACAGACATTTTAGGAGAGCTTTACTCATGTATCTATTCCTTCCACTTCTTAATTCATCTCTGTAGCTGAAATGCAAGAGGGAATATCTTTCCGGAGAGCATTTTATAGGATTATAGATTTTCACTTTAAAGGTGTTGCTTTCTGGATCTCGTTTTCCATTTTTACCATTTCACTTTCCTGCCTCTGACATATGTGGAGTAGGATATGAATGGTTGAAACAGGTCTTTACAAATGTGGATGTGATGCATTCTACTGCTTTTCTAACATTTTTGCTGGTACACCATCAGGGAACAGATGGGCATTTATTTTGCCTTTTTAAAAGATATTTGGAGAAAGACATTTTACAATTTCCCACAGCAATCTATTCTTGTGTACAGCATCTGATTTTTTTTAAATGACATGGAAAATTGTTTATATTATTCCTTTCTTTTTCTTCCTGCAAGTTTTTTTTCTCCTGAAAACCAAAATTGGCTGCTTAAAAATGCATATGAACAATGAACCCAGTTCTTCTCTTTTCCCTGGGTGAAAATGTGCTAAAACTTTTCTAAAAGGATGCAGCAAGGTCAAAGGAATGCTTTATGGTGATAAAATTGTATTTACAGTATGTAGGGAGCTCTAGAGTATGTCCATAGGGAACACAGTATGTGGGGAACTGGAGACTCGAAGAGTCACCCTGGAATCGGGGGAGAAAGGAGCAAAGTGTTGCCCTCTGGAATTGAGTACCTGGGTGTCATTCCAAATGCTGGCAACAATGACCTGTTGGTCTGGGCGAGCTCCCTATTAGTCCAGGACACTGTGAAAACATGTGGCAAATGGGCAGTGACGTAAGAGAGATAGGAAATGTGCCTAAAGTACAGGGTGGGACTGACTTCCTCTCTCAGAGTGGTTCCAGCAGCCCTCCAGAGTAACAGATCCAGGAGGCTCAGAGGAACCCAGACTGCAGCACTCAAGGGCCTGTCCTCTTATGTGCAAGGTGGTTCTTGCCACCTCACGTTGCATACAACCATGGTTTCTCTCACTATGGGCTTGCACAGGGTCAGTGTCTGAGACCCACCGTGGCCTTTCACAGCCCTCCTGGAATGGGGACATGGGCAGCTAGTGCTCACTCTGAGATCTCATTCTGACAACTCCTAAGTCACCTCCTGACTTTTTCTTTCCGTATTTAAAAAAAAAAAAAACAAAAACGGGCGCCTGGGTGGCTCAGTCGGTTGAGCATCTGACTCTTGATTTCAGCTCAGATCACGATCTCACAGTTCATGGGATGGAGCCCTGCTTCAGGCTGTGTGCTGACCATGCAGGGCCTCCTTGGGATTCTGTCTCCCTCTCTCTCTCTGCCCTTCCCTGGCTGGCACTCTCTGTCTGTCCCTCAAACTAAATAAACATTTTTTTTAACTTAAAAAAATTTTTTTTAATTAAAAGAAATTTTTAAAGGGTATTTCTTGCTGCCTATAACAAGACAATAGGTAATTATAATTAAATTACAGTGCAGTCACTGCCCCCTGGAAGAGTGGACAAATCCCCCAGGGAATCTCGCAGTCTGGAGGCCACATGGGTGTGTGCATGCAGTTAAATAGCTATGTCATGTCCCACTCAGTTGATGGGCTAAAGGTATTTGGTCTGAAGTCCCAAGACCTTGGAGTCCTTTATGACACGTGTACTCAGTGGGACCCTCCCAGGACCTGTCTTCTTGACTCTCTATCCCCTGAGGAGTGGCTGTGGCCTGAAAGATGGTGCTGGAACCACAGTGCTCCCTCTAAGAAGGCCCAGGCTGGGCTGACAAGCCTGCAGTCCCACCCTTTCCCAGTGGCCCCGGCTCTGGTGCCCTGATAAGGAAACCACTTGGGAGGGGATAACTACAATGAAACAAAGTGAAGAGACCTAAACAGTTCAAGTCAGTGCAGGGGAGTCTTCTCAAACGGCTCATCCCCATGGGTGTTCAAATTGCCCAAGACAATGGTGAGAGCTGAAGGCCTGAGAAAGACTACACCAAACTTCTGAATAAATTTGTTTTAAAAAACTTCTCCGGATGTAGGAACTGTCAGAGCTGGTGGCATGAGGCTCAGAGTAAGGAGGATTTATGATTGAAAAAGAGGGAGCAGTGAGCAGCCTGCCCCCCACCTGAGGGCCGGTAATGAGAGCAATGGCCTTGAGTGTATAGAGTGGGGAGCTGAGTTTCATCTGGAATCTGGTAGATGAAAGACACTTGGAAGGGAGGGTCTGTTTACTGCCGTCCTCTAGCTTTGTTATTTTCCCAAATCATTTTGGCTATCCTAGTTCCTCTGCATTTCCGTGTAAATTTTGGAATCAGCTTATCAGTTTCTCCAAAAATCCTGCTGGGGTTTTGATTGGGGTGGCATTCACTCTGTATCTCAGTTTGGAGAGAATCGACATATTCGTGATATAGCTCTCCATTTACTTAGGTCTTTAAACATTTTTTTTTAATGTTTATTTTTTATTTTTTGAGAGACAAAGAGAGACAGAGTGTGAACCAGGGAGAGGCAGAGAGAGAGGGACACACAGAATCCAAAGCAGACTCCAGGTTCTGAGCTGTCAGCACAGATCCCAACATGGGGCTCAAACCCTCAAACCCTGAGCTCATGACCTGAGCTGAAGTCGGACGCTTAACCAACTGAGCCACCCAGGCACCCCAGTTCTTTTTATATTCTACTAGTGTTGTACAGTGTTTGAGGTATCGATCTTAACATATTTTCTTTAGTATTTTTGCTTATGGTATTTCATGTTTGTTAGTGCTATTTTAATGGTACTTAAAAGATTTTTAACCATCTCTTGTTCATTG
This sequence comes from Prionailurus bengalensis, assembly GCF_016509475.1. Lineage (NCBI taxonomy): Eukaryota > Metazoa > Chordata > Mammalia > Carnivora > Felidae > Prionailurus > Prionailurus bengalensis. The sequence goes on from NC_057355.1 coordinate 21,051,686, forward strand.
CTAGTATATAGAAATTTGATTTTTGTTACTGATCTTGTATCCTGTAATCTTGTTAAACTCACTTAATAGTTCTGGTAGCTCCTTTATAGATTCTTTTGGATCTTCTCTGTAGGCAGTCATGTGAAATGCAACGAGAGGCAATTTTACATCTTCCTTTCCAGTCTGAATACCTCTTCCTTCCTTCCTTCCTTCCTTCTTTCTTTCTTTCTTTCTTTCTTTCTTTCTTTCTTTCTTTCTTTCTTTCTTTCTTTCTTTCTTTCACCTCACTGCAGTATTGGATAGACATGGTGAGAGCATACATCCTTGCTTTCCTGATTTTAGGAACTAAATATAGTGTTAGCTCTAAGTTTTTCTATAGATGCCCATTATCAGGTTGTAGAAGTTATCCCTGGTTTTCCTAGTTTCCTGAGAGTTCTTTTTATCATGGATGGACGTTGGATTTATCCGTCTTTTTCTGCATCGACTTAATGTTCATGTACTTTTTCTCATTTGGTCTGCTAACATGGTGAATAACACTGATTGACTTTTAACAGTGAACCAGCCTTGCATCCCCAACATAAACCACACTGGGCCATTTTCCCCTCAGCTCTGCTGAGTCTGTTGATGCCTCAGAGACATCCTTCATGTCTGTGATTGTGCCTTTCCATTTGATTCTTCCATATAGCCTCTGTCTCTATGCTGAATTACCTACATGACCCTGCACACTGCTCACCTTTTCACTAAAGCATCTGTCCCAAGTGAACACATGCTCATGTTTCTCAACATGGAGATTCCCATGTCCTTAGAATTTGGGTTGGTTGGTTGCCGTGTGACCTCAGCTGTCTGATGGATTCCAATTAAGTTGTGAATTTGCAGAGTGTCCAGTGTTTGGTCATTTAAATGGTAGGGGCAATGCTCTTTTTAGCTTTCTGCATCATTATCCATAATTGAATATTGAATATTGCTACAGAGAAAGACCTTAAAGTCAGCCTAATGCTTTCTCCCTTTTGGTCATGTGGTGGTCATTAATTCTGTTTAAAAAATACTTCTAGCTCTCCAACTTCCCTCAATGTGGTAAGATCATACTTCCTAGTCTCCTTGTGGTTGTTCAGTGCCATGTGAGCAAAACTTCTATGTATCACTTCCAAGCCTGAGTATCCAGCGCTCTCTTTCCCTCTGGCATGGTAATAGGCAAGTTATAGATGGGGGCTGCACCATTAGTCTAGGTACTACAATGGGTAGAGCCCCCATAACTCACCCACATTTACTTACATTGGACATTTTAGCATGAGTGAGAACTAAACTTGTTGTTTTAACCCACTGAGATTTGGGGGATACTTGTTACCACAGCATAACCTAGCCCATCCTAGCTGATATAAGGCATCATTTTTTGTTTTTTGTTTTTGTCTTTTGTTTTTTCTTGGTTTTCTTTTTCTTTTCTTTTCTTTTTTGATATAGGTGTCAGTAATACTTTTAAATTATCAAGTCCATTCGCTTCACTGTGATACATCTTGATATTGATCAACCTTTCTCAAATTTCTTATGGTACCATGTACCCTTTGCACAGTGAGTTTTCATCTTGCTTTATTTCAGCAAAGTTTTCTTAAAGTATAAATCTGAATTTTTCTCTGTTGTCTTTGTTTTAGGATAGCTGAATCTCTTGGACTGCTTTTATCCATCCTTCCTATCATCCCCCCCCCCCCCAATTGTTTTCATTCTTCCTTTTCCATCTTGTTTTGCTCAGTTTCTCTTAAGGCTCTCTTCCCACCTTGTTTTATGCAGTGAATATTATCTTTGTGCTCTGCTTTTGATGCGATCTTGAGCTCTGGGCAGGCCACTTCTCAAGTCTTTGCTTCTCTATCACTTTTTCCTTACTTATTCCGTGAGCACTTGTGTCTTTGCTTTTAGCCCTTGGATTACAGCAACCTTCTCTGTTTGCTCCCAGTTGTCACCACAGATGTCTCTAGCTGGTTAATTACAGTGGAATTCTCAATGTGTTTCATATCTTTCTTATATCTTTTCTGATGTGTATGGATACTTCAAAGCACAAAAGCCTATTCCTAACCTGTATCAACCATGTGCTCTATTTAAATAGGCTTTAGCATAATGAAGATTTTATACTTCCTTCTCATAAATATAGGTACTCCTTCCTCTGAGATTCTTCTAGATCTAAGTGCCCCATTCTCTAGTTTTCTTATAATTGCTGGTGCAGTCATTTTTAATGTGATCATTACTCTTAAAGTCATTCAAGCCACGCTGTGTTGGATGACACCCCTGCAGTAAAAGGCTTTGCAGCAGGCACCTGGTGTTTCTTCTCCGCATTAAAACTCTCAGAACACACAAGGGTGGTAGGAAAGAAAGGCACTCTTGTTAACAAGGAACAAATTTCTGTGGGAGCCCCTTCCTGTAGCCTACAGATGTTCTTAACCCTTAGCCAAAGTAAATGCAAAAGGGGGATATTATTTTCATTAGTTTCTCTTGCTCGTATTTTTTTGGCTAGCAATTAGAGCAGGTTCACTGGTCTCTTAATAGTCTGATTTGAGGTTCTAGCTATCTGATTAGTAATACTTCATGCCTAAATTTCCATATTAAATTATGGATTATCCATACTTTGTATCTAATGAATTCAGTTTGTGCTGGGGAAATCTCATGTAATTGGTTTAGGAATCAAAGCGCCTTTGATTTTAGTTGTGTTTGAGTTAGCTGATAGAGACTTAATGAGATTGGTCTAACTACTCACTTACCATTATGCCACCCTCCTTCCCCCTCCCCCGCTACTACCCACCAATACCAGAAAGTTGTACAGGCACAATCTGTCATCAGAGAAAATGAACAGAAACCAGTCTTCTTCCTGGCTAATGAAGAATATATTTGGAATCCAGAAAATGACGCAGACACTGCTTCGCTCACCCCTAAGATTGTTTTCTATGGCTTGGAGGCCTGGAAGCCCTCTGTCCCTTGGTCTCTTTCCTGCCCTTCCTGACCACCCCTACTCCTGGATTCTCTTGTTCTTCAGCAGAGAACCCCCGGGGGCACACAAGCCTCTCGGTTAGGGTATTGATTGCCTCTTAACAGGTAATAATATCTCATGTCCTACCGAAGTTTACTGCTCCACCCTGATAGGAGTGAGGGCAGGGCAAAGGACAGAGGCACAGAGGAGACCTAGAACTCCATTGTGCCATGCAGGGATCCCAGGATTGCAGAACCAGAGTCATGGACCGTCCTGTTGTCCAGCAGCCTATTGTGTGGGTAGAGTGAGGTCAGATGGCTCTGCAGGGGTCCCTGAACAAGTCCAGTGTTGGGCAGCACTCCTCAGAGGGTCTAGTTCTCCAAGACTCAAGTTTCGGCTCCCCGATGACAGGACCTGGCTGTGGACATCACATTATGAATAATCTGTAAAAAGGGCCTGAAATTTAGGATTTCAGAAGCTATTTTTCCAAAGCATTAGACAGTGGTGGGCAATTTTACCTAAAGATGAAGTCTACACAGATCCCCTCTCCTGATAAAATAATATCAAGGCTTTTGTAAGATAAGATGATAAAATAAATGATAAAGGATGTTTTAGTAGTGTAATGTTTGCCTTTGCCAAGCCAAACCCAGCACAAGATTGTGACATATTTCCTGATCAGTATTAACAGAATTTTTAAAAGGTTACAAAATTCAGAATTGTTAACTGGTAGAATATGCTTCATCATATGCTGATATGATATCCATCCCAGCTTTAATTCTTTCCTAGATCCCAGAATGTCATTATGGTTTTATTATAATGATATAATTCTAATTCAGAACAGAGTTAAAAATCTATTTCTTGCTTCATCTATCTGGATTTAATTTATTGAGCCATAGGAAACCAAATTACCCAAAGAAACATTATCAATGGACAAGGAGATAAAAGTTTCCCAAGAAATCAGTTATTGAATTTATGTGCTTTCTTGTCTTATCTTACAGATGGTTTATCTTTGTCTCTAAAAATGTAAAAAAAAATGGGGGGTGGAGAGGGTGACAAGATAATTTAAAAAAAAAAAAACCTAGGGACTTGGAAAATGGACTTATCATTTAGTATCTAATCTTCAGTAAGTTCTTAACCATGCTAAAGAAATAAAAATGATTCTGAGGATAAGTGAATGGTCAACATTTTGTGACAAAAGTCACAGCATGGACTGGCATTGTGCAACACCACACACACACACACACACACACACCCCTGCTAAATGTGATGTTTCCATTTTGGAACTGGGCAGCTACATAGAGTAAGGCAGATGTATCATATCTCTGTATAGCTTTCTTCTCACCTCTGGACTTTTTTAAAGTTTGTTTACTTATTTATTTTGAGAGCAGAGAGAGAGAGAGAGAGAGAACAAGCTGGGGAGGGACAGAGAAAGGAGACAGAATCCCAAGCAGGCTCCATGCCATCAGGGCAGAGCCCATTGTGGGGCTCAAACTCATGAACCATGAAATCTGACCTGAGCCAAGATGAAGAGTCAGACGCTTAACTGACTGAGGCACCCAGGTGCTCCTCTCACCTCTGGATTCTTAAGGGAAACACTAATGAGTCCCTCTGGCCAGGTGGGATCCTCTCAGAGATGAGGTACTATCACACTTAAACTAGCAACCATGGGACCCATGCAAGGGCATGTCTAGAAATAGTGAGTTCTCCTGGCCACTGAACACAACTCATGTCATGATGTCCCTGAGTGGCATGTTCTGTCCCCTCCAACACCACTGGAAGCCTGCCTTGCCACCCTCCGATCTGGTGGCATCACTTTCTGTGCACGGCTGTAATACCGAGTCTGGTGGGACATCTGCAGTTACAGATCCATTTAGCATCAGTGCAATTAAATGCCCTTTGGAATAATCCTATGGATCAGAGGTTCCACCCAAGAGGGCTGTGACTGATCTGTACCTGCTGAGTTAAAACAAGGTCCAGGATACTCAGCATTTGAGGTAGAAGTATTTTGAGTGATATTCACAGAAGTCCCCTCCCAGGCAGGTGGCCTTGCTGGACTGGTTCCCTCCCAGTGTCTCTTGGCACTTGTAGCCCCACTCAGGACTGGTGGATGGGCTTGCAGGTGCACCCATACCTCCTCATGCAGTTAAATGAAGGCCCAGGCATGGAGAATGCAGGCCCCAGAGGGGCTCGCTCACTGCTGGGGAGCAAGACACTTTCAGTGGTGCCAGTCCCTTGCCTTTGTCCCTCCCTTCAGTGGTTTTCCCCCAAAGTCTCCTCTTTCTGGGGAAAGTACATGGCATTTCAGGGAGATGCCTCATGCAGAGCCCTGGAATCTCATGCTCTTAACCTCCCTGCTCCAGAACCCACCTTCTGCACAAGCCCAACATCCCTCTCCAAGGTCACTACACAACCTGATATTTTCCCTGAACCCAGCCACCCCTCAGGGAGGCTTGGCAGGGCACCCCAGTTCTCCAGCCCAGGCATTGTCACCTTGGGCTTGCTTGTCCAGCTTCTACTCCCACCAAGCCTGCTGTCTGGCCTCAGTTGGACTCCACTGTGCAACACCACCCTTCTCCCTGTCCTTGAGACATATTCACCATCTCAAGGACACAGGGACCAGTGCTCAGGCCTCCTGCACTCACTTTTCCTAACTCCTCTCTGGCTGGTTGGCCCATACTCCCTGGATGGTGTGTGCTCTCTCCCTGACTGCACCCTGACCAGCAAGACCCGCAGACCTTGCCATAAACCCTGTGCCTTATGCCTTAAACTCATGGTCACCAGCCTCATCCAGCAGTCTGTGCTGCTCAGCACTTCTCCCGCCTTCCTCCTCTGGCCATCTCATTGCTCAGCTCTGAAATCTCCTCAGTATTAGTCAGGGTTTGCCAAAGTAACAGAACCAGTGAGATGTGTGAAGCAGTACACACACATGCACGCACGCATGCACACGTATACTATACACACAGACACACGTATACACACTATATGTATATTTATATATGTATATATAGACACACATATATAAACACAGAGACAGAGAGATACCTTAAGGAATTGGCTCATGTGATTATGGAGGCTGACAAGTCCAAAACTGCAGGGTGAGCCAGCAGCCTGGAGACCCAGGGAAGGGTCATCACTGCAGTTCAGGTCTGTAGGCCATCAGTCTGTGGAATTTCTTCTTGCTCTGGAGAGGTCAGTCTTTCATTCTCTTTATGCCTTCAACCGATTAGATGAGGCCCACCAACATATTGGAAGGCAGTCTGCTCTACTCTGAGTCCGCTGATGTAAATGTTAGTCTCCTCTAAGAACACCCTCGTAAAAAAATCCAGAATGTTTGATCTCGTATCCAAACACCACTCCAACCAAGTTCACACATAAAATTAACTATCACATCCTCCTCCACCCTGGTCCAAGTACATTTTCTGTCCCCTGCATCACACCATCGTACATCGATGTTAAAATTGCACAACTGATTGCGTCACCACTTGCTTTTAGGGCAAAGCTCTAAATCTTGAGTGTGTCTTACAGAGTCATTATCTCCTCTCTGGCTTCAGTTTTTGTGACATTCTTGCCTCTCCCCTTCCCTGCAGTCACACTGGCTTCCTTTAGCCTCCAGGACACCCCTCAGGGGTCTCTCTGCACCATAGTCTTGGCACACAATGCTCTCTGGTCCAGAACATTCCTTCTCCTCATTTTGGTGAGCTTATTCCTCCCCACCCTTCATCTTTCACCTTCCCCCTCAGACTAGCCCTGGCCATCCTTGTGCTAAATTTTCATAATTCCTTGTACTTTATTTTCCCATGAAGCTATTACAGATTGTAGCTATGCATTTGTGTAATTTCTTTATTAATACCTGCCCCCTCTCCAGACTATAAGCTCAGTGAAGGAAGAATGGTATCTTTGCCTTACTGTGGCTTCCAGAGAAGGACATGGCATGACCAGCACTCTGTAAATGTTTCTGAAATCTATGAGTTTTTCATTCATTCATTCAGGAAGGTTTGTTTAAATATTTTACTTTTTTAATTTTTTTTTTGAGAGGGGGGGGGGAGGGGCAGAAAGAGAGGGAGACAGAGAATCTGAAGCAGGCTTCAGGCTCCAAGCTGTGAGCACAGAGCCCAACATGGGGCTCGAACTCAGGAACAGCGAGATCATGACCTGAGCCAAAGTCAGACACCCAACCAACTGAGCCACCCAGGTGCCCCAAAGTGGTTTTTTTGACGTTTATTTATTTTGGAGGGAGAGGGGAACAGAGGATCCAAAGTGGGCTCTGTGCTGACAGCAGAGAGCCTGATTGATACAGGGCTCAAACCCATGAACCGTGAGATCATGCCCCGAGCTGAACCAATTGCCCTGAGATCATGCCATGGCTTAACCAACTGAGCCACCCAGGCACCCCTCATTCAGGGAGTTTTTTAAGCATCTTTTTTTTCATGCCTGAGTTGGACATCAGATGTGCAGAAATAAATAAAAGGCAGACTCTTCCCACCAGGTCTAATGGGGAAAAAGTCACAAGCACAATAGCAATTTCAGTGCACTATCTTATTTCCACTGTGAGAGGAAATAAAAATATTAAATTATAAAAAGAATTTTCAATCCTCCACTCTGTCCTAAGGGAGGGCCATTATTTTGCTGAGTGGCCTGATGGATAAAGTGTTAGGTATACACAGGAGATGGAGGTGGGTTAGCTATAAGGACAGAATTGGTGGCACCTGGGAAACTGAGGGAGTAGGAAGATAGGAAAAATATTTTGGATTCTGTCACTGAATGATCCCAAGCACACCCAGCTCTAGGTGCAGTGATAATGTGACCACAGGCCCCACCTAACCCTAACTGAAATAACCGAATGTCTATAAAAATAGATGTATTCGTTCTCCAGAAAGACAGAACCAGCAGGGTAGCTACAGTTATAGGTATAGACATAAATACAGATATATGGAGATTTATTATAAGAAATGGAGACCAAGATGTCCCATGGTCTGTCATCTGCCAGCTGAAGTACCAGGAAAGCCCCTGATAAAATTCAGTCCAAGTCCAACGGCCTAAGAATCGGTGGGGAGAGGGGATGGCGATGGTGTAAGCTGTGGGCTGAGTTTGAAAGCTCAAGAAGCAGGTGCACCAGAATCCAAGAGCAGGAGGAGTGGAGAGAGAGAATTCCTCCTTTCTCCCCATATTTGTTCTATGTGGGCCATCAGTGGATTCGATGATGCCCATCCACATAGGTAAGGATTATCTTCTCTACTGAGTCTACTGATTCAAATGCTTCTGTCTTCTGGAGACACCCTCACAGACACTAGAAATAATGTTTTACCAGCTTTCTGGGCATCTCTTAACCCAGTCAAGTGGGCACATGAAACTAACCATCATGATAGGGAAAAGCCTGCATCACAGTGGACATTAAGGGTATCAACCCATCCTTTTTAGAAAGTTCCAGAATTTTTTGCCAGGTATATTGCATGCAAGACCAAAACAAAGACAAATAGGGGGGCACAGCTCACAACTGAGCTTACAAACTCATCTCTGTGTGATCTTCCTGGAGGTCACTGGAAGCCATCTTCCACACTTTAGGAATGTGCCCTAATTTTTTTTTTAATATTTATTTATTTATTTTGAGAGAAAGAGAGAGAGAGCAGGGGAGGGGCAGAGAGAGAGAGGGAGAGAATCCCAAGCAAGCTTTGCACTTTCAGCATGGAGCCAAATGTGGGGCTCAAACTCACGAACCATGAGATCATAACCTAAGCCAAAACCAAGAGTCAGATGCTTAACCAACTGAACACCCAGGAGCCCCAGAATGTGCCCTAATTTTGAAGAGCCAGGACTGGTAGGTGAGGTGGTTGGTGGGGCAGATGTGGAAGCAACAGTGGTGACAAGGGGTATTTTACACCCTCACCATCTCCATAGGCTGCACTCCCATTGTTTGAAATGGACAACAGACATTTTTAAGGTCTGATGCAATGTGCTTTGTAAACACAGCTTCAGGATCCCACCACCACCCAATTCCACCTAGATTACTGCCCTTGAGCCTCCATCATGTAGACGTTCTGGAGTCACCACCAAGGGATGTGCTTGCTGCCTTTGGAGTCCTTTGGCTGTTGTGGTGAAAGCAGGATTACAGGTAGCTTCTTAGGGAGACACCAGGACTGGGGTCCTATGCCACACAGGTGGATACCTCTCCACCCCCCACACTGGGACCCAGAGTCCTTGGCACATTCAGATAAGGAACCACAAAGAGTTATTGGCCCAATTCCTTCCTCTGTCTGCTACAGGATGGCTAAAGATCTGAGGGAAGCATTCTGACGAGGGCGAGCAACACACTGTCTGGGACAGTCACAGCACAAGTAATAATAGACAACCTTTTCACTCGCAAGAGTGTCCCAGTCACTCTGGTGTCCAAACAAAATCAAGGACTACAGGAGGAGCACTATTGCTTTGTCTGGGGGCAAACAGACTGGTGGAAATGCTAAGGATTGATATAAATGAACGGGAGGAGACAGCGTGGGGACCACTGTTGGAGATGAGAGGCTATTTCTAACGCCTTTAGTTATTTCCAGGGCTCTAAATTAATATAGGGATGCTTGGAGGAGGAGGATGTGAAGAGGAAAATAAGCAGTATGGGAAATTTTTCAATATAATTCAATGATGAGGCCATTTGAAGGAATGCACAAAAATGGCAAAAGGGAACATGAATGCACAAAAGTACTTATAATGAAGGAAGGAGCCAGATGCAACTTTTGAGTTCAGGACGTAAGTTCACTGTCTCGATTGTGGTTCTGGCTACACAGGTGTATGTGTTGTGTCGAAACTCATCACATTGTCCATTTAAAAATATGTGCACTTTATCGTATGTCAGTTACACCTTAATGCATCTGTTAAATGTCTTTGTGACAGGTTAAGCGAGTAGGGGAAGATGAAAAGGATTAAAGCAAAGACAGGGAAGGTAGAGACGGGATGATGCAGGAATTCAAAGATGAGTTCAGGGCATTTGACTTGATCCAGAAATCAATAAGCAACTGGTTGCCGAAACTTGGGGAAGAAATGACATAATCCTGGCAGGGCTGAACAAAAATGTTTTTGAGGCACAGTGGAAATGGGCGAGTTGACAGGGGTCACAGGACAGAGTGCATTTGACTTAGGAGCAGAGGGGAGGAGGAGGAAACCGCTCAGCAGAGGAATAATGTATAATAGTTTACATTGGGCCCCAGTAGGGCTTTTCTGGGTGGTCATCCTCTGTGAACTAGTTTGCAGTCTGTTTAGATCTACCACACTGTTGTTTTTTTCTACACATTGTCCCAGCTCCAATGAGGTCTTAAAAGGCAGACTTTATCATTTACATTTCAGAGATGAGAAAATGGCTCCAGAGTATGCAGGGACTGAGCTGTGGTCTCCTAACTGGTGGTGGATCCAGATTTCTCTTTCATGGCCAGTCTGGTGCTTCCTCCCCCACCACCACCATGATCTGCTCAGGACGAGGTGGACACAGAGCAGCAACAGGCACAGGGTCATTTCTGTTCAAACAGAGATGCCCTAGGCAGACCCTGCACTGTTCTTCTGCAGGCACAGGAACTGACCCCTCTGCCTTGCAAACATTAGGAGCAAGTTCAACATATTGGAACATCTGAGAATAATGTAGCGAATACCATCCAGACGGGCCCAATCTTACTAGATTTACAAAATTTGCTTCTAATATTTCTAAAAATAAGACATATGTTATTATATATGATTACAAACCCAGCTGAGTGACCCCACCCCAGCTATGGCTCCCCACTCTCTCTGTCTGAAATTAGAAGGTGCCCAGGGTTAGTTTTGCCATTCCCATACACGTTCCCATACTTCACAAACATTGTAGCCAAAATGTGACATAATCAGTACCATACGCAGTTTTCTGTCTTCACCCACCATCATGATGTTTATCCATGTGGATATATGTAGCTTTAATTCTGTCTTGTCAACTTCTGCATAGGTTTGTAAAACCCTAATATTCTGCAACTCACTTATCCAGTTCATGTCAATGGACATTAATATGTTTTCAGGTTTTCGCTGTCACAACAGTAATAGAATGGAAGTCACGCACTCATCAACGTGCGCTCATGGGCTAGATTTCCTCTAGCATGCATACTGTAAGGGTGCAGTGATGTGCACCTGTGCTTTTAGAGGACATTTCCTATTTCCTTGCAAAGAAATTGCACCTGCCTGCTCTTACGTCCGACGGAGGAGATGTCTTTGCTCGGTCCATGTCCTTGCCAAGAATTTTTGACATTCAGACTTTTTATATGATCATTTCCTATTTGTATTTTTCACCAGTGAACTGCCTGTTTTGTCTGTTTGCCTGTTGGGTTATTTGTCTTCTGTTCCAAATGATACCCTTAGTCATAAAAACCTTGCATGCAGTCTGTGACTTGTCATTTCATTATGTTTTGGATGGCATTTGTCAGAAGTTTCAGTTTGAATGCAGTCAAATTCTTTTCTAAATGATGTGTCCTTTTTGTGTTGCATTTAAGAATTATTTTCCCCTCTGGCACAGAAAAACTCTGATTCTCCCAGGATAAAATATAATACAGTTCAGGGATGCCTGGGTGACTGAGTCGGTTGAGCGTCTGACTTCGGCTCCGGTCATGATCTTGCGGTTCATGAATTTGGGCCCCACATTGGCGTTTGCTTCTCTCACTGCAGAGCCTGCTTTGGATCATCTGTCCCTCTCTCTCTCCATTCCTCCCTGTTTGTACTGAGTCTTTCTCTCAAAACTAAATAAATATTAAAAATTTTTAAAAATGTATAATACAACTGTATTATATATTTTATATATTGTGTCATTGTAAGTACTTATTTGAATATTGAAAGTATCAGTTTAAAATCAGTGAAATTTGGGGGTGCCTGGGTGGCTCAATGGGTTAAGCATCTGACTTCAGCTCAGGTCATGATCTCACGGTTTGTGAGTTCAAGCCCTATGTTGCACTCTGTGCTGACAGCCTAGAGCCTGCTTCAGATTCTGTGTCTCCCTCCCTCTCTACCCCTCCCTTACTTGTGCTCTCTCTGTCTCTCAAAAACAAATAAACATTATAAATAAATAAATAAATAAATAAATAAATAAATAAATAAAATCAATGAAATTTGGGTGCCCTGGTGGCCTAGTTGGCTAAGCATCCAACTCCTGATCTTGGCTCAGGTCATGATCTCATGATTAGGGTGTTCAAGCCCTGCTTTAGGCTCCTGTCAGATGGTGCGAAACCTCCTTGGGATTCTCTCTCTCATCCTCTCTCTCTGCCCCTCCCCCATTCGCACTGTCTCTCCTCTTTCTCTCTCTCTCTCAAAATAAATAAACTTGGGGTGCCTGGGTGGCTCAGTTGGTTAAGCGTGCGACTTTGGCTCAGGTCATGATCTCATGGTTTGTGGGTTTGAGGCCCGTGTCGGGCTCTGTGTTGATGGCTCAGAGCCTGGGGCCTGCTTCGGATTCTGTCTCATTCTCTCTCTGCCCCCCGCCCCCCAACCTTGCTCCCTGTCTCTCTCTGTGTCTCTCAAAAATAAATAAATGCAATAAATAAATAAATAAATAAATAAACAAACAAACTTTAAAAAATAAAATTATTTTCCCCTCTGGAGGTCATATAAATATCCTATTTTTTTTTTCCTGTAAGTTTTGAAACTTGGCTTTTCACATTTATTTAATTCATTAATCCACTGGGGTTTAATGATGCATTTGTTATGAGATATGGATCTAATTTTATTTTTTACATATAATCATCAGTTACTACAGCACCAGCCTGTGCCATTTATTTGTATGGTCATATGTCAAGTTTCTATATTCAAAGACATCTATTTCTGAGGTTTCTTTTCTTTTTCATTGGTGTATGACTTGCCTCTTTGTCAATACCACATTGTATTAAGTGCTCTTTATTAGTCTTACATCTGGTAGAATAAGCCCCCACTTTGTTCTTCAAAATTGTCTGGGCTATTTTTGGTCCTTTGTCTGCCTTCCCTTTCCTCTCACCACCCCCCAATACAAAAAAAAAAAAAAAAGGTTCATAACTGCATTGCATTTTTAGGTTAATTAGGTCAGAATGGTCATTTTTACATATCTCTCCATTTATTTAGCTTTCTGTTATGTTTTTCAATAAAAATTATATAAATTTCAGTATACAGTCTTGATCATCTATTGTTACATATGTTCCTAGATGTCATATAGTTTTGTTGCTGTTGGAAAAGGAGAAAATTTTTAAATTACATTTTCTGATTTTTGGATTAAAAAAATGTAATGCTTATTTATATTTGAGAGAGAGAGAGACATATGCAAGCAGGGGTGGGGCAGAGAGAAACGGAGACAGAATCTGAAACACATCCAGGCTCTGAGCTGTCAGCAAAGAGCCACACTCAAGGCTCCAACTCACCAGCTGCAAGATCATGACCCGAGCCAAAGTCGTTCGCTTAACTGACTGAGCCACCCATGAGCCCCTCTGATTTTTAGATTTTTATATAGAAAAATCCATGTGCTTTTGTTCATTGATCTCACATCCAGTTACTTCTCACTCCATTTGCTCCAGAAGTTTGCCTGTTTGGTATTGTTTGGTATTTTCTATTTAGAAGGTTATATTGTTTGGGAATAACTTTGCTTCTTCCTTCCCAATCTTTACATTTATTACTGATTTTTCTTATTTTTTCTTGTCTTCCTGAACTGGCAAGGACTTCTGGTACATTGTTTTAAAGTTTTAATTTTAATCATGTGGTGCTCATCCTGACATGTGCACTCCTTAATCCCCATCCCTTGTTTCACTCATACCTCCTCTGGTAATTATCAGTTTGGTCTCTAGAATTGAGTCTGTTTCTTGGTTTGCCTCTCTCTCTTTTTTCCCCTTTGCTAATTTGTTTTGTTTCTTAAATTCCACATGTGGGTGAAATCAAATGGTATTTGTCTTTCTCTCACTGACTTATTTCACTTAGCATTATACGCTGTAGCTCCATCCATGTCATTGCAAATGGCACTGTTTCATTTTTTATGGCTGAATAATATTCCATTGTATGTATATACTATGTCTTCTGTATCCATTCATCAGCTGATGGACATGTGGGCTGCTTCCATATTTTGGCTATTGTAAATAATGCTTCTGTAAATGAGGTGTATTTATCCCTTTGAATTAGTGTTTTTGTATTCTTTGGGCAAATATTCAGTGGTGCAATTGCTGGTTTATAGGGTAGTTAGTTCTATTTTTCACTTTTTGAGGAACCTCTATACTGTTTTCCAGAGTGGCTGCACCACATGGCATTCCCACCAACAGTGCAAGAGGGTTCCCCTTTCTCCACACCCTCACCAACACCTGTTGTTTCCTGTGTTGTTGATTTTAGCTATTCTGACAGGTGTAAGATGATATATCATTGTAGTTTTGATTTGCATTTCCCTGATGATGAGTGATGTAGAGCATCTTTTCATGTGTCTGTTGGCCATCTGTGTGTCTTCTTTGGAAAAATGTCTGTTCATGTCTTCTGCCCATTTCTTAATTGGATTATTTGTTTATTGGGTATTGAGTTTTGTAAGTTCTTTATTTATTTTGGATAATAACCCTTTATCAGCTATGTCATTTGCAAAATTTTTGTCCTATCCTATAGGTTGTCTTTTAGTTTTGTTGACTGTTTCCTTCATTGTGCAGAAGCTTTTTATTTTGATGTAGTCCCAGTAGTTTATTTTTGCTTTTGTTTCCCTTGCCTCTGGAAAAATGTCTAGTAAGAAGTTACTATGGCCCATGTCAAATAGGTTGCTGCCTGTGTTCTCCTCTAGGATTTTGATGGTTTTCTGTGTCACATTTAGGTCTTTACTTCATTTTGAATTTATTTTTGTGTATGGTGTAAGCAAGCAGTCCAGTTTCATTCTTTTGAGTGTTGCTGTCCAGTTTTCCCAACACTGTGTGTTGAAGAGACTGTCTCTTTCCAATTGGATATCCTTTCCTGCTTTGTTGAAGATTAATTGACCATTTAATTATGGGTTTATTTCTGGGTTTTCTATTTTATTCTCTTTATCTATGTGTCTGTTTTTGTGCCAGTACCATACTGTTTTGATTACTACAGCTTTGTAATATAACTTGAAGAAGTCTGAAATTGTGATGCCTCCATCTTTGCTTTTTAAAGATTGCTTTAGCTATTTGCAGTCTTATGCTTCCATACAAATTTTATAATTTTGTTCTAGTTCTGTGAAAAATGCTATTGGTATTTTGATAAGGATTCCATTAAATGTATAGATTGCTTTGGGTAGTATAGACATTTTAACAATATTTGTTCTTTCAGTCCATGAGCATGGTATGTCTTTCCATTTCTTTATGTCGTCTTTAATTTCTTTCATCAGTGTTTTATAGTTTTCAGAGTACACACCTCTTTGATTAGGTTTATTCCTAGGTATCTTATTATTTTTGGTGCAATGGCAAATGGGATTGTTTTCTTAATTTCTTTTTCTGATGCTTCATTATTGGTGTATAGAAATGCAATAGATTTCTGTACAGTGATTTTGTATCCTGTGACTTTACTGAATTTATTTATCAGTTCTAGCAGTTTTTTCGTGGAATCTGTCAGGTTTTCTATTTATAATATCATGTAATCTGCAAATAGTGAAAATTTAACTTCTTCCTTACCAATTTGGATGCCTATTCTTTCTTTTTGTTGTCTGCTTGTTGAGACTAAGACTTCCAGTACTGTGCTGAATAAAAGTGGTAAGAGTGGACATCCTTGCCTTGTTCCTGACCTTAGGGGAAAAGCTCTTAGTTTTTCCCCAGTGAGTATGATGTTAGCTGTGAGTTTTTCATATATGGGCTTAATTATGTTGAAGTATGTTCTCTCTTGACCTGCTTTGTTGAGGGCTTTTTATCATGAATGGATGTTGTACTTTGTCAGATGTTTTTTCTGCATCTGTTGAAATGATTGTGTGGTTCTTAAACTTCCTCTTATTAATGTGATGTATTCTTGCATGTTGTTGAGTGGAGATTGAGGCATCAGGCATCCTTGTCTTCTTCCTGATTTTAAAAGAAATGAACCCAATAATTAAGAATAATATATTCAATAACATTTGTTGAAAATTTCTGGTACTAAATAGTATTTTCCAGGTTAAGTTTATTACCAGTTTGCTAAGAGTTTACCACTATAGAGTTTCAGGGCGCCTGGGTGTTTCAGTTGGTTAAGTATCTGACTCTTTGTTTTGGCTCAGGTCATGATTCTACAGTTCATGAGTTTGAGCTTGGGATTCTCTCTCTCTCCCTCTTTCTTTGCCTCTCTTTCTCTCAGAATAAATTTTAAAAGATTTATTAAAAAAAGAGTTTTAAAAAATTTAGCAAATGCTACATCTCTTGAGATGAGTATGTATGCATGTGTTTTCATATACATACATATACATATACATTTGAATATACAAGCACACACACACATATATATATACTGATCTCAATAAGATACAATGCTCAGACACAGCATTTGCTAAGACTTAAAACTCTAATATGTATTTAATATATTACATAAATAAATGTGAATGTATATCACTCATATATATATAACTTGATTCTGTTGATATAGTTAATTACATTAATGAATTTCTAAAGTGGAACCATTCTTGCATTTCTGGGGTAAAACTCAGTCACACTGTTTTCATATGATTATGAAAATCCACTTTGCTTACATTTTATTAAGGATTTTTCATTATTACTCATGTCATATTCCTCCTTCTTGAGATAATCTTAGTATATTTTATTTTTCTGGAAGAATTGTCCATTTTGATTAGATTTTAAGTTCACTGATATGTGAGTACTGTGCTTATAATTATGTCTCTATTAATTTCTCATCTTTGTAATTTATTCATTCTCTTTCTTTTGTTATTCAGCCTTGCCAGAGACTAACCCATTTTATTAGTTTTTTTTTCCTCAGAGAACAAACTTTAGGTTTATTGATCCTGTCTACTGTTACTTTCTTCAAATTTCCATAATTTCTGCTCCCATCTCCATTGATTCCTTCCTTCTAAATTCCTTTTCCTTTTTTTCCCTTCTTGTACTGTGTGTTTTGTTAATAAATTTCAATCCTTCTTCATTTCTCATATAAGTATGTAAGATTTTAGTGTCCTACCTGCATATTCCAAAATTTGCTGTCTTGTCATTTTTTTCAGTTCCAAGGATTCTCTAATTTTCATTATGATTTATTTTTCAATCCTTGAGTTTCTTAGCAATATATTCTGAATTGTGCAGATATGTGAAGGGTTTTCTTGCTTCTCTTATTAATAGCAAATGTAATTGCTCTGCAGTCAGGTAACTAATGTGCCTATGTTTTGATGTTAGTTTGCTGAACTTCACTTTGTGCCCAAGTTTGTGTCAAGTCTTTGTAAAAGCCCCACATATCATGTCGGGTACAGGTTCTGGTATGTGTGTATTAGATCTGGCATGTTCAGCTCTTCGTCCTTACTAATTGTCTGTTGGATATGTTGACACAGGTGGTGTTAAAACCTCCACAGCAGTGGTGGATTTGTCCACGTCTACTCCCAGCTGCTCTTGATTTCTGTCTTCTCTCTGCTCGTTCCCATCTTGAGAAGCTCCTCTTCTCCCTCCAGAATCATGACCTGATTCTGGGTTCTAATACAAATGTGCTTCTGGCATTTAAGGAGAAGTGTCTCCTCTGGCCAGATAGGAAAAGAGACATGCCTATACCTTTAAAGAAATGCTATAAGATCAGTGAAGTACAGATCGGAAATGTTACTTCTGGTTATAAATAGTTCCAAGTACACAAGAGGCAAAGGTTAATGAGATCATTTCAATTACTTTTGCATATGATTTGTACTTCCCAGGAGTCCCTCCATTCCTTTTAACTTCATCTTGATCTCCCTGGGCCTCTAATCAAACTACATTCTCTCACCCTTAACCTTGAAGTTGAGGGTTAGGGGAAAGGGCGGCAAAGAAGCAGCCATGGGGCAGAGCTTTAGGGACACAGAAAACTTGCAAAACAATGAAAAGTGGACAGACATAAAAATTTTTTTCCCATCAGTCAAACAAAAAGTGCAACAATATAGGAGCTGTTTAGAATACCAAAGTGTAGTATTGGGTGGGCACCCAATAATTTTTGGTGCTATTTTTTCCTGAAGCTTTCATGGATGAGGCATAAAGGTCCTCTGCTGAAATTATGTCTCGGACCTGTGTTTTCAGTTGGATGGAGGCACTCACACGGCCAGCCATGTATAATAATCACAACGAGAGTTGATTGAACCTTGCCGTGTGGCAGGCATTGCTCCAAGCACTTCACATTTATGAGCTAATTTAACCTTCACAACAGCCCTGTGAGGTGTAGATGTCGTTATTCCCATTTTACAGATGAGGACACTGAGGCACAGTGAAATGAAACAACTTCCCAACGTCATGCAGATCATAAAGGTGGAGCCAGGATTCCTGGCCAGGCAGTCAGCTCTGGACACCCAGCTCTCACTGCCATCTGCAGGGGACAAGTAGACCTGCTACCCAGGACCATGGCCATGGGACAGTGAGCACACATGCTCAGAACAAGCTGAGGCCCAGTGGGGAAAAAAAAAACCAATTGCTTTGTAAATTACCAAAAAATTAAATTATGCTCACTCTGCTTTATGGTCAGTGCCTTAAAAAAATCCTTTGAAAATTGATAAACCACAAATTCATGTACTACGTGAGTGATAATACTCTTGGAACAGAATTTTTTGTGACGCATAAGTTCCCTCTCCCAAGCAGGCCAGGTGAAAGGCCTTAGCATGTTGTATATTCTGCCTCTGAACTACTCTGTGAAGAGAAGTTCTTGCTTTACAAAGCAAAGCATTAGGGCTCCCAGTATAAGGTGTCTCTAGTTTTGACAGACTCCTGGTGAAGTCAGTGTATCCCTTCCTTGCCAGCTGAGTAACATGTCAGTGAAGTTACCCTGCAGTTCCATTCTCCTGTCATGTAAGGAATAAACTGTCATTTTGGTACACGGGGAAAAAATGATCCTCCACGAAATCAACAGTGACATGCAAGTGATGAATGACTCATGGGGATCTCCTAGGGAGTGAGGACACATCCCAGATCTCAGGGCCAGTGCCTATACCCAAGTCGTATCTGCAGATGTCTTCATTCAGGAAATCGCAATCTTAACAAGTTCTCATTTGCAGATTTTTCTTGAAGGGTTATGACTGTCTTATTTTTCCATTTAAAAAAATGCCTGAAATAAGGTCTGCTACATTTTCTGAATCCTGAATATTTCCCTATTCATCTAAATGAGTGGCATTTTCTTCCTTTCTTTTCTTTCTTTCTTTCTTTCTTTCTTTCTTTCTTTCTTTCTTTCCTTCTTTTCCTTCCTTCCTTCCTTCCTTCCTTCTGGCTGTCAAGAGATTAAAATACTTTTTTATAGTTTCCGTATTTATTTTGAGAGAGACAGTGAGCATGAGTGTGGGAGAGACAGAGAGAGAGAGAATCCCAAGCAGGCTTCACACTATCAGCATGGAGCCCAACGTGGGGCTTGAATTCAGAAACTGTGAGATCACGACCTGAACTGGTCAGACACTTAACTGACTAAGCCACCCAGGCACCCTGGCTATCAAGAGATTAACTTTAACTATAGAGCTTTCATTTATAAATACTTGTAATCAATTTTTTTTGTACTTGCTAAGAGATTCCAAGACATTTTAAAGCAACTAAAAATTTAATTAGCATTAGAAAGTAATGCAAATGTGGGTCATTATTATAAGTGTTAAATACCTGGAAATGCTTCATAGTGTTCATAGGTGAGTTCACAGCTACCTAAGAGTTGGCCTGTGGAGATATTGGTCTCTCCAAGGATGTCCCCATGGCGATGAGGCAGAGAGGAGGATGGAGAGAGCAGCAGGAC
Source organism: Prionailurus bengalensis (assembly GCF_016509475.1). Classification (NCBI taxonomy): domain Eukaryota; kingdom Metazoa; phylum Chordata; class Mammalia; order Carnivora; family Felidae; genus Prionailurus; species Prionailurus bengalensis. Next base: position 21,071,439 of record NC_057355.1, read on the forward strand.
AGGAGGCAGCATAGATTTTGTTCAGCTGCCTGTAGGCATTCTTTGCAGACTTTAAACTGGGAGGGACAGGAAAAGGTACCCAGGAGGCTCTTGGAGGGAGAGGAACAGGTGCCAAGGAGGCTCTCAGAGGGGGCACTGCAGATGGCGGGAGAGGACCCTGGGGAATTGGGAGGCCCCCAGCAGTCTGAGGACAGGATGAAGGCTCTGCTGAGGGACAGGCAGAGGACAGATTCTGGGGACCTTGCTAGACACCATGGAAGATTTGGACTTGGGGGTGCAGGACAAGTGGAATCAAGGATGACTCTAGGATTTTAGCTCCACCAACAGCACAGATAGCATTTTGGTTAAGCGAGAATAAGGGACGTTGTAGAAAGGCAAGGGGGCCTGTGTTCCTCTTATCCTCTCCACTCCCCCTATTCCTTCTCCCCCCACAGACTCTGTGGTGCCTTGGTAATGGGGTGCCTACTTGTTTCCTCTCTCTTCCCCACTGCCCTGCACCTGTTGAGACCTCACTGCCCTTCCCTGAGGATGTGGCCCTCTGTGTACTTACCGTGATGTAGGACCTTATGTGTCCAGAGCCCCTCATCTTCTGAACTCCCTCTTCAGCTGGACCCCCTCCAGATGGCTCTGCAGCCACTCTCCATGGAATATAACAAGAGAGGCACCAAGTGGATTAATATGGTGCCTACCCAGGTAAATGACTCAATCGGTTACTGTCCTTCATAATCAAAATGAATTCAATAAATAATGATGGAGTAACAATTTACTGCTTTGATCTGATCCCCATAGTCCAGGCCTCATGACTGTGTAGATTTATAGGGCCAACTAATTGATTCCTAAAAGATTTCCTTTTAAGCAGGCTCGAATCTAATTGGTCTTCAATTCCTAAGCAAAAGAGGTACATTAAGAGTACTTTCATGAGTTGAAAACACTCCACTGCTCTTGGTCTCCTTAGAGAATTGTTTTGTGGGAGGAGATGAACCACACTAATTGAAGCCAAATAAAGTTAACCAAAATGTGCCCGGCAGCACTGCATGAGGGGCCTTTTGTACACTTGGTCAGCATTGGTTTCTAGACCTTCACAATCAGGGTTATATTACAAGAGTGGTTCAACACAAGATTCTAAATGGCTTTCCAAGAAGTGCACAATGGAGTGTCTAAAGCTACTATGTTGTTAGTCTTTTTCTGTTCTTTTTTCTTTCTTTTATTTTTTTAAAATTTTTTAAAAAATGTTTTTATTTATTTTTGAAGGAGAGAGAGAGACAGAGCATGAACAGGGGAGGAACAGAGAGAGAGGGAGACACAGAATCCAAAGCAGACTCCAGGCTCCAAGCTGTCAGCACAGAGCCCAATGCTGGGCTCAAACTCACAAACCTGAGATCATGACCTGAGCCGAAGTCGGACACTTAACCGACTGAGCCACCCAGGAACCCCTCCTGGTTCCTTTTACTAATTCCTTTTATTGGAGAATGGTATTTAGAAACCAAAGTCTGAGTGTTGAGAGGGCTTATTGCTACCGAGGTGACATTGTTTCTAGCTCCTCTCATTGGACAGAGATAGGAAATCGAGTGTGTATACTAACCTGTGTGCACCCAACATACCTCCCCTTGCTTTTTGAATACATGGCCCCATCTAATAGCCAAGCCCTGGACCCAGTGTCTTTTTCTTTTTTAAAATTTTCCTCCAGGGGCGCCTGAGTGGCTCAGTCATTTGAGCATCTGACTCTTCATTTCGGCTCAGGTCATGATCTCACGGTTTTGTGAGACTGAGCCCCATGTTGGGCTCTGCACTGTCAGTGCAGAGCCTGCTTGGGATTCTCTCTCTCCCTCTCTCTGCCCCTCCTCCACTCAAAATAAATAAATAAACTTGGGCTACCTGGGTGGCTCAGTTGGTTAAGCATCCGACTTCAGCTCAGGTCATGATCTCACCGTTGGTGAGTTCAAGCCCTGCATCACACTCTGAGCCTGGAGCCTGCTTCAGATTCTGTGTCTCCCTCTCTCTACTCCTCTCCCCTGCTCACACTGTCTCTCTCTCAAAAATAAATAATAAACATTTAAAAAATTAAATAAATAAACTTAAAAAACTTTCACTTGCAAATCACTTTACATGAAAACACCTCATGGGGCATTGTTTCAAGCAATGACTGATTGAGTTGGAGTCCTTGAGACGTTTTGTAAGAACCTAATCACCCCCTCTGAGCTACCCCTCACGCTGCCTCCATAGGCATTGGGTCACGTGACTTACAGAGCTCTTTCATGTGACTTGAGTGTTTGGGTGTCCATCACTGCCTCCAGCAGTGCCTTGTGACTCTCCTTTCTTAAATGACACTGCTTGGGCAGTTTCTCTAACCTCTGGTCACTTTCAGCTTTTGACATTTAGTTTGGTCCCCTTCAAATCTTCACATACAGTTTAGTGCCCCCTTCTCCATGGTCCCTCTCGACTCTCTCTACCCTAGCAGCTGTGGAGCAAGATCGGCTCTGTCCCCTCCCTCTGGGGGCTGGTCTCTCTAGGGTATTGGCAGGTGAAGGGATGAGGGAAGTAGCCTTGTTCTTCCTCTTCTATCAGGGCTGGGCCTGCTCTGCCTGGCCTTGACGAGGCTGATTCCTCAGCTTTTGTGGTCGCCTCTGTGTACATGGTGGGGTTGGTTTCCCATGGCATCAGTGTTACCCTGTCCTCTCCCTTATTCGGAGGGTCATCCATGCTTTCTCTCATCTTGACAGCAGTCCATGACCCTAAATTCATCGCCCCCCCCCCATTGCTCTGTGGCTCTGTGGCTCAGGAGCCATGAGGACACTAAGTTCCAATAGCCAGGATGTGACCCCAGAGTGGCTGTGTCCCTGCCTTGTAAGGAAGAATTTGCCAGCCTCTGGACGATGGCTTAGCACCCTCATGTTACCAGTGGAATTGTTTTCAGAACTGGACATGGTGTCAGGAAGATGGCAAACTTCTACCACCACCAAATAGATTTGACAGACGCTCATTCTTTGAACTTCAGCTCAGCCTGAAGCCCTGTGTCTGAGGAAGGCAACTTTGCTCTGCATTGGCTTTCTTGTCCCAGCTTCACCTTGAGTAGCCAGTGACAAACCATCGGTTATCAGTGCTTATCTTCTCAAAGCATTTGTTGTGAAGTTATTATTGGTGGACAAAACATCTAAAACGGATCATTGCCAATAAAACTTCTCTTGCCTGGAAGGCTGGTTTAAATAATTTGTAATCCATTGGTTTTTCTTTTCCCCGTCAACTATTTTTACATTATCTTGGCATTTATTCAAGAAAATTTACAGCATTAGGATTGACTGAATGTAGTCTCCAGAATGTAGAGAGTTATGACAGTTCCCAAAATTATTCCGAGAGGAATTTTATACAGTAAATTTCAGGGCTTTTCCTCAATATTCCGTTGATTTAAAAAAGAACTTCACTGAATGTTTTTCATTGTAAAAGCAACACCTCACCATTGTGAGAGTTTTAAAAACTAGACAGATAGGTGATTGATAGATGATAGATAATATTACAATGAATACATTGTCTTCTAGACTTTATTCTGCACAACACTCATTTATATATGTAAATATTTTAACACATAGCAGGAGCTGTATTAATAGTATATTAGCAACTTGGCTTTTTTCAATTAATATATCACATAAATAGATAACAGATACGCTAGTTACTGATTATTGGTTATTTCTCTTTACCCCAGCTCCTCTATCCATTATCCGCTCTCTCTCAGCCTTGCGCTGGCCCCTCAAGGATGACCCCCTATGTCCTTCAGACTCCGTTCCTCTGGCATCTGGTTGGGTTTGCCCAGTGAGAAGCACCAGCAAGATATTGGAAGGTGGGAAGAGAAGTCAGGACATTTATTTCCATCCTCCCCTGCTCAGAGAGAAACTGTGGGCTTATACCTGTAGCCCCAGGTCTTGTGCAAGGGCTCCCTCTCTTGGCTACACTTTTGCTGGGTCCAGCTAACATGGCTTCCTTCCTTCGTAGCCTGGGGTACTAACAGCTCCCTATTGTTGCTCATTGCTGGATGATGTGCCTTTCTTCATTGATTTAATCAACCCTGTCCACAGAGATTATTCATTAAATTTTCTCCAGTCAGTCTCAATACTTAGTACTCAAGTATGCCAGCTGTGTACTGCCAGGACCCAGACCGACAGAGATGGATAGATGCCTGCATAGATATGTGTGCAGGTGGACCTCATTCTTATAGTGCTGTAGAGGGTTCCACTGTATGGGCTCCTTACTGACATTTTTATTTACTAGGCAATGCTTAAGATACACAGAATGGTTTAGAAAATGATACAGTTAATTCCCATGTGGCAGTCATATGTATTAGAAAAGAAGGGACTCTCAGTTCAGTAAAAGCACCTCTCCACAATTACAACTTGTGTCCCCCATCCTTTTGTTCATCACAGTTTTTCTGCATGTATTTGTGTCCCTAAATGATGGTTTCAGTTTTTGCATGTTTTGAGATTCCCATACATGGTGTTTAATATATCTGTAGTCACCTTTAACTTATGTGGAATATGGCTTGTGGAAGTCATCTATGTCGGTGCGTAGAGCTCTATTTTGCTACTGTTCAGTGTTCTATTGTGTGGATATACCAATACTTATTTACCTTTCCTCTTGTTGAAGGAAATCTGGACTCTTTCAAAGATGTTTTCATTACAGACAGTATTGCTCTACACACCCTTGAACATGTGTCCCTGGGCTCCTGTGTGAGCATTTCTCTAGGAAATGTTTCTAGGGGTGGCATTGCTGGCAGGCATCTTCCACTTTGCTAGGTATTGCTGAGTCATTCTCCAGAGTGGTTGTGCTAACGTGCACTCCCGCCAGTGCTCTTTCAGGATCCCCATTTCTCTATGTCCTTGCCAAGCCTTCTATTTTTGCCATCACGAAGAGAAACAGAGTATCTCATTAAGTATGTCATGTGCATTTTTCTGACCACAGAGAGGTGAAACATTCACATGCTAAGGGCCATTGTGTTGCCTCATATGTGTTCATATCTTTTGTTGTTTTTATATTGGGTTGTCTTTTCATTTTTAAAAGTTTTTTAAATATCCTGAATACTGATACTTTCTTATTTGTGTGTTTGTAAGTATGCATGTATTCTCATTCTATAGAGATAGGTAGGTAGGTAGGTAGACAGATTTTTTTTAACGTTTTTATGATGTCATTTGTCATAGAGAAGTTTTAACATTTCAATGTAGCTGAATTTATCAATCTTTTCCTTATGGATTGTGCCTTTTATGTCTTGTTTAGCAAATACACTTGATTCTCGCTATTCATAGTGCTGATGTTCTATAAAGTCATTGCAAACACTGAATGAGTGAATACCGAACCTTTGTTCCTAAAGAAAATATGGAGTTCCCATGAGCCTCTGGTCAAGACATTTTGATCAATCCATCAGTTCAGATCCTTGTTTTATGTGTGTTTCTGTTTAAAGACATCTTATTTAATACATATTGTGGATTCACTAACATTGAACTCAAGGCTAACAGCACTATAACTCATGCCTGAATAAAGCTCATCCAGCACTCATATTTTCTCCATAAGGCACATCATCACAACCTTCCCGCACTTTAGGAATACCAGACAGCGCTTTAGCACCTTGCTTGGGGTACATTTTCAATAGCAAAATCACCAAAATGAAGCAGAAACAAAAAATGTGGCACTATTTAGGCCACAAAAAGAATACTTGTTTACAGTGTGAGAACTGAAACAAGAAGATGGAATGTCTCCTTGGTCAACTTCAGCTGAGAAATATGCATGGCAGGCAACTCAAATTTTGTGCATGTCCTCAAATGACCAGAAAAGCCCTGCAGATGATTTTTGGGGCTATAAATAAATTTTAGCAAGTACATGAATTTGTAAATATGGAATTTGCAAATAATGAGAATTGACCGGGGCACCTGGGTGGCTCAGTCAGTTAAGTGTTTGGCTCTTGGTTTTAGCTCAGGTCATGATCTCAAGGTTCATGAGTTCAAGCTCAGAGCCTACTTGGGATTCTTTCTCCCTCTCTCTCTGCCCCTACTCCACTTTCACACTGTCACTCTCTCTCAAAATAAATAAATAAACTTTAAAAAATGAGTATTGACTACACTTTCCTTTCCCAAAGATATAACAATAATCTCTTACTTTTTCTTCTAATAGTTGTAGAGTTCTGTTTTTAAGATTTAGATTTTTTTTAATTCGCATTTGTGAATGGTTGTGAAATTAATGATGATTCTGTATGGATAAACAAATATCCTAGTACCATTTATCGCTCTATCCTTTTTCTACTGATTTGCCATATGTAAATTTTCTATATACACGTAGTTCTTTTTGTTAACTCTTCTGTTCCCTTAGTTTATTTTTCGGCATTTTATCACTCTGCTTTTATAATAGATCTTGATATCTTATGAGGGCATATCCTTTCACCCTGTTTTCTTTAATTTCCATTTAATATCTTTTAATGTAATAATGGATACAACAATAGAGTATTATGTAGATTATAATGCATAATAATAAACACCTGCGACTCACTAGAATGTCACCAATCCTTGGCATCTACCTGTGTGCTTCTCCAGCAAAGGGAACTGCCATCTTGAATTTTGTGCTTTTTATTCCTTTGTTGATTTTTTGTAATCACATAGGTACATATGCCTACATATAATACTGTTTATAGTTCTGTGCTTTGCTTTATAAGTGACATAATGTTGTATAAGCATTTACTACTTATTTATCCATGTTGTTGTGTATAGTTGTACTTCATTCATTTTCGTGGCTGTGGAACATTCTGTCTGTGAATGTCCATGTATTCCTCACTTCCCCTGTGGAATGACATTGGGTGAGTCTAGTTGTTTATTCTTAGTAACCATACTTGTCTGAATTAACACCTGTGCATATGTCTCATGGTACATATGGCAAGAGCTTCTGATGGCAACAGTCTCAGGAATATGATTGTTGCAAATATTCAACTTAAGAAGATGATGTCCAGTTATTTGCCAAAGTGATTGTAGCAATTTTTACTCCCATCAGAAATTTGTTTCCTCATCAGAAATTTGTTTACCATCAGAAATTTGAGTCCTTATCAATCTACATCTCCAGCATTTAGCATTTTTAAATATATTTTGTCAGTCTAGCAGTTGTAGGAAAGGTACTTTATGACCTCAATTTGGATTTCTCAGTTATTACTGAAATAGATAATCTTTTTAGATAATTATCATTTATGTTTCCTCTTCTAAGAATTGAGTTTCATGTCTATTGCCTGTATTTTTATGGTTATTTGTCTCTAATTGATTTGTATGAGATTTGTTTTTTTGTTTTGTTATAGAAACCCATCCCTATTTTGAGGACATAAAGCTATTCTCATATATGTATTTTACTTAATTTTCCCTTTCACATTTATGTCCTTCATCCATATGGCAATGATTTTTGAGTATGATGTACGAATAGCCAATTATTTTAGCATTGGCTATTGAATAGTCCATTCTTTTCACAAAAATCTGTTATGCTTCATTTTAATATTTATTTGCATCTTTTTCTAGGCTTTCTACTCTGTTTAGTTAAACAAATCTTTTATTTTTCCTCTTTTGGTACCACACTGTCTTAGTGGCTATAGTTTCATGATAAGTCTTGATAGGTGGTAAGAATTTAGGCTTATAAACTTACCCCAAAGTGAAGCTGTTGTTTCCTCCCTTGAGTGTTAATATGTAGTCCTTACATTTGATATTTATCACTCCCTCTGCCCTGAGCCTTTCCCTGAATCCCAGGACCACTAGGGCATTATGGCTGGCACCCTGGGGCCACTGGTGTTAGTGCTGGGCTCTGTCTGGTTGGCTGGTGCTCAAGCTGTACCAGAGGTTAAATCTTTGAAATCTTACTTCTGCCCTTAGCCATCAAAACTAAGCAAATCTGTTGAAACTTAAAAAAAAAATGTTTATTTATTTTGAGGAGAGAAAGAGAGGAGTGGGCATGGGAGGAGCAGAGAGAGAATCCTGAGTAGGCTCCACACTCAGCTTGGAGCCTGACGTGGAGCTCCATCTTACCACCGTGAGATCATGACTTGAGCTGATACCAAAAGCCAGACGATTAACCAACTGAGCCACCTGGGTGACCCTCTGTTGAAACTTTTAAAATAGTTTTTAAATCTACCTGTTCATTTTTTTGTTTTTTCATAATTTATTTAACACAGGTTTGCTTCGTGAATTTCACAGGCCAATAGCATACTGGATAATGACTCTTAATAAACTAATAAAGTATCAGCATACTCCAATCAATGATAGAACTATTATTCCATCCAAGTGGAGATAAAAGAAATAAAGTCCAAATTTATTTCAGTTGTATCTGGATAAGAGTTGGTACTCATGACCTCCAGCTGAAAAAAATCTACCTGTCCATTCTAGATCATCTCTATTCATTATTCATCATTGTGCTTCCATTTGTTAATATTTTCTTAAACATTTTATACGTAGCTATTCCATGTACTCCATGTCTAATAATCCTGGTATTTGAAGTCCTTTAGAATCTAAATCTGTAATTTATTCTTTCTATGCCTCCCACTGGTAGATGGCTCATACCCTCATATACAGGATGATTTCTGATTAAGAATTTCATCTTTCCTCTCTTGGAGGCCAGGAACTGCTGAGCACTTTAATTTCTTTTGAATGTCTGAACTTCATTCTGAAGTCTCTATTCAACTGACACTTCTTACTGCTAGCCCAAGGAACCAAATCTCGATGTTGCTGTTAGCAGTTACTTTTAGGACAATCTTGTTTCTACACTTGCTCTCTGCTCACATTTTGTAGCTCCAGGTTTGGTTCACAAGTTGGTCCTTTAATTTGGAAGGAGGAGTGAAAATGAGGAGGCCTTTGGAGATCGCCTCTGTTTTCTGCAAGGTCAGCAATGTATCAAGAACAATGTGTTGTTCAGAATCTGTTCTGTAGCAGGAGGGACCATCTCAGGAAATCTTCCAGCAGTACTACCTGAAGTGGAAGTCTGCCATGGCGATTCTTGGTCTTATGCTCTGCTATCTAGATTTTAGTGTCATCTTCTTAGTCTGCACACACATACACGGAACCTTGTTGTGATCTTTATTGGGATTCCATTAGATATATAAATTAATTTGCATAGAATTAACATATTACTGAAAGTGAGTCTTTTTTGTTTTGCTTTTTTTGTGATCAGACAGAATGTTTATTTTTTATATTAAATATAATTTATTGTCAGATTGGCTTCCGTATAACACCCAGTGCTCATCCCAACAAGTGCACTCCTCAATGCCCATCACCCACTTTCCCTCTCCCCCACAGCACCTCAACTCAAACAGTAGAACAGATCAATGAAACTAAGAGTTGATTTTTTGAAAAAAATAAACAAAATTGATAAACCTCTAGCCAGGCTTCTCAAAAAGAAAAGAGAGAGGACCCAAATAGATAAAATCATGAATGAAAATGGATTTATTACAACCAATCCCCCAGAAATACAAGCAATTATCAGGGAATACTATGAAAAATTATATGCCAACAAATTGGACAACCTGGAAGAAATGGACAAATTCCTAAACACCCACACATTACCAAAACTCAAATGGGAAGAAATAGAAAATTTGAACAGACCCATAAGTAGTGAAGAAATTGAATCAGTTACCAAAAATCTCCCAACAAATAAGAGTCCTGGACCAGATGACTTCCCTGAAGAATTCTACCAGACATTTAAAGCAGAGTTAATACCTATCCTTCTCAAGCTGTATCTCATTGTTTTTTAGTTATCAATATGCTATTTATCATTTATTCCATTTTTCTATATTCTTGAGTATATTTTGTTGCTATTATAAGTCATATATTTTTTTAGAAATCATACTTGCTGTTTGTTGCTGGTGTATGAGAATGCAATTAATTTTGCACTTTGCTCTTCTATCCAGCAATATTTCTCAATAGTCTTATTTAATTTAAATATTTGAACATGTTCTTGGGTTTTATATGTAAATAATCATTTGGGAATAATGGAAATTTTTCTTCTTATTGTATAGAGTTTACTTCTTTTTAATGACTTATTCTAATGGTTGAGATCTGCTATATGGTGTTGAATAGAAGTGATAATGCTAGCCATCCCCATCTCCTTCCTGATATTTGCTGTAGGGCTTCTTAACCTAAAGGAGCATTCATCTATTTCTAGTTTATTAGGAGCTTTTAAACTTGTGTTGAAATAAATAAAATAGCAACTGCTATTCTGCATCTATTGAGATTAAATACGATTTTCTCATTTAATGTGGTAAATTCCATTAATATATTATCTTATGTTAAAACATCCTTATAATACAGGAATAGGGTGCCTGGGTGGCTCAGTTGATTGGGCATCCAACTCTTGATTTCAGCTCAGGTCATGATCCCAGGGTCATGGGATCACAACACGGAATCAAGCCCCACTTTGGGCTCCACACTGAGCATGGAGTCAGCTTGAGATTCTCTCTCTCTCTCTCTCTCTCTCTCTCTCTCTTTCTCTGTCTGTCTTTCTCTGTCTCTCCCCCTCTCCCCCTCTCTCCCACTCATGTGGTCTCTCATTCTTTCTCTCCAAAATAAAAAATAATTTAAAAATACAGGAATATACCAAACTGGGTCATAATGCATTTTTTAATATGCCGTTGGATTTAGGTTTCCAGTAATTTCCTTAGCGTTTTTGCCTTTATGTTCACAAGAACGAATTTTCCTCTCTCGTCCTTTTCATATCTAGATTTGTATTATTTGTTTTTTTAAATAGCCAATTATTCCAACATGGGTTATATAATGCACCATCATTATTACAAGGATCTGCATCTGTACTCTTCTGTTCCTTATCAGTGTCACATTATTCTGTGATCGTAGATGTATGGTACATTTTGATGTGTGCAAAGACCTTCTTCTTGTCCAAAGATTTCTTGACAACACTTGTTTATTTTTTCTTTAATATAAATATATGGTAATGTTTTGTTTGACATTGTTTTAGAGCTAAAGGCTAATTAGAATCACAGTGAGTTTTTAGAAATTCAGAATTTATAGGAAAAATATATGTTATAAAGGAATATAAAGAAAGTTATATTTTATAAAATATATAGACTGTTAATAACTATATTTTATGTAAGCCTCTTGGTAACCACAATGAAAATACCTATAAAAGTTAAACAAAAGTAAAAGAGAAAGGATTCAAGACCTATCACTACAAAACAAACAAACTGGAACACAAAAGAAGACAGTGGTGAGAGAGGGAAAAAGGACCAGAGGCCTTCAAGACAAACAGAACACAGTTAACAAAATGGCAATAGTAAATCTTTCCCTATCAATAATTACTAAATAGACTAAATCCCCAGTTAAAAAAAATACAGAATGGCTGGATGTACAAAAAAAAAAAAAAAAAAAAAAAAGCAGTATCTAACTGTAAGCTGCCTACAAGAAACTCACTTTAGATTCAAGAACACACATAGGCTAAAAGTGAAGGGATGCAAAAGGTATTCCATGCAAACGGTAACCAAAAGAAAGCAGTGTGGCTATACTTATATCAGACAAAGTAGACTTTAAGTCCAAAACGGTTTATAGACAATGAATGTCATCAGTAAAAAGTCAATTCAACGAAAGATAAAGCAGTTGTAAATATATGCACTCAACATCAGAGCACCTATGTATATAAATTGATATTGACAGCTTTGAAAGGAGAAATCAGCAAAACAATAGTAGCAGACTTCAATATGCTACTTTCAATAATAGAACATCAGACAGAAAATCAATAAAGAAGAAGTGGACTTGAACAAAATAGACCTAACAGATACATACAGAGCTTTTCACCCAACAGTACAAGAATACATGGAACATTCTCCAGGATAGATTACAAGTTAGGTCATAAAACAAGTCTTAAGTCAAAACAAGTCTTAAGAAGATTGAAATCATACAAGGTATCTTTTCTGACCACAATAAAATGAAACTAGAAATCAATAACAGCAAGAAAACAGGAAAATTCATTTTATATATGTATATATATATATATATAGAGAGAGAGAGAGAGAGAGAGAGAAAGATACACATATGGTGCATGCAACACACACAAAGAGAGAAATTTATTTTTTACCTGATTATCTTTCCTTAAATTTCAGAAACATGGCAAACAGTTTTCTTGATCTTAAAATTTGATAGAATTATAAGAAAATAATTAGTCTATAAATTACAATTCTTTATATAGTTATGTAGGCAATTTACATCCACCAACTAAAAACTAAAAGCTATTGCTTCAGAGGGAAGAGAACAGGTTTTGTATTGCCAAATAAGGTGCAGTTCTGCACCATTGTGGAGAGTGTAAATCTCCTCATGAGTCCTTGCTCAAAGTTAAAAGTGCCATTGAACAAACAGCATATATTGTATGAGAAGCAAACCTGTCCTCTCCTGGTAGCATTTGTGTTATTGATGGTGCCTGAGAGACTAAAGCAAGGCCAAAATTCACTTAAATTTGTAGGGATCCTAAGTAGAATGTTTGCATCTTGAAATTACAAGTTTTGCAGATTCCTCCATGAATCACTTACCTTCTCCATATGACAGCCTAATTTTAGCTCCTTTTCTAAGACCAGTATTCAAGCCAGCCACAAAAACCTCTGTCTGCAAGAACTGCTTTCTACAGAGACAAATTAAATGGCCTGGGATCTGTTCCAGGATGTAACTCGTCACTTGAGAAATTTTATGGAAAATAGAAGTCACAAATTTTACACACACACACACACACACACACACAAAGATCATACTACCAACAAAAGTGTTTGTACAGATAGAGTCTTGCACATCCATTAATTTATTTTGGTGATGATGAATTTTTCTCTTTGTGTGGTTGGAAATTTGGAAATTAAGCATAACATTTCCTTCCAGTCTGAACTTTAAATTCAGAATAGAATAATGAAATATCCCATACATTATCAAACAAATGTTTACCAGTCATTTGTTTTGAATGAGATATTCTACTATAGAGAACAGCAGAAGACTCGTTCTCTGTTCATGATGCCCTCTCAAAATGAAGACGGAAATATACTGTCAGGAACTGTGCAGAGTCTGAGATTTTACTTGCTTTCAAGCTAACAAAGTAGCCTGTTAGAGTTAACTGTTACTTCTCTGGCAGAAGACATGAGACTCATGGTTCAGAGACAAAGGACTTTCTATTCATGGTGAAAGCAGTAGCCTGAGCTTCATGTTGGTTTGTGTGAGTTCCCTGTGCCCAAGTCTTCAGGGATGATACGAAGGATCCATCATGGATGCCTGCACATGCAGTGAGCTACATTAGGCAGAGAAGCACTGAGCCTGGGGAATTTGATGCATTTGTAATAAACCCATCCTTTGTCTAGGGGCAGTGTTACCTCCTTCCTCAAGCTTGCTTGTTGCAAACACAACCCTGGGAAATAGGCAGGGTAAAGAGCTGTCAAGGTTTATCTTCTTGGCATGCCCAGCAGGAACTTGCAGGCATGCTCAGGACCCAGAGCAGACTGGCTCTTCCAACACAGATCACATTACATGTCTGGTAACAGTCTGTGACCAGTGTCTAACATCACAGTGCAATAGAAAATATATGGTGCAGGTTGCCCTGTGGGTTCAAAAGAGGAAAAATTTTCTGTGATATCAGCTGTTGGAGAAGAAGATACTGAAGGAAATGAGATTCAGCCTGGCCCTTGAAAACAGAATCACATTTGGATCCAAGAGACAAAGAAACATAAGAAAGAACTGTAATGAGAGAAGCCCTTTAAATACTCCTCCTGGGCAAGGTGGGTCAGAAGAGGAAGAGAGTGGTTGTGAAAATGGGGTAAGTTGTCCAGGGACATAGGTGTTAATGAAGGTCTGAGCTGGATAGGCACTGGATTTGGGAGGGGAGGGACAGATGGGAAGGACCTACGGAGGATACGTAAGTTCAAGCTGGTGACGTGAGAATGGTGTTGAGAGTTTTGAAATCTTCACATATTTGCTTTGTTCTCAGAGCAGAGCAGTCCAGTAATGAGTGTACCTTGTGCTTTAATGCAGGAGGTTCTAAGCTCTGGAAGTCACTGAGCTTGGCCGTCCCCACCTGGAACACAGAATGGGATGGCAACACGTGTAGTTTCTGGTCATACTCTCCATCACTCCCACCCAGCTTTTCTAACATCCTTTTTTTCCCAACATTTGAATCCCTTTCCTTCCATGAAAGACCCGCTGATATAGTTATCCCTGCATCGAGTAATTAGGAAGCTTCAATAGGATAATTCTGATAAAACCCAACTCCCAATTATAACACACTTACAATTACTATTAGCTGTGGTCTCATTGGCTATGGTATAGTTTTTATACCATGAGCCTTTCCTTACCTTTTGTCATTACACTTTGGCTGATAATGGGATCTCTTTCTTTATTCAAATTAAAAAAATGTTGAAAAAAAAATGGTCAAGGAGCTAAGAGAAATGAATGTAAGATCATTTGACCTCTGGACAATGGTATTTCAAACAACCAAAGGAATCAAACTCCTGGATTTTTAATGTTTTTTAATGCATAATTTATCATGTCTGTCACCTTCCTCTGTTAATCGTGTTATTAATATTCAGAATTTACTTGGATTGGAGAGAATTTTAAAAGAATTCATCACATGTAAGTTTACCTAAGTATTTCCTCTTTGTTTTGTTTTATACATGATTTGTTATATACATGATTTCCTAGTTTTATTAGAGGAAGTATGCATAATGGCTGACAGCAAACTTAGTATCCACAGTGAAAGACGCACCCTGTTTTAACACTTGCCATTTTGAATGACCTTATAAAAATATTTTATAGAGCACAGCTTTCAGTACTTATAGAGGATTCTTGATAAAGCTGTCAAAGAGCAGAAGTAAAGGCATTACTTAAGCCAGAGAGAGAATTCCAAAGAAACACATAAACGTAATTCCAGGTGAGGTACAGTTATCTAAAAAAAAAGAAAAAAGAAAAAAAAGCCAAACATTTTAACAGCTGGAAGAAGAAGAAGAAAGAAGAAGAAGAAGAAGAAGAAGAAGAAGAAGAAGACGTCTTTCTGGTGTGTGTTTCAAATGAATATACGCCATGAGACATAAAGTGGCATTTGCCTCCTGATGCAAATTCAAAAAAGGTTGTGATTTGTGTTTTTTTCTGTGTGAGTGGTTTTATTTGGTTGCAAATGAGAGTATATACAAAATTAGTGTTCTTTTTAAAAGGGCATTCATTTTAATGACAGTGGAATATGTGGTCACTAAAGTTGAAATTTTTAGATTGAGGACAAAATTCAGGTACTGTTTATATTTTTGGTTATGGTACATTAAGAGATGTCACTATATTGGTTCTAATTTTGAATTGCCCCCTGAGAGATAAAAATATATATAATTAAGATTTATACATACTATCTGAGGTTATTCTCTGGTGTGTCTTTAAGGGGAGGATGGTAATTTCATCCAAGAATGCCCTCTTCTCCAGGGAGTCTGGAGCAACCTAATCCCCTGTGGTCTGGTAGGTCTGGAGATGGGAAAGAGTGAACCCCAGGCCATCAGATACATCAAGGGCACCCACAGGTGAAGGCACATCTTGATTCTGTAGGGATGACACCTAGTCCACAACTTCAATCCTGACCTCCATCATGTGCTCCAGACCCGCCTTTCCAACTGATCACTAACGTCTCTGTGGGAAGGCTCCTGGTAGCTCAACTTTACATGTCCCAGACCACATTGGTTTTTCTCCTTTGAAGATTGCTGCTTTCTCACAGGTCCCTGGCACAACTGCTGGCATCTCATGCTCCCACTCACAATGTATGCCTCAGAATCATCTCCTACCCATTCTTCTCCCACATTCCAGTCTGCCCCCAACCAATGGCCATGCCCTGTTGGTTTTAGCTTCAGAGTCACTCTCAGACTCCCAGTCTCCATGCTTCCTCCATGCACTTTGGTTTCATTCCTCTGCAGCAGTGACAAAATGGTTACCCCCATGTTTCCAGTCTCTCATTTCAACACATATTTACTGAGCACCTGCTACATCCCAGTTTCTATGGTAGTAGGCCCTGCAAAAGGTGTTTCTCTCCATTGTTTGTGAAAATAGCTTACATTATCTTTTTCCCAACATCCCACATCTTCAGAGGTATCTCATCACTTAGGAAATAAAAAAAAAAAACCTCCTTAGCCTTTTTCCAACCACATCGTTGTGTGCTCTTTTCCACAACTGAGCTCCCGTCCTGCTCCATCCTTAGTGGCTGCAGGAGCAGGGAGGACACTTGAGATGGCCATAGTAATGTTGCACAGAAGACTTAAGGCAGATGTCTAAGCCCTGCTCCAGCCGCTGAGAAAACTGAAACAAAAAAAAAGCCACCAAGAGCTTTTGGCCAAGACAGAATTATAGGAACTGGATTTAGTCTCCCACCTGAAACAATTCCCCACCCCCACTCCCCCCCCACCACAAAAAAAAAAACCAGACAAAATATGAAGACATTGAACATCAGGCAATGAAGGACAGTGATCCCTGTGATATGGTCAGTAAATGTCCCAGCTTACAGCCTCAAAAGACTCCAGGTCACAGATCAGGGAAGGGGGACTCAGAAGGATCCCTACAGACTCCCTGAGTTGGGGACACAAAGCTGAAAGTCCTAGGGAGACTAAAGCCTAGGGACTAGAGTTCCCAGGACAGGATAGTGGAGGGGAGAGAACTCTGGAGTCTTTAGAGGTTCCCTCTGGAGTATTCAGTTGGATAATGATTAGCCCATGCACGTAAGGAAACTATTGGAGTCTAGGGAAAGAACCACAGAAAAGGTTTAGAGAACAGTGTCTATTCTCAGATGTGCTCACACAGGTCTGAGAGTAGCACTTGTTCCCACATTATTCAGAGTAATCAGCACAGCTTTCCCTCAGGAGTGAGGAATAATTAGCCCTAGCCTGAGCCCTGCTCATTTCTGCCTAACAAATCTGAAAAACGAGACTCAGTTCTCTGTCTTCACATTGTCATTGAACAGTTTAACCTTGGGGATTTGTTTAAACATGGTATGTTAACTTTGTCCCCTATACTATCATAATCACCCTCCTTTTTGGCTATTTTACAAGTCAGCTTTGAGAACAAATGAGTGGGAAAGGGATTGCAGAAAGACTTTGTGATCATGACTTACAGGAGAGTGGGGAACTTTCTTAAAGGATGAGATAGATAACACGTGGGTTCATGTGTAATGGGAATTACATTCTGGGAATGCTCCCAGAATAGAAAGTCATGTCGACACATACCTCATGCATGTATGATGCATGTCAGGAAATGCAATACTTCCCACCTCCTCTTGAGGATTTGTCAATCCCTTGATTAGATCACTGAAACTAACCTCATTAATGCCATGGTCTTTCAGGTGAAAGATCCAATTTTCCTGATAGCTTTTTGAGTATGTACAGTATTTTGTGCATTTTTGAATGAGTAAAATTGAATTTGAGGCCATATCCTTACAGGTAGACCTTGTTTTATTGTGCTTCACTTTACTGCACTTCTTAGATACTGTATTGAAGGTTTGTTTGCATCAAGTCTACTGGCAACATTTTTCCCACAGCACTTGTTCACTTCATGTCTCTGTCACCTTTTGGCAATTCTCAAAATATTTTGACTTTCATTATTATATTTTTTATGGTGAGCTGTGAGCAGCGATCTCTGATGTTTTACTGTTAAGATTGTTTTGGGGCACCATAAACCATGCCCATATATAAAACGGCAGACTGAATTGATAAATGTATGTGTTCTGACTGCTCCACTGATCAGCCATTCTCTGGTGTGTGCTGTCTCTCTCTCTTTCTCTCTCTCTCTCTCTCTCTCTTTGGGTCTACCTGTTTCTGGAGACATAACAATATTGAAAGTAGGATAATTAATAACCCTACAACAGCCTCTAAGTGTTCAAGTGAAAGGAAGAGTTGAATGTCTCTCCCTTTAAACCAAAGGCTAGAAATGATTAGGCTTAGTGAAAAAGGCATGTTGAAAGCTGAGATAGGCTAAAAGCTAGAGCTCTGGTGCCAGTCATCCAATTAGTGAATACAAAGAAAACGTTCTTGAAGGAAATTGGAAGTGCTACTGCAGTGAACACATGAATGTTAAGAAAGAAAAAGAGCCTTAATGCTGACGTGGAGAAAGTTTTAGTGGGCTGGATAGATGATCAAACAGCCACACATTCCTTTAAGCAAAAGCCTAATCCAGAGCAAGACCCTCACTCTCTTCAGTTCTACAAGGACTGAGAGAGGTGAGGAAGCCGCGGACAGAAAGTTTGAAGCTAGAAGAGGTTGCTTCATGAGGTTTAGGGAAAGAAGCTGTCTCTATAGCATAAAAGTACAAGGTGAAGCAACAAGTGTGGATGTAGAAGTTGCACTAAGTTATTCAGAATATCTAGGTAAGATCATTGATGAAGGTGGCTACATTCAATAGTAGATTTTCAATGGAGAAGAAACAGTTGCCTATAGGAAGAAGATGCCATTTAGGACTTTTATAGCTAGAGAGGAAAAGTCAATGCCTGGCCTCAAAGATTCAAAAGACAGATCGACTCTGATGAAGATGCACAATGAAAGTAATGTCGTTTTCATGCCTGCTAATACAACATCTGTGTTGCAGCCTAACAATCAAGGAGTAATTTTCAACTTTCAAGTCTTCTTATGTAAGAAATACATTTCATTCAAGCCAAAACTGAAGTGAGATATCACCTCACACCTGTAAGAATGGCTAAAATCAAAAGCACAAGAAATGACAAGTGTTGGCAAGGATGTGGAGAAAAAGGAACCCTCTTGCACTTTTGGTGGGATTGCAACGTGGTGAAGCCACTCTGGAAAACAGTATGGAGGTTCCTCAAAAAATTAAAAGTAGAACTACCCTATGATCCAGTAATCACATTACTGGATATTTACCCCAAAATTACCATAACAGTAATCCAAGGGAGAGTGGTTAAGATGGTGGAGGAGTAAGGTGACCCTAAGCTTGCCTCATCCCTCAAACACAGCTAGATAAATATCAAATAATTCTTAACACCCAAGGAATTGATCTGAGGACTGAGAAAACAAGGCTGAACATCTACAAGTAGAAAAATGACCACCTCATGGAAGGTAGGAACTGTGGAAGTTGATTTGAAGGAGAAAAGAACTGTGGGTGCTGTGGAGGGGAGGAAACCCTGATCATTGCGAGAAGAGTGAGAGAGAAAGAGTGAAAAAAGAGTGAAAATGCAGAGGGCACTGCACAAGAAAACCCTTCCCAAAAACCATTGATGGGAAAAGGAGAGGTGCTGAATATTTCAAGTCTTTATACGCAACAGACTAAAGTTTTAGAGATCCATGCTGCTGCTGGGGTTGCGCCTGGTTGGCTTAGCAGTGCTCTGATGAGGAAGGAGGGCAGAAACCCAGAAGCAGGCAGCATGGTTTAAAAATGCACTAACCAAGATGCAAGCCTGAATGATGCCAAGACAAGGAGGATGGACGAATCAGAGGAACAAATCAGTGATATAGAAGATAAAATTATAGAAAATAATGAAGCTGAAAAGAGGAGGAAAATAAAGGTTTTATATCATGAATGTAGACTTAGGGAACTCAGTTACTCCTTAAGGCATAATAACATTCATATCATAGGAGTCTCAGAAGATGAAGAGAGAAAAAGAGGGGCAGAAGGTTTATTTCAGCAAATTATAGCTGAAAACTTCCCTAATCTGAGGAGGGAAACAGATGTGAAAATCCAAGAAGCACATGGAAGCAAGAGAACTCCCAATAAATTCAATAAAAGCTGGCCATCACCAAGACATATCATAGTCAAATTCACGAAATACACAGACAAGGAAAGAATCCTCAAAGCAGCAAGGGGAAAAAGTCCTTAAACTACAAAGGAAGACAGATCAGATTCACAGCAGATCTGTCCACAGAAACTTGGCAGGCCAGAAGGGAGTGGCATGATATATTCAATGTGCTGAATGGGAAAATATGAAATATGCAGCCAAGAATGCTTTATCCAGCAAGCCTGTCACTCAGAATAGAAGGAGAGATGAAGAGTTCCCCAGAGAATCAAAAACTAGAGAGTTTGTAACCACTAAGCCAGCCCTGCAAGAAATATTAAAGGGAACTCTTTGGGGAAAAGAGTAACAAAACCAACAAAGACTAGAAAGGAATACAGAACATCACCAGAAATACTTACTTTAGAGGTAACACAATGGCACTAAATTCATATCTATCAATAATCACCCTGAATGTAAATGGGCTAAATGCTCCAATCAAAAGACATAGGGTATCAGAATGTATAAAAATAAAAACAAGACACATTTATATGCTGCCTACAAGAGACTTATTTTATAAAGACCTAATGATACCTGCAGATTGAAAGTGAAGGGATGGAGAACCATCTATCATTCTAATGGATGTAAAAAAAAAAAAGCCAGAGTAGCCATACTTATATCTGGAAAACTGGATTTTAAACCAAAATCTGTAACAAGAGACGAAGAAGAGCATTATACCACAATTAAGGGGTCTGTCCATCAAGAAGATCTAACAATTGTAAATATTTATGCCCCCACCTTGAGAGCACCCAAGTATATAAATCAATTAATAACAAACATAAACTCATTGATAATAATAGATAATTAATAATAGATAATAGTAGGAGACCTTAATACCCCACTTACAACAATGGACATATCATCTAAGCGGAAAATCAACAAGGAAACAATGGCTTTGAATGACACACTGAACCAGTTGGACTTACCAGTTATATTCAGAACATGCCATCCTAAAGCAGCAGAATACACATTCTTTTCAAGTGCACATGGAACATTCTTTGGAATAGATCACATAATGGGTTATAAATCAGTCCTCAGCAAGTACAAAATGATGGAGACCATGCATATTTGCAGACCACAACACTATGAAACTTGAAATCAACCACAAGAAAAAATTTGGAAATCCCACAAATACATGGAAGGTTAAAAACATCCTACTACAGAATGAATGGGTTAACCTGGAAATTAAAGAAGAAATTAGAAAATATATGGAAGCAAAGGAAAATTAAAACATAAAAGTCCAAGCCCTTTGGATGCAGCAAAGGCAGTCCAAGAGAGAAGTATATTGCAATACAGGCCTGTATCAAGAAGCAAGAATAGTCTCAAATACACAACCTAACTTTACACCTAAAGGAGCTAGAAAAGGAGCAGTATAAAAACCTAAATCTAGCAGAAGGGAACTAATAAAAGCTAGAGCAGAAATAAACGAAAGAGAAACAAACAAAAACAGAATAGATCAATGAAACCAAGAGCTGATTCCTTGAAAAGATTAATAAAATTAATTTATAAACCCCTAGCCAGACTTGTCAGAAAGAAAAGAGAAAGAACTCAAATAAATAAAGTCATTAATCAGAGAGGAGAGATCACAACTAACACCACAGAAATGCCAAAAATTATAAGAGATTATGAAAAAATATATGCCAATAAACTGCACAAGCTGGAAGAAATAGACAAATTCCTAGAAACATACAAACTACCAAAATTGACACAGGAAGAAATAGAAAGTTTGAATAGACCCATAACCAGAAAAGAAATTGAATAAGCAATCAAAAATTTCCCAACAAACAAAAGTCGCCAGATGGCTTCCCAGGGGAATTCTACAAGACATTAAAGAAGAATTAATACCTGTTCTTCTCACACTGTCCTCCCCCCCCCCAAAAAAAATGGAAGGAAAACTCCCAAATTTCTTCTAGGAGGCCACGATTACATTGACTCCAAAACCAGAAAAAGACCCCACTAAGAAGCAGAATTATAGGCCAGTATCCCTGAACATGGATGCAAAAATTCTCAACAAAGTACCAGCAAATTTAATTCATCAGTATTAAAATAATTAGTCACCACAATTGGTATTTATTCCTGGGCTTCATTGATGGTTCAATACTCACAAATCAATCAATGTGATATACCACATTGATAAAAGAAAGGCTAAGAACCACATGATTCTCTCAATAGATGCAGAAAAAGCATTTGACAAAATACAGCATCCTTTCTTGATAAAAATTCTTAAGTAGGGATAGATGGAATGAACCCCAACATCATAAAGGCCATATATGAAAGATCCACAACTAATATACCCAATTGGGGAAAAAAATGAGAGCTTTTACTCAATGGTCAGGAACAAGACAGGGATGTCCACTCTCACCATTACTATTTAACATAGTACTGGAAGTCTTAGCCTCAGCAATCAGACAACAAAAAGAAATAAAAGACATCCAAACTGGGAAGGAAAAAGTCAAAATTTCACTATTCAAAGGTGACATGATACTCTATGTAGAAAACCTGAAAGACTCCACCAAAAAGTTTGTTAGAACTAATACATGAATTCAGCAAACTCACAGGATATAAAATCAAGGTACAGAAATCTGTTGCATTTCTATACACCAATAATGAAGCATCAGAAAAAGAAATCAAGGAATCAATCCCATTTTACAATTATACCAAAAACCCTAAGATACCTAGGAATAAACCTAACCAAAGAGGTAAAAGATCTATACTCTGAAAACTATAGGACACTTATGAAAGAAAGTGAAGAGGACACAAAGAAATGGAAAAACATTCCATGTTTATAGATTGGAATAACAGATACTGTTAAAATGTCTATACCACCCAAAGCAATCTACACATTCAGTGCAATCCCTATCAAAATGCCACCAGCATTTAAAAAACAATCCTAAATTTTGCATTGAAGGACAAAAGACCCTGAATAGCCAAAGCAATCTTGACAAAGCAAAGCAAAGCTGGGGGCATCACAATTTCAGACTTCAAGCTGTGTTACAAAGCTATAGTCATCAAAACATTATGGTACTGGCACAAAAACATACATATATATCAATGGAACAGGATAGAAAACCCAGAAATCTTCACAATCTTGGATTAGACAGAAGTTCTTAAACTTGACACCAAAAGCATGATCCATAAAGTAAAATTGGTAAGCTGGATATTGTGAACATGAAACTTACAAAACTTGTGTTCAGTGAAAACTTGTGTGAAGAGGATTAAAAAACAAATTATGGACTGGGAAAAAATGTTTGCAAACCACATATCTGACAAAAGAGCAGGATCTTAAATGCAAAAAGAACTCTCAAAACTCAATAAAAATGCATCCAGTGCAGTTGGGGAATGGGCAAAAGGTATGAACAGACACTTTACCTAAGAGGGCATAGATATCCAATGAGCACACATAGGGTTGCCTGGGTGGCTCAGCTGGTTAAGCGTCTGACTCTTGTTTTCACTTAGCTCAGGTCATGATCTCACGGTTCATGAGTTTGTACCCCACATGGGTTCTGAGCTGACAGTGCAGAGCCCATGTGGGATTCTTTCTCCATCTGCCCCTCCCATGTTCATTCTCTTTCTCTCTCTCTCTCTCTCTCTCAAAATAAATAAACTTAAAAAACTGAGCACACATGAAGATGTTTAGCAGCATTAGCCATCAAGGAAATATAAATTAAAACCATATTGGTATATCACTACACTCCCCATCAGAATGGCTAAAATAAAAATGGTGATACCAAGTGTGGACAAGGAAACAGAGAAGCTGGATCATTCATACACTGCTGGTAGGAACGTAAAATGGTTCATCCACTGTGGAAGACAATTTGGCAATTTCTCATAAAACTAAACATTCAATTACCATGTGACTCAACAACTGTACTCTTGGACATTTTTCCCAGAGAAATAAAAACCTATGGTCACACAAAGACCTGTATGCAAATGTTAATGGCAACTTTATTTGTATAAGCCAACAAATTGAAAACAACCCAGATATTTCTCATCTGGTGCCTGATTGAGCAAACTGGGTACATCCAAGCCATGGAATACTGCTCAACAGTAAAAAGGAATGAACTATGATACGTGCAACAGCATGGATGAATCTTCAGGGAATTATGCTGAGTGAAAAAAGTAAGGTTACATGCTATATGATTCCACTTGTATATGGTTCTTGAAAGGACAAAATTATAAAAATTGAGACCAGATTAATGGTTGACAAGGGTTGAGCTGGAACAGGGGGAAGGAGGTATGTTGGTCAATGAAAGGGCAACATGGGGCAGGGAGCCTTGTGATGATGGAAATGTTCTTCTTGACTGCATCCACATCAATCCTGGCTATGATATTTCACTATAGTTTTATAAGATGCTACCATGGGGGAAACTGAGTAAAGAGTATGCAGGATTTCTCTGTATTATTTCTTATATACCTGCATGTGATTCTACCATTACCCCAAGGTAAAAAGCTTAATTTAAAAACTTGGCATTTTAGGGGTGCCTGGGTGGCTTCCTCAGTTAAGTGTCTGACTTCGGCTCAGATCATGATCTCATGGTTCATGAGTTCGAGCCCCACGTAGGGTTCTGTGCTGGCAGCTCAGACCCTGGAGCCTGCTTCAGATTCTGTGTCTCTCCCTCTCTGCCCCTCCCCTCTTCGTGCTCTATCTCTCTCTGTCTCTCAAAAATGAATAAACAGTAAAAAGGAAGAAAGAAGAAAGGAAGAAAGAAAGAAAGAAAGAAAGAAAGAAAGCTTGGCATTTTATTAAATACTTAATTTTGAGATACATTTTATAATTAATAAAGATTGCCCATCCGCTTAAATGCTGGTGATTCCAAGATTTTCTTAGACAGTGACTGCCTAATCATGATCAAAATTGTGAAATATATCATTTAGTATCTAATAATTTGATCAGCATTGTAGAAGAATAAACAGATGTGTCTCTATTAAAGTCCAGTTTTGATTATGAAGCAAACAAAAAGCTACAAAACAAAACCTCCATGAAGTGGGTAACAATTGGCCACACTTTTTCTGGACCTTGATGGAAATGCTAAGGATCTGCCTTCTGAGTTGTCAGGATGAGACTGACTTTCTTCTGCCTTTTTTTCTCTCACAGGATCTCCTCTTCAGCGTGTGTGCCCTCAATGTCCTCTCCACCATCGTGTGTGCTTTGGCCACAGCCATGTGCTGCATGCAGATGGTCTCTTCTGATGTCCTGCAGATGGTGAGTGGCCCCCTTCCTTCCCAAGCACGCTCAAGATGGCTAGCCTGACCCCCTTCTCCTCCAGCCAGTTTGAAACCAACATAGAGTGGACACTTCTAGCTTCCAACCAGAAACCCCAAGGATGATAGGCCCTGAGGGTCCATGGAGGCCACCTCATGCTGCCCTCTGGAAGACAGAGAACCTGTACATTTGGTGCCACTAACATATTTATTTTAGGCATTGAATGCATGTTAACAGAGCTGCATGTTAACAGAGTCCGGCCTCCCTCATGCCCCTCTAGACGGCCTCTACTGTGTCCCCTGAATAATTTTAGTGACAATCCTGTAGCCCTAGACATCCTCTGGGCCCAGCACCTCCAGAGCGAGGTGGCTTCTTCAAGCTTTAATGTTCTCTTTTAATAAAGGGAGGTTTTAGAAGATGAGTTCTTTTCAAATTGAAAAACTGCTCATCTGTGCTTTTTAGACTTCCTAATTAACCCTGAGCTCATAATCTACTGGCAGGTCACTGGCTGGCCCTCATGACCACCCTGGCCAGGGTCTTACAGTCGAAGAACTGCTGCTCCCAAGGGAGAGAGATAATAACAGGAGCAAGGGTCATACACATATTAATACACGTTTATAAGTACATGCTTAATAAATAATGAAGGCTCTTTATTATTCAGTGTAAATGAAACACAACCCACTGTTTGCTGTGTCACCACTAAAGTCAGTACGATAAAGAGAAACTAATGGGAAGATATTGTTCTCTAGTGCTCAGGGTAGGAATCATCTGTGTGTGCGTGCATCTGTCTGTCTCTGTGTCTCTGTCTCTTGTGTTGCTTCTTCAAGATCCATCTGCCTCCCCCTCAGTGTTTTATGCATCTCACAAAAAGAAAAGCAAGTTATTCTTGTAGTAGGCTGTTTTATTTGCTCTTTCTTATCCACCCCATGGCAATACATCAGTTCATCAAGATACAGGGCCAGAGAGCATCATTACCAAGATGTTAAAAATTCATTGGTTCTAATCATATGCAACATCCGCCTCTTTGTCCCAGTGTATATCTACACAGCTGTCACAGCCAGGGCTGACCTTTCTGAGAAGTGGCAGTTCTCCGAAAGGTATCTAATTAAGCAGTTATTCAGCAGCGATGAACTTTTGGCCCTGCTCACCGAGGCCTCATGTTGGTGATTTTCTCCGGCATGTTGTGTAAAGGAAAGGTTAAGTACCATGGGGTTCTACTCACCTCTGCATATTTTACTATTGATCTGTAAATATCACACCAATTTGACCAAACTAACAGAACCAAAGGGCTATAAATGTAAACGTTTGCATTTCCTGGTTTGAAGTGTTAGAATGAAACCCACCAACTAAACAAGCATCAGGCCTATGGAAGCTGTGATAGATATACAACTGTAACATCAAGAGCAGGGTCATTCTATCATTCTGCCACAGGGAACCTGAGCGGGCCTGGAATCCTGGGCCTGACGACAGCCATGACTGGGTCGGAGTCCCACCTCTTCTGCATATGAGGCAGGGGACTCCGGACATGTCACTGAACCCGCCAGAGCCTCAATTTCCTCAACTCAAATGAACCTAATGGTATACCTGGTGAACATTCAAGAAACATGACCTAGTCGATCCATAAATGTGGGCAGAATATTAGTTACTGGGCTATCTCAGCCACGACTATGAATGCCATGGCCCTTGATGTACTTTGCCAACTGTAAAACACCAAAGGGAAATAAGGTGTTTTTACAATTACCACAGCCACCATCACAACCTCTGGTTGTTTCATAGCTGAGTGTTTGTGGGTAAGTTTGCTTCTTACCCCTGGCTTAGAAGTAGAAATCAGTTAAATTCCTGCAGGTGAGTCCTTTTCCCTTTGTGTCTATGGGCTATGGGACCAGACAAGGCTCAAGGGGGACAGGTGGTATATGACCATGGTGCATTGTGGAACCAGTGCATGATCTTGGGCACATCCCTGCCTATTGGTCCCAGTTTCCTCTGCTCTATGTAAGACTGTTCATGTTCTGCTTCCTCTTGGGTCCGCTGACAGAGGAATCACATAATGCATGTGTGTGGACTTTGAAAAACCCTGGTGGCCATGTGAAGGAGGTGGGCTCTTACCACATGGGTCAGAAGCTGGGTGAAGCTGGCCACACAGGCTGCACCCGTGAGAAAGGAGAAGTGGGAAGCCCAGGGGCTCATGGGTACGCCCTGCAGGATGGAACCTGGTACTATTTATTCATGAAAATGCCTCAGGCTCTTTTTACTTTTTTAGAAAAGTCTTTTCCTTTTTCTCCAGCTCTACTCCATTGCAATTGACTTTAATTTTCTTACTTCATTTCATTAGACTGTTTAATTAAAGAAGTAATGTATGATCACTGAAACAAGTAAAACATAGAGATAGATAAAGGCATAGTTAATAATCTACCTTCTCCCATCTTATTCTCTTGAGGAAACTTTGCATTAAATCCTTCCATTTCTTTATTGACTTCTTAGTGTTTATATTAACATATATATAATCTATTTTCCTTGTTCCTCCTTCCCTTCTTCCCTCCATCCTTCCCTTTCTTCTTCCTTCCATTATTTCTTCCTTTTAGCCAAATAGGATCATACCATTCATTATCACTCTGCAGTGTGATTTTAATAGCCTGAAACTCTCATGGACATCCCTCTAGGTTAATCTACACAGAAATGTATTCCTGTCTACATTGATCCATAATATGGATGTAATGTCAGTCAGTTGGCTATTTATCTATTCGATCTATGAATGCTTGAGTTCTTTCTTTCTTTTTTTGAGAGAGGGCATGAGTGAGCAAGGGGCAGAGAGAGGGAAAAAGAGAGAGAGGGAGAGAGAGAGAGAAGCAGGGCTCATGCTCACCCAAAGTGGAGATAGAACCACGAGATCATGAACTGAGCCTAAGTCAGATGCTTAACTGACTGAGCCACCCAAGCACCCTTTTCTTTTCAAAAAACATTTTTTATTAATGTTTATTTATTTTTGAGAGGGAAAAAGAGAGGGACAGAGCACAAGCAGAGGAGGGGCAGAGAGAGGAAGACACAGAATCCGAAGCAGGCTACAGGCTCTGAGCTGTCAGCACAGAGTCCAATGCAGGGCTCAAACTCACGAACTGTGAGATCATGACAGGAGCTGAAGTTGGACACTTAACCGACTGAGCCACCCAGGTGCTCCATGGTGCCCCTTTCTTATTTTTGATTTTGGTTTTGTTTATGTCACTGTGATCATATAGTGGTTAGTACTCTGCGTTGTGGTTTTGTTTATGCCTGTGCAGATGGTGCTTCAGTAAGCACATATAGTCATAGCTCCCTTAGCCCACCTGTGCTGACCCCACTGGCCGGGTAGCCATGGTCTCCATCCTACCGATGATGCACTGTCTGCTCCCCACAACACGTTTGTTCACCAGCAGCCTCTGTGGTTCACCCATGTGCCTTCTCTGCTCCCAGTAGTTTGGTCACAAGCTTTCCAAGGGACAGTTGTATCTGTCCCCAAACCAGTCTATGTCAGTGGTATTTGGATTGTTAAGTGCATGTTCTAGTGCTATATAAGCCGATGAAATATGAGTGCAAAAAAGAGAATTGTTTATTTTACAAAAAAGGATGGAGTTCTTTGGGAAGATTCAGAAAAAAAAGGGGGTCCCTGGATATACTGCTCTCAATTTTTGGTGTGGGTGAGATAATTATAAGAGGTTGAGATACAGAATTTTAAAAATCTAGGAGGCATCTGCACACACATTGTTTCACAAGTACCTTTAAGCTCCAGCCCTGCTCCAAAAGCACAAAAATGGGAAGTGAGTTAATTCTCATAGGTGTAGTTTACACAACAAAGAAGACCACGGGGTGCTCTAGACAACAGACTGAGACTCACAGCAAGAGCCTTAGCCTGGCATGGAAGGAACCCGCAGTTCCTTTCTTATTTCTGGGGATCAGCATTTTGGGATAAATAACCATTTGGGGAACTGATATAATGAATGCATGTATACATGAGATGCCTAGCGTCAGAATTTAGAAAGCTGAAGTACTCTAATATGTTTGGAACTAGTGGCAAAAGGCGATCTGAGTATAAAATTCAGTTTATAGATATGGTTTTATGGAGAAAGCTTTTACCTCCAAAGTGTCTCTAATCTCACATTTTTAGTTTTATTTCTTGAGCATAATCTCATTTTTCCATTTTTCCATCCAGCTCTTTTCCTCCCCACGTACTTTATTGCCAGCCACTTTAGCCCAAGAGACATCATCTGCTATTGCATGCATCTCCATTAGGAACTTGCCTGTGAACTTCATCTTTTATTATTGTCATTTATGTTCTCAACACTAGTCATGTGCCCTGTAAAGCAGAACACCTCCAGAAAGTGCAGACAGAGCATCATTGCCCACAGAGCTAGCAAGGGGTGTCGTGGCCAGGGACAGTTGGGACACCACCTCCTGGGAGCCCCAGAATCGCTCAAGTTCACCAGTATCTTCACCTCTCTGGCTCACTCCACTGCTGGTTCAGCACCCCACGGAGGCTGGCCCTCTTTGGACCCACAGTGGCCTTCCTTGAAGTTTGGGTTTACCAGAAACGTCTCTAGGTAGTAGGTGCTACTTATGTAGGACTAAGGGACTAGGACCAAAGGGTGTCTGACTAATCTTAAAATCTAGTTACAGCAGACAATCCTAAAAGTGATACATACAAGCTACAAACATTTTATTTTGACTTTAAATATGCAGATGAGCATTTATCCATCAGGGTTTTGATTTGGGGCCAAGATCTTCTGTTCAATAATGGGTCTACACATTGCTGTACTGAGTTGCATTTCTTTTTTTTTTCTTAATATTGATTTATTTTTGAGAGAACGTGAGTGGGGAAGGGGCAGAGAGAGGGGGACAGAGGATCCAAAGCGGGCTCTATGTTGACAGGCTGACAGCAGCAAGCCTGATGTGGGCCTCAAACTCACGAACTGCAAGATCATGACCTGAGCTAAAGTAGGACACTCAACCAAGTGAGCTGCCCAGGTGCCCCCAAGTTGCATATCCTGTATAAACTTCATAAAAATATCACTATCTGTAATTTCCAGATCCTTGAAATTGGCATGAGCCAGGCAAAATGAGATGCACGAACTCCCCTGAATATCTTCTGACTCCTCTCCCTCCCTTACAGCTAGCTGCCTTGCCAGTTCCCATTTTGGCAGTGGTTTCTGCTCAGCTGCTCTCCTTTGTCAAGTCTTTCCAAAGCGTTCAACTTGGTTCTCGTAGAATGAGCGTGTTTTCCTGCCTGCATTCATATTTCATTATGAATTACAGTAGTAACTAAAACTGGCCTTTAGCTGTTCGGGAATGCGCCCTTGTGTCCTGGGTAGGCAGGAAACACACATGGTACACCTGGCATGGTGGCAGGACTGGAGAGCAGCAAGGTGCCTCAGGCAGGCGTCACTCCAGGGTCTGGAGCATGGAGGGAAACCCCAGCTCATCAGATCGGTTGGCCAGGAGAGGTGGATTAAGAAAACTTCTACCATAGTAATACTAGAGTATTTGTACCAAGTCTCAGGAAGGGTAGAGGAAGAGGCCTATTCCCCTGTATTTCTTAGCCCCTGAGGGAAGTCTCAAAGGTGTGTGTGACCCATTCAGGAGCCAGAATGTGGCAGGGAAACTGGGAAAGTGTGCTGTTCCCAGCGAACTAGAGAGGCAGCTGCTGGTCAGGAGCCTGGGGAGGGTGTAAAAGGAGGCTGGCAGGCTTGTCCTGGGGCCTGGAGGAGACGAGTCTGCTCAGAACTCAGAGGAGTTTGTGGAAATTCCAGCCCCTTGTCTCCAGACCCCTGCAGGCCTGTCCTGCCCTCCATTCCTTACTTCTCCCCCTCCCCCCATGGCCAGAGATAGAGGCATAGGGACTGAAGAGCTAATATTTGTGATGTGGTCTTGTTTAAGCCCCACAACACTACCGTCTGGGTCTGTGACCTAGAAATGGTGTTTCCCAGTGTGACCCTGTCAGGCCAGGTGGGGTGAGGAAAGGAGACAAAGGGGAGCTCAAAGGGGTCAGTAATATGCTTATAGTCTTGTGGGCCCTCAGTGGTCAAGCAGGATCATCTGAGGCCTGCCGACCTCTTCACCCTTCATCTCAGACAACAGACTATGCGCTGTTCTCACGGAGCCAAATTTTAGGGTCTCCGCTAAGTGGGCCTCAGGAAGCCCAGCCCTCCACCCTGGTTCCAGGGCACATGTAAGGACAGCACATGCCTAAGTTGGGATTCCCTCTCCAGAGCAGACATATGGGAAGAGACTTCCCTCCAGCAGGGTCTAAAATGCACACTCCTCTTTTGTGGATGATGAAGGCTGGGCAATAATGAAACTCCCATCAGGTGTGTGAACCCCTTGGGCTAGAGGAACACAAGGGTAGGAGTGGGGAAGGAGCAGGATAATGTAGTTCCCTTCTTCGACTCCCCCCCCTCTAGCACCCTCTGTTGGCAGAACCCAACAGTTAGCCAGCTGGCAAGGGAGTCTGGGAAATATGCTTTGCAGAGGTCTAGCCCCAGCATCTCAGAGCAGAGTCCAGAGCAGGTGACCTTGGCCTTGGAGACAGCCCCTGCCTCATTAAACAGATACTGGTTGGGGCAGGGGGAATATGTCAAGTGTCACTTGCAGCCTCCCCTTGGGGAGGCTGAGAAACCTAGGGGAACAAGCTCAGTTTGCAATGGACTCAGTCTGAGTTGGTTCCATAAAGGTGGAGCCAACACACTACTGGAAAGGCAACATAGAGTTTAGAGCAGAAGTGGTTAAACCTGTTTAACTTTTAAAAAGCCTCGGGTGTATGGCAGCATTTAAACCTCCTAATAGGGTCATCTGGGGTGCCTTGCCTCTCATTGAAAATTCTCCTTGTCCTCATTCCTAGGGGGATTGTACCTTCAGAAGGAAAGCATTTTGGCTTTTGCATTTCCTGCTTTATTGTTTTATTGATTTTTCTAATTTCTGATACACACCAAATCAGAGTATGTCTCAATTAGACATCAAGGACATTTGGCCTTATCCTAACTGCTCAGCTTTGTGCTATAAGCATTGGGGCTGACAGCTGTCCAAGGTGGAGGATGACAGACACACATTCGACCTGCTCATAGCCAATGACTCATCTCTATTTCAGACAATTAAAGCCACGGCTCAGACCCCTTGGAAAGGCAAGGAACGTGCTCTGTGTGTTAAGAAAACCCACACGAGACAATTTCAGTCTGTGATGTTGCATGTGTAGACATGGTCACTATTCTTTCGCTGTTAGTCTGGAGCAGGCTAGTTTCATGGAATTTGACCATATTCAAAATTGTGACCTGACCCACACTTGGGCAAAAATGTCCTATCATCCCAGCCTTTTTTTCAAGTCCAGGCCACCCTACCCACGGCTGCCAGAAGGCACTTCCTACCACACAGCTTTAATAGCACTGTTCCCTAGCTCTAGCACCATCACTGGCTCCCCAGTGCCCCAAGAATTAAGAATTAATTTCTAGAGCCTTATATAAATTTGCTTTTCTTAAACACATCTTTCACTAGCTCACCTGTTATCTTCTTGCAGGCCCACCTGTTGACATCCTACCAATCTGCAGACCCATTCAAATGTCATCTTCATTAACCCTTTGTAGACTCCAGGTCTCCACACAGTGCTTGGAGAGCACACTGACTAGTGGAACTGTCCTTACTTGGCCGTGTACACTTGACTGTCTCACGTGTCCCTCACCCCCCATGCAGTGGGAGGTCCCAGAGCCTAGCATTCACATAACACAGAGTCTTGTTGGCCCTACAGGAGCTCACAGTGAGGTGTTGACTGGCACTGCAGCAATGGCCCAGGCATCTCCATGCCACAGGTAACCTCTTGGGAGCAGTGACCAGAGGGTGGGAAGTTATTGGCCATTGCTTCCCAGGGGAATAAATGGAAAGCTAGGCAGAGGCAGAGTTCTTTTTGCTTAAGAGATTTTACCTCAGTTTGCTCAAGCAGCATCTCAGTTTTAAGGTTGCCTCACAGAATGTTCTGGAGCTCATCAAGGATTATTTTCCCTCAAAGCAGTGTTTTTACAAAGTTTATGAATTCCCTAGGACTGCAAAACACTCATCGATACTCTGTGTCCAAAGGGATCCATAATGAAGTATTTGAGAAATGTTCCACTAATGATTTGGGGGTGCCCGTGTGGCTCAGTCAGTTAAGTGTCCAACTCTTGGTTTTGGCTCAAGTCATGATCTCACAGTTTCATGAGTTCAAGCGCCATGTCAGGCTGTGCACTGATGGCACAGAGCATGCTTGGGATTCTCTCTCTCTCCCTCTTTTTCTGGCCCTCCCTGCACTTGCACTGTCTCTGTCTCTCTCAAAATAAATAAATAAACTTTAAAAGTGGGGGGGGGTGCGCACTGGTGCAGATCTTCTCAGGGCCTTTAACACTGTAATATACATTATAGGGCTCCAAGAAGGGAGTACAATATGTGGCATTTCCCAGTACTTGTTTTTCTTTTTTTTGCTGCAGGAATTTGGGAGGGGGTGGAGAAGAACATCTTGAGAGTTTGGTGTTTTCTCATGAATGAACTTCGGAAGTACTGTCTTAAATCGTGGACCTTAGGCACCATTTTTGACTACAGGTTTTAGTTAGTATAATCTGAAGAGAAAGAGTTAGTGGTGGGGATAGAATTAAAGACTTCCTAGATTGGAGGTGCCAGGGTGGCTCAGTCAGTTAAGTGTCTGATTCTTAATTTTAGCTCAGGCCATAATCTCAGTGTGTAGGTTTGAGCCCCGCGTCAGTCTCTGCACTGAAAACACAGAGCCTGCTTGGGATTCTCTCTCTTCCTCTCTCTTAAAATAAATAAACAAACATATGTAAGAGAAAAACAAAAAACAAAACAAAACAAAAAGACTTCCCTGGGGGCATCTGGGTGGCTCAGCTGGTTGAGCATCTGACTTCAGCTGAGGTCATAGTCTTGAGGTTCCTGGGTTCCAGCCCTGCATTGGGCTTTGTGCTGACAACTCAGAGCCTAGAGACTGCTTCGGATTCTGTGTCTCCCTCTCTTTCTGCCCCTCCCCTGCTCACATTCTCTTTCCCTCTCTCTCTCTCTCTCTTTCAAAAATAAATAAACGTTAAAAAAAAAAAAAGACTTCCCAGACTGTGTTTTTCCTTAGAACAGAGGCATTCTGCATAGCAGTGTAAGAAACAAAGCCTAATGAAGCTTTGGAGGCGAGGCGTTCCTCACGGAGCCATCATTTTAAAGTGTGTGTTTCGCTGTCACAGCCCGACGGTTTAAATTACATAAGTTCCAAACGGATCATTAAAGCTTATGTGTAATTAGCTTAATTAGACACAAGCCACACAAGATGGCCCAAATAACTGTGAATCTCTCTGTTTTCCAGTTCCTTCCACAAAGGGCACATTCCGCCAGCCCTGCCTGTGTGACCCCCCACGGCACCGTTCTCCACCAGACCCTGGACTTCGATGAGTTCATCCCCCCTCTCCCACCTCCACCTTATTACCCTCCAGAGTACACCTGTACTCCCACAGCCGAGGCCCACAGGTGGGTCTTTCCGGAGATGGTGGTGGTGACTTGTATTGACACCAGGAAGATAGGAGGCAGTCTGGGAGGTGGGACTGGCAGGAGCCACACTCATTTTCAGTGGGGCAGTTGAGCCAAGGAGAGCAACCATACGAAAGCATGTTTGATTAGAGGGCAGAGCGCGAGCAGGGAAAGAGCTCGAACCCTGGCTTAGATAGAACATGTCTACTGGGTATCGCTGCCGTGCAACAAAAGAGAACCTAGCCCGACGTGAGTGGCTCTATTATGTTCTCATGAAACGCAAAACTGCTATTGAGTAGTGACCATTAACATAACATGTAAAATGTAATTAAAGATTTAATCGGCTCTGTGATTATTTTCATTTTAATGGACAGGGCCATAGAGTTTATTGAAAATGTCGATATCTTTCCAGAAAAAAAAAAAAAAGAAAGAAAGAAAACACAAGAGTTAAAACTGCCTAGCAAATTAGACTTTTATTTCACAAGCACGATGAGTAATTGACCAGGGGAAACCCTGACAAGTGACGTGCTGATTGCCTTGAGAGAAATGTCAGCCATCCAGGCTCCTTCCCCCAGGAGTGACAGTGCAATGGTTCTGTCTTTTCAGGGGCCTCCACTTGGACTTTGCTCCCTCTCCATTCAGCACTTTGTATGATGTTGCCATCAACAGCCCCGGCCTGCTGTACCCCGCCGAGCTCCCCCCACCCTACGAGGCCGTGGTGGGCCCGACTGCCACCAGCCAGGTGAGGCCCAGGCCCCAGACAAGCCAGTTTCCTGTACTAAGGCCTGCTCCTTGCATTTGGTTTTCTAATGTTCTATTTATTTTTAAGAGGGCACAAGTCGAGGAGGGGCAGAGAGAGGGGGATAGAGGATCTGAAGCGGGTTCTGGCACTGACAGCAGCGGGCCCGATGTGGGGCTCAAACTCATGAACCACAAGCCGAGGTCAGACACTCAACTGACCGAGCCACCCAGGTGCCCCTGCTTCTTGCATTTGTATTTCTCTCTAAGCCTTAGAACAAACCTGTGGTCTTATCAACACTCATGAAGAGCAGGCAGCAGCCTTAGGGACTAGAAACTGCAGAGGCCCCACCCCAGGCCTGGAGATGCCACCCCAATATTTATGTATTGCCCCCTGGGCTCTTGTCAGATGCACGCAAGCTAGTGTGTCTGGGGACACAGTGCTGAAGGAGCTGGTACAGATTCAAACGCATGAGCAGGGACAGAGCTCAGGCCGTGAACGGAGAACCCAGGGGACTCTGGCCTGTTCCAGCTGCATGCCTCTGTCGCTGTCTCCTGGGAGGTGAGAAAGGAGTGCTGGATCCCTGGTCCTGTCTGAGGCCTGGCAGCTACAGGCCAGGGAAGTGCCAGAGCCGCAGGTAGGAGTAGCTGGCTTTCTCTGAACTGGGCAAGCCAGGTGTTCCCACAACCTCCCGGTGTCTGACCCACAACAGGCACACACTGGGGATGTGTTGGTGGAGCCTCAGTTTCTTCATCTGTAAAATGGGGATCATAACAGTACCAAGCACATGGGGTGGAACGGGATGTTTGTAATGGACCCAGCACAGCGTTTGACATAGAGTGGGCTCTGATTCGCAAAAGCCAGTTGCCCTTTTCAATGGCATCATCCTCATCATGGTTGTCATCACATGTGTCGCTCCTGAATATCCAAGGCCCCTAGCCAGGGAGGAGAGATGTGAACACTCAGAAGGTCACACAGCACCCGTGTGTGGGACAGGCTGTGGGGAGGCCACAGGTTTAGGGGTGCACATGGGGAGCACAGCAGTCCAGCAGAGAACGGGCACATGCAGGGGAGCTGAGAAATCCTGCCAAGAATGGGGGCTGCAGCCTGTTCTGGGCCCCGAGCCCCAGGCAGAGGAGAGTGGGCAAAACCATGACCAGGAGCAACCACAGGGCACCAAGACACAGTCCTGGGCCCGTCCAGATGCACGCAGCTTTGGGCTTCTCCCCTGGCATCCCAAGTCACCTGCCAGGAAGTAGTGCCAGCCTCAGACCTGGGCCAGACCTTCTGTGTCCTCACAGCCCCTTTGAGATCTGGAGCCCACATGGTGAGAAGGCCAGGAGACAGTGCCTGTTCTCTTCTGGGCCACCCCCTGGGGAACTTCTGGCCCTCAGGGACCTCTGGGGGTGCAAACCTAAAATGGCTGTTCAGACTCAGCCTCCACAAGCTTCCGGAGATAATTGCACCCACAGGGGAGACCACATTCTGCAGGCTGGGTGTTGTGGGACAGAAAGGGAAGGTAAGACCTGTCCACCTCTGTGCCCAGTGGGACCTTGGCTACACGGTTTTTGCAAGAAGGATTCTCCGCGAGGGTCACTTGCGCGGGTCTGCTCAGCCCATCCCTAGCCCACCCTTGCAGAGGTGACAGCCTGGCCAGCTGAGCCTCTGAGTCTCCCGTCTCTGCCTACTCTCGCTCTGAAATGTCCTGGCCCAGCTCACCAGGCTGCAGACAGCAAACAGGGACTCGGCCAAGGACTCTTGGCCTTTTTTCTGTCCACAGATGTGTAGGAACCGCCTGAGGTCCGGGTGCAGAGGCGGAGGGGAGGGGATTCATTAGTGAGGGGGCAAAGTGTGACTGAAATCTCATTTCTAAACTTACAATGATTGAAATCCTCTTGAGTTTTTTAAAAATCTGAGTGGAGAATTCTATCTTTCCAAAATGATTTCTTTTCTTCTTGATGATAAAAATAATTCAAATCAATGTTATCAATGGCAACTGTGTCCTGTGAAGAGAGTCAGAAGTACTCTGAGGGGAGCCCCCGTGCACTGCTGGAGGGTGCTGAAAAGGGGCATCCAATCCATTTTGGGGGGACCCGGGGAGCCTCTGTGAGCTGAAGGCTCAGGCTGAGTGGGGTGGCAGGTGGCTAGGCTCACAAGGAGGGACCACGCAGCATGCATATCCTCAAAACACAAAGCCACTCAGGATGAGTCTGAAATGAGTGCAACATGGGTGGAGGGTGACCTCAGCGAGGCTGGTTGGATTCTGGGGCCATCAGGACATCCAAGCAAGTGTATACGAGATGATAGGGTCTATGGCTTGGAGCCTTGGAGAGATCAGAGTTATCCACAGAGGTGGTCACCAAGTCAGGGAACCAAGTGGGGAGAGCTCTATGGAATAATAATACTTTGGGGTGCTAGAGAAAGAGGCTCCCCCAGCACAGGCTGCAGAGTAGAAAGATGGCCTTGACTCACAGACACATGGTTCAGGAAGGGAGAGAGGGGCCAAGTGCTGCCCAGAGGCGGTGAAGGGCTGACCCTGGTCCCCCGCTGGCTCACCATCCAGAGATTACTGGTGACTGTGGCAGGAGCAGCTGCAATGGGGCAGTGGGGCAGGTGCCAGCATTGGCTAGAGGCAGGGATGGGACGTGGGGAGGTGTAGCAGTGGTCTGTCCCCCTGGTTTTTGGATTCCAGTGGGCATCCCAGGCATGTCAATCAAATACAGATGGCTGAGCCCACCCCAGAGTTTCTGAGTCCATAATTGGGGAAGGGGAACCTGCCAAGAATTTGCATTCCAGGGGTTTCTGGGTGGCTCAGTCAGTTAAGCGTCTGACTCTTTTTTTTTTAATTGTTTTTTCAACGTTTTTATTTATTTTTGGGACAGAGAGAGACAGAGCATGAATGGGGGAGGGGCAGAGAGAAAGGGAGACACAGAATCGGAAACAGGCTCCAGGCTCTGAGCCATCAGCCCAGAGCCCGACGCAGGGCTCGAACTCACGGACCGCGAGATCGTGACCTGGCTGAAGTCGGACGCTTAACCGACTGCGCCACCCAGGCGCCCCAAGCGTCTGACTCTTGATTTCAGCTCAGGTCAGGATCTCAGGGTTGTGAGCTCAAGCCCCATGTTGGGCTCTGTGCTGAT
This sequence comes from Prionailurus bengalensis, assembly GCF_016509475.1. Taxonomy (NCBI): domain Eukaryota; kingdom Metazoa; phylum Chordata; class Mammalia; order Carnivora; family Felidae; genus Prionailurus; species Prionailurus bengalensis. Next base: position 21,109,789 of record NC_057355.1, read on the forward strand.
AACACCGAGCCTGGTTGGGATTCTCTATCTCTGTCTCTGTCTCTCTCTCTGTCTCTCTCTCTCTCTCTCTGTCTTTCTCTCTCTCTCTCTCTCTCTCTCTCTCTGCTCCTCCCCTGCTCTCACTCTCTCCCTCTCTCAAAATAAATAAACTTAAAAAAAAAAAAAGAATCTGCATTCCTACCTAAGTTCCAGCTCCTGCTGCTGTGTTCCTCTAGGGACATGCTTTGGGAACTGGAGTGGATCACTCTTGTGAGATGCTTGGCAAAGAGGAGAGAAGATAGGAGATAGTTAGGGAGACTGTGGGCATAGGGCATGAGGATGTTACCAAAGGGACATGGAAGGGTCCAGACAGTGGGAGCACCTGAGCCGGGGTTGGGGAGGGAAGTCCCTCGAAGGCGGAAGGGGGATGCTGAGCCAGCCTCAGATGGTCTGCTCTGCCCTGTAACCAGCAGGGGCACCAGGCAGGGCAGCAGATGGGCCTGGAAACCCCAGCAAGCCCACAGGGGTGTGTGATTCTCCATGGCTGCCTTGGGGAGAAGGAGGAACTCTGCCACCACCCCCCAGCTGCTGCCAGTTGCCATCACAGAATTTGAGCTCCATCCTGGGGCCGAACTTCGGCCTGCCCATCTGTCCTCCCATTTGTGAACGGTTACTCCCATTTCTAGAAGAGAAAATGCCACAGAAGGGTGAGTGACTGTGCACACTGCCCTGTAGAGAGCAGCAGGACTTCTCAGAGTCCTTTGCTTCTCAATCCTGATGACAGGGAACACCCACCCCCAACAACACTCCTCATGATGAGTGTGGAATGCCCACGTCCAAGCCTGTCAGGGACCCTGGATGCTGGAAAGTGTCCTCTGCATTTGGGTGTGACATTTGATGCACACCATACTGGCATACCAGAAGGCTATTGTGGAGTGTTTTATCGCTGATTTACTCTTTTTTCTGAAGCATATAGAATACAGATCTTCCTTGACTTACAGTGGGATTTTCAATCCAAGAAACCCATGTGCTTTGAAAATATCCTTAATACCCCTAACCTACCGAACATCGTAGCTGAGCCCAGCCCAACTTAAGTGTGCTCACAACACTTCCATTAGCCTGCAGTGGGGCAAAACCATCTAATACAAAGCCTATATTTTTAAAAATATTTATTTATTTATTTATTTATTTATTTAGAGCAAGGAGGGGGCACAGAGAGAGGGAGAGAGAGAATCCCAGAGAGAGAATCTGCACTGTTAGCACAGAGCCCAACATGGGGCTTGAACCCATGAACCATGAGATCATGACTTGAGCCAAAACCAAGAGTTGGATGCTTAACTGACTGAGCCAACCAGGCACCCCACAAAGCCTATATTATAATAAAGTGTTCACTATCTCGTGTAATTTTTGGAACACTGTACTGAAAGCAAAGAACAGAATGGTTTTGTGGGTGCAGAATGGTTTTGTGAGGGTGTCCGTTGTTTACCCAGTCGAATGGCTTCCTGGGAGCTGTGGCCACCCACCTCTGCCCAGCATCATGAGAGAGTACCATACTGCATATCACTATCCTGGGGGAAAAAATCCAAAGTCAAAACTCAAAGTACAATTTCTTTTTAACTGAGCATGTATCACTTCTGTACCATCGTAAAGCCAAAAAATTCTAAGTCAAACCATCATAAGTTGGAGACCATTTGTATGGGGGAGGATAATACTGGTTCTAATATGACACCGTTCTCCAAAACTATTGAGAATTCTCTAAATGGAGATTTCTTTCACATGATTTTGGTGAGAAAATCCTTAAGGGCAAAGGAAGGCCTGTCTCCTATTGCGTTGGCTCAGAACCCACCAGCTTACAAGTGCCTGCACAAACATTATGTGTGCAAAAAGTACGTGTCTGAATCGCCTTTCTCTGCGCTGGCTCTTTGGGGAGGGGGGCAGCATCTGGTGATTACGAGGCCACTGCAATGCTCCCCTCAAGGGGAAGCCTGTGCCTTGCTGGGCCCATTCCTTTTGACCCCGTGGTCTGGCAGCACTTTTCAATTCCACAGACACCTCTAGGAGTCTAGAAGCCAATGAAACTCGTTCCCATCCACAGAGGGAAGGCTGGGCCAGCCAGCTGCCCCCCTCCCCTGGGGCAGTCCCCCCACCTGAGGACAGCAAGGAGCTGTCCCCCCTTTATGGCACAATCCTTTGTCACAGGGCAAGGCATAGGTTAATTACTTCCCCTTATGGACAAACAGCACATAAATTGTCTATCAGTACTCGTTTGGATAAAGAGAGGAAGACAGACTGACAGAGGAGCAAAGCAGGCATTGTGTGGGCTCTGGACAGGCGGCAGGAGGCCGCTCCTTTGGGAGAACTTTTTGATGCGGGAAGGAAAAGCTCCCTTGACTAAGCACATTCATTCTGACCCATTCACTCTCCTGGATCGGCCACAGGCACGTTCTGTTCTCTGTTTGCAATGTCCTTCTCTTTCCCATGGCTTAAGACCGTACCTTGAGGGCAAGATCAGAAGGAGTGCATTTCTTTCCATAGCCAGAAAGTTACTGAGAATTTGCCAGTGTGCTATTCCTGTGGATGACAAGCTTACATTTCCAAGGACCATGGAAAACTGTGCTGTATTCTATAGAACACAGAGCCATGAACTGAACAGAATCCCTTCCTTGTGGGACTCACAGGCTGGCATGGTAACAGGACGGCCTCCAATGAACTTTGCTGGGACTTCAGGGGAAAAAGGTAGAGTGGGATTGGCGTGTGAACAATGGAAAAGGTCTCCAAGGTGCAGTGTAGACAAACGGTGCTGCGACAGCCTGGGACCCGGCTGGGGAGCTTAGGGTAATGAAGGAGGTTCATTGACATCATTTGGGTACAGATTTCATGACCCTGTGTGTCAAACTATAGCAGTGCCTTTGACGAGTTTGACATTTGGAGTTGACACGATCTAGCGGCACCTTGGGAATTTGAATTTGGTGGCAGTCTGGCGAGTAGGAGGGTAGCCTGAGGTACGAGGCTAGAAATGCTGAGGCAATGGACACAGGAGAAGCGCAGCCAACCACAAGTCCTAAAAGTCAGTATTTATATTTTCAAACAAAATCACCTTTGCATTTAAAAATCTGTAAGCAAAGTAGCTTCAAAGATTGCCTTGGGACACTAGGTTAAAATCTTAATTCACATTTTCTGTGATTGCAGCCAATTGCCCCCAAAGAATAGCTCTTTATAGTTCTGATACTAGCTGGTTGACCTGACCCAGGAGTGGGGAATTTGCTACCAGAAATAGGGTAGAGTTTTCACGTGGTGTGTCTTAGCCACAGAGCTTCCCAAAAGAAAGGGAGATGAGGAGATGCGGCTTATTTGCATAAATGCCAACTGACTTTTTAATCACAACTGGTCAATATAACGTGTCTGGGAACAAATAAATGCAGCCTCTGAGTGTCCCATGTGAGGCCATACACACAGCATCTCCTCTCAGTGGCCCTCTCCTGCAAGAGCTGTGTTATAAACTTTTATTGCTAAACTAGAGTTTCACTTTAAATTCTGTGCCACAAGTATGTTTCTTCTCCACCCTTTTCCGCCGCCCTTATATTTAATGGAAAATGCCGTGTGAACCTCACAGCTATTGCCTCCACAGCTTTCGTGTGGCAAGGTGGCGTTGGCCATGAGGGAAGGCCAAATTCAAATTAAACCCTTCACACCCTGCTTACCAGATGTGATAGATACACTGCCAGGAGCTGTCTCCTCTCAAAACCAGATTTGACCGGGAGCCAGAGGGAAGCCAGTGATGCTTCTATGAAATATGAAATGAATCCAATTTCCTCCTGACCTTGTCCCATGGCGCATTTTATTCCTCTTGTTTTATTTATATTTCTTTATTACCAGAAGCTTTTCTTCAGGCATCAGGCCTCCAAGTTGCCACCCATCCCTTCAAAATTGAAAAAAAAAATGTTAAGGGTCAGGAGGAGTATGGAAGGAAACGCACCTTGAGGATATTGTTCCTTTTTGTGTGATTTCGCAGAATATTCTCAACAGAGATTTCCAACATTGGTTGTAGGCATAGAGTGATTTCAATGAAAAGGAAGGTGAGTGTTGGTGGCCGTGTGAGTCTCCCTCCCCCGATTCCCTCCCCAGCAGAACGGGATTGTGCTGAGGAAGGAAAATAGTGCATGCAGTATTACACATAGGTGGGATCAAAGGGAACATTTAGGCAGCTCTGGTTCTGCCCCACAAGTGCAGTTCTTGCCCCCCAAACCCTGTCGCACATTCCCCACCCCTGGGGGCACGGTTCACCTGTTTTGTGTTGGTGAGAGGCCTGCAGCCTGGTTGAAAGAGCCGAAGGTGATCAGCTGTCTGATTGAAGTAGCAGGAGACAAGGGAGGCAGAGACGTAATTACCTGAGCTGGAATGGGACAAAGCCGCAGGGGACCCCCTGAACTTCCCAGGCCTCCCCCTGAGCTCATTATTTGCAAGCAAGTCCGCAAAGCAATTCTGAAATAATACAAGGATTCAGAAATCATTTTCTGAGATAGCATAGGGGCACATGTATGTGGTATTTGTGACACCCAGACACATGGCCCATGTGGGACCATTGTGCCCTACAGTAGGGGTGGAACAGATGTGGTCACAGTGGGAACCGAGTGTGTGAGCAGAAGATGGGCAAGTGAAGACAGGGCAAGAGGGCAGATGTGCCCTACCCTCACCCAGCCAAGGAGGCCTGGTCTTCCCCTGCTTGTCCTCCCGATGGCCTCTCTGGGCTGAATGATCTATTTGAGAAGAAATCTGCAAGAGCATGATAACTTCCAACATGATGCAAGCTTCACAGCCACTCAACACGACAGGACAGGATAGTGTGCCCAGGGCCACAGGGCCTGCGCTCAACCCGGCACATGGCCTGAGTGGATCTGGACCTTGAACCCAAGCTTGGACAGGGAGGAAAGCCTTCTGAGTAACCTCTTGATTCCATCTGCAGAAGGCAGGAGGGAAATGGGGCAAGTACACACTATGGGGGAGTGTGAGAACTCACCGAGGCCAAAACTGTCTACTAAATGCCCACCCTGTGCCCAAGCCGTGCTGGCCCAGAGCATTACACGTCTCTTGACTGTCCCCCTATGGCTTTATTCTTCCTGGTGTGGAAGCAGGGAAAAGAGTTGTTGGGAGGAAGGGGTTAGAAGTGAGGCCAGGGGCTCTCCTACCTCCTGCAGTGACTCTGGAGGATCCTATGTGGCCTCTTTCAGTCCCAAAGAGTGCTCCCTAGAAATGGAAGGTGAGTGGGCTGAGGGTGGCTGGTACCTGGCCCTGGTGGGCTCTTGGGGACTGCTTGGCACTCTGATTTCAGAAAGAGAAACAGGCTTTGGCCTTGGCAGCAACCCTCTGGCCTTGGCATCCTCACAGCCTGACTGCATAAATTTAGGGGAGAATGGCAGACGTGTAAGTACATGTCACTTAGTACTTCTTTCTAGAAGATGAGCTCGGAAGTCAGCCTTGATTTCTGGAGTCTGTTGTGCTGTGCCCTTCAAACTACCTGATGACCTGTTTCTTGCTGTAGCTTACGAGTATAGACCAGCCGGCGACTGAGCCCAGCCCCGGGGACCCAGATGCCACTGCTGGCTTCAGCACACAAGGTAATCTTACCCTTTTGATCATTTGAAATAAGTTTATACTTCTCAAAGCATGTTTCCTTCCCTCCTCCTACTTCCTTCTCTCCTCCTTCCTGCGACTGCCTTCCCACCATTTCTTACTCTTTAAGGGGATAGAATTTGCTACAGCTTGTGCTGTTTAGTACCATATTAGTTCTCCACAGTTCCTCCCTTACCGGCAGCGGTAGTAAGTCAGTACACCTGGGGGATCTCATGCTTTCTCTGGCGGGATTTGCCCCCCTCTACTCCAGCGCCTTTCTCCTCGACTTGAGGGATATGGCTTTGAAGGAGCGCTTGACTCAGTCTGGGATGGACCCTTCCCTGAGCAAAAACTGTACCAAGCTCACATCCACTGGGCTCCTCCCTCAGGCAGGGGCCAGGCCTGGGCTCCTGGGCCTCTGGGCCCACTGGCTTTGAGGACACTGGGGAAAGGACACTACCAGTTGTGTCCTGGAAGGCATTGAAGGAAAAATGTGGAAGGTCCGATCTCAGATGTGGGGTGGGAGCCGCAAGGCAAAGCCAGAGGTGAGGAGGTAATTGAGGTGTCAGGAGAGCAGACAAACCTGAGTAGCAGAGGGACACATGGATGAGGGTTGGGTGTTTCCATCTTCTTTGGGTCCCCAGGTGGGCTCATGGGGGCAGGTTTGTTCAGAGACAGAACTCAGCTAATTCATGAGAAGACTAAAGGTCTCAGAAAGGACACCCATTATAGTCCCAGGGCTGTCTGCCCTTGACCCCAACTCTTAGTTAACATCTGAGAAATATGAAGGGGCCATCCTTCTGTGAGGACGCCTCTGGGTTGTAGGAAGCCTGGTCTCTGCAGTTGTGGGATTTGGAAGTGACCTTGCCCTTTACCTGGTGGCTCCAAGCAGTCATCAAAAGCTGTGTCTAAGAGGTGGTGTCCTGTGACCTTCCTAGAGACTACTTCAGGGCACAGTGTGTCTCAGTCCCCCAGTGCATTCTAGACTTTGGGCTGAGGGGGCTCCCCCTTCTCCATTCCAGCCCCATCACTCCTGAAAACACAAGTTCTGGAGGAAAGCATGGTTGGAAAGGCCGAGCAGCCTGGTGGCTCCTGGAGTCAAGGGCAGATAGTGATGGACAGAGGAGTCAGGAATTCATCTGGGCTAGGCCTTCCTCACTGCTCAGGCTCCAGACAGTTAACTGAGCTTGACTGAGAAGCTCGGGGCTGCTTCCAGCACCGACTCCTGGCAGAGGGGCCAGGCCTAGAAGTGGGCAGGAATATATGGAGAAGTACTGACAGAGGCTCATGGGATGGCAGGCCAAGCAGGATTCACTGTAGAAAAGATGCCCCCCCCCCCCGAATGGGTAATTTCTGTATGGGCTGAGGTTGAGGTCAATGTCGTGTTTGGGGCTGTGCATATCCAACTGTCCCAGATCATTTATTGCTTTTGTACATTTGTCAAAACCCAGCTGGATATAATGGCATGGGTCTATTTCTGGGCCCTCTTATCCTGTTCCATTAATCTGTGTGTCTGTCCCTCTGCCACTAGAACCCTCTCCTGATGACTGTTGCTCTGTGGTGAGCCTTAATATCAGGCAAGCCCAACCTCTGCTTTGCTTTTCTTTGCCAAGATTGTTCTAGGTACTCTAGGGTCTATGTATTTCCATGTCAATTTTAGAATCCACTTGTCTGTGTCTATAAAACTCTAGCTGGGAATTTAATAGAAATTTCATTCAATTTGGGGGGGAGGCGGTATTTGTTGTTTGAGAGAGAGACAGATGACAGAGCATGAGCAGGGGAGGGATAGAAAGAGGAGGAAACACAGAATCCAAAGCAGGCTCCAGGCTCCCAGCTGTCACCACAGAGCCCAACAGGTGGCTTGAACTCACCAGTCATGAGATCATGACCTGAGCTGAAGTTGAACGCTCAACAGACTGAGCCACCCAGGTGCCCCGGAATTGCATTCAACCTGTAGAGCAATTTGGGTAGAATTTCTATCCCTGCAAAGCTGAACATTCTTGTGTAGGAACATAGTACGTCTGTCTCTCTGTTTATCTGGATCTTCTTTGATTTCTTTCATCAGTATTTTATCATTTTCAGAATACAGATCCTGAGCATGTTTTGTTAAGGGCATACTTAGGAATTTCATTTTCTGTGGAGCAGCTGTAAATGGTATTCTGTTTTTACTTTTGGTTTCTGCCTGCTCATTGTTAGTACATGTGCCCAACCATGGGACAGATGTGATTCATTCTTGTGTGATTTCTTTTGCATCCTACAACCTTGTCGGACTCACAAATTTAGCTCTAAAATTTTTTGAGGGGGGTGGGAGGGAGATAAATTCTAGTATTATTTTTCACCTATTGAAATAAAATAGTAATGGGGATATGGATGCTGGCAAGGCCGCAGGCAGGTGCTTTACCCAGCCCTGAGTGGCAGCTTGGAACTCAACCCTTTTGACAGAGCATCTTGATAAAGAGCCATAAAATGTTTATGCCATTAGATGTGGTGATCACACTTCTAGAACCGCCCGAGGGGAATAATGCAAAAAAAAAAAAAAAAAAGAAGAAGAAGAAGAAGAAGAAAAAGAAGAATAAAACAAAAAAGAAAACCATAAGCATGAAGATAACTTTTGTTTTTCATAAGAATAAAAACTTAAAGGGACAATGAAGTCCATTGGTAAGAGTTAAGGAAAATATGTTACGTATGCTAAATATATCATCATACATTAATTAGGAGAAATTAGGAGAAATCTATTTCGGTGAAAAACTGCAAGTCCACTGGGATTATTACTACCGTACAAACAGTCTCACAGCACAAGCCAGTGAGGGTGTACAAGAATGAGTTACCGTCTTGGCCTATGAGCTTTCCCTGTAATGTTACCCTAATCTTATCTTTCCATTACTTATAGATATTCAGAGCTAAGTCACATTTCTTTCTCTGTGACTCTGTTTTCCTGATGAACTCAGCCATTGGATTATCACAGACTTTAAGAAAATTGGGACTGAGGCACCTGGGTGGCTCAGTCAATTGACTGAGTGTCTAACTTTTGATATCGGCTCAGGTCATGATCTCACAGTTATGGGATCAAACCCTGTGTCAGACTCCACGCTGACTAAGGAGCCTTCTTGGGATTCTCTTTCTCCCTCTGCCCCTTTCTCTCTAAACAAACAAACAAACATTATTAAAAAAAATTGGGACCAAGGGTATATTATTATGTCCAGTCTCATCAAATGGTATATATTAAATACATACAGGTTTTTGTATGTCAATTATACCTCAATAAAGCTGTAAAAAAGCAAGAAAGCTGAGTTCAGGGAGGATCAGCAGGAAATAAATATTCTTCAAAATAGTTTTAATATACTTCTGTGTAATGTCGATAGAATTAATAATTATGCTTTCTGGTTTGAAGTGTTCTAATGATACAGGGAAATATTTCTTCTCTACATTTATACGTTCACCTTTGAGTGTTTGCCCAATCAATTCCTTAGAATAAATTCCTAAAAGTGAAATTGCTGAGGCCAAGGAAATGTGTATTTTAGGTTTTGATGTGTTGGCCACATTGCATTCTGGGAAGGTTTTCTTGCTGGTTTGCACACCCACCAGCAGTGTTTATGACACCCCAAACATCGTCATTCCTGGTGATCTTTGTCACTCTTGCAGGTGACTGTAGTACACACACAAGATTGAGTGTGAACAGCTTTTTACACATTTAGTACCTAAGTGTAGGTCAGTTTAGGGTCCACTTTTTTGCAGTGTTTTGTGGGGTTATTTCTTTCTTTCTTTTTTGGTAGATTTATAAGAAAACTATCACTTAAATAGAGACATTTTCTCACTTTACCTATTCACGGTAGGGATGCTTTCCCTGTTAATGATGCCTGTTGCTATACACAGTTTTAGAATTTTTCTTGCCAGATTTATCAAACTTTTCCATTCTGGTTTCCGTCATGGTGACAACGTCTTTCTCCACCCTAAGTGTAGACTTATTCTCCTATTTTCTACTACTATACTTCTAGTATTTTAAAAAAGAAAAGGATTAATCATTCTGAAGAATGTTTATTTAAAGTTTATTTTGAGAGAGAGAGCATGTGCAGGGGAAGGGCAGAGAGAGGGAGAGCAAGAGAGAATCTCAAGCAGGCCTCACACCATCAGTGCAGAGCCCAATGCAGGGATCAAATCCACGAACCGTGAGATCAACACCTGAGCGGAAATCAAGAGTCGGACTCTTAACTGACTGAGCCACCCAGGCACCCCTGAAGATTTTTTTTTTTTTTTTGCATATGATTTGTGAGGTTCGGTTCATCTTTCTGTTTTCCAGAAACAGCATCTATTGAGAGGGCAAGGGTAGACAGTGCAGGGCTGGGGAAGCAAGAGCACTCTAGAAGTGGGCTGCTTCCAACCGGCTCCACCACTTGGCGGCCTCACAACCCTCTTCCTCTAAGGTCGCTTAACCGTGTTTCTAGAGTGGTTAGCTGGTGGGCCATGAGGATTACGTGGGAAGTCACCTGTAAACCTCGTGGCAGTGGGGAAGCTCCCAGAAACAGAGCACACTGGAAACAGAGAGACCTCCCACAGGACCCACAGAAAGGGATGGATGGGACAGACCCCAAAGCTTCCCACCCTGGAGTTGTTCAGGCTCCTGTGAGTCTTACAAAGCATCCCCCAGGTGAGCTGCTCACCTCAAAAATCTACCCCTGTGGAGTGATTTGCCTCACAGCAAGCAGCTGTGACGTTGCCTGGTGATGGGATTAAAGAGCAGAGGGAGCAATGCTTCTCAAGCTTTAAAAAATGTGCACACAGGTCCCTGAGATTTTAAGACAGATTTTGATCCAGTACCCCCGGGTAAGGAAGGCCCTTGGAGTAGTGAGGGGCTAGAGCCCGATCTGACCAGCATCACAGGGATATAACAGTGGGTCGCACACTTAAGGGACATCAGAATCCCCTAGGGGCTTGTTTGAACCCCCATGGCTGGGCCCACCCCCGAGTTTCTCATTCATTGGGTCAGAATTCTGCCATATCCCCAGGCAATGCTGATGCTGCTGGCCTAGCCCACACTTTGAGAATCAGGTGGGCATCACCGGACTGGTTCCTGTACCTGCCTGACCAGTGCACGGCTTGCACTCGAGGCCCCAGGCTGTACCCTTCTGTGTGGGGCAGGCAGGTTCTCAGGCCCATGAGGACCTGGCTAGGATGCCTTGATGTCCCTCTGAGCCCTGCCCTTCTCTACGTGGACCCTGTTCATCGAGCACCCTCTGACCTCCACTTTCCTGTACTTCAGATCCCCCGAGGGATACCCTGGATAGGAGATGGGGCTGGTTTCCAACTTTTAGTCTCTTGTGGAGTGTGAAGGGTGTACGTGCCCCCCCCCCTATATCCCTCCTGGGAATGATTCTTGAGAGATCATCTGGTGTCCCCCAAAACCTTTCTAACACCACAGAGCATCTGTAGACCTGTTCGGTGTTCACACGCCCCCAGGATTACAGGTTTGTCTAGATTTGGTATTGAAGGGCAGACTGCTCAGGCCCCTTGTGGGGGAGCTCCAGGAGGCTGAGATTTTCACTCTCAGCTCCATCAGGGGTGTGAGCAGTCACTGTGCCTGTCTCGGGTGGCTCTGTGGTAGCCCATTGCCAGTTCTAACACTAGGTCCCTTGCCTTGCAGAGCCCGCAGATAGCTCGAGCCTCCTGGTATCTGAGGGTGCCACCGCACCAGGCCTAAGCCCTGAGGGCCCTGTGGGTGCCTCGCAGCCCCTGCCACCTGACCTCGAGTCCTCTGAGGGCCCTGACCAGGGCACGCAGGCACTGCCAGGTCCCGGGCGTGTGGCCCGCTCCACCAGCGACCCCACTTCGTGTGCATCCAGTGTGGCAGGTACGACTGGCCCAGCCCCCTTGTGCCCCCAGCGTGTGCCCTACTCTGCCCTGGACACTGCAGGCCTCAGTGAGCTGAGAGTCAAGGCCAGGCCTTGGGACCTCGGCTTAGGGGCCACTTTGGGAATGTGGTCTTAATGCCCTAGGGCTCTAGGGAGGGAGAGACAGTCATGGACCCCTGTTGTGTACCCACCAGGCTTTCCACTTTCTGGCTGGGGAGTAAGGAGAGAAAGGATGGAAGGCTTGGGGTGATGAGAGCCCACTCAGGGTCAGCCAGCCCCTGATATTAGCCTGCTAGTTGTACCCCAGCTCTGGGGCCCAGGTGGGCACTCAGGTCAGGCAGATGACCACAGGCTGTATCCATCCATCAGCCAGGACTAGCCTGGGCTCCACCCTTTTGGAAGTGCCAGTGCCTGCTGAATGGTCTGGTGGGACCCAGGGCCACATAAGGTATGTCTGTGTCTCAGTGATGGCTCTAGGTGGGTGGGGTGCCCTCTAGCTGGAGCTGCCCCCAGCAGAAGGGGTGTGTCTCCAGTAGCATTTCCTGGGCACCCTTGGCAGCACTCCATGTGTGTGGCTTGGAGCTGGGGTCAGAATCACCCACATGACTCTTACGTGTCTTTGCCAGTAGAGACTAGTGGGTATCCTGGCTGCAGGGCCATTGGACTGCACACTTCGTCCAGTGAAACTGTAAGAACCCTGAAGAGGCCCCCTGGCTGCCTGGACTCAGTGGTGTTGGGCCAGCTGACCTCCAAATAGACAAGACCCATGCCCCAGGAGAAGTGTATCCCTGGAAGGAACTAGGAACCCACGGAGGTCATTGCCTACCAGGGCCCTGCTGGTGGAGACGTCAGAGTTTGCACCTGGAAGCTCTTTGGCCTGCAGTCCTCTATCTCGCTACCTCCCCTCCCACATTCAGTTACCAGCTCACTAGACAAGATCCCATAAGACTCTTCTCCTGAAGCACCCCCCCACACACACACCTCCTTCCCCTGTGCTGGGCTCCTCTGAACCCAGGCTCAGCCTTCTCTCCTCCCTGCTAGGGCTATTACATGTGCATGTTTAGGGGAGTGTCTACTCTGTGGCCCCCTGATGGCTTCCTTTGGCCTATCCACCCCTCAGGGAAATTTGGACTCCACAAACCATTACATTTTAGGGGTGAGGATGGAGAGAAGACGAGTCACAGTGCCTTCTCTGCGTCCCCACACCACCCTGTCGGCACAGCCTCTTCGCAGCACCACAGGACAGTTACTGTTCTACGTGTCAAAAGCATGTGCCTCCCCGGGGTCTCTGGGGACCTTCAGACATGGGATGGGGCGGAGGGGTGGCATTCTGATGAAACACACTGGGTTTGCTTGTGGCATTGCCTGCTGTGCTGTGCCCAGCCGGGGGACACCGCCTGCCCTGTGGCAGATGCCGGCTGTGGGGCTGCTCCTGTGTGATCCATGCACGGGTTTGTGTAAGTTCATGAGTTTTCCTCTGCTTATCCAGCATCTAAAATCTATCTCTTACCTGAGGGAGGGTGATTATAGTGTTACCGGGAATGCCTTTTTCCGTTTCATGTGTTACCGGAGTTCTCTCTCTGATTAAGGCAACACCTCTTCGCATCCGCCCTCCTGCAGCCAGGACCTTGAAGCAGGACTGGCCAGGGCTGCTCTGGGGACCGGTGAGATACTCTTCTAAAACGCTTTGACACCTGCTGCGAGATGGGGGGCTGGGGAGTGACTGGTGGGCTTTGTCTGAGCCCAGCCCTCCCGTTGTCACCCGTGAGCACGGGCTCTGCAGCCCTGTGGGCTTTGAAAGGACGGCCTTCCCTTCCCTTCTCTCTCAAGAGGACATGTTAGAGCCTATAACTGACTTAACATGCATGCAGCCATTTGTTTCACTGTATTTATGAGATGCTATTTTGAGGGGAGATTGGCCTCACGTGTGAGGGGTTTTTTTTGTTTTTGTTTTTTTGTTGTTTTTTTTTTTTTTTTTTACAGTTTCTCATGCTTAATTATCAGGCTTGCTCCATTGCTATCAAAAATAGGCCAGACCACCCAGAATGTGTTTCCTCTGTGTGACCAGACACATGCTGTGGGCAAGTCAGGCCTTAATCTGGTCCTTGGTGAGTTGGTCACAGGAGACTGACCAGGGCTGGCTTTCTCTGGAGGCACCATCAGACCAGGGCCTGCTCCTTGGGTTATCCAGAGCAGCCACATGGGCCCTGTTGGGAGCTACTTCCAGGTCCCCTGGCCTTATGCCTGTGGGTACTAGGAGCAGGGCCCTGATGCATCTGAAGTGGCTCCTGTCCACCCCTGACCTGGTGGGGGGTGCTCTCATTGCCCCTCTGGTACCCCCAGTTCTGATCTTGAGGCAGACCTGTCTCTAATGCCATTGGACCCACAGGGGCAAAGGTCATTGAGGGAGGGAAGGCTGAAAAGGATCAGTGCCCTGTGAGCTCAGGAATTCTGGCAGAGAGACAAAAGGAAGGGGGATCCCTACCCTGCACCTGTCCTTCTCTCCCTGCCCACTTCCCATTTTGCTGTCCCATCCCCAGTCCTTCAGCTCCAGGGGGGCTGTGGGCCTTCTAGGTTAACAGCAGCTCAACTCAGGGCTGAGAAGGGCCAGGCCACACCAGGGATGAAGGGACACAGGACACTCCCAGGGCGCCAGCCCAGGACCATGGAAATCCCACCAAAAAGCTTGTCTCAAATAGCCTTGTGTTTGCTTTGTAAAAAATTCATTTAACAGCTGCCTTCTGTTTTGTTTTGGTTGTTTTCAGATTTTATCTTTTCCCTTGATTTTTAGTTTCCCTATCTCATTCCTCCACGGCCTCCTGTGCTTGTCGGCACCGGCTCTCGCCACCTGGGCAGCTAGATCCCCGGAAAATGGACCACCGGTTAAAGCCAGAGGCCTTACAGACAGTCTTCAAAGAGCAGCCACACTCATTAATGGACGGCAAGGCCCATGCAGACACCAGGGTTTTGGTGGCTAAATTTTTGGAACACTCGAACTGTGCCCTCCCTCCCGAGGTACGGCATGTGGTGGGCACCTTTCGCCCGGCTGTCACGTCCGATGAGCACCACGTGGACGAGGCCATCTTCAGTGCCAATGTTCTGGACCAGGTGTGAACCAGTCACAGGTCTTGACATGGACACAGACAGGCCTGGGCCAGAGTGTCCTTGCTGGAGGCCACTGTGCGTGCAGGGAGGGGATGAAGCCCAGGAGTATCTCTGGGTGGCTCAGATGGGGAACTGCTCTCCCTCTCTTGCGGAGGATCCAGTCCATTGTTTTCTTGGGGATGACACTTCCTACCTATTCCAGTGATGCAGAAAAATGACTCTCGTGGCCATTGTGAACTCTTTGGGTTTTTATCAGGCATATAGCACCTGGAACTGGAGACACTAAGCATCTTCAAAATCATGGCCATCAAAAAGCAAAATTCTCCCTCACTTCTGATTTAGTTGAGCGTTTAGTGGATAGAGGAGGACAAGTAATGAGACCATTTTCTTCTATGGTTTGTATCACTCACTAGTCAACCCTTTATCATGTGCTGACTGGAAAGAAAATGGGTAATTCTAGCACGGATGGCAGCCCAGGCCCAGCTCTCTGCCCGCAGGAAGCAGGGCTGTTGTGGGAACAAATCATTATAGGGGGCCTCGGGCCACCTCCAGGCAGCAAGCCGGTACAACAGGAAGCTTTCCTGGACGCGTTCCCCCCCACCCCCCGCCACCTCTGCCCCACCATCACCTAGTCTCCTGGGCCTCCCCTCTCTACCCTCCCTCCATGGGGAGCCCTCCCCACTTTCTCTCTGGCTCTCTGTCCATGGTCTCCTATTCTGTAGATACTTTTGGGGACCCCCTTTGGGGGTTTTTCCCTGTGTCTGCTCTCCCCAGGATGGCCTGGATGGGTGAAGGTCTGGGGAAAGAGGCCTGTGTCCCAGGATCTGTGCACCTCCTGAGAAAGCAAGTCTCTGATGACCCAGAGCAGTCCCTTCCCAGCCAGGCAGTGGCCACATCTGCATTGGAGCTTGCAGGTTGTAAGTCATGTCTTTCTATAAAACACACACTGAGCTGGGGATGTGGGGCAGGCAGGCCCAGCCTCTCTGCAATGGCAGCTTGGGCATCTCTGACTTTCTTGGTCCCCCTGCCCCTCATGTTCTGGCAACATTACCAGCTGCCACTTCTCAAAAATGGCCCTGGAGCAGCACTGTCTTCAAGAACTTTCTGCGGCAGTGGGAATGCCTGTATCTGTGCCATCTACAACAGTGGCCACTAGCACCTGAGCTGTGACCTGCATTGAACAAGGCAGCCCAGAGCTGACATGTCTGAACCAAGAGCCCAAGGGCCTGGCATGTGGAGCACGGGGGGAGGACCTGACAACTGCCACTGCTGCTTGGTGTTCAGCAGTCTGGGGTCTGCGTGCTGTCCTCTGCCTTGCACCCCACTGTAGCCAATGTGCGGAGGGCACGTCCTTGTGATTGGAAGCTGGGGAGGGAGGGGCAGGGAGGGTCTGCAGTCCAGACGCCTGGAGCCCCCAGGAACTGAGGTGCAGGAAGCCTGCAGGGACAGTCAGCTTCGAACACTCTGCTTCAGTGATGGTCTTGGCCATTGCCTCCCTCACCTCTGGGTGAGGCGAGAGAGCTGAAAAAATACCCATCAAGGCCTTTTGATGCCAACCGGAACGTTTCCATCGGAAAACCCCAGAGATGAATTATGAGCACTTTATCCAGACTATAAAATGGGAAATCCCTTCTCTAATTTTTCTCAGCTGAGGGCTCTTGAAGTCCCTCAAAGCAAATCCCTTCACAGGTACAGTTAATTGATGGTTTTTCCAAATAGTCTCCCCTGAGCCTGCCAGCAAAGCGTCCATGGCTGTCGATGCCCTGGCCTCTGAATTCAGGGCATTTTCAGTGTCTCTGGGGTGGGGAGCCAGAGCCTAGCAAGCTGCAGGGGTTTCACCTGCATGTGGGGGGCCCACATTTGAGCCTGGGGGCCTGCACACAGCAGTGTCCCTGGGCTGAGTCCTAAGCCTGCAGTCTGAGGCCAGCCCCTTTCCTTCCCACTCCCACCTCTGGGCTGGAGCTGGGGCATCAGTATTATGCAGCCATTGTGAGCGGCCACTGGGAGCCTGCCCTGCTGTTCTATGGCTTTTGCTTCTCCTCCCTGCGGCGGGACACTGTTTTCTCCGCCATCTGGGTCTCTTGCTGCAGCGTCTGTCTCCATGTGGGTACAAGTGGGCGCTCTGGCCCGAAGTCCAGAGGCCTGGACATTCTCAAGGGCTCTGCCCTTCTCTCATCCTTTCATGCTCAGTTTTGCATTTGCTCTCATAGTAACTCTATCTTGAGATTGAGGAAACTGTACCCAATTTTATATCACTCAGCTAGAACCTTCTGCCCATTCGTTCAGAGCCCCAGCTGGCCCACATGGGCTCTGGCGGGGCCCTGGGTCCTGGCTTCCAGTAAAGGTCCCGGGAAGAGAGGAGTACCAGAGCCACCAGGAATGAGCCAGGGACCCTACTCGCCAGTTCCAGTACCCAAGACCCTGCTCTGCTCAGCGGCATGTGGGAGCCAAGAGCCCCAGCAGCAAGCACCCCAAGCCCAGACCACGTGGGTGCATGGCCAGGGGGAAAGCTGTTTTCCTTCCCTCACTGGTGCACCTCTCCTACCCCTCTTGTTAAAGCATCAGCAGGCCAGGGAAGAGCTTGGGCTGTGCCAGAAAGCTGAGGCATGGGACCCCCACCTGCAAAGGCCTGGGTCCTGGGCACTCTCCCTGCCTTTTCCCCACCACCCAAAGGAGGTCAGCTTGGCGTGGGGCCACAGCCTGTCCAGACACTGCCATTTGCCTGGGGGCCAAAAGAACACCGAGGTGGGGGAAGCTCTGGACCCTCTGTGGCAAACAATCGGGGACTCATCCTTCACAAGGACTTAGTCTCCTTCAGCTGGTGACAATGCAAATTAAATGCTTGTAACAAACCGTGTAACAGAAAGCTTATTTCAGATGGATGTGTTTCCCTTCCCCCCCTCAGCTGTATTGATTCACAGATGCTGCTATTAGGCAGAATTTATAGGAAATTGTTTTCAAGCCACAGGAGACCTGTTTGTACAACTTGAAGGTTGTATTTATTTAATGTACCTCAAGGTGTTTTCATAATGATCAGTGTTTTAATAAAAACTATTTCTGGCCTCTGTGTCTCTGGATCTAATTCGGACAGAGGCAGAGAGCCCATGTGTGCCTCTGAAGGATCTTGAGGAGGCAGCAGGGAGCGTGAGGCATCCGTGGCCGCCCGTGTCTCCCAATATCCTTCCAGAGAAGGGCAGGGGTGAGGGGGCAGAGGGCAGGTGACTGCACACATGTAGGTACCGCCAGTGCTGGCCCAGAGCTGCCCCTCTGTGCATGTGACATCCGAGGGTTCCAGGAGGAATGTATGCTACTGGCTCAGAGATCTCTTTCAATCTGAACTTTTTATGTGTATCATTTGGTGGGACCCCCACCCCCCGTGTCATCTGCCCACAGATTTCCTCTCCAGAGTCTGTTCCCCTGCCTTGTCTTGGACAACACAACCACATACCCCTGGCTCTCCTGAGCTGATGCCCTTTCCTTCCAGCTCCAAGGGCATGGGCCATTTCTGGCTAGATGTGAAGAGCCTCATCAGTAGCTCACAGCATGGAGAGCAGATCGCTTGTCAGCAGAGAGAGGTGGGTCCTACCAGGCCAGGTTCCCCAGATCAACAGGGGAACACCCATCACCAGGCCTTCTGACCAAAGCCTATGTTGGCCCCTGCCTCCCCATGCCAGGGGACAGGCCACAAAAGACCCTAGAGGTAAGCAGACACCACTGGGATGTGTGGTCCATACACACATGGACTCACAACTCACCTCTTCTGGAGATCACTGAAATTTAAACCAAGAGAAGCAAAAGGTTTCTCTCCCTTATTAAATTAGCAGCCCGTGTCCTCCCTGGGATGGGCTGGGCTGGCAGACCTGGTGACTTGTCTCCGTCACTGACCCTGTAGTCACTGCACGGCCAGCCCGGCCTGACACCTGGTGCCTGGAGTACCTACCTCTCCAACCTCACTGGAAAGGGCCCCCGGAGGCCCCGGCCTGGAAGGAGATGCCGTCAGCACATGGCACCGTTGTAGAGCCGTGCTGTGAGGTGTTGAGGTTGAGGGAAGCTGGGCATCCATTTCTCAGTTGACAAACCAGCCACGCACACAGCTTTTTTATTATGACTTCAGTTTATTAGTGATATTAGCGAGTCTTCCTAAGGTCGGCTGCATGCAACACACAGGTCACTCCTTGAATACAGTAATCCTAAAGCTTTAGTTACTGCATGGTAAGGCTTCTTAAGTCACAGTGTATTCTTCAAGGCCTGGGCCAAAAAAAGAGACTTCCAGACAAAATGACGTCGGTTAACATTGACCTCGAAGGAACTGAACTAGACTACGTTTCACCGTATTTACACACGCTGTAATACTTCTCGCGGTGACGCCTGGCTCGCCCAGTGATCTGCGCTCACCGCTGGCTGCCCCTGGAATGGCAGAGATTCCCAGGGTGGTTTTGGTTTTGGGGGGTGGGGGAGGGAGCTCGT
The DNA here is from genome assembly GCF_016509475.1 of Prionailurus bengalensis. Lineage (NCBI taxonomy): Eukaryota > Metazoa > Chordata > Mammalia > Carnivora > Felidae > Prionailurus > Prionailurus bengalensis. The sequence goes on from NC_057355.1 coordinate 21,128,796, forward strand.
GTGTGAATGCGTGTGTGTAGACAGAGATTTTTAAATAGAGGGCAGAAGCTGTGCCCCCCGTCCCTGGGAGAAGGAGCCAGTGTGTCCCGGCAGGTGGGGTCTGGGGGGGAAGGGGTGGCCTCCAGGGGAGGACAGGAGCGGCAGGCATGGCGACCGGTCATCTGAAAACCCTGGAGTCTGAAGAATGGCTTGTCAAAGTCAAAACCGTGAGATTATCTAAATAAATATGGAGTTTCTGTGTTGTAGCCATCATCTTTTATTTAACTCAGGAACGTCTCCCTCCTCTTTAAATACAATCACATGTTCCCAGACGTCACTTACAAGTCACACCCCGAGAGCCGGCCGCAGCAGCAGAATCGGCCCATTCGGGGCTGTTTGGGACTGTCAGGGTGCCCTTCCCCGAGGCACCCCGGGCCCCCAGATGGGGGTGGGGGGCAGAAGGGACGGTCACTGGCCCCCCAGAGCTTGCTGTCCTCGCGGGGCCCCTCCAGGGCCATGTCCGCAAGCGCCCACGTCTGCTCTCCACGGCTTCAGGGAGGAAAGACACACTCCACACCACACAGAGCTACAGACAAACACCCTTGTCCGTCGCAGTGAGGAAACGGGTCAGAATGCGGCAAAACACTTGACTGTTCTACACAGATTGGTTCCTGTGACTCTCCTTGGATGAAAAGATACCCCTTTTTGTCCAAAAAAAAAAAAAAAAAGTGGGCCGTGAGGGCACACCCTTCAGAGAAGCCAGTGTCCTTGGGTGGGCTGTGGGGTCAGGGGTTAAGTCCTGGGTCCAGCCTTCCAGCTCCTCTGAACCCAGGTGGGCTGGGCGGTGCAGGCTGGGTGGGCCTAGATGTACAACGGGGTCTCCTGGCCCGTGAGGAGCCTGAACATGGCCGCAGGCATGGTCTTCATGTGGATCTGTCAATGAGAGACAGGGGCTGAACAGACTCTCCCCTCCCCTTGAAGGCCTCTCTCCTCCCCCTGATGCAATCAAGTGAGAACAAACACTCCAGGAACTGGCTGGCTGCAGAAACCCCCTGAGGGTTTTCTGTGCAAAGTACCGGCTTTCAGAGTGCAGGCAAAATGACGTCGTCAATGAAGGTTTAGAAAGCATTTCCTGACACTGTATACTCTTACTGGACCTCCCCATCCGGGTCTTCAGAGGGTTTCACACAAGCTCAAGTGCTAGTTTTTTCTGCAGCTCAAGCTGACAGCAGAGGGGCAAAAAATCAGATTTTTAATTGTGACTATGATTTGCCCACTCAGCTGGAGGCAGCCTGGGGGGTTCCCAGGCCTCTGAAGCCCTTCCCATGCAGCCAGGGAAAAGTGAGGGTTCCAGGGTCTGAGAATATATGGAGGAGGGCCAGGGACCTCGGGCCCCTCCATCCTTTGGGGTTCAGTTAGCAAATGAGCCTTCGGGGGCCTGGCCTTCCTCCCTGGATCCAAGAGGGCCCGGGGGGCACAAGCAAGGCACAAGATGGCCTCCCAGGGAGACTGCCCTTGTGGGGCACATCCCCCCAAATCCTGTGAGGGCACTGGGAAGAAGAATGAGACCAGTGGATGCACAGAAAAGGTGGTTTCTGCTCCAGCAGGGCCAGCCCAGGGCTGTGCCAGGCTCAGGCCTTGGGGCTCTGGGAGGTGTGGCTGGCACGGGTGCCACTGGCTTCACTCTCCTGGGTGCCCAGCAAGAGGTGACCTAGGGCAGGGGTGGACGGCACAGGGTGTGGCCTTCCCGGGGGCCGCCCTTCCTCAAGCAACCAGGTCTCAGGCCCTTGGGTGACCAACCCAGAGAAGCCAGTTGTGCAGATGGCTTTTACAGTGTCACCTGCCCCCTGCCTGTCCCTGCCCCCAGGATATGTTTGATCAATTTAGATTTTAGTGCATCCACCACGCCCAGCATGGCTTTTTCCACCAGAAGAATATTCTGTGTAATTCCTCAATCTGAAACCCACCCCAAACCTCAAGTCTTGTTATCGAGGAACTAATTTTCCAAATGTGCTCAGGGATGGTGGAAAACACAGGCAGATACTTCAGTCTCCTAGCCACACCCTTGGCCACTTTTGTGCCTCTTTGAATATCAATTCATCTCAGGTCTGAAGAGCTGAAAACATTTCTCCTTCACTCCACTGGCTTCTTCATAGGTGTTGAGGCTGATCGCCCCAGTGGGGTGGCCATTTCAAACATCAGATTTTCCTTCCTGGGAAGCCCTTTGTAAAAAAGGACACTAATGGTGCCAACCTGGCCCCCTCTCCCTTTTGAGAGCCAGCCATCAGCCACCATCAATCTATGGGAAAATAAGATTCCTCCCCCAGCCTGGTAGTTTCACAAAAAACCGAGTAGCCCTCAGGAATTGCGGTCAGAAACCCCCTCAGAAACAGCATCCACCCAGGGACTAAGCTTTACCCCCAGTGGTTACCAAAATGGAAGCCACACTCTTCCCCACATGGCCACAGAGCCTGAGAGGCCCAACAGCCCTCAGAATTAAATGCAAACTCCCACCCAGCACGGGCCCCTTTGCAACAGACCCCTCTTCCAACCCACCAGACACACTCGTGCTGGGTGAGGCCTCCTTCCATTTCACATACTCTGAGCACCTTACTTCTCACCCCAAATTACCCTGTTCACCTGTGAACTCCTTGAGGAAAACTGTGCCCCTCTCCTCCTACCCCCGTCCACCTCAGGCTGGCATTGCTCCGATGCCAGAAAAAAGTATAAGAGGAGGAAGGTTAAAGCCAGAGAAGCAGGAAAGGGTGCATCAGCCACGGCTGGCCTGCTCTGTGGATGGGAAGACGGCAGGAAGCAGGCAGAGCAGTGACCCCACTTCCGGGGTGGCCAGAGCCTCGTGCCCTGGAAGGGCAGGGGTCCTGCAGAAGGAAGAGCTCCCAGACTGAGCATGCACATCCAGTTCTAGAAAAGGCATCAGCCACCTTTGCCCTCCTGTTGGCTGCACAAACAGAGCCAGAGTGAACAGCCAAATGCAGCCGTTCAGCCTCGTCACAGGTACTCCCTGGGTGAGAGGCCCAGCCCAGCAGCTCAGTGGGTGCCCAGGGCTCCCTAGAGAGGGGGTGGGTCACGTAGGTCAAGGTGGAAGCACATGACTAGCACAGACACGCTCCAAGATTCCAGCAAGGATGGCTCTCCTAAGAAGGCAGGTATTCCTGGGGGGGGGGGGGGGGGGGGGGGGGGGGGGGGGGGGGGGGGGGAACCAGTGGCTTTCCTGAGCACCTCACATACCCCACTTGGGGCACAGATGTCAGTCATGGAAATGTAGGGCCCAGATGGCCTTGGACTCAGGTTCTGACTCCAGCAAAGTGACAGGCATGGCCTTACCTCTCCAACTGAGTTAGAAAGAGCCTGGACTATCTTCTCATGGGCTGTGGCCACCACACTCTGCCCGTTGATCTCAATGATGCGGTGGCCGACTCGGACGCCTCCTCGCTCTGCGATGCCCCCTCTCATGAGGCTGCAGATCTAAGCAGACACGCATCAGGTCAGCATGCAAGCCCTCACCATGCCCACAAGGAGCTCACTGCTGTCCCCAAACACGGAAGGAAATTAATCACAAAGAAAAAGAAACCCACAGGAAAACTGCTTATGTATGCAATCTGCTGACTCACCAACGGGCACATTTATGATTTGGAATAGGCTAAAAACAATAAAGTCAACAGCTTGGCCTGTGGGAGACCCTTGCAGGCCCTCAGATTCCCTACAGTGGCTCTGCCCCCTCAGCCATCCCAGAGCCTCTGTTCCTGGGTCAGGGGAGTGTAGAGTACTGGTAGTGTGTGCAGTTGAAGCACATCCTACAAGGTTCTCCACCAGCCACACTCTGCTCCTCTTTGAACTGAAGAAATCACTGTTCCCACCTCAAGAGGAGGTGATGAATTCACGAGCCAACAAAGAGAAAGAGCTGGGGGAAATGATGAGGGCCCTAAGTTTTATGAAATCCACCCACTTGGGGATTCCCTAAAGATGGTGGCATCAGAAAGGCAGACGCCCGCCCAGACAACACAGAGAGGGCAGCTGGTCCCAGATGGGAGCTGCTGGCTCAGGGAGAGGAGGGGGGCCAGCTGCACCCTGATGGCTCCACAGGAGCAGTGCCCAAGTCCTGGAGATGCAGAGGCAGGTGGGGGCAGAAAGGACTCCAGGTGCCTCCCCACCACACTTTCCAAGGACCCAACGCAGGGGTCTAACAGCAGGGACCCTGGAGCTGAGGCTTCCTGAGAGTCCGCTGGCCACCGGAGGTCTCTCCTGCCTGCCCCACCCTGGCGCCTGACCACAGGCACTGCGGCTGGCACTGCCTAGACCCCGGCTGCCCCTTCCTCAGCATTATCTCAGAAGCCCTGGAAGACTGCACCCCACCACCCGTGCTGGAGAATGAGCCAGGCAGCAGAGGCCTAGGCTGCCAGAACCCTGTCCCCAGAGTGCCCAGGGGCCACCCACGTCATCTAAAGGCCTCATGGAATTCACGGTGGCCCTTTATCCTCATGGTCTGCTTTCCTTAATCAGGAAACACTACCAAAACAGCTTTCATCTCATTGAGGATTTTGTGACATTTTTGGGCATCTTTAGACTTGAAAAGGCAGGGAACCCCAACCCAGAGTCAGGAGGGGTCATTCTGGTCAGCACCCTAAGAGGTCAAGGGCCAACCTGCCAGCAGGAGGCATAACCACAGGTGGTGGAAGATGCAGGGGGACAGCCAAGCCCTTCTTCCTGACTCACTGTTCTTTTCATTCCATAGCAAGGCTCTACATGACCCAAGACTCTCCTCCATGCCTTGTGGTACACACCCACTGCCCTCATCCCAAGGACCCCTGCCTTTGTTAGGCCAACTCCTCATCCAATCCCTTGCCAGTCCTGCTCATTCAGCTGGGGCCTCTGATTTCCAAGGTTGCTGGGGGGATGACCATCCCCTTAAACAGGACAGCTCTCCCCCACTTGCCTGCCTCCCCTTCCCTCCCTTAGGACCTGGCATGGCAACTTTTTAAGGCCACCATAGGCTTACAAGGCCACTGACCACAGGCTGGCCCTGGCACCACATGCAGGATTCCCATCTGTCATTTGTTTTGTGGATCCTGTCTTGTCACTAATGCCACAGGCCTTTCTAAACCAACTTAAAAAGTGGGTGCCTCCCAACCTTCAGGGTCCCTGTCTTTCTGGTAGAGAACATATATACAGACTGATGTCACAGTCCCAGGCCACCACTGCCCAGGCAACTGGACTCCTGCCCAGAGCTGGTCACAGTACTGGAACCTGAGCACTCGGTACAGTCCAGGCTCAACCAGAGGTAGGCAGAAGGAGAGAAGCAGGGTGAGCCGTGGCCACCCATTTTCCAGAAACGGGGAGCTCCCTGCCTGCCTGACTGCCCAAATTCTCCATACAAGAATTAAGGAGTAACTTCTATTCTTTTCTTCCCCCCTCCCAAATGATTTAAGGGCATTTTGTCCCCACTGTAACTGTTTCTCTGAAGATCCTGAAGAAGGTGCTTCGGGGTGACCTGGTTCACTTCCCAGCCTTACCAAGAAGCACCCAGTTTACTCCCGGCCAAGCAGAGAAGGAGACACACCAGAGAAGGTGCAATCTTCAATCCCTGGTGGCAGCTTCCTCCATAGTCACGGAGATTCAGGACAGAAGGTGAAGAGGGAGGAGAAAACAGCTCTGCACCCTCAGAGGGAGTTGCCGGGAGGATGGATCCCCACCCTGGCAGGTGACCCCGGCTGGAATCTGGGGGTCAGGCAGATGGAGAGGACAGAAGGGAGCAGGAAGTGTTGAGGAGAAGGCCATGTGCACACACAAGCACACACATGCACACACACACACTGGTCCCAGCCTTCCCAAACGAGGTGCCCACAGGAACCAGGGTGTGGGGCATTCCAACTTCACGGGGTGCACTTCTGTGGGGGAGAAGGCTGGTGTCTCCCAGCGGGAGACATCTTGATTTCTTGAATGGTGGTGTGGAAAGAGAGAGGAAGGATCCGTTTAGAAACAGTGCTAAGTGGGTCATCCGTGGCCTGTCTACAAACTAATGCACTGTACTCTGGGTGTAATGAAGCTGAAAATGGAAAAAGCACTTGTGCAAGACTAACTCAGATGTCAGCAAACTTTTCCAGAGGATTCAGGGGAACTTGGCTGCGTGGCACACCACTGTCAGCGGGCACAATGGTCCCTGCAGTCCTAGTCAGAGGAGAGACTGGCTGGCCCACCACCGAAGCCCTAATCAAGGCTTCAGGAGCACTTACTAATGCTAATTCAGGTAACTAATGCCCTGGGCCCTAGATACAAACTTATTGGCCCCTGCACTGCTCGTAAATGGTGTCAAATCCATGCACATGCTCCCCCTGACACCCTCCCACTGCATACAAGCGTCTGAAGGTGGGCAGTGGGAGTGTGGGTCTGCTCTTCCCAACAGCTGGCCTCAGGCCCAATCCCTGCTCTGCTCCAGCTGGGAGTGTGGAGGGCAAGTTACTTCACCTCCCTGTCCCTTAGTCCTCTGTGAAATGGTGACAGAAAATGCCATTCCCTAACTGGACCAGCCTTGCAGACACCAGCTCCACAGGGATGTCCTGTGGTTGTGGCTCCATTTCCTGGTTCCTAGAACTGACAGACAGATGGACTGACACCCCAGACAGATGGATCAGGGGGCCTCTGAGTACTGGCAACAATGAAACTAGATAGACTGGAAAAATGGAAGTCCTGCACACCCATGTTTAGAGCAGCATGAGTCACTACAGTCAAAAGGTGGAGGCAACCCAAACCCATCAATGTCCATTGATGGATGAGTGGAAGACCACATGGGGTCTATTCCTACAATGGAGTATCATTCAGTCCTAAAAAGGAATGAAATTCTGACACATGCTACGAGGTGGATGAACCCTGTGGACATTATGCTGGGGGTCAAATAGGCCAGTTGCAAAAGGGCAAGTGCTGTCTGATCCCACTTATTTCCATAAAGCACCTGGAGTATTCAAGTTCACAGAAGCAGAAGATAAAATGGTGGCTGCCAGAAGCCAGGGGCAGGGGGGGCGCAGGAATGAGAAGTCAGTGTTTGGTGGATGCAGAGTTCCACTTTTGCATGATGAAGAGCTCTTGAGATTGGCTGCCCAACAGTGTGAATGTACTGAGCACTTGAAAATGGGTAAGATTATAATCGAGGAGCTCCTGGGGGCTCAGTTGCTTAAGCGTCCAACTCTTGATTTCAGCTCATGTCATGATCCTATGGTTCATGGGATCGAACCCCTCTAGGCTCTGTGCTAACAGGGCAGAGTGTGCTTGGGATTCTCTCCCTCCCTCTCTCTTTCTCTCTCAAAATAAATAAACAGTGTTTTAAAAGATGATAATCAATTTTATCACAATTAAAACAAAAAACAGATGTCCTAGGAGACAGCTGGGGCTAAAGAAAAGGGGGTGAGAGAGGCCGATTCTACAACATAATGTAGCTTCTTAGCCACATGGGCCTCTCGTTCTGGAGGAAAGACAGGGTCACTAAGCTCCAGAAGGAGGCCAGAGCCCAGGCTAGCACGCCGCCAAACACAGGTGTGCACACACGTACAAGCACACACATATGCACATACACATATGTGCACATGCACACTGACAGCTGTGCAGAGGACCCCTCCCTCTCACCTCTCATGGGACAGCACCGAGATTTACTGAGACGCCCCAGTGCTGGGACATCCTTCAGCTAACTGCTTACCCTGCACATTAACCACTGCCACCTGGTGCAGGAAGTGCTTCTGTAGTGATCAAGGCAGGAAACCACAATGGGTCTGCGCAGGAGCTGACTGATGCCGGTCCCAAGCCAGGCATCCTGCCACCATCCACCCAGCTGTGGTCAGGTGCTGTGGAGGCTGAGGGACTCCCTGGTCACTGCTGGCCTGCTTGGAGGACACCAGCTGCCTTGTGGCTACCCCAGGCCAGCTGGAGCCAGGTCTCCTGGTGGGGCTTGGTGAGGGGAGAAGGGCACATCTGAGAGCCTCACTGGCCCTGGGGACAGGAGGCTGGTGGTCATGATAGAGGCGCCACCCAGGGGAGAGCTCCAGTACTGCAAGGCAGCAGGACACTACATGGAGGGAAAAGTTACCAGGCCAGGCCCCTGTGGGGAGGCTGGGTGAAGCCACTCCAACCTGAGCATGCTGTGAGGGGTAAAGGATAGCTCTCCTGTCCTCAGAGGAGGCCGAGGGTGCGGGAACTCTGAATCCAGAGCTTTGGCCTAAGGAACACGCAATGTTTGGGCAGACCAACACTCACTCAAGCCCAGAATCACCTCCTCCTGGAAACCCTCCTGCTTCCTCAGTGCCTGACATGGTGCAGACACCTCACGAATGGCTCTGGGTGGGTGAATGAACGAGCAAACGATTGAATATCTGTTTGTTGAACACAGGGAGTCAGATGTTGCCATTGGCTGTATGTATCCAGACTGCAATGGGGAAAAAACTCCTGCCTCTCCTCCAAAGCAGGTGTTTGCCGAGAACAGCCATGACAGGGACAAGGATGCTTCACGTAGGGCCTGAGGACCCATTCCTAGGCCACACGTCAGCCCTCCCTCCCGACTCAGGCCTGCCCTGGGAGCTGCTGAAAACTCCTGCCCTGTGTGGCCTGGCTGCTGGCCACTGTGCCCACCAGTCAGGGCCTGTCCCATCAGATGGGAGCGGTCCCAGGGACAGAGTGGGTAGAGAGTGGCCACCCCCCAGCCCCCTGAATCTGGGCCCACATGTGCACAACGAAGGTGGCCAAGGTGGAGAGGGCAGACTCACAATCCCGTTCTGCACGCTGAAGCCCAGCTGGTACTTGAGGTCAGGCCGCTTGATGAGGACCGTGGTAACTGGCGGACAGCTGACGATGTTGAGTTTCACCTGCGTCTGGTTCTTTAGACCCTGCAGAGAGGGGAAGGGGTCATGAGGCAGCCTTAGATGCCACCTACCAGCACACTCTCACAGGCCTAGACCGAGGAGGAGTCGGCTGGCAGGGGGGTGGCCCTGGATCCGATGGGTCAGTCACCTCCCGGCCTCTACGTCCCTCTGTGCTACCTGTACACGGGGCCACTGGCTTTCCCACGCACGTGGCAATGGGTGCCGTGGCCCACTGTGTTCTGCTGTGCCCTCTGACCCATGTGAAGACAAGCTGCTCCTGGAGCCAGAGGCCAGGCCCTGAGAACCACTGTACACAACCGAAGAGACAGCACCAGGGTCACCCTCCAAGGACTGCGGGAGGGGCCCTCCCCACACTGCATGCAGAGGAGCACTTTCTGTCTGGAAGGACCATGGGGAAGCCTTCCTCCAGACAAAACTGCTGATGGGTCAGGAAGTGACAAGCTCAGTGAAAATCTGTAAGCCGGGGGATCTAGCATCCACACAGAGACTGGGCCAGCTGCAGCCAAGGGTGACCTCAGGCCCCAGAGAGGATGCACCCCAGGCCCCTATTGTGAGGTTAAATGTGGGGGTGAGGTGAGGATGGGGCGGGGGGCAGGCCTCAATGTGGCTGCAGTTTCAGCTTGTTCCTCTGGCCAGTCGTGAGCCTTGGATGCTGCTCAGAGCTGCCTGGATATAGTGGGCACCCTGCTCCCTACACAGCCCCATCAGAGCCTGGGTGACCAGGTACCCCAGGAACTGCAGCCCTCAGAGAGAAGCTCCAGGCAGACAAAACCTCTGGTACTGCAGACTGAAGCCTTTCCTGTGTCTATCATCTGTCTTCCTAGGTGGTCACTCATCAGGCACATGCTCTGATGGGCTGGCTTTGAGAGCCGGCTCATGGGATGCTCGGACCTTGAGAATGCCCTTTATCTCCCAGGTTGACAAGGGAGGGCAGAGGGGTGTCCTCCAGCACCAAGACCATAGCAGATGAGGAGGGAACAAGCCACAGGGGCTGGGGGCAGACCACAAACAGAAGGCCACAGGATGGCCCCCAAGCAGGCAGAACCGTCTGGAGACCCTGGACAGAGCAAAGGCAATGCTGTGCCAGGCCTCCTGGTCTCTCTGTTCTTTCTGTCCTGGGGCTCTTGGAGACCTGGTTTAGGTGTGAAGACCACCCCCCATTCCCTGCAGAGGCCAGCAGCTCAGCATCTTCTAAAAGCCCAAACTCACGGGTCAGACGGTAGGAGCAGCCTCCCGGCTCTCACACCCATGCAGGGTGACCATCCCTCTCAGTATGCCCCGGAAACGGGACTCTTGGAGTTAACCTGAGAAAGTCCCATGCAAACCAGGTCACCTTGCATCTGTGGGTCCTCGGCCCTTGCCGGGGGTCCGTGTCCCTCAGAACTGGCATAAGTGAAACCAAACATCCCCTTTTCACCCCCAAGGGCAGCCCAGGTCCTTCTCTGATTTCAGTGATATGGTGTAGTCTTGGGGTCAACATCACTGGGTGGGTCTGTCTGCACATGTCTCCTCATGTGTCAAGGGGGGATTACAATGCAGTGAGAATAAAACAAGGCAGGGGCCCTGTGTGCGCACCTTGATGATGCCCTGGCAGGTGGCGAGGGGCAGCCCCACCAGACTGGTGCCGTTGATGGACATGATCTGGTCCCCGATGCTCAGCTTCCCTGAGCGGGCAGCTGGGCCGCCATTCATCATGTTCGCCAGGATCACTGTAGGCAGGATGGAGCCCCAGCCTGACTCCACCACCACCACGCCCAGGATCTCCCCCTTGTGCTTCTCCAGCTGCAGCTGCAAGGAAATCAGCAGTGAGAGGTGCCCGTGATGGGGGCCGGGGACCTGCCCACCTACCCTCCAGCCTCACCCAGCTCTGGCTCCCAAGCCCTCCTGGGGTGCCCCCAACAATCCTGGAAACCAGGAGCAGACTCCCTCCCGCCCATGCCCAGCATGGACTCCCCCAGGCCCAAGCATGGCTCCAGTATCCTGCCTCCCATTCTCCTCACCTCCCACATACCCATGGAGGAGGCAAGAAGAATGTTCTCAGACTCCAGGCCTCATATCTGCCCCTGGCTCTTGCTCTTGTCTAGAAAAGTCCTACGTCCCATCCATCCCAAGGGTCACTTTCTCAGAAAGCTGCCCGTCATGCATTCCGCAAGAAGCCAGGATCATTCATTCATTCAATCATTCAATAAGCAGTCTGATTATTCATTCATTCACTCATTCAACAAGCAGCCAGGGTCATTTATTCATTCAACAAACAATAAGGGTCATTCATCCACTCATTTGCAAGCAGTCAGGGTATGGGTCATCCCCAGGGTATTTGCTCTTGTGTCTTAGGATAACTTTCTAAGGCCCTCCCCCTGCCCCCACCCCCACCCCTGCCCCCCAACAGCACACACAGGAACCTGCTGAGGCCTCCACTCCTGGAAGCTTTGAAACTCCCCTGGGCAGAGCACCCAAGTTCCCTGTTTTAAAGATGCTTCTCATATGCTTTTCAGAAACACCTCCTGGGTGCTGAGCTCCAGTAGATGATAATAGCAGCATTAAAAGGCACATTTTCAAGGTCATTAAGACTGATTGTAATCAGCTCCTTTGTTACAACAACACCTCATTTCACACACAAGCGCTCAGCTCTGAAGGAAGGAGCAAGCATTCTGGGCAACACTTCATTCTGCAGTGAAGACAGGGATTTGAGGAGCCCTTCTAGGGCTCCAGTCCTCTGGCAGTGAGCTGGTGTGGGGCAGTGCCGGCTGGCCCCAGCTCTTCAGGGACCCAACATGGGTGGCAGAGGCCAGTGCAGCGTGGTGCCCGGGGCCTGCCGAGGGTGCATGCGGCTCACCTCCTTGCGGTTCTCTGAGTTCGAGAAGTGGATGAGATCATCGTTGTACATCTCCTGGGTATTGATGATGTCGCTGTACTCTTTCTGGCTCAGGTCTTCTGGGTTGATGCCGTTAGCCCGCAGGAACTCCTGGTAGGCCACGCTAAAGGCCTGGCCGATGGACTGTGCGATCAGCTGGGCCTGTGGGCAGGGAGAAGCCCACTGGAGACACCAGCACAGGCTCCATGCTGCCTGGAGCAGAGTGGCCGCGGCTGGGGGCAGAGTGCACACAGAAGCCTACAAAGGACCCCTGTCCGGGCTTAAAGGAACAAGTGGGGGGTGGTGCCCGAGCGGCCCCGTGGGTAAGGCATCCAACTCTCAGTTTCAGCTCAAGTCATAATCTTGCTCTTCTGGAGTTAGAGCCCCGCATTGAGCTGTGTTGACAGTGTGAAGCCTGCTTGGGACTCTCTCTCTCAGCCCCTCCCTTGCTTTTTCTCTCAGAATAAATAAATAAACAACAACAACAAAAAGAGGGGTGGCTCGTGGCTCAGTTGGTTTGGCTCAGGTCATGATCTCACGGTTCGAGGATTTAAGCCCTGCGCTGGGCTCTGTGCTGACAGGTCAGAGCCTGGAGCCTGCTTCAGATTCTGTGTCTCGCCCTCTCTCTCTGCCCTTCCCCGACTTGCACTCTGTCTCTCTAGCAAAACTAAACATTAAAAAGAATTTTTTTAAATTGTAGGCTCTCTTCTGGTGATAGCTGTCTTCCCACTAACGCCCCCTGGTCGGCTGACTATCTGCCGTCAGGGACCAATCCTGACTGCTCCCACCTGAGCTGTTTAAGTCCCAGACCATCCAGAACAAAGCACAATTTCAAAAAGTCTGAGAAAATTATGAATTGTTTGCTAAATATCATATTTTTGTTGCTTCCATTGGTGACTGTCCTATATTTTCTTTCCACCCCTCTTATTTCCAAAATAGACTAGAGGTGTGTTCTTCAGGGAGTGTCACAGAGACTGTCAGTTGTCTCCCCAACATTTATGTCTCCTCAACAACTGAACCCAATGGCAACTGGGGAGGCAGGTGTGTGTTCAGCTGTTCTGGTGGGGGGTGTGGCTGTTCCAGGCTGAGGTCTATAAGAAGCACCAGACCTAGGGACACCAGCACAGACCCCACAGAGAAAATCACTTCCTTCCACTTCAGGGAACCACTTGTGTGGACATTACTGAATCTCTGACACTGCAGAGTCCTGGACATTGAAAAGTCATTGTCAGGCATTCCCTGTCACCAGCCAGTGTGCAGATGGGGGACAGGTGGGTGGCAAGAGCTAAACCCCGAGCTCCCAGAAGGATGCCAAGCACACTAACAGCTGTGTGGCCCTGGAGAGCAACAGGGCTCCCAGCGGCTTGGCCCACCACAGGGCCTCCTCCCCCAGCCCTGGAGTGAGGGGACCCCAGTGCTGGTCTACCCCCTGCCACCACCTGCCTCCCCAACAGCCATCAAGGGGGCCTTCTGCATGGGTGCCCTCAGCAAACCTCAGGACTGGGAAACAAAGGATTTGACCTAAATGCCTAAATCCCTTCCTCCTTCTACACACTGCATGATTTAAGTGCCACAAATGACTATGTCTCTGTAACGAAGTGGGCTGGGCTAGGTAATAATGGCAGAGCGTGGAAGGCTTTCCTGAAATAGGTGCAAATTCTAGATTGAACTGCCCTCCTACACTGGGCCCTCAACAGTTTACAGGAAGGACAAGCCAATGTTCACTGGAGTAAGCCCTGCCCACTCCCAAGATCAGTATTTTGCTATTTTGGCAGTGCTGTTTGGGTGGACCAGGCAGAGATGCTGTGTCCTGGGGACCACTAAGTGACACCCCAGCCTGGACATGAGTGGATCGGAGGGTGGGGAGCCCGGGAGAGGCACATCCGAGAACAGCAGAGCAGCAGCCAAGGCCAGAGGGTAGAAGGTGAGGGTAGGGGGGACAGGGAGCCTGGGAACTGTCCTGCCCCCCCTGGGGTCTCAGGACTTGCTTCTGGTTGCCCCGACGCCTCCAGGTCTGTCCCCAGCTGACTGAGGTCCTGACAGGGTGGGAGTCTGAGAGCAACACTCCCTTCACAGCTGCACTTATAGTCTGGCAGGGCTGCCCAGTGCCCTGGGATCCACCTAGGGTTCTGCCTGGGTGCCCCAGCCCAACCCATAGGAGCTCCTAGGGACAGTGGGTTCCCTGGGGTGCCATCCAGGAGCCCTTGGCATCTCCCCGCCAGCTGCTGGTGGCAGCCTCCTATTTCCCCATCCACCCTGTGTCCTCGTGTTTCTCCCAGCTGGACTGGGGGACATACTTGGAGCCCTTCAGACAAGGGGCTCACCTGCCCCCCAGTTCACAGCCTGGGCCTGTGGGTGCTCAATGCTGTGAGGCCAGGAGTCCCACCCAGGAAGGTGGGGAGTGCAGGGGGCCTCAGCCAGGGGCTGGCATTGGCAGGGTGGTGCCCAGAGGTGACTGACCTCCTACAGGAGGTGAGGAAGGGAAAAGGGAGCTGCCATACCCCCAGCACTCCTTTGTGTGGCTCATCTACACTGGCCTCAGCCCAGGAGCAACTGTTTCTAGAGGGAAACTGAGGCTCAGAAAGAGCCCTGGTATCCTTACTGCCACTCCTGTTTTCTGCAGGTGTCCCACACCACTGTCACCAGACCCTCAGAGATCCCTTACTCATCCCCAGCAGCCCCCCTGGACGGAGCCACCATCCAGGTCATACGCTCTGGGCAGCTGCTCAGCGTCCCTGGACACACCCCAGGGGATGGGTCCTTCCCCTCCCTCCTTCAAGGACCACTTGGGAATCCTATTCATGCCCACCTTTATTGGCCCTCAGCCTTCTCTCCTTGCACTGAAAACACTGGGCCACAGCAGCACCCCCCGACAGCAGTATCCCTTCTCTACCCCTTGGCCCACAGCCATCCACAGGGGCGGCCACCTCCCCTTTGTGCCCCCTGCTCCTCATGACTTATGTGCCAGCAGACCATTCACCCTCCACTGCTGGCCTGTTCCTTGTCTTACCCTGCCTTTCACTCATAGCCCTTCCCAAGGGCCCATCTTCACCAACCACCACCCACCCCAGTCTCTATGACATCCTCAAGCCCTGAGTCACACAGAAGTGCCCAATTAGGTGTCCACGAATACCTGTATTGTGGCGAAAAGAATATGTGTGTGCACCAGTGGGTGTGTTTAAATTTCTTCTCCAATCAGTATGCCATTACTGCAAAGCACTTCTAGCTGTCTTCAACTTCTTAATAAAGATGGCTGCCTCCATCCCTACAGTCTCCAAATGTAAAACCTGGGGGGCCGTTCCCCTCTGCTTCAGATTTCTGACCTGCAAGTCCATATGTGAACAAGAATGATCCTTGCCAAGTGTCCACGGAGAAGAGATTGTTTTTTAAGAATTCTACTTTGGGGGTGCCTGGGTGGTTCCGTTGGTTAAGCGTCTGACTTTGGCTCAGATTATGATCTCGCAGTTCACAAGTTCAAGTCCCGCATCGGGCTCTGTGCTGTCCGCTCAGAGCCTGGAACCTACTTCGGATTCTGTGTGTATGTCTCTCTCTGCCCCTCCCCCACTCAAGCCCCCCCCCCCCCCCGTCTCTCATAAATAAACATTAAAAAAAAGTTAAAAAAAAAATAAAAATTCTACTTTGGCAACAGCCACAACAAGATCTTCCCGCCAGGGGGCAGCAGAGAGACCTGGGCCCATTCTCTCCTGTTACCTCCTGGCCCTGGGCTCCCTTCTCCCATCCCTATTATCCAATTCCAGGCTCAGAAAGATGCTCTCATCCCATTGAAGGAAAGAGTGAAAGGGTTCATGGTCTCCTAGTGAGCCTGCAGTATTTAAGCTTCAGAATTATTTTTCAACTTATCATGATGTGAAGTGGTCACGAGTGAAAGCAGAGCTACTCCCCAGACGCAGACGCTGCCTTCCTTGTGTGCAAGCCCCACATGTGAAAATGTGCATCTTAACAACAGAAAAAAGTCAAGGAGTATTCTCTTTTAGGAGGATAAGGTTTTGTTAAAGGATATCTTCAGATAGCTAGCCACCAATCCCCCCACCCCCAGCCTATTTAACTATGGTTCAATTTATAAACAGCCCTGAAGTGAAGTAGAACTGTGTTCACCATCTCTGCAAACTCTGAGTGTTAGAAAATACATCAATTACAGTGCATGGGATTTCTACCTGAGACTTGGCTTCCAAAAAGCCTGGGATGCCGGAGCCCTGGTGAAGTCTGGGCTGTTGGGAGAGGGGTGTGGCACGCCTGTGCAGTTACTTACATCCTCAGACTCGAACACGTGGCAAATCATCTTGTACTGCTTCTTCCCCTCCTGGGCCCCGGGGGTGGTCTCAATGCAGTCCTGAGAGGCCGACCGGGGCATGCGGCGCCTGGCCATCAGCACCACGATGTTCCCAATGTCTGCGATATAGGAGATGGTGCGCAAGGCATGGTCCATCATGGTTTCCTGTCAGGAGAGAGAGGAAGGGGTCCACGTTAGGAAACGTCAGGGAGAACAAGCCATTAAAAAACACTCAAATGAAACACCTGGGTGGCTCAGTCGGTTAAGTGTCCAACTTTGGCTCAGGTCATGATCTCGCAGTTTGTGAGTTTGAGCCCCACGTCAAGCTCTGTGCTGACAACTTGGAGCCTGAAGCCTGCTTCGGATACTGTCCCTCTCTCTGCCCCTCCCTGACTCATGCTCTGTCTCTCTCTCTCACTCTCAAAAATGAATAAATGTTAATAATAATAATAATAAATAAAAATAAAAAACACTCAGGTTCAGAACTTCTCAAACTTGACACTGATGATGTTTGGGGTGGGTCATTCATTGTGAAGGGCTGTCCCATACACTGTAGGATGTTCAGCAGCATCCCCGGCCTCTACCCACTAGATGCCAGTAGCATCTCCCCCTTCCTAAGCTGTGACAACCAAAGATATTTCCAGCCTTTGCCAAGTATCCCCTGGTTGAGAATACACTGCTCCAGTGAACACAGAATTTCAGGCGAGCGATTCACAGTCAAGGTGAATCTGCCTTCACCTTCAGCCTACAGCACTCTTCCACTGCTTCTTGGAGGTACGATGTTGGGGTGGAGCTCATGGTCCCTGCTGGAGGGAGAGCAGGGAGGCTGCCGGCAGTGAAGCCTGTCCCCACCTGATCACAGGTAGTCTGTGGCTCTGGAGAAGGGTTCCTTCCCTGGAAGACATGTGTTTCTCCCTAGCAGATAAGGAAGGCTCCAAGGCCAACATTTTCCACAGATAAGTTCTTCCCAGAGAGCCCAGGCCCCGGTCAGGGGACACTGAGGCAGCTCCCCTGACTGATGGATGGGTCTCAGTAGCCATTCAATTCCCTGGGCTCCTGGCAGGTCCATTACTCTTGATAGCTTTTGTTGTCTGACAGGACTCTCCACTGAGCGTCTTGTCTTGCTCGTGACCCCTGCCTAACAGGCTGCGCAAGAAGGCTCGGAGAAACTAATCAGTTGTTCTTTTATGCATTTGTGCTGTTTGCACAAAAGAAAACTGGGTGCTTCGGCAGCCTCTGAAGCCCCTTTTCTTCCTCACGAATCCATTTTACAGCAGGTATTGCCCCACGTCTGTCTTCTGGGAGCTGAGCTGTTTTCTGGCCAAGGCTAGGTTTAAAACCACAAGGGCCACTTTTCAGAAAGGGGGACTGGAGAGGGGACAGTGGTGGTGGCTCCTCAGCATTTCCTGATTTCTGCCCGCATGTCCAGGGTAGAGCCATTGTCCTCCCAGACGGAGGGGCACCTAGGAACTCACAGCCTTCTAAAACACATGTATTGTCTAGCTCTGCTCGTTGCAAGGGCCCAGGAGCAACGACGCGCCCACAATGCTGAGCACGGCCAGCACGCAGGTCTTTGTTGCTGTATGTCATTCCCCACACTAAAAAGAGCTGTGTGTGGCTCCCTGAAGAAATGGCTGATTCCAGGTCTGGGGCAGGGCAAGTGTAAGGGGAGCTCAGAATACCTCACTGTCTCAGAAAGCAACGACATGAGCAAAGACTAGAGGGAAGATGTTAAAACCACACAGGACCCAGTTTAAAGGTCTCTGGCCGGCTGAATTTGGGATCATTGGAGCACCAAAAAGAATAAGGAAGTTAACAGAGGTAACACGAGTTAAAAAACAAACATCAGTCCACAGTGAAGAGAGAGAGAGAGAAAGAAACAAAAGGTCTTCTGCACAGATAGAGAGAGGTCTGATAATACAAGTGGAGAGCGTGACATGATTAGAAAATCACCATTTTGCACTTCCAATGTTCGAACCAACTCAAGCAAGATGATCACTGGATGCTAAAACCTTCAGGCGAAAAAGGGTGTGAGGGAACAGGGTACCCACACATCCAGTGACACCACACAGATTACTCGCTGATGACAAAGAATCAAAGGGGTCATTACCCCGGCATCTGGCCGTCCTCAAAAAGGCCCAGTAATGGAGATCTGGCCCCAGAGTGAATGGGGCCTCCCTCTCAGCAAACCTCAAGCACACAGCATTGCCTGAGGCCTTCCCGACCCCTCCCTCCATCTACCCCTTGCCCTTGGCCTCCTTCCCTCTTTCTCCTTCTCAGCTCATAGGCGTTTATATCCTGCATGGCTCACTTCCTCCTCATGGATCTGTCTTTTCCACCAACAGCAGTGTAAAGCACAGGAAAAATGAGAAGACGCTGGCCACAACACATGGTTTACAGGTAGAAAATCTTAAGACAGCGCCCCCCCCCCCACTCTGGCCCCCTGATGGAGGACCACCCATTCAGAGGGCAGAGGGCTGCCACAGGATTTCCACCCTCCAGCTCCATTCCCCGGACCCGGCATACGGAGGTTTCAGGAAGGCCATTCTAGAATCCTGACGGTGAGCACACACAGCTTCCGAATCCCGCTTTCCTTCCCCTTCACTTCGTCTATTTAATTCAGCTGCAGCCAGCACACCTACATCCCCGGCGTCTTTATCTTCCCGGCCTGATGCTCCTCGGTCCCCTGCAGCTTACTCTAGAATCCACAACCCATTCAAGACCCAAGGTCCGGAGGAGCAATGGTCCTTGGGGACAGCCATTCAGCTCATCCCAGAGGGAAAGTTCTCCTGCGATTAGAGGTGGGACGTTAGGGGTTTAATGACAGGATTTTCAACAATGGTCTTTAAAACCTTACCTGTGTGTCCGCATTTAACACCTTGATCCTCTGGGTGGAGATGAAGAGATCCACTTCCGTCAGAGTCTGGGCATCCCCCTCCGAATTCTAAGAAAGGACAGTGGATACTGTTACAAATTAAAAAAAAAGAAACAAAGAAAGAAAAAAGAAACAACTAACTTGAACAAAAGCCTGACAATTTTACTAATGACCCTGAGCGCCCCTAGAGGGAAATGCTGCCCCAGCTTGGAGCAGCCATGGGAAATCTAAATTGCACACCGCCTTCCAGCGCAATCTGTAGCGAAGTGAGTTCTAAAGGCAGTTTGCACAGGGCGTGAAGGAGGAGGGAGGAGACAGCTTCCGGAAGCCTGAGCATGGAGGGGGGCTGGACGCCTGGGGTCTTATGTCCCAGCATCCAAAGCGCAGCCCTTCCACTCCCTAAAAAGTAGGCCTGCCTGCCGACCCTTATCAAGCCCGGTGAAGGTACAGGGTCTCTGTACTCAGGCTACATGCGTTTCCTGGATTTGGGATTCCAAATATCCCCAGGAAATGGGGAAGAAATTTTCAAAGAAGTTGGATTAGATTGTCAGCATCTTCTTCTGATTTAAATAATCCTAGTCATGTCAATCGCCCCAGCAGGCTTAATGCTGGTCTTCCAAAAACCCTAAGGGAACTAAGACTCCAGCCGGACTCAGTGCTGCCCTCCCAGCAACATCAGAGAAACCAGAAGAATCTGTCACACAAATGCCCCTGCTTTGTCAGCTCCTGGAATACCTTCATCATATGGTCAATTCTTATGTGTACATGGAATGTTCTAGAAGCTGAGTGCACTATTTATTTAGGGTCTGCCCTCAACCAAGATAGCTTGTCATTGGGTTTTACATCCATGGGAATCCTAACTGCTGCTGCACAGTGGCAATGAAATACAAATTCTTCCGGTGTACCCACTGAGGTAAGTAATTCTTTGTGATCACTAGGAGCCCACAGTGGCATATCTTCCACTTCAAACGAGCATAAAATGTGATTTAATTCCTCACTAAAAAAATCTGAAATCAGAAATCCTCCTGCTGACGATTCCTCAAGAATTCAGAGTCACAGAGGGGCCCTGTATAATATTGATAAATTCGTATTTTAGCTCTGTTTTCAAGGGAAGCAGTCTTTGGGGCTTTCAGCCCACCACGAAATGACACTGCTTTTAACAGATTTTAAAGAGAACACAGTTCTGGGGCGCCTGGGTGGCTCAGTCAGTTGGGCGTCCGACTTCAGCTCAGGTCATGATCTCACAGTATGTGGGTTCGAGCCCCACGTCGGGCTCTGTGCTGATAGCTCGGGGCCTGGGGCCTGCTTTGGATTCTGTGTCTCCCTCTCTCTCTCTGCCCCTCCCCTGCTCATGCTTGGTCTCTCTCTGTCTCAAAAATAAATAAAAACATTAAAAAAATAATTAAAAAAAAAACACAGTTCAAAATAATCCAGGTGAAAATACTTTGCAGGAATGTAGAAGAACTACTTTTTCTCTGATTTGAAAAACCGGGTTATATCCTACATCCACATGCTTCTAGTTATAGTGTGGGGCTGTTCCTCAAAATCTTTTTGCTAAAAAAAAAAACAAAAAACAAAAAAAAAAACAAAAACAGGTTGGACCAGAAGCAAAAAAAAAAAAAGTTTGCAGGAAGTTTGAGCGCTATGATGTACTTGATCAGAGAACAGGGACACACACATAGAGCTGAATGAGCTCAGACCGGGGGGGGGGGGGGGGGGGGGGGGGGGGGAGGGGGGGGTGAATGGATTAAGCCAAAACCTGATCACTAATGGTGAACAGCAAAGCTCGCCCCATTGTACTCTCTGCTGGAAGAAAGGGGGAGTGCACCGTGCATCCAACAGAGGGCCAGCAATCAAGTGGGCATGTCTGTGGATGGGGGCACCATGACCCCACAGTCAGCAGCACGTCAGCTGTGTGGGGATGCTGCTTACTCCTGGTCCTGGGCTCCTATCAGCACTTGCCTGGCTAGATGTGAGCACACCAGAAAAGGAGCCCTCAGCCACGATCCTGAACATCCCCTTGCCCGAAGGGAAGAACAACTCTCCATGGATATAATCAGGTGAGCCAGCCGCAGAGGCTCTTCTAAGCTGGGTCTGCCTGCTTCCACCCATTCGGGCTCTCTGGACTACAGATCTGAGGACCAGGCACAACAGAGCCCTGTTCCAGCTGCCTGGTATTTGGGCACAGGGGTGTAGGGGTGCACTGGGCAACTGCAGGCAAGGGACACCTCCTCCTTGGTGGGGCGGGGGAGCACACCCCAATTACAGGTCTGCAAAGCCAACCCATCTGCACTGCCTGGAGGCTCCCAGCAGAAAGCTGGCTTGGGGAGAGGGAGATGGCTGAGTTCCTTCCTCTCCTACAGATCAGGGAATCCAAGGAAACACCGAGGGGCAAAGAGCAAATGTCACGGGGAGAGAAGTCTCACCGCAGGAGGAAGGGAGCCACCAGACAGGCTCCTCTGGCCACACAGACAGAAAAACAGGTGTTCTAGGTGAGGGTGGAGGACTAAATCTCTTGCTGTCAAAGCACCAAGCCTGCACCTGCACCAAATGAGCGTCTTCCGAGGCCAAGCATTTGAGATTTCCTGTATCGGGAGGACCCAGCATTTACTAAATGACCAGTTTTACAAACAAATGACCAGGGTGTCACCTCAATTTTTTTTAAAGTTTTCTCATGCTCCAGAAACTCTTACCAGTGGAGAACGCAACTCATGGACAAGCTGACCTTCTCATCATCCTGATTTAGTAAATTAAACTTAATGAGTCTTTAAATATCAGAACAATTTAATTAATTCTGTACAGGAGGCCGAAGCACTCAATGCGTCACATGGTCATGTGAAATGCTACATGTGAAAGCCGTTGATGGGAAACAGTAACGTCACAGCATTAACCATGTTCTGGCATGAGAGACTGAACAAAAACGTAACAAGGGCAATGATGAGGTTCTTCTATAAGTGGGTGGTTAAAAAAAAAAGTGTCTGTGGTTTTGTTCAAAAATCTATTTATCTACCAAGGGAAGAGTAGGAAAAAGCTGTTTGCCACATGATTTGTGTTCCTACAAATAGGACCGCCCCCCAAACTGCATAGGACAAAGCCCAGAAACACCAGCAAACCCCTTGGTCCTACACACCGCTTTTTCTTGATTTTAGCAGCCTTTTGCATCCTCTGAGCAGCATGTAAGAGAAAAGAAAAACAGACAAAGGAAGAAAGAAAGGAAGAGAAGGAAGGGCAGCAAAGTTATTTTAGACTTATGGTTAACACCCTGGGACTCAGACCTTGTGCTCAGAGGAAAGGGGCAGGGGCAGGGGCAGGATGGGTGCATAGCCATCACTTCGGGGAGCACACACACTGACCAAGAAAAGCCCACACACGTCCCCCAAGCGCTGGAAATTACCAACAGCCACCCAGATCTACGAGGGTAAGACTAAGGACAGAGAGATGCAGAACTGTCAGAAAAGCGTCAGGCTCTAGGCAGGGGAGCAGGACTGGGGTCTGGGCAGGAGGGCCCGGGGCTCTGTGCATCTCCTCCCCTGACCACCATGGGCTCACACCACAGACCCCTTTGCCTCTATAAAAGAGGTGGGGGAGGGGTCTGACACGATTTCTCACCCCATAGAGCCCAGCAGCATCCACAGACCCTGAACTGCCCAGAGGGGCACCTCCTCAAGCCACCACGCCCTTCTCTCCTGACCCCCTTAGTTTTGCTGACTTGGCCTCATCTTTCTCCTGCCCGTCTGCACCCACTGTTCAAAACCAGGCGATTCAATGGGTACCCAGAGCAGCAAATACATCAGAAATTTCTATTTAAACGAAAAATGTGATTCCTTTGTTTCCCCTTCTGCAAGCACTTTGGTGCCAAAGATATACAGACCATCAAAATGGGATTTGAGCCTCCACACAAATGTGTTTTATGAATGGAATGTGGTGGAACCTTTAAAAAATTGTGTCTCCAGTGGCCCGGTGGTGGCTCCTCATTAAGGAGCCAGCAGCCTCTGTCCCTAGCCCAGCATTCTTCTAGACAGGCCAAAGTCTCCCTTGGCCTCTCCAGGTGCCTCAGGCATTCAAGCTCTCCCTGCCGAGGGTGGTTGCGTCCCCCTTCCCAACTCCAGTGCCTCCCCACAGTGAACCAGGGCTCTGCTGAGCCCACCAGTACCTTGACCCGGCTGACGGCCTCCTGTGCCTGCATCATTCTGATGTTTTTGGAAGGGTTACGTTCTGAGAGCAGCTGGGTGGACCCCAGGTAGTTGGCAGCAAAGATGATCCCATCAATGAGGTCTTCTGGTTCGCAGGGCCCTGGAACTGAAGACGGCATAGTTAGCATCTTCCCAGAGGACAAAGGAACAAGGCAGCAGGGACAGGGGACAAAGGAGAAGGGCTGAACCACTGCCCATCTGCAGCCAGCAGAGGGAGGCCAGTCTGCTTCCCTCCTCACTACACAGTGCCTGGTATAAGTAGTTTCACAAAATCAACACCCCGGTCAGAAAATTCTACATGCATGATACAGGAGGACAATTCCAGGTCACTCAAGGCACCTCAGCCTCCATGGTGACAGCCACTTGCTACAATCCCAGAGATGCCCTGTCCCCAAGTGGGCAGCATTTCCATGCCTGCCCCAGAGCCCTCTGGAACTCAGGACAGTGAGCGGACACTGCCTGCTACCCTACAGTTCTTCTGGGGCTTTCTCCTCCACTTCTGCACTGTAGGATTCTGGCCCTGTCACATGCCTGGGTGGGCACCCCCATCCCATACATCTCAGGTCCAGGCTGGGTGACATGGTGCTTGCTCCACCTGCTGCCTCTAGGCCAGCGCTGTCAACAGAATTTCCTACCATGATATTGAATGTTCTATCTTCGTGCGGTTCAGTACAGGAACTGCTAGTCATGTATGGCTTTGGGGCGCTTGAACTGTGGCTACTGCAAGAGGAACTGAATATTTTTTTAAGTTTATTTATTTATTTAGAGACAGAGAGTGTGAGCAGGGGAGAAGCAGAGACAGAGAGGAAGAGAGAGAGAATCCCAAGCATACTCCACACTGTTAGCACAGAGCCTGATGCGGGGCTCGAACCCACCAACTGTGAGATCATGACCTGAGTCAAAACCAAGAGTTGAACGCTTAACCAACTGAGCCACTCAGGAGCCCCAGAGGAACTGAATTTTTTAATTTTATACAACCTAACTAATTTACATAGAAATAGCCACATACGGCTAGTGGCTCCTGTCCTGGACAGGCAGCTGGAGGTAAGATCAGCAAACCTTTTCTAAGGGGCTAGATGCAAAATATCTTGGGCTTTGCGGTCTGTCTGTCCTAGTCACCTCTGCACCTGTAGGACAAAAGCAGGCACAGGCAATATGTCTAATGAGCAAGCACAGTCCTGAGTCTGTAGTCTGTAACCATCACTCAGCTTGCCTCTGAGACCCACCCACCTTCCTTTCCAGGTCACACGGCCTTCTTCCCTCTCCCTGCCTGCCTCTGGCCAGATCCCTCCTTGTGAGGGCCCTTGGCTCTGGTTCTCAGGCTCCCCCTCGCGCCAGTGTCCCTAGGGCTGGCTATCCTGTGGTTCCCCAGGCCCCAGGGCCAGCAGTCCCCTCCGCCAACTGTTTCATGTTCTCACCTCTGACCCACTCTGCTTCTCAAAGTATCCACTCGCCTAGCCCAGATGCCACCGTTCACCAGTCCCATAACATCTGCCCACTGCCCTTGAACCTCTGCCCCTGCCCCAAGGACTCAACAGAACTCCAAACACCCATTCTCTGGGAGGCCTGAAGCTGGAAAGAGAGCCGCCCAACAAGGCAAGTTGGTTCCATTACAAATTCATGGACCAAAATGCCCTCAAAACTTGTTGGCAACCCTGAGAGGTTCCTCTGAGAAGTGCCTCCTCTCCCACTGTGCAAGCACCATTTCATAGCTTCCCCCATGTTCTGGAACTTCCAGTTGCCCCTCCCCCTTCACTGTACCTGACAGAGTGTCACCTGTGCTCCCTGAGGGACAGGCAATCTAAGCAGTCTTCCTTCCCAGGGTTCTGTGAGGCAGTGGGTCCCCACTGGGGGCTGAGGATCACCTGTGACCCCATCCCTCTCAGAGTCAAGTCCTATGAGTTGGGTCTTCTCAGGGCTTTTAAACACCCTCCAGTGTCCCCTGGTGGGTTCCAAAGCCTCCTTCACCCATCCCCACCTCCAGTGGGCCCCCTCCCTCCTCCCTCTCGAAGGCAAATATCTGGAAAGAACTGCCTCAGCACATCCCAACCTAGCTGCTGTGTCCCTGCTCCAATGTCCCCCACACTAAAGCTGCACACGACCTCAGTGCCCTCACATTCAGTGGGCCTTCTGGTCATCGTGTCACCTGCCTCCTTCTTGAGACATGTCTTCCTCACTTGCCTGTCACTCAGTGTCCTCCTTCGTCTCTGGCTGTTCTTTCTTGGCTCTCTGCAGGTACCCCTTCCTCCATGAGGCCACAGAATGCTGACATCCTGGGGACTTAGTGCCTCGGGCTTCCATGACCACTTGCTTGCTGATGAGGGGTACTGTAGTTCTCCAAACCCCAACCCCATGTACTCAGCAGCCTGCTTGCTGGCTCTCCTGGGATGGCCCCATCTCAACACGTCCAAAGCAAAGTCTCAATATCCCACCGCCATCCGGGCACTGAGCCTGGTTCTTCCTCTTGGACACCACCACCCTCCCAGCTGCATGGCCTTCACATCCATATCCAACCCATCCCCTGAGTGCTGTCCACTTTGCCACCACACCTATCCTGAGTCTTTCTCCAGTTGCCCATTTGTGTCCCTTCATTTCCTATGTTGAAGCCCTAAGCCCCAATGTGATGCTATTAGAAATATGACGTCTGGGAGGTGATTAGGTCAGGAGAGTAGAGCCCTCATGAATGGGGTCCGTGCCCTTATAAGAGGGACCCCAAAGAACACCTTGCCCTCTTTCTGCCACAGGAGGACATAGAAAAATACCATCTGCAGCCTGGGAGGGGGCTCCCACCAGAACTCGACCACGCGGGCACCCTGACCTTGGAGTTCCATCCTCCACAACTGTGAGAAATCAATGTCTGTTGTTTATAAACCGCCACAGCCTCTGGTGTTTTGTTACAGTGGCAGGACTAAGACATGAATCTTCCACACAGACCATGCTGCCACCAGAGGTCCTTCTAGATGGGAGATCTGATCTTTTATCCTCCCCTGCTATAAACTCCATGGGGCCTCTGATTGCTCTCAGGATACAGACAGAAGTCCCTGAGCCCCAAAACACAGTGTTCCCATTCAGAGGTACGTGCCCATGAGGGGACAAGGAGAGTTTCACTGGCCTCATCCTGACGTCAGCAGACCCCAGAGTCTGGGGCCCCGGCTCCAGCCCACACGCCCACCAGGCCACTCAGGTGCCAGGAGCCCAGTGTGTGGCCTGTAGTGAGCAGGCTTTCACCCTGAGAAGTGATTGTGCAACTTCCCTGAAACCAGGCCCACCGTGGGTTCAGGGCAAGTTTTCTAAATGATTCTGAAACTTTAGTTCTCTTTAATCCACAGGAGAAAAGGGCACACAAAGCTGAGATGCCCCAGGAGGGGGAGCGTACACCACGCTTTCACTGGAACAAACCTCAGCTCTGTGGACATGAAGTTAAAGCTCCAAAGCGGGTCATAGCATGTGTGCATTAGTCTACATTGTCTGCCTGAAGATCCATACCCAGGGGCACACACATCAGACTCACACACATGTGGGGAAACCACAGATACAGAACCGCTGTCATCTCTTCCACAGCAGTGCCACGGCTCCTGCACTAAAGCCAATTTTATAAGATGCTTTATTTTTTTTTTAACGTTTATTTATTTTGAAAGAGAGACAGACAGAGACAGAGAGAGACAGAGCACGCGCGAGCAGGGGAGGGGCAGAGAGAGAAGGAGACACAGAATCCGAAGCACGCTCCAGGCTCTGAGCTGTCAGCACAGAGCCCAACGCAGAGCTCAAACCCATGAACTGTGAGATCATGACCTGGGCTGAAGTCAGATGCTTAACCGACTGAGCCACCCAGGTGCCCCTTATAAAGTGCTTTAGAACAAGGTGAAGTGTTCTGAAGTTTGAAAGAAACCTATTAGTAATACCAGGCCCTGGCAGGTTCCAACTTAGGAATGCCCCAGGTCATGCCCCATGGAATGGTGGGGGCCCTCCCATCCTGACCCCACTGTCCTGGGGACCTGCCCCTTCTCCCCACTGACCTTGACAGCCTCCACAGAGCCCCCAGATGATGTACCCCTTCCTCTTGGGTGCTCAGTGGTTTACTCCAGGGATCTTTGATAACACTTGTGGAAGTCGCTAGCAAACCCTCAGGGAACCAATCCCAAGGCTCCAGCCCTCAGCCCCCCAGCACTATCTGCAGAAGCCACTGATGCCTCAGGACCTCCCTGGCTCTCCCCATAGATGATACTCTGGAAACTTCCACAGGCTGCTGGCAACACCTCTCAGCAAGCCTGAAGCCCCTCACCCGGCCCCAGCTCTGTCGTCCATGTCTGGAGGAAAGAAGCATCGCCTGCTACAGAACCAAGAGAAGGGGTCCCTTCAGGAGACTTGGGCTGGGGGCTGGGTAGGGGGAGACATGACAAAGGGGGTCCCCTTTCCTCCAACGTCCACACTGTGGGTCTGGGCCCTTTGGGATGGCCTCCCCACCACATCCGTGTCTCTGGAAAAGTTCTTCCCACACAGGTGACATTGCTGGGTCTGGAGGAAGCTACCTGTGACAGCGAAGGTGGGTAGCCAAAGCATTCAGGGGGTCAGTGAGGGCAGAATGGGAATGGGTGCAGGGGGTCTCGATGGGGTGGGGGGGCATGAGGGCCTGGTGGTAGGAGGGACTGGGGTGGAGGTTGGGAGCTGAGGAAAGGTGGGTGGGAGGGTCCGGGGGTTATCCTAGCTTCTGGTAGGTCTATAAGCTTCCTCTTTTAGTGCTTAAAAGACACCGAAGAAAAGCATACCGACCCCTGATGCATGTATAGATCAAACGTTTTTCATGCCACTGTTACCACCACCTTCCCCAAAGGTCAGTGCCAGTGGCGGTCCTCTGTTGTGGGATGGTGACTTCTCCTCCAGCCCAGCTGACCCACATTCCTCCCAGGCCACCCACTCTGGCCTTCAGTCCAGTCGGCACTGGTTCTGGTGGGAGAGAACCAGCCCATCACAGGTACCTGGGTGGTAGGACCTCTGAGGGCTCCTCCCAGACTCTCCTCACCAAAAGTCCAGCACAGATCAACAAGCCCTCACCCCCCCACACACACACACAACACACAGGTATGCACACACTCACCCACGCACGTACACACACACACACACACACACACACACACACACACATGAACGCCACACGAGCAGTGCTTGCGGCTCTGACCCCCCAGGGCCACACCTCATAACCGGGCCTGTGCACCCAGTGGGGAGTCGAGATGAAGTGGCCACCACGGCACCTGGGCCCGCAGATACAATGTGGTGCTTTCTGTGGGCAGGCACTTTAAATTATCAAGGTAATAAAGCACCTATATTACCACAAGCCCAAACACAAGAGAAAGAGGAGTCGAGACCCGAGAGGAAGGTAATCCTGGCAGCAAGTGGCCTGGCACCCCGCATCCCCCGGAGTGTGGCCCTGCTCCATGACCAGCGTCTTCACTCTTGTGCAGAGAGTGACAGGGGAGACCCATGGCTGAGGCCTCTCAGAGACCTGAAGACCAGAAGGGCCACCCAGGAGAGGGGCCACACCTCTGAACCCGCAACTCCCCAGGCCTGTGACCCCAGGACCACTCACCCCAGGGCCCACGCATGGTGCAGTGAGGCAGCGCCAGCCAGGGCTTAGCAACCCACCAGGCACAGAGAAGGGCTCACCAAGTTACGTCACCGTCATGACTGTTTTAATATTGCAACAAGGCCTGGGGGATCTGTGCTGGGTGGGGCGGGGAACTGGCTGGTCCTCCTGATTCGGCAGAGAGGGAAGGCACCTGCCTCTCCCCCTCCTGCCTGTCAGTGTTGAGGGCCAGGATGTGTCCCCAGGGCTGGGATAGCCATGGCAATGACTGGGACAAGGCTGGGAGGTGCCCTCTCTCAGATGGTTGGGTAAACAAAGCAAAGGAAAAAGTAAGGTTTTTTCAGACAGGAAGTAGGAGGCAGGAAGCAAAACCCGGTGTGAGGTGACTGGGACTCAGTCCGGATCTGATGAGAAGGGGAAAGGCTGCTCGCAGAAGCTAAGGGGCACAGGACCCGAATGATGGGAAGGGAGATACTTGAAAAGGAGTGTTTTCTGGGGTGTTCTGGGAAACTGACACCCTCCTTTGTGCCCTTTGGACAGTCCTCTTCCTCTCCCTCTCTCCTCTCACTTCCTCTCTTTTTGTTTGCCTCTATTTTCTCACCAGCAAAATGGGCTGAGGGGGAATTCCTGATTTCTATCTCCTTAGGGTTTTCACAAAATTAAGATTAACAGGATAAGCTTCATAAACACTAAAAGCATATAAAGTACAACACATTAATTGCTGAATTCATAGCTTTTATTTGCACCTAACTCAAAACAGAAGTCATACATGGCACTTAGCTGAGGCAGGGCCTCGAGCACCAGACGAGGGAGGCAGCAGCGATGACAGCAGGCAGTGTTCAAGGCCAGCTAACGCGCTCACATGGCCTTGTGAGCAGGCTGCAGGACAGTGCACCGAGGCTCACAGGACAAAGGGATGCTGTGACCAGGCTGATATTAAGTGACAAAGTGGGGACCAGACCCAAAGGCAGCCACATCCCAAACGGTGGCCTCCACCATCATCAACATGAGGAACCTCCCAGCTGCAGATACAAAGTGGTGCAAACCTTTTCCAAACCCTGTACCAGAGGGGGTAGGGGGATGTGGCAGGTCATTTAAAACACCTGAAGCTGCAGCACATGAGGACAGAAAGAGGGAGAGAAGAAGATCCCAAGCAGTTCCTTCTGTGTCTGGAATCATGCTCAGAGACCAAGGGGCCTGCAGAGTCCCTGGCCCCATCTGAGAAATTCTGCCTCGGTGGACCCGGAGTGGGGCCTGGGAATCTGCACTACAGGTCACACTGCCCCCCAGGTCACACTGAAGAGCAGTCAGTGTGGGGATACCTGATCTCCAGCACACAAGAACTCACCCTCCCCGCCATCTTAGAAGCAAAGCCCTCTGGGAGGCCAGGCCAGTGTCAGCTTTCTCACGCAGCCCCAGGTCCCAAAGGCGAGACTCCCACCTGCTTCTTCCATCTCAGGTGCCTTGGTCCTCACTCTGGAGATGACAAATTTTCTCCAGCTGGCCAGGGCTGGGGACACCAAGGGAGGGGAAGAGGGGACAGGAGAGGGGTGGCTGCCAAATGGGGAGTGGCATGGAGGGAGGAACCCCTCCCTGTCCATCCATCAGCAGCCCTGGTGTGCACTGCAGGCACACAGGCACCTGTCACCAGCTAGGGGAAGACAGATGTCACCCCCACAGAGGGCAAGGGGACTGCCAATCACATGGCAGCACCTTCCGCCCTGACCGTCAGGGCTTCTGACTGAAGTATGTGTATTTCTACTATCTCACCCCATCTTCCCCTCAGGCCTCATTCTCTCCAGTGAGTGTGGTTCCAAGTGCCCATCATTTGCCCAAGGTCACCCCATAGCTGGGCCCAAGCCACCCGTCCTCCCTGCAATGACCATTACTGACCACTAGATGGTGCCTCTGCGTTCTGTGGGAAAGTCTGGGTGGTCCTTGCAGCCTGGGGTAACCACCCACCCACACCTTCAGCCAGCACTCAGGGAGGGATCTGGGCCTGGGCAAGGGTCTTCATGCCCTATCTGTGGGGTGGGAGTCGAATGGCACTCTGTGGAGCCTATCCCTGGGGCAGGGAGGTAGGCCTTGCCTTTTGAATTGACTCCCACCCTCTGAGGCCACTTTTACCAGTTCCCGGGGTGAACATGGGCAGCTCGCCAGACCTTTCTGAAGCTCATTTCCCGTTTAAACCTATGTCCCTAAATAGATATATTAAAAGCTGGCCCCGTCTCTCCCACCACTCGAATAAGCCCTGCTGGATCACGGGGCACAGACTCCTGTGTTGTGAGGACACCCCATCCCGGGCAATGGGGTCTACCACCAGCACCTATGGACACCTGCTCCCTGGGAAGAAGCCAGTGAAAAATTCAGGTCTTTGTTACAACTCCGACAGATGCCCACCTCCGCCGCCTCCCTCTGAGGGAGGCTCTTGTCATTCCTGCCTTGTTCTTTTTTTTTCAAAAAGGAAACAATACAAAACAAAACGGTGCCTCCAGCATCCTGCCTGTCAGACCCACTCCTACCTGCACATTTATTAGGAAGCCGAGAAGAGCGGCCGGTGTGGGGAGGGGGCGTATTTCAGTTCACAGACACTGCTCTCAACTCCAATCATGAAATGCAGAACCAAAAATCAAACAGCTTCATTACAATACTAAAGCAGCTGGCCCTACATGTTTGAGCACAAATTGCTCTAATTTGGCCCAACTCTTGAACTAACACTATGCCAAGACCACCAGAGGGAGACAGAACAACAAAAGAATAAAGAGAGGTTTAAAGGAGATCCCATCTCCCCAGAGAGTGATTTCTCCTTTTTAATTTTCTTGTTATGACATATATTATACAAACATAAGTGTATGTAGAATGTATCTGCCAAGTTTGGACAAAGAAGAATAGGGGGCAGCAGGCTCCTTCCTGCTGGGGGAAGCCTCCATATGAAAACATCTGTTGGAAAATCTAAGCTCTGCCAACCTCTCTAAACAGGGAAGGGGGGGTGTCCCATAGAGTCAGGCCTTGGAGGCCCCTGTCCCTGACACCTTTGGGGGAAATGATCATGAGGTGGGTGGTGGACAGAGGCTTCGAACCAGTAGCCTGGCCCAGGTGATCACATGAACTCCAAGGCCTGTGCCTTTTTCTGTCTTGGATCCAGGGGGCAGCTGGGTAGAGCCAGAGCACAGCCAAGGATGGGAGTGTGGGTGTGCATCTGAAAGGTCACCGAGTAGAGCCCCCACCCCCTGACACACCGCACCTCTGTGTGTCACAAAGGTATAGATCCATTCGGTGCTCAACAACTCATGAAGCAGATCTCAATGTCCCAATTTTACAAATAAGGACAGTACGCACAGGGTCAAATGGCTTTGCACAAGACCACTGCCATTGATTCAGGTACTACGCATTTTTGAGTGTGAGGATAGAAAACATGGAGCTCACAGGCTGACATCACTCCCACAGTCAGCAAATAAATGCATCAGGATGACCCATGATGAACGCCATGGAGGAAGGACACTGTGCCAGGGAAGAAGCAACAGGGAAGCCTGCCCTCTAGAGGAATTTGGGGCAGCTGCTCTTTGCACTCAGGTCTGAAGGATGCAAAGCAATCAAAAAAGCCAGAGACAGAAAGGAGAAGAGAGCTTTCCAGGCTCAGGCAAGAGCAGTGCAAAGCCCCTGGGGTGGCCAAGTACAGCATCTTACAAGAACTACAAAATGTTCAAACTGCCCAGGTACATGGGGTGGGCCAGCAGTCAAAACAAGTTGAGGCTGCAGAGAGAGTGCCAGCCAGGCCTGAGGGTCCTGGAGCTACACCAAGGACTGTCACTAAAGAGTATTGGTCAGTGGCCTGACCACTGTTTTTAGAAAGCAACTCTGGCTGCATAGAGGCAAACCACAGAAGGGAAGAAGGGAGAGCAGCTGGGAGGCTACTACAGCTGTCCTAGCAAGTGAGTGATGGTGACGGTGATGGTGATGGTGGTGGTGATGATGGTGATGGTGATGTGATGGTGATGATGGTGGTGGTGATGATGGTGATGGTGACGGTGATGATCATGGTGATGATGATGGTGATGGTGATGATGATGGTGATGGTGATGATCGTGGTGGTGATGATGGTGATGGTGATGATGGTGGTGGTGATGATGATGGTGATGTGATGGTGATGATGGTGGTGGTGATGATGGTGATGGTGATGGTGATGATGATGGTGGTAATGATGGTGATGATGGTGGTGATGATGGTGATGATGATGATGGTGGTGATGATGATGGTGGTGGTGATGATGATGATGGTGGTGGTGATGATGATGGTGGTGATGATGATGATGATGGTGATGATGATGGTGGTGGTGATGATGATGGTGGTGGTGATGATGATGGTGGTGGTGATGATGATGGTGGTGATGATGGTGTGGATGAGGGTAATGATGGTGCCAAAGAGACAGTGATAGACTGAGTCCATTCTGGAGGTTCAATTCACAGTCTGGAATATGAGGTGAGGATGAGGAGTTCTGGAAAGCAGGTTGTGTGACTAGATGGACAAAGCTCATCTCACTGAGGAGGGGACGCTGGGAGGGGGCTGGGCTTAGGGATTCTGGGCATGTCTAGATGCAGGAACCTGAGCTTCTTCCAAAGAAGCTCAGGAGACAGCTGGACTCAGGAGTCCTACTGAACTCCTGGTGGCAGGTGAAGCTGCAGACACAGAAGAATCCTTGGGAGAAGGGGTGGGGTTGGTGGGGAAAGGGCCCAGGACCCAGCTCTATCAAGCTCTGGCACTCTGTGCCCAGAGGGGCGTCCCCAGCTGTGCCCAAGCTGGCAGGAGGAGAAAGGATCCCTCATGCTTCTGGTGCATAGTGCCCAGGAAGCCAGCAGTGACCTTAGAGAGCTGCTTTGGAGAACACCAGGGCAGGGCAGGAGCCAGCCAGGGGGTTGTGGAGTGTAGGAGAGGTGTGCAGAATGAGACAACCATTCCCAAAGTCTGGTGTAGAAGAAGAGGAAGGCGGATTGGTGGCTACAGACACATGCAGGTTGGGACAGATGCACTCAGAAGGCAGCAGAGGGGAGAATGGAAGACACAGGAGAGAAAACACGTCAGATTCAGTGAGTTTCAACAGCACATACAGGATGTTCAACAGTCTCAGCTGGGGTGAGGGGCCACAGCCCTCTGAGGAGAGGCTAGGAGCAGGCAGAGTGCCAAAGCCACATGCCAGGCAAGCCACAGAGATAAGCACAAGAGCTGGCCCAGGGAAGGTGTCAAGAATAGGAGAGGAGGCAGGAGGGGATGAACCTCAGAGCTGTGAAATTGAACCTCAGGTTAGACCTTCTCCCCGCAGTCCTGGGGCATGGTCTCCAGGCTCTGGAAGGGTTCTTCCTTCCCTGAATACCACCCCCAGCCCTGCCACCACACCAGCGTGTCCCAGAGCCAGACACCCCTGCACTGCCATGGGCTGAGCTGTGCCTCTATGGAGCCTCTGTTAAAGGTGACCCTGTAATAAGGCTGATATAAACAAGAAGCACTGAGAAACCAGAGCCCTGGAACATTCAATGGGGAGATGACATGCC
This sequence comes from Prionailurus bengalensis, assembly GCF_016509475.1. Lineage (NCBI taxonomy): Eukaryota > Metazoa > Chordata > Mammalia > Carnivora > Felidae > Prionailurus > Prionailurus bengalensis. The sequence continues at coordinate 21,162,997 of NC_057355.1, forward strand.
TGGGGCTGCAGGACAGGTTGGGTCATCACTGAAGGAAAGGATTTGAAAGTTCCACAGTGTGGAACATTGGACACCCAATAAGCGAGATGAAGTCACTGGCTGCCAGGAGGAAGAGAACGAGTCAAGGAAGGCCAAAGCCAAGCTCAAAATAGTACACAGATCTGCCCAAGGCAGGTCCTAAGCATAAGCTTGTACCTGAGGAGAATTATAGTGCAGAAAAAGGAAAATGAATACAAAAACTGGCAAAAATGGGGAAAGGCATAGACAAAGCAGCTCTCTGCAGCAGTATTTATAAGAGCAAAGCCCTGGAAACCATCCTAACATTCCCACATAGGGGATATCCATCCACACAGTACAGGTTTACAGAACAGCACAGAATACCTCTACTTACTGGTCTGCACTGTGTGGAACTTTGGCAAAATCTCCAGGGTTTAGTGCTAAGCATAAAGAACAAGATGGAGAAAAGGGTATCTCTAACTCATTACCTTTTACCTAAGAAAGGGGAAGATTTACCTAAGATAAATCTTGGAATGTTAAAACTGGTTATCTCTACTGGAAGGAAAAGATTCAGGGTGTACGATAAAAGGGTAAGAAACTAGACATCTTTGCACACACCATGTTTTGCATACTTGACTTTAGAACCATGTAATTATTTTATATAATTATAAAAACAAATTCAGTGAAAAAAAGCAAACTCCTAAGAATTAAAAGAAAAATCCATCTAAATATGTATGCAGTATGCATTTGTGACATAATAATGGAAAGAAGAACTATTCTGAATGATTTTAAAACACAGTAAATTGATGGCACATCCCTTTTGGGCTATCCTCTAAAGACCAAAGTCAATGCAAATGATCTTGAATTGTATCTATAATCACATGTCCTTGGCAATGTTGGTCTTGTTATTCTGAGACTATTGTATGATTGAAGAAATAAAACATGCAGAATTATGTTGATGTCCTTGAGAACAGGGATTTGGGGCATAGGAAAAAGAAGGTGCAAATGTAAAAACACTACAGTCCTGATAATATGAATCATGATGCATTTTATCTGAAAATCAGTAAGAATCATGATGCACTTTATTTTAAAACATATAGTATATTAGTTATCTATATACATGTAACAAATGATCCCAAAACTTAGCCTGAAAACAACAAATATTTATTATCTTAGTTTCTGAGGGTGGGGAATCGAGGGGCAGCTGAGCACTTCTGACTCAGGGGCTCCCCCAAGACTACAGCTGTTTAGAACAGAGAAGGCTCCACTTCCAAGTTCACTGATGAGGCTGTTGGCCAGAGAGAGACATCAGCAGGATCTAGATTTCCCAACCAGTGTTTCAAAGGGAGGCTTCTGCCATTTCATATACTAATATAAATGTAATACGTGCCAAATAAAAATGCCAATGGGAATTTTTGTAACTATATAAGCTAATTCTAAAGTTTCTATGGAAAAATAAATATGCAAGAGGATCTAGGGAAGTTCTGAACGGGGATGACAGTGACAGAAGACAGACATCAGCCTTCCAGGTAATAAAATGCATGGTAGGTAAATCCCCAGTCAAATAAAGCAGCCTGGTTCTGGACCTCAGTGGAGATCCAGAAACAGATCTAGATGTATATGACAATTTATTATATGATAAAGGCAGCATTTCATTTCAATGAGGAATGAAATTCATGGAATAGTTTTGGCACAAATAGCTGTTTGGAAGAAAATGCTCAAAATGTAACTCCTTCTGGATCCATATACCAAAATAAATTCTGGACAAATCAAATATGTAATTCATTAAAGTCATAAAAGTTCTATAAGGAAAAAAAATAATGGTAAGAGTGTAAAGGTCATACTAATCCCAAAAACCTAGTAACTTCAAAGGAAAAAGATGCATACAGTTGCCTAATAAAATGTTCAACAAAGTAAAAATATGGAGGTTCGTCAAAAAGTTAAAAATAGAACTACCCTATGATCCAGCAATTGCTCTACTAGGTATTTACCCCCAAAATACAAAAGTACGAATTGAAAGGGGGTACCTGCTGGCACCCAAATGTTTATGGCAGTATTATCTACCATGGTCAAATTATGGAAAGAGCCCAAGTGTCTACTGACTTGATGAACAGATTAAGAAGATGTGGTGTGTGTGTGTGTGTGTGTGTGTGTGTGTGTGTGTGTAAGGAATATTACTTAGCCATAAAAAGAATGAAATCTTGCCATTTGCAGTGATATAGATGGATAAGCTAGAGGGTATTATGCTAAGTGAAATAAGACAAAGACAAATACCATATGATTTCACTCATATGTGGAATTTAAGGGAAAAAAAGGAGCAAAGGGAAAAAAAGAGAGAATTAAACCAAGAAAAGACTCTTAACTATAGGGAACAAACTGATGGTTACCAGAGGGGAGGTGGGGAGGATGGGTTAAAAGGTGTTGGGGATCAGGAGTACATTTGTGATGAACACTGAGTGTTGTATGCAAGTTCTGAATCACTATATTGTACACCCGAAGCTAACACTGTGTGTTAACTAATTGGAATGTAAATAAAAACTCTACTTTTTAAAAATATTTTTTAATGTTTATTTTTGAAGGAGACAGAGAGAGTGTGAGCAGGGGAGGGGCAGAGAGAGAGAGGGAGACACAGAATCCGAAGCAGGCTCCAGGCTCTGAGCTGTCAGCACAGAGACCAACGCAGGACTTGGACCCACCAACCGTGAGATCATGGCCTGAGCCAAAGTTGGATGCTTAACCAACTGAGCCACCCAAGCGCCCCAAATAAAAACTTTAAACAATGCAAAAAAGCAAAAGATGACAGTAGCTTAATGAAAACTTTTACAATATAAATCAAAGGGCAAATATCCTTTATATGTAAAGAACAGTGCAAATCAATAATAAACACCAAAAATCCAACAGAGGAGTGGGCAAAGGAGACAAACAGACATCACGCAGGAAAATCAACACAAACAGCTTGTAAACACATGAAACGGCATTTGGCTTCACTTCCAATGGAAGACGTGCACATAACATCAAGAATATATCACTTTTCATCCGTTGGCCTAAGACCAAACGGTTGGATGGCATGCAGTGTTGGTAAACCAGCATTCTCACACACAACCCTGTCTTCCTCTTGGGCCATTTCTACCCAAATTGGCATGTGGCAGGCTGTAACCCTGCTCTATCTAGGAATGGCTTCTGTAAGAGAACTCATACATGGACACAGAGACATATCCATGAAGCTGCTCACTGCTGCACTGACTAAATACAACCAAACAATCCATGGGGGACTCATTAATACCCATCATATGTCCATGAACCTGAATCCTGGGCAGTCACTTAACAATTAGGTGGTTCTAGAGCTGTTATCTCCAAGATATAACAAGAAATGAAAAAGCAAAGTACAGACCCATTTGTCCCAGTGTAATATCTATTTTTAAGAAAAGGGTCTATAGTTTTATATATGTCCAAGAAATTTCTGGAAGGATTCACAAGAGACTTAACAGTAACTGCTATTCCAGAAAGGGATTGGGGGTCTGGGATGGGCAGATGGAAAAGGGAAAAGTACAGGGATGTGCAGATAGAGAAGGGAAATAAGGATTTCCAGGGTAGAATGCATTTTTAATTCTTAGGGATTTTGGCTTGATCTAAGCACTACTCAGAAATATCTTAACAAACCTCCAGTGAATAGAAGTTCCTATTTTAAAATCTGTCTAATCCCTATTCACGACTCCATTTGGAAAACTGGAGACAAGATCAAATAATGTTTGTAAAAAAGGAAAGTCATTTTTTTTAACTTTATTTATTTTGAGAGAGAGAGAGAGAGAGGTAAAGAGAAAGGGAGAAAGAGAATTCTAAGAAGGCTCCTCACTGTCCATCTCATGGACTGTGAGATCGTGACCTGAGCTGACATCAAGAGTCAGACACTCAACTGACCAAGCCACCCAGATGCCCCCCAAAAAGGAAAGTTATTTTGGCTTTCACAACTTCCCTTTGGAATGCTCTGGGCCCCTACAGCCCAGGTTTACCTTACTCCCATCCTCCCACCAACAGCATCCCAGACACATGCCCACCAGTCCCCCAGGCCTGCCCGCTCTGTGATTCAGGAGCCTGGCCCCTCTGACAGGCTGAAGAAGAGATGTGAGCTGTCTTCATTTTAGGAGTCTTAATCTGAACAGGTTCACCGCAAGTGCTCATTTTAAAAGGTCAGATCATAAGTTCCCACTACATGAAAATAACCAAGGGGCGTTATCATGGTGAGGACCCCTAAAAGGTATGAGGGGCAAGCTCAGCAGGGCCAGGGGCCCCCATGTTCTATGAGTGGCCAGTGCACAAGGAGGAAGTTGACACGGTAGAGACAAGTTGTAAGGGACCCCAGGGCCCTGGCACCTGAGGACAAGCAACGTTCTAGCATAAGCCTAGAGCTGTTGGTGGGGTGGGGTGGGGTGTGTCTTAGGACATCTTGCATAAGCTTTGGCTGTTGGATTAGGAGAACAGTGTAAGGAACAGAATACAATCTATCAGCCTCTGTTGTTTTGTCCTGAAGCTGCCACTGTCAGACTCCATTGCTCTGGGGCCAGCATCAACTTTTTGGTTTTATGGAAAAGCCTTTTATGTATACTCATTTGGAGGTGGGCAACCACCTAGTCCACTTGGACTTATGCCACTGCCAGCCTCCATGTCCCTCAGAAAGGAATATCCTGGGGGTCCCGCCATTCCTCGCCACTCCAGGATTCCTCCCACAGGGAAGGCAGTGGGTCCTCCGTCCAATGGGCCCTTGCACAAGATTCACCCTGCAGCATCAACCTTTCTGGTCTGAGAGGAGCCAAGAGGATCAACAGATCCTGGGGTATTTTCCTGCAGATGGTGGTCATGGGGGCCTCTTCACTTAGGTGCCTCTGATGAGAGAGGGCTGTGACTCTGAGCCTGAGAGGGGCCAATGGCTCTGACCTCTGGAAGGTTCTCCTGTGGACTCCCTGGAGTCTGAACCACGTGTCTTCTCCATTCTGTTTCTATTCTTTTTCCTCACCTGCTGCATGCTAAGGGTTGCTCAAGCAGTACAGTTTGGGGACAACGAGCTCAGACTCCCACCTGGGTTCCAATCCTGCTCTGCCACATACTACCTGGTGATCTTGAGTGAATGACTTACCCCCTCTGAGCCTCAGTCTACTCATCAGTGACAGCACCTACCTCTTAGTGTTATCAGGAGGACTGCTGAGTCAGTATATTTAAGAGCTGTGCCTGGCTCAAAGTAAGCCCCCAATAAGAATTCCCTGGCCTCAAGACCACCTGGGTAGCTCAGCTGGTTAAGCATCCAACTCTTGATAGCTGCTCAGGTCATGATTCGTGGTCCGTGATATCAAGTCCCACGTTAGCTCTGCTTTGACAGTATGGAGCCTGCTTGAGATTCCCTCTCTCCCTCTCTCTCTGCCCCTTTCCCACTTGCTCTCTGCCTCAAAATAAATAAATAAACATTAAAAAAAAGAATTCCCCAGCCTCATTATTGATGGTAGTGGTATATGAAGGCATGTCAAGAAGGCAGGAAACCAGCCTGGTGAGGAATTTATGCTGCTAAGTACCCAGATATGGGTCTAATATCAGCAACCAAATGACCTCAAATGAGTTACTTGAACCTCATTTTTCCTACCCTATAGAATGAGGGGAAGCATCTGCCCTTCCTGTGGTGGCTGACCTGAAGCAGGTGCACAGCACACATCCCTGGCACTGGTGCACACTAAGCCCCCAGTCGATATTAAGATGGTGTCTGTTGTCATTGTATAGTAACTGTTATTATTTTTCATTACTATTAACAATTACTAGGTGTGAAATAAGGTAGGACTGAAGGCCATCCCTCATAAAAACTCCAAGGAGCTTTTCTTCCAGTGTGATTTCTCAGACCCAGAGGAGGTGGGAGATCTGTTTTCCTGTCATAGTTATACTGGGTCCTCTCAGCTAATCAGACTTTCAACCAGAAGACTGAACAAGCCCTGGAGGTTCCCCCACACTTGAAATGCTTGTTGGCTGGATTGGGTATAGCACTGGGGAAGGCACTGGGGGCTTGTTATCCCAATACTCATTTCTAGACCTTCTCCTCTGCCCTCCTGGAAAGCCAAATACTTGATCCTCCAGTCAACACTGAAGTTGACCAGGGCACTGGTCATATGGTACAGCTCTGGCCAATGAGAGACAAGGAGGAGTCTGTTGAGTAGGTCTTCAAGGTCTTTTAAGGTTCAACTGAACATACAGATTCACAAGGTCTCCTAAGTACAAGTAGACATGGGGCTTCTTCCTCAAAAAGAATAAGGCAGGAGCCACAGTTTGCCAGTGGCATTCTTCTGTGAGTGTACACACAGCTGTATAGGAGCTAGGCAGGAGCCCAAGGGTGTGAAACACCCATCAAGGAAGATGTGGGGAGCCATCCCAGTTGAATTCAGACCCTCATATTCTCACGGGCCAATATCTCTGACAACCATTGCATGGGCATAGCTAACAGGAAATTCTAAATTAAGGCTATCCACACTGGTTGAGCTGGTCACAAGCAGCTTTAGCCAAACTGAATTGGTTTGGGGCATCCAACATTGTTTTGATTTTATATGTAAGCTGGTACAGAGAAGTGAGTTTTCTGGAATGCTAGAAGTGAGAGGTACTTCTCAGAGCACCTGGGCATTGATACTGCTTCCTGATCCTTCTCCATCTGCCTCCTCTGTACCTAGGGGGCTGACTCAAGAGCCAGGGGAATCTAACATCTGAATCATTCCCCTAAGCAGTTTGAGGGAGCTCTGCCCAGATGACACCATGATACTTCGAAAAGTGAGCTTCTTGGACCCACAAGAGCCCACCTCACTGAAACACTGTGACTGGTACACCCTGTTGCAGCATTCTGACCACCGAGGAAAGTGTACATCTTTCCCTATTTATGAGATGTCGAGTCCTCTGAATCAGGAACCCAATCAACTCTACAGTGGGGGCATGGAATGGGTGTTGTCTCTTCGTGCCAGTCATCGGGTCCTGAAAAAACCACAACTAGCCAGCTGGACCAGAATTATCATAACCTATTGTGCCCTGAAGAAAACCAGTTTGATCCAGTTTTAACTTGCTAAAACTTACCTAGAACCACATGTAAACAGCTGGGCAAAACCCATTTGAGCCTACCTTAATTGGTCAAAATGGAACCAAGTCTATTTGAACGGTATAACATTGATTCCAACAGTTCAAAACTGTTTTTAATATCCAGTTTGAGCCACACTGAGCCAATACAATGTTGAACCAGTTGAAATTGGGTTGAGCCAATAAATTCATTTTCAACCAGTTTGAATTGTGTTAGCCTGGTTCAAATTAGTCCCTTGAAAGGGAACTGGAGGGGCCTCAGTTTCCCAGGTGTCACTTCTTTACTAAAAAAGAAAACCAGGGTAGGAAAGGTTTTAAAGTTACTTATCTCTGAAGACTGATTTACCTTGCACTTTTAAATTTTCATAAAAATTAATTACCAGCTTATTGAAAGAATTAATAAAATTCACACTGTTTATTGTAACACTAGCAAGAGCAGGAAACACCCTCCTGGCTGAAGAAAGATCCTATTTAAAAGGCTCCTTAAAGGGGTGCCTGGGTGGCTCAGTTGGTTGAATGTCTGACGTTGGCTCGAGGTCATGATCTTGCGGTCTGTGAGTTCGAGCCCCACGTCGGCCTCTGTGCTGACAGCTCAGAGCCTGGAGCCTCCTTCCGATTCTGTCTCTCTCTCTCTGCTCCTCCCACGCTCACACTATCTCTCTCTCCTTCAAAAATAAACATTAAAAAAATTTTTAAAAAATAAAAAAATAAAAGACTCCTTATAGTGGTGTTGGAGGACCTTTGAAAGGGAGGGCCCAAGGTTCCCTGAAGCCCTTCAGACAATGCAAAGTTGGTTATGCCAAAAGGCAAGCAGGCATTCTCCCCACACCAGCAAGTGGTACAGAACAGATTGGTTCTGGTTTTTTGATCGAATGCCGAAATGCAGTATTAACCCCCTCAAAAAAAAGACAGGAGAGCGGAGGGAAATGAAGAGTCTAAAAAAGGAGTAACAGCCTGAATTTGGATGTAATTATATCCACTGTAATCAAAAGTGTTAGATCATAATTAGCTGCTTATACAGACACATTTCAATCTATTAATTCAATCATCAGTGTCATATGTGAGGCCATTACTGAGGGTGTAATTAAATGGGATGGTCTACCGTTCCCTAATCAACTGAATCCCCCTCCCTCTATAACAATATGGGCTTACAAAGTGCTCAAACAACAAAATGCCTAAGCACCTTTTCTTATTATAATATTGTTTTCATTTTGAAGGTGTGCTTTTTAACCAAGCTTTGCAGGAGAAAACAAAAGTAAAAATACCATTTGCTTGGAGAAAAAAAATGCAACTGTTTCCAAACATTAAATCAAAGTCACTTACCAGCCACAAAACTTGGAAATGATGCCACCTTCTTTGTCTGTTAGGAAATATGAAAAAAAAAAAAAAAGAAAAGAAAAGAAAAACAAAAAAGAAAACAAACACATGACAGTTTTAAATAGATGGCCCATAAGATCTAGGCTGAGTACCATATGTGAAAAGTTAAACCCCACTGAGTAACTGATGTTCCTTAAAACTGATGGTCCTTGCTCCATAAAGCAAACCAATGTCATTTAGGCACCATGGTGTTTAGGCAGGACATATGGAATCAATTCCCATGAGAAAACATGGGGTACAAAAGCCATCATCTAAAACTTAGGGACCCCCAGATTAGCTTGCCACTGCTAAAAGAGAGCCTAGAGACCATACAACCAATGGTTCTCCAACTGGTAGACATGAGAATTACCGGAGCTTGTCTTTAAAAGTAAGATAAAGGAGATTGGACACCACTCTATGGGGTGGCCAGAGTTATTTCACCAAAGCTGGAAAGTCCCATCCAAACTATGTTCTACAGAAAAGGGAAATCAATTATTTATTAAGGCCTCATTTTAAAAACCTCCATCAAGGCAGTGTTTGTTTATACAGGATTGTTTTTCAAAATCATGTTGTTGGTTTAGAACTGTGGCTCTCAACTGGGATGATTTTTGTCCCCAAGGGGACATTTGGCAACGTCTGTAGACATTTTTGGTTGTCACAGCTTGGGGAGGGGGTTGTGAGCTACTGGCATATAGTGGGTAGAAGCCAGAGATACTTCTAACCATCCTACAGTGAAAAGGACAGCCCTTCGCAACAAAGAATGTTCTGGTCCAAATGTCAATGGTGCCACAGTTGAGTAACGCTGGCTTAGAACATAACTGTCTGATAGTGGAGTATAATGAGTTTCTGTCAAACCAGGGAGCACAAATGACCCCCCACCCCCGCCAACAAATACACCATTAGCAACACATGAACACACAGTGGTATGAGCCTGAACAGGAAAGAACCTTTCCTTCCTCCTCCTACAGAGACACCCAACTTTGTTTGACTTGAACCCCCCACCTTCCTAGACACTGGGTGGGATGAGAACATCATGGAGAGGCCGAGAAGACCATGATGGGGTATGCAGGTCCAACATCAGAATCCTAAGCCACAACTCTTATCGTTAGAGAAAATCACCTCTGGGATGTTGTTATTGTCCACGGGTCCATTGAGATCAGAACGCTGCTGCTTCCTTGGCTGCTCCAAGCCATTGCAAACCTGGAAACCGGGAAGCGAAAGATGAGATGGTGCTTTTACACATTAGAGAAATAAACCAAGATACAGTATGATACAATTTTGGGAAATGCGTAGGTAGGCATGTGTGTGTACATGTATGTGTGTGTGCACATATGGACAAAATTTAAACTCTTCCACAATTAACATGTATTCTTGTATATTTATAAAATGTTTTTGAATCATATTTTCTCTTTTTTTTTTTACCATCTGTCACCTTTATTACAATATTATTGACTATATTCCTACGCTGTACTTTTCATCTCTGTGACTTATTTTATAACTGGATGTTTGTACCCTTTAATCCTCTTAATTTATTTTGCCCATTTCCCCTTCCTCATTACTCTCAAAACCACCAGTTTGTTCCCTGTATTTATAAGCCTATTTCTGTTTTTTGTTTGCTCATTTGTTCTTTTAGATTCCACATATAAGTGAGACCATATAGTATTTGTCTGTCTGGCTTATTTCACTTAGAATAATACTCTCTAGGTCCACCCATGTTGTAAATGGCAAGATCTCATTCATTTTATGGTTGAGCAATATTTCATTGCATACATATACCACACCTTCTTTATCCATTTATCTCTTGATGGATACTTGGATTACTTCCATATCTTGGCTATTGTAAATAATGCTGTAATAAACAGCGGATGTACATATCTTTTCAAATTAGTGTTTTTATTATCTTTGGGTAAAGACCCAGCAATGGAATTACTGAATTGTATGGTAGTTCTATTTTTAATTTTTTGAGGAACCTCCATATTGTTTTCCACAGTGGTTGCACCAATTTACATTCCCACCAAGAGTGCACAAGAATTCCTTTTTCTCCACATCCTCACCAATGCTTATTTCTTGTTTTTTTGATTCTAGCCATTCTGGCAGGTATAAGGTGATATCTCATTGTGCTTTTGATTTGCATTTCCTTGATGATAAGTGATGTTGAACATCTTTTCATGTGTCTGTTGGCCATCTGTATGTCATCTTTGGAAAAATGTCTGTTCATGTCTTCTGCCCATTTTTTAATCTGTTTTTTTGGTGTTGAGTTGCATAAGTTTTTAATATATTTTGGATATTAACTTCTTATTGGATATATCATTTGCAAATATCTTCTCCCATTACGTAGGTTGTCTCTTTGCTTTGTTGGTGTCTTCCTTTGCTGTGCAAAAGCTTTTTAGTTTGGTATAGCCCCAATCATTTATTTTTGCTTTTGTTGCCCTTGCCTCAGGAGACATAGCTAGAAAAAATGTTGCTATGACCAATGTCAGAGAGAAATTACTGCCTGTGTTCTCTTCTAGGATTCTTTTGGTTTCAGATCTCACATTCAGGTCTTTAATTCATTTTGAGTTTATTTTTGTGTGTGGTATAAGAAAGTGGTCCAGTTTTCCCAGCACCATTACTGAAGAGATTTTCTCTCAATCATATATTCTTGGCTTCCACGTCGTAGATTATTTGACCATGTAAGCATGGATTTATTTCTGGACTCTATTGTGTTTCATTGATCACTATGTCTATTTTTGTGCCAGTACCATACTGTTTTGATTACTACTGCTTTGTAGTGTATCTTGAAACCTGGGATTGTGATACCTTCAGCTTTGTTCTTCTTCCTCAAGATTGCTTTGGCTATTTGGGGTCTTTGTGTTTACTTACAAATTTTATGATTATCTATTCTAGTTCTATGAAAAATGTTATTGGTATTTTGATAGGGGTTGCGCTGAATCTGTAGACTGCCTTGTGTAGGATGGGCATTTTAAAAATATGAATTATCATTCTATGAGCATGATATATCTTTCCACTTGTTTGTGTCATCTTCATGTTTTGAATCCAATTTTCTAATTTTATTATCATTTTTTAATTGTGGTAAAACATACATAAAATTTGCCACTTTTAACTGTGTAGTTCAGAGTCATGAAGTACATTAACATTGTGCAACTATCACCACCATCCATCTCCAGAATTCTTTTCGTCTTGCACAACTGAAAATATGTATGCATTAAACATTAATTTCCCATTACTGTCTCACTCCAGTCACTGGTCATCTCTATCAATTTAACTACTCTAGGTACCTCATATAAGTGGAATCTTACAGGATTTGTCTTTTTGTGACTGGCTTATTTCACTCAGCATAATGTCCTCAAGGTTCATCTATGTTGTAATATGTGTCATAATTTCCTGACTTTTTGAGGCTGAATAATATTTCACTGTTTGTATATATTACATTTTATTTATCCATTCATCTGTCAACGGACACTTGGGTTGCTTCCTCCTTTGGGCTACTGTGAATAACACTGCTCTGAACATGGGTACAAATATCTCTTAAAGTTCCTGCTTTCAATTCTTTGGGTATATACCCTTACGTGGAATTGCAGGATTACACTATAATTTTATTTTTTTTTAATTTTTTTTTCAATGTTTATTTATTTTTGGGACAGAGAGAGACAGAGCATGAACAGGGGAGGGGCAGAGAGAGAGGGAGACACAGAATAGGGAACAGGTTCCAGGCTCTGAGCTATCAGCCCAGAGCCCGACACGGGGCTCGAACTCACGGTCCGCGAGATCGTGACCTGGCTGAAGTCGGACGCTTAACCGACTGCGCCACCCAGGCGCCCCTATAATTTTATTTTTAATTTTTGATGAACCACATACTTTTTTCCATAGCAACTGTACCATTTTGCATTCCCAACAACAGTGTCCAAGAGTTGACACCATATTTCTAAAAAATATAAATTATTAGTTTAATGCAAATTCTAAACTCTAGGATCTAAATTCTTTAGTTAATGCAAATTGGTCAATCTACTACTAGAAAAAACAAAATGCCCCAAGAACAAGTCACAGGTATTCTCTTAAAGAGGACATCAAACCAAAATTTCTTTTACTTCAATTAAGAAAATTTAAAGTTTAGGTATCTCTATTTAGTGCCTTGTACCATCCAGAAGATAAAGGCCAGATCCACAGCACTAAAATCACTGTCCAAATCCCAAAGGAGGTGTAAGCCATCATGTGAAGTTTCAGAACTTTCTAGAAATAAAGATTCAAGCAGTAACAATATAAGGATGAGGATGATGATAACAATGACATTAATAAGTTATAAGGAAATAAGTTTATATTATATTATAAATATACACTACACTTGTGTTTATTTATAAATTTATTTTCACTTTATTTATAAAGTTATTTATAACTGACATTATTCCCTCTCCTTGTTTACAGCTGAGACGACTGAGGCTCCAGGTGTTGGCACTAATGGCTAGTTCCCACAGGTCCAGGTGGCACAGTAAGAGGCTGTTGCCAGTCTTCTCTATCTAGATTGTCACTGCTGTGTTCTTTGATGTCATTCAATCTCTCTGGGAGGGTTAGAGAAAGCTCAAGAGACATGGGCCCACCATCCTGGCACTGATGGCACCAAGCAGACCAAAGATTCCTAGCTGAGCATCCCCTCTGTGACTACAAACACCACCGCGTTTCAGAGGCATTGGGAGGTGGGGAGGACAGGGATGGTTCAGATGGGAGGTGGAAAAAGTGGGACTGGGCCTTAAGCATTGGGAAGATTGCACACAAAGGGGAAAAGGAAGGTGTTGCCATATCCTGAGAGAAATCAGAACTCAAGCTACAGGAAGAAATGAGGCTTTCCTGGAATAGAGGGGATGCAGAGGTGTAACTAGGGCCAGGAGGGTCAGATGTCTGGTAGGTCCCTGCATCCTTGGCTGGAAGCCCAAAACACTGTCCCTATCCCAAGCCCTGTGAACAATCAGACCATGCACATGGGTGCTGGCCTCCCTCTGCTGCCCTAGTATGTCCCCAAGTTGGGGGGCTCTGGGGCTCAGGCCTGCCTGGGACCACTGGCATGCTCCTCTGCCCTCCTTCTGGGACCTGAACCCATCCTTCCCTAGATGAGAGGGCTGTGATGAGTGGACCCTATGCTGACCAAGCCAAGCTGACAGTGTCCCTTCTTGTAGGGCTGATCCTGGCTTGGGGACCACTGCCACCAGGGTCCTACTGGAGTCAGGCTTGTTTCCCAAACTCCTAGTTTAGGTCTTCCCTCTGCCCTACTGGCTCTACACCACCCACTGTGGCCAAGGTATGCCAGGCAAAATCTCCCAAAGGGGATAATGGGAACTCTCACTGGAAATGCTATTCCCATCCACTTTATGTAAAACTCAAATTTGCGACATCCTCCCAGAAAACCTTCTGTCGTCTTTCACGCGTGGTTATTTCAAGGTCCACTTAGAGCATATCTGTGTTTTCCCTCTTGTTTGTAAGGTCTCTAACCTGGTGACTTTCCCTAGGCTGAGTTCACCGACTTCATTTCCTGAAGGCCCGCACTACCTTACTAGGAGCTGAATGGACACTAGTCATCTCCAAAAACCCTAAAGAAACAAACCAACCACTGGCAAATGAAAATGGGTCAACCACACCTATTGTAGACTGAATGTCTGTGCCCCCACCAATTTCATATATTGAAACCTAACCCCCAAGGAGATGGGGCCTTTGGGATATAATTAGGATTAGACGAGCTCATAAGGATGCCACCCTCATGAGTAGGATCACTGTCCTTATAAAAGAGACTCCAGAGAGCTCCCTCGCCTCTTCCACCATGTGCAGACACAGTGGGAAGGCGCTGGCTATGAACCAGGAAGTGGCCCCTCACCAGACACCAGATCTGCTGCCGCCTTGATCTTGGACTTCCTGCTTCCACAACTGCGAGAAATAAATGTCTGTTGTTTATAAGCCACCCAGTCTATGGTGTTTTTGTGATAGCAGCCCAAACGGACTAAGATAACACCACATCTACAAATGTTACAGCTTGGGGTGGAATCTAAGTTTTCTGCCACAGATGTAGGGCGACAGTCTCTCGTCCCAGTGCCAAATCCATTGTGAAGAAAAGACTGCTGCTTGTCTTGTCTTATACTGGGTGCCTTTGGCAAATGGAAGAGGTGCCCCTCTGGGGGATGCAGCCCCCACGGGGTTACAGCTTGGCCAGGTGGGCATAAGCTGGTTGCCTACACCTGTCCATGGGACACCTGGCACGGAGCCACAGCATGTGGTGACAACAGGCAATACAGGGTCTCAGATCCACTCATAGAGGCAACTTCTCCCCAAAGCTTCTACAGGCTCGACCCTATCCTCCATGTCAACATTCTCTCCACTCATCACCATGACAACCACAGTTCATAATAAACAGCTGGGGTTGTTTTCAGAGAGGTAGGCTTGGGAGAGGCCATCTGGTGCTCTAATTTCCATCTTGAGGGCAAGGCGGGGGCGCACTTGGCAGCATGGGGAGCAGCATCTGAAATTAACATCATAGAGGCCCAGGTGGATTTGGGGCTCCCAGCATCTTAGATGAAGATGCTACTTAAATCCTTTTGTGCACTCCCCAAGGTACAGCAGCCAGCCACACCTCAAAAAAAGATGCCAGCCAGGGTTACCTCAGTTCTTTCCAGCCAACAGGGACATGAGGGCCATGTCCCTCACCAAGTAATTGCCGTGGAGTGTTCCCGCTGCCATGGGCTGGAAGCCACATCAACCATCCACTGAGAGAAGATGGTGAGTGAGACAAGTTAAATGAAATCTGCCGTAGGTGGTGGGACACCCTCCCCAGAGTCCTGAGAACAGAACACAGACCTGTGGCACAGACTGGTCCTAACATGTCAGGACCAGAGACTGCTGCTCAGGGCAGAGATGATTTGTCTGTAATAAAAGTATACTAATTTGAATAAATTGCTCTAATAAGTATCTTGGCTCCAGTTGGTGAAACTAAAGATAGGATTTTTTAAAAGTGTCAATTCTGATTTCATCTGCTTGATTAAATGGAAAATAAGCAATATAACCCACATTACTTGAGATGAAACAATAGCAAACAAGTACACACACACTCACGCCATCTGTAATAAAAATCAAATATAAGCATTCTCCTGAGTGACATGCATGTTAGTGACACGTGGAGGGACACAACATCAGCTCAAAGCCAGGCAAGCCACAACCTTCCCACTGACCTGTCCTATCTCCCCTTACACATGACTTCTTGCCAGAGAAATTCCAGGCTTGCAAATAACTCAGGGGGTACCTGGGTGGCTCAGTCAATTAAGCTTCTGACTTCAGCTCAGGTTATGATCTCACGGTTCGTGAGTTCAAGCCCTGCATCGGGCTCTATGCTGACAGCTCAGAACCTGGAGACTGCTTCAGATTCTGTGTCTTCCTCTCTCTCTGCCCCTCCCCCACCCCCTCAAAAATAAATTAGGTGACAGCCTTCTCTGGTGACAGCACCTCATGCTCCCTGTTTCCAAAGGCATCAGTCACCCCTACTGGTCCGATGTTCCTCTGTCCCCACTCAACAGGGGTCAGCCAGAATTTGCTGCATGTTGGGTGCTCCATGGCCGGGCTGAGAGCATAAGCCACCATGGTCCAACTGAAGATCTGACTTAGCACACTAAACATACTTCACAAGCCCCTTTATCTGTCCCCTGACATTCAGGTGGCTCAGAAAAATGACAATATTGTTCTTCTTCTGCTCCTCTTACAATTCCGATCACTCCCATGGTATTTGTCTGGAGGAGAATGAGAGCTTGGATGAAGTATTTATTCTTATAATGGTCATCCCCATGGGGGTGATCATATCTTTCTAAAGCCAATCTGTGGCTTAAAAGAATCATGACAAGATCCATTAGGGAAACCAGCCAGTAGGTCTATCTTTTAACATCTCCTGGCTGGGCCTGTGAATGGGAGGGGGAAGGAGAGTTCCCTCCTTACACTCCCTCCACCCTGCCCCCATCCATATTTCATGGAACATACCAATACTAAAAAATTATTCACCATTTGTCTGAAGTTCAAGCTTAACTGGGTATCCTCTTGTTATTTACTAAATCTGGCAGCCCTACCTAGGGGTAGGCTGATGAGCTGCCATTTCCACTGAGCCCTACGTTGCACACTCAGGGCCTGGTCATGTTCTCTGTGTCTGTTCTGCTAAAACATCCCCTACTGCTGACCACAGGACCACCTGGCACATCTTTGACTTTATCATTCACTCTCTTCACTGAAGCTTCATAAAGGGCAGGTGGTGCCTGGGGTACCTCTGCAAGCCAGAGAATGAGAAACACACGGGCAAACAAGGGCAGTTCCTGCGTGACCAGGCCTGAGGGGCTCAAGAGGTGAGCCCAAGGGCTGAGCCATTAAGGTTTGGGGGCTATTAAATCTCTGCCATTTGAGAGCAGCCGGGAACCCAGGGCATTGCTGGTGGAAACATAAAATGCTCACCATGGTGAAAAACAGTTTGTGAATCCTTAAAAAGTTAAACACCACCCATGTGATCCAGGAATTGCACTCCAAGAAAGGAGCGAGAACAGCTATCTGCACAAAGCCTTGTACCCAAATGCTCACGGCAGTATTACGGACAATAGTCAAAAGGCAGAAACAACCCACATGTCTAACAACTGGTGAGTGGATAAATAAAGTATGGTATATCCCGTGAACGGAATATCACTCAGCCATGAAAAGGAACGAAGTCCTGATGCGTGCCATAACACAAGTGAACCCTGAAAATATTATGCTAAGTGAAAGAAGCCAGACACAAAAGGTCACATACTGTATGATTCCATTTGGATGAAAATGTCCAGAAACAGGCACATCTGTACACAGAGAAAGCAGACTTCGCATTGGCAGGGGCTGGGGGGAGGGGAGGATGGGGAGTGACTGATTAGTAAGTATGGGCTCTCCTTTTAGGGTGATGAAAATGTTCTGGGGCTAAATAGTGATGGTTGTACAATGCTGTACTAAATGCCACCAAACTGTACATTTTAAGATAGTCAAAATAGTATATTTTATTTCATGGGTATACCACTACAATTTGAAAACAATGTGGAGGGGCGCCTGGGTGGCTCAGTCGGTTAAGCATCCAACTTCAGCTCAGGTCATGATATCACGGTTCATGAGTTCAAGCCCCACATCAGGCTATGTGCTGACAGCTCGGACCCTGGAGCCTGCTTCTGATTATGTGTCTCCCAATCTCTCTGTCCCTCCCTGACTCACACTCTGTCTCTGTCTCTCAAGAATAAATAAACATTGAAAACATTAAAAAATAAATAAATAAAAACAAAAATAAAAATAATGTGAAAAGAATAACCTGAAGGTCACCTGCCAGCTTGTGCAGGACTAACCCTCTCCTTGGGCACAAAAGCCAAGAGAAAGGAGGGTGGGCCCAGGGAAGAAGGTGGGCGATCCAGATGGCACAGACGTTCTTCTCTCCCGGTTGCCTGCCTCATGCACCAGGATGTCACCCTTGGATTCATTTGTGGGAAAGGAGGGAAATCTACCTCTTAAAGCAGAGTGTGCTATGGAACTAGGGAGTCTTCCATTTGGTTGTGATCAATACCAAAGGAGAAAACCTACAACCACCCCTTTCTAAAACTGTGGCTGGCCACCATCATGTCTGCTTCTCCCATAGGGTCTATAAGTTTGCTGCAGACATTGGCACATTTTCCCATCCTTCTGCTTTAAAGATGAGAAGCCCTGTGTGAGCAGAGTTTCATGGCAGCAGCCCTCCAAGGCAGAAGAACAGTCTCTTGGATTTCTGGCAGGCTCCTGCATTTGCTCAGGAGACCCGAGGCCTCTCCTACACCCAGCCTAGAGTCCTGCACTCACATTCTGAGAAAGCTAGCTTGACAGCTGAAAAATGAAGAAAACGAAGGTCCATAAATTGAAAGGAAATCAAATGACCAATACTAAGTCAATGTTAGAAACCCATTCCCAGGCCTTTCTTTCTTTTATTTCAAGTTTTTATTTAAATTTTAGTTAGGGGCGCCTGGGTGGCGCAGTCGGTTAAGCGTCCGACTTCAGCCAGGTCACGATCTCGCGGTCCGTGAGTTCGAGCCCCGCGTCAGGCTCTGGGCTGATGGCTCGGAGCCTGGAGCCTGTTTCCGATTCTGTGTCTCCCTCTCTCTCTGCCCCTCCCCCGTTCATGCTCTGTCTCTCTCTGTCCCAAAAATAAATAAACGTTGAATAAATAAATAAATAAATAAATAAATTTTAGTTAGTTAACACGTATGGTAAAATTGGCTTCAGGAGTAGAATTTAGTGATTCAGCACTTACATACCAAATCCAGTGCTCACCACAACAAATGCCCTCCTTAATGCCCCTCACCCATCGGCCCATCCCCCACCCACCTCCTGCCATCAGCCCTCAGTTTGTTCTTTTTGTTAAGAATCTCTTATGGTTCGCTTCCCTTTCTTTTCTTTCCCTCTTCCCCTATGCTCATCTGTTTTGCTTCTTAAATTCCACATGAGTGAAATCATATGGTATTTGTCTTTCTCTGACTTATTTTGCTTAGCATAATACACTCTAGCTCCATCCACATTGTTGCAAATAGCAAGATTTCATTCTTTTTGATGGCTGAGTAATAATCCAGTGTGTGTGTGTGTGTGTGTGTGTGTGTGTGTGTGTGTATGTGCCACATCTCCTTTATTCATCAGTCAATGGACATTTGGGCTCTCTCCATAGTTGGCTGTTGTTGATAATGCTGCTATAAACATCAGGGTACACATACCCCTTTGAATCAGTGTTTTTTGTATCCTTGGTAAATATTCAGTAGTACAATTATTGGATCATGGGCTAGTTCTATTTTTAACTTTTTGAGGAACCTCCATACTGTTTTCCAGAGTGGCTGCACCAGTCTGCATTCCCACCAACAGAGTAAGAGGGCTCCCGTTTCTCCATATCTTCACTAACATCTGCTGTTTTCCAGGGGCATTTTCTAGATTTGACTTCTACACATCTATACAGGCCACCGTTCCCAGCATGGAACTGCTATGACCCGCTTTCTGTTCTCCTAAATAAGGACTTCCCTGTTTTCAGTCAATATTATTAGTCCGAAGTAATAAACAACTCAATGGAACTGCCTAAGGCGGCAAACACTAAAACAAAGTGCTATGATTCATAATTTAAAAACTAAGTTTAACCAGCTAATAATACATAATGAAGATACCAGCGACCCAGTTAGCTTTTATTAAATCCACCTGTTCAATTTCTATGATTATACAATGTAGAATATTTGGTTTTCGTAACACTGAGAATAAGGAGAGAGTAGAATTAGCTGTTGTTTTAATAATACATTTGACAATACATTTTTATTTGAATGATACCAAAAATGTAGGACTTCAACTATTTTACTTAATGATGTGCAGACCCACTGCCTTGTGACCACATGCACCAGTGTCCACAGGCTCAAATGAGTGTGGTCAGCTCACCTCTACTGTGACAACACCAAACAGGTGGTGATTGGCCAAAACGTGTGTCTGTGTTCATCTGATACTGGTTACACAGGTTCAGATTGGCTCAACTTGGTTTTAGATGATTCAAGTTGGCTCAGGTGAGTAAATGGGCCAAGAGGCTTTTCCTTCCTTCTTTTGTTTCTTTTCTTTCTTCCTTACTTCCTTTCTCTCTTTCTCTCTCACCCACCCTTCCTTCCTTCCTTCCTTCCTTCCTTCCTTCCTTCCTTCCTTCCTTCCTTCCTTCCTTCCTTCCTCCTTCCCTCCCTCCCTCCCTTCTTTTTACTGTGGTAAATATACATATATAAAATTTATCATTTTAACCATTTTTAAGTGGACAATTCAGTGGCATGAAATGCATCCACACAGTTGGGCAACTGTTACCACCATCCACCCACAGACCTTCTCATCCTCCCCAACAGAAACTCTGTCCCCGTTAAATACTAACTCCCCATTCCCCCTTCTCCTAGCCGCTGGCAGGCCCCATTCTACTTTCTGTCTCTATGAATCTTATTACTCTGGGAATCTCACAGAAGTGGAATCATACAGGATTTGTCTTTTTGGCACTGGCTTACTTCACTAACTGTAGTGTCCTCGGGGTGCATGCATATTGTGGCAAGTGTCAGGATTTCCTTCCTTTTACAGGCTTAGTAATATTCCACTGCGTGCCAACATCTTTTCTTTTGTACTTTATCACTATGACTGTGGCACAGTCCTCCCACAAATACTGAAAAAAGTACCATGCCATGATTTCTGAATATAGGCCAAACTGCCCATAGTTTAGATGACTTGGGATTCTTTGGGTTAATTCATTATGTTTCATTCTTCTTGGCATTTAAAAGAGGGTTGGAGATTAAATATTAATGAAATATTAGGCAGGAAAAACCTGGGACAGCAATTTCACTTCCTAACATCTCCCATAATTAGCAAATTCGATGCAGCAAAAAGAGCCCTGACCTGCCATTGGTCTGGTTTCTGGAGCAGGTTTTGAGGACTGGTGGTGGCTAGATTATCCCTTCTCTCTTGAAGATTAACATTCATATTTCTCAAAGTGACTAATGTGCTATTTTTACATACTTGGGCCCGAATGAGTGAATAAATGAATGAATGAACAAAGCAGAGGATAGATCACAGTGAGGAAGAGCTTCTATTTTCATGACTAGAAACAAAGGAAACAGCAGCAGCAGTGGTCAAAAGAACCCAAAAACCTCTGAGATACCTGGCGTGGGTGTGGTATGGTCCAGGCCTAAGCCTGTTTGAAGAAGACACGTGGACAGGTGAGTCTGCATCACGGTGCATCATGGTCAAAGCCAGCAGACTCAGAGGCAGTGGGAGTGAAAGGAACAGATGTCTCCCAGCTGGCACCAAGAGCTGGTGTGAGGGGAAGCAAGAGACCCAAGGCTGGGTGGGAAGTGTTGGGGTAGTGAGGGGGCTGCATCGGAAATCTGAGTGGGCAAACAGATCTCAGAGGCAGAATCAGAGGCCACCTGCAAATGGTATGGGCCAATGGAGAGGGAGACTGACCAAGGAGGGTGAATGGGAAACTTCCCTAAACAGCAACATCCCTCCAACTTTATGCCATGCCCAAGCTGCTCTCCTGGGCAGCAACCCCACATCCAGAGTCTAGTTCAGGCACCTGACCTATAACACCTGACTGCACCCACAGCAGGACACAATGGCCAACCATGGGGGCAGACCCAGCAGCACAATGGCACTGAAGACAGCATAAGGCCATCTCTGGAAATGTCTCTTAAATGGAGACAGGAACTAGATGCAGGTCTGGACCATGTGCCCCCTGCTAAAACCAGAGGAGCCAAACAAATAGATTCTGTAAGTCCAGTTCTATAAATCCTTCAGCTCCAACAGTTTGGGCCTTGGCTTGGTCTCAGGTGGAAAGAGACCAGCTTCTCTAGTGTGAAGGCTGGCTGTGGAATTGGCTAACAGACCCAGACCTGGCAGGTTCTAGAATGCACCAGCAGCCCTGGGGGCACCATTCTGTCCCATACCTCCTTTCTCAAAGTTCCTGAGATGTGCTTAGTCTTCTCCAGTTGCCCATGGTCTTATTGATACAGAGTTGGGGGGCATTCTTTGTTTGCCTCCTGTGATCATAGTCCCACGACGTTTTTAGTAACTGATTAGCATTGGTCGCAATCTGAATGCTTTGGGTTGAAAACCCCGTGACCTCCATTGCCATGCTGTCACATCTCAGGAGCGGGCACCATGTATTACATTACACATCTCTGAGTCTCATGTTCAGTCTCAGAAATGTGGTCTTTCTTCCTGAACAGATGTTTCTAAAAATTCTTCCATGGAGTCTTGTGCTTCCTCGGGATTGTCACGTGACAGTTTTGTCAGCCGTATGCCTCTCCAGCCCCTGGAACATGTGAAGGACCATGGGAGGTGCTGCAGGGGCCTGAGGTCGGGAACTGCATGTGGGCCAACCCCCTGCCTCAGTCCCATGCCCACCCTTCCCATTCCCAAAATCTGCCCTAGACACGTCACTGGCAAACTGGTACTACTCAGATCAGTGCAATTCAGTTCAAGCTCCATGTGTACTGGGCACCTCGTCAGGCCCCTTGCCTCTCATCCTTATAAACACTCCTTCAGTTCCCACATGTGAACCTCTGCCCTCGCAATCCATCCGAGCTGCTCAGGGGCTCCCCAGAAACATCTCCCTGAACTGCCCTGCTGGGGCTGGCCTTCCAGATGTCCCTGCCCCTAAGCTCCCTCCTGGCTTTCCCCTCCCAACCAAGGGCCTTTCTCCCTCTCTCCTCTCCTATTACCATCAGAATCCCACGTGACCTCTCTCAGGGCTCTCAGCCCCCATCACAATCCCAGCCCCCACACACCTCCACGTTCAGCCTCACCTGGTTGGCTCACTTCCCGAAGCTGCCCTCAAAGTCCCAGAGCCTCTCGGCTTATCATCCTTGCTGCAGCCAGCCCCTCTCCTGAGCACCCAGCCCCATCTGGACTGGGAAGCATCTGTGGTCTATCTCCCTCTAGAAGGAGGTTCGCAATACAGACTTATGCCATTTTTAATCTTTGCACCTCTGGTGCCTGGTACATCGCATGGGCTGTGCAGAAAGGAACACAGGGGCCAGCAGCCCCGGGAATCTGAGCAGCCTGGCTGGGGCCAGTTGGCTTTGAAGGAGAGTGGAAGTTATGTGCAGAAACTCGAGGTTAAGGAGAGACCCTCGGACGGTGATTTGGAATTAGTGAGAGATCAGTGCACCAGAGCCCAGCTCATCTGGGTGGGGTTCTCGGTTAATTTCCTATTGGGAACAGAGTGTGAGAAAATCAGGGCAGCCCTTGGAGGTGCATAGGTATCACCTTGTTGCCCAAAATTAGAGACCCCAGTGAAGAAAGGGACTAAGGATGTCCCCAGGAGGGCATGTGAGAACTATCCCTCCTGGAAGTCCCTGCAGGAGCAAGAGCCCACCTGAGGAAGGCCTGCGGCGAGAGAGGAGAGACTGAGGACATGTGGGAGCTGCCCCCACCTCACTTGTCACCTCTGCTCCCTCAGGTTTCAGGCTGCATACACACTTCCTCTGTCTCCAGTGTGTCCCTGGCCAGTTGGTCCTCCTCCCAACCTGCCTTATAGTGGTGGCTTTGTCCCTCCCTTAATGGCACTCCAGAAGGCAGTGATAACAACTTGCTCATTGGTGTCCTCAGCCCTGCACAGTGTGGCCCTGGACCTAAACTGTTTGCAGAGCCTCAGCCAGCTGCCTCCCCCATATCCTGAAAGAGGCTCCTATGGATTTGAAATCATCATTGTCACCATCAGGGCAAAGGCTCCACACCCCTTACATCCACTGCAGACTCAGATCCATATCAACTCTGCTCCCTGCCACCCCAGGAGATAGACAGTTGTTGGCGCAGATAATGTGTCCAGAATGTTCCAGAACTGGGAGCCAGATGGGGTGCAGGCTTCTTGCCACTGCCATTTGCTTTCCTAACCACTGCACCTTGCTCTCTCTTCAAGGGCTAGAAGTGGGGAAGTTTCTTTCTAGATTATTGTTAGTGGAAGGGCTCTCCGTGATTTTCTTGGACAATAAAACAGTGTTTTAGAGACCCTGGCTTTAACTAGATTTTAAAAGTACTGAAGCCATCCCAGATTCCTGCTAAATAAGCTGCTCTGTGACAGCAACAGCCACCTCTGGTCACAGGTCTTCAAGAGGCCTCATAAAAATCAAATAAGGCCATTGTGCTGACTTGACAAATAGGCCCAGAGAAATCAAGTTTGGAAGCCTGAACACATCAAGTGAGGGGCTGACAATGCCAAGGCAGTACCCTCCTGGATTTTGTTTCTCAGGGTGGCCCTAGGAATTAGTTATGGCAGGTGCTACAGCTACTCATCACAGCACTGGGAGCAGAGGAGGCTGGGGAAGAGCACAGGACCCCTGGGAACTCTCCTGTGCTACCTCCTCATGTGCACAAAAAAAAAGGCAGGACCTGATGCCAGAAGAGCCGGAGCACCTGCAGAATCAGGGTCAGGGCTGTGGGAATAAAGAAGCCACCTACACTCGAGAGAGGCATGGGGGTGGGGGGTGAGGACCTTCCTCTTCCCCCAACTGGGCCATGCTCTGTGTCTCCCAGAAACTCCTGTCCTCAGCGCCTACCCATGAGGTCTTTCTCCAGCCCTGCCCTACCTATAGCCAGGTTTGGATAGACCGCTCCCTCCTGGGCACAGTGCGAGCACCAGATACCTTTGCATACCTGCTGCCCTATGACATGCCAATGGAGCTTACCTGAGTGCCAATGATCCCAGGGTACTCCTCTCTCAGCCCCTCAGGGCCTCTTAAGACATGGTACCCTTTACTGTAAAGCAGGTGCCCATATTTACTTCCTATGACACTGAACAGGGCATGTAGGAGAGGCACCAGCCCACAGGAAGCACTCACAATGCCACTGCCCACCCCACCCCCCAGGAAGGCCGAGGTCACCCATACACTTAGCATCGTCCCTCCCCATCTGGTGCCAGCATTCCTATCACAATCTCAAAAGGTCCTTCACAAAGCAAGCCTCGACTGAATGCGAAATCACAGCAAAGCCATCTCCACAAGGAACAAGGATAAACACTTGTATGTTTGATGTGGTCTCAGGCCCCTGTATCATGCCTCCATTTAACTGTTGTATTAAGTTGACTATGATGTATTGACTTTCCTTTTTTTCTATTGTCAGAGGGCCCTTTTTAGAAAGTGCTGGCTGGACCGATGATAAACAGAAATCATGAAAACCCCCAATAATCAAAAAATGCATTTGGTGTGCCATCCTAGCACACAGCAGTATTCCGTGCAGTTGCCGCATAAATCAAACACCTTGAACTAGATGGCCGTTGAAGTGCTGACGTGCGCCCAGCCCACAGAGTGCATGGAACAGGACAAGGCATGCCTGGCCGCTTGAGAAATCTCCAGAGCCCAAAGGAAAGGAATAAATCTATTAAGGGAGAATTTCAGGCACAGAGAAGATATTTTCAGAGTACTTTTTCTCAAGATATATGTCACAGGCTAATAACATGAGAAAGAGGGGGATTCCAAAAGAGTCAGTCCAAACCAAATCCAGTCCTTGCTGAACCCAGATGCACAGAGACTACAAGAACCTGCTATCCCAGGCCGCCACCAGATCTATGGAACTATGATCTCTGGTGCTAAACAAACATGTTCTTACAGGAGCATGGAGGAGCAGCCCCCAGGGGAGCACTGATCAGCAAGTCCCTGCTCCTAGGAGGTGTACTGATGACCCGCCAAGTCCCCAAAGCTCACTCCTGAGCTGTGACACCAGAGTCCCACTGAGGTCCTCTCTCTACACACACAGCAGAAGTAGGTGCAGAAATGGCGATTCAATCTGGATATTCAATACAAACTAGGCTGGACGCAACTCACATAGTCTTCAGTCACTGTATGTAAACAACAAAACATATCAATGAAGCTCCATAAAAGTAAGGAAAGTGGTGCATGAATAATCTCTACTTGACTACTCTAGGGCCTGAGCCCTCATGAACTCAAGATGTTGGGATGATTTTACAGACTGGAGGTCTTGTGTCCACTGGTCACCCCACTGGTGTCATGACACATGGGCTACGAACAACGGAGCACGTCAAGCCCTCATAATACCAACTAAATAAGGACAAAATAGAAGAGATGGCCACTCTCTGGGAGGAATACTGCCCAATTCACCTACATGGACTCACTCACCAGCAGGCAGGTTCAAACACATTCTGCCACAGAAGTCAGCTTTACCTCTTCTAGAGGCCCTTCTAGAACTGCACAGTGCAAGGGCACCTGGGTGGCTCCGTTGGTTAACTGTCCAACTCTTGATTTTGGCTCAGGTCATGATCTCATGGTTCATGAGTCCGAGCCCCGCATCTGGCTCTGCGCTGGCAGCCCCAAACCTGGTTGGGTTCTCTCTCTCTTCTCTCTCTTTGTGCCCCTACCCTGCTCATGCGTATGCTCTCTCTCTCTCTCTCAAAATAAATAAATAAAATTTTTAAAAATTAAAAAAAAAAAAAAGAACTGCACAGTGCAGCAAAGGCATGAATTTTGGTGCAACACAGACTGCTAACCCCTTGAGCTGTGTGACCATGGGTGTGGTAGTTATCCAATGTAGGTCTTAACTGCCTCATCTGTAAAACAGGAGCAACCCTAGTCCCT
The DNA here is from genome assembly GCF_016509475.1 of Prionailurus bengalensis. NCBI lineage: Eukaryota > Metazoa > Chordata > Mammalia > Carnivora > Felidae > Prionailurus > Prionailurus bengalensis. The sequence goes on from NC_057355.1 coordinate 21,189,558, forward strand.
ATCTCTTCTAATCATTCTAGGATTTACTTAGATCATACACATGAAGTCCTTCACATAATGTTGGCCATGACCACCAACACCAGGGTCAGTTCCACCATCACCCAGGGACTCCCCACAAACAGCAAAACAAGAAACATTAACTCCTCAGAAGCCAAGGGTCCCAGTGGTGAAACAGGTGACCACTTGTCCCCCATCAACTTTCTGGGTTGATGTTGAATCATCCTGGGATTGAGACATGAAGCAGGGAGATCTCGGGAAGTTGTGTGATCTGGCTTTCTGTCCCCTAGGATATGCAACTGTGGTCAGTAGCTTCCTGATAGGCCCTGCCTGGGGAGAAAAGGGACTAATAGCCAAGGTTTTGGGGGAAGCATTGGCCAAGCAGGGCCAGGGGTATCTTTGTTGCAGTTAAGTCTGGGACTTCACACAGCACATGTACAACCAAAGGAGTGAATCTCTGAGATGGGAAATCTTTGCCGTAAAGTTTCTCAAGCTCATCTGCCAATCAGATAGTCAGTTCTCCTTGTTCAGGGCAGTTACATTCTCTAAAAATGCTGTGAACTCTGCATGTATGAATACTGACCCACTTACCTTCTAGGAGAAATACAGGATGAGGTTCCTGCAAAGCCTCTGCTCACCATTTTTGTCAACTAATCAATACATAACCTTGTTTTCCATCTGTTTCTTTTTGTTTTTGTCTTATGTGTGTTTCTCCCTAAAGACACCTTATTTAATGTGTATTCCTCACAGATGATTACATCCTGTATTTCCTTATAATAAAACTAGCTAAGAAGAGTCTAACATTTTCCTGACCCTGGATAAAAAGACCGTAAATTTCTTTGGCTCCCAGCCTCATCACAGTGCCTTCACCATGCTCTTTTTATTAATGGTCACCTCATGAATCCACAAAGTAACCCCCTTTTCCAATGCTTCCTCACACACTATAGATGTTACTTTAGCGCTTTCCAGATCAACCTCATGTACAGATTGGCAAATTTCCTCTTCCTCTTTCTGGCTGTACCATATTGTTGACTCATGGCCAACAGCTCTATCATTCACACCTACATGAAATATCTAACACAACGTATTTTTCTCCATAAGGCACATCATAGCCTTCTCATACTTAGAAACATCAGACTGCACTCCAGCACTGCAGGTGGGGGTCATTTTATCACCAAACAGAAAGCGCAAAAATGCAAAAAACATGGCGCTAAAAGGCCCATGAAAAGGACACCTGTTTGCAGTATGAGAGCTGAAACAAGAAGGCAGAGTGTCTCCTTGTTCAAACTCAGCTGGGATCATGCACGCTGACTGACTCACGTGCCTCTGCCTCTCTGTGAGTGTCCACAAATGCTTGCAAAAGCACCACGAGTACTGATTTTAAGCTTACACATAAATTTTAGCAAGTAGGCCAATTCACAAATATGGAATACATGAACAATAAGGATCAGTCAGGATTACCTGGGTGGCTCAGTCGGTTAAGCAACCGACTTTTGATTTCAGCTCAGATCATGATCTTGGGCTCTACACTGGCAGTGCAGAACCTGCTTGGAATTCTCTCTGCCTGCCTCTCTCTCTCTCTCTCTCTCTCTCTCTCTCTCTCTCTCTCTCTCCCTCTCTCTCAAAATAAATAAATCAACTTAAAAAAAAAAAGAACAAGGATCACCTATGCTTTGTTTACACATCTAACAGGATGCTAGTTTGCCTCTTTGATTTGAAACGCTCAGCAACAGAATTTGGCCATGCCATGTGACAAAATATGTTTTTTGCTTATATTTTCCAAATTTTCCTCAATAAACATGGATTGCTTTGAAATAGCTCTTTCTTCTCTAGAAATACTCATGCACAGATCTCTGTTCCCCCAATCACATGTGTCTTCCTGCAATTTGAGTTTATTTCCTTTGGTTTCTCTCACATCCTGCCCTCCCTCCCCCACCCCCATCGCAGACCTCTTGGTCTCATCAGCATTACACAGGAGAGAGGTCTACCTGCAAACTGGAGCCTTTTCAAAAGCAAACACACTGAAGGAAACATCTGTAACAACAAGCAACATCTAGAGCATATAAAGTTCTCCTAAGATATAGAAAAGCACTCAGACTCCACATAATAAAGAGCACAAATCAAACATTCATAGAAAAAGAGTAGCAAAGGGTGCCTGGGTGGCTCAGTCCGTTAAGCATCTGACTTCAGCTCAGGTCATGATCTCTCAGTTTGTGGGTTCAAGCCCCACACCAGGCTCTGTGCTGACAGCTCAGAGCCTGGAGCCTGCTTTGGATTCTGTGTCTCCCTCTCTCTCTGCACCTCCCCCTGCTCATGCTCTGTTCTCTCTCTCTCAAAAATAAACATCAAAAAAAAAAAGAAAAGAAAGAAAAAGAGAAGTAGCAAGATAACATGAGGAGATGGTTAAAGTTCATACCCAGTATGGGAATTTATTTTCAGGCAATAAACCAAAAGAAAACTTGTACATAGATGTCTGTGCCAGTCCAATGTGTAAGAAACAATCCCATCTGTAACCTGTATGCTTGGTGGCAGGGTATGTGCAGATGAATGAATTAGATGGCACGTGGCCTAAATGGAACATTCAAAGGTCAGTAAAAATGATCATGAAAATTATAAAGCAACACAGAGAAACACTTGTAACATGTCAGATTTTAAAAGGTGGATGGCAAAATTACATCTGGACTGCAAAGACAACCGCATGCATTATTCATATTCAATGCTAGAGTCTGAAAAGTAACACAGAAAAACCAAAAGAGCTCATCTGCTAAGGCAGCCGGAAACATAGAGGATACTTTTTCTGTCTTCCCATTTCTAATTCCATTGTAATACTGTTGTCCACACAAGGACGAAATAAAAGGCTATGCAATACTCTTCAAAGTGTCCATGATGTAACTTTTCAAGCTTTAAAATGAGGATCAGAGAGGTGAGGGATGTTATGCAATTCATCCTCCAGCAGAAGCCTTCCACAGTATTGCCTCTCGAACTTGAATGTGGCCTCTTGTCACATGTGGATTCAGTGGTTCTGCGGTGGGGCCCTCCAGTGGGGCAACACTGCTGGGCCATGGATCACACTTCAGAAAGCAGACTCCAGGTAGCCACCATTGCCCTTTGGCCGTTAGCTATTTTGTTTTGCTTTATTTTGTTTTACTATAGCCTTAATCCCAGGCTATGACACACTAACCGTAGAAGGCCCAGGGAAAGGCCAGCATGGGACTCAGGCACCCTGTCCACCTATTTGAGGCTACTCTTTTGTTGGCTCCTGCCACACAGTCTGGCTGTCCTGGGGGGAGTAAGGGATTCCTTTTAGGAAGCAGGCTGTGATCTGAAGCAAGGAGTCACCACATTTCCCACTGGACCTCCTTCACACACTCTTGCTTTCAAGATGATTCTATCACAGTGGCTCTTTTTGGTCCAATTTCAAAAGGGTCCTCATCTGGAGAATGGGTCACCTGTGTCTACAGGATGGGAAGACCCAGGTCACATTCACCCAGGCATGGCACAGTCCCCCAAAGGAATCCTTAGGCCCCATTTTCATCAGGAATCCTTGTCAGCACTGAGCTTGGCATCATCAGGTACTCTCTTTGATGGAGTTAATTTGTGAATGAATGAGTGAGTAAACCAAAAAAGCTATGCAATAAATAACCCGTTTAAATGAGCTTCTCTAGAGTGTCTCAGATTCGCTTTGAGGAGACACTCTATTTAGGGAGAGAAGTTACCTGCTCTTTCACTCAATGCCATGACTCTGAGGAACAGAGCTCCTACTGGGTCTCCAACAATGGCTCAGGATGTCTCCCACCTCCACCTGCCCTTTGAAACCACCACCACCACCCCCATTCATTCCATCCTATTCATCCATCCCTCAGGCTCTCCAACCCAAAGTCTGCATTTTTGCTCAAATTAGCATCTGGTACAGCACAAAAACAGCAAAACGTCAGGTCTTGCCCACTCCCCGTCATACTCTAAAGATAATGTTCTCTTTACGAGAACTTTGTCAGGGAAGTCATTTGTTACAAGGCGCAGTATGCCCTGTGTAGCCCACGTTAGTCCCTGTGGCACCATAGCCACTGTTTGGCAATGAGTCCAACTCTGCCAAAGTGAAGAAGGCTGGCAGTGCTTGGGCTTAAAGCCCAGACCTTGGGCCCCGAGCCACCTGCCTTTGGGGGGAGCTCCCCACATCCACTCGTGCAACAGCAGTTTCTCTACATCCCAGAGCCCTCGGTGCAGGCACAACTGCCGTGAATGACAAGAACACCCCAAAAGTGAAGTCAACCTACATTTAATGGTCTTTAAAAAGAACAAAAGACATCAACATGCAAGTAACAGAAACCAGCAGCAAGTCATATGACTTATATCCCAAACACACGTCCTTAGTGTATAAACTCATGGACTCCTCTGGGGGAAAAAAAATACTAATTAAGGCTTTAAAAAATATAAAAGCATTTCATTGTCATTTGCCCACAGAATCGGCCAAAGAGAAGTTCCTTTACACAAGTGTAATAGTCACATCTTCTTTATATATTCACAGAGGGGTGTTGTTTTTCTTTTGTTTTTGAAAAGCAGCTTTTCAAATGTAGCTATCAAAATATATGCTCACTTTGATACAGTTAAAAGAAAATAAAGTTATGCTTAAATCCATTGGCCTCATTAATATGCATTTCTTCTCCAAGACTTTGTCAAACCTTCAAATAATTATTTTCAAAATAGTTATTTACAGCTAATGGCCCATAATGCCAAGCCCCTGAGCTTTCAGAAAAGTGTCACTGGGATACAATGGTCCCTGTGAAATGCACGCAGGTCACTACCCCTTGTCACTGGGGCATCCAACCACTGCCTACCACAGTATACACTCCCCAGCAACCTCACAGCCTTGTCAATGTCTCATCAGCCTGAGGAAAAAAAACCTGGTAGGGGGATGGTAGTCACACAGGGCCACCCCCAACCATGAACAAATCCAGCACAAAGAGGCTAGAGACTCAATCTCTTTTAGGTGGGAGGGGGGTACCTTCTGGAAGGCACTAGAATGTCCACATACCTGCTACATAACTGAATTAATGCAGAACTAAACATGCACTTGAACTATGGGCTTTGGCACCTGTGTGGGCAATACCAGAGTATCCTTTGCTCTCTGGGCCCCTCCACCCCCTTCCCTCTGGGGACAGCCAGAGTCCTACCTGCTCTTGGGGCCACTTTGGCCTCTCCTCTGGAGTTCTGGACTTGGTCTTGAAGCCTCTCTGGGGGTCTCCGGAGTGCTTGGCCTCAGGAGGGAGGTTCAGCGATTTGGGCCTTCCCTCATGTCTGCTAGGGCCGTGGCTGGCCTCACTGGGTGGGCAGGCCTCTGTGGAGTCCCCGGGCCCCGGCTCGGGTCCCCGCACCAGCGCGTGTTCAGGGCTGGCCTCACCGGCGCTGGTGATGCTGGTCATGCTCAGACTCATCTTGATCTCAGCCACGATCTGGTCGATGTCCTCCTCCTGGTCCTCTAGGTCCCCATCCCCACGCCTCGGGTGATAGGGGGAGGCAGTACCCGTGTTCCCATTGGCCTCCGCGGGGTAGTAGTCCTGGTAGCCCTCTTCACTGGGACAGTAGTGGACACCTTCTTCCTGGTCCTGGGCCTCCAGGACGGAGGCCTCGTCCTCCGGGATGGGGAGGTGGCCGTCCCGGTAGTCCGGGCTGCCTTCGTCCCCGTGGCCATGCGGATGGGGGCCTGCCGAGTCCGTCCACTCCTCCACGGCCTCCTGGCACTCATCCGTCTCCAGGTGGCGTGTGCCATGGGCCAGGTACCCCTCCCCGTTGCAGTCCATGCCCTCCAGGTAGCTGTCATCCTCGGGGCAGTAGCGGATATAGTAGGTGATGCCCTCCTCCTCCTCGGGGAGGCCCTCATCATAATCCTCCTCCTCAGAGGTGTTGTTCACATAGTCGGAGCTGGAGTCCCCATCGGGGCTGTGGTCGTGGCACCCCTGGTCTGGGGGTGTGGGGCTCTCGGGTTGCAGGGTGGACAGCTCCAGGCCCTTGGGCACGTACTCTGCCAGGGGCAGCTCTGCGTCCTCGCTCTCAGGCTCCTGGCCATGGGGGACGGGGCCAGGCCTTGCCCTGTGGTCCAGCATGCTGCTCGCCGTGCTCTGACGCTTCCGGTTGGCCATGGCGGATGCTCACGCAGCCATCATCACCTGCAGGCAGCCACTGTGGGGAGGAACGTTGAAGAGGACAGTCAGAACCCCACAAAACATGGCCGACCCAAGGCTCCCGCCAGGCTGCCAGCAGCAGGACCCACGGGAGTGTTCCACCACCATGTTGTCTCAGAGCAAAGTTAATGCACATCTGTTCAAATAATGTGATGTCCCCACTGCAGCTGACTCATTTGTGGAGAGCAACGCATGCCCATGCCACAGAGAAGGGGGACATGCAGGGCTGAGGGGAAAGGAGGCAGGGGTGAGGCGAGGCACCTGCTATTCACCAGGATGACTGCCTCTTTCCCAGAACCTCACCGGCTCATTCATGACTTCTTAAGAATGTTCACCCCGTTTGGGTAGCCAAGGTGACAAGACAAGGAGTCATCAGATCAAGTTATTTTGTCTCAAAAAGCAAAAGAGAAATTTTCATTCAGAAGACATGAGGAGGTCTAATGAGGAGGTAACACTATCTTCCAAGTCTAAATCTGCTGCTCCTCAAAGGCCTCAAGTCCCCTCCCCTACCAGCTGTCTTGCCCTCCCCAGTGCATAGAAGCCTCTCCTTCCTCCTTACTCCAAACCAAGAGGATTCCCCAAGTGACCAGACTTGCCAGGAACTGTCCAGGCTGAGCCCCATACAGAGAAGCTGAACCTGAGCCCTAGCCTCACAGGCTCAGCAGGGTGAGGGTACAGGAGAGGGGGACGCCAGAGGGAGGACAGCACTGCCTGGCCATGGAGAGAGGGCAGAGGGTGTGGCCACAGCTTGCAGGATGTGGATCATGGCATCACGGGCACTGCGAAGATCCTGTAAGTCCAAATGGGGGAGGTCCTGGGGAGCCTGGGTTGCTCAGTCTGTTAAGCGACTGACTCTTGATTTCAGCTCGGGTCATGATCTCAAGATTCGTGAGTTCAAGTCCCGAAATGGGCTTCGCGCTGTGTACATCCTGCTTGGGATTCTCTCTCTCTCTCTCTCTCTCTCTCTCTCTCTCTCTCTCTCTCTCTCTGCCCTACCCCACTCGCTCTGTCTCTCTCTCAAAAGAAATAAATAAACTTTTTAAAAATGGAGAAGGACCTTACCCCACCCCCCAGGACTCTGCATTTTATCCCACAAACCATGCAGAGTCATCAGGCAACTTTCAGCAGGTGCATGACACGAAGGATTCCTGTTTTAGTCTCATCTCTCTGAGCCCAGGGTGGAAGAGATGCTGGAGGACAGAGAGCTGCAGGGAGGGAGACCAGTGAAAAGTCTATTCCAGCTCTAGGGAATGTGAGGGGCCAGCATCAGGGAAAAGCCATAGGGGATATTCAAAGGGATCATTAATGTTTTATCTCTTCAGCTGAGTGGTGACCCAGATGTTTGCTTTATTTTTTAAATGGTACTTTGACATTACTTATGCCTTGTTTTTGTTTGCATCATAGTTCATTTACTTTTAAAAACTTCTTCCAGTGTCCAGAGAAGAAATGAGAGCCTGTACACACGAAAATAGTTACAACGGTAAATTTCATGTTATGTATATTTTACCACAATTAAAAAAAATTATTTTTAAGTAAGTGAGAGCTTAAGGCAGTGGAAGTGAGAGAGGATCTGTGGAAGCAATGGGCTCAGCAGGATTAGAGAGGAGAGACAGAGACTCTCATGCCAGTTCCTGCCCAGGCTCTGAGCTTCCCTGACTATACATCCTCTTTCTTCTACCTTATCTCCACCTAAAAGTCCTAAAGACGCTTTGCATTCTGTATTCCCCAGAGCACCCATACAGCATTTTGCTTATAGTGCTGACTAAAACACATTTTTCTATGAGACTGGGTTTACCAGATGGCCACAGTCACAGCATTATGAATATTCCCCAAAGAACGGAAGAGATAATTATTTCATCTGTCCAGACACTCAGAGTGCGAGCATCATTACTGATTGAGCCACATGCTTCTGACATGTGAATTCACTCCAAGAAAATTTCCTATTACAAGAGGCTCATGAATGTCTTGGTAGCATCACTAGATGCTGAAAGATTCACAGAGCCTTCTCCAGAGCAGCCCACGGACTAGAAAGATACCCCACCAGGAATATTATCACTGAGATGGACGCTGTAGGGTATGAATGTCCTCACAAGTTACCCCATCCCCAAGCCCCAAAACTGACAGGATAATCCCAGATATTTATTCCCAGGTAGGGATCGAGGTGCTCAGTGTTCACTATAATACAGGTGACCAGAGGATGCATCAAAAGCACTGACCTGCCTCACAGCCATTTATCATTTTACAACAGACCTCTTACCTGCACAAAGGATAGCTAACCACCAGGGACATGCATATGCTGTAGGACTGACGGAAGGAACTTGGCAACCACCTTTTTGTGGACACAGTCTCTAGAAACAACTCCCAAAATGGTTCCTAAAGCATGCAGTGAATGCAGTGGCTAAGAGATGGCCAGATTCCTACACTTTGAGAGTCAGGATGGTCAGAGGCAAATGGAGCTGGTGGTCAGTTGCCCCTGAACACTCAGTTCGTATTCCTTGGGAGTAACTCTATCTCTATATCTCCCCAGGTCATACACATCCACATCCTTGTTAACAAACAAACTAAGGTACACCGTACCTCTTAACTTCAGATTCCATCTTAACCTCAAATTCTATGTCATTTGAGGGATAAAATCTGTATGCAAATACAGACGTGTGTATGCCCACATCTACATATGACACCATCTAGGCCAATATAAGACTCAAAGATGAAAGTACATATATTACAGTAATGTGGGACAGTCCCTAATCCCATAAATAATTTACCCAAGCAATCTACAATGTGAGGCTACTCCAGCCAAAATTTCAACAGAATATTGGGGAAACTGTGACCCAATAATTCTTAGGTTCATTTGGAAGAATAAATTCGTGAAAATAGCTCAGAAAGTTCTAAAAATGAGAGTAATTAAGAACTTGCCTTATCAAGTATGTAAATATACTCTGAAGTTTGGGGCCTGAACCCATGACCCTGAGATCAAGACCTGAGTCGAGATCAAGAGTCAGATGCTTAACGGGGCGCCTGGGTGGCACAGTCAGTTAAGCGTCCGACTTCAGCCAGGTCACGATCTCGCGGTCTGTGGGTTCGAGCCCCGCGTCGGGCTCTGGGCTGATGGCTCAGAGCCTGGAGCCTGTTTCTGATTCTGTGTCTCCCTCTCTCTCTGCCCCTCCCCCGTTCATGCTCTGTCTCTCTCTGTCCCAAAAATAAATAAACGTTGAAAAAAAAAAGTCAGATGCTTAACCAACTGAGCCACGCGGGCACCCCCATTTATTCAAGACTTAAAGGGTCTTTCAACAGCATTACAGGATTCTTCATAGCAAGTTTATTCTTAGATTTTATTATTTTCTGGTGGCTGTAGTGTCTGCCATTATATATTTACCTGGCTATTGTTGGTACATAGAAAAATATCTATATTGATCTTGCAAAAGTCCATGTTCAAATTCTAATAATTTTTAGTTGGTAATTTTGTTTCTCTCATTTCCAGCATTTTATCACCTTGTCTGGATGCATTGCCCTGGCGTGCTACTACACAGTTAAATGGCAGAGCTACTAAAAGACAGCCTTGACTTATTCTTAATTGCAATGAAAATGTTTTTCTTTACTTTACTTCTTACCAGGGCCAGTCCAGGATAAAGCACATATGGCACTCACCTCAGTCATGAAATTTAACAGGGAAGTGGCCCCTGGGTGTCTCAGTCAGTTAAGTGTCCGACTCTTGGTTTCAGCTCAGGTCATGATCTCCCAGTTTGTGAGTTCAAGCCCCATGTCAGGCTCTCTGCCCCCCTACCCCACATTTCTCTTTCTCTCAAATAAATAAATAAACTTTAAAAAAAAAGAACAAAATTTATTTAACAGGGCAACAAAAATGAGACTAGTTTAATACAATACTTTAAAAAAATATATGCAAAAATAGGTGATAAAAAATACCAACATGTTAAATAGAGACAAGATCAGTATTATTGATTTTTCTCTTTGCCTCAGGTTCCCATAGGGCTCCGGCTGGACACTGTGAATGATCCAGTTTTTCACAAGTTTTCACCATGAAATACCATGCTAGTTGTTGGCTTTTCTAGAGTTTGATAGAGTGGACCTTCTGATCCGGTTCTCTTTTCCATGGATACAAATGGAAAGGGACCCACAACAGAATCCTGGACGGCAGCAGCCGCGTCTTTGAAGGTCCGCAGAATTACATTTAACCTACCGGGGCACTTTTGGTATAAGAGAAAGAACCCTCCTATTAAAGATGAAGACAGAAGGTCTGTGTTTAAATTCAGACCTCCATTTGCTGTCAGGCCTTGGACAAGATATTTAACAGAGCGATGGTCTTCTGCCCTTGGTAAATTGGAAATGATAGCACCTGCCTTCAGGGCTTGAAGTGGGTTAAATAGGAAAATAACCAGCGGAGGCCTCAACTCCTTAACGTTTGTTTTTTCCTACTATATACAGGGAACTGAGGAAAATTTTAAATGAAATGTGAACGGAGAGAATGCCTGACAAGGTGTGTGTCTTGGGTGGGTGATGGGAACTCTGCCGACACAGCTAGCTGGAAATGGCTGTTGTCAAGTGACAGTTACCCTGGCCAAGGACATAATGTGCATGTCTGCAACAGGACATAGGTACCTAAAGGCAGGACTGCAGGAAAGGAGGAGGTGTTGGGGAAAGCCAAGAGCTGCTCCCCAAAGCAGTGGTTCAGTCACTTTGTTGGGTAGAAGGCCCACCTGGGGAGTATGCAGGTTCATGGGCTCGAGATTCTGAGCCGGTGAGCCAAAAGCCAGGCCTAGAGCTGCAGGTGGTTCTGATGTCTGGGGCTCTAGGACTGCACTCTGGGAACTTTCCAGAATGGATTTGACCTCCTTGCCAATAAAATACAAGGCCTTTCCCTAGATGCCCAGGCCATCATGCTCCACGCATTCTCTATTCCTTTTCAAGATCCAACTCCTGGGTCACCTATACTCCTTGCCAGTATGACAAAGGTGGGCGGCCTGGTTCCACAAGGGCTATTCAGAGAATAGCAGACACCTCCCAGACCAGGAAGGTGTGGTAAAGTCAAAGGGATGGGAGAAGGAAAGGTGGGGCGAAAATATCCGTGAAGCAAAGTGGTTCCTGAAAAAAAAGGAGTTCTGAGTTTATAATATCCAGTGTAGTCCAATAAAGGTGTGTTTGAAAGCACAAGGCACTAACACACTGCCTTTGCCTGGGAGGGTTTGCAGCTCGATGACAAAGGATTCCAGTTATGACACCTCAATGACAAGCAGCTTTTTCAGCACCCTTCATGTCTACAGGGAGGTCCCACACAGCTGCCAAACCTCACCTTCCTGGGCCCCAAGCTCATAGGCAACATCTCATGGAAAGATCTGTAGTCACTTCAGTGCATTCTCCTTCTGGGGGTGCAACTGTTTCAAGGGGACAGCTGCCCTGTAGGAGGCTATGAGGAGCTTCACTCCCCTTGGGAGAGGGGAGGACACGTGACTAATCTTAGCACATCATTTGTTAAACAAACACGGGCAGATTTTTGTACCCAGAGGTGACAGCTTCTCCGGGCATGATACTTCCCAGAGATAAGGATCACAATTTGTTCTGTGGTGTATTTAAATAGGGAATATAGAGAAGAGATACTCTCTCATAGCTGTTCCATCCACAGACAGCCACCGTTGATTTTGTCCTGTATTGCCTTCCATTCTCTTTTCTATACATCTCTTTTGTGTGGCTGAAGTCTTGCTGTAAACACTGCCATGTTCTCCTCTCCTAACATAATATATAAGCAGTGGGAACTCTCTGTAATTATGATTTTAATGGCTACATAGTATTTCCTGGCCGAATAGACAGAATCTAACTATTCCCTATTGATACATGGATGGTGTCCTATTTTTACATGATAAATAATGTCCTGATGGTTCCCCGAGGATATACTCTAGGCCTTTTACCCCCTTTTATCCAGAATCCTTTAAACTTTCCTCCAATCCGAGGTCCAGGTTCTCAGAAAAGCTCCAGGAGGACTATGGCCAGGAGAGAGTTAACCACCCCTACCAGGGGCTGGGCGGTTTCGCATGGGAACATGTGAACAAACATATTGAGGTCCTCTGCTTCTGATTAATCATATTAAAGATAAATCCTTCACAACAGACCATCTGGAAAGCAATTCAAATGTACAGAAGAAACACGATTACCTGCTATGCATCCAAGAAAATGAAAATGAGGCCCTGTGTCCAGACTCAATTAATTCTAGAACAGCAAGCACATAAATCAGTAGAAAATGCAGACCCTGATTCAGTGCTTACCACTCTCCTCCTGAAACATGCTAATGAGATGTGGGAAATAAAGGCTTATTGTCAACAATGAAGAGCCCCAGTGTCCTTATTCTAAACCACGTTTTTCTTGTGCATGGGAAAACAACATTAGCCAGTTCTTAGAAGCACTACTAATACAGCAGACCAAGATGAAAAAGAGTGATTCGGTGGCCACACTACAGACCAGGTAAAAATGTTATCATACAAATGAGATATTTACTCAACCAAATGGCTACTGCCCACAATCTTGTTCCTCAGTTCGGTCTCACAGGTTGTAAAGATAATAGCCTTTTCTTCCCTTTCAAGAATTTAGTTGTTTTGACCACACACAATCTGAGTTTACACAGCCCTAGAGTACACCTGTATAATCAGTTCAAGCAACCCAGGCAAAAGTCATCAATAATTTCCCCCAAACCAGGCTGAGTTCTAACACTGTCACACAAGACACTGCAACCTAGTTCAGCTCACACAGGGATATGCTTCTCTTTGAAAACTGGCAGGAAATAAAGGGCAAAAATATCGAACCTTCAATAATAGGCTCTTAGTTAAGCCAATGTTAGCACATCCACAAGACAATTATGCAGCGATTAGAGTATTTACAAAGAGTTTATCATATAAAGTGTGTTATTATAATTTATTCACAACCAAATAAACATAGAATAAACTGTGAAGAAATACATTCAAACACCAGCAAGAGTTTCCTTTGAGCAATGGTGCAAAAATTGTATTTACTTCCTTTCCTTCTTCATTTCTGAGTATGGTACTTCTATAGACTAGTAACATATAAAAAGACAAGTACCATGGAGTACAGCCCTCTACAGCCACAGCTGCCAAGTGATACTTCTGCATAGGAAGGCCGTAGGTCTCAGCATCCCTTGAAAGAATCCTGGGATGCGGGTGAGGACTGATTTGTTCCATCTGGGCCTTTCAGTATGCCAGGATATCTGCCCCACTGCATCCTTCAGCTCAGAATGAGCAAAAGGGGATGATCTAACCCTGAAATACAATTTAAAAATGCTGTCAGCCCTTCACCAATGGCAAGTCCCCAGGAGCTGGTATTTGTATCCCACAATGTAATCTACACCTGAAACCAGCATTCACACCATAATGCATGGCAGTATGGTACCCATGTGCATGTGTGGGCCAGCAGACACTGCTCTTGTTAGTTACCCCTAATTGTACGAAGTGAACTTGCTCCCACAAAAACTCCCGGAAGTGTTTGGCTTACCCAAGTCAGCGCCTGTTCTTATTTGCATTCAGGAGGAAATCAAGGGTCTGGATAAGAAGGCAATGAAACAACACGAAAATTATCAGCAACATGCTTGAGAATGTTGAGAAAAACACATAATGTCTGCATTGGCCAAGGCCTTGTGCCAGGAAGGACATTCTAAACACATCCTTTACCAAATCCATCCTCAGAGACAAAGGACTCAGTACCCCCAGAGAAAGCAGCCACAAGACCAGAGAGAAAACCAGAGTCGTTTGTGCTGGCTGTCCAGCTATTTTTGTATTTTCCTAATCACTTCCAAACACATGCATCACTCACTGTGCAGATTTAAAATAAGCCATTATGAGCTGAACTGTGTCCCCTCCACCTCCAAATTTATACCTTCATGTCCTAACCCCCAGTGGCTCAGAATGTGGCCTGGTTTGGAAATGGTCATTGCAGATGTAATTAATTAAAAGAAGGTCATTAGGGTGGGTCCTAATCCAATATGACTGATGTCCTTATATAAAGAGGAAATTTGGAGACAGACCTACACAGACCTACATCATGTGAACATCACCAGAAGCTCTGAGAGAAGCAGGGAACAGATTCTCCCTCACAGGAACCAATACCACAAGCACCTCCATCTCAGACTCCTGGCCTCTGAAACTGTGGAATAATAAATTCCTGTTGTTTAATGCCACCCAGTTTGGGCTACTTTGTTACAACAGCCCTAGCAAACCAATATGATCCATAAAGATTATGTGTACATTACTCAAAGGAACTCCTTTGTTTTTTTATCTTCTGGAGAATTCTCCAGCATGTAATCAGGGATGTGTTTCCACCTTGAGTCCGACCATTGTGTCAATTATTCAAGTGTCCTTCCTTGCCTTTCCACCATATGCATTTTAGAATAATCTTATCAATACCTGTAAGTTTATTTATTTATTTTAAGAGAGAGAGAGAGAACGTGCATGTGTGCACAAGTCGGGGCGGGGGACGGGCAGAGAGAGAATCCCAAGCAGGTTCAGCACTCTCAGTGTGTAGCCCGATTCAGGGCTCGAACCCATAAACTGTGAGATCATGAGCTGAGCCAAAGTTGGACGTTTAACCAACTGAGCCACCCAGGTGCCTCTAATACCTGTATTTTAAAAAAATTTTTTTAACGTTTATTTATTTTTGGGACAGAGAGAGACAGAGCATGAACGGGGGAGGAGCAGAGAGAGAGGGAGACACAGAATCGGAAGCAGGCTCCAGGCTCTGAGCCATCAGCCCAGAGCCTGACGCGGGGCTCGAACTCACGGACCATGAGATCGTGACCTGAGCCGAAGTCGGATGCTCAACCGACTGAGCCACCCAGGCGCCCCAATACCTGTATTTTTTAAAATCTTGCTGAGAATTTAATTGGGAGTGCATTAAATCTATAGATCAACTTGGTTACAATTAATATCTAAACTATACTGAACTTTCCAATGCATAAATATATCTTTCCGTTATTTAGGTCCTCTTTGATTTCTCTTATCAGTATTTATAGCTTTTGGCCTACAGTTTTTGTACATGCTTTGTTGGAATTATATACATTTCTTTTGTGTTGTTTTTTTTTTTGGTGCATTGTAAATGTTCTTTTTTACTCACAATTGCTTTCTTTATATAGTATAGAAATTTAACTGTTATATAGTGAACTTGCTAAATTCATCTATTTATTTCAGCTTTCTGTAGATGCCATTGGACTTTGCAGACAATGATGAAGTCTGCAAGTAAGAATTGGTTTTATGTATTCTTTTGCAATCTACCTCCCTTTTATTTCTTTTCTTTGCCTTACCACACTGGTGAGGACATCTAGTATGACACTAAATAGGAGAGATGACAGCCACCAGACCTTGCCTTGTCCCTGATCTTGGTGGAAAACATTCGATCTTTCATCACTCGTATGATCTTAGCTGTAAATATTCTGTAGATGTCCTCTTTCAGATTGAAGAGGTCTCCATTCCTATGTGCTGAGTGTTTTTTAAATCATTAATGAATGTTGAATTTTGTTAAATGCTTTTTTCTACCCCTACTGAGATGCCCTTGTGGTTTTTATTCTCTATTCTGCATAACACACTGGCTTAGGTTTGACTTTCGAAGCAGTCTTGCATTCCTGAGCTAACCCCACTTGGCCATAATGTATTATTGTTAAGTATTGCTGGATTTACCTTGCTTATATATTATTGAAGCTTTTTCTACCTCTACATTCAGAGTTATGTCAAATTACTGTGCATTCAAGCTTTGACCTCCATGCCAATAGTGTTGCTTTTTATTCTGTCCAGAGTTTTTAGTTCTAACGAATGAGAGAGACAGGCTTCAGTGGGCTTAATCTTGGCCAGCACCATATATCCTCCATTGATCTGCTCATAGATTTTGAAAGGTACATTAAGTAAAAACCTACTTATTTTTATTTTGTTCAATTCATCAAACATGTACAACTGCAATCAATGATACTGGCTCAGCCTGCTATCATCAGCACCATCAGCAGCAGAGAAGCCAGGCTGGAGGCAAACAGACAACTTGTACCAGTCCCAGGGTCCTCAGTCCCAGCTGCATGTTAGAATCACCCTGGGGAGCTTTTAAAAACTATCATTCCTGGGGGCGCCTGGGTGGCTCAGTCGGTTAAGCATCTGACTTCCGCTCAGGACATATAATATCTCATCTCATATATCCTCATATAATATCAGGACAATAATGATCTCATGGTTCATGAGTTCAAGCCCACATCGGGCTCTGTGCTGACAGCTTGGAGCCTGGACTCGGCTTCAGATTCTGTGCCCCCCCCCCCCCCGGCCCCTCCCCCACTTGCACTCTCTCAAGAATAAATAAAAATTAAAAACCATCATTCCTGGACCTGTCCCAGTCCCATGAAGTCAGAATTTTGGGGTGAGGCCCTGATATCAGTATTTTGACTATCCCAGTGACTGAAATATGGCCAAGGCTGAGAGCACTGAATTGGAAATATTGAAAGTATGGTTGATGGCCCTTCCAGGAAGACCCTATAACCCTCAAGGTTCACAGTCTCCAGATAAGAAGCTCTGGGCCAGGAGAATAAGGGGCAACCATGTAGGGAAAGGGAGCTTCATGTTGCTGAAGGGGTTGGCCGTAGCCTCTCCTCTACCACCCACTGCTGCAGGCATCTGAGTCTTTGGGGCCTTTGTCTAATAACACATAAAATCTCTAGGGCTCTCCTGACCCTGGTCCTTCATAGCCATCTTCCCCTTGTTCCTCAGGGAAGCAATGCTGCTCTTCAGCACAGGCCCTGACACACACAAAGTGGCTTTCTCTTTTACACCCTTGCATGAAGCTGAAATAAAGTGATATGTTTGGAGGACATTTTTAAGACTGGGAATCTCCCTGTTTCTACCTCCTACTTTTGCCAATAAGGTTCAATCAGCTCCAGCTCCTTCTAGGAAATGCACACAGGCAGGAAAGGGGCTAGGAGGGAAGTGTGCATGAGGCCCCTAGGGCCCCCAAAGCAGACAGGCGTCTAGGGCTTCCTTCCCTTAACACAATGCTTTAGCACTGGCCTGGGGGCTCCAATTACAGGACTGAGATGCTGGACTGTCAAATTTTCAAAGTAAAGCTTTGCTGATTTGGCTCAGCATTGTATAAACAGGATATGAAACCAACCTCTATCATGGAAAGATGTCAGTTTCCAAAGCTAACCATCCAAGGATAACCTGCGATTTAGATTTCCGTACCTCTGACCTCCTCCCCAGCTGGGGTCCTCTTAGTTCTCAAGTATCCCTCTGAAGCTTTGGTCACTTGGAGCTGGAAAAGGGGGTTCCCCAGGGCTGTTGGAGAGGGCAGTGCCTGGAGAACAGCTCTGTGGGAAGCCACAGTTCACTACTACCAAAACCAAGGGGGTCTTAGAATTCAGAAAGTACTGGGCAGAGGCTGTCAAAGCACAGGGCCAGCCATCACAGTGCCAGCAGCCCTGGCCAGAGCAGAGTGCCAGCAGCTGGCCCAGAGATGGTAGCTGGAGCACAGATCCAGCGCAAGACATAGGAGCCCAGGATCCATGGGGAAGGACAGCCATTCCAACAGGGAGAGACAAGAGTCCCACTCACTCTGGCACTGATTTCTCCCCAGTCCTAGCTCATGCAAACAGGAAATAACCAGGCCAGAGAGGTACCATCCCTGCCTGCCTTGGGCCCTCACCCACAAGGGGTGCCTATAGACCCTCCTCTCCTGTGAGGTTCCCACCCCAGTTCCAGAAAACTAGTGAGGCACCAGCTCACTAGTGATGGCCCACCTGTGATCTCACGCAATTTTTCATTCACTTCACCCTTCTGGCAAGCCCCCCCAAGTCATCTGGTTGGCCTTCTGGAACATTCTTTAACTCTCTGCAGATGGTGCCGACACACCCACCTGGTTCATAAGTCAATGGAGGCAGGGGCCGGGTCTTGTATTTGGGGGTCCTCCAGTGCCTAGGAAAAGGGGCTCAATGAGAGCGGCTGAAAGGGTGTAAACAAAACTCAATGCGGAGATGAAGCTCCGGAAATGGATATAAATTGTCGGCTACTCAATCACTTTGTCAAATGATTATCTTCTGAATAAAAGATCTCCCACAGGAATTTCTTTAAATAGCCAGCTTCTCCTGGCTCATTTAAAATGACTTAACTTTATTTATGTATAACTCTTTTACAAATGTTTCCACTGTGGGAAGCAGGGAACTTGGGCACTTAGCGGAAGCTAGGGAGGTGTTGCAAAAGAGAAGATGCCCAGTCGCCTGTGGGCCTGTGGCCACCCCTCCTCAGGGGTGCACCGTGGTCTCCATGTCCCCGAGCCCCCCACACAGGTTCCAGAGCTCAGAGTGAGAAAGCCCCTCATCCTTTGCTGGGGAAAAGCCAGCTCCACCCCATTCCCCAGTTTTGGGGGTCCGCTGACAAGCAGCTCACCAGATTTCTCCAGAGCTGCTCCCAGCCACCTCCTGGGTTGAGCTGTTAATCCACCCTCCTAGGGGACATTTTGATCCTTTCCACAAGATACCCAGGATACCTTTTTCTCCTAAGTAACATTTTCTTCCCCTAGAAAAGTGTGGTAAACAGAGAGACAGTGGGTATTTTCAAATTAGGGCCCTGGCTGTAGCTTTTCAAGACAAAAATAAAAAACAGTATCTGGTGGTCGCGAGGCTGAAGCAAAGCAGCCAAGCGTGGCTGGCAGGTAATGGAGAAGTCTGGGGGCAGAGGCTCACAGCTGTCAGGACTCCTGAGTAAGGGGCAGGATGGCCCCTGGCAATGGCCCCGGGCACTTCTCCAGCCTTCTAGGGCCCCTGGGGTGTCCCAGATGGTGTAGCCAGGGCAAGCGGGCAGGGGCCCCCAGAAGCTTCTGGGCCTTGGCCTCCAACTGGGGACAAATACCCCAGAGCTGCCCTGGGTTTGGGGGCTCCAGAGCCCTGCCTCCTTTGTCCCCACATGGCATCTCTGGGCTGCTTTGCTTCCTGACAGCCCCTTCACAAAGTGGCCCTCACACTTTAAGTCACTGGGGTTAATGGAGAGATTAGTAAAATCCAGAGTGCCACACCTCACTCTCAGTGCTTCTGATACAGGAGGTCTGGGGTAGGACTGAGAATGTGCATTTTTAGCAGGTGCCAGGTAAGGGTGATGCTGCTGGTCTGGAGCCAAATGTGAGGCACCACATTTGGTGAGACGCCAGGCCCCCCTGTCTCGCCTTCAGCACCTGCATCTCTGGAATCTATAATAAAAACCCCAGGAAAAGTAGCATAGCAGGTTCCAGATCTGAGAGGGGCTAAAATGCCATCATCACAGTATGCCCCTGAGGCCTCTCTTCTCAAGGTACGGCCCCCAGTCCCACCACCCTAAGCATGAAAAAGAAAACAGGATTTCAAGGCCACACTCACCCATTTAACAGGCCTGCAGATTCCTGAGCTCACAGGAGCCCCTGCTGGAGATAACAGCTGATTCACCCTTTCCTGCCAAAATCTGAGTAAAGACACCTAATTGCTCTCTCAGGCTGTTGATGAACCTATTTTTCAACACCTGATGGCTACTTATTACAATTATTCTAATTATCCCTCAACTGTAATCCATTAAATGTTCATTCACTACTTCACTGGCAAATCCTCACTGCTCAGCTCCTCTGGCTCATGGGCTCCTAGCAGTGAGGGAAGGTCAGTGTCCCCAGGTGACAAGGCCCAACAACCAATGCGGAGTCAGCCTATGGCCTCATAACAAGCTTTAAGAGCAGAATGGAGGTTGCATGCCCTCCTGGAAGTCGGGGCTCCAGAACCAAGCTTTACTGACACCCCTATCCAGAGCTGAACACTCACTGCAACCCTCAGCTATCCGAGGCTACAGTCCATACAGGAACTTCTACATGAGTCCAGCAATTTCCATGAAAGTCAACCCAGTCATAAGATCCAGTGTCTGAATGCAGCTGGCAGCCGGGCAGAGGCACCACGGCAGGAAGAACCTCCTTGGGAGCCTGTGTGTATAAAGTGATCTCTATTCCAGCCAAGTTTTCCATCCTGTCACTGCAGTTGAAAAACGATGGCCAAGAATCCAAAGTGACAACACAGCAAGAGGATCCACTTTGGTGGTTCTCGAATCGTGGCTCCTGGACCGGCATTGTCGGCATCACCTGGGGAGCTTGTCACAGATGAAAACTCTTGGCCCCAGACAGACTGAAACTCAGGGTGTGGCCCAGCAATCTGTGTTTTCTGATGCACGCTCAGGTCTGAGAACCACTACCCCTCATTACTGTGAATTTCGATTTAGAGCAGCTGTGCCCCAAGAATTTATAGGGCAGCCGAAGAAAATGTGCACTAGTTCTAATCATGCTTTGCTCTTCAAGGCAAACAAATGACATACATACATCCTTCTTAACACTTTTTTTTTGTATAGCCTTCATCAGAGTGGTTGGAATCTGGCCTGAAACTTAAAGGAACTCCAAGCCATTCTTTGTTAGCTACTAAACATGATAGCAATCCGTGGGTGTGTAATAAAGAACTTGGCTGGCCCACATCCCTGGTTCCTGGGAAGGAGCCTCCAAACACTTGGCATTCCTGAGTGGTAGGAATATCTTATCAGGTGAGCTTCCCTTTATCTGATTCCTGTCACACTTCCATGCTGGGAGGAGAACACATCCCTGAGGACTACAGAAGCTTCCTGTTTTGGAACCCTCCCAGTCTTTGTCCTGTGTGTCTCTTGGCTGGTTTGGACTTGTATCCTTTTGCTATAATAAAACTGTCATTGTGAAGTATAGTGCTTCCTGAGTTATATGAGTCATTCTAGCAACTTACTAAACCTAAGAGTGGTCTTGGGAATCCCCCAAAATTGTAGTCAGCTGGTAAGGAGTGAGATAGTCCTGGGGACCTGAGGACAATAGAATGTGGCTAACCTTGGGTGGCTGCTTAAACAGCTCCCTATGTACAGAGCATGTGCAGAAACAAAAACAACCTTTAGGAAAGGCCATGGCCCCCAAGGCGCTTCCAGCCTAGCTGGGGGTAATAGGACATGAGTAGAAGGCAAAACAAACAAAAAAACAAAACAACATCCAAAAATGCTAAACATTTGCAAAATGGTTAAGTAAACAGTTACACCCATACAATGGATCACTTGCAGCCATTTAAGGTGGTAGAAGGTCTCAGACCCATGTGCACATTAGCGTTCTCTGGACAGTGTTTTTAAAATGCCAATGCCCCACAGTCAAAGCATCTGATTTAATTGACAACAAGGAAAAAAAAGGGTGGGAAGGGGGAGGAACACTGTATATGATCTCTCTCTCTCTCTCTCTCTCTCTCTTACTATTCCGCCTTCCTCCAAAGAAGTTTCAGATGCTCACTGAGTCTATTCTCTTCTTCATGTTTTTCTGCATCTTACACATATTTGGTGATAAACACGCTGTGATGGTTAATTTTATTTTCTTTTTTTTTAATTTTTTTTAACGTTTATTTACTTTTGAGACAGAGAGAGACAGAGCATGAACAGGGGAGGGGCAGAGAGAGAGGGAGACACAGAATCTGAAACAGGCTGCAGGCTCTGAGCGATCAGCACAGAGCCTGACGTGGGGCTGGAACTCACAGACCATGAGATCATGACCTGAGCCGAAGTCGGACGCTTAACCAACCAAGCCACCCAGGCGCCCCTGTGATGGTTAATTTTATAAGTGTCAACTTGACTGGGCCATGGGACACCCAGATATATGGTTAAACGTTATCTCTGAGTGTGTCTATGAGGATGTTTCCAGAAGCGATTAGCATCTGAACTGGTGAACTGGTGCCCCAACATGGGTGGGCATCATTCAACTCGTTGACGGTCTGAATAGAACAAAAAAGCAGAGGAAGGATGGACTGGCTTTCTGCCTGAGTGATCTTTTTCTGCCTTCAGTGCTCCTGACCCTCAAGCCTCCACACCTTCAGACTGGGGATAGAATCTCTACCATTGTGTCTCTGGCTCTTAGATCTTTAAGTTACTCTACTTACTGGCTTTCCTGGGTCTCTAGCTTACAGATGGAGGATCACAGAACTTCTCAGCATGTGTGTATGTCCTGTTTCTCTGGAGAACCCTGACTCATACTTATGTAATCAGAACAAAATGAATCTCCTAAGGCAGTGATAGAAAGGGGGTCTTGCCAAAATTCAGCACCCTTTCTTAATAAAAACACTTGAGAAAGTTGGGATAGAAGGAACTTAACTTAAACATCATAAAAGCCATTTATGAAAAGCCCACAGCTAACATCATCCTCAATGGGAAAAACTGAGAGCTTTTTCCCTGAAATCAGGAACACGACAGGGATGCCCACTCTCACCGCTGTTGTTTAACATAGTGTTGGAAGTTCTAGCATCAGCAATCAGACAACAAAAGGAAATCAAAGGCATCAAAATTGGCAAAGATGAAGTCAAGCTTTCGCTTTTTGCAGATGACATGATATTATACATGGAAAATCCGATAGACTCCACCAAAAGTCTGCTAGAACTGATACATGAATTCAGCAAAGTTGCAGGATACAAAATCAATGTACAGAAATCAGTTGCATTCTTATACACTAACAATGAAGCAACAGAAAGACAAATTAAAAAACTGATCCCATTCACAATTGCACCAAGAAGCATTAAATACCTAGGAATAAATCTAACCAAAGATGTAAAAGATCTGTATGCTGAAAACTATAGAAAGCTTATGAAGGTAATTGAAGAAGATATAAAGAAATGGAAAAACATTCCCTGCTCATGGATTGGAAGAATAAATATTGTTAAAATGTCAATACTACCCAAAGCTATCTACACATTCAATGCAATCCCAATCAAAATTGCACCAGCATTCTTCTCGAAACTAGAACAAGCAATTCTAAAATTCATATGGAACCACAAAAGGCCCCGAATAGCCAAAGTAATTTTGAAGAAGAAGACCAAAGCAGGAGGCATCACAATCCCAGACTTTAGCCTCTACTACAAAGCTGTCATCATCAAGACAGCATGGTATTGGCACAAAAACAGACACATAGACCAATGGAATAGAAGAGAAACCCCAGAACTAGACCCACAAATGTATGGCCAACTAATTTTTGACAAAGCAGGAAAGAACATCCAATGGAAAAAAGACAGTCTCTTTAACAAATGGTGCTGGGAGAACTGGACAGCAACATGCAGAAGGTTGACACTAGACCACTTTCTCACACCATTCACAAAAATAAACTCAAAATGGATAAAGGACCTGAATGTGAGACAGGAAACCATCAAAACCCTAGAGGAGAAAGCAGGAAAAGACCTCTCTGACCTCAGCCGTAGCAATCTCTTACTCAACACATCCCCAAAGGCAAGGGAATTAAAAGCAAAAATGAACTACTGGGACCTTATGAAGATAAAATGCTTCTGCACAGCAAAGGAAACAACCAACAAAACTAAAAGGCAACCAACGGAATGGGAAAAGATATTTGCAAATGACATATTGGACAAAGGGCTAGTATCCAAAATCTATAAAGAGCTCACCAAACTCCACACCCGAAAAACAAATAACCCAGTGAAGAAATGGGCAGAAAACATGAATAGACACTTCTCTAAAGAAGACATCCGGATGGCCAACAGGCACATGAAAAGATCCTCAACGTCGCTCCTTATCAGGGAAATACAAATCAAAACCACACTCAGGTATCACCTCACGCCAGTCAGAGTAGCCAAAATGAACCAATCAGGAGACTATAGATGCTGAAGAGGATGTGGAGAAACGGGAACCCTCTTGCACTGTTGGTGGGAATGCAAATTGGTGCAGCCACTCTGGAAAACAGTGTGGAGGTT
Source organism: Prionailurus bengalensis (assembly GCF_016509475.1). Lineage (NCBI taxonomy): Eukaryota > Metazoa > Chordata > Mammalia > Carnivora > Felidae > Prionailurus > Prionailurus bengalensis. Next base: position 21,213,513 of record NC_057355.1, read on the forward strand.
CCTCAGAAAATTAAAAATAGACCTACCCTATGACCCAGTAATATCACTGCTAGGAATTTACCCAAGGGATACAGGAGTACTGATGCATAGGGGCACTTGTACCCCAATGTTTATAGCAGCACTCTCAACAATAGCCAAATTATGGAAAGAGCCTAAATGTCCATCAACTGATGAATGGATAAAGAAATTGTGGTTTATATACACAATGGAGTACTACATGGCAATGAGAAAGAATGAAATATGGCCCTTTGTAGCAACGTGGATGGAACTGGAGAGTGTGATGTTAAGTGAAATAAGCCATACAGAGAAAGACAGATACTATGTTTTCACTCTTATGTGGATCCTGAGAAACTTAACAGAAACCCATGGGGGAGGGGAAGGGAAAAAAAAAAAAAAGAGGTTAGAGTGGGAAAGAGCCAAAGCATAAGAGACTCTTAAAAACTGAGAACAAACTGAGGGTTGATGGGGGGTGGGAGGGAGGGGAGGGTGGGTGATGGGTATTGAGGAGGGCACCTTTTGGGATGAGCACTGGGTGTTGTATGGAAACCAATTTGACAATAAATTTCGTATATTGAAGAAAAAAAAAAAAAGAAAGGGTGTCTTGAACCATTCATTGATTCTTTTGCTAATTCAGATTTAGCACTTCCTGTACCAGGCACCCAGGTCAACTGCTCTGGGGATGGAGTCCTTGCCCTTCAGAATACCCACTATGAGGGGTGCGTGGGCAATAAGAGTCTGAAACAAACCCCACTGGCACTAGGGTTCCTAGAAAGGCGGGTGTCCCAGCCACACAGCACTACAGATGTGGCGGCCCTCCCAACAGAAATGGAACTTGAAGGAGAGTGCATAAGACTTTGCAGGGGAGTGCAGATAGCAAGAGGAAAGAAGGCCGGGATGGATCACCAGTGACACCAACAATGGAAAGGGTGGTTCTGCATCGGGGCTAGGCACTGAGATCATGTATCCAGTTGGGCTCTATATCACTGGCCCTAAACACTCTGATTCATTAGAAAATTTCAGCATTCCCAATTACCCAAAGCTCATCCAGGTTGAGAACCATGGATTTAGGGGCATGTGGTTGGTGAAGAAGACTGTAAGACCATTCCTGCTGCCAGGAGAGAGGTGTTACCACATAAACCAAGGAAAGAGGACATCAAGAGGCAACATCAGGTCAGGAAAGCTATAAAATAGGAGCAGGCCCCAAGCAGTGGATGCAGGTCTTGTCACACCCTGGGTCACAGATCACTCTTCTGCAGCCTTTCCAGCACACAGCCTCTCAATGTGTCAAGTGCACCAACTACCTGGGCACCATGCTGCTATGCCAACTCGGAGAGATTGGAGTGGACCCATGGCACAATCTCGGAGGGGCTGGCCCCAAGCAGCACTGCTTGGATAAAGACAGAAGATGCCCCCAATACACAGTGGACAGGAAAGCCAGCCTCCTTGTTGACCCATCGTATCAGAACAGCCCATGGAGTGACACTGTCCACGCTGTGACTGGACATTCAGTGGATTTGTCTTTCTGACTGGTGTGCATGTATTGTTCACCCCCTGTGTGATTCCCACTGCAAGGTGGAGCAGGCTGGAAAGAAAGGCTCCCTGACCTCAGGGCTCAGGATGTGGTGTCAGAGGGAAGATTAACAGAAATGAAACAGAACACCGCCCAGCACCACATGAGGCCAAGTGTGAAACTCTAGTCTTGTGTGAACTGGGCACAAAGAACAGAACAGGGCTAGTCAGTGCTACTAAACAGAAGGCAGAATTTGGGGATGGGTGATATAGCACTGACACTGGGGATGAAGAGTCTAAGAGACAGATGGCTTATCTCTGAATCTAAGGCTGTCCCATGTCAGAAGTTAGTAAGATAGCCAGATGGATCACCTAAAGATTAAAAACAAAGAAACAAACAAAAACAAAAAACCTGCTGCATCAGTCAGGGTTCTCCAGAAAGAAAGAACCAATAGGATATATAGAGAGAGGCAGATTTATTTCAAGTAATTGGCTCAGAGAATTCTGGCAAGTCTGAAATTTATAGGGCAGGCCAGCAGACTAGAAATTCTGACAAGAGCTGATGTTGCAGTCCTGGGTCTGAAGGTGATTTGGAGGCAGAATTATATCCTCTTCAGGGGACGTCAGTTTTTTCCCTTAAGGCTTTCCACTGATTGGATGTGGCCCACCCACATTATGGAGAGTAATCTGTTTTCAAAGTCTACTGATTTAAATGTTAATCACAAGCTAAAAAAAAAAAAAAGAACTTTCACAGCAACATCTAGATTGGCACTTGACTAAGCAACTGGGTACCATAGCCTAGCCAAGATGACACATAAAATTAACCATCACAACTACACAAGTATTATTCTGTTCCTTCAACACACACCAGCCACCGGTACCGGGGAAACAGAGGCAAACAAGACAATGTCTTTTTTCTCATGGAGGTGTTACCTCTTCCTGTTCTATCAACAGTTGGACATTCTTCCTCTCTATGGCCCTTCCAAGGACAGTCCTCTTTGCCAAATACTTATGGTTCCTACCCATGATCTTCTCCTGTTAACACCACTTCTTTTTCTCAGTATCAAGACAGCATCCTGTCCATGGCTTCCTCTCTACCCACAACCTCCCCTGGGTAGCTGTGGACACCCTGGGATTCAGAACTTAGGTATAATGTGGCCTGTTTGGCAGAGTCCTAGGCAGCTATGCTGTGGAAATGAGATCTTTACAATTCCAAGCTCAGTTGTCAGGCTCACCTGCTAACTGAGGAACAGGGTCCTTCCTTCAGAGACTTTTGGAGGTATCAGACCTTCCCTCCACCAAACTAGAGGACTTTATCAGAAATCAATTTTCTCATCCTATATTCAAGTATACTCAGAAATTTTTGCCATCCAGACACTATGACTCATTCACCAGAAACTCCAAAGGACCACCTTCTATGTAATTTCTATGTAGGATTGGGTCTCATAATTATAAAATGGTAATATGTATCATATATTGACTTTCACACATATCTCAGAGTCTTTTCCACTTATCCCAAGCCCTTTGGAATTCCCCACCTTCTCACAGCAACTAAAGCTACTTTTTCTTAAAATAACTCATTAGTAGACAGAAATGTGTGCCAAAATGTATGCATAACAGAGAGAGTTCTAGGGAAAGTGAACAAGACTCCAAGGTTGCTCTAATACAGCAGATTGAAGGGCAGCAGGGGCCTTAAGCAAACAAGGGTGACTAGGTAGAGTTACTAGAGTAAGGATCAGCAATCCTTACCCCTTACGGGTAGAGGCAATCAACTCTACCCGTGCCAGACCGCCATATAGTATTGGGGTTTTGTCAGCAAGGAAGAAAAAGAATGAAGAGAATGACTGTTAAGAGACTGACCAACAGTTGTGCTGCACACATTCATGGTGAATTTTCAGGGTGGCAAGGACGAGAACAAATCCTAAAAGCTTTGAAAGGCAGCAGTGGGGATTACAAAGAAGCAAAAACCAGATTCTTGGATTGATAGCAGAGTTTTCATCAGCAACACTGAATGCAAGAAGACAATGGGAACATAGCTCTAAAGGTATGAGTAGGGGCACCTGGGTGGCTCAGTGGGTTCAGCATTTCGACCCTTGATTTCTGTCATGATCTCGTGGTTTCATGGATTGAGCCCTACATCGGGCTCCGCACTGGCAGTATGGAGCCTCTTTGGGATTTTCTCTCTCTCCCTCTCTCTGCCCTTCCCCCATATGTACTGTCTCTGTCTCTCTCAAAATAAATAAATAAACTTAAAAAAAAAATAAGAGCAAAAGAAAATTGGTCAGAATTTATATCCGGCCAAACTATCATTCACGTGAGAGGTTAAGATGCAGACGTTTCCAGCCATGTAAACAGAATATGAATTCATAATGACAGTCCTGTCACTAAGAGGAAGCACAAATACAAGAGGAACAACAATGATGGGGAGAGGAAAGGTGAAACATTACTAATCATAAATAACTGATGAGCATGAAATGGTCCAGTAATCTGGCATTCTAAAAGGAAGATCAGAAATTATATCAACACGGAGGAAAGGGCAGGGGGAAAGTGGAGGGAAGTAGGAGTAGGCCAATATTTTTGTTTTGTAAGAGAGGAGGACATATTCCTTTTCTCTGAATGGCAACACAAGATTGCAAGTTTCTCTTTGATCTCTGGAAGAAAGACTGAATGCAGAATTTAAAACAAATGGAACTCAGAAAACTCAATCCATTCAACAAAAGGTAGAAGAGAGTCAAAACAGAAACAATAAGAAAGTATCAACAAACTACAGTGTCAAGAATAGTCTGAACATGTCAGCATCATCTGATTAAATTCACTTAATAAAGAGATTTTCAGATTAGTCTGAAAAAGCAACACAAAATTCACTTATGTGCTTGGTTGGGCTGAATCATGTGCCCCCCAAATTCCTATATTGAAGTTCTAACCCTTGGCACCTCAGAATATGATTTTATTTGGAGGTAATTACCTTTAAAGAGGTAATTAAGTCAGGGCACCTGGGTGGCTCAGTCAGTTAAGCATCTGACCCTTGATTTCAACTCAGGTCATGATCTCACAGTTTGTGAGTTCAAGGTCCTCTCGTCAGGCTCTGCACTGACAGCCTGGAGCGTACTTGGGATTCTCTCTCTCCTCTCTCTCTCTCTCCTCTCTCTCCCTCTCTCTCCCTCTCTCTCTCCCTGCCCCTCCCCCAGTCTCTCTCTCACAAAATAAATAAACATTAAAACAATTTTTTTTAAAAGTTACCTTAAAAAAAAAAGGAAATTAAGTCAAAATGAGGCCTAATCCAATGTGACTGGTGTTGTCCTCATAAGAAGCAACTACCAGTTTATTCTTTTTATTTATAGGTCTGATTCTGCTTTTTGTTTTATTCATTTGGTATTCTGTTTTTATAGATTCCACATATTGGTGAAACTATCACATGGTATTTGACTTTCTCAGTCTGACTTACTTCACTTAGCATAATACCCTCTAGGTCAATCCATGTTTCAAATGGCATGATCTCATTTTTGTATTTTTTTAAGTAGGCTTCATGCCCACTTAAGATGGATGTGGAGCCTGATGTGGGGCTTGAACTCACAACCCTGAGATCAAGACCCGAGTTGAGATCAAGAGTCAGATGCTTAACTTTATATCTCTCTGGACATACAGAGAGACACCAGGGGTGCACAGGCACAGAGGGACAGCCACGTGATGAGGCAGAAGGGAGTAGCCACCTGAAAACCGCAGAAAGAGCTCTCAGAAGAAACCAATGCAGTGGGCCTTTCAGGCTCCAAACTGCGAAAATAAATTCCTGTTTTTTAAGCCCCCAAGTCTGTGATGTTTTATTATGACAGCCCTAGGAAATTAATACACTGTTCTTTACACTCTCTTTTAGTCTGTCTCTTTGAAAAAGATAGATTTTCAGATTGTTTTAGAAAATCCAACCATCCTGTCTTAGTCCATCCAGCCTGCTATAACATAAATACAATAACCTAGGTGGCTTATAAATGACAAACACTAATTTCTAACAGTTCTGGAGGCTGGAAAGTCAAAGATCAAGACACCTGCAGATCTGGTGTCTGATGAGAACCCTCTACCTGATTCACAGACGGCTGTACCTTCTCACTGTGTCCTCACATGACAGAAGGGGTGAGGGAGCTCTCTGGGGTCTCTTAAAAGGGCACTAATCCCACTCATGAGGGCTCCACCCTCAGGACCTAATCACCTGCCAATGCCCCAGCTCCTCACACCATCACATTGGGGGATTTCAACATCTGAATCTGTGGGGAGAACAAACATTCAGACCGTAGCATCGAGTTATTTATGGTTTCTTGCATCATTACACCTAAAACAAAATGATACGAGACTTCTAAAGATAGAAGTGGATAAAAAGATATGCCAGACAAATGTCAACAAGAAGAAAGTAGGTATGGCAATATTAATCAGACAAAATAAATATGAACAGCCAAGTATGGAAAGGGACAAAAAGAAAATTTCTATTAATACGAGGAAATAGGGGCATCTGGTGGCTCAGTCAGTTAAGCATCCAACTCTTGATTTCAGCTCAGGTCATGATCTCAAGGTTTCATGAGTTCCAGCCTCACATCACGCTCTGTGCTGACAGTGCAGAGCCTGATCAAGATTCTCTCTCTCTACCCCCCACGCCCCTCCCCCTCTTGCACTGTCTCTGTCTCTCTCAAAATAAATAAATAAATTAAAAAAAAAAAGGAATACTACACCAAAAACATCATGCTTCTGTATCAGTTTAACAGCATTCCTTCAAAATATAAACAAAGTGAATAATTACAATAAAAGGTAAAATTAGTACTCATGATCATATTGGAAGTCTGTAACAGAAGTAAAAATAATTAGATGAAATTAAGTATATAAAGATTTAAATCAAAATTAACAAGTATGACAAAGAGATTTACTCACAATTTTGTACCCAACAAAGAAAGCAGAGTTAAATATATATATGTACACACACACACACACACACACACACACACACACACCCCATGTGTGGCTCCTCCCCTGATCTTGGTGTGTGTAAATACAGGTGGCCTGTATTTACTGAACTTGAAATATCAGAGCTTCCCTAGCATGACCTGAAGGAGGTAATCCAAAGCCTCAGAGGGACACGAATGTTGGACTGGATTTATCATGTGTGACCTACATATTCAATGATTCTTCCACTATGCTCCAAGACAAAGCCCAAAAAATACTCTATTCACCATGGTTTTGATAAATACATTAGTGAAAGGAGCACTTGTACCCCTGAAAAGTAATGTGGTTGCTCACTTTTCTAGGCCAGCGTGACAGTAGGGGATGCCACCACCAAGATGAAATCCATGATGCAAAGGGAAAGATAGGATCCCAGAATATCAAAGGCCAAATGGTGGGCATGTTAGCCATAGAGAAAAGCAGGAGTGTGTCAGTAATCCAAACGCTTTGGCCTTCAAAGATCTTTGGTGGTGGTTGACTGGTCATGGTATCCCTAAGGAATGAAATAGATGGGCAGCCTTCTAGAGTATGACTTCATCTACATGATAGGAAAATCTCAAAATACATGACTTGAGTTGCCAAAGTAGAAAATCATAATTTATCATTCAAGTTTCCAGAGTAAGTCAATTCACACACCCAGGGCCCCTTGACTGAAGAAGAGGCTGGACCCTCGTGATGAGGAACTCCATGTGCTATAAATCTTCCTTGGTCTGGCCATTCTTTCAGTGCAGAACCCAGAACCCCACACAGCCTGCCTGACAACCCCAGCAAGTCCTGGTGCAGGGTGCAGTCTGGTGCATACAACTGCCTGCCTATGTGTGTCCCTCAGCAAGCACCCCTGCAGAGCCTACACACAGCTACCTGTCTGGGCTTGCCTGGCAAGCCCCTGACAGCCTGCATGCAGCAAGGATAGTCACACACCAAGCAGTCATTACTTCCGCATGCCCCCATGTGTCTTCTGCCCTGGCCAGCATCTGAGCTCCCAGAGAGCCCAAACCACCAACTGCTGATCACCTGCCCCTACCTGCACCCTCAGGGTGGCCTACTGTTACAACATAAACTTCCCTGCTCTCAGGTAACTAATCTATACCTTCTCCAAGGAGAGCATGTCCTTCCTTAGATCTCTCCCAGGTTTATCCTTCTTTGGGTACTCTCCATCATTCCTAGGGTACCATAGAGGATTTCCTATATCTTCTAATTATTCTTCTAAAAGATTTAATAATTCTTGCAGTACCTGAGTGGCTCAGTTGGTTAAGCGCCTGACCCCTGGTTTCTGCTTAGGTGATGATCTTACAGTTCATGGGGTTCAAGCCCTGCATCGGGCCCTGTGCTGACAGTGTAGAGCCTCCTTGGGATTCTCTCTCCCTCCTTCTCTGCTCCTCCCTGCCTATCTCTCTCTCTCTTAAAATAAATAAACTTGAAAAAAACATTTAATAATTCTTTTTTTTCAAGTTTATTTATTTTGAAAGAGAGAGTGAGCAAGCAGGGGAAGGGCAGAGAGAGAGAGGGAGAGAGAGAACGACAGACAGGCTCTTTGCTGTCAGCACAAGAGCCCTATGTGGGGCTCAAACGCACAGACTGTGAGATCATGACCTGAGCCGAAACTAAGAGTTGGACACTTAACTGACTGAGCCACCCAAGTGCCCCTTATTAATTCTTTAAAGAAAGCTGTCCCCATTTAACCTACTGCATGATTTCTATCACCTGGATGGACTCAAAATCCTACATGGATAGTAAAAAACAACAACTACTACATACCTTAGGTTTAAAAAGTATGCAAAATGTAAATTATAAATTTTTAGAAATGAACAAAATGTTGGATATCACAGCTATGGGATATGGCCAAATTAGCACTCAGTAGGAAATACACACATTTACTAGAGAGTTTTTTTGTTTTTTTTTTTAAGTAGAAAAGATGGTCAAAGGTATAAAACAAGGTTAAAGAAAGGAAAAGTGAATATTTAAGATAAAAAGCAGAAATCAGAATAATGTTAGGTAAAAAATTTTAAAAGACAAAGTCCATCAAAAGTTGGCTTAATGTGAAAAGAACATACACTACGGCAAACATGATCAAGAAAAAAAAATGAACAAATATATTTGGAAAAGTGGCCATAATTATAAGTGAACAAAAGTTTTAAAATTATAAGTGTATGCTTTTTAAAACTTCATACTCATAAACTTACAAATCTAACTGAAGGAAAAGAAATATTTCCTTAAAAATAAAAATTACCACAACTGGCTCAATAAGTAGAACACATGAATAACCATAGAAGATATTTTAAAATAAATAACAGGTATAACTTCATAAAGGCACCAGATCCAGATAAATTTATAAAGTGAGATTCATCAAATTTTCAAGGAACATCATCATGTCAGATCCCAGAAAAAGATGGAAAACTAAAGCAACTTGTTTTATGAAAACAAGACCAATCCAGTCTCCTATGTGGACACAGGTGCAAAAACTCTAAATAAAACTTCAACAAATAGTTTGAATACTCAGTGTAAGTATTAAAAGATTAATACACTATGACAAAAAATGGTTATATCATACACAGGAACATGGTTTGACCTCAGAAAATCTACAATGCCATTAAAATTGGCTATTATACTAACTTCGTATTTTGAAAATTAATAATTGAAGGAAAACAGCCAAGCGTTTATTCTGTTTTAACAACAGAAATTATATTTCAGGATGGCCCAGTTGATGGGAGAAATCTATTTTTTAATGAAGAATGCCATAAATGCCATAAATGCAAGTGGTATGAGAGAATTATTAAATACAATTTATAACCATTAACAAGTTAATTGGTTCAGGCCAGGATCATCAATGGATAATGCAATGTTAAATGAACACCCAATATATATGGTACCAACGAGTCTCAAGAGGAATAAACAACTTTACGACAGATGACCAAGCTGTCATCATCTTAAGCCAGTGGTTAATCATAACCAGTCAGATCAATTAGTAAAAGTGAGACAACCATACACCATGTGTGAGTTGTGATGTTACAATATGAAACACACAGCATCACTTATAAAATATTCTTGCCAAGAAATTTTCATCTGAATCCAAACACGATTTAGATTTATCTAAATTAGATTAGATTAGATTTATCACTGAATACATACCCCTTCTTCCATGGGAGAAGGATCCCAACCCCCCACCTCCACCCACTCCATTGATATTGAGGTTGGCAATGTGACTTGCCAATGGAATGTGAACAAAGCGACAATATGCAAGTTCCAAGACTATGCCGTGGGGGGCCATCTCGTATTTCCACTCACTGCTCTCATTTTCCTAGGATCCGCCATGAGCCATGCATGCCCTAGGCAGTCCCTGGGGCTGAGTCTCAGAATAACCAGGCTGTCTCAGACCAGCCTGGGTCTCAGATTAAGCATGTGTAAGGCAGGGCCACTTCGGCACATCTGCAATCTGAACAAACTTGCAGTAACTGCCCCATAGACTGTGAATATAAAGAAAAATCCTCATTGTTACATGTCAGTTAGATTCTGTTGTTGTGATGCAGCAAAAACTAACACACAAGTGTATGGATCTAAATTCCAGTTTACAAGAACCACAAGAGATGAAGAGAAAGTTAAATGATACCACAAGAAAACAATCAAAGATGGGACTTGATACACAACAATTGGTCTGGTTCAGTCTTTACAATCAGTAAATATAATGGAAAAGAAAGCAGGGGTCAGGGGTGGTGTGCCTGCGTGGCTCAGTTGGTTGAGTGTCCGACTATTGATTTCTGCTCAGATTATGATCTGGTGGTTCATGGGATGGAGCCCCACATCAGGATTCATTCTCTCCCTCTCTCTCTCCCCTCCCTCACTTGCACTCACTCTTGCTCTCTCTAAAAATAAGTAAACTTAAAAACTTAAAAAAAAAAAACCTGGAAGAGCCAAGATGGCAGAACAGCATGGAAATTTTTTGTGTGTCACACATCCATGAAATACAGCCAGATGAACACTAAACCATCCTGCACACCTAGAAACCTGATTGGAGGATTAACACAACAATCTGCACAACCTGAACCACAGAATTCAGCAGGAATTCAACCCAAAAGAAAAGAGTAGGAAGAAACGACAGCCAGGGACTTAACCAACACAGAAATAAGCAAGATGTCTGAACCACAATTTAGAATCATGATAGTAAGAATACTATCTGGAGTCAAAAATAGATTACAATCCCTTTCTGTGGAGATAAAAGAAGTAAAAACTAGTCAGGATGGATTAAAAAATGCTACAACGGAGCTGCAATCACGGATGGATGCAGCGGCAGCAAGGATGGATGAGGCAGAACAGAGAATCAGTGAAATAGAGGACAAACTTATGGAGAATGAAGCAGAAAAAAGAGGTAGATTAAGGCAAAAGAGCATGATTTAAGAATTAAAGAAATCAGTGACTCATTAAAAAGAAACAACATCAGAATCATAGGGGTCCCAGAAGAGAAAGAGAGAGAGATAGGGGTAGAAGGGTTATGTGAGCAAATCATAGTGGAAAACTTTCCTAACCTGGGGAAAGACACAGACATCAAATTCCAGGAAGCACAGAAGACCCCCATTAGATTCAACAAAAACAACCATCAACAAGGCATATCATAGTCAAATTTACAAAATACTCAGGCAAGGAGAGAATCATGAAAGCAGCAAGGGAAAAAAAAGTCCTTAACCTACAAGGGAAGACAGATCTGGTTTGCAGCAGACCTACCACAGAAACTTGGCAGGCCAGAAAGCAGTGGCAGGATATATTCAATGTGCTGAATCAGAAAAATATGCAGCCAAGAATTCTTTATCTAGCAAGGCTGTCGTTCAAAATAGAAGGAGAGATTAAAAGTTTCCCAGACGAACAAAAATTAAGGAGTTTGTGACCACTAAACCAGCCCTTCAAGAAATTTTAAGGGGGACTCTCTGAGGGGAGAAAAGATGAAAATATAAATACATACATACATACATACATACATGCATACAAAACAAAAGCAACAAATATTAGAAAGGACCAGAGAACACCACCAGAAACTCCAACTCTACAAGCATCATAATGGCAATAAATTCACATCTTTCAGTACTCACTCTAAACGTCAATGGACTCAATGCTCCAAACAAAAAACATACGGTAACATAATGGATAAGAAAACAAGATCCATCTATATGCTGTTTACAAGAGACACACATTAGCCCTAAAGACACCTTCAGATTGAAAATATGGGGATGGAGAACCATCTATCATGCTAATGGTCAACAAAAGAAAGCCGGAGTAGCCATACGTATGTCAGACAATCTAGACTTTAAAATGAAGACTGTAACAAGAGATGAAGAAGGGCATTATATCATAAGCAAGGGGTCTGTCCACCAAGAAGACCTAACAATTGTAAACATTTATGTGCCAAATGTGCAGGCACCCAAATATATTAATCACAAGCATAAAGAAACTAACTCATCAATAGTAATACCATAATAGTAGGAGACTTCAACACCGCACTCACACCAATGGACAGATCATCTAATCAAAAAATCAACAAGGAAACAATGGCTTTGAATGACACACTGGACCAGATGGACTTAACAGATATATTCAGAACATTTCATCCAAAAGCAGCAGAATATACATTCTTCTCCAGTACACATGGAACGTTCTCCAGAAAAGGCCATGTACTAGGACACAAATCAAATCTAAGCAAGTACAAAAAGATCAAGATCATACCGTGCATATTTTCAGACCACAATGCTATGAAACTCAAAATCAACCACAAGAAAAAATTTGGAAAGGTAAGAAATACTTGGAGACTGAAGAACATCCTATTAAACAATGAATGGGCTAACCAAGAACTTAAAGAGGAAATTAAAAAGTATATGGAAGCCAATGAAAATGATAACACCACAACCCAAACCTCTGGGATGCAGCAAAGGCAGTCATAAGAAGAAGTATATAGCAATCCAGGCCTTCCTAAAGAAGGAAGAAAGCTCTCAGATACATAGCCTAACTTTACGCCTTAAAGAGCTGGAAAAATAACAGCAAATGAAACCCCAAACCAGCAGGAGACGAAATAATAAAGATTAGAGCAGAAATTAATGCTATTGAAACCAAAACAAAAAACAAAAACAAAAAAAAAACCAAAAAACAGTATAACAGATCAGTGAAACCAGAAGCTGGTTCTTTGAAATAATTAACAAAAGTGATAAACCACTAGCCAGTTTGATCAAAAAGAAAAAGGAAAGGGCCCAAATAAGTAAAATCAAGAATGAAAGAGGAGAGATCACAACCAACACAGCAGAAATAAAAACAATAATAAGAGAATATTATCAGCAATTATACACCAACAAAATGGGCAATATGGAAGAAATGGACAAATTCCTAAAACATATACACTACCAAAACTGAAACAGGAAGAAATAGAAAATATGAACAGACCCATAACCAGTAAGGAAATCAAAGTAGCAATCAAAAATCTCCCAAAAAACAAGAGTCCAGGGCCAGATGGCTTTCCAGGGGAATTCTACCAAACATTTAAGGAAGAGTTAACACCTATTCTCTTGAAGCTGTTCCAAAAAATAGAAATGAAAGGAAAACTTCCAAACTCTTTCTATGAAGCTAGCATTACTTTGATTCCAAAACCAGACAGAGACCCCACTAAAAAGGAGAACTATAGACCAATTTCCCTGATGAACACGGATGCAAAAATCCTCAACAAGATATTAGCCAACCGGATCCAACAATACATTAAAAAAATTATTCACCACGACCAAGTGGGATTTATAGCTGGGATGCAGGGCTGGTTTAATATCTGCAAAACAATTAACGTGGTTCATCACATCAATAAAAGAAAGGACAAGAACCATATGATCCTCTCAATAGATTCAGAGAAAGTATTTGACAAAATACAGCATCATTTCTTGATAAAACCCTCAAGAAAGTAGGGATAGAAGGAGCATACCTCGAGATCATAAAAGCCATATATGAACGACCCAACACTAATATCATCCTCAATGGGAAAAAACTGAGAGCTTTCCCACTAAGGTTAGGAACAAGACAGGGATGTCCACTCTCGCCACTGTTATTCAACATAGCATTGGAAGTCTTACATTCTGCAATCAGACAACACAAAGAAATAAAAAGCATCCAAATCAGCCAGGAGGAGGTCAAACTTGCACTCTTCACAGATGACATGATACTCTATATGGAAAACCCAAAATATTCCACCAAAAAACTGCTAGAATTGATTCGTGAATTCAGCAAAATTGCAGGATATAAAATCAACATACAGAAATCGGTTGCATTCCTATACACCAACAATGAAGCGACAGAAAGAGAAATCAAGGAATCAATCCCATTTACAGTTACACAAAAAACCATAAAATACCTAGGAATAAATCTAACCAAGGAGGTGAAAAATCTACACACTGAAAACTAAAGAAAGCTTATGAAAGAAATTGAAGAAGACACACACACACACACACACACACACACACACACACAAAATGGAAAGAGATTCCATGCTCCTGGATAGGAAGAACAAATATTGTTAAAATGTCGATACTACCCAAAGCAATCTACATATTCAATGCAATCCCTATCAAAATAACACCAGCATTCGTCATAGAGCTAGAACAAACAATCCTAAAATTTGTATGGAACCACAAAAGACCCCGAACAGCCAAAGCAATCTTGAAAAAGAAAACCAAAGCAGGAGGCATCACAACCCTGGACTTCAAGCTATACTACAAAGCTGTTATCATCAAGACATTATGGTGCTGGCACAAGAACAGACACTCAGATCAATGCAACATAATAGAGAACCCAGACATGGACCCACAAACGTATGGCCAACTAATCTTTGACAAAGCAGGAAACAATATCCAATGGAATAAAGGCAGTCTCTTCTGCAAGTGGTGCTGGGAAAACTGGACAGCAACATGCAGAAGAATGAACCTGGGCAACTTTCTTACACCATACAGAAAAATAAACTCAAAATGGATGAAAGACCTAAATGTAAGACGGGAAGCCATCAAAATCCTTGAGGAGAAAGCAGACTTTGATCTTGGCTGCAGCAACTTCTTACTCAACACATCTCTGGAGGCAAGGGAAATAAAAGTAAAAATGAACTACTGGGACCTCATCAAAATAAAAAGGTTCTATACAGAGAAGGGAATAATCAGCAAAACTAAAAGGCAACCAAAGAATGGGAGAATATATTTGCAAATGACATATCAGATAAAGGGTTAGTATCCAAAATCTATAAAGAACTTATCAAACTCAACACCCAAAAAACAAATAATCCAGTGAAGAAATGGGCAAAAGACATGAATAGACACTTCTCCAAAGAAGACATCCAGATGGCCAACTGACACATGAAAAAATGCTCCACATCACTCATCATCAGGGAAATACAAATCAAAACCACAATGAGATACCACCTGACACCTGTCAGAATGGCTAACATTAACAAATCAGGCAACAACAGATGTTGGCAAGGATGCTAAGAAAAAGGATCTCTTTTGCACTGCTGGTGGAATGCAAACTGGTGCAGCCACTCTGGGAAACAGTATGGAGGTTCCTCAAAAAACTAAAATAGAACTACCCTACGACCCAGCAATTGCACTACTAGGTATTTATCCAAGGGATACAGGTGTGCTGTTTCAAAGGGACACATGCACCCCAATGTTTATAGCAGCACTATCAACATTAGTCAAAGTATGGAAAGAGCCCAAATGTCCATTGATGAATGTACACACACACACAAAATGGAGTATTACTCTGCAATCAAAAACAATGAAATCTTGCCATTTACAACTACGTGGATGGTACTGGAGGGTATTATGCTAAGTGAAATTAGTCAGAGAAAGACAAATATCATATGACTTCACTCATATGAGGACTTTAAGAGACAAAACAGATGAATATAAGGGAAGGGAAACAAAAATAATATAAAAACATAGAGGGGGCAAAACATAAGAGACTCATAAATACGGAGAACAAACTGAGGGTTACTGGAGGGGTTGTGGGGGGGGGATGGGCTAAATGAGTAAGGGGCACTAAGGAATCTACTCTTGAAATCATTGTTGCACTATATGCTAACTAACTTGGGTGTAAATTTTAAAAAATGAAAATTAAAGGGGCGCCTGTGTGGTTCAGTCGGTTGAGGATCCAGCTTCGGCTCAGGTCATGATCTCACGGTTTGTGAGTTCGAGCCCCATGTCGGGCTCTGTGCTGACACCTCAGAGACTGGAACCTGTTTCAGATTCTGTGTTTCCCTCTCTCTCTGCTCCTCCCCTGCTTGTGCTCTGTCTCTATCTTTCTCTCTCTCTCAAAAATAAACATTAAAAAAAATTTAATGAAAATGAAAAAAAAACTTAAAAAGCAGGGAAGCATCCTAGTTAAAAGAGAAGACTTAAGAGACTTTACAACCCAAAGGGCTATCTGGTCCTTGACTGGGTCCTGGTAAAGAGATCAGCTATAGAAGACATTCTGGGGATGACTGAATATTTAATACAGACAGCGTATTAAGTCATATTAAGGAATTAATGTTGACTTTGTTAGTATGATAACGGTATCAGATAAGTTAGGAAGATGTGTTTCTTTTTAAAGTGCATACTGACTTTTCATGGGCAAACAATGACAGCTTTAATTTACTTTAAAAACTTCAGCAGAAAAGGCAGAGGGAACAAATGTGAGAAATAATCAGCAACAAAAACCAAGTGAATATGGCAATGGATATGCCTGTGTATTATGGCTTTCTCTCTTTTCCTATAAATTAGAAAATCTTTAGTTCAGTGAAAAAAAAAGTATTATGACAGTTAAAACTTATCACCACTACCATCACCTCCTCCCCAAAGCTATCAATGCCAGACAATGCCATTTGATCATGACAAAAAAAATGAAAAGGAGCTTAATGACATCCATGAATCATTCTTGATTGAAAATCAACCTTAAGAAATAGATCAAGAAGCAAATTTCTTAACTTGATAAAAGATATCTAGCAGCAAAATGCAGCAAATATTTTATGACAGAACAACAAGAGTCCTCCCTTTCACCTGAGGCACAAGGTTAGGATGCCTGCTATGGCTAGCATGATTCAATTGTGTGCTGGTAACCCCAGACAGGGCTGCAAACACAAGGAAAAGTCTTGAGAGGGGGGAAGCTGAGAAGGGGCATTTTTGCCAACAGTATGGCTATCTTTGGAGAAAAGCAAGAGAATCAACTGACCAATTACTAGAACTAAGAAGGTTAGTGAGGTGACTGTGTGCAAGTTCAACATCTAAAACTCAACGGCTTTCCTAAACATTAGCAATAACCACTGAGAAAATGTAATAAGAAAAAGATTTCAGATACAACATCAACAAAACTATGAAGCATCTAGGAAAAGAGCATAACAAAAATGTACAAAGCTTTTATGAAAAACATAAATCATATTCCTGGATGGAGACAACAGATAATATTGTAAATGTAATAATAAGATAACAATATATATTTATATATGTCATATAAATGTATAAATATACATATGTATATGCACAATATATATTATAATATAGTTATTATATAATTATTATACCAATGTTACAAATATTTTGATTTGGTCCAAATCAATTTATAAAATCTACACAATTCCAACAGAACATGAGTACAAATAATAAAACACAGAAGGCAGAGAAATCAACTGTGGAGACACTGCAGAACAATTAAAGATATAAAAATTTTAAAATAGCAAATTTTTACCAGAATAGGAATACACAAATGAGCCAGTAGGAGTGATGAGTGTCCAGAACAGCCCAACATCTATGATAACTTAAAACACAATGAAGGCAGGATGCTTGGGTGGCTCAGTCAGTTGAGCATCCAACTTCGGCTCAGGTCATGATTTCATAGCTCGTGAGTTCGAGCCCTGTGTTGGGCTCTGGGCTGAAATCTCAGAGGCTGAACCCTGCTTCAGATTCTGTGTCTCCCTCTCTCTCTGTCCACCCCCAACTCCCATTCTGTCTTTCTCTCTCAAAATATAAATAAACATTAAAACACACACACACACACACACACACACACACACACACACACAATGAAGGTAACATCGCAAATCACTGGGTTGGGGTGGGGGATGGGTACAATCATTGCAACCCACTGAGGAAAAAAGATATGCCTGCTTCATACTACTCATGAAAGTAAATTCTAGATGGACCGGTGATCTCAGTATAAAAGAGATGACTCTTCAATATTAAAGAGTCCAGGTAGGGAAGAAGGCCTTCTTAAATAAGACGTAATGAAAAATCATTAAGACTTATAAATTTCCCACATTAAAATTTTAAACCTGCATGAGAGAAGAAAAAATCCACCTAAAACAAAAAAGACAAATTTACAGACCGGAAGAAAATAATGGGAGTATATGAGATAAAGGATTCATATATAGGATGTGTTACATTGTTTGCCTATGCACCACAGACCCAAACATTCACACCAACACCAAAACACGTCCTATATATCGATAGGAAAAAGACAAATTTTCCAGTGGGAAACAAAGAGCAAAAATAACAAAGGGGAACTGACCCAAGAGAAAACACAGATGTTCTTAACCTCACAAATAATCAGGGAAAATGACAAAGTAATACCGTAATCTTCCTTCCATTATATCAGCAAAATTATAATATCCAGAACTGATTACACTGTAGGGACAAAACCACTCTGTAGCCACTCAGGAAAGAACAGTAGAATATACTATTACTATAGTAATCCCACTCCTTTCAATGCACTCTAGAGAAACATGAGCCCACAAACATCATTGTTTATACACCAAACGTCAGGAACGACCCAAAAGCTCATCACAGGAGAGTGTTCATACAATACATAGTACACGCAGTCACTGGAAGCCTACATAGCGGTTAAAACAGAGGTGGTAGCTCTCCTAGGCAGTAAGTACTGTATGTAAGTTCTCCGAAATGTGCCATGAGACACTCAAGGGGCAGAACGATGCACAGACTCTGAGATACGCTCCATTTGTGTAGAAACAAAGTGTAGCCACATGCTTGTACAAATACATATACACTTGTGTAAGTGTGTGATAACAAATCCAGAGGGACACATTCTAAACCCCTTAGCATAGTTCTCTCCGGGGAGAAGAAGAATACTCTAGGTGGTCAAGGGAGCATCTAGCTTTATCTGTGATCTCTCAGTTTTGTTAAAGAACGCACATCTGTGGGGCACCTGGGTGGCTCAGTCGGTTGTGCGTCCGACTTCGGCTCAGGTCATGATCTCTTTTGAGCCCCGCATCAGGCTCTGTGCTGACACCTCAGAGCCTGGAGCCTGCTCTGGATTCTGTGTTTCCCTCTCTCTCTGCCACTCCCCTGCTCGCAGTCTCTGTCTCTCTCTCTCTCTCTCTCAAAAATAAATGAACATTAAAAAAAAATTTTAAGTAATAAAAAAAAGAATGTACATCTGTGTTGCACAGATCGTCAAATGTTTTACAAAGAAAATACAATTTTGGCCTTTCTAAAATATCCTTAATCAAAAATAAATTGTCCCGAGCCAACAGAGAATGCAGAAGGCCACCTTCCTCCTTGGAAGACACAGCCCCACCCCAGGGGAACAGGACGGGTAAAAGGAAGACATGAGGCTAAGGAACGGGGTTCCCTGGGGCCCTCCCACCCAGAGGCCAGCCCCTCTCTGCCCAATGCACTGCAAGTAAGAGGACAGCCTAGGGAGTGTTCTGGTCTTCTGCTTATTCCTTCTCCCCTCCATCTTCATGCCTTATCCAGTCTAAAAGTTCAAGAGCAAACTTGATCTCTGCTGCATGGGAGAAGGTTTTACCATAAACACCAAACTGGCCTCTTGTGCTGCAGCCTCCATAGCCCATCCCCCAACACACACCAGCACATTTACTCTCTTGCTAGGCAGGGACCATCATGATCCTTCCTTCCTTCCCAGTGGGACAAGCCAAGGCTCCAAGAGGAGGTATGGCTAAGGTGAGGTCACAAGGCAATGAGGGATCGTGGCCCAGGCCTGACCACCTGTCTCAACACTCCTGTGCTGTCCAGTCCTTCCCATGCTGCGTCTTCACTCTCAAACCACAGCTTCTTTTTATTATTTTGTAAAGTTTATTTTATTTTCAGAGAGAGAGAGAGAGAGAGAATCCCAAGCAGGCTCCACACTGTCAGTGCAGAGCCCAACATGGGGCTCAATCCTGCGAACCATATCATGACCTGAGCCAAAATCAAGAGTCAGAAGCTCAACTAAATGAGCCACCCAGGCACCTAGCTTCTTGTTATTACTGATGTAGATGTATTGACACTGATATACCATAACCTGCCACACCTGGCCTCTACTGTTCTCCCAGTGGTAAGGAGAGGGAGGACTGACCTCACCAGAGCCCAAGGGCCAAACTCTCTGGACTCAGTTGAAGCTTGAAGCTTCCCTCACAGGTCCCGTCCCATCCCCCAGCCAGGGCTGCTCCCTGGCCACATCTGCCTCAGATTGGCCCCTCCTGGATCCCACTCTTCACAGCTGGGCTGATCTGCTTTCTTCCCACATTTCTTATTGTAGCTGCATAGACGCCTTTGGCAGATATGAGCTTATCCTTCCTGCCCATGGGTTCCTGAAACTTAAGGCACTGAAAAGTCCCACTCTGCAATCTGCCAAAGGTGGAGAAAGACAGAATATCATATGGAGGTAATCAGAGTCTCCTAGGTACCCAGTGCATTAAAAGGCCCTAAAGTGGTTTCAACACGTGGTTATTATGCCAACTCTAGAAAGAACCAGCATTGTCACCCAGATGGCATCCGGCTAAGGAGTGGATCCTGGCTCTGGCTGAACAATAGAATTACTGGTGAATTTAAATCTATGTCTCCATCTCTATATCTCTATCTATCAATCTGGTCAATACCCAGACAACACTCTGAAAGATCTTGGTCCAACTGGCCTGGAACTGACTCCCAGGACTGATACTTTTTAACACTCCCCAGGTGACGAATGAGCAGTCACAGTTGCAAACACAGACTCCAATCCACTTTTGGGGCTTTCCACCTAAATGTGACTAAACAATCAAGGATCATAAACTGGGGAGGAAAGCCTCACACAGGAAAAGGAAAATCCAGATTAAATGAGTGCAAGGAAACCAAAGGAGACAGGAGACACTGTGAAAAACAAAAAAAGTAGTAATTAATACCTTCAACAAATGTAAGAAGTTACTGCTCCCCAAACAGGAAAGCAGAGCTACCAAAAAAAAAAAAAAGATGACAGACTAAAAAGAGCTCTTGGAAATTAAAAGTAGAAGAAAGTATAAACATTTATTATGGGAATTCAAAGATAAAGTCAGAAATATCCTAAAAAGCACAATAGAAAGGAGTTGGAAAAATACAAAAATACACAAGACAAGAGAAGCATATAGGATGAAATCCAGAGGTCCAATGTCAGATAAGTGGGAATCCCAGAAAAAGAAAAAAGAGAGAAGGAAATTATCAGTGAGAAAATAAAAGGAAGTTTCTCAGAGCAGAACAGAGTGCTGGGTGAATCTGCTCTGGGTTCTGATTCTCTCTCCAGCACAACCACTGAGATGCACCAGCTTGGGGAGCAAAAGCATCAAACTCTGAAGTTTCTCATTTGCCCCAGGACCCAGCCCTCCTTCCTCAAAAACTCTGTATACAGCTCCTGGCACATAAATGCTTCTGGTCGTCACAATAAGTCTGTGCAAGTAGAAGGGGCAAGGGAGGAAATCGAGACTCTGCAAATAACCTGTCCTAAAGTCACATCGCTGGTGTCCCTGTCTCCCAGCCCACAGCTCCTCCTTCCATTATTGCTACACCCTTGTCCCCTCACATACCTGACTCACGATCTGCTCCTTGGGTGCAGACATAACAGAGCAAGCAAGTATTCCAAACAGTGGGTGGATCTTCCTAAGCTTGCCTGATGACTCCTTTTAAAAAAAAAAAAAAGGTATTCTCTCAACTAAGAAAGGATTTTCTTCTTCCTGACATGACAATAAACTCCACCGCTAACAATGCTGTCCAGGACCTGGGTCCTGAGAGATTTCCATCTGCCCCTCTCCTCCTTACCATCCACCAGCAAACCAAACTGGTGGGTGTAGATCCTGGGGTGGCAGCCAGGCACAGGACAGAGGTGCCACCCACTAGCAGTTGACACTGTCACCCCAGGACAGCTGGGGGCATCTTCTATCTTTTAAAAAACAGGAAAATTTCTTCTGGGGCCCTTCGATGTTCAGTTGGTTAAGCGTTCAACTTCAGCTTAGGTCACGATCTCACAGTTCATGAGTTCAAGCGCCGCATCAGGCTCTGTGCTGTCAGCACAGAGACCACTCTGGATCCTCTGTCCCCCTCTCCCTGCCCCTCTCCAGCTCATGCTCGTGCTCTCTCTCAAAAATAAATAAACATTTAAACAAAACAGGAAAATTTCTTCTATTAATGATGTTGTACAAGGCATAAATGAGGGACCCCAGACACTCATTTTACAGGGTCCGCATGCACCATAATTGCCCTCGATGGCATCTACTGAAGGAATAAGACAACCTGGCTGATTCTCCGAGTGCATGCCTCTATTCTCTCTCTGATTAGAAACAGACATTCTGGACAAGCAATACAGATCACATTCTTTTCCCTTAGCAACCACAGCAGTCACATGAACACCAGCAAGATGGACGGTGCTCTTCCTCAGGTACAAATCCTCAGTAGCAGATGTGACTTAGTTTCATTTCTTATGCAACCTCCTTGAAAGCCAAAAAGGTAGTCCCTATCCAAGATCCTCCTTATAGACTGAGCTGGGCAACAGAGGAATGGAGTTCCTTTTGATGCTGATTTTGGAGGAAATGTGGGAAAAAAGACAAGTGAGAAAGATTGACTACAGGAAAACACCATGTCATTGTGTGTAAGAGTCAAATGATGACAGGGCAATCTGCAGACCAGTGGGCTCAAATCTGATTCTAGAATCAAGATTTTAGGACAGCTGTTCAATAAAACTTTCTGCAATGTTAGAAGTGTTTTATCTGCCCTGCCCAAGACAGTAGGCTTAAAGCACTTGAAATATGGCTAGTTTGGCTGAGAAGCTGAAGTTTTAACTTGCTTAATTTTAATTAATTTAAATTAAATATAAATCGCCATGTGTGGCTAGTGGCGGCCATACTGGACAGCGCAGTTCTAAAATGCACTTTTTAATGGGTTGGGTTATGATCACCTTTAAGAAAAGTAGCCACTGCAAGAGCTAACCATGAGTTTGCAAAATTACTCCCATTCTCTCTCTCTGATAGAGTATGTACAGAGGTACACGAAAGAGATCCTGAAATAAGAATGCACCTGGATTTCTTTTTTTTTTATTTTTTTTTTATTTTTTTTTTAAAATTTTTTTTTTTCAACATTTATTTATTTTTGGGACAGAGAGAGACAGAGCATGAACGGGGGAGGGGCAGAGAGAGAGGGAGACACAGAATGGGAAACAGGCTCCAGGCTCTGAGCCATCAGCCCAGAGCCCGACGCGGGGCTCGAACTCACGGACCGCGAGATCGTGACCTGGCTGAAGTCGGACGCTTAACCGACTGCGCCACCCAGGCGCCCCTGCACCTGGATTTCAACAAGATACATGCCAGGTCCTTCCCAACATTCTTGTGAATTATGTTGAAATGGATGTGACACAATGAGATGGATTTGTGCCTAACTGAATGATCATACTAAAATGGCATCAGTTTGTGGATAACTCAATCTGTGGGGACTTTCTCAATGATTTGGCTGTGTTCCATCATGGGTGATGAACAAGGAAGACAGCTGCTCTTCAGAACTGCAGAATACACAAAACTGGAGAGGTAGGGAAATACAAATGTATTTTCCCCAAGTGTAGGGATGGCAGAGGCAAGCTTAGCCAGAGCATGCTTGGAAGACCTGTTATATACCCTGTTCAATCTAGTTAAAGGGACGCTTTCACTGCCAGACACCCTAATGTGAGTCACAGACTTCACCTCTGAGTGATGTTCGTACACAAATCCATCCTTAACCATATAGAGAGACTTAATTTCTTTAAGGTCTAACCAAAAAATTGCTTCAGTAATTGTACTGTTGCTAGGTCCCCAAGATCAAACAGCCTATTCCACAGAGCCCTCTCCATCTGTTCCTTTCATCAGAAGCTTTATGATGAAGGCTATCTTCTTCCAAGATCATTATTTTTTCCCTTACCTTGAAAAGAAGTCAGCAGAGAATCCTTTTTCATAGCCCTTGTGACTAAGGGTATAGATAAGGATATGTAAAGAATGATTCATTCTCCTACATAACATATAAAATATGTATTACTGAGGATACTGGATGACTGGGAGCAAAGTATTAGGTCTTCAAATAATATGAGGCACCATTAACCATGACATAGTGGATGGAGAAAACAAACAATGTTATTATGCCCGATGAATCTTACTTCAGGCTATGACACACCAGCTTGTGCCAGACTAAGCCTTCCACCAAGAACAACCAGCAGCTCTTGATGACTTTTTAAAAAATCTCTATGGAAGCATCAGAGATCTGCCAAGGCAACTAGGACTTGAGGGGCTGAGATCCTGACAACCAAGAAACTATAACTGAAATAAGCCGAGCATTTTGTGTGGCTTCTCTAAGGCATTAGTGGATCCATAACTGGTAGGAGCCAAGAGGTTTAAAAACCAAGCAGAAAATAAAGTTAAAAAAAAATTAAAAAAAAAAAAGAGGGGCGCCTGGGTGGCTCAGTCGGTTAAGCGTCCGACTTCAGCTCAGGTCGTGATCTCGCGGTCCGTGAGTTCGAGCCCCGCGTCGGGCTCTGTGCTGACAGCTCAGAGCCTGGAACCTGTTTCAGATTCTGTGTCTCCCTCTCTCTGACCCTCTCCCGTTCATGCTCTATCTCTCTCTGTCTCAAAAATAAATAAACGTTGGGGCGCCTGGGTGGCGCAGTCGGTTGAGCATCCGACTTCAGCCAGGTCACGATCTCACGGTCCGGGAGTTCGAGCCCCGCGTCGGGCTCTGGGCTGATGGCTCAGAGCCTGGAGCCTGTTTCCGATTCTGTGTCTCCCTCTCTCTCTGCCCCTCCCCCGTTCATGCTCTGTCTCTCTCTGTCCCAAAAAATAAATAAACGTTGAAAAAAAAAATTTTTTAAAATAAAAAAATAAAAAAATAAAAAAATAAATAAACGTTTAAAAAAATTAAAAAAAAAAACAAGCAGAAAGTGGTGGTCAAGAAACAACAGGGCTAAGCAGAACTCTTGGCAGTTTTATGAGGGATATAAGAAATTATAGTTTCAAGCTCCTAACGCAGTGAGAACCTGAGAAGCCAAACTCCTGGAGAGAAGAGGGAACAGAAAAGTGAGGCTGATATTCAGATATGTTAAGAAACAGTGAAAGGTGAAACAATTTGAACGACAGCATAAATAACACAGTACTGAGTTACAGCCCAAAGTACAAAAAAAAAGATCCACAAATCCACATAGACATAAATAAATGAATGAGTGTATCAATAAATGAAAGAGAAGGGACAAATCTGTGGGTTAAGAATTCCATATAATCTGTTAGCTACCGCCCCCTCATGGAGATGAAAGATAATTTACAGGTGATGTAGGTGAGTATCAAGGGATGTGTTATGTACCCTTGATTTGATATGATGGAAATGGTGCTCTTCCCTATGCAGTCTTTTGACCCAGAGCCTGTAACTCCTGTATAACCATCAGGAAAAAATCAGACAAACCTAAACTGTAGCATATTCTATAAAATACCTGAGCAATATTCCTCAAAGCTGTCAAGGTCATCAGAAACAAGGAAAGCCTAAGAAGCTATCACAATCTAAAAGTGTCTAAAGAGACATGAAGGTTGAATGTAATGTGGATGCCTGGAACAGAAAAAGGATGTGAAGTAAAAAATAAAAAATAAAAAAAAAATGAAGGATGCACTGTAGTTAATTATGAAGTATTCGGACTGGTTTATTACATGCAAGAAATGTACCATGCTAATGTAAGATGTTAATAGGGAAAAATGGGTGTAGGATACATGAGAACTCTTCTACTATCTATTTGACTTCCCTGTAAATCTAAACAGTAAAAAATATTTTAAAGAAAGTTGTTGTTGTAGTTACATTGATAGTCAGACAAAGTACACTTTAGGAAAAGAGACATTTCTAAAAGAGAAAAAGAAATAATTCATAATAAAACATAGGGCAATCTGCTAGGAATAAAGTCTAAATTTAAATTCCAAATTTAAAGTCTAAATTTAAATTCTAAATTTATATGTATTTAGTTATATGCTCTCAGAATGTATAAAGGGGAAAACTGACAGAACTATAAAAAGACAAATCTAACATCACAGTGGAATATTTTAAC
The DNA here is from genome assembly GCF_016509475.1 of Prionailurus bengalensis. NCBI lineage: Eukaryota > Metazoa > Chordata > Mammalia > Carnivora > Felidae > Prionailurus > Prionailurus bengalensis. The sequence goes on from NC_057355.1 coordinate 21,239,313, forward strand.
ATACTTCTCCCAGTAAATGATATAACAAGCAGAAAAGAATCAGAATGGAAATAGACATGAACACCATAATTACCAAAATTTTCCTCGTTGATATATGTAAATTACTGTACCAAGAAACCACATACAAATGCACACAGAAAATTTATCAAAATTAATCATATGGTAGGCAAATCTAAAATGAGTCTAAAAAATTTTGAAATGTTAAAAACCATAAAGGATGTATTTCTGACTATAGTATAATTAAGCAAGAAATAAACAACAAAAATATGACTAGAAAATATGCAGACATTTGGAAATTGACCACTTTGAAATAACTCGCATATCAAAGAAGAAAATAATCATAAAATTTAAAAACATTTGAAGAGATTAATAATGAAACTACAACATATCAAAAAATAGTGGGGTGCCCTGGGTGAGTCAGTCAGTTAAGTGTCTGACTCTTGATTTCGGCTCAGGTCATGATCTCACAGTCGTGAGATGGAGCGCCACACCCAGCTCCAAGGGAGGCATGGAACCTGCTGAAGATTTCCCTGCCCCTCCCCCACTCTCATGCATGTGTACTCTTTCAAAAAAATTTTAAAAAAATGAATAAATAAAAATAAAAATACTTTTTAAAAATAGTGTTGCATACTCATATTCATAGCTGCACTATTCACAACAGCCCAAAGGTGAAAGCAACCCAAATGTCCATCAATGGATGAATGGATAAAGAAAACATGATATAGGGGCGCCTGGGTGGTGCAGTCGGTTAAGCGTCCGACTTCAGCCAGGTCACGATCTCGCGGTCCGTGGGTTCGAGCCCCGCGTCGGGCTCTGGGATGATGGCTCAGAGCCTGGAGCCTGTTTCCGATTCTGTGTCTCCCTCTCTCTCTGCCCCTCCCCCGTTCATGCTCTGTCTCTCTCTGTCCCAAAAATAAATAAACGTTGAAAAAAAAATTAAAAAAAAAAAACATGATATAAACATACAATGGAATATTATAGAAGTGGAAGGAAATTCAAACATATGCTACAGCATGGATGAAACTTGAAGACAATATACTAACCTAAAAAAGCCAGTTGTAAAGACAAATACTGTATGATTCCATTTATATAAGGCACCTAGAGTAGTCACATTCATGGAGACAGAAAAGAACGGCAGTTGCCAGGGGCTGGGGGTAGGGGAAAAAGAGAAGTTACTGTTTAATGGGTACAGAGTTTCACATTTGCAGGATGAAAAGGTCCTGGGGATAAGTTTCACAACAATGTGAATATAGTTAACACCACTGAGCTATACACTTAAAAAGGGCATATTTTATGTGTTTCTAACCATAATAATTAAAAGTAGTAGATTACAGCTAAAGCAGGCTTACAGGGAAATTTATAACTTTAAATTTCTTTATTAGAAAACTTAAAAAGGCTACAAAAATAACCTAGATATCTATTTATTTTCAATTATTTTGAAAATAACAGCAAACTAAACCCCAAATAAAGTTGAAGGAAATAATCAATATGGGGGCAGGAAAAAATTGAAAGAGAAAACAAATGTATAATAGGGGAAATGTATAATAGGGGAAAAGCAATAAACCCAATGTTGGTTCTTAGGAAGAATATTAAATTTGTAAATCCCTAGCATGATAAAAGTGGGAGTAGGAGGTAGGAAGGGGGAGCATGCACAAATTACAATATCAGAAATGAACAGGTAGATATCATTTGTAAAAAATAATAATAGACATAATAAATGACTTAACACAAATAACTGTCACAGTTTTTATGAAATGCACAGCTTCCTGAAACACAACTTAGTGAAACTGACACCAGAAGAATAAACATCCAATGGTCCTGTATCTATTAAAGACACTGAATCTGTAATTAAACTTCTCAAATAATTTCCAACCTCAGTGGCTTCCCAACTCTTCCAAACATGAAGGAAGGAAGGAAGGAAGGAAGGAAGGAAGGAAGGAAGGAAGGAAGGAAGGAAAGGGAGGGAGGGAGGGAGGGAGGAAGGAGAGGGGAAGAGAGGGAAAGGGAAACACCAATATTGCCCAAAATCTAACAGGGAACATAAAAAGAGGTACACTTTATAAAATCATCACTACTTTGATGCCAAAACCTGACCTTGACATTATATGAAAATAAAAGTATAGGCAAATCACTGTTAAAGACAGCTGCAAAAAGAGCTATTAAAAATTATTAAATCAACATAAAAACTATATCATATCTCAAATCAGTTGTAGTCCAGAAATGCAAGGTTGGTTTAATATTCGGAAATCAATCATATAATTCACATTAATTAAAGGGAAAATAGTCTTTGATTAATTAGAGGCAGAAAAAGTATTTGATAAAATTGAACCCCCACTCATGATAAAGCTGTAGCTAACTAGAATAAAAGGAAATTTTTTGTTCTTATAAATAGTATGCACACACACAAAAAAATGAGAGCAACCAGCTTAATTCAAAGTGAAATACTGAAAGATTTTCCCCCAAGAGGGAAATTATTGAACTGGGGTTTGCAATCAGCACAAAAAGGAAAAAAACAACTTTCATTATTCATAGACAGCATGATTATGCATGTAGAAAATCTAAAAGATCTTACAAATAAACTACCACAACTAATAAATGAATTTAACAAGGTTGCTAAATATAAGGGAAACATTTAAGAAACAATCACATTATAAATACCCATGAAAAGGAATTATAATATAGAATTAAAGAAAAACACTTATGATAGCAATAATAATAGAAAACAAAACAATACCCAAATACCTTGGAAGAAATCTAACAGAAGATGTTATACATACAAAACTATAAAATATATCAAGAAAACTTGCATTAAGTCCAAAGAGAAAGAAATTACATGTTCATGGGTTAGAAGACAATAGCATAAAGTCTCCCTCTTAATGGAGCTATAATTTGAAGGACTCTCATCAAAACCTCAGTAGTATTTCATAAGCAAGTGTTTATATAGAAATTGACAGAATGATTCTAAATTTTATATGAAAATGCAAAAGGCCAAATATAGCAAGATAATATTGAAGAGCAAAACTGAAGGACTTAAAACTAGCAGAAGTAAATACTTACTATAAAATCACACTAATTAAGATATTGTGGTATTGATGGCATTCTTGGGTTCTAGTGATGCTTTATTTCTTCATCTGGGTAATAGTTTACATGGATGTGCTCACTTTGAGAAAATTCATGGCAATAATTTGCACAAGCAGAAAAGTACACCTCAATTTAAAAAGCTTATTTGGGGGCACCTGGGTAGCTCAGAGGGGTTGAGTGTCCAACTTTTTATTTCATCTCAGGTCATAATGCCAGGGTCATGGGATCGAGCCCTGCATCAGGCTCTGCACTTGGCGTGGAGCCTGCTTAAGATTCTCTCTCCTTCTCCCTCTCCTCCCCACCCCCTGCTCACGCTCTCCCTTTCTCCCTCTCAAAAAAAAAAACAAAACAATTTAAGGGTTTCCTGGGTGACTCAGTTGGTTAAGCATCTGACTTCAGCTCAGGTCATGATCTCAAGGTCCGTGGGATCAAGCCTCGGGTCAGACTCTGTGCTAATGGCTCAGAGCCTGAAGCCTGCTTCAGATTCAGTGTCTCCCTCCCTCTCTGCCCCTCTCCAGCTTGTGCTCTGTCTCTCTCTCTCAAAAATAAACAAACATTAAAAAATTTTTTAATTTAAAAGAATCAAAAAATAAAAAGCTTATTTGAAAAAAACATAGTATGGTCTATATTGCTGATCTTGCACACTATGCAATTAACAACAGAGGCCTTGAAAAGGTGAGTCTCCAGAGCCTCCTTCTGCTTTCTGTCACTTTGTGAGTCCAAGTGGTTGTTATGCGGTGTGGACTGTGACAGGGAAGGAAGGAGAACACAACTCAGATGAGACTAGAGAAGCCACTATATTATGGGCAAAGGCTCACTTTTTAAAGTTTTCTTTCAGATTTTATTCTGAGCCAGGGGCTCCGCCTGCTGTCATGGCACTGTAAACACTGCCCTCATTTCTGTGAGTCAGGCTTCCTGGAGCCTCCTCTATGATGCCCTGGTGCGCTACGGGGTTAAGGGCACCTGGGGACGATCCCCAGGCTAGGCTCTCTTTAACTAGTCCAGCATCTAAAAGGAGGATCCAGCCTGCTTCCCCTGCACATACACCCACACCCCCCCACACACTCAGAGACTCACTCACATCACTCTCACCCACAGACACACAGACTGATACAGACACACTCACATAGACTGAGACACTCACACTCACAGATTCACACACTCTTCAAACACAAAGACTCATACACACACACACACACACACATAGACACAGACTTACACATACACACAGATTCGCACATCTCAAACACATAGACACATACACACACACTCATACACACTCACAGACACTCACACATAGACTCATATCCACTCACTCACACTCTCTCACACACATTCACACGCTTTGTCCTGACAAAACCACCGTAGAGAACAGCTTCCCATCTGAGCCAGACTAGAAGAAGGACAGAGACGTGATCACGATGACATTTGGAGCAGAGTAACAGGAGAGAGGAGAGACTGGAAACCAAGTCCCTGAATGATGGGAAGGCACAAACTCAGGGGTGTGAAGAATAATTGTAGATAGAATCTATTCATGTTAAGTGTCTCGGTGATGGGCCCTGTGCTTTTAATAACAACATTCAAGAATATGGTGCTGTGTTCCTTCTGTTTTTTACAATGTGCTAAAATATAGGGTGGCTCAGTTGGTTAAGCGTCTGACCTCAGCTCAGGTGATGATCTCATAGTTGGCAGGTTCAAGCCCCGCGTCGGGCTCTGTGCTGACAGCTCAGAGCCTGGAGCCTGCTTCAGATTCTGTATCTCCATCTGTCTCTGCCCCTCCCCCCCCCTCAAAAATAAACATAAAAAAATTAAAATGTGCTAAAATAAACATAACAAAATTTACCATCTAGACCATTTTTAGGTGTACAATTCAGTGGCATTAAGCACATTCACACTGTTGTATGCCCATCCATCCCCAGAACTCTTTTCTTTGACAAAACCGAACTCTCTACCCATTAAACTCCCCATTCCTCCTCCCCAAGTCCTTTGTTGGATGAGAAAACAAAGAGGCATCAGGTCACAAAGCAACTTTCCCCTCAGAGCAGGGCTGGGCTCAGGGCCACTGGGGGTCCTCCCCCTGCCCAGAGGCAGTAACTGCAGGAGGTAAGCAGGCACCTCTAAGTCTGCAGGGGAGGTGGGGAGAGATGTGCTACATGCTTCATTCACCATGTTGTGCCCCACAGCACCCAGCTCAGTTGTATACTGTCTGGCCATGCCTAAGATATCCTGTTTTAAACCTATCTTCTCTGTAAAACAGAAATCATGACATCCACTTACAGAGTTTAAGGAGCTCTGATTAAGCCTGATTCTACCTTTGTCTGGTGCACAACTGTGCTCAATAAAAGAATGCTACTGTTTCATACCTCTGGATCTGAGGCGTAGGGAAAAGGAGTGCACTGGTAGAAGTGAAATCATCTGCAAGGTGCCTTCCATCCAGGGACTGCCCCTGCACAAATATAGGACCTCACCAAGAAATGGAGACAACCAGGGCCTCTCAGAGCCTAAAGGAATCCTTGGCTTCATGACTTGGTGACTAAAAGAAGTCACCCAGGGAGCAATGAATGTGGGCGCAGCTAGGGTGCTGTGAACTCTGGCTTGCACCCGACCCCATTCCCCCTGAGCCCTGAGAAAGGAGAGGAAGTTATGATTTATCTCAAAGCTAATTGCTCCCCAAAGCTGATGGGATTTTCTGATATGAAGTCTCAAGTTATCACACACAGGAGCTAATTTTCTTTGGCAACTGACAGGTCTCTCAGTCTGGAACAACACCCTCGCTCTTCTGTCTTTGCTGCAGGACCGTAAACAGGACTGTCAAAACTGTGTATAGACAAAAAGCCAAACACTCCAATGAGTGTCATTTTCCTCAGGACCTGGGGAGACCACACAGATACTCCAGTGTTCTCATGGCTAAAAATAACAGTGGAGGCCGGTTGTCTTTGGGAATGACTTTCAAAAATCAGGATGAGTCAAATCCACCCTCCCGAAGTACACTTGCCACTACTGGAGATATTTGCTCAAAAGATTAACACAGGTGCTGAATGTATTTCCATCCTGGTGACTCCTTTCTGCTCTTCACAGACTTGACTCCCGCCTCCCAGAGAGAACAGAGGTCACAGCTGGAAAGGCCCAGAGTCTTCTCCTCCAACACTCCCTCCAGGAAACAAGAAGCTCTCTTCATTGGCACCCAGGCCCCACTCCATTCTCCCTCCTCGCTGCATGTGTTACACGCACCGCTTCTTTCCTCATCCGTAAACTACACTGAACAATCAATTTTCCACCTCCACAGAAAAATACCTTGTTCCCTTCTGTTCCCACCCCCTTCTCTTCTCCCCTTCTTAGTCTGTGCTCATGAAAAAGAAAAATCCCACAGCCACATTCTCTGCCTTTTAAAACTCCTATTTGGTCTTCCAGCAACCCCCACCCAGCCGATGAAAATCCTCAGCCCCCTTCCTTCCTGGTTTCCACCCACTTTCTGGCCATTCTCCTCAGGCTCCTTCACTCCCCGTGGAGGTCACCCCCACCCACAGCCTCAGCCAGCCTGGCTAAGAGACTGACTCCCCAGCCCCACCCCCACGCCCTCAAAAGCTCCTTGGCCCTTCATGAAGTAGGAATTCAATAATTCTATTTCCACCTCAAATATGGTCTTCTCTCCGAGTTCCCAACTCCTGCTCCCTCCACATGGCTCTGCTACCTCTTCCTCCTTAGTGTCTGTCACCTCAGTCCTTGTCTCCACACTCTACCAGCCTTTACTCAGGACACAGCATCTTTCCCCAGGAACCATGCGAGGAGCCTCCAGCACCTGGGCCTTCACCCCCTCTGCCTGCCTTCCACAGTCACCTATGGCGTCAGCCCTGTTAGGCTTCTCTGTGGCCATGTGAACAGGACAGTCTGGCCCCTCCTACTGCATCTTCTGTCTACTCTGTCAAGCCAACTGCGGCTGGCCATTGAACAACATGGGTTTGAACTGCTAGGGTCCACTGAAGTGTAGATTACTTCAGCAAATGCAGTGCAATACTATAAATGTACTTCTTCCTTATGCTTTTCTTTTTTTTTTTTTTTTTTTTTTTTTTTTTTTTAATTTTTTTTTCAACGTTTATTTATTTTTGGGACAGAGAGAGACAGAGCATGAACGGGGGAGGGGCAGAGAGAGAGGGAGACACAGAATCAGAAACAGGCTCCAGGCTCTGAGCCATCAGCCCAGAGCCTGACGCGGGGCTCGAACTCCCGGACCGCGAGATCGTGACCTGGCTGAAGTCGGACGCTTAACCGACTGCGCCACCCAGGCGCCCCCCTTATGCTTTTCTTAATAACAGTTTCTTTTCTCTAGCTTACTTTACTGTAAGAGTGCCGTATATAATACATATAACATACAGAATGTGTTCATCAGCTGTGTATGTTATTAGTAAGGCTTCCAGTCAACAGTAGGCTATTTATTAGTAGTTAAGTTTTTGGTGAGTCAAAAGCTATACACAGATTTTTGACTGCATGGTGTGGGGGGAGTGGGGGGTCAGTGCCCCTAACCCCCACGTTGTTCAAGGTCAACTACATCCCCTAGGGCCTGTCATGCCACTTCATGTCTCCATGCTTGAATCATACACATACTTCTGTTTGCCTGGAATGCTCCACCTTTCTCTGTGTCTGTCTGTCTGTCTGTCTCTCCCCCCACCCCCCAGAGAAATGTATACTCCCCCCCTCAAGATGAAAGGTTAAACCTCACTCCTCCTGCATAACCTACAGTACTGATGAGTCACCTCTCCCCAAAATCACCTCCTCTAACACTCTACATTCTACATCACAACATTCTACACTTCCCTGAAGTGGCTGTGAAACAAAATGGAGGGCAGTTGTCCCCTTTCAAACCTCCGACAAAGACCTTGCCAGGAGGTGAGTGGTTCTCTCTCTCTGACCCCTGAGGCCAGGACATGCTCAGTAACACGGCCTCCTTTGTAAATGAGGGTCTCTGCCAAAACTGGTAACCACTATAGGAGCCCTTCACAGGCCAGGAGTGAAGGAGGCCACTTCTAAGTACACTCACCTTGACAGCCACCCTGAAGGGCCAGCAAGTCACCACCATTTTCCCCTGCAGATTGACCAAAGGAGATTAAGTGATACACCCATGAAAAGAGATTAATCTGTACCAGCCCTGGACTCTGAAAGAAAAACTCTTGGCAGTATGGTCTGCCACAATACAGACCCCAGAAGTGCTACCCTGGAAGACTTAAGGAATGTCCCCATCAACATATATGTTGCTTATCAACCAGTCCGAGCACAAGCTATGGCATAAAAACTGTTCTGACTTCAGTTAGCATTTTCTTATATATCTAGAAGCACCTGTGGTCAAAATCAGTTTGGAAAATGAGGAGTTAAACAGAATTAAATAAGCAGCTTTCTTGCAGGACTTCAAACGGTCTTTAATATGGTGCTCTGGGACTCTCCAAGAGGGGGCAGTACAGACAGCGTGTCCCAGCCTGATCTGAATGCGGATTACTATTTTCAGAAACATCTCCTGGGACTCCACAGAACACGGTTTGAGAATGCCGGCTTACACACTCATGTAATTAATTAGAACTTGGCATAATTAATTAGATCTGAATATCATGAATAAAAAGTTACATACAGTAATGGCTAACTTCCTTCAATTTAATCACACTAATTATGTGGAGCTCAACCTAGTAGCAGCTCATACTGCTATTTTCTTAACACGTTTTTCATCCTTTAAAAAAGGTGTTGATGGAATGTTTTCTCTCTTAACACGTTGCAACTTTAAGAAAAAGAAAGTTAGGTGTCAGAGCAGATATTTTCAAGTATTTGAAAACACACATACCAAGCCTGAAAGCAAATCATAATGGCCAGCCTCAGATCCTCTCCTTGCTTCCTCCAGGGAAGGACACCAATAATATTGGGCAGCAATTACATGCCATGCACTCTCCATCCACGATGTGGTTCATTCTCACAAGTAGTCCCGAAAACCACAAGTCCCCACTTACAGATGAGGTCAATGAGCTTCTGGAAGTTTAAGAAACTAGAGCTACACAGTGAGCACAGCCTTCTGGAGCATCTACTATCCATGAGGTAACTGGGATGGACATTTGAAGGATGCAGAAGGAGCAGGCATGCAAGTCCATGGAGAGATCAGCAGTGAGGCAGGAGAGCACAGAACAGGCTCACCTGGGGCTTAAGTGTCCAATGAAGGCCCCAAAAAGGGTGGCCCTTGAGCCTTGTCTATCAAGATGGGGAGAAGCCCATGGAAGAGGGATCAGCCACACAGAGAAAAACAAAAACAAAAAACCTATGGGGACATTGCTGTTGAAACAACAGGGCAGATCAGTGTGCAAAGCCTGGCTCATTCAGCCAAGACATAGAAACAAACCAAATGTTCATCAACAGATGAACAGGTAAAGAAAGTGAGGTATATACGTACAGTGGAATATTATCCAGGTTTTAAAACAAAGGAAATCCTGCCATTTGCAACAACACAGGTGGACCTGGAGGACATTATGCTAAGTGAAATAAGGCAGTCACGGAAGAACAAATATTGTGTGATTCCTCTTACATGTAAAGTCCTCAAAGGTATAGAAGTAGACACTAGAAGGGTGGTTGCCAGGGGCAGAGGGGAAGGAGAAATGGGAAGTTGTTCAATGGGTAGAAAGTTTCAGTTACGCAAGACGAGTAAGTTCTAGAGAACTGCCATGAAACATAATGCCTATAGTTAAGCGAGGTATTATGGACTCAAAAAAATTTTTTTAAGAAGGTACATCTCATGTTAGGTGTTCTTCCTATAAAACAAACAAAACACAAAGGGACACAAGGAAATTTTTGGAGGTAATGAGTAAGTCGTGGTGATAGTAACATGAATGTATGTGTATGTCCAAACTCCCTAAACTGTATGCATGAAATATGTGCACTTTGTTTACCAGTTACACTTCAATAAAGCTGGGAAGAAAAGAAAGAAAGAAAGAAACCCTAACCATTTCAATGACAAGACGGATGCAGAACTACCCATAAGAAGGGGAGCCTAAGAAGTCAGCAGTTCCAGTCGAGTCAGAGGATTAGCTAGTACATAGGAGCAAGATTGCCCTGCCAGACAGACACAAGAGCAGAGAGGTTTGTGTGGGTCTACAGTGAGTTGTGCACTAGAACCTATTCTTTTATCAACTTTCTCAAATACACAAAAGTGAGTGGACAGAGTAACGTGACAAACATCCATGAACACACCATTTAGGCATCCCCAACGTTATCATCCCACCTCCTTCTTCTTCATATCAGTTGCTCATTTTTTTCAATTACATTGTCTTTTTCTAATTGATTTGGAAGAGTTCCTTATTATACAGACAGAATGCTAATCCCTTACAGTAAATACATCTCAGATATTTATTCCAGGTGATAGTTTGTTTTAAGCCTTTAAAAAAAATTTAATGTTTTTTTTATTCTTGAGAGAGACAGACAGACAGACAAAGAGCAGGGGAGGGGCAGAGAGAGAGGGAGAAACAGAATCCGAAGCAGGCTTCAGGCTCCGGGCTGTCAGCACAGAGCTCGATACAGGGCTCAAACCCACGAACCACAAGATCATGACCTGAGCCAAAGTCAGACACTCAACTGACTGAGCCACCCAGGCCCCCCTAAACCTTTATATGGTGTCCCTGCTCTTAAAGAAGCTGCTAACATTGCTGTTTAATTAACTGATCTTTTCTGTGCCTGTGTGTATGTCTTACCTGTTCCTACCTCAGGGACATATAAAAAACTCTCTTGTATACAATTTAACATCTTGTCCTTTATAGTCATTAATTCTACTGGCATTTATTTGTGTGTATGCTGTGAGGTAGGGATACCATTTTAGCTTCTCCCATGTGGACAACCAGTTGTCCTGCATCACTTCCCACCTTGTCAATAATATATCTCTGCACCTCCTGTGTTCCTGTACATGTGAGATTTTGTTATTAGGCTCACCATCCGGTCCCACTCATCCCACAAATATCACACAATCTTAATTGCAACCTTCTATCAGGAACCTCACTGCCCCACCTTTATGCCAGCTTCCCCTTAACATTCCAGTTTTGTGTTTTCTTTTAATGTCTAGTAGCTGGGAATTTCACTGCCTTTCTTTGGATCTTATAATTTTTTTCAATGTGTGTTTATTTATTTAAGAGAAAGACACAGCAAGCAAGCAAGCACAAGCAGGAGAGGGGCAGAGAGAGAGAGAGAGGGAGAGAATCCCAAGTAGGCTCTGCACTGTCAGTGCAGTGCCTGATGCAGGGCTCGAACCCACAAACAATAAGATCATGATATGAGCCAAGATCAAGAGTCAGATGCTTCATCGATTGAGCCATCCAGGCTCCCCCCTGGATCTTGTATTTTAAAATAATTCTTGGTCAGCTTTTACACAGCATTTTATGTGTTTACACTTGGGCAAGAGCATGCTGACATTACCAAAAATCGTAAAAATTTTTGCAAATGCAACATCTTCTAACTTAACATATTTTCTGAGACTGCCCATGATTTAAACACACCTTATTAATCTTTCCACCATTCCTTCAGGAAATCACTAAATTTATATACAATTGGTCCTTGCACAACATGAGTTTGAACTGCACAGTTCTACTTTTAGGCAGATTATTTTTTTCATAAATATGACAGTACTGTAAGTGTACTTTCTCTCATGATTTTCTTAACATTTTCTTTTATCTAGCTTATTATAAGAATACAGTATATAATACATACAACATAAAAAAATTTTACATACGTGTTAATTGAATGTTTAAGTTACCGGTAAGACTTTCAATCAACAATAAGTGATTAGTGGTTGTTTCTGGGGAGTCAAGAGTTATATGCAGATTTTCAACTATATGAGGGTCAGCATCCCTAACCCATGTTGTTCAAGGGTCAACTGTAATTACAATCCAAACACTATAGAGATCAACAGCCCGTAGGATTGATATCCTAGAATACTGAGGCCTAGGATTTAATCCCCCCCAGGGGAAAAAAAATGGAACACAGCCCCCAACTTTTACCATAAGCAGAAGCATATTCACCAAATTATTTTAGAAGGAGATGTCAGGCATAGACTCTGGGTATTAGTATTCTGATGCTACAGAGTGGTTCATTTGCAGTAGAAAAATAAATAAACCCCAGTCTCTTCTCTCTGCAGCTCTCCTCACAGAGATTCATTCCAGCAATAATTGACATTTAAAAATATCCATCTCATTGCCACTTTTCTCTCACAGAAGAAATACGCTTTTCTGCAGGGAAGCTGCAGAGAATCATGACGAGTGTATTCACTTAAATGGCAGTCCCATTACACTGCAGATGAGCGAGCACAATCGGAAAGAGAGCGAGACGTCTTGTCTATTGCAGCTGACTTTGATACTCTAATAGTCTTTCAGGATACGTAAAAATCCCACTAGGTCTTTTTGGGGCTCAAAAGAAAAAAATACCTTATACCTTAGAGGCACAAACAGAATTGCCCTGCGGTTCCATCAAAAAGCAACGACAGCCCCAGTTTCATTTAGATAAAACTTCAAGAGGCCAATTTCACGCTGGACAGTTCTGAGAGGCTGGATGGACTGCACTGGCTGGTTGACCCTGGGCTCCCAGAAGATTGGAATGTCACCACAATTTGTGAGACCCATTCCCCATAAGAACATCTCTCTTCACAAGCTGCCCTTGCTGCCAATTGCAAAAAAAATCTCCTCCCTTCCCAGTATCCCCTAAAATTCTTCAGTATTTTCATAGCTAAGGATAACTGAGAAATCTACTATATGGGATGGCTCAGTCAGTTAAGCATCTGACTCTTGATTTGGGCTGACTCTTGATTTGGGCTCAGGTCATGATCTGACAGTTTGTGGGTTAGAGCCCTGCATCTGGCTCTGTGCTGGCAGTGTGGAGCCTGCTTGGGATTCTCTCCTCTCTCTGTCCCTCCCCTGCTCGTTCTCTCTCCCCCTCCCTCTCTCTCAAAAATAAATAAATAACCAAAAAATGAGTCTAAACAGAAAATCAAACAGGGGGTGCCTGGGTGGCTTAGTCAGTTAAGCATCTGACTCTTGATTTTGGATCAGGTCATGATCTTGTGGTTCATTTGCTCGAGCCCTTCATCAGACTCTGTGCTACTGGCAGGGCCTGCTTAGGATTTCCTCTCTCTCCCTCCCTCTCTCTACCCCTCCCCTGCTCACATTCTCTCTCTCTCTCTCTCTCTCTCTCTCTCTCTCTCTCTCTCTCTCTCTCCCCCTCCCTCCCTCCCTCCCTCCCTCTCTCAAAATAAAACAAATAAACATTTTTAAAAAAAGCAAACGAGATCGAAAAGGCCTCGTTGAGAGCATAGAAGTAAATTCATAAACATTAAAGACTGACAATTAAGGAAAAGTTAGAAAAATACTCATTTATTCTTATACCCAAATGCGTTACAAGTCATGCAGTTCCTGCAACATTTCCCCCTCTACTTCCTTGGAGAGGGGCTGATTATTCTAACTCTTAAATGCCTTATGAATGTGCCACCCTCCCTACCCCCAAAGTGACCATACAATCCAGCCAGGACATGCGTGACAAGAAAAATCCCCAATAAAATGTGAGGTGAATTCCTGCCCATGAACAGCACAGTGCTTATGGGGAGTTACCTAATGTAGGATAGAGGCTGGATTAGCAAGTAAAATAAAGGCAGCTGCCTTGACTTACAAAAGAAGGCTCTTTCGGTAGCTCCAAACAGCAGGCCTTGTGTCTTCCTACTGCCCCAGAGGCAAAACGGTGGTTTGGGACCTGGTCTTGAGGCTCTGGTATCCCAACTCTGCCCCCTCTGATCTTCGTCTTTATCCTCAGATTGGCACAGAACTTCCCCACTGGGAAATCCCAAATTACTTCTCTCATTTGGAAGTCCCCAAGCCACTACTTCCCTCCATATGACACTCTGGACTGCTGACCAGTGCTGCCCTATCCAAGCCCATGGATGCATAAGAACCCACAGAATCCATCAGAACCTCAGACCTTCTCTGGCATCAAGACACAGAGACAATTCCTGGTCCCCAGCTGCCTAACCTCCAACAACAGTCTCCTTTCCACCCTGCTCTCCAAACATACCCCAACCCATACACCAGCTTCTCCACAACCCAGCCACTAGGGTATCTTTGGTCCAGGAAAAAGAATACCTACTCATCTTTAGTCAGAACAAATCTCCTACAAGTGTCCCCTCTACCAGGCAGCCAGCTGGCATTGGGGCTACAAAGACCTATGCAAATCTGCTGCTACAGGTCCTATGGGACAAGATCAAGCCAAGGGCTGACCATGGGTCAGGGGGATCAGGGCCGCAGAATAGCTTCACCCACAGGGCAATAGCAACACGGAGCCATCCCTCATCCCTGAGAAGATTAGGAGGGCTCTTTCGGATCAAAGTTAGAGTCTTCCTCTCGGCGTCCTGATATTTCACGGTGGTACACTTCTAATTAGACACAATGTCGCCCAAGTTTGATAGTGAAAGGTTGCAAATGGCGTTTATTGTTGGTGATATACATTGATTTTTGATATAAATAGGAATCTAGATAAGAGTTTCACAAATAAATGACTGAAGCTGGTTTGGACTACAGTTTTCAGAAGCACTAGTATAGTGAGGAGGGGATGGGGGGTGGTTGTGATACTGCTGTCTCAGGGGTGACAGGGAAAGACATCCATTCTAGGCAATATAAGCACTCTGCAGTGAGCCCAGTGCTCACGGGCTCCTTGGCTGTGAATCAAGCCTCAGACTCCCTGTGTGGAGGCTCGCACTGAATTACACATCCCAGCATCCCAGGAAATAAAGAACCGTGGCAGATGCCCAGATCCACCTGAAGTGTGGCATCCCTCGAGGAAAATAATTCCATTTCACACATGTCAGAAGCAAAACCGCACTCCGTGCAAGGCGACCTCATATTTCTTACCGAAAACAAGTGGGTTGGTAACGTCCCCCAAAACCTCCTGGTGATGAAATCTTTCTGGAATAAAACAGAAGGAAATAGAGGAAATTACTTGGGTTTCAGAAAAGATACGGGTGATCACATAGCGCTCCTGCAAGTATAGACATCTGAACGAGTGAGAGGTTTTGAATTACCTGTAAAAGTGAACCGGTTCTCATTCTAATGAGACCATCACAAATGACCAGAAACAAATAATTAAAATGTTTCTTTAGCCATTCCTCACATAATTATTGCCTTAAGAACATCATGTTGGGCAAATAAAGCAATGGCTTGTGTATCACTCTGGAAGAAGAGGCCTCTGCATTTTAATGAAGCTCCTCAAAGCCCTCATGAATATGCATTTCCCCACAACAAAGCTTGACCCCACTAGTGTGCAGAACCGGTATTCTGGGACACTTTCAGAGGGAGGTAGGTGTGCCTGTGGGGGCTGGGGAGATGAAGACAGATTAAAAGAAAGAGAAAGGAAAGCGGGCCACTGCTCATTTCCTCTGCCCAGATTCACAGCCCACCCCTCCTCATGGGCAACGGGGTGTCAAAAAGAGAACAGAAAACAGGCCATCAGGTTTCACACTCCTCTTGGACAAAGAGACAGCTTTGCAAATGAAAGCTGAAGAGAAAGTCTAATAGGTTCAAGGGCTCAAGGCAAGGCCCTGGGTTAGATCAGGAATTCAAGGTAGGGGCAGCAGACAACCCAGAGAAGCTGGAAGCCCAGGATGGTGCAAGAGGAGGGGGATTTATTGGTCTTATATATCAAATCAAAATTCCTCTTTTCCCAATACTGTATATTAACCATACTGGAATTAATTTTTTTTTAATTCCTCTTCTCCCTCCAATTTGGCTAAAGACAGAATGCGTTATAAAGGAACGTCTTTGTTCCTTTCAAAACCACAGCAATGGCAGCCTCTTCCCCAGGCCCTTGTCTGCTGGGAACAGAAGGTCTAAGAGCATAGCATTTCATGAATAGCTGTGCTGGCTGGACAGTTCACCTTCAGTCTGGTCCTGAAGTCACAGGGGATGACATCATTCCTAGGGGGGAAGGTAATATGGTCTTGCTATTGGCACAGGCAGACACTGGCTTCTACTTTATCACCAAGGTCTAACCTGGAACCAGGGTTGACACTTTTTTAATGAAAACTGACAGTCATTCTCATTTCCCTAGACAGACATTTCTAGGAGTGGGTTTTAATTAGGGAATTTGGGGGAGTTCCCTACCACCCCAAACTGGCCTCTAGTTCAGACATTTTTAAAAATGACTAGCTATCCCTTAGAAGGCCGCAGGTACCTCCCTTTTGGCCAAGCCATTTGTATATCTGTAATCTGCTGGTCTCTGCTCAGAGGGAACTTGACATTCACACAGTTGTTCAAATTCTTCCAAAGGGTATGGTGCTTTCTGCTGCCTTTTTTTTTTAAGTTTATTTATTTCTTTTGACAGAGAGAGAGAGAGAGCATGAGTGAAAGCAGGGAAGGGACAGAGAGAAAGGCAGAGAGAATCCCAAGCAGGCTCTGCGCTGACAGCATGGCTGCATCCCAAGAAGTGTGAGACCATGACCTGAGCAGAAACCAAGAGTCAGATGCTCAACTGATGGAGCCACCCAGGCGCCCCTTCGGTCGCCTTTCAAATCCCCTTACGTTGTCGGCCTCAGCCTCATCATGTGCAAAAGTAGACAGTAAGTTCGATCTTAAACGTGCTGGGAAAGCGCAACAAAGCCCCCAAAACACTGCCTGGGAACACATTACCATCAAACGGTATTTCCTTTTTTACCCCCAAATCCCACCATCCCAGGACTTCCAAAAAGAGGTGATTTCAGGGTCAGAGCACATACTAAATGCTGTGTCCAGAGGCAAGAACACTTCACTGGTGGTTGTAAGACAGGGCCTCCATTCTGCACTCTGCTACAAGTTGGCTCTGTGAACTCAAGCAGGTCAGTGAGAAAGACCTTGGTCCTCTCCCGGAATCCCCCACTCTAGCAGTTTTGATCAAGAGGGCTGCATGGAAGAGCCTAGAAGCCTTGGTCTACTAGCACAGGCTGGAATTCTCCCTACATGTCCACAGTGTCCTCCCCTCCCCTCTCAGAGGTCTACAGCTACCTGCATTGTCCAGAGCCACTGTGGGCCTATGGAAGTGTCCTTCTGCCCACAAGTCCAGCTTCTGCCAGCTTCTGGGAAGCTGTCCAGCTTCCCAGCCCAGAAGCAGCTCAGGGAAACTCGGAGCCTGCCTTCAGGCTCAGCTGGGCTTCCCTGCTCCACCTGGAGGAAGGAGCCCCAGCTCACTCGCTCGCTCGCTCGCTCTTTTTCTCTCTCTCTGCCTGCCCTCAGTCTGCAAGTCTCCCAAGAGGACAGAGTCTCATTCATAGGTAGCCCGAGCATCCCCCACATGCTCCACACAGATTCCCAACAGAGGCACAGAATCGCCAAACTGCCTTGGAAAAAAGGCAGTGCTCTGCACTTTACATAATGCTTTTCCATAGGAGGAAACAGGCCCACAGCTTAATTCAATTTTGAATCGGTTTTTAAATGTCTATTTATAGGCATCACACAAGTACCCCTTGTGGACGGTGGAGGAATCAGGGCTCTGGGCTCTGGTCCACCACTATTCATTAGCATTCTTTTCATGTCTGTCTTCTCTAATTTCCCCAGCAGCTTTTTAACTCAATAGCAAGGTCACCTACCACTTG
Source organism: Prionailurus bengalensis (assembly GCF_016509475.1). NCBI lineage: Eukaryota > Metazoa > Chordata > Mammalia > Carnivora > Felidae > Prionailurus > Prionailurus bengalensis. The sequence goes on from NC_057355.1 coordinate 21,257,002, forward strand.
GACCCAGCACCACTTTCCATTTTCTCCGAAGAAAAATATGAATTTTCTCTTCCGTGCAGCAGTGCCCTCTCCCTGTCCTCTCAGGGCCCCTTGCCTGCATTGGCTGAAGCAGGGTTGTGTTATTTTGGTGAACTGTGTCTCTGGACAGACAGTTTACCTTAAAAAAACCAACAAAGTCACGAGCACCGAGACCTGGGAAGGCCCTTGGGGGTCAGCTGGTCCCTGCAGGCTCTGAGTCCCTCACCTGGCCAGGCACATCCAGGGAGGGCCTGCTCCATTCCAGCAGCTGGAATGAACACAAAGGGTCACCTACAAGTTTGGAACAGCCACACTTTTCTTCTCAGCCATGTTTGGCCAAACACACATCCCATCCTCTTTTCTAGCCTCTCTGGAGGCATTGAGGGCCAGGTTACTTCCCCTGTTCATCTTGGCCGTTTGTGATTAGACAGAAATCTGAGAGTCTGCTCTTCTTCAGGCAATGCACAATCATTTTTGGAATCATCTCCTACTTCTTAGCAAGCCTCAGGGTGGAAATGAAGTACACAGGTCTCCCTGTAAGATTTAAACACTCCACTTTCCAAGTTGTTGGCCCACCCACAAGTTATTTCGGGTGGGTGGGGGGAGTAGGAGAGGGGGAGGTTATTATGTATTCCAGCTTCCCAGGGGAGATGTGAAATACAAAGCCACAGGAGCCTGGGAGATGCCATGAAGGCTCTTTCTGTCTGCATGCTGACAACTGGATTCTCCAGGGTCCAGAGACCCCAGACCGTGGAACCAAGTACAGAAGGAAAGGCAGGCCCTGGCCTGAGGCACTGAATCCACAGCAGAATTCAGGCACAGAGAATACTTCCGATAAAGAGCCCTCCAGCAGCCTGACTTCAAATACCACAAGGCTCGGCTCTCTTATGACTGCTGTTGCTGAGGCAGTTGGTATTTGGTTTCAGGATTAATTAACTTTCTCCCAGGATGCCCACTGCAACCTGCCATTGTGGGTTCTCTATTATGCGGCATGCACATTCCTGGCAATCAATTGGATCTCTGATCAAACAGAGCCTTTGAAATGCCACGTTTTCAGACACTCAGGAGGTAAACAGAAATCCTAAATATTGCCTAGAGTGGACGGTTCATAAATTTGATGATTGCCTTTGAAATTATGTCAGGGGAGGCGATGGGAGGCCCCAAATCCACAAACCATCCTCAGGGCTCCTTAGTGACTCAGGTGGTTGGGGAGGAGGCCCGAGACAGGAAGCTACTTAAGAGAACCTCGATGAGCCTGGATAGAGCAGCACGTGCTAGCCTCCACCCAAAGCAGGAGATGCGAGCCCTGGAACACACAGGCCAATGCTGTGCTGAGGGAAGCAGGTGTCACAACCAATCTGTATAAGCACTTTCTTGGCAAAGTTAAGGCAACACTCACAGTTTCGTGGACTCTCAGACTTGGAAGGTGTCCTGGGAGGATGCCTGGCTCAGAGGCGGACAGAGGTGGATGTGTCCAGCACAGAGGCAGGAAGGCTGATCTTAGAGCCTTACAAACTGGCCAGGGACCTGAACAGCAGTATCACCACCCCACTGTCATAGTAGCATTTCTTCCTCCAGCAGACCTGAGAGCTATACCTACAGTTCCTTGTACCAAAGAGGCAACCCAGCGCTTTGCAAGAGCTGGGCCCTGGGTACGCGGGTTTGGGGATCTTATGGTAGGTTGGGGTTGGGTTGTAGAACAAGTAGAATTTGATGAGCAATAATAACCCAGATTCAACGAAATACATGCTGATGGAAGACTGTGGTCACAGTGAGCAGAGGACCTGGGAGAGGGCTGGGAAGGGTCTGCACAGAGCACAGTGGCCAGAATAATAGGGGAAGGGTCAGGGTGTATCACAAGCAGAGTGCACCAGCTGCACACTGTAGCCAGCTTGAGTGTAGCTCTTTCTAGTACCAGCCCAGTGGCTGCAAAGCCAGGTATTCTATGGGACTGTCAACACCTCTGCATAACAGAGAGCACGTGGCCTTCATGGGCCAGCCCAAGTGACCATGGGGCTCATCTGCATTGGGCTGTCTCACAGAGCGGAACAGGCAGCTGGCAGAGGTCAGCATCTGGCAGATAAGCTGCTGAGTGAGGAGGCCTCCTGGGACCTGGGACTGTAGCTCCCCCAAGCTGCCCTGAGGGGGATGCGGCATGAGACAGCCCAGCATTCCCACAGGTATGGCTGGAACCACAGGATAGGACTTTGCGGGGGTGAGGATGCTCCCCAGGTTTAACGTGAGGCTGGGGCAAAGGGGGTCTGCCACTTCCTGAAGAGAAGGACACACAGGGACAGTGCTCAGTTGGGCACAGCAGAGTCCTTCCAAGAGAAAGTAAGAGGTCCCTAAGGAACCATTTCAACTACTGGCCCCAGACCAATTACAGTGAGAAAACAGGAGCTGGGCTCAGAGAGGGGCTCCAGGTCCTCAGAGCCAGATAACAAAAGGATGTAGCCCAGGTTATGGTGGGAAGGGGGCTGGGGAAGGGGAGGGGGGTGGGCGGTGATGGTAAGGTTGGAGGATTTTCCAGCTTAGACATGAATAGACTGTTTATAAATAAAAAATCTCAAAATTCTGAAGAACTGAGCCCCCTACTAGCTGCAAGGTAAAGTCTTCAAATGCGACTAACTCCATTTATAAACACCAGCATGTATTATTTTTCTCCTGGGCAGGAAGCTGCACCTTTAGAATAAAGAGCTCAAACCTTGAGATTCTCGTTTGAGCAAATGTTTTGGGAACAAACTGGATTTAAAACTCTGTCTTCAAAGGTCTTGAAGTTTTAAACAACAATGATTTCATCTGAGAAGGTGGCTTCTAAAAATGCTATTAAAAAGAATTAATTATTAGGAGTCACCTACAAACTGCTGCCAACGAAATGGCCAAAACTCTCCATTCATGTAAGCTTATCTTTCAGTCTGGAGGTGACAGGCCACGGAGAATGAGCCACATTCTACCACCAGATTCCTTGGTTTGGGAAGATCCTCATTCCCTGCTCGATTCCAACACAGAGACTCTCTATACGTGATTAGTTTCCACAATAGGGACTGTTATTTCAAGGTGATTATTTGTTTCCTCTCCATGGGGCCCGTGAGGCCACCCCAACGGCAGAGTTGGGGGTATAGACATGGATTATTTCGATCCATTTCAAAACTAGAAATTTGCTCTAAACTAAAACTGGCTCTAACATCCAATATCGCTAACTTAATTTTCCCACATTTGCTTTTATGTAAAATCCTCTGAGGCTCTACCAAATAAACCTGAGAGTTCCTTACATCAGTATTGATCTAATTTATTCATGTTGGGGTTGAAACTAAAGGTGACCAGATCCAACCGTGTTTTAATCTCAATAGATCTGCCCTTGAGCAGCTGACAGCATTCCGTGGACAGACACATCGCTCCCAGGGCTCCCAGATTTACCCTGTAACATCTGACCTGTTTCTCTGATGATTCTTGGTATTAAACAGAGTCCTGTGTTTGGAGTTCTTGTCTGGCTTTGTGGAATGAGAGAAAAGTGCAACACTGAGGTATGAAAACCAGAATGCAGTGCCAAGGCTGTCCATGTGACAGCCAAAAGTGGTGCCGTAAGAGACAAGGGTGAAGGGCAAAGGGAGGGCTGGCAGGGAGGGTTCAGGCAGGTCTGCACAGACCCAAGAGATGCAGGGGAGGGTTCAGAGGCGCCTTCCAAGCCTGCATCTGCTGGGCTCTCCTCATTATTATTCTCTCCTAGGCAAATGAGGCTTCTATTTTTGCTGCAAGGAGTCTGCTGCCTTCCAATTCCCCCACGTCCCCTGGAGGGAGGCTGAGATTTCGTGTTCTATTCAAGCAGCTCAGGGATGCTGAAGGGAGGGTCATCCAGACGGCTGAGAGCCAGAGAGAAGCACTGCCTGCCAATCTTATCAAATGAGGACACACTGCTTGAGAAAGCTCTGGGCAAGGTGATGATGCATGTACATGGTCTGGCATGACCATGCAGGGCACATCCAGGTTTATTTGGCCCATACCATGCTTACTGAAACAGGCACTAACTGTTTCACAGATGTGAATCTTTTAATAACCCCCATTTTACAGATGAGGAAACTCATCTGTACACAAAAGACACACAAAAGTTATTAAGTGGTGTGCCTAAGGCCACACAAGAAATTCTGCAGCTGGGACTTCATCCTGGCAGCGTGGCCCAAGAACCCATTCTCTTAGCTCCCACATTTTGTTGGTAGGAAGAAATGGGAAAAGATGTTTACAATACATAAATCAGATGAAGGATGAAATGATGGATAAGAAAATTCAAAAAAGGGACAAAAGGTATGAACCAGTAATTCATAGAATAAAAAATACATGAAATAAATATACATCAATATAAGAAAATAAATCCACGAAAAGAGGTGCAACCTCACTGATAGGCAGAGAAATGCAAATTAAGACCCCTGCAGAGGCCACTTTCACCCATCAGACTGACAAAAATTTAAAAAACATCTGATAATACCAAGAGGTATCAAGGACGAGGGGAAGGGGAGCCCACACACCACTGGTGGGAACATTCATTAGTAGGCCCACTTGGGAAAACAACGTGGCCACTTCCAGAAAATGTAAAGATTCATACGTTCTATCCTGTGGCAATTCCAATCCTTGCTACATATTCTAGACAAATCCAGCTCATGGCCACATAGAGACACACACATGAGTATTCCTAGCAGCCTTGTTTGCAGCAGCAAGAAACTGGAAACCATCTGAACATCCACCAATGGAGAAAGAATAGAGTGTATTATGTTCCTACAATGAAATGCCACACAGCAGTGAAAAGGGATAAGGTCCAGCTACATTTTCACGTGGACAAAACTCAAAGATATAATGTGAGGCAAAAAAAAAAAAAAAGGGCAAGCTACAAACACACACATACACACACACACACATACAATTTGATATGATTTACACAATGCTTAAAAACATGCAAAAATAATTTGCATAGTGACACTGACTAATGCAGTAAGATAAAACATGCACCAAAACTCTAATAACTCTAATACCTCTGCATGGGAGACAAAGAAATGCAATCAGGAAGGGGCTCCAGGTATACTGGTAATTATGACAGTTTAAAGTATGTCCACTAACTCTTTTTCACTCCCTTCAAAAGGTAGAGCTTAATTTCCCTCTCTTTGAGTGTGGACCGGGCTTAATAACTTGGGTCTAGAGAACAGAACAAGGCAGAGATGATGATGTGTGGCTAAGGAGTCTAGGTCATAAAGGCACAGCAGGGTTCTCGAGACTCTTGGATCACTCGCTCTGAGGCAAGCTGCCCGCCATGTTGCGAGAGAGCACTGTGGAGAGACCCCATGGAAAAGAACAGAAGCCTCCCGCCCACAGCCATGTGAAGAATCTCAAAAGTGGATCCTCCACGAGCACCTGGGTGGCTCAGTCAGTTAAGCTTCCGACTTCAGCTCAGGTCGTGATCTTGTGGTTTGTAAGTTCGGGCCCCGCATCGGGCTCTGTGCCGACAGCTCAGGGCCTGGAGCCTGCTTTGGATTCTGTGTATCCCTCTCTCTCTGTCCCTCACCCCTCAAAAATAAATAAACATTAAAAAAATTTTTAAATAAAATAAAAAAACTCATCTCATACCTCAAGATGACTATGGCCCTGGCCCACACCTTGACCCTGAGACAGAATCATCCAGCCACGCTGCTCCCAGATGGACTCTATGTGTGAAGTATCAAATGCTCACTGTTTTACGCCGTAAGTTTTGGCATAATTGGTTACACAGAAGTCCAACCAATATAACAACATTCTTTACTTTAACTGGGTTGTGGATACACAGGTGTTCAGGTACATAATTCTTTTTACCTTTCTGTATGTCAAATATTTTATAATGAAAATTTAATCCAAAAGAGCTGAGTTAGGTCAACACTGGCTAACAGGCAGAAACAGTGGATGGTAAAAGACAGGGAAGATGATAGGAAGGCACATCACCCTCCTGGGTGACCAAGGAATAGCTTCTCTCCTCAGGAGCATAAGGAACATAGAAGAGTGCCATCTAAGGTGGAAAGTCATGGGACATTGTCAGAGGTGGGGAGAGGAGGCAGGATTTGCTCTATTCACATTAAAATAGGGAGTCTTGTTAGGCTAAGGGAGAATATGCCCTGGGGCCCTTGGGTGGCTCAGGCCTGGGTTAGGCACCCAACTTTAGCTCAGGTCATGATCTCACGGTTTGTGGGTTCAAGCCCTGTGTCAGGCTCTGTGCTGACAGCTCAGAGCCTGGAGCCTGCTTCAGATTCTGTGTCTCCCTCTCTCTGGCCCCTCGCTCGCTCTCTCTCTCTCTCTCTCTCTCTCTCTCTCTCTCTCAGAAATGAATGAACATTAAAAAGAAAAATTTTTTAAATAATTTTTAAAAATATGCCTGAGCCTGAGAGGCAGGCCAGCAGGGATAAGGGGGATGTGGGAGGGGTGGCCAGCAGGGATAAGGGAGGGGTGGTCCACCTCCTCAACTGCTCCTCCCAGGTCTTGATGCCACCAGATAAGGGCAGGATTGCCCAGAAGCCAGGATCTGGGCCCCATCACATCTCTCTGTATCTGTCTTCCTCTCTCTGACTTCAGCTTCCAGAAAAAACAAACGTGCATTCCTTACAAGCAGTTGGGCTGGTCAGAGTCAACTGATCCAGTAAAAGCAGTCAGAACCAGTTACATCTGGCAGAACCAAAGCATATCAATCCCCAGGAACCACCATAAGTACTTCAGACCACTTATTTTCAATCCTCTTTAAGAGCCTAAATCCCCCATCTCACAACCTGTGCTGTTTTCTGCAATTTACTCATTCAAAGAAGTCTGTCCAAAATCCATTTTAATTGAAACAACCACTTTTCTTGCTATGAAGTGACAGCTGAAGCAACAATAATGCTTAATATATATTCCATGCTTGCTTTCCTTCTTAAAAAAAGCAACAACAACAACAAAAACCACTGTCAAGATGACAGAAGAGCGTAGCGCTCTCCTTTCGACCTTGACTTGTTGGGAAAATGGCCACTGGGAATCTGGGTCTGCTGCGCTTGTGCTCAATACTCACCACTCTCTGCCTGGCCCTTGTGGACAAAGGGAGGGAGACGACATGGTGAGAACTGGAAGGAGCGAGGGAAACGTGTGTGGTGTTGGAGGCGCCGGTGAAACCATCAGAGATGGTGCAGGACAGGCAGACGCCCCCGTGTGTCAGCTGTCACCTTGCAGGGCGGGCAGGCTGGACAGGCCAGGCTTGGCCACTCAGGACCAGGACACCCCAGGGCCTCCCTCTTTCCCCAGCCAGTTAAGGCCTGGCTCAGACAGGAGCCCACATGGTGTGATACCCCCCAGGTTTCCCTGCCACAGCCACCTCAAGCTCGGCCCTGAACCCCACTAAAGAGGTATCAGAGCACCGAGCTACACAGCATCCCAGGCTGTTCTTCCACGCCCCAGAGATGGCAGGGGACAGTGAGACGGCCAGGCTTCTGAGTCTGAGGCCCAATTTCAGATCCTGCCTCTGCTTACGAGCTGTGACCACAGTGTGTCCCTCCCACTGCTCTGAGCCTCAGAGGCCACATGAGAAACAGAGAAGGCCTCACAGGATCATAAAGCTCCCTCAGTCCCTCCTCAGCCTTCAGGACAGAAAGCAGCCCTCCCTGGGAGGAAATCAAGACAGAGGCCAACTCGGGGCCCGGGGGCGCATGCTGGAGCAGGACTCAGTAGCCCTGTAATCTTAAGCCTCAGTGTCCTCGGCCATGAAATGGGGATAATAAGAATTGCCTATAAACCTGCATGGTGGGATTGCTATGTGGCTTACAGGAGGTGCCAGCAGGTACTCAGTGAGAAATTCATGCTGGCTCTTGTTACAAAGCCATTGGAGCCCTGCTGCCCTGGAGCCAGCCCCACTCCCTCTCTCACCCATCCCCCAGTGCCCCCAGAAGGAATGCATCAGGTACGTGTTTACCACCCACTGTGAGCCCCTCAGAGGGAGGACCCCAGACCCAGGTCTGCCTTCACGGCACCCAGCACAGCACCTGGTACTTAGGAAAGGTTCCAGAACCCCCACCTATGCCTCCTCTGCAGCCCTTGGCGGCCCTTCTCTAATGAGCTGGCAGCATGCCTCACAGCAGAGCATGAAAGTCGGGGTGCTCTCCCAGGATGTGGCATCTTTCAGAGAGAAAGCTCAGTAACTCAGAGAGAGGCAAGTTCCTGGGGCAGGTCAGGGGGCTCCCAGGACCCCTTATACCTCAGCAGGACCCTGGCCCAGGGGTAGAGGCTGCAGAGTGGCCTGGGTGCTCTGGGTCACAGAGTCCCACATTACTACTCTGAAACCCCCTTGTGCACATCCCTCCCCAGTCATGGGTTTCCCAAAAGATAGGATTCTGTTGTGGTGGCACTGGAGAGAGGTCCTCCACCTCATGGGTGAAGGAGCTCAGCTGCCTCAGAGCTGTCCCCAGACCAGGCCCCTCCAACCCACCCTGGGTTGCTCCCTCACATGCTACTGGTGAGGACTGAGTCCTCATGGAGGTCACCTGTTCTCTGTACCACATACCCTGGGGGCTTCCGCATCCCACAGCAGCCTCTATGAGAAAAGCTAAAGTCGAGTCTGGGTTTTTAAGTATGCTAGAAGAGATTCTAGAAAATAATATATCAGCAGAAGCTGAAAGGAAACAAAACTGGCCCCCAAACTGCACATCAGAACAGGATCCTTAGCAATGTCAACACTAAAACCAATGACTCACCACACATACACCACCAACAACCAGCCTCTCATCTAGAAAACAAATGCAAAGAAATGAATTTCAATTTCAAAATAGGGCTCTACTCAAGCAAGGATCATCCTGCGTTTCCCTCCCCACACAACAGCTGAGCAAAACACACAGGGAGATGGGGGCTGGGCTGGAGCTGTCTGCAGACATGTTCTACCAAACCTCAGACTTCTGGCAGGTAATCCAAGCCCACCAAAAGACGGGAACAGTGTGGTCACTACAGGGTCTGTACAAGGGAATCCCACAACCAGCTTGCAGAGTGAGGACACGAGTAGGCAATGGGCAATGACTTCAGTTTCATGAACTTCTCCCTGACCCTGATAAACCCATGCCCTTTAGGTGCCAGGACTTTAACCCACATGCAAGGCTGCCTTTGGTTTAATGATGTCTTTCATTATCATTTTCATTCTTACCTAAAGAACACTACAACCTGGACTCATCATCAAGGCTGATCGAATACTGAGGTCTCTAATTGTGCTTCTATGGAGCAGACTGAATGCTGGCCCTACAGGTGGGCATGCAATGTTCCCAGGCAGCCTGGTGAGAAAGCTTGCTCTCAATACATCAGCAAAGTGTCCTTCAGATGGTGGTGGTTGTCAAACACCTCTTGATATTCTCACTTTATCATAGTAATTTGCTGTTTTGTTTTGGTCCCACCTTATCAATTTATTGTCCAAAGGCTAGTCTGTAAATAAGACAGGAGTACTATGGGAACCTAATATAAGTCCTCTATTGTCAAAGCAGAAATAGACACAATCAGAATATTCTTACTACACCAGCCTTGGGATGAAGCTGATGTAAAAGAAGAGAGGGCTGAGAGAAGGAAACTGGACCCATGATACCAAGGTCAAGCTGCTAGATCAAGCCTTGCCTAAAACCATGCGTCCAGACTTTCCAGTTACACAACAAAAGTTTATGTTACCATCAGATGGGTTTTCTGTTACATCAAGTGTCTTAACGGATAAGGAAACTGAGGCCCAGGGGCGTAACATGACTTTGCCCAGCCCACAGAGCAACAGAATGAAAACTCAGGTATATTGCAGTAAGTCTTGCCTTGTGTCAAAATCCTAGGCTGTGTTCATTGTGATTTACACAAAATCCTTAATTCTTTACAAGTGTGAAGACAGGTCAGCTAGTCAAGCCTTACATAATCCAAATCTAGCAGAAACTACATTTAACTCAACCAGATCTTTTTTACTTTTCTAAAACCAACAGGGCAGGCCTAAATGGTCAGTGGGATTCTACGAAGCATCCAAGATAAATAGCATAATTTACATCTAACATTTCTGTACCACCTCCCTCTCTCAGACAGCTCTGACCCTGGCTCACACTTTTGTGCTTACAGAAAACCTCAAGGCAGCTCTCAGACAGAAGTGTTCTCTTAATTGACCTCATTAATACGCACTGCTCTGGTGATCGGCTGGCTATGGTTGTGTTGGCTTGCCTTTTCTTTCTCTTTCCTGTCTTCCCTTTCTTCTTTCCCTCTCTCTCCACCTCCTCCTCCTCCATCTTCTTTTCTGTCTCTCTCTTTTTTCTTTTTCTGATGCAAAGGCCCAAGGAAGTATTAGCAAAACCATGTCTTAACACCCCTGTCTGCTTTAGACCTGACAATCCAGAGGTAGGTGACTTTCTCAGAGTCACAGCCTGAGCCAAGCCTACAATGTCAGAGAACCCTGGTTCATTTCACCCTACACTGAGCCTCCCTCCCAAGAAACTGTGCCACAGAGAACACCATCTGCTCACCCAAGCCTGGTGACCAGACACAAGTCTGGCCTCTGCCCAGGACCCGGGTGACGTCAGGGAAGCAGGAGCTCCCAGTTGCCCATGGCCCCTCCAGGTCTCCACAGAGCAGTCATCCACACTGAGAGGAGCCCACCACACTTGGGACACATGCAGGGGAGGAGGAAGGTTCCAGAAGAGTTTTCTGCTTCACATGGCCCCACAGGAAAAGTCCACAAGCAGCAATGATGAAGGTTCTGGAAACCCACAAGGAGTCATAAGCAACCTTGGGCAGCTGTGCCCTGAAGTCTCTTGAGTCTGCCTGTCCTCCAACACAGAGTGTCCGTCCTGCTGTCTCCCCCATCCAGTTGCCCCTTATACCTCACTAGCCTTTCCACGGGCTCAAACTGGCTGGTTGGAGTCTGGCCCACTCCTGGCCACATCCCTGCCCATCCTGCCACCTTAGCCTCACCTCTCCTGAGCCACCCAGGGCTGTCACCCACTCCTCCCACAGCTCTGTAGCATATGCTAGAGCTGTGTGTAGTCCCCCCAAACCCTGGGATGGGTAACACAAGGAGACGGTATGTCTCCCCCTTCCGTGTCCCAGCTCTTCCCTGATGAGGCCTTGGGGAGATGCTCGTCCTGTTTCTGATACAAACAGGTAACTCGCTTTCCATCCTTCTTAGCTGCATTGGAAAGTGATGCTGAAGGTGGTCTCCCCAAAATGAAGAGCAAACATCTCACCCCCGAGGAGAGAAGGTGGGCCCTGCCAAGACATCCCCCACTTTGTGCCAGCACCTGAGCCCAGCCCAGGCTTCCCACACACTGACACTATTAGCAGCCACTTTTGTTCAAGTGTGACTCTCAGGTGGCACAGCTGTGGGGGCTGGGCAGCAGGTACTGAGGGTGGGGTCGGCCCTCCTGACACAGACAGCATATGCCCACCCACTATAGTTTGATGGACAAATGGATAGACCAACCAACACAAGACTTGCTCCAGGAACTGACATCCGGGGAGGGCTTGCATGGTAAGGCAGGAGTGAGCCCAAGACCGCCAAGTGAGGACCCACACTGGACCCACACAGCCATCTGCCCACAGAGATGGGACGGGGTATCAGGAGGATTTGACAAGAAGAAACACAGGGGTCCTCCTCAGGAGAAGAGTTCCCCCCAACTTCCCCACCCTGCACTCCCAGAGAAGCCATGCTACCCTGACAACGGGCGGTGGTCCTGCAAAGCTGAAGGGCCCTGTAACCCCTGCCACGGGCAGGTGTCAAAAACACTTGGCGGGGGGCGCCTGGGTGGCGCAGTCGGTTAAGCGTCTGACTTCAGCCAGGTCACGATCTCGCGGTCCGTGAGTTCGAGCCCCGCGTCAGGCTCTGGGCTGATGGCTCAGAGCCTGGAGCCTGTTTCCGATTCTGTGTATCCTTCTCTCTCTGCCCCTCCCCCGTTCATGCTCTGTCTCTCTCTGTCCCAAAAATAAATAAACGTTGAAAAAAAATTAAAAAACAAAAAAAACAAAAAAAACACTTGGCAGGCAAATCAAATGATATACGCCTGGCCAGGTAGGGGCTGTCTGACTCAAAACAAACAAAGGCCCAAAGGAAATTCCATTAGACGTTCTCAACGTTGAGACAAATGGACCAGGGCTCAGGAGGGCCACTTGATGCTGAGGGACAGGGGGTGGGGGGCAGAGCAGAATGGCCAATGACAGAAGAGGGCTAGTGAAAGGAAAACTGGGGCACAGGCAGGACCCACAAAAGAAGAGCTAAGGAGAGATCAGGAGAGGAGAGGGGATGGGTTAGAGGAGTAAGAGGCCAGAAGTCCCAGGGCCAGGCAGGAAGTATGGATAGGGAGATATGGGCAGTGCACCCTGGCAGGCGCTCAGAGCTCTCCTCTCGAATTTCTGGAAAGTTGAGCAGACTGCAGCTCTTGCTCAACCCCAGGCACAGTGAAGCCACAGTGGCTGGAGGGGGTCAGGGCCACAGGATTTTAAGATCTTAACATCCCCTGATTTGGCAAATGAGGAGCCTTTGCCCTGATCAAATGCTTTGCACCATTAAGCAGTTCAAGTGTTTGGGAAGATGTATCCCAAACTCCCAGTGGGAGCAGAAACCTCTCAACCGCCTGCTACATTTCAGGTTGTAGAAAAGGACACCACATGCTGCTCCATTCCACAGGACAGACCTGCTGGTTATCACAAAGGGACACGAACCTCACATCCAGACCACAAAGATCCTCACAGTTGATGCTGTTACATCTCACAAGCTGCCAAAATAGCTTTCATGATTTAAAGGAAGGTGGGAAGAAAGAATCTTAGAATGTTACAGAACATTAGCAGTCATGGCTCACTGTGTGGGCTCAGAATGGGCTTCATAGCCCAACAGCTGGACTTGAGGGTCCCATCATTAAAATACTCCAAGCACCCTTCCAGGGTGTACCATGTGCCCAGAGGGTGTAGGAAGCCCTGTAGCTGTCCCTGGCCCCATGAACTTTGGGTGGCATCCCCTTCCCAACAGTTCACAACACTCAGCTGTGTTTCATAAAACTCCAGAGCTCAGAATGGTAGGCCACCCTGAATAAAGGTGGCCACATGTATCTTCTTGCTCTCTGTGATGGTGAGGGTGAATGATGCTTACAACTCCCACTCTGCAGCAAGGCAAAGCTAAGCTGGGTAAGCGACATGACCAAGCTGGTGGCATACCTGAACCTTCCCTTGGCAAACACTCAAGAGGGACAAGGCTCTCACCTTTGAGTGAGATGGAAAGGGGGCCAAAGAAGGGAGAATGATGCTAACCCACCAAGCCAGGGCACAGCAGCCCTTCACAAAAGCCTCCACAGCTTGGCCTCACCAGACCCTTTGAGACAGATCTATTTTGTTTCGTTTTCCTAGTTTGTCAGCTTTAGATGATGTGGCTCAGAGCAGTCACATAGCCCCTAAGTGTCAGAGCTGGTAACTGAACTGAGGTCTGCCTGAGACCACAGCCCAAGCTATGGATGTGGCAGACTGAGGATGGGGCAGACTGGTAAGCGGGTCCAACCACCCCAACTTTCCACTGTTTAAGAGATACATGGCAGCCAGTCAGTAACATTCTCCTTTCTGCGTGCTTCTCAGCATTTCTGTGCTAGGCATCAAGGCATTTTCTAGAAAGGGTATGTGCCTGACATGCACAAGAACAGAAAGGAAGGCAAAACATGCCCATGTCTGGAAGATAGCTCACTTTCCCCAATTCCAGAATGTTCCAGGGACTTGATGTGCTGGACAGAACCTGGAGGTAGCCCCCAGCATCCTGGAAGCTAAGCATGCCCTATGCTTGTTTTCTTAATGAACCAGTGTCTCTCACACACGGCATTCACCACCTTCACAGGATAGTGGAAAGGCTGAATCCCAGGGGACGGAATCATGCTCCCACTTTGAGCATCCAACACAGGGAGCAAGGCCAGAGGGCTATTTATTATTTATTCACTTAGGAGAATCCTGGGGTGGGGCTCACATAGTCACAAATAAGAAAAATGGTAGTGTTGAAGGAAACCCACCAGTGAGGCAAGGTTTATTTCTGCATTCTGAATAGACTTTATTAAAGTCAGAAACTGCCCACAAAGTAACCCACCAGGGCTCCAAGGTGTTACAGGTGAGCTTTAACGAGACCTTCAAGGAACAGATCATCTGTCTCATGTGTCCAAAAAACTGAATATTACAGGTCCAAAATAACCTCTTTACTAAAGCCAAAAAAATAAAAATAAAAAATAAGAACGAGAATGGTAAATTTTGGCCAAACTCACTTATAAACATAGACGCAAAAATCCTAACTGAAACAGTAGCTGAGTGCACCCAGTAATTTCCAAGCAAACACCTCATGATGAAATACTGATTCATCCCAACAATGTCAAATTGGTGTACTATTAGAAAAGCTGTTAATGCTATCACATAAGTCACCACATGAAAAGATCATCTCAATTGTGCAGAAAAAACATTTCAGAAAATTCAGTACTCATTCATAATTAAAGAGGGGGGAAAACTCTAAGGAAATGAGCAGAAAAGGTGTTCGTGAACAGAAGAGTGTGTCCACAGAAAGTATCATAATGTTGGATCATTAGATATGACCCCACAGGAAGGAACAAGAAAAGAATTCACAGCCTCACTGCTTCTGCCTAACACCGTCCTGTCACTCCTAACCAAAGAAATAAGAAAACACAACAAATCAAAGAGTGAGGATTGAACTGGATGAGATCCACCTGGAATTATTTACAGGGGACATGCTGTCCATGGGGAAAATCTAAGAGTCTATAAACGACTCAGGAAGGTTGCTGAACAGCAATACACCAACTCAACAACTATCACAAAAGGTCATTTCCAAAGAAATGCCACTTGGACAGTCACCAAAAGTAGATACCTAGGAATCAACCTAATGTAAAAATACAAGACCTTTATAGAAAAAGACCTATTAACTTTTTAAAAAATTTTTTAACGTTTTATTTATTTTTGAGACAGGGAGAGACAGAGCATGAACAGGGGAAGGTCAGAGAGAGGGAGACACAGAATCTGAAACAGGCTCCAGGCTCTGAGCTGTCAGCACAGAGCCCGATGCGGGGCTCAAACTCACTGGCCACGAGATCATGACCTGAGCCGAAGTCGGACGCTTAACTGACTGAGCCACCCAGGCGCCCCTGAAAAAGACCTATTAACTTATTGAAGGATATAAAAGAAAACCTATTAAAATCAGGTCTCTATATGCTATGAAAAAAAAATGTGTGTGTGTTTAGGTGCTGTCTTCCAAGTAAATTCAGGGAAGTAGACGGCCGGGGCAGGGTCAAGGCAGATCCACAGGGGGCCAGGCTGTCCATCCCCTCAGGGGCTTGGAGCATGTTGTTGTTCTCCACAATCTCACCAACAAAGAGTGCTGTCAACCTTGGATTTATGCCATTCTTGGCAGTGAGAAATGGTATCTCAGGCTAGTTTTAATTTACATTTCTTTTACATCTTTTCACACACTTAAAAGACCATTTGCATGTATTTCTCTGTAAACCCTCTGTTCACATCTTTTACCTATTTTCTATTTACATTTTGTGCCTACTATTCCTTTCAATTTTTATTAATTCCTTATATTTTAGGAAAAGTAAGCTTTGTTCATGATCTAAGTTGCAATTACTTTTTCCTGGCTAATTATTTGTTTTTTTCCTTTGCTTATGGTGTTCCCCACCCCCCATCTAAAAGGGATTTTTTTTCCTAATGCACTTGAATTTATCAATCTTTTTCAATGATGTTTTTGGATTGTGAATTATAATTTCCCTTACCTGCATGTATAAAAGAATTCATGTGCGCTTTCTTCTAGTACTTGTAACTAGCACCTAGAGCCATTTGAAATACATGCCTGTAGATAAATTTTATCTTTATCCAAATAGCTATTCTGAGATAATGAAACTATATGTTAGTCTCTGCCCAGATTCCTGGCACAGGGCTCCAAAACCCCTTATAATTTCTTAAATGATAGGAGCACTAACTAGGGATCTCTTTTGCTAATTTGATCTCTAACCTCTATTCCTGACACAGGGCTCCTGAAAACCTTGGAATTCCCTGAGTGATTGGAGTGTCTTTGTTCTGAGGGTGCCTGAGTGGCTCAGGTAGTTAAGGATCTGGCTTTGTCTCAGGTCATGATCTCATGGTTCGCAGGTTTGAGCCCCGCATCAGGCTCTGTGCTGACAGCTCAGAACCTGAAGCCTGCTTCAGATTCTGTGTCTCCTTCTCTCTCTTCCCCTCCCTGGCTCTCATGCTCTCTCTCTCTCTCTCTCAAAAATAAATAAACATCAAAAAAAAAGAGTGTCTTTGTTCTAATGGGGGAACTCGTGGTGGGCTCCCAGATGGCTGTTGGATGGGAGGCTGGTCACCAAAAAGTACAAAGCGTAATCCTCATTCTCTTGAGAAGGGAGAGGGGCTAGAAATAGAATTCATGATTCATCATGGCCACATGAGGAAGCCTTAAAATCCCAAAAGTATGGGGTTCAAAGAGCACCCAAGTTAGTAAACACATCTATACTGGTAGGGTGGCGTGCCCCAACTCCACGAGGACAGAGGTTCCTGCGATTGGGACCCTGGCAGACCTCGTCCTATGTATTTCTTCATCTGGCTATTCATCTGTATTCTTTATCACACTTTGTAATAAACTGATAAACATAAGTGACTATTTTCCTGAGTTCTGTGAGCTGCTCTAGCAAATTAATTGATTGATTAATTCTAGGAGGAGATCAGGAAAACCTCAGATTTATAGCCAATCTGTCAGAAGGACAGGTGACAACCTGGACTTGCTGTGGGATGTGACGCTACCTCCAGGAAGACAGTGTCAGAACTGAGTTAAAGTGCAGGATACACAGCTGGCGTGCTAAAGAACTGCTTGGTGTAGGAAAAACCTCACACATCCGGTGTCAGAAGTGTTGTGAATGTGGTAGCAGTGTGTGTAAAGGAGAAACACAGGGAGGAGGGCAGGGATGCGGGCTGGGTGTTTTCCTACTCAGGAGGAAAGATTGCGTTTCTCCCATTCGGTGATCCACTCGTCCCAAAACCAATTTTTAAAAGGTTCTCTCTGCTGACATTTTATTTAGGAATTTTACATCAATATTCCTAAATGAGATTGGTGTGGAAGCTTCTTTTATCAAATAATCTTGAGGTTTCCATTTTTTTTCTAGGCAGTAGAATAAGTAGCATCAAGATTATCCATTATTTGAAGATTTGACAGAATTCTCCTGTGAGAAGCTATATAGGTCTGGAGATTTTTCTGGTATTTTTTTTTTTTCAGTGGAAATTGGGTTGTTTAAACATTATGTGTCTACTGGGGTCCATTTGGGTAATTCCATTTTCCTAGAGAAGTACGCTTTTTATCCAGGTCTTCACATTTATTCGCACAGCATAGTAAAAAGTAACTTCTAATGATTTTTTTAACATGCTGCATTTTGTTGATTATTTTCCTATTATAATTTCTTATTGTGTGTATTGTACCCTATCTCTCTCATAATTAGGTTAGATAGTGGTTTATTCATTTGAATTTTTTTCCTAAGAGTCAGCATTTTGTTATTACTTCTTTGTTTTTCTCTGTTCTAATTCATTGGTTTCCAACTTACTCTTATTTGCCATTCTGCTCACTCAGTTTATTTGGTTATTTTATCTAAGATTTTCAGTTGGATGTTTAATTCATTTTTTTGAGACACAGTTTTATGTGCATCCCATAGATTGATGTATTTACAGAGTTTAATCTTGTGATTTTCCAAGTTGAAAGGCCTTTTTGTTTTTTATCTTATGATTAACTTCTAGTTTTATTGCATTGTGATGACATAACATTGTTTATATCATTTCTATGTTGCAAGAACTTATTGAAGTTTTCTTTGTAACCTAATAGATGTCAACTTTCATAAATGTTCCATGTATTCTGGAAACAAAGTTGTATTCTCTATTATCATGGTACAAAGTCTGGTATGTCGGGGCATACTTCTTTGTCTACTTCACATGTCTTGGATACAGAGTGGCTGTCATGGTCTCCAGAATTAGTACACTTCTTTCCACATCTCCTGCCTCACATGTGGTCTCTGCTTGAAAGAGGTTCTATCAATGTTCAGTGTAGCATTCATAACCACAATTATATTTCCTCTGCAAATTGCAGCCTTTTGTGTTATACAGTATCCCTTTTTGTTTCATTGCATGTTTTTGGTCTGAATTCTACCTTGGGGATGTTGACCTTAAAAACAAAAACAAAAAAAAGAGCCAGCCATTTTACCTGCAAAATGAGTTTATTCGGGAACAGCAGAGGAATTACAGTGCAGAAGAAGCAAACCAGGGCAAACCATAGGCAAGTCCAGAGAATAGCAGAGCGGGGCTTGCATTTAGGAGGAAAGGAGGAAGGTGGGAGGGGCTGTTTCATAAAGTGGAGGGTGGTAACTGGTTTCTCATTGGCTAAATGTGGCAGGTTTCTCATTGGCAGGGCTGTTGCTGGGCAAGGGAGAAATTCTTCATTCTTCCTGTGTGGAAAGTAAGCCTCCTCCTGCAGGGATATGGACAGCAGTATTTGAGAGTTCCTCTTCAGGACTTCCTGACTTTGTTTTTAATGAGGTTTCCTTTATTTTCACAGTTGAAATCAGGATTAAAACCCCTAATTTCTTTCTCTTCCCACTGGCTTCATTTCTATACACCCTCCCATCCTTTCCAGCTTTTCTAATTACTTTGTTTTAGGTATGACTGTCTTAAACAGTAGAGCTGGGTGCCATTGCATGAACCAATCTGAAAGTCTTTTAATCAGTGGATTAAATCCATGTACACAGAGAAGGAAAAAATCAGCAAAACTAAAAGGCAAGCAATGGAATGGGAAAAGATATTTGCAAATGACATATCTGATAAAGAGTTTGTATCCAAAATAAATAAAGAACTTATAAAACTCAACAACCAAAAAAACAATCCAGTGAAGAAATAAGCAGAAGACATGAATAGACATTTTTTTCCAAAGAAGACATCCAGATGGCCAACAGATACATGAAAAGATACTCAACATCACTCACCATCAGAAAAACACAAATCAAAACAACAATGAACTATCACTTCACACCAATCAGAAAGGTTAAAATTAACAACACAGGAAACCACAGGTGTTGGTGAGGATGTGAAGAAAGGGGAATCCTCCTGCACTGTTGGTGGGAATGCAACATGGTGCAGCCACTATGGGAACAGTATGGACGTTCCTCAAAAAGTTAAAAATAGAACTACCCTATGATCCAGCAATTGCACTACTAGGTATTTACCCAAAGGATGCAAAAATACTAATTCAAAGGGATATATGCACCCTGATGTTTATAGCAGTATTATTAACAATAGCCAAATTACGAAAAGGGCCCAAATGTCCATCAACTCATGAATGGATAAATAAGAGGTGGTATATATGTATATATACACACACATACATACACACACAATGGAATATTACTCAAACATAAAAAGGAATGAAATCTTACCATTTGCAATGATGTAGATGGAGCTAGAGAGTATTATGCTAAGCAAAATAAGTCAGAGAAAGACAAATGCTATATGACTTCACTCATGTGGAATTTAAGAAACAAAAGAGATGAACACAGGGGAAGGGGGAGAAAAAAAACACAGAGAGGGAAGCAAACCATAAGAGACTCTTAACAATAGAGAACAAACCGATGGTTACCAGAGGAGAGGTGGGTGGGACAGTGAGTTAAACAGATGATGGGAGTTAAAGAGTGCACTTGTGATGAGCATCAGGTGTAGTATGGAAGTGTTTTACACCTGAAACTAATACTAGACTGTACGTTAACTGTAATTTAAATTAGATATAAAAAATAAAAAAGATGTATTAATCAACTCATAAGTAGAAGGAAAAATACATACTCTTTAAATAGAATTTAAAAATAAAGAGAATTAAAAGAAATAAATCCACTTAAATTTTATCAGTGTTGGCTGGTGTGTTTGATTTCAGCTGTCACATTATTTTGTGTTGTAGCTACTGTATTTCACGCTGTAGTCTATTTTCTTTTTTTTAAATATAATTTATTAGCTAACATATAGTGTATACAGTGTGCTCTTGGCTTCGGGAGTAGATTCCCATGATTCATCACTTACACACCACACCCAGTGCTCATCCCAACAAGTGCCCTCCTCAATGCCCATCACCCATTTTCCCCTCCTCCCACACCCCTCATCAACCCGAAGTTTGTTCTTTGTATTTAAGAGTCGCTTATGGTTTGTCTCCCTCTCTGTTTGTAACTATTTTTTCCCTTCCCTTCCCCAATGATCCTTTGTTAAGTTTCTCAAACCACATATGAGTGAAAACATATGATATCTGTCTTTCTCTTACTTATTTCACTTAGCATTAATACCCTCCAGTTTGATCCACATTGTTGCAAATGACAAAATTTCATTCTCTTTCATTGCCAAGTAGTATTCCATTGAATATATATACCACATTTTCTTTTTTTTTTTTTTTTGGCAGGGAATGGAATTTTATTTATTTATTTATTTATTTATTTATTTTTTCAATATATGAAGTTTATTGTCAAATTGGTTTCCATATAACACCCAGTGTTCATCCCAAAAGGTGCCCTCCTCAATACCCATCACCCACCCTCCCCTCCCTCCCACCCCCATCAACCCTCAGTTTGTTCTCAGTTTTTAAGAGTCTCTTATGCTTTGGCTCTCTTCCACTCTAACCTCTTTTTTTTTCCTTCCCCTCCCCCATGGGTTTCTGTTAAGTTTCTCAGGATCCACATAAGAGTGAAACCATATGGTATCTGTCTTTCTCTGTATGGCTTATTTCACTTAGCATAACACTCTCCAGTTCCATCCATGCTGCTACAAAGGGCCATATTTCATTCTTTCTCATTGCCACGTAGTACTCCATTGTGTATATAAACCACAATTTCTTTATCCATTCATCAGTTGATGGACATTTAGGCTCTTTCCATAATTTGGCTATTGTTGAAAGTGCTGCTATAAACATTGGGGTACAAGTGCCCCTATGCATCAGCACTCCTGTATCCCTTGTATACCACATTTTCTTAATCCATTCATCAATTGATAGACATTTGGGCTCTTTCCACAATTTGGCTATTGTTGATAGTGCTGCTATAAACATTGGGGTACATGTGCCCCTATGCATCAGCACTCCTATAAACTTTGGATAAATTCATAGTAGTGCTTTTGCTGGGTCATAGGGTAATTCTGTTTTTAATTATTTGAGGAACCTCCATACTGTTTTCCTGAGTGGCTGCACCAGTTTGCATTCCCACCAACAGCGCAAGAGGTTCCCCTTTCTTCACTTTCTATTGTCTCCTGAGTTAATTTTAGCCACTCTGACCAGTGTGAGGTGGTATCTCAATGTGGTTTTGATTTGTATTTCCCTGATGATGAGCGATGTTGGGCATCTCTGTCTGTTGACCATCTGGATGCCTTCTTTGATAAAGTGTCTATTCATGTCTTCTGCCCATTTCTTCACTGGATTATCTGTTTTTTGAGTGTTGAGTTTGGTAAGTTCTTTATAGATTTTGGATACTAACCCTTTATCCAATATGTCATTTGCAAATATCTTCTCCCATTCCTTCGGCTGCCTTTTAGTTTTGTTGACTGTTTCCTCTGCAGTGCAGAAGCTTTTTATCTTCATGAGGTCCCAATAGTTCATTATTTTCTTTTATTCCCCTTGCCTTCGGAGATGTGTCAAGTGAGAAATTGATGCAGCTGAGGTCAAAGAGGTTGCTGCCTGTTTTCTCCTCTAGAATTTTAATGGTTTAGGTATTTCTCCATTTTATTTTGGTGTATATGTGAGAAAGTAGCCCAGTTTCATTCTTCTGCATGTTGCTGCCCAGTTCTCCTAGCAGCATTTGCTAAAGAGACTGTATTTTTTCCATTGGATACTCTTTCCAGCTTTGTCAAAGATCAGTTGGTCATACATCTGTGGATCCAATTCTGGGTTCTCTATTCTATTCCACTGATCTATATGTCTGTTTTTGTGCCGATACCATACTGTCTTGATGATTACAGCTTTGTAGTACAGGCTAAAATCCGGGTTTATGATGCCTCCTGCTTTGTTTTTCTTTTTCAACATTACTTTGGCTATTTGGCCTCTTTTGCAGTTCCATACAAGTTTTAGGATTGTTTTTTCTAGCTCTGAGAAAAATGCTGGTGCTATTTTGATTGCGATTGCATTGAATGTGTAGAATGCTTTGGGTAGTATCAACGTTTTAACAATATTTGTTCTTCCAGTCCATTAGCATGGAATGTTATTCCATTTCTTTGTGTCGTCTTCAATTCTTTCATAAGTTTTCTATAGTTTTTAGCATACAGATCTTTTATCTCTTTGGTTAGGTAAATCAATGTACAGAAATCAGTTACATTTCTATACACCAATAATGAAGCAACAGAAAGAGATATCAAGGAATCGATCCCATTTACAACTGTACCAAAAACCATAAAAAAATATGTAGTCTGTTTTCTTCATTCCTTTATTAAGTTTTTTCCCCCCTTTGAGTATTTAGGAAGGTCATTATTTGTTTTGGGCATTATTTTTTCTACCAACACTTCTTACTATTCCATCTGTCAGCTTTCAGTGTTATCCTTCACCTCACTTTCCTACCTGCAGGGCAATCAATCAGCTTTTTCTACTTTCCTCTTTCTTTCTCCTTATACCACCTATTATTGTTATTGATTATTTCCATTTTTTTCAGTTTACATACATTTATGTCTATTCTCCCACATCTACCCCTACCTTTATTTTAGTTCCTACATATATAATTAATACTACCAGTCCCTTTCCCAACGTTTCCCCAACTATCTTTTAACTGAATGAAATCTGTCCTCTACCACATGGCATATATATATATATATATATATATATATATATATATATATATATATATATATTCAACACCCATAGTGGATCATTTTAATACCTCCACCATCTATATGACAAAAATATTTTCAGTAGTCATCATAATAATAACCAGTAATTGTCATTATTTCCTTAACATTATCTGTAACTTAAAAAACAATTTAAAAGAAAAATCTCTGGGGTACCCAGGTAGCTCAGTTGGTTAAGCATCCAACTCTTGGTTTTGCCTCAGGTCATGATCTCACGGTTCACGGGTTCGAACCCCACATTGGATTCTGCACTGACAGTGTGGAGCCTGCCTGGGATTCTCTAACTCTCTCTCCCTTTCTCTGCCCCTCCCCTACTCGTGCTCTCTCTCTCTCTCAAAATAAATAAATATTTTTAAAAATGACATTTACATTTTTGGGGCACCTGGGTGGCTTACTCAGTTAAGCATCCAACTCTTGATTTCAGCTCAGGTCATGATCTCACAGTTGTGAGATCAAGCCCCACATCAGGCTCTGCACTGGGTATAGAGTCTGCTTAAGATTCTCTCCCTCTCTCTCTCTCTCCCTGCCCCCAATTTTGCCCCTCCCCGCTCGTGCTCTTTCTAAAAAAGATACACACACACACATACACACACACACACACAAAGAAATTTCCATTTTAAAGATACAATTCCAATTCAACACAGTATTTCCTATGTTGATTATTTTGTTATCAAACAAAAATACTACACTTTATAGTTTACGCTGTTCTACTGTTTCAATTTTAAACACAAATGAAACTGCCAAGCAGTCACACAAAATGATGGAATTAAAGAAATGAAAATTCTGTTTCTACATGAAGGGAGCTTGGGTGATTCTGAACAGTTATGAACTTAACTCTCAAAATAATCCATGTGTACCTGAGCCTATGTATGTCAGAGGATGACTAATGGGGAATTCTTCAAATTAAGTGCCATGCAGAATGCAATGTTTATTTACAGTTGTGCTAATTTGAAGCTGATGCATGGTACTAAAAGGAAAAATTGCTTAGAAAGTAGACCAAAAAGAGATTTTTTTTTTCCAGGAGATTTTCATTTTCACAACTGATATTCTTTAACAGTGCTGGAGCACAGTGATAATATAATGCAACTTTTTAGTAATTTTTACTATTGTTTTTAAATTATCTGCAGATGAAGCAACTTCTAATTGCCTGCATCCAGGGCAGACCACTTCTGCCACCCCAGCCTACAACAGATTCTGGTAGATTCTTAAAATAGGACTGGTGGGTACAATATTCTTTCACTTCTTGCATTTTTTTTTACTATTTTACTAAAACCTTGATACTGAAAGGCCAGTTGGCTGAATATAAAATCCTTAGTTTACATTTTCTTTTCTTGAGTTTCTTGAAAATGTTGTGCCACTGCTACCTTTCTTTGGATGTCATGGTCACAAAGTCTGATCATTACTTGGCTTTCTTTCCTTTGTAAATAACTTGGTCATTTTGCCTGGAGGCTCAGCTGATGGTACATTCACCTTTAATGTCCAATAGCTGTAAAGCAGAAGTTTGAGTTGATCATTCCCAGAATGACAGTGGATTACAGTTGGCCCTTGAACAATGTGAAGATTAGGGGAGCCCATCCCCACACAGTTGAAAATCCACATCTAACTTCTGACTCCCCCAAAATTAAACTACCAATAGCCTGCTGCTGACCAGAAGCCTTACTGATAACATAAACAGTTTCAATTAACACATATTCTGTATATCAATTATATACTGTATTCTTACAGTAAAGCAAGCTAGAGAAAAGAAAATCTTATTAAGAAAATCCTATGAAAGAAAAAACATAGTTATATGGTACTGTATTATTCTTTTAAAAATCCACACAGAAGTGGACCCATTCAGTTCAAACCCACATTGTTCAGGGCCAACAGTATTTCCATGTAGATTCAGATATTTTGTTTCAGGAATTTGCTCTTGAATTCTTTTTAAATTTTAGTTCTGTTCATTGCTTCTCTTTTCTACATCAAGGTCTCCAGCTATAGGTATGTTGGATCTTCTTCTATCAGTATGTTTGGGGCCTTTCTATCTCTTTATTTCTGTTTCATTTTCTTGCAGCTGTCCACTTCTAACCTTACTGTATTTTTGTTTTGAGAAAGAGAAGAGCACACATGACTGGGGGAGAGGGGCAGAGGAAGAGAGAAGGGGGAGAGAGAAAGAGGGGGGGGGGAGAGGGAGAGAGGGAGGGAGGGAGGGAGGGAGAGAGAGAGAGAGAGAGAGAGGATGAATGCCAAGGAGGCTCTAGGCTCAGTGCAGAGCCCAACGTGGGGCTCAATCGCAGAACGCTGGGATCATGATCTGAGCCAAAATCTAGAGTCAGACGCTTAACTGACTGTACTTTGAGTTGCAATTACTGTCCCCCTGGACACCTTATAATATTCTAGTAATTTCAGAAATACTTTTTTTTTCAGAGAAACTTCAATTCCTTCCCTTAGTTTAATAAACTCCCATTTTGGAAGCCATCTTGGACCAGCTTGTCCCCGTCTAGTGATCAGCAGCGCTGGGCCAGGCTCTGTGCAGGGGATTGGGAAGCACAAAGAAGTTAAGTAATTTGCCCAGGTTGACACCAAGATTATAAGCCAGGTAGTCTTACTTCAGAGCCTATGTGCTCAGCAAGATCCAATGCTAGCCTCATCTTCATTCGTTTGGAGGAGTTAAGATGGTGGAGATTTAGGGGGACCCTGGGCTTCCCACATCCCTCAAACACAGCTGTATTGAGGTCAGATTCCTTGGAACACTCAGGAAATCAATGTGCAGAGAGGCAGAAAGATCCCTACAGCTGGAAGGAGACAGCTTAGCAGGTGCAAGGTACATGGATGTGAGTTGGGGGAGAGAAAAATAGTGGAGCCGTGAAGGGGAGATAACCCCTTCTGTGGAGAGACAAAAGAGAGAAATAGAGAGGGGCTGAGATAGTGAGGCATCGAGTTAGCACAAGAGGAAAACCTCTCTGGACCACGAACTGGGGAGTGAGAAGCAATGAGTGCACCAGTTCTTTTTTGCAATCAGCGTGTAGAGCTCAAACCCTGAGGTTTTGGAAATGTGCAACTTTCTCCTGAGTGGAGTTGCAGCATGTGCTCCTGGGAAGGAGGGAGCTGTCCCCAGAGTGCATAGCATGGTGTAGCAATCACCAGGGTACACTGGGAGAGAACAGTTCCCTTCCTGGAATACTTTTGGAAGAAGGTTTATTAGCTCTCCAAGGACAAAAGACCCTGCAGGTGCCACCCAAAGGCTTTTCATCAGAGGTTGGAGAGGCTCTACCACAGAGGAGGGGAGTGAATCTGCACCATGCCAGTCCTTTAAGATTTTGGGGTTTTTTTTAATGTTTATTTTTGAGAGAGAGAGAGAGAGAGAGAGAGAGAGAGAGAGAGAGGAAGGGGCAGAAAGAAAAGGAGACACAGAATCTGAAGCAGGCTCCAGGCTCTGAGCTGTCAGCACAGAGCCCAGCGTGGGGCTTAAACCCACGAACTGCGAGATCACGGCCTGAGCCGAAGTTGGATACTTAACCAACTGAGCCACCCAAATGCCCCAAGACTTTGGGTTTTGAATCCTAGCCACAAGCCAAGGAGAAGTCGCAGGATAGTTATGGCACAGGGCCACCTGACTGCCCTCGCTTTTCTTTGAGGGCTGCCTGAACAGCAGGGGCTGAGATCCTTAATACAGGGATGAGAGATTGGGGTAGCAACATTTTTTCTCCCAACACCACTCAGGGTGGTACTTCAGAGAGCAGCAGAGTGACGCCCAGTGGAGGCAAGACACACTTACAACAAACCCCGCCCCTCCGTGCCCTGCAACTGCTTATTTACTGGGGCACAAAGGACTCTGAGCCAATGCAGCCAGCCTCTGTTCCACACCAGCATAGACACCACCCCCCAGGCACCAAAGGACAACTGTTTTTTTTTTCTTCCTCTTTCTTTTCTTTTGTAATCAGGCTCATAGTTTCTGACTGGTTTGGGGGGTTTTGTAATTTTATCTTTTTTTCCCCTTGGATCAGGCTTTCTTTTTATTCATTTCTTTTCCTTCTTTTCTCTTTTCTTCTGATTTTTCTTTTTTTCTTCCTTTATCCTTAGAATCAGCCTTATGGTTTTTTGATTCTCTGTTTTGTTTTTTGTGTGTTCCCTTTCCTTTTCTCTTTTTATGGGATCAGCCACTCCCCCCACTTTTTCCAGGATTATGTCAACAGACAAATCAAAGCACACCCAGTTAAAGGTTCAAACACTCCACCACTGCAAGGAAGGGGGAGCCCTGCAGAGGACTGACCTTAGGCTAAGGGCAGCTAAAATGCAACAGCAGAGTGCACACAGCATAAACCAGAAACACTTCCTGGAGTACCAGCCCATAGACGGTGTATGACCATTTTTAATAAAGTAGTACTCTCAGGGCAGGACACATAATAAGCTTTTAAAACATGCAAAAGATATGGGGCTCCTGGGTGGCTCGGTTGGTTAAGTGTCTGACTTCATCTCAGGTCATGATCTCGCAGTCTGTGAATTCGAGCCCCACATTGGGCTCTGTGCTGACAGCTCAGAGCCTTGAGCCTGCTACAGATTCTGTCTCTCTCTCTCTCTCTCTCTTTCTCTCTCTCAATCTCTGCCCCTTCCCTGCTCACACTCTGTCTCTCTCTCTCTCAAAAAAAGGTAAACATTAAAAAAAATGTGTTTTTAACACACAGAAGACAGAAACTTAACCATTTTTAACACACAGAAGACAGAAACTTAACCATTTTTAACACACAGAAGACAGAAACTTAACCATTTTTCTCTCCCCCAACTCACATCCATGTACCTTGCACCTGCTAAAATGACAAGATGGAGAAATTCTCCCTAAAACAAAGGTCAGGAAGAAATCACAGCCAGGGACTTGCTCAAAACAATAGAACAATATATCTGAACAAGAATCGTAAGACTACTAGCTGGGCTTGAAAAAAGCATAGAAGACACCAGAGAAACCCTTGCTGCAGAAATCACAGACCTAAGAACTAGTCAGGATGAATTTAAAAATGTTATAACAGAGATGCAAAATAAACTAGATACAGTAACAGCGAAGATTAAAGAAGTAGAGGAGAGAATAGGTGAAATATAAGATAAAGTTATGGAAAATAATGAAGCTGAAAA